>NC_133150.1:19825877-21309211 GCF_048418815.1 Hemitrygon akajei | reverse complement strand
ATTTGAACTGGGATACTTATCCACGTAAAGCATATGAACTCCTGCCTAGGAAGTGAACTGGATTCACACCAATTTGCCTACCATCATAACAGGTCAACAGCAGATGTCATTTCATTGGCTCCTCCCTCAGCCCTGAAACACCTGGGCGTTGAAGTTGCATACATTGAGACACTCTTCATTGACTACTGCTCAGCATGCAACACTATCATCCCCTTGAAACTCATCACTTATCTCCATGACCTGGGCCTCACTACCTCCCTGTGCAACTGAATCCTCAACTTCCTCACTTGCAGACCCCAGTTAGCACAGGGTGGCACCAACATCTCCTCAACACTCACCATGAGCACAGATACACCACATGGCTATGTCCCTAGTCCCTGTCCAATGCTGTATTTAAGATTTCTGACAAAACTACTGTTGTTGGCTGTATCAAAGGTGGTGATGAAGTGCACATAAGGAGAAGACTGAAAGTCTGGTTGAGTGGTACTACAGCAGCAACTTCTCATTGAACATCAGTAAAATCAAAGAGCTGATTATCAACAACTGGAGGAAGGAGCCAGAGGCCCATAAGTCAGTCCTCATCAGGGGATTGGAGGTGGAGGGGGTCAGTAGTTCCTTGGCATTATCATATTAGAGGATCTGTCCTGTGACTAGCACGGAATTTCAATCACAAAGAAAGCACAACTGAGCATCTACTTTCTTAGAAGTTTATGTAGAATTGGCATGCCACCAAAATCTTTGACAAATGCCCAGTGGAGAGTATCCTAATTGTCAAAATCTTCGACAAATGCCCGGTGGAGAGTATCCTAATTGGTTGCATCGTGGCCTGGTATGGGAACATCAATGCCCAGGAACAAAAATATCTTCAGAAAGCAATAGATACGGCCCAGTCCATCACAGACAAAGCCCTCCCAACCACCGAGCACCCTTGCATGGAGCACTGCCACAAGAAAGCAACATCCATCATCAAGGAGTCTTGCCGTTCAGGCTGTGCTCTCTTCTTACTACAACCATCGGACAGAAACCTTAGATGCCACAGCACCAGTTTCGGGAAAAGTTATTACCCCACAGCCATCAGGCTCCTGAACCGACGTGGATAACTTCACTCATCACAACTCAACCTACAGATTCTCTTTCAATTACTTTTTACAATATATGTTCTCAGTATTTTTTTTAAATTTGCACAATTTGTCTTCTTTTGCACTTTGGTTTTTATCATTTTTGTTTAAGCATAACTTTTCATAAATTCTACTGTATTTCCTTTATTTCCTGTAAACGCCTGACTGAAAATGATTCTCAACACAGTAAATGGTAACATGTAAGTTTTGTGATAATAAATTTTATTTTGACTTTAATGCTGATGTTTAAGTGCAGTTAGCCTATTCTCTTTATCAATTTTGTTTTCTCCTTCCTTTGCTGAGGTTTCAACAATGCTTTCCTCCTTGTTAAGACTGATGTAAAGTACTCATTTAGTATCATCACCATGTCCTCTACCTTCTTGACTGAATTTCCTTTTTGTTCACTGACTGATTTTATCTCTTCTCTTACAACCCTGTTATGTTTTCTGCCAATCTTTCCTCATACTCACTGCTTATTTCTTTTTATCAATTCCCCTTTCAACTTTCTGTAATCAGCCTGATACTCACTTGTGTTAACAACCTGTCAGCTGCTCTGTTTTGTTCTCGATCACGGTTTTGCCTGTTAAGTTTTGATTCTATACACGCCCAGCTAAAGTCAGCCCTTCTCCAATCGACTGTTCTTTCTCTGAGGGAATTTATACCCTTTACCACCTGAAACCCTTCCTCCTAATGCATCTGAGAATCTGAAGCCCTGTTTCCTAACCCAACTGTACAGCCACTCTTGTGATGTCCTCACATTTATGTGTTCACTGACAGTAATCCAGACATTAAGAGCTTGCTTTTTCCTTTCCTGATTCTTTGAAATCTGCCATTGCATTGACACCAGTTTGACTTCCAGCTTTTCCCCATCCCTATCCAGAGCTTTCTGCCGGCATTCAGTGATATCCTTAGTGCATATACCATAGAGGTGAGGTTCCGTTCTAAAAACATCTGCCTCCATTGAAATGCCTGTTTGCCCCTTAACTGTTGGCTCATCTGTTTGTTCTACTCCCATCCTTTGTTGTTATGAAATTTACTGTTTTGCAGCAGCAGTATAGTGTGATACATAATATATTGAGGTAGTGTTCATGGGTTGATTGGTCATTCGGAAATCTGATGGTGGTGGGGAAGAATTTGTTCCTGAAACATTGAGCGAGAGTCTCTAGGCTCCAGTACCTTGTCCCCAGTGGTATCAATGAGAAGGGAGTGTGTCCTGGCTGATGGGAGCTTTTAATTATGGATGCCACCTAACTGAGGCGTCAACTTTTAAAGGGGTTCTTGATTGCTGAGGAGGCCGATGCCCATGATGGATATGGTTGAGTTTACAATTTTCTGCAGCTTTTTCTGATCCTGTGCACTGTCCCCTCCATACCAGACGGTGATGCAACCAGTTTCAATGCTCCCCACAGTACACCAGTAGAGATCTGTGATAATCTTTGGTAACATACCAAGTCCCCTCAAACTCCTAATGAAATATAGATGTAGCTGTGTCTCCTTTGCAATTGCATCAATATGTTGTGCCTAGGATAAATCCCAAGAGATATTGACACCCAGAGATTTGAAATTACTCATTGTTTTCACTGCTGATCCCTCCATGAGGATTGCTGTGTGTTCCGTTCACTTATTTTCCTGAAGTCTACAATCAATTCCTTAGTCTTACTGATATTGAATGCAAGGTTGTTGTTGCAACACCACCCTACCAGCTGATCTATCTCACTCCTGTGTGCCTCCTCGTCACCATCTGAAATTCTGCCCACAACAGTTGTATCACTGGCAAATATATAGATAATGTTTCTGCAGCGTCTAGCCGCACAGCAGTGACAGTAAAGCAGTGGACTAGCACACAACCTTGAGGAGCACCAGTGTTGATTGTCAGTGAGAAGCACAAGTTATTTACAATCCATACTGACTGTGGTCTCCCAGTGAGGAAGTCAAGGTCCAGATGCAGAGAGAGATACAGAGGCCCAAATTTTGGAGCTTATTGATTAGAAATGAGGGTATGATTGCATTGAACACTGAACTGTAATCAATAAACAGCAGCCTGACATAGGTATTACTACTGTCCAGGTGATCCATCGCTGAGGGGAGAGCCAGTAAGGTTGCACCTACTGTAGACATATTGTGGTGGTGGGCAAATTGCAGCGGGTCCAGGACCTTGGTTTGGTAGAAGTTAATTCAAGCAGTGACAAACCTCTCAAAGTACTTCATAACAACTGGGTGATCATCTTTGAGGCAGCCCTCCCTATCTAATGGTATTTTAATTATATTTAATAAGATAGTTTCTACTGCTTTCTTGGGCAGAGAATTCCACAGATTCATGACCCTGGATAAAGCAGCTTTTCCTCATCTCTGTTCTAAATCTATTTTCCTGGATCTGAAGGCTATGTCCCCTAGATCTAGTCTCATATACCAGTAGAAACAATGTTCTTGCCCCTATCTTACTTTTCTCTTTCATAATTTTCTACGGGTCTATAAGATCCCCTCTCATTCTTCTGAATTTCAAGCTCCAGGCGACTCAATTTCTTCTCATAGTCTAAACTCTTTATCTCCAGAATCAACCTGCTGGACATCCTTTCCACCACTCTGAAACTAGTATATCTTCCCTCAAGTACGCAGAACAGACCTGAACGCATTACTCTAGGTGCAGCCCAACCAGTATGTTCTATTTTTTCCAGTATGCTCTTAAATACAGTCCCTCTGGCAGATGAAGGCAAACATTCCTTTCGCCTTCACGATAACCTGGTGCATGTGCCAACCAACCTTTTGCAATTAGTACCTCCAGTATTTTGTGTATTGCTCGAGATTTCCAGCATCTGCAGAATCTCTTCTCCAGAGCTGAGTTCTTCCATTTGATGACAGTTCCTGCAGCTGCATCCTGAGTAGGGTCCAGGATGGATTGTATTGTTCACATGTGGATCAGGATGTCCATTCCAGGGCTCTGTGATGTCCTGCCATACCCCTATTGACTAGATGCAAATACCTATAATACTATTGATATCAAAGGATTCACTCTTTAACGTGTCCTTAAATAATGTTTTTAATTCCCCAGCTCTTTGTTTTATCCAAGTGCTCTTTCAGTCCTTTGTTCCATAACTCCTTTTTAATCAGCACTTTTTCCCCTTGTTCCAGTTTTGGAATGGATCTTACAAACAGTAGCATTCACATGCATTTGCTGTTCTTTAAGGTGGAGACAAAAGAACTGGTTTGTGCTGTGAAGTACCTTGGATAGGTAACTGCATTGCATTTAGTAAATGGTGAAGGGAGTGAGCTTTTAAATTGGTGAATGGCTGCCAATCAATGCTTTATCTCGAGTTTCAGCTTGAACTACATGTTTATTGTTTCAGCTACCCTCATCCAGGCCAAGTTCAAAGTAAATGTATTATTGTGACAGAACAGGTTGGCAATGCTGATTCTCTCAATAACCTTGCCCCATTGCCCAGTTACCCATTCATCCTCATTCTGTCCCTGGTCTAGTTTTCCCAGTAGTCCACACACTTTGCCCTCCCGATCTGCAGTTCTTGGTAGTTCACCATTTACCCACCCCAACAGTAAAACAATCATTAGCTTAGCTAATCAAACCAATCCCTTCAATTAACATGCTCTACTGGCTTATAACTCATAAAAATAAGGATTCTAGACACAGGCATTCCAAACAATTTCATTTATTTTCACTCACACGTTACATTGATTTGTAGACAATAGAACAGCCCTGAAAGACCTGAGGGACAGTTTGGGGTGTCCTAAAATAATGCCTGTATTAGTGGGAGCAGGGACCCTACACCCTACACCCTACACAGGCAGATTTAAACCACATTTTGGCTTTGCTGAGAGGTGTGCAGTTTGGATTTGACAGTCGATGAATATTGGAAAGTTAATGACAAATTGTGTCGTGGAGAAAGCCCCTGTACATTTGTAAATTTTTGTACATGTTTGCTTTCATTTGTCTATTTTTCTTCACAACTTTTGGGCAGCTTTTGCTCTTCTTTCACCTGGCACGAAATAAAACCCCTTTGCACTAACGTGCTGTTGCGACTTTCCATCTGGTTTTTTTTCCAACTCCCGACCCTCGTCGGGCACGCTTACCCACGTTGAAAGCGAGGTGTGACAATTATCAAAGTATCTATAGGTCACAATATATTACCCAAGATTCATTTTCTTGAAGGCATTCACATTAGAGCAAAGAAATACAATAGAATCAATGAAAAACTACAAATAAGCAAATTTGCTGAAGAAGACTAGCTATGCAAATAGTCATAATAAATGAATATAACACGTTCATGGCCCTTTGCTGCTATAGTCCATCCACTTCCAGTTTCAGTGTGTTGTGCATTCAGAAATGCTCTTCTACACACCACTATTGTAACATGTGGTTATCTGAGTTCTCGTCACTTTCCTGTCAACTGGAACCAGTCTGGCCATTCTTCTCCAACCTCTCTCACTAACGAGGCATTTTTTGCCCACAGAACTGCCACTCAATGGATGTTTTTGTTTTTTGCACCATTTTCTGTAAACTCCAGAGACTGTTGTGTGGGAAAACAGCAGGATATCAGCAGTTTGAGATACTCAAACCACCCCATCTAGCACCAACAACCATCCCACAGTCAAAGTCACTTAGATCACATTTCTTCCCCATTCTGGTTTCTAGTTTAAACAGTAACTGAACCTTTTCACCGTGTCTGCATGCTTTTAAGCATTGAGTTGCTACCACATGATTGGCTGATTATATATTTTTATTAACGAACAGGTGTACAGGTGTGTCTAATAAAATGGCCTCTAAACGTATGTCACCATATATTACACTGAGATTCATTTTCTTGCAGGCATTCACAGTAGAACAAAGAAACACCATAGAATTAGTGAAAAACTACACACAATGACTGACAAACAACGAAGGTGCAAAAGAAGGTAAACTGCACAAATGCAAAAATAAATTAATAAATAGGTAAATAAATAATACTGAGAGCATGAGTTGTAGAGTCCTTGAAAGTGAGACCATAGGTTGTGGAATCAGTTCAGAGTTGTAGAGAGTGAAATTATCCACACTGGTTCAGTAGTCTGATGGTTGAAGAATAATAACTGCCCCTGAACCTGGTCTTGTGGGATCTAAGGCTTCTGTTCCTTTTTCCGCTTGGCAGGAGAGTACTCCACCATATTCCTGACCTATGCTCTGGATATTCTAGAAAGGCTTTGTAGTGTCAATGAGGTGAGTCACTGGCAGTTTGATGCCCAACCTGTACTTGTGGCCACTGTATTTCTTCAGCCAATTGAGTCTCTAGTTAAAGCTGATTGCACCCCCATGTTATTGATGGTGGAAGACTTGGCAACGCCCATGCCCTTAAAATCAAGAGTCTTTGTGTTTGAAGGAAGCACTTGCTTATGTATCATTGTGGAATTTGTAATGTTCCAGCTATTTTGAAAATTGTCTTGGTTCACATCTGTCTGTGACTTGCTGCGGCCACGTCTAAGTTTTATGGAAGTTAACTCAAGACCCTGAATGTGTGACCATAAATTATGAGATGCCCATCTACCCAATGAAGTCACAGTACCTTCAGGTCCAAATGAAGTCACTTTCACTAGTCTTACAGTGTGAACCAGAGTGCTGTACACACTAATGCAAGATGCAAGCAACACATAATTCCTGCTCAGGCCAAAGGTGCATTTCAAATAGTACTGTTAACACAGAGACTGAATCTTTATCTGTTTATACTACTAAGATAATAAACAAACACATCCTATGAAAATCCTACTGTTTTTTAAAAGTCATACACTAAGGTTATTTTAAAGCATTTGCCATAAATCCAAGTCCAGATAGTGTGGATTGTCCAGTATCTGGTTGGTATTACAATGATTGCATTCTCAGATAAGTCAGTTCTGACATTGGCATCTGTTTTTACAATGCCCGACCTCAGACTCCTCTGCATCCACATCGTAACACACAAACTAAGCCCATCATATCCCTGGATTGGAGCAATGATCTGCAGCACGCCAGTGGGTGTATATCAGGAAAAGAGGTGTTACTACGATGTGTAAAAAAAGCTTTACACAGCTGAAACAGTTTGCTCCCACAGAAATAAATACGCCTGCTGACATTTGCAAATTACTGCGATTAACAGCAGGCTCAAGAGACCAAGTGACCTACTCTTGCTTTTATTTGTAATGTACTTATATGGCGGTGGAATAGCCTGTGCTTTTTTTTACTTCTTACCTTAAAATGGATAAAGCCAATATTGATGATTTCTAGTTGTGAAAATTCAGGAGAATACAGAGAAACGACCACGGAAATCAGCTGGTCTAAGTATGTGTAGATAATCCCTCACTCCAGCTGCTCAAACCACAGGATCCCAGACAGTTAATGATTTCTTATTTAGTCTTAAACAGTAATCTTTACTTAACAGGCAGATTTGTCTTTTCACTCCATTACAGTTCCATTATGTGTTTATTTCCCCAGTATTTACTACATAGGTGGATTTAATGCTAGGAAATATTACGTGGCTTCAAATTAAGAATTATTTACATAAAAATCCATAACTTCAGACAATATATAAAGTAGGAACTTAAATATGTGACTCTCACCATCATTGGAAACACTAAAAATGTTGCTCTCTTGTTTATTTTTAAAATAAATCTCTTTATAGGAGCAGATTAAACATTCAGCATTGCAAGGAAATGACTAATCATGCATTTCTAATAGATTTGGTCATTAAAAGGAGATATATAATGATATTTCACTTTCTCCTCCCATACTATATCAAATAAATCGTGACTATTAAATTCAGCCACAGTGGAGATGTTTGGGAAAATCCCTGTCAATCATTACTGTAAGTAACTTGAATCAATGTTACTCACTTTGTATCATGATTATCCTCCACTCCTACAGATCCATGTTAAGTGGACTCTGTGAATAAAGTTTTTTTCTGCTTTTATTACTTAATCTGCTTGCTACAAAATACAATTGCCAGTTGTCACTGAACTACACAATTATGGATTTTGATCTTAGTGGAACTTAGGAAATGCACATTAGGATGGACTTCAACACTATTTGTTATCATTAAAAAGCCAGTTAAAACTATTTCTGGGCCTTTCACTCTCCATGGAGAAACCAAGTTGCCCCTTTTTTCCTATCTTTGCTGATACTTCATTAGAAGGGGTGCTGAGGAGGGAGTACCATATTGCGGGAGGGGCAGAGAGGAGGGAGCACCACCCTGCAGAGGGGCGGAGAAGAAAGAGTGCCGTGCTGCAGGAGGGGAGGCAAAGAGTGAGCACCTCGCTGTGGGAGGGGTGGTGAGTAGGGTCTGGTGTCCATTGAATCCGTAGTCTGCTGAGCACCATTATTAACTTTGATGTAATTTTGTCTAAGAGTTCAGCAGTGCTGTATTCACAGATCTTTGGACAACTGAATCCCTGACTAAAAACTTTGAAACACTATCTAAGAATTTAGAGCTAGCACCATTATTGGGAGCCAGCATAGCCGCTGCCTCTCTGCATGTCTTGGGAGAGACCATATAAAATAAGTAAATAATATATAAGTATAATTTACTTATATCTATATACATATTCAAACACACACACACACACACACACACACACACACACACACACACACACACACACACACACACACACACACACACACACACACACACACACACACACACACACACACACACACACACACAGTTAAGGCGTTCGTCTAGTGAGCTGAAGGTCACTAGTTCAAGCCTTGGCTGAGGCTGCGTGTGTGTCCTTGAGCAAAGCACTTAACCACACATTGCTCTGCGACGACACTGGTGCCAAGCTGTATGGGTCCTAATACCCTTCCCTTGGACAACATCGGTGACGTGGTGAGGGGAGACTTGCAGCTTGGGCAACTGCCGGTCTCCCATATAACCCTGCCCAGGGTTGTGCCCTGGAAACTTTCCAAGGCACAAATACATGGTCTATCGAGACTAACGGAGGCCTACACACATATATACCCACATACACAGAGTACGTACATATACTTTTTGTAACTTATAGTATTTTATGTATTGCACTGTGCTACTGCCACAAACAACAAATTTTGCAACATATGTCGATGATAACAAGCCTGATTCTGATTCAGATATTAAGTTTTGATTGTCTATATTCCAGAGGGAATTTGATGACAAAGTATTGTGCTTCGAGTTACAGCAGAGCAAGTGTAGATGCAGGCTAACAGCTTCTCCCCTCGATACAAAGTCAGCCAAAGGAGCAGTTGAGCAGCATCACCAACAGCAACTTTGGTTATTAACACAGTGCCTTTGTGCAGTCAGATTGGATTATTTATGTGAAACATTTTTTAGATAGTCATTAATAGCTACTCCAGGAATTTCAAAACTAATTGTTTGCTTTGTTGTGCTAATATTATTTGTGTCTAGATGTTGGATTGTAAGTATATGTGCTACATGACTATATTACTGTATTTTGCACGCTGGTCTGGGAGGAACAATGTTTCATTTTGCTGTATACATGTGTATGGTAGAATGATAACAGACTTGAACTTGACTTGAATATTTAATCCCTGATTAAACATGCATTTGCTTTCCACACCCTACACCAAGATCTTCATTAGCTTCTTTCTTGTTAAGTTTCCAAAACCTTTTTGAATGGATTCCACAAGTGGACTATAATGAGGCTTTGCTCTCTAATCCTTGGCAAACTACATCCAGCAGATAGTTGCATTTTATCCCCCACTGCCACAGCACAACTTGTGTGTCAGTAATTAAGACGATCAGTTTCAGTATACTGCCTTCGGTAATTGAAGACAAACTTCTTCATCATTGGCTTTCTTCATGGATTTCATAATTGTCCTAATTCTGTATTCAACTGCCATGATCTCCATAAAAACTGGTAATGATACAATCAAATTCTGAACTTAACAACAAAATTCAAATTTGGCAGTTTCAGTGTCAAAAATAATAAGGCAGCAACATTAAATAGTGCTCTGGCCTCAATCTCAAAGGATTAAATTCTATTAAATTCAGGAAAGCTGCTGGGTTGTTGCTGCCAATAGCAAAAAAAAACATGGTTGTATGAAAAATGACCTTTGGGCCTGTGTCATTTTAGTGAAATTTCCAAGTTGTTGCCATATTAACTGGGAACATTTCTTTTACATGATACAGCAAGGTTTGGAATCCTGACCTCGCAAGTCCAAGCATGTTAGAAGAGTATGCTGGTTTATGAAAGCAAAAATCTGCTCTTTTTAAAGATGATCCTTAGCCAGTTTTGATGTTGGTACTAGAGTGTAAAATTTCAACACAGGTCGACTTAATGGATAAAATAAATTAAAGTTTTACAGGTTAATCCACCTTGATCTCTATTCCTGGATGTAAACCAGTATTCTTTACGAGAAAGGAAAATAATTAATATTTCTGTTAATTTGAAATATATATTTCACAGCTTCTGTCAAAAGTTACCAAGGAAGTTGCTTTTCTTTCTGAATTACATTCCATATTATCCCACACCCCTCACCCAATGTGCTAATGCATACTTATTCTGGTACAAGAATGGGGTCAGACTGAGGTCCTTTATCAAAATTGGAAAACCAGTTGGCTTTCAGTAGCAGAGAAAATGGGAGAAAGATGGTAGATCAAGGGGAATCTCTCTGATAGGATGAGACCAAAGGAGATAATGTAGCAGTTGGAGTAGCAATTTAAAGAATATGTTGTTTCTTTGTCTGTGTAACGTGTTGCTAACAGTAAGGTTGTGAGTCATGCCCTGCAGGTCTGATTACATCATGGAAAAAAAACAAATAGGACTGAGTCCTAAAGAAGGGCCCCAGCCCAAAATGTCGACTATCTATTCCTTTCCGTAGATGCTGAGTTCCTCCAGCATTTTGTCTGGTTCCTCCAGCATCTCCAAACTTTCACGTATCTAAGATAGAGAAACTGCCTTGTTGAGAAAAAAAACCTTTAGTAATTGAAGATAACAAGAGTTTATGTGTTGAGATTAACTATTACAACTTACAGTACTGTTCCAAAGTTTTAGGCATGGCTAGGGTGCCTAAGACTTTTGCACAGTACTGTATTTGTCAATGTGGAGCAGGGAATGAATTTGTAAATCTGGCAGGAATAAAGGATGCAGGGAATGGTGAGGATGGAGCGCTGCAGGAGGGGTGTGGGTCAGATGGCAGAGAAGGACTGCCAGGAACAGTGGGGAGGGCTGGCGAGGGTGCATTCACACACGGCCCTAAGACACCAAGCAAAGTTATTTGATTCGAAACATTTGGCTTTTTGATTATTACACAATGTCTCTCTGGTGCTTCCTGCTCCCTCCCCTTTCCCTTCCCATTTTCCCAACCATTATTCTCCTCTCCCTGCCCCCTTCCCACTCTCCGTCCACAAGGTTTATCATCACTCACATAGAAACATGGAAAACCTACAGCACAATACAGGCCCTTCAGCCCACAAAGCTGTGCCGAACATGTCCTTACCTTAGAGATTTCTATGCTTACCTATAGCTCTCTATTTTATTAAGCTCCATGTACCTGTCCAGAAGTCTCTTAAAAGACCCTATCATATCCGCCTCCACCACCGTTGCCAGCAGCCCATTTCACGCACACACCACTCTCTGTGTAAAAACTTACCCCTGACATCTCCTCTGTACCTACTCCTCAGCACCGTAAACCTGTGTCCTCTTGTGGCAACCATTTCAGCCCTGGGAAAAAGCCTCTGACTATCCACATGATCAATGCCTCTCATCATCTTGTACACCTAAGTCATCATATACGTCACGAAATCTGTTTTTTTTTCGCGGTGGCAGTTTTTTTGGCTCCTTATCTAAGAAAAGATGTGCTGGCATGGGAGGTTCACAAGAATGATTCCAGGAATGAAAGGGTTATTATATGAGGAATGTTTGATGTATCTGGAACTGTACTCACTGGAATTTAGAAGGATGGGAGGGGGATTTCTTTGAATGCTGAATGGCCTAGACAGAGTAGATGTGGAAAGGATGTTTCCCATGGTGGGGGAGTCTAAGACAAGAGGGCACAGCCTCAAGATAGAGGGGCATCCGTTTAAAACAGAGGTGCAGAGAGATTTCTTTAGCCAGAGGGTGGTGAATCTCTGGAACTTGTTACCACAGCAGCTGTGGAGGCCAGGTTATTGGGTGTATTTAAGGCAGAGATAGATTAGCCACGGCTAAAGGTTACAGGCTGAAGCCCAGGGAGTGGGGCTGAGGAGGGGTAATAAAAGGGATCAGCCATGACTGAATACCGGAACAGACTCGACAGGCTGAATGGCCTCATTCTGCTCCTATGTCTTGTGATCTTATTGTCTCAATACAGAACAACTCATAAAATTACTACAATACTGTCAGAGTTATTAGGCACCCTATCTATCTATATATGTCGAAGACTGCTGCACAATATCATCTACATTAAAAACTCAGTGACTGAGAAACTTTTAATAACTAAAGCAACTAGTCTTCAGCTTGTTTGCTTAGACTTTCTTATGATACATTCAGTCCCTTGGAGTCAATGTCAGATTCCGGGGGACACACATCAGTTTCATTCCTCTATTTATCTCTGTCTGTCAAATGCCCATTAATTAATTCCCTTCAGCCTCTTCATTCAACCACCTACACACTTCTGGAATTGGAACTGGTTTATTATTATCACGTGAAGGTTTATCCTGCATATTGCATACCGCCTGTACAGATCAAGTCATTACACAATGCATCGAGGTAACTCAATAACGGAATGCAAAGTAAGTGTAACACCCACAGAGAAGTGAATGCAGGTAGACCATAACGTGCAGACAAGTTAAATTGTGAGTCCATATTCCATTAGGGAACCATTCAACAGTCTGTTAAGAGCAGGGTAAGAAGCGGCCTTTGAACATGGTGGTGAATGCCCCCAATGGCAGGGGGGAGAGGAGAGAATGTCTGGGGTGAGTAGGGTCTCTGATTATGCTGGCTGTTTTACTGAAGCAGCAAAAGGTATAGACAGAGTCCATGGACGAGAGACTGCTTCCATATTGTGCTGAGCTGTGTTCACACCGTCTGCAGCTTCTTGTGGTCATGAGCAAAGCTGATCGTATATCAAGCTGTGATACATCCAGGGAGGATGCTTTGTATTGTGCATCAGTCAACGTTGGTAAGGGTCAAAGGAATCTTGCCAAGTTTCTTCAGGTGTTTCCAAATGACCACCCACCACATCCTTGGGTCATGGGAAAAACTGAAGGAATTCCTACAAGATCACAGGAAGAACTCCCTGTGGTCAGAATTGAGAACTAAGTTCTGCACCATTGTGCCTTTGTGACCACAAAGGATCATCAGAAACAGACTTAGGCTCCAAACAAACTGACCACAGTTATGTCTATCCAATCAGTGATGAATACGAGGGGTGATTGATAAATTCGTGGCCTAAGGTAGAAGGAGTCAATTTCAGAAAACCTGGCACATTTATTTTTCAGCATAGTCCCCTCCTACATTTGCACACTTAGTCCAGCGGTCATGGAGCATACTGATCTTGGACCTCCAGAGACTATCCACAGCAGGGGTGATTGATAAGTTTGTGGCCTAAGGTAGGAGATGAGTTATACAGCTCTCGTTACATGAACATGCAGTTCAACTCTTTGACTGATTATGTAGAAAGTTTGAAGTTAATAACTCATCAGTTAATAGCTCATCGGGGTGATTGATAAGTTTGTGACCTAAGGTAAAAGGAGATGAGTTATTAACTTCAAACTTTCTACATAATCATTCAAAGAGTTGACCTGCATGTGCATGTAACGAGAGCTGTATAACCCATCTCCTTCTATCTTAGGCCACGAACTTATCAATCACCCATCTGTGGACACTTTCTGGAGGTCCAAGATCCGTATGCTCCACAACCGCTGGACTAAGTGTGTAAATGTATGTTGAAAAATAAATGTGCTAGGTTTTCTAAAATTGACTCCTTCTACCTTAGGCCACGAACTTATCAATCACCCCTGGTATATGGGGGATGTGACTCGAATTTGTCTCCCTTGAGCCATCATGTGTTCGGCACAAGCAATGGGTTTGGCTCTCTGACACAGCTCATTCTCAAAGCTCATTCCTTCAAATACATCATACCCATAAAATGTCAAATTACACTTTGAAAACCCTAAAACACTGATGATGTTGCTTGTGTTTCCCTGTTTGGTATATTAATCAACACTGAATTCAGACTGAGTGGATCTTTTTGTGCAATAAATTTATTTTTCAGTGATATCCGTATGCTTCCAGCTACTTTTCTGAAGTGATAATCTAACCTGACCTCAGTTATCTTCAGCATGAAATTTCTAGTGTCTGTTCCAAACATTTAATCTGTCAGCTACATTACAGCTGGCAGGCCAATCAATCTACTCTGCCTTATTGGCTAAGTGTGTTAAATGGCTTCATAGACAGGCTAAGCAGGGTTATTTCACTTAAAGGATTGCTGTTGGTTTTCGCTCCTCGGAAATAAAGCACAGATAAGACAACTAATTTGGTGATTTCTGTTGCCCTGCATCTCATATACATGCAAAGCAATGCAACTCCAGAAAGCAATTAGAAGCTGCCACTTAAGCACCAATTTATACCACAGGAAGGCCAGGCAGCACCAGTGACTGAACAATTACAGAACAAGTAGGAATTCCTTAAAGATCTTGCTTATCAGACTTTAGCAGAAAGAGGTGATATTTGCAAGTCTGCAAAGTCCAATCAAAACCACATTTAATCTAGCAGACATAACAAGAATTAGCCAAGGTGAATCAAGAATAAAGAACCCAGAGAGAGTGCAAAGAATCTACTTCTAAACTAAAATAAAAAAGTATGACAGAACACAGACACAATATTGGATCATACAGTATATAGGCATACAGTTGTACAAAATATCTCAGCCAATAAAGTATAAACGTGTGGAGCCCTAGAGAGCATTGACTATAAAAAGTAATTTGGCTGCAGAATAGCATGCATGCTAATGCAATAAAGTGTAAAAAGTTATCATCTTTTTCAGGACTTAAATGAATCCTGAAAGAGATGATAACTTTGTATACTTTATCAGATTAATAAGCAATAAGCTTTAGGAGCTTAACGGTTAGCATGAAACTATTACAGCTTTGGGCGTTCCAGAGTTTGGAGTTTAATCCCTGCACCATCTGCTGTTTGTGTGTTCTTCCCGTGACCACGTGGATTTCCTCCAGGTACTCTGGTTTCCTCCCACAATTCAAAGATGTACTGTACTGGTTAGCAGTCATTGTAAATTCCCCTGTGATTAGATTGGTGCTAAATAGACTAGTTGCCGGCCAGTGTGGCTCGTTGGGACGGAGAGCCCTGTTCAGCACTGTGTTTCTAAATAAGTAAGTGACTACTTCCCTGTTTTGTAACTCTAAGTGAGCCACAGAAAGACCACACTGCAGATGTAAAAGGTCTTTATTCAGCCAAGACATACATTCAAGAGGAGTCCAGGTGAAGACTTTCTCCAGGTCAACGCTCCAAGTGGAATCCTTCTGAACTCAAAGTGTGCTGGGTTACATGCGCATCGAGGACCAAGATTAAAGCAGGTGACTGAAGACTACTGCAGAGTTCATTTCAATATTTGAATGAAGACAATTTGTTCTGTTGAATTACATATTTACAAAGGAAGCGCATCTCAAATGAGAATATCATCAGTCACTTTTGTTGAGACAAATTAATTCACATGGATGGTCTAAAAGCTGCTTACAGCAGAACTCCAATATACTCAGAATTAAAGTTATGTGGGCTAATCTCCCCAGGTAGTTCAAAGTTCAAAGTCAAATTATTATCAAATTACATATGTCACCATATGCTATTGCGAGATTCATTTTCTTGCAGGCATTCACAGCAGAATAGAGAAATACAATAGAATTAATGAAAAACTATGCACAAAGACTAAAAACCAACCAATTGTGCGAAAGAAGACAAATTTTACAATAAAAAATAAATAATACTGAGCGGTAGAGTTCTTGAAAGTGAGTGCATAGGTAGTGGAATCCATTCAGAGTTGAGATGAGTGAAGTTACCCACTCTGGTTCAGGAACATGATGGTTGTAGGGTAACAACTGTTCCTGAACCTGGTGGGGAGGGACCTAAGCCTCTTGTACCTCCTTCCCGATGGCAACAGGAAGAAGAGAGCATGGCCTAGATGATCGGCTCCCTGATGATGGATGCTGCTTTCTCGTGGCAGGGCTCCATGTGGATGTGCTCAGTGGTGAAGAGGGCTTTACCCGTGACGGACTGGGATGTGTCCACCACATTCTGTAGATTTTTCTACTCATAGGCATTGGCGTTTCCATACCAGGCCGCGACGCAACCAGTGAGGACACTGTGCATCTATCGAAGTTTGTCAAAGTTTTAGACGACATGTTGAGCCTGAGCAAACTTCTGAGATAGTAGGTATTTGTCGTACAGCCAAATATCCTAGTTATTGATTTCTTACCTGAAGGTGTATGATGCCTGGTTTGATATTAGCCAATGAACATAACCCCACATCCATATATTCAGCTAATGCATACAGCAACATCTCATGTTAGTGTCAATTTACAAACCATGCCTATTAAGCAGCCTCCTGTAATTAAATGCCAAATTTCACCACTAATTTTGATTAAGGTAATTAGCTGTCTATCATTGATTGATGATTGGATGGCAAATACACACATTTTTTTCTAGTAATGTATTCAAGGATTATCGTAATTTGCTGATTTCCCTAGCATCAAGGGAAGATCTGTACAGCTAACAAAGTGATAAAAGCTACACTGGCTGTCCAAATGGTGAATAAACAGTCATTTTAACAGCACTCCATCACCCAAAGCAGGAGATGAATCCACATTCGAGTGTTCTTGGTCTTTGTAGCCATTCAAACAGCACTCAAACTACACAAATGCACATGTTCTGGCAGTCTCTTTCACTGAATAAATGAGGCATCAAAAGAACTCCTTTCCTTATTGAGTTTTCTGCCATGCACAATCACACTGCATCACAGCAGTGCCGTGCAGGTGTACTTTACTCCACTCTTCCTATTTATTCAATTTCATAGTGGTTTTGAGCATTTTTTTTATGACTAGTCCATATTCTTCTTTCTGCATGGAGGTTACTTTCAAGAAACCAAACAATTATTAAGCATTGTACAATATCCACTAGTGGTTACTGTCATTTGTACTGTAAGTACAGGTATATTTACCCAGACTAACTCTAAATGACAGCACAGTGTGGTTGAGCCTCTATCACAAAAATCATTCTGATACAGAATATAAATATTGATTTGTTAGCAAACATGACTACACACAGCTCTTGCATGTCCAATTTCTATTAATCGTTTTGAAGAATTAAGCTCAAAGAGACTGCTTATATGTATCAGCTCAAAAAGACCACTGCCTTCCCAGGGGCAATTAAAAATAGGAAACACCAACATCCCATAAAAAAAATAAAGTTCTAAAATGACTGGCTTAGGACCATGATGTGATCTTGAGCATTTATAGCAGAAATCACTTCAAACCAAAAACTTTTACCAAGAACAACTGAGAAGAAAAGGGAACAACATGCAGGAAAAACTATCAGGAAGTCTAGGGTTAGTGACACAGAACGGAAACCATCTTGTTCTGCATTGTGGCAATTTATATGGAAGCCATCCCACTCCAATTGTTCTAACCTCTGTTGGGCATGACACAGCTGCTCTGTTAATTACATTTACCCTGTAGCTATTTAATATAATTTATACTGATTCACTCATCAGAATATTAAACTAAATCACAAATAATGATCAAAATATGTTAGAAATTAGAAGCTAGACAATTAAAATCAGAATTGTTCTTGCAAAAATAAAAACATTTTAATAAATCAAAAGTACAGATACATCAGTGAATACTTCTTTAAATTAGCAAAACGAACTTGCACATTTTTACATTCATTTCATACATTAAAATGGCTAAATAACTTTTTTCTTGGCCATACCAATTTTCATTTTTCCCAGACTTTTCCCTGTGCTTAGCCTATGCACAAACTTTAGTCAAAAATCAGTTAACTAAGATTCAGAATCAGAATCAGGTTTATTATCACCGGCATGTGACGTGAAATTTGTTAACTTAGCAGCAGCAGTTCAATGCAATACATAATCCAGCAGAGAGAGAAAAAATAATAAATAAAATAAAACATAATAATAACAAATAAACAAGTAAATCAATTACGTACATTGAATAGATTTTTTAAATGTGCAAAAACAGAAATACTATACTAAAAAAAAGTGAGGTAGTGTCCAAAGCTTCAAAGTCCATTCAGGAATCAGATGGCAGAGGGGAAGAAGCTGGTCCTGAATCGCCGAGTGTGTGCCTTCAGGCTTCTGTATCTCCTACCTGATGGTAACAGTGAGAAAAGGCCATGCCCTGGGTGCTGGAGGTCCTTAACAATGGACGCTGCCTTTCTGAGACACCGCTCCCTAAAGATGTCCTGAGTACTTTGTAAGCTAGTACCCAAGATGGAGCTGACTAGATTTACAACCTTCTACAGCTTCTTTCGGTCCTGTGCAGTAGTCCCTCCATACCAGACAGTGATGCAGCCTGTCAGAAAGTTCTCCACAGTACAACTATAGAAGTTTTTGAGTGTATTTGTTGACATGCCAAATCTCTTCAAATGCCTAATAAAGCATAGCCACTGTCTTGCCTTCTTTATAACTGCATCGATATGTTGGGACCAGGTTAAATCCTGACACCCAGAAACTTGAAGCTGCTCACTCTCTCCACTTCTGATCCCTCTATGAGGATTGGTATGGGTTCCTTTGTCTTACCCTTCCTGAAGTCCACAATCAGCTCTTGCGTCTTACTGACTTTGAGTGCCAGGTTGTTGCTGCAGCACCATTCCACTAGTTGACATATCTGTACGCCCTCTTGTCACCACCTGAGATTCTACCAACAATGGTTGTATCGTCAGCAAATTTATAGATGGCATTTGAGCTATGCCTAGCCACACAGTCATGTGTAAAGGGGAAGAGGAGTATAAGACTTGGGCAGAGCAGACCTCTCAGTTGTTAGATGAGGGACAGTGCTCTGATGATGTAAAGCAACAGAAGTTGGTTGAGAGTTTGACTGGGCCGGCTGCTGACGTGAGAGCCACCAGGTTGCAGTATCCCATGGCGACAGCTATCAATTACATGCAAGCACTGGACAGTGCTTTTGACCCAACAGGAATCTCAATGGAGCTCCTGGTGGTGTTTCAGAACATACGTCAGGAGAAGAGGGAGAAGCTTTCTGCTCATATGTTTTGGCTAGAGAGGCAGCTAAATTGTTTGCGGCGCAGAGGGGTCATTCAGGCGGCTGAGGTGCATCAGTTAAGAGTGGACCAGATAGCCAATGGTGCCCAGTCCCAGGACCTGATTGTTTGGGGTCTCCAACAGTCTCGTAAGACACACCCCCCTCCATCTTTTGTTGAGCTGATCAGAGAGGTACGGGAAGAGAAGAGCGTATCGGAGGCGCGAGAGGCCTCCATCAGCAGGTTACAGTCCTCGGTCGTGGTCCACTGCAGTGAAGTGACGACGGATAGCCTACCCTGGGGAGCGGTAGAGGAGATTGTGGCAGAGTTGAGAACGGAGATGTTTTGGCTGTTATCAGCGGGTGTGACCTTTCAGTCGCTGAAGGAGCTGCTGAGCCAGGCGCCGATGCTGGCTTTTGCGGACCCCCGATTGCCATATGTACTGCACACAGATGACAGCCAAGAGGGCTTAGGGGGTCATCCTGTATCAGGGTCAGGGCACCGGGTTGATACCCGTTTCGTTCGCCAGCAAGAGTCGGTCACCCTCCAAGAAAAACTGTCCCACACACTAGTTGGAATTTCCGGCATTGAAATGGGTGGTGGTGGGTAAGCTGTGTGACAACTTCTATGGGGCCAAGTTTGAGGTGAGGACGGGCATTAACCCCCTGACTTATATCCTGACCTCGGTGAAACTGGATGCCACAGGCCATCGGTGGTTGGCGGCGTTGTCTGAATACCAGCCGGGAAGCAGGAACATCGACGCTGATGCCTTGTCCCGAGGGGTGCATGAGGGACTGGACAGGGACGAGGGGTGGGAGAGTGTTCCTGCCCCGGGGGTGAAGGCCATGTGTCAGTTTGCCATCACCTTGAAGGTAGAGGGAAAGGAGGGGCAGCATCGAGTGGTGGATCAACTGGGGGCTTCTGATGACACCATTCTTCAGGTTTACTGTAACTTGACCGCTCTGAAGACAAATCAGCTGCCGGAGCTGAGTTCTAGGGCAGCGGCAGCTGCTCAGCGAGACGACCCAGGCACGGTACCATGTGGTCAGGGGTCGAAAAGGGAGACACGGCTCAGGCAGAGAAGACAAAACGCACGCCTCCATTACTGAGAGAATGGCCTCGGTTGGAGTTGCGGAACCAGATTCTACACCGGGTCATGTCACCCCCGGACCGATCTCTGTACCTACTCCCCAGCACCTTAAAACTGTGCTCTCTCGTGCTAGCCATTTCAGCCCTGGGGAAAAGCCTCTGACTATCCACTGATCAATGACTCCCACCATCTTATACACCTCCACCAGGCCACCTCGCATTTTCCGTCGCTCCAAGGAGAAAAGGCCGACTTCACTCAATCTATTCTCATATGGCATGCTCCCCAAACCAGGAAACATCCTTGTAAATCTCCTCTGCACCTTTTCTATGGTTTTCACATCCTTCCTATAGTGAGGTGACCAGAACTGAGCACAGTACTCCAAGTGAGGTCTGACCAGGGTCCTATATAGCTGCAACATTACCTCTTGGCTCCTAAATTCAATCCCACGGTTGATGAAAGCCAATACACCATATGCCCCTTCTTAAGCACAGAGTCGACCTGCGCAGCAGCTTTGAGGGTCTTATGGACTCGGACCGTAAGATCTCTCTGATCCTCCACACACTGCCAAGAGTCCTACCATAAATACTATACTCTGCCATCATATTTAATCTACCAAAATGAACCACCTCACACTTATCTGGGTTCAACTCCACTTTTCAGCCCAGTTTTGCATCCTATCAATGTCCTGCTGTAACCTCTGACAGCCCTTCACATTATCCACAACACCTCCAACCTTTGTGTCATCAGCAAATTTATTAACCCATCCCTCCACTTCCTCATCCAGGTTATTTATAAAAATCATGAAGAGTAGGGATTCCAGAACAGATCCCTGAGGCACTCCACTGGTGACCAACCTCCATGCAGAATATGACCCGTCTAAACCACTCTCTGCTTTCTGTGGACAAGCCAGTTCTGGATCCACAAGGAAAGATCCCCTTGGATCCCATGCCTCCTTACTTTCACAATAAGCCTTTCACGGATGCCCTGCTGAAATCCATGTACACTACATCTACTGTTCTTCCTTCATCAATGTGCTTAGTCACATCCTCAAAAAATTCAATCAGGCTCGTGACGCGCAACCCGCCCTTGACAAAGCCATGCTGATCATATTATACCTCTCCAAATGTTCCTAAATCCTGCCTCTCAGGATTTTCTCCATCAACTTAGCAACCACTGAAGTAACATCTGGTCCATGTTACGAATGCAGCAATAATGAATATTAAATGAATCAGGGTTTATAAACAAACAACAATATTTATTAACCTCTACTCATTACTTTAAAAAGTAAACAAACAAACAACTTAACCGAAAGTCAACTGCTATACGGCAATTTAACAAACTGCTGAACTTAGGAACAGTTCTTAAAGTGGTAAATTTGAAGACAGTCTTAAAGTGATCAGTTCGAATGTCCAAGTGATTTACGATGTAGGCGAGAAGAGAGGAAGACTTCCTGAAATGACCATTTATGCAATTTCTTTGAAGAAACGACATACCTGCCGATGCAGAGTACAGCCAGGAAATACCTTCTCTGAGGCCATCACGAAGAAATAAAGCTTCTTAAAATAACTGACCTTTCGATGGAGTGATCATCGCACAAACCTTTCAGGGGTTCATTCAAACGTGCGTGTCACTATTCATGGACGAATCCAACGTGTCTGTTATTGCGAAGATAAACCGTACGTCATTGACTTTGCCCAAATCCTTTGGTTTCTGTGAAATTGTTGATATCTTCACTCCCTCTCTCTCTCGACAGTAAAACTGCATAATCAAAAACCCGGCAGCAACTCTAACCACCTGGTAACAAACTCTACGCAGCGGAATAAAAATATAACTGTCCCACCCCATGGCGGGCTTTGTTTTTTAAACCATTTGGAACATGCCATCACGTGACATAATATCACTCCACAACCATGAGACTATTACATCATCCCACTCACAAGACCATTACATCATCCCAGGATCGAACTGTGGGCACGTAACATCCACAATTACAACGGTACCCGAAATGAAGCTACCGGGTACTCGCCACACTATCTGATGTTTGGGCACAAGGCGAGGCTTCCCATTGATCTTTGTTTTGGGACTGATTTACCACTGAAGACTTATCTGAAGTATATGTGTGACGTGAGAAGAGAGCTAAAAGGGCTTATGAGTTAGCTGGGGCCACGGCTGCCAAGCAGAATCAAGGGAGTAAGAGGAGGTCTGATCAGAAGGTGAGGTTCTCCCAACTCCTGCCGGGAGACCGGGTCCTCATAAGGAACTTGGGGCTACCTGGGAAGCATAAGTTGGCTGACCGCTGAGCAGCTAAGCCCTATGTGGTGGAGACTCAGATGCCAAACCTACCAGTTTTCCAGGTGAAACTAGAGGATAGGAATGGGCCTGTCAAGATTCTCCATCAGAACCACCTGCTACCCCTGGGACAAGAGGTGCAGGTAGACCGACTTGGAGCCTACACCTAGTAGGAGGACTCTGCAGAAACGCAGGGCGACTGCAGGGTCCACAGCAGGAGAGGCTAGGCTGGCCCCACCCCTGAGAGGGGTACTCATTCAGAGGGTGAGGACGTGGATGTGTGGTATATGCTGCCTTTTGCTAACTCCCCATTGATTGAGGAAGAGACTTCCAGCCCTTCTCCCGCTGACTCAGGTGAAGTGTGGGTTGGGGGATGGTTGCTATCTGTGGACAGCCTGGGTTACAGCGGGACCCTGTGGGTGGGCACGAGTGATAGCTCAGGGTAGGAGGCGTTGTCAGGTTGACCGGAAGTATCCCCAGTAGTGTCCGAACCTGAAGAGTTAGGGGAGGGGGTGCGGAGGTCTCAGAGAATTAGGAGACCACCAGATAGGCTGGCCTACGTAGCGCCAGGGGAACAGAGTGTGACCCCTACCGTTTTGGGGAGCTATGTCACTGCCTTTTACACCTGGATTGGACTTGTGTTTTGCAGGAAGGGTTGGTGAATTATCTCAAGGTCATGAGGACATGACTAAATTTGGTGGGGGGAGAGTGTAACACGCTGTAAGGTTTCACTGCTTATGTAATGGTTTCTCTGCAGCAGCAATGTTTGGGTTATGACTAGAGATAACGGGACCTTTGGAATGTATTCTAGCTAACGAGCGGGATGTTGTTCTGTCTCATGAGTCTGGGAGCAGGGATTTCGCAGTCTGTTGCCAGGGAGAGATGAGGAGAGAAGTTGTGAATGGAGAGTTGTTAGACCGCCAGATGGAGTGGACTTGGAGTGAGGGTCCGAGGGTTGGCTACGCTCAGAGGAGGTCGACGGGGAACAAATGAATGGAACCATCAGATCCAACATTGCGCATTAGACAGTTTCATGAGAATGGGCCCTTTTCTCTTTTTAGATAGTCAAATTAAGAACTATAAAGCTCAATCGTTTAATCACATATTGTGTACTGTTTGTTATTTCATGGTACTGATTTGTAACGGGGTCACATCGCACAGCATCCACCCAAACAAGCTTTCTTACCTTTGGCCGGGCTGAGGGCTGTCTACCCCTGGATTAAGCTGCTAGCTGAACCGAGAATTATACCAGCATCATTTCCAGCAGTCCAATATCTACTCTCACCTCTCTTTATATATCTGAAGAAACATTTAGTATCCTCTTTCACATTATTCTCTAGCTTACCTTCATATTCCATCTTTGTGTGTTTTTTTAGTTGCCTTCTGTTGGCTTTTTAAAAGTTTCCCAATCCTCTAACAGTCTTGCTCTGGCAAGAGAAAGAGAAAGTAAATTCACAGGCTTACAACGAGGCAATGACAGGACCGTGTACTCTGAGTCTCAGATTTACACAGCATGAGAATCCGTCCTCACCTTCTTCACTATCCTGTCTACTTGACTGCCTCTTAGAGAGTAGTGCAGTGGGCTAAGCACACACCCCTGAGGTGTGCCAGTGTTGATCATCGTCGAGGAGGATATGTTATCATCAATCTGCACAGATTGTGGTCTTCTGGTTAGGAAGTTGAGGATCCAATTGCAGAGGGAGGTACAGAGGCCCAGGTTCTGCAACTTCTCAATCAGGATTGTGGGAATGATGGTATTAAATACTGAGCTATGGTCAATGAACAGAATCCTGATGTAGGTGTTTGTGTTGTCTAGATAGTCTAAAGCCATGTGGAGAACCATTGAGATTGCATCTGCCGTTGACCTATTGTGGCGATAGACAAATTGCAATGGGAATGACTTTGAAAGTACAAATTCACATGAATTATGCAAGAATTTCCAATTTATCAAAAATTTCAAATTTTTGATGTTAACACTCTAAGCGTGGTTGATTGAGCTTTGAATGAAGTGTTGCTTTTACAATGCTTTGTCGACCCGATTGCTTTCAAAGGTGCTAAACTTCATGGATCCCAGCCCACTGTGCTAAGCACGGGGGAATCTCTAAAACAGATTAAAGACATTGATTAATTTAGCTCCCCGAAGTTTTCATTAAATGTGGAAAAGATGATTAAGAGACAAGCCTTTTCTCTTCCACAATACGGTACAAGAATTCATGGAAGTCCAATTGATCATGTCTTTTTTAATCACTGGCAATTTTAGCCTCATGAACTCTTTTCAGCAAGGCTGTTTATTTTTGTTCCTGCATATGGTGCATTGTTTTTTTTTCAAATAATTTTTATTGAGTTTTCAAATACTTACAGAAAGAAAAAAAATTGTCTACCCTTCCCTCCTCCCCTTAACCATTCTCCCCTAACATCCCTATAGAAGAAAAGAAAAAGAAAAAGAAGAAAAAAGAAAGAAAGAATGCCTGGATATCGGAAGATCCCCACATGCTCCACGGAGTTCGTAATAACTTTAGTATATATATTTATTACTTTCCCCAAATAACCAATTATTTTATCTTCGGAGCACCTATATATTTAATCCTGTCTTTTGTAAATAAGGGCGCCAAATTTCCAAAAATGTTTCATATTTATCTCTTAAATTATAAGTAATTTTTTCAAGTGGAATACAGCTGGAAATTTCATTCTTCCAACGATCTATACTTAAGTATGAATCCGATTTCCAAGTAACTGCAATAGCCTTTTTGGCTACTGCCAGTGCAATTTTTATGTATTCTTTCTGATATTTATTCAATTTGGGTTTCAGTTTTATCCCTTGAATATCACCTAATAAAAATAATATTGGGTTATGCGCAAGTTGTGTTCCAATAATTTGTTCCGGTAAAACTCTTAAATTTGTCCAGAAAGGTTGAATTTTAGAACAAGACCAAGTAGAATGTAAAAAAGTACCAATTTCTTGGTTACATCGGAAACACTGATCGGATAAATTTGGGTTTAATTTATTTATTTTTTGTGATGTAATATATAATTGATGTAAAAAATTATATTGCTCTAATCTTAACCGGACATTTATTGTATTTGTCATACTATCAAGAAATAGTCTTGACCAATTTGTTTCTTCAATTTTAATATTCAAGTCATTTTCCCATTTTTGTCTTGACTTATGAATTCCTTGTTTAATTGCCTGTTTTTGAATCAAATTATACATACCAGAAATAATTTTTTTAGTTTTTCCTTTATGAATTAAAATTTCTATTTCATTAGATTTCGGCAATAACATTGTTTGACCAAATTTTTCTCTTAAATAAGCCCTTAATTGGAAGTAACAAAAAAGAGTGTTGTTTGATATTTTATATTTATTCTTTAATTGATCAAGTGACATTAATATACCTACTTCAAAACAATCTCCTATATATCTAATCCCTTTTTGAAACCAATTATATAAAAATTGATTATCCATTGTAAAAGGAATAAGTCTATTTTGAATTAAAGATATTTGCTAATAAAGAATTCCTTATTTCATCATTAACATTTATTTTATTCCATAAATCAATCAAATGTTTTAATATAGGAGATTCTTTCTTTTCCCGTATCCATTTAGATTCCCATTTATATATAAAATCTTCTGGTGTATTTTCTCCTATTTTATCTAGTTCTATTCTCATCCATGCCAGTTTATCTTTATCAAAAAAAGATGCAATAAATCTAAGTTGATTTGCTTTATAATAATTCTTAAAATTTGGAAGTTGTAACCCTCCTAGATCAAATTTCCATGTCAATTTTTCCAACGATATTCTTGACATCTTACCTTTCCAAAGGAACTTCCTCACATATTTGTTTAATTCTTGAAAAAACTTCTGTGGTAGTTGTATTGGTAGTGATTGGAATAAGTATTGTAATCTAGAGAATATATTCATTTTTACGGTATTTACTCTACCTATTAATGTTATTGGTAATATCATCCATTTATCAAGATCTTCTTGAATTTTTTTCAATAATGGTAAATAATTTAATTTATATAAGTTCTTTATATCTTTATCAACTCTTATACCTAAATATTTTATACCATTTATCGGCCATCTAAATTGAGTTATTAATCGACATTGACTATAATCTCCTTTAGTAAGAGGTAAAATTTCACTTTTATCCCAATTTATTTTGTAGCCTGATATTTTCCCATATTCTTCTAATCTAGAGGATAATTTACGCAACGAGTACAATGGGTTTGTTAAATAAAGCAGAACATCATCAGCAAATAAGTTAATCTTGTATTTCTCCTGATTAACTCTGAAACCCTTAATATCTGGGTCCATTCTAATTAATTCAGCTAATGGTTCTATCGCCAACACAAATAAAGCAGGTGATAATGGACAACCTTGCCTAGCTGACCTTGTTAACTGAAATGGTGTTGAAATTTGACCATTTGTCACTACTTTAGCTTTGGGATTAGTATTTAAGGTATTAGGATTAGTATCCATTTTATAAAGGATACTCCTAATCCATATTTTTCCAATACCTTAAATAAAAAATCCCATTCCAATCTATCAAATGCTTTTTCTGCATCTAAAGCAACTGCCACATTTATTTCCTCCTTCTTTTGTGCCAAATGAATTATACTAAGTAACCGGGTTACATTATCTGCCGATTGTCTATTTTTAATAAATCCTGTTTGATCCATATGTATTAATTTTGGTAAGTATTTAGATAATCTGTTAGATAAAATTTTGCTATTATTTTATAGTCGGTGTTTAACAAAGAAATAGGTCTATATGATGTTGACTTTAAAAGATCTCTTTTTTTTGGCAATACTATTAAAATAGCTGTCGAAAAATATTCTGAAAGTTAATGCATTCTTTCTGCTTGGTGTATTAACTCCATAAAAGGAGGAATTAATAAATCTTTAAACTTTTTATAAAATTTGGGCGGAAAACCATCTTCTCCTGGGGATTTATTACTTTGGAATGATCCTAGAGCTTCTTCGACCTCTTTTAATGTAAAAGGTATATCTAATCCCTTCTGTTCTTCCGAATTCAATTTTGGAAGAGTTATTTGTGATAAAAACCTTTCTATCTTGACATTATCCTTTTGTGATTCTGATTTATACAACTCAGAATAAAAATTCTTAAAAATTTCATTAATTTCTAAAGGTTTATAAGTAATTTTATTTACTCTTGTTTGAATTGCATTTATCGTTTTAGAAGTCTGGTCTGTTTTTAACTGCCAAGCAAGAACCTTATGTGATCCTTCACCTAGTTCATAATATCTCTGTTTAGTTCTCATAATTGCTTTTTCTGTTCGATATGTCTGAAGTGTATTATATTGTAACTTCTTATTAACAAGTTGTCTTTGTTTTTCTTCTGTCATATATCTTTGAGATTCTTTTTCTAATTTTGTAATCTCTTTTTCCAATTGATCTATTTCTTTCATATATTCCTTCTTAATTTTAGAAGTATAACTTATTATCTGACCTCTCAAATATGCCTTCATTGCTTCCCACAATATAAATTTGTCATCAACTGAATGTGAATTTGTATCTAAAAAAAACTGAATCTGCTTTTTCATGAAATCACAAAAATCTTGACGTTTTAATAATATTGAATTAAATCTCCATCTATAAATTGATTCCTCTTTATCTATCATTATCATTGTCATTATCAAAGGAGAATGATCTGACAATATTCTTGCTTTATATTCCATATTTTTCACTCTGTCTTGAATATTCGTTGTTAATAGGAAAAAAATCTATCCTTGAATAAGTTTTGTGTCTATTTGAATAAAATGAATAATCTCTTTCTTTTGGGTTAATTCTTCTCCATATATCAATCAAGTTTAAATCTTTCATCAGTGATAAAGTTAATTTTGCTACTTTTGATTTTGTGACAACCTTTGTTGATCTATCTAAAACTGGATCTAGACAAAAGTTAAAATCTCCACCTATTAATATTTTGTCATGTGTGTTAGCCAAATTCAAAAAGACCTCTTGTATAAATTTTACATCATTATCATTTGGTGCATAAATATTCATAAGAGTCCATAGTTCTGAAAAAATTTGACAATGTATAATTACATATCTCCCCGCCAAATCAATTAATATGTTTTGTATTTTAATTGGTAAATTTTTATTAACCAAAATTGCAACTCCTCTCGCCTTTGAGTTAAATGAAGCCGCAATAACCTTTCCAACCCAATCTCTTATTAATTTCTGATGTTCTATCTCTGTTAAGTGTGTTTCTTGTAAAAAAAGCTGTATCTATTTTCATTTTCTTAATGTATGTTAAGATTCTTTTTCTTTTCACCGGTCCATTAAGCCCATTAACATTAAAACTTTAAAAATTCAGTAAATTAGTCACTATTTTTAATTGGGTTACTCCAATCTATAATAATACCTAATTTTTCAACTTTCGTGGTACCTTGGGGAGTCTTTTTAAAATTCTCCATGTTGCTATGTGTGTCCCCACCGATCATCCAGGCAAAGAAAGAAAGATAGAAGAAAAATAGATTATAAAGAAAAAAGCAAAATACCCCCCTACTAATGTTGTGGATAAAAAAGAACACAACATTACCCCCCTCTGTTGTATGGGTCATGGCAATCGCCATGATTACACATGTGAATCCCGTAGCAATCGATCCAAAGCTCCCCCAGCTCCCCCACAACATGAAAAAGTATATATATGAGAAGAAAAAAAAATTACTACTCTCAATTAATATTTCTCAGATTTTGCCTTTCTCCCCCTGTATCATCCTTAAATGTCCATCAATTCCATTCACTGTCTCTGTCTTCATCTTTAATCCATTACGCTTTGAAGTCTCTATGTGTAGTTAGCGAATATCTGGGAGTTTTTGTGTGAACTCTTCCACTTCTCGATAATCGTTAAAACATCTTCTTCCATCCTCCAAAAAAATTATCAGTGTTGCTAGGTGACGCATTATGAATTTATAACTCTTTTCCCATAAAGTTTTTTTCACTGGGTTAAATTCCTTCTTTCTCTTCAAAAGGTTATAACTTATATCAGGATAGAAAAGAACTGCTTTCCCATCTATCATCAATGGCCCTTTTCTCTTTCTGGCACATTGGGCAGCCGCCTTCAGGATCTTTTCTTTATCTTGATATCTTAAGCATTTTATCAGAATTAATCGTGGATTTTGATCAGCTTGAGGTCTTGATCTTAAGGTTCTATGAGCCCTTTCAATTTCAATTAGAGTTCCTTCTTCCATTTCCAAGTTTTCAGGGATCCATTTTTGAAAAAAATTTATTGGATCTTCTCCGACTGCTAAAATTTTCAAGCTTATCCACTTTTTCCAACAATTGTTTCTTTCTGATGTCCAGGCAGAGATATTATCTTCCATTTTATTCATTCTTTCATCCATATCTCCCGTTGTGGCTTCCAAGTCTGTAATTCTCTTCATTTTATCCTGTCTTTTTATCATTTTATCAAACATAATCTGCATATTTATTAATGCATTTAATTTTTCTAATTTACACATTTGCATCAAAGTTTTTTCTATATTTCCAGAAAAACTTTTACCTCCATCTTCGTCTGATTTATCCAGAGAATCTGAATCTACCTCAGATTCACTTTCACTTCCGGTTTCATTCGTAACTGGGATTTGTAGTTCCGGTTGCTCGCGTTTGCACATGCTCCTTCTTTCACGTTTGCGCAGTTCTTGTTGATCTCATTCCCTAAAAAGGGTTGACTTCCTGTTCTGTATCACCGGAGGCAAAATGCACTTGAGCTCACGGTCCTCTCGCAGCAGTGGGCCTTGATTTTGTTCCACTTTGCGTTGTCTTCAAGGTACAAGTTTTCTTCATCTTCTGTTTATGAGACATAGTTTGAAACAATCCGGAGTAGTTTATAAGTAACTTTTAGAAAGTATTTACTGACTTTTCTTCACTTAAACATTGATTTACTGATTTTTTACGGGAGAGCTGGATCCCCACGTCTCGATCCTATGTCATCACGTGACGTCCCACCCATATGGTGCATTGTGTGGAAAACTCAGGAGCAGAATTTATTTCTCCCAACTTTAAGGAAGCCTAACTGCCTTCTACATGAAACCACATGAATTCCTTTTTATCCTAGCTGAGATCATTCTGCTACCTATGGAGAGGAGAAACTGCCTTTTTATCACAGGTGAGATCACTCTGCGACAGAGAGGAAGAATGCTTCCCAGGTTTTCTGTGTTCTTTGGTTGTGGACTTCGACTGTGGACCTTTTTTTCAGTCATGGTTTTTTACCCGTTCTGGGAGATTTGGGGGTTGATTTACCTGTTCCATTTTTGTTCATTTTTTTGTGCGGGGAGGAGGGATTTGGGGGTAGACGATTGTGCTGACATTCTTTTCTTTCTTGATTTCATGGCTATCTGGAGAAGAAGAATTTCAGAGTTGTATACTTTGATAATAAATGAAACTCTGAACTTTAAAACATTATATAGCCACTATGTACTAAACTATTATAACCATAGATATATCATCAAGGCTTAGAAATCATACTGCATCTTAGAAATAGAGGCCCAACATTTTATGATGAAGGTTATGTGCAACGGCCTAATGAATGCCTTTATCTTAAGTGCTTGTGTCACAACATTCTACTGCCATTAACACCCTTAAATGCCTAAAGTGTTCAAATGCTGTTCACTCCCAATGTGGAGGGAATAGAGTTGGAAAGTTTGTGGGTAATGGAAGTAGGTAGCTACTGCACCAGTTGAGGGTAACAAAAGCACCACTTCAGATGCTGGGCATCAGTGGGATGGGAATAAAATTCATAACGAGCTAGCGTGGCAAGATAGTGGGTGTTGTGTTCCGATGTCAGGGAATGGGAAGTTGATCTCCTAGTCATATTGGACAAGCGGAAGTCGTGACCAAGGAAGGTGTGGGTTGGGGAAACCAAGGAAGAGTATTCTGAGCAAGTCTTCTAATTAAAATGAATGCACTGGAGGCTGGATCCCTGCTCTTACTCCTTCAGAACTGCTGTGAAAGCCAGTTCCCAAATGAATAATGCACATCATTTGTATGTCACATACAGAATATAAAGGGAATCATGGAAGTGGCATTTTGATACACCTGACATGTCACTGTACGTCAAGTGGCTCTGTACCAGTGCAAAGTCACTCAAGGGCAAATAGAAAACAAAATCTGAGACCCCGTAGCTCCCAGTTCCAATTAGTGAAAGTTTTTTTATTAAATTCAATCATTCAGATTTTCAAACATTATTTTTGGAAGCCATTTTATTTGTTATGGTAATGTATATAATTTAAATATGTAGGGTTGACAACGCTTTCAGGGAGTTGCCTTATGCCAACATTTTGATTTGTGACAGAAACCAATTTGATTGATCTCTGTAAGGGCTGAGTTCGCAGAGAAGCCAGCTTAGGAAACTTAACATCTCAGAGCGTATCCTGATGAATTTTCACTCAGCAATTCATGAGAGTGTTGTTTGGTTTCCCGTCCACTCCTCCCATAGGCTGCCAGCACCCGACATTAAACAACCTGTTCATCGTGAAGGAAAGAGCTGAAAAAATGTGACTGTTGACTCCACCTACCCTAGCAGTCACCTATTCACCATGATGCCATCAGGGAAACGTTACAAGTCCATCACCACCAGAACTAAACATCATCTCTGAAACTTCTTTCCTTTAGCTATCCAGATTCTCAATAAAATTCACTCAGTTGTAATATTCTAAATGTCCCTGCACAACATCCATTAGGTGGTCTTTCCTGCTCTCTCTGTTCTGTTGATAATTATTGATCTGTTCATATGTTGAAAAGCTCGTTTATTATCAAACTATACAACTTGAAATTCTTCTCCTCCGGGTAGCCACAAAACGAAGAAAGAAAAGAAAGGCAGCACCATCATCATTCACATTTATTTAAGTTTGATTATTGATGTTTGGACATGTGACCATTCTGCTCATGGCCGCTCACACTATTGTCTTGTAAATTTGTTGGTTGCTATTATGTTGTCCGTTTTGGTATTGACCTGTGTTTCATGCTTGGCCCCGAACCACAATCAATTCTGGTATGTTTCACATACTGGCAAAAAAGTGATTCTGATTCTGATTTCAAGCATGAAGTAAATAAATAAATGCCCTAGGATAAAACTCAGCCTCTCTTTTTGCATTTTAATATTTTATAATGCTATATGTGAAATATTAAGAAATGGACTGTGTGGAATGAGCTTCCACTGTGTGGAATGAGCTTCTAGTAGAAGTGGTTGAGGCAGGTTCGGTATTGTCATTTAAAGCAAAATTGGATAGGTATATGGACAGGAAAGGAATGGAGGGTTATGAGCTGAGTGCGGGTCAGTGGGACTAGGTGAGAGTAAGCGTTCGGCACGGACTAGAAGGGCTGAGATGGCCTGTTTCCGTGCTGTAATTGTTATATGGTTATATGGAACATTTCAGCACCCCCCCCCCCCACCCCATTTCCAACAACCTGTGAACCATCACCCAAAATCAGAAAGAGTAATTCTGGATATATAAACTCCCTGTACTCATCTTGGAACACTCTCTATTTCACACGTGGAGCATTTTCCACAGCAGCCATCCTGTACTTTTTCTGTGCACAGTAGAACCATCAATTACATCAATTAGGGCTAATTTAAGGGAAATTTTGCCCTCTGAGTTCAGAGCTAGATTATATGGATAGATTTGCAGCAAAATACCCTGCAATCATTTTCTCATAACATATGCTAACAAATACAAATCAAGAACTCAAAGCAATCTTATAAAGAGAAATGTGGAGTAACTATTGTCTTCTATGTTGGATTTTAACTAAAATCTGTGCCATAATAGAGGGGTTTACGTTATACTGAAAACTCCACTGAAAGGTAAATATACACATATATTCTCCGTAAGGAACAACTATATCTTTCTTAGCAAACAACAGGGGGTAAACCTTATTAGGAAGAAAATCCCCTAATATGCAGCAAAGTTATTCACATTAAGCACAAAGAGGCAGCTTTAATTTTTCACCATTAAAAAGTAGAAGTCAGAAGCACCAAAGGACAGAGTTTGTATCATAAGACGTTATAGTTTTTGTGTGCCATAGAATCCAGCATCCAACTTGAATGACAAAAATCAAACAATATTGCAAATTTGGAACCATGAGAAGTTACACAAGATGTACAATTTTGGGTCCAGTGTATGAGACTGATTCACTGATCCAGTGTGAGTCCATTGCTGGTTGCCACCGTCTCCACCCAAGGCCTCTCCTGTTGACAGGCCACTCCTGTCAAAAGCACTGAAATGTCAATTTTGTACAATCGGATAATCACCTCACTTTTATTTCAGATTTCCAGGACCCAATGCATTTTCGCTCTTATTCAAGGAATGACTTATGATGAAATTGAGCATAGCACTATTGTAAAATATTGATCTTAGAGCATAAAAATATATTCAATAATTCTCCCCCCCCCCCCCCCCACCACCACCACCATCATTCTACACCTATGTTATGCTGGAAAGCTGCATAGAAACACCCAACCCCATTTTGGTGGAACTCTTCCCACGTTCAGCACAGTGTAACCACAGCACTGCTAGTAGAACCACGGCCTTGCAGCACCAGAGGCCCAGGATCAACCCCTCTGCGTGGAGTTTGTATGTTCTTGCTGTGACCATGTGGATTTCCTCCAGACACTCAGATTTCCACTCCCAACATCCCAAAGACATGAGGGTTGGTAAGTTAATTGCCCTGAATATATATAGGTGAGCGTAGAAGCTGGGACAAATAGATGAGAATGTGAGGAGGATAAAAATGGCACTAATCACAGATAGGTGGAGATGGAACTTTAGCATAGGTTCAGTGCGCCAAAGGGCTGTTTTATGTTTACTTCTGATTTTACAATGCTTGTTAACATGCTTACCCATCCCTTTTGAAATACCCTATCAGATAACCAACATCATGAAGTTCTTCGAGAGGCTTGTCATGGCACACATTAACTCCAGCCTCCCACACAACCTTTACTCTCCTACTGGAGAAACAGGTCTACAGAGATATCATCTCCCTGGTTTTACACTCATTCTTGGAGAATCAGGACAGCAAAGGCACCTAATCTAGATTACTGTTTACTGAATACAGCTCTCTCTTCAATGCTGTAATTCCAAGCAAACTGATCTCCCAACTCCTGGACCTAGAACTCAACACCTGCCTTGTAACTAGATTCTTGACTTCTTGAGTAATGGCCTGCTTCCGGTAAATGGCGACGCGTTCCGTCACTGCAGCTTCTACAGGCGTCAACAAAAGAAGCCACTGTTGTAACTAAATGTATTTTTAATGATCACACGATCCTGCTGAATATTAAGAACTTAAAGTAAAGCAAGTTGCTTGCAGGCGGACAAATTGAAGGAGCTGCACAATGTGCTGCTGCCTGAGTTGAAGGAGGCTTATTGTCTAATGACAAGTGACCATCTCGGTCGCTTTTCTTGCCATCGCAAAACCCTTTTGGACATTGTTAATGTGGAATGCCGTAAGTTCAATTTACTGATTTGTTGGCAGAGAGCAGTGGCCTCGGCCATAGCGAGAACTAGGCCTCAAGGCACAGTGTCACCTGACCACAGGCGCCAGAAGAAAGGCACTGTCGCCGGCGCGCTCCACCGGGGGCAGCGTGGTGCAGCATTCGGGCTGGAGTTGGTGCAGCAGAACAATGCATTCGAGCTCTGGACAATAAATATATATGTTTCATGCGATTATGTTTTACCAATATCCTATATGAGCTTACTATTTTGTATATGCAAGGACTAGGCCTCAAACTGTGGTGTCAACTGTTTACAGCTCCCAGGGAGAGGCGTCGGGGCTAGTGTGGAACGGTGTCCAGGCTGGAATTGATGCTGCCACCCCCTCCCCCAGTGTTCGTTCGGCAGAAGCCAAGCTCTGTTGTAGTCATCCGCAGATTTTGGCAGTGTTGTATGGCTTGCATTTGGTGTATTTTATTGAGTGGTTGTATCTTTCTATCTTATACAGTATGTACTATGTGTGCTTCATGCCGGGTGTGACTATTGGTGTTGTGTTTTGCTCCTTGACCCCAGAGTAACATTGTCTTTTCTGGCTGTATTTATGAGTACTCATGTATGGTTGAATGACAATTAAACTTGAATTAAACCGAATTGAATCAGTAAAGATGGGCATCACACCTCCACAATTATTCTCAACACAGTGGTAGATATGGGTTCAATTATAACATTTAAGGTAAGTTTGGTCAGGTACATCGATGGGAAGGGTTTGGAGGGATATAGTCTGGGTTCAGGTAGAGCGGATCGAGGCAGAAGATCAAGTCAGTATGGAACACTTGGGTTGAAGGGCCTGTTTCTAGAGTCTGTGACTGGTGCCCCATAAAGCTGTGGCCTTGGTCACCTAACTACTCCCTATAGACTCATAGCTGAGTAGCCAGATTTATATTTAACTCCATCTTCAAGTTTGCAGATGATACCATTGTAAGTGGGCATATCTCAAATAACAATGAGCCAAGAGTACAGGAAGGAGACAGGAAGCCTAGTGACATAGAGTCCCCTCAATTTCAGCAGAATAAAAAAGAACTGGTCACAGACTTTAGGAAGTGGGGGTTGACGGGGTGCTGCACATTCTCCTGGTTGCATTAACAGTCCTGAGAACTTCATGTTCAAGTATGTAGATGCTACAAACAAGAAAAACTTAAGAGCAGCTCAACTCCTTCAGGAGGCTGAAGAAATTTGACATAACCCCTTTAACACTATCCTATCCAGATAGAAGGCATGGTATCCAGATGCATCACAGCTCGGCATGGCAAATGCTCAGCCTGTGACCGCAAGGATATGCCGAGAGTTGTGGTCACTGATCAGCACGTCATTGAAACTAGCCTCCCCTCTTTGGATTCTATCTGCACTTCTCACTGCCCTGATAAAGCAGCCAGCGTAATCGATCCCCTCCCACTGTCCATTCTCTCTTCTTCCCCCACCTCCACTGTCCATTCTCCCTTCTTCCCCCACCTCCACTGTCCATTCTCTCTTCTTCCCCCACCTCCACTGTCCATTCTCTCTTCTTCCTCCACCTCCACTGTCCATTCTCTCTTCTTCCCCCACCTCCACTGTCCATTCTCTCTTCTTCCCCCACCTCCACTGTCCATTCTCTCTTCTTCACCCACCTCCACTGTCCATTCTCTCTTCTTCCTCCACCTCCACTGTCCATTCTCTCTTCTTCCCCCACCTCCACTGTCCATTCTTTCTTCTTCACCCACCTCCACTGTCCATTCTCTCTTCTTTCCCCTCCTCCACTGTCCATTCTCTCTTCTTCCTCCACCTCCACTGTCCATTCTCTCTTCTTCACCCACCTCCACTGTCCATTCTCTCTTCTTCCTCCACCTCCAATGTCCATTCTCTCTTCTTCCTCCACCTCCACTGTCCATTCTCTCTTCTTCCCCCACCTCCACTGTCCATTCTCTCTTCTTCCCCCACCTCCACTGTCCATTCTCTCTTCTTCCCCCACCTCCACTGTCCATTCTCCCTTCTTCCCCCACCTCCACTGTCCATTCTCTCTTCTTCCCCCACCTCCACTGTCCATTCTCTCTTCTTCCTCCACCTCCACTGTCCATTCTCTCTTCTTCCCCCACCTCCACTGTCCATTCTCTCTTCTTCCCCCACCTCCACTGTCCATTCTCTCTTCTTCCCCCACCTCCACTGTCCATTCTCTCTTCTTCCCCCACCTCCACTGTCCATTCTCTCTTCTTCCTCCACCTCCACTGTCCATTCACTCTTCTTCCTCCACCTCCACTGTCCATTCTCTCTTCTTCACCCACCTCCACTGTCCATTCTCTCTTCTTCCTCCACCTCCACTGTCCATTCTCTCTCCTTCCTCCACCTCCACTGTCCATTCTCTCTTCTTCCTCCACCTCCACTGTCCATTCTCTCTCCTTCCTCCACCTCCACTGTCCATTCACTCTTCTTCCTCCACCTCCACTGTCCATTCTCTCTTCTTCACCCACCTCCACTGTCCATTCTCTCTTCTTCCTCCACCTCCACTGTCCATTCTCTCTCCTTCCTCCACCTCCACTGTCCATTCTCTCTTCTTCCTCCACCTCCACTGTCCATTCTCTCTTCTTCCCCCACCTCCACTGTCCATTCTCTCTCCTTCCCCCACCTCCACTGTCCATTCTCTCTTCTTTCTCCACCTCCACTGTCCATTCTCTCTTCTTCACCCACCTCCACTGTCCATTCTCTCTTCTTCCCCCACCTCCACTGTCCATTCTCTCTTCTTCACCCACCTCCACTGTCCATTCTCTCTTCTTCCCCCACCTCCACTGTCCATTCTCTCTTCTTCACCCACCTCCACTGTCCATTCTCTCTCCTTCCTCCAGCTCCACTGTCCATTCTCTCTCCTTCCTCCACCTCCACTGTCCATTCTCTCTTCTTCCCCCACCTCCACTGTCCATTCTCTCTTCTTCCCCCACCTCCACTGTCCATTCTCTCTTCTTCCTCCACTGTCCATTCTCTCTCCTTCCTCCACCTCCACTGTCCATTCTCTCTTCTTCCTCCACCTCCACTGTCCATTCTCTCTCCTTCCTCCAGCTCCACTGTCCATTCTCTCTCCTTCCTCCACCTCCACTGTCCATTCTCTCTTCTTCCCCCACCTCCACTGTCCATTCTCTCTCCTCCCCTCTCCCACTGGGCAGACAATACAAAGAACACACATACCATCAGGGCAGGGACAACTTCTATCCTGTTTTTAAGACTACTGAATGACGTTCTAGAATGGTAAAATGGACTTCTGACCTCACAATCTACCTCAAGATGGCCTTCCATGTTATTGCCCACCTGCACAGCACTTCACCTGTAACTGTAACATTTTATTCTGCATTGTTTTGCCTTGTACTGCCTCAACACTGATGAATTGATCTGTATCAATAGGATGCAAGCGAATTTTTCAATGTACCTCGATATGTTTGACAGTAATAGCCTAACCTACCAATTTCTAGTTGCCAAAATAATAGTAAACCGCAAAGGAGCAACTGGATAAGAAATGAATTATCTTGGATCAACATCTGGGAACAGATAATACAGGATGAAAGTCATCAGTCTATTAAAATAAGCAAGGGGCTCTGAATATCCAAAATAATCCGTAAAATATTGCTAGTAAACTAATGTATATGTAAATGATTATTGCAAAACACATTAGAAATTTTAAGCAGTTCCTGAAATTTCTCATCTATCTGCAATTGCAGTGTTTTTAATATTAAAACAGAGGATGTATAGTTCTACATAGCCTAATAATTGTTGGAATTTTGCCACCTATTGCTATTCAAAGTGAAATGTTCTGCATTAAAGAGCTGTCAGTTTTGGTGCCCACAGGAGAATGCATGATATTCTTCCTGTCTGATGTGCTACATCTGTTCAGTATCTGGTGTCTCTTAAACTGTGCATCTAAGTTAAACTGTGGAAGTCAAAAAAGGAAGTAATTTGAAAGCTGTTATGTCCCATAGTAACGGAATGTAATAATAATGATTGAAGGGTACTTGGCAATTATAGTGGTATGCCAAAATTCACATTTTTCACTTAAACTCCAGTGAATATTACCAAACATTTTATCTGTTTAATCTGCTAAGTCCCTCAATAAAGTATAAAACAGTTCAAAAAAGAAGATTTAAAATGTTCAATATTGAAAAAGTAGGTAATTTAAAGTGATTTTATTTTGAAAGGACATCACCAGCAAGATAGCAATACCCGTTTAAAAAAACGAATTGGATTCCAATTTTTGTTTTAATGACCTACTCATTGGCGTTGATACTGAAAGAAATCATGATACTGTCAGAGGTGCCTGTAATTATTTAAGTGTGTCCATTTAGTCTGAGAAGGTGTAGATCTGCTGTAACCATACTTGCATCTCAACATGACCAATCAAAATAATTATGTGATTCGCTCCTCCTTCACATTGTTAGAAACTAATAAATAACCCATGTTAATATTGTATAAGCTGTAAATGAAGATCTTGGTATGATGTCAATGCAAGAAAATAGCAAAAGGGGACATTCAAGCCTGACCTACAATTTAACATGATCTATATTGGCTTCGCTTCTCTGCCATTTCTCTATCACTCTATTCCTCAATCAATCAAATATTTTCTACCTTCACTTCAAATACTTCTAATGATTCCACCACACAGCTGGACCGACTAGAGATCCAAATAAGCAAATTAATGTACAAATTAATCTGCCTGCCTAATACCACATCTTATGGAACAAAATCATCCACTTTTGCACTGACTTCATTATATAATCTTGAATACTTTCCATGTACTAACTTAATTAGAATTGTGTGAATTAGAAGGGGGTGGGGATCCTTAATGATGGATACCGCCTTCCTAAGGCACCCCTCCTTGAAGATGTCTTGAATACTGCGGAGGCAAGTACCATGAGGGAGCTGACTCATTTTACAAGTTTCTGTAACTTATTTCGATCTTTTGCAGAAGCCCCCCACCACCCCCCCCGTACCAAACAGTGACGCGGCCATTCAGAATGCTCTCCATAGTACACCTGTAGAGGTTCTCCACTGTTTTAATTGACAAACCAAATCTCCTCAAACTCCGAGTGAAATACAGCTGCTGTCTTTCATTCTTCACGGCTGCATCAATATGTTTGGACCAGGTTGGGTCCTCAGATATTGACACCCAGGAACTTGAATTTGCTCACTCTCTCCACTTCTGATCCCTCCATGAGGATTAGCTTCTGTTCCCTCAGTTACCCTTCCTGGAGTTCACAATCAGCTCCTCGGTCTTACTGACGTTCAGTGCATTTTGCTGTGCAGGGAGAAAAGAATCCTTTTGTGATAGAGCTGATTAAGCAAAACATTCTGCTATTGATAGATTAGAGAGGAACTTGTTCATTCATATGGCTGCCCCGAGTATGAGCATAGAAAATTAGCTAATTTCCTTGTTCAGAATTTGCTTGTATTTCACAGTTAATTTTTACAGCACATTTGCAGGCGAAATCTTGGAACTTCAATTTAATATTACAGAAATTTCCTTCAATGCTAACTAAACTGCATAGGTTACAACTGATTTGGCACAGCTGTAAGCAATGATCATCAATGAACTAAAACTAACAAATTGTTAACAGGAGATGGTCTAATTTACTTTAGGGACAGGATTTAGAAAAGAATAAGAGAATTTTCAAGAAACTGGAACTGCAATATTCTCCTCCATCAGTCCCATTTGTCAGAGTATAGTGGGAGCTGAACTGATTCCAGGCTCATAACCAATGCACATGTGGGCACATCATATAGGCACACACTCATCCACACACCATTTTTAATTAAGTCGGTAACAACTATGCCAAGCTCATCCAGGTTTGAAGATGAATCCCTGAATACTGTCCAGTCCATTGATTCAAAGCAGTCGTGTAAGCACTCCTGTTCTTTCCCTTGTCCATACCTTCTTCATCCTCATAACTGGTGCTGCAGTCTTCAGTCTCTGTCTATACTCAGGGAGTAGAAGTACAGCCAGGTGATCAGACTTTCCAAAACGCGGATGTGGAATAGCACTCTTGATGGTGGTGTAACAATGGTCTCATGCATTGTTGCGTCTGGTACTACAAGTGGTAATTATTTAGTGACTTTTTCAAGCTGGCCTGGTTAAAATCCCCCAAAGTGATGGTGAAGGCATCAGGGCATGCTGTTTCATGCATGTTGATCCCATTGCTCAGATCACCTAGAGCCTGTTGGACATTGGCCTGAGGTGGAACGTTCACCATTACTCAGAATGATGTTGAAATCTCCTGTGTACCATGGAGAGCATCCTGACAGGCTGCATCACTGTCTGTATGGGGGGTGGGGGGGAACAACTGCACAGTATCAAAAGAAGCTACAGAAAGTTGTAAACTTAGTCAGCTCCATCTTGGCTACTACCTTCCATAGCATCCAAGACATCTTCAAAGAGCGGTGTCTCAGAAAGGCGGCATCCATTATTAAGAGCAGGACAATCCCTCTTCTCATTGTTACCGTCAGGAAGGAGATCAAAGTTCAAAGTACAGTTTATTATCAGAGTACATACATGTCACCACATACAATGCTGAAATTCTTTTTCTGTGGACATACTTAGTAAATCTGTAGAACAGTAACTGTAAACTGTAAACGTCAGTAACTAAACTATAAGTAAACTATGCAAACGCAGATAGAAATAAACAGCAATAAATAACAAGCATGAAATAACAATATAACAGAGTCCTTAAATGAAGGCGCCAGCGAGCTATTCCTCGGGCGACACCTTCCAGATAGAAAATCTTTTAAATTATTTCACTTTTCCTACGCCTCCAGCTCGTACTTTTTGTCTTGTTTGTGTTGCGGAACCAGCTTGTGCCTGTGATGTACAGTTTGGAATTCAATTGAAGGATCCAGCACTGTGCTCTGTCTGGAGAGCTGCCTCTTGGACATCAGAGGCGGGAACCCAGAAAGGACCAAGAACATGAGCTGGCTCGTAGAAAAAAAAGACACAGACAGGATGCAGGGTCATGAACGACTCCATCTCGGTGGCGAGGGAGATTAAAGCATCGAGGTGAAGGTGTTTGGACCTGCGAGCACTCCTGATCGAGGCCGCCAGGTCAACAGCATTTGGACCCCAGTCTACGATCACCCCTAACAGAGCCAGAGGGTCAGTGGTTGTTCCAACAGGGCTAGAAGGTTAGTGATTGCACTCAACAGGGCAGAGAGCCAGTGATTGCACCCAAAGGGCTAAAGGATCAGCAATCTCTCTCAATGGAGCCAGAGGATCAGTGATCACTCCCAAAGGGGCCAGAGGGTCAGGGATCACTCCCATTGGGGCCAAAGGGCCAGTAATCACTCCCAGTGGGGCCAGAGGGTCAGTGATCACTCCCAACAGGGCCAGAGGGTCAGTGATCACTCCCAATGGGGCCAGAGGGCCAGGGATCACTCCCATTGGGACCAAAGGGCCAGCAATCACTCCCAGTGGGGCCAGAGGATCAGTGATCACTCCCATTGAGGCCAGAGGGTCAGTGATCACTCCCAACAGGGCCAGAGGGTCAGGGATCACTCCCATTGGGGCCAAAGGGCCAGCAATCACTCCCAGTGGGGCCAGAGGATCAGTGATCACTCCCATTGGGGCCAGAGGGTCAGGGATCACTCTCAATGGGGCCAGAGGGCCAGCAATCACTCCCAGTGGGGCCAGAGGGTCAGTGATCACTCCCAATGGGGCCAGAGGACCAGCGATCACTCCCAATGGGGCCAGAGCATCAGTGGTCACTCGCAACAGAGGCCAGAAGGTCAGCGATCGGTCCCAGTGGAGCCAGAGGGTTAATGATCACTCGCAATAGGGCCAGCATGTCAGCAATCACTCCCAATGGTGCCAGAGGGTCAGTGATTAAACCCAATGGGGCCAGAGGGTCAGTGATCACTCCCAATGGGGCCAGAGAATCAGTGATCACTCCCAATGGGGCCAGAGGGTCAGTGATTAAACCCAATGGGGCCACAGAGTCGGTGATCACTCCCAATGGGGCCAGAGGGTCAGTGGTCACTCCCAATGGGGCCAGAGGGTCAGTGGTCACTCTTAACAGAGCTAGAGGGACAGTGGTCACTCCTAATGGAGGCCACAGAGCCAGTGATTGCTCCCAATGGGGCCTGAGTGTCTGTGATTTCCCCAACAGAGGCCACCATTTGGACCAGTTGTGAGTTCTGAGTCACAGGAGGACTGCTCGATGCTCTGAGATGTCTGTGACTGGACTGGACTTTAGGCTGGTCTCCCTCAGCACTTTCTTTCTTATGACCGATTGGCGAGTGGGTGTTCTGTAATTTCTTTGTGTGTGAGTGGGGGGAGGGGAAGGGGATTTTAATGCCACTGTCACTGTTTTTTCTGCAGGGAGGGGTCAGGGATTGTTATTGCTGCTGTTTTTTCTGCGAGTGAGAGGGTCGAGTTTGTTATTGTTGCTATTTTTCTGTGGGGAGTGGTCAGGTTTGTTATTATCGCTGTTTTTTCTGTGGGGAGGGGTCAATGTTTGTTATTGCTTCTTTTTTTCTGCAGGGAGGGGTCGGGTTTATCATTGTTTGCTGTTTTTCTGTGGGGAGGGGGTCGGGTTTATCATTGTTTGCTGTTTTTTCTGTGGGGAGGGGTCAATGTTTGTTATTGCTTCTTTTTTTCTGCAGGGAGGGGTCAGGTTTATCATTGTTTGCTGTTTTTTCTGTGGGGAGGGGGTCGGGTTTGTTATTGTTGCTCTTTTTTTCTTCAGGGAGGGGACTGTTTTGTTTTTGATGCTGTTTTTTTCTGCAGGGAGGAGGTCAGGTTTGTTATTGTTGCTGTTTTTTTCTGTGGGGAGGGGGTCGGAGATTGTTATTGTTGCTGTTATGTTCTGCGGGGTGGGGGTTGGGTCTGTTATTCTTGCTGTTTTTTCTGCAGGGAGGGGTCGGGTTTATCATTGTTGCTGTTTTTTCTGTGGGGTGGGGGTTGGGTCTGTTATTCTTGCTGTTTTTTCTGCAGGGAGGAGGTCGGGGATTCTGGGGTGTGCACGTTTTGTTTCTTTTACTTTTTCATGTGTATTTCATGGCTGTCTGGAGAAGACAAATATCAGAGTTGTATTGTACATGCATCTTTGACAATAAAATGAACCTTGAACGTTGAACGCGGATCCTTGAACCTTGAAACCTTAAATGAATGTAGTTGTCCTCTTATGTTCAAGAGCCTGATGGTTGAGGGGTAGTAACTGTTCTTGAACCTGATGCTGTGAGTCCTGAGGCTCCTGTACCTTCTACCTGATGGCAGCAGTGAGAAAAGGGCGGTGAGAATCTACCATGCTGGATGTTGCTTTTCTACGGCAAGGTTTCATTTAGAAGAGCTTATTGGTTCGGAGGTTTTTACCTGTGACGTACTGGGCCGAATCCACTGCCTTTTGTAGGATTTTCTGCTCAAAGGCACTGGTGTTCCCATACATCTATAGAAGTGGATAAAATGCCGGACCTCCACAGACTCCTGAGGAAGTACAGATACTGTTGTGTTTCCTTCACAATTATATTAATATGATGGGTCCAGGACAGGAATTTAACATCACTGACTTCTCCACCTCTGATCCTCTGATGATTATGGACCTCTGGTTTCCCTCTCCTGAAGTCTACAATCTGTTCCTTGGCCTTATTGGCTTTGAGCGAGAGGTTGTTGTTATTACACCACTCAGCCAAGTTTTCAATCTCACTCCTGTATGCTGATTCATCACCCCCTTTGATACGGCCCACATCAGTGGTGTCATCAGCTAACTTGTATATGACGTTGGATCTGTACTTAGCCACTCAGTCATAGGTGTAAAGCGAATAGGGCAGGGGGCAAAGTACACATCCTTGTGGTGCTCCTGTGCTGACGGATACATGGAGGGAGGTACAGAAGCCTGAAGGCACTCACTCGGCGATTCAGGAACAGCTTCTTCCCCTCTGCCACCCGATTCCTAAATGGACATTGAGCCCGTGAACACCTCCTCAATTTCTTATTCTGGTCTTGCACTATTTCAATTTAACTATTTAACATTCATATATATACTTACTCTAATTGATTTACTTATATTGTTCTAGGATGTCACGTATTGCATTGTATTGTTGTCGCTAAGTTAACAAATTCCACAACACATGCCGGTGATATTAAACCTGATTCTGATTCTGAATCACGTTGGTAAGGACTTTGATATGCGTGACACAAACACCTTCAGTCACTGTTCACAACAGGCAGCTTTTGACACCAGCCAGCAGGTAATATTGTTTTAATATCACTGCTGCTAATTGGTCTCCACTCTCTGGAATACTAGTTCCAGAAAAGAAAGGGTTCCTAACTCTCTGTGCAGTTTTGATACTACGTGATTTCTAATGGCTGTTGCTATGATTCCACAATCATTTAGAGATTTGGGTGCTATATAAGCTTTTGTTCTAGTCAATGGTGCTAGATGCAATGTCAGTCTTGATTCCAAGGACCACTCACAGTCCTCTTGCCCCTATTTATGGCATGTGAGTGTAAAGGGGGTTTCTTCTTTTTTCTTTGTTACTGTGTCTGTAATCAAAAAGGCTTCTTTGTTTTGTTAAAAGCAGGAATGCTTCTTTGTTGCGAGAGAGTGCTGGAAGCTTGTTTGGATTAAAATTTACTGATAACGAGAATTGTATTCCTTTGTAAACCAATTGGGATTAATGTTGTTCTTTCTTCTAAGTCTGTAAGCTATTGTTGGCGGGCTTTTGGGGAGATCGGCGCGGGGGGTCGAGAGAGAGAGGACACGATGCTGTAAGCTGGGTGAGGAATGGACCCCAAGCGGGGGTCCAAGGCCAGGAGGTACCCCGAGGAGAGGAGAAGAAGATAGATGTGCTTGGTTGATCACTTCGGATGGTCCTGAGCTGCGAGTCGAGGAGTTCGGAGGGGATCGAATGGTGGCCAGAAGACTTCAGTAATTGAGCTCCAATGGTTGTGCACGAAGTGGTTTGGACTTTGATAAGTTTGGCGCCTTTTCTTTATTTTTTTCTTCATATATACTGTATCGTTATTAATCACTTAGTTATAGTAACCTTTATAAATTGTAATCATTTAATCGCATATGGTGTCCTGTCTGTTATTTGGCGGGGTGGGGACATCGCACAGCATCCACACAAGCTGATTACCCAGTTTGGCGGGGCCGAAGGCTGCTCCCCCTAGACGAGAAAGAGCTGAGCGAGCCTGAGGCGACCCAGGGGGTTACATGAGCATGCATCCCCTTTAGAGTGCGCTGCAGCTGACAGATCATCAACAGGGAGAGCGGGGTAAGATGCCGAGGGAGAGAAAGGGGAGAAGGACTCTCAGCAGGGAGCCTTTGTGTGAGGTGTTTGTGCGTCAATGGGGTAACTGAAGGTGGAAGATGGCTAATTGAACCCCCGCCTGTTCAGTTGTAGGAACAAGTGGGTGTGAGAGGAAGAGGTGGAACATGGCCTCAAGCTGCCCCAGGGCTTGAAGCCCTGAGTTTGCACAGCCACCAGTTGACAGACCACACTGGTGCCTCCAAGCAGACTATCAGTAGTGGCTTTCATTCTGAGTGTTCCCTGACGAACCTCCTTGCCTTACTTTCGAATCTGCCGAAGATCAGCTGTGGAACTGAACCAATAACCATACAAACAGAGTTTGCATGGACTTCAGACTAATCTGCTCCCCAGATGCTTGTTAAATTCTGCTTCCACACCAGAGGAGTTTGAAAAGCAAAATAAAATGAAGACGTTGGAAGTCTGAAGTCAAAGTAGAAGTGATTTCCAGTTTTTTCTGTTTTTATAAAATCAATTAGAGACTCTGCTTTAAGACTTTGCCTAAATATACCGCATACCAAGATTGCTGTCAAGACGTCAAAAGTTAGGCTCCAAGCTCCATACTGGATTGATGCTGGAACATCCGTGCTCCAGGACATATTTCTCGTGCTATTTGACGGACCTGACAATGTGTCAAGCATTTCACCGCCCAAGTCCATCACTCGTCCTCTATTGATCATTGAAGCAATTCCCTTGTTGGTGTCCTCTAGAGCAGAACTCGAGATCAGCTGTGTACCCTGACAAGGTGGACCTGAGCTAGCTGTAGTCCTTCACTCCGACTACAAGCCCGTTCTGCTCAGGTCCCGCTCCGTGAAGATCCACCCTGACCAGCCTCTCAGCTACTCTCTGAGTTAAATTCACTGCGAACATTAAATGGGGATGGTGCATCTTCATCCTGGCTCTCAGCTCATTCATTTACCACCTCGTGGGGAAGTGGCCCAAGGAATGAAAGCGGGAATGTCACTGAGAACAGTATGAAGCATTTTAACAAGTTAAACCAGGACAGGGCTTATACAGCAAATTGTAGAGGCCTCAAGAGCATTGGAGAACAGGGAGGGCTCAGGGTACAAGTACATGGTTCCATAAAAGCAGCAATCCAGGGACACAGGATGGGAGTAAGGTGTTTAGCATGGGAGTAAGGTGTTTAGGATGGGAGTAAGGTGCTTAGGATGGGAGTAAGGTGTTTAGCATGGGAGTAAGGTGTTTAGGATGGGAGTAAGGTGCTTAGGATGGGAGTAAGGTGTTCAGCATGGGAGTAAGGTGCTTCGGATGGGAGTAAGGTGCTTAGCATGGGAGTAAGGTGCTTAGCATGAGAGTAAGGTGCTTCGGATGGGAGTAAGGTGCTCCAGATGGGAGTAAGGTGCTTCGGATGGGAGTAAGGTGCTTAGCATGGGAGTAAGGTGTTTAGCATGGGAGTAAGGTGGTTAGGATGGGAGTAAGGTGCTTAGCATGGGAGTAAGGTGTTCAGCATGGGAGTAAGGTGCTTAGCATGGGAGTAAGGTGTTTAGGATGGGAGTAAGGTGCTTCGGATAGGAGTAAGGTGTTCAGCATGGGAGTAAGGTGCTTAGGATGGGAGTAAGGTGCTTTGGATGGGAGTAAGGTGCTTCGGATGGGAGTAAGGTGTTCAGCATGGGAGTAAGGTGCTTAGGATGGGAGTAAGGTGGTTAGGATGGGAGTAAGGTGCTTAGCATGGGAGTAAGGTGCTTTGGATAGGAGTAAGGTGCTTCGGATAGGAGTAAGGTGTTCAGCATGGGAGTAAGGTGCTTAGGATGGGAGTAAGGTGTTTAGGATGGGAGTAAGGTGCTTTGGATAGGAGTAAGGTGCTTCGGATGGGAGTAAGGTGCTTCGGATAGGAGTAAGGTGCTTAGCATGGGAGTAAGGTGCTTAGGATGGGAGTAAGGTGCTTAGCATGGGAGTAAGGTGTTTAGCATGGGAGTAAGGTGCTTCAGATGGGAGTAAGGTGCTTCAGATAGGAGTAAGATGGTTAGCATAGGAGTAAGGTGGTTAGGATGGGAGTAAGGTGTTCAGCATGGGAGTAAGGTGCTTCAGATGGGAGTAAGGTGTTTAGGATGGGAGTAAGGTGCTTCAGATGGGAGTAAGGTGTTTAGGATGGGAGTAAGGTGTTCAGCATGGGAGTAAGGTGCTTCAGATGGGAGTAAGGTGTTCAGCATGGGAGTAAGGTGCTTCAGATGGGAGTAAGGTGTTTAGGATGGGAGTAAGGTGTTCAGCATGGGAGTAAGGTGCTTCAGATGGGAGTAAGGTGCTTCAGATGGGAGTAAGGTGCTTAGCATGGGAGTAAGGTGCTTTGGATAGGAGTAAGGTGCTTCGGATAGGAGTAAGGTGTTCAGCATGGGAGTAAGGTGCTTAGGATGGGAGTAAGGTGGTTAGGATGGGAGTAAGGTGCTTAGCATGGGAGTAAGGTGCTTTGGATAGGAGTAAGGTGCTTCGGATGGGAGTAAGGTGCTTCGGATGGGAGTAAGGTGTTTAGCATGGGAGTAAGGTGCTTCAGATGGGAGTAAGGTGCTTCGGATAGGAGTAAGGTGGTTAGCATAGGAGTAAGGTGGTTAGGATGGGAGTAAGGTGTTCAGCATGGGAGTAAGGTGCTTCAGATGGGAGTAAGGTGTTTAGGATGGGAGTAAGGTGTTTAGGATGGGAGTAAGGTGTTCAGCATGGGAGTAAGGTGCTTCAGATGGGAGTAAGGTGCTTCAGATGGGAGTAAGGTGCTTAGCATGGGAGTAAGGTGCTTTGGATAGGAGTAAGGTGCTTCGGATAGGAGTAAGGTGTTCAGCATGGGAGTAAGGTGCTTAGGATGGGAGTAAGGTGGTTAGGATGGGAGTAAGGTGCTTAGCATGGGAGTAAGGTGCTTTGGATAGGAGTAAGGTGCTTCAGATGGGAGTAAGGTGCTTCGGATGGGAGTAAGGTGTTTAGCATGGGAGTAAGGTGCTTCAGATGGGAGTAAGGTGCTTCAGATGGGAGTAAGGTGCTTCGGATAGGAGTAAGGTGGTTAGCATAGGAGTAAGGTGGTTAGGATGGGTGTAAGGTGTTCAGCATGGGAGTAAGGTGCTTCAGATGGGAGTAAGGTGTTCAGCATGGGAGTAAGGTGCTTCAGATGGGAGTAAGGTGTTTAGGATGGGAGTAAGGTGTTCAGCATGGGAGTAAGGTGCTTCAGATGGGAGTAAGGTGTTCAGCATGGGAGTAAGGTGCTTCAGATGGGAGTAAGGTGTTTAGGATGGGAGTAAGGTGTTCAGCATGGGAGTAAGGTGTTCAGCATGGGAGTAAGGTGCTTCAGATGGGAGTAAGGTGCTTAGCATGGGAGTAAGGTGCTTTGGATAGGAGTAAGGTGTTCAGCATGGGAGTAAGGTGCTTAGGATGGGAGTAAGGTGGTTAGGATGGGAGTAAGGTGCTTAGCATGGGAGTAAGGTGCTTTGGATAGGAGTAAGGTGCTTCGGATGGGAGTAAGGTGCTTCGGATATGCGTAAGGTGCTTAGCATGGGAGTAAGGTGCTTAGGATGGGAGTAAGGTGCTTCGGATGGGAGTAAGGTGTTTCGGATGGGAGTAAGGTGCTTCGGATATGAGTAAGGTGCTTAGCATGGGGGTAAGGTGCTTCAGATGGGAGTAAGGTGCTTCGGATAGGAGTAAGGTGGTTAGCATAGGAGTAAGGTGCTTCGGATGGGAGTAAGGTGCTTCGGATATGAGTAAGGTGCTTAGCATGGGAGTAAGGTGCTTCAGATGGGAGTAAGGTGCTTCGGATAGGAGTAAGGTGGTTAGCATAGGAGTAAGGTGGTTAGGATGGGAGTAAGGTGTTCAGCATGGGAGTAAGGTGCTTCAGATGGGAGTAAGATGTTTAGGATGGGAGTAAGGTGCTTCAGATAGGAGTAAGGTGTTTAGGATGGGAGTAAGGTGTTCAGCATGGGAGTAAGGTGCTTCAGATGGGAGTAAGGTGTTCAGCATGGGAGTAAGGTGCTTCAGATGGGAGTAAGGTGTTTAGGATGGGAGTAAGGTGTTCAGCATGGGAGTAAGGTGCTTCAGATGGGAGTAAGGTGCTTAGCATGGGAGTAAGGTGCTTTGGATAGGAGTAAGGTGCTTCGGATAGGAGTAAGGTGTTCAGCATGGGAGTAAGGTGCTTAGGATGGGAGTAAGGTGCTTCGGATATGAGTAAGGTGCTTAGCATGGGAGTAAGGTGCTTAGGATGGGAGTAAGGTGCTTCGGATGGGAGTAAGGTGTTTAGCATGGGAGTAAGGTGCTTCAGATGGGAGTAAGGTGCTTCGGATAGGAGTAAGGTGGTTAGCATAGGAGTAAGGTGGTTAGGATGGGAGTAAGGTGTTCAGCATGGGAGTAAGGTGCTTCAGATGGGAGTAAGGTGTTCAGCATGGGAGTAAGGTGCTTCAGATGGGAGTAAGGTGTTTAGGATGGGAGTAAGGTGTTCAGCATGGGAGTAAGGTGCTTCAGATGGGAGTAAGGTGCTTAGCATGGGAGTAAGGTGCTTCAGATGGGAGTAAGGTGTTTAGGATGGGAGTAAGGTGTTTAGGATGGGAGTAAGGTGCTTAAGATGGGAGTAAGGTGCTTAGCATGGGAGTAAGGTGCTTTGGATAGGAGTAAGGTGCTTCGGATAGGAGTAAGGTGTTCAGCATGGGAGTAAGGTGCTTAGGATGGGAGTAAGGTGGTTAGGATGGGAGTAAGGTGCTTAGCATGGGAGTAAGGTGCTTTGGATAGGAGTAAGGTGCTTCGGATGGGAGTAAGGTGCTTCGGATAGGAGTAAGGTGTTCAGCATGGGAGTAAGGTGCTTAGGATGGGAGTAAGGTGCTTTGGATGGGAGTAAGGTGCTTCGGATGGGAGTAAGGTGTTCAGCATGGGAGTAAGGTGCTTAGGATGGGAGTAAGGTGGTTAGGATGGGAGTAAGGTGCTTAGCATGGGAGTAAGGTGCTTTGGATAGGAGTAAGGTGCTTCGGATAGGAGTAAGGTGTTCAGCATGGGAGTAAGGTGCTTAGGATGGGAGTAAGGTGTTTAGGATGGGAGTAAGGTGCTTTGGATAGGAGTAAGGTGCTTCGGATGGGAGTAAGGTGCTTCGGATAGGAGTAAGGTGCTTAGCATGGGAGTAAGGTGCTTAGGATGGGAGTAAGGTGCTTCGGATGGGAGTAAGGTGTTTAGCATGGGAGTAAGGTGCTTCAGATGGGAGTAAGGTGCTTCAGATAGGAGTAAGGTGTTTAGGATGGGAGTAAGGTGTTCAGCATGGGAGTAAGGTGCTTCAGATGGGAGTAAGGTGTTTAGGATGGGAGTAAGGTGCTTCAGATGGGAGTAAGGTGTTTAGGATGGGAGTAAGGTGTTCAGCATGGGAGTAAGGTGCTTCAGATGGGAGTAAGGTGTTCAGCATGGGAGTAAGGTGCTTCAGATGGGAGTAAGGTGTTTAGGATGGGAGTAAGGTGTTCAGCATGGGAGTAAGGTGCTTCAGATGGGAGTAAGGTGCTTCAGATGGGAGTAAGGTGCTTAGCATGGGAGTAAGGTGCTTTGGATAGGAGTAAGGTGCTTCGGATAGGAGTAAGGTGTTCAGCATGGGAGTAAGGTGCTTAGGATGGGAGTAAGGTGGTTAGGATGGGAGTAAGGTGCTTAGCATGGGAGTAAGGTGCTTTGGATAGGAGTAAGGTGCTTTGGATGGGAGTAAGGTGCTTCGGATGGGAGTAAGGTGTTTAGCATGGGAGTAAGGTGCTTCAGATGGGAGTAAGGTGCTTCGGATAGGAGTAAGGTGGTTAGCATAGGAGTAAGGTGGTTAGGATGGGAGTAAGGTGTTCAGCATGGGAGTAAGGTGCTTCAGATGGGAGTAAGGTGTTTAGGATGGGAGTAAGGTGTTTAGGATGGGAGTAAGGTGTTCAGCATGGGAGTAAGGTGCTTCAGATGGGAGTAAGGTGCTTCAGATGGGAGTAAGGTGCTTAGCATGGGAGTAAGGTGCTTTGGATAGGAGTAAGGTGCTTCGGATAGGAGTAAGGTGTTCAGCATGGGAGTAAGGTGCTTAGGGTGGGAGTAAGGTGGTTAGGATGGGAGTAAGGTGCTTAGCATGGGAGTAAGGTGCTTTGGATAGGAGTAAGGTGCTTCAGATGGGAGTAAGGTGCTTCGGATGGGAGTAAGGTGTTTAGCATGGGAGTAAGGTGCTTCAGATGGGAGTAAGGTGCTTCAGATGGGAGTAAGGTGCTTCGGATAGGAGTAAGGTGGTTAGCATAGGAGTAAGGTGGTTAGGATGGGTGTAAGGTGTTCAGCATGGGAGTAAGGTGCTTCAGATGGGAGTAAGGTGTTCAGCATGGGAGTAAGGTGCTTCAGATGGGAGTAAGGTGTTTAGGATGGGAGTAAGGTGTTCAGCATGGGAGTAAGGTGCTTCAGATGGGAGTAAGGTGTTCAGCATGGGAGTAAGGTGCTTCAGATGGGAGTAAGGTGTTTAGGATGGGAGTAAGGTGTTCAGCATGGGAGTAAGGTGTTCAGCATGGGAGTAAGGTGCTTCAGATGGGAGTAAGGTGCTTAGCATGGGAGTAAGGTGCTTTGGATAGGAGTAAGGTGTTCAGCATGGGAGTAAGGTGCTTAGGATGGGAGTAAGGTGGTTAGGATGGGAGTAAGGTGCTTAGCATGGGAGTAAGGTGCTTTGGATAGGAGTAAGGTGCTTCGGATGGGAGTAAGGTGCTTCGGATATGCGTAAGGTGCTTAGCATGGGAGTAAGGTGCTTAGGATGGGAGTAAGGTGCTTCGGATGGGAGTAAGGTGTTTCGGATGGGAGTAAGGTGCTTCGGATATGAGTAAGGTGCTTAGCATGGGGGTAAGGTGCTTCAGATGGGAGTAAGGTGCTTCGGATAGGAGTAAGGTGGTTAGCATAGGAGTAAGGTGCTTCGGATGGGAGTAAGGTGCTTCGGATATGAGTAAGGTGCTTAGCATGGGAGTAAGGTGCTTCAGATGGGAGTAAGGTGCTTCGGATAGGAGTAAGGTGGTTAGCATAGGAGTAAGGTGGTTAGGATGGGAGTAAGGTGTTCAGCATGGGAGTAAGGTGCTTCAGATGGGAGTAAGATGTTTAGGATGGGAGTAAGGTGCTTCAGATAGGAGTAAGGTGTTTAGGATGGGAGTAAGGTGTTCAGCATGGGAGTAAGGTGCTTCAGATGGGAGTAAGGTGTTCAGCATGGGAGTAAGGTGCTTCAGATGGGAGTAAGGTGTTTAGGATGGGAGTAAGGTGTTCAGCATGGGAGTAAGGTGCTTCAGATGGGAGTAAGGTGCTTAGCATGGGAGTAAGGTGCTTTGGATAGGAGTAAGGTGCTTCGGATAGGAGTAAGGTGTTCAGCATGGGAGTAAGGTGCTTAGGATGGGAGTAAGGTGCTTCGGATAGGAGTAAGGTGTTCAGCATGGGAGTAAGGTGCTTAGGATGGGAGTAAGGTGGTTAGGATGGGAGTAAGGTGCTTAGCATGGGAGTAAGGTGCTTTGGATAGGAGTAAGGTGCTTCGGATGGGAGTAAGGTGCTTCGGATGGGAGTAAGGTGTTTAGCATGGGAGTAAGGTGCTTCAGATGGGAGTAAGGTGCTTCGGATAGGAGTAAGGTGGTTAGCATAGGAGTAAGGTGGTTAGGATGGGAGTAAGGTGTTCAGCATGGGAGTAAGGTGCTTCAGATGGGAGTAAGGTGTTTAGGATGGGAGTAAGGTGTTTAGGATGGGAGTAAGGTGTTCAGCATGGGAGTAAGGTGCTTCAGATGGGAGTAAGGTGCTTCAGATGGGAGTAAGGTGCTTAGCATGGGAGTAAGGTGCTTTGGATAGGAGTAAGGTGCTTCGGATAGGAGTAAGGTGTTCAGCATGGGAGTAAGGTGCTTAGGATGGGAGTAAGGTGGTTAGGATGGGAGTAAGGTGCTTAGCATGGGAGTAAGGTGCTTTGGATAGGAGTAAGGTGCTTCAGATGGGAGTAAGGTGCTTCGGATGGGAGTAAGGTGTTTAGCATGGGAGTAAGGTGCTTCAGATGGGAGTAAGGTGCTTCAGATGGGAGTAAGGTGCTTCGGATAGGAGTAAGGTGGTTAGCATAGGAGTAAGGTGGTTAGGATGGGTGTAAGGTGTTCAGCATGGGAGTAAGGTGCTTCAGATGGGAGTAAGGTGTTCAGCATGGGAGTAAGGTGCTTCAGATGGGAGTAAGGTGTTTAGGATGGGAGTAAGGTGTTCAGCATGGGAGTAAGGTGCTTCAGATGGGAGTAAGGTGTTCAGCATGGGAGTAAGGTGCTTCAGATGGGAGTAAGGTGTTTAGGATGGGAGTAAGGTGTTCAGCATGGGAGTAAGGTGTTCAGCATGGGAGTAAGGTGCTTCAGATGGGAGTAAGGTGCTTAGCATGGGAGTAAGGTGCTTTGGATAGGAGTAAGGTGTTCAGCATGGGAGTAAGGTGCTTAGGATGGGAGTAAGGTGGTTAGGATGGGAGTAAGGTGCTTAGCATGGGAGTAAGGTGCTTTGGATAGGAGTAAGGTGCTTCGGATGGGAGTAAGGTGCTTCGGATATGCGTAAGGTGCTTAGCATGGGAGTAAGGTGCTTAGGATGGGAGTAAGGTGCTTCGGATGGGAGTAAGGTGTTTCGGATGGGAGTAAGGTGCTTCGGATATGAGTAAGGTGCTTAGCATGGGGGTAAGGTGCTTCAGATGGGAGTAAGGTGCTTCGGATAGGAGTAAGGTGGTTAGCATAGGAGTAAGGTGCTTCGGATGGGAGTAAGGTGCTTCGGATATGAGTAAGGTGCTTAGCATGGGAGTAAGGTGCTTCAGATGGGAGTAAGGTGCTTCGGATAGGAGTAAGGTGGTTAGCATAGGAGTAAGGTGGTTAGGATGGGAGTAAGGTGTTCAGCATGGGAGTAAGGTGCTTCAGATGGGAGTAAGATGTTTAGGATGGGAGTAAGGTGCTTCAGATAGGAGTAAGGTGTTTAGGATGGGAGTAAGGTGTTCAGCATGGGAGTAAGGTGCTTCAGATGGGAGTAAGGTGTTCAGCATGGGAGTAAGGTGCTTCAGATGGGAGTAAGGTGTTTAGGATGGGAGTAAGGTGTTCAGCATGGGAGTAAGGTGCTTCAGATGGGAGTAAGGTGCTTAGCATGGGAGTAAGGTGCTTTGGATAGGAGTAAGGTGCTTCGGATAGGAGTAAGGTGTTCAGCATGGGAGTAAGGTGCTTAGGATGGGAGTAAGGTGCTTCGGATATGAGTAAGGTGCTTAGCATTGGAGTAAGGTGCTTAGGATGGGAGTAAGGTGCTTCGGATGGGAGTAAGGTGTTTAGCATGGGAGTAAGGTGCTTCAGATGGGAGTAAGGTGCTTCGGATAGGAGTAAGGTGGTTAGCATAGGAGTAAGGTGGTTAGGATGGGAGTAAGGTGTTCAGCATGGGAGTAAGGTGCTTCAGATGGGAGTAAGGTGTTCAGCATGGGAGTAAGGTGCTTCAGATGGGAGTAAGGTGTTTAGGATGGGAGTAAGGTGTTCAGCATGGGAGTAAGGTGCTTCAGATGGGAGTAAGGTGCTTAGCATGGGAGTAAGGTGCTTCAGATGGGAGTAAGGTGTTTAGGATGGGAGTAAGGTGTTTAGGATGGGAGTAAGGTGCTTAAGATGGGAGTAACGTGCTTAGCATGGGAGTAAGGTGCTTTGGATAGGAGTAAGGTGCTTCGGATAGGAGTAAGGTGTTCAGCATGGGAGTAAGGTGCTTAGGATGGGAGTAAGGTGGTTAGGATGGGAGTAAGGTGCTTAGCATGGGAGTAAGGTGCTTTGGATAGGAGTAAGGTGCTTCGGATGGGAGTAAGGTGCTTCGGATAGGAGTAAGGTGCTTAGCATGGGAGTAAGGTGCTTAGGATGGGAGTAAGGTGCTTCGGATGGGAGTAAGGTGTTTAGCATGGGAGTAAGGTGCTTCAGATGGGAGTAAGGTGCTTCGGATAGGAGTAAGGTGTTCAGCATGGGAGTAAGGTGCTTAGGATGGGAGTAAGGTGCTTTGGATGGGAGTAAGGTGCTTCGGATGGGAGTAAGGTGCTTCGGATGGGAGTAAGGTGTTCAGCATAGGAGTAAGGTGCTTAGGATGGGAGTAAGGTGGTTAGGATGGGAGTAAGGTGCTTAGCATGGGAGTAAGGTGCTTTGGATAGGAGTAAGGTGCTTCGGATAGGAGTAAGGTGTTCAGCATGGGAGTAAGGTGCTTAGGATGGGAGTAAGGTGTTTAGGATGGGAGTAAGGTGCTTTGGATAGGAGTAAGGTGCTTCGGATGGGAGTAAGGTGCTTCGGATAGGAGTAAGGTGCTTAGCATGGGAGTAAGGTGCTTAGGATGGGAGTAAGGTGCTTCGGATGGGAGTAAGGTGTTTAGCATGGGAGTAAGGTGCTTCAGATGGGAGTAAGGTGCTTCGGATAGGAGTAAGATGGTTAGGATGGGAGTAAGGTGTTCAGCATGGGAGTAAGGTGCTTCAGATGGGAGTAAGGTGTTTAGGATGGGAGTAAGGTGCTTCAGATGGGAGTAAGGTGTTTAGGATGGGAGTAAGGTGTTCAGCATGGGAGTAAGGTGCTTCAGATGGGAATAAGGTGTTCAGCATGGGAGTAAGGTGCTTCAGATGGGAGTAAGGTGTTTAGGATGGGAGTAAGGTGTTCAGCATGGGAGTAAGGTTCTTCAGATGGGAGTAAGGTGCTTCAGATGGGAGTAAGGTACTTAGCATGGGAGTAAGGTGCTTTGGATAGGAGTAAGGTGCTTCGGATAGGAGTAAGGTGTTCAGCATGGGAGTAAGGTGCTTAGGATGGGAGTAAGGTGATTAGGATGGGAGTAAGGTGCTTAGCATGGGAGTAAGGTGCTTTGGATAGGAGTAAGGTGCTTCGGATGGGAGTAAGGTGCTTCGGATGGGAGTAAGGTGTTTAGCATGGGAGTAAGGTGCTTCAGATGGGAGTAAGGTGCTTCGGATGGGAGTAAGGTGTTTAGCATGGGAGTAAGGTGCTTCAGATGGGAGTAAGGTGCTTCGGATAGGAGTAAGGTGGTTAGCATAGGAGTAAGGTGGTTAGGATGGGAGTAAGGTGTTCAGCATGGGAGTAAGGTGCTTCAGATGGGAGTAAGATGTTTAGGATGGGAGTAAGGTGCTTCAGATAGGAGTAAGGTGTTTAGGATGGGAGTAAGGTGTTTAGGATGGGAGTAAGGTGTTCAGCATGGGAGTAAGGTGCTTCAGATGGGAGTAAGGTGTTCAGCATGGGAGTAAGGTGCTTCAGATGGGAGTAAGGTGTTTAGGATGGGAGTAAGGTGTTCAGCATGGGAGTAAGGTGCTTCAGATGGGAGTAAGGTGCTTAGCATGGGAGTAAGGTGCTTTGGATAGGAGTAAGGTGCTTCGGATAGGAGTAAGGTGTTCAGCATGGGAGTAAGGTGCTTAGGATGGGAGTAAGGTGCTTCGGATATGAGTAAGGTGCTTAGCATGGGAGTAAGGTGCTTAGGATGGGAGTAAGGTGCTTCGGATGGGAGTAAGGTGTTTAGCATGGGAGTAAGGTGCTTCAGATTGGAGTAAGGTGCTTCGGATAGGAGTAAGGTGGTTAGCATAGGAGTAAGGTGGTTAGGATGGGAGTAAGGTGCTTCAGATGGGAGTAAGGTGCTTCAGATGGGAGTAAGGTGTTTAGGATGGGAGTAAGGTGTTCAGCATGGGAGTAAGGTGCTTCAGATGGGAGTAAGGTGCTTAGCATGGGAGTAAGGTGCTTCAGATGGGAGTAAGGTGTTTAGGATGGGAGTAAGGTGTTTAGGATGGGAGTAAGGTGCTTAGGATGGGAGTAAGGTACATAGCATGGGAGTAAGGTGCTTTGGATAGGAGTAAGGTGCTTCGGATAGGAGTAAGGTGTTCAGCATGGGAGTAAGGTGCTTAGGATGGGAGTAAGGTGGTTAGGATGGGAGTAAGGTGCTTAGCATGGGAGTAAGGTGCTTTGGATAGGAGTAAGGTGCTTCGGATGGGAGTAAGGTGCTTCGGATAGGAGTAAGGTGCTTAGCATGGGAGTAAGGTGCTTAGGATGGGAGTAAGGTGCTTCGGATGGGAGTAAGGTGTTTAGCATGGGAGTAAGGTGCTTCAGATGGGAGTAAGGTGCTTCGGATAGGAGTAAGGTGTTCAGCATGGGAGTAAGGTGCTTAGGATGGGAGTAAGGTGCTTTGGATGGGAGTAAGGTGCTTCGGATGGGAGTAAGGTGCTTCGGATGGGAGTAAGGTGTTCAGCATAGGAGTAAGGTGCTTAGGATGGGAGTAAGGTGGTTAGGATGGGAGTAAGGTGCTTAGCATGGGAGTAAGGTGCTTTGGATAGGAGTAAGGTGCTTCGGATAGGAGTAAGGTGTTCAGCATGGGAGTAAGGTGCTTAGGATGGGAGTAAGGTGTTTAGGATGGGAGTAAGGTGCTTTGGATAGGAGTAAGGTGCTTCGGATGGGAGTAAGGTGCTTCGGATAGGAGTAAGGTGCTTAGCATGGGAGTAAGGTGCTTAGGATGGGAGTAAGGTGCTTCGGATGGGAGTAAGGTGTTTAGCATGGGAGTAAGGTGCTTCAGATGGGAGTAAGGTGCTTCGGATAGGAGTAAGATGGTTAGGATGGGAGTAAGGTGTTCAGCATGGGAGTAAGGTGCTTCAGATGGGAGTAAGGTGTTTAGGATGGGAGTAAGGTGCTTCAGATGGGAGTAAGGTGTTTAGGATGGGAGTAAGGTGTTCAGCATGGGAGTAAGGTGCTTCAGATGGGAATAAGGTGTTCAGCATGGGAGTAAGGTGCTTCAGATGGGAGTAAGGTGTTTAGGATGGGAGTAAGGTGTTCAGCATGGGAGTAAGGTGCTTCAGATGGGAGTAAGGTGCTTCAGATGGGAGTAAGGTGCTTAGCATGGGAGTAAGGTGCTTTGGATAGGAGTAAGGTGCTTCGGATAGGAGTAAGGTGTTCAGCATGGGAGTAAGGTGCTTAGGATGGGAGTAAGGTGATTAGGATGGGAGTAAGGTGCTTAGCATGGGAGTAAGGTGCTTTGGATAGGAGTAAGGTGCTTCGGATGGGAGTAAGGTGCTTCGGATGGGTGTAAGGTGTTTAGCATGGGAGTAAGGTGCTTCAGATGGGAGTAAGGTGCTTCGGATGGGAGTAAGGTGTTTAGCATGGGAGTAAGGTGCTTCAGATGGGAGTAAGGTGCTTCGGATAGGAGTAAGGTGGTTAGCATAGGAGTAAGGTGGTTAGGATGGGAGTAAGGTGTTCAGCATGGGAGTAAGGTGCTTCAGATGGGAGTAAGATGTTTAGGATGGGAGTAAGGTGCTTCAGATAGGAGTAAGGTGTTTAGGATGGGAGTAAGGTGTTCAGCATGGGAGTAAGGTGCTTCAGATGGGAGTAAGGTGTTCAGCATGGGAGTAAGGTGCTTCAGATGGGAGTAAGGTGTTTAGGATGGGAGTAAGGTGTTCAGCATGGGAGTAAGGTGCTTCAGATGGGAGTAAGGTGCTTAGCATGGGAGTAAGGTGCTTTGGATAGGAGTAAGGTGCTTCGGATAGGTGTAAGGTGTTCAGCATGGGAGTAAGGTGCTTAGGATGGGAGTAAGGTGCTTCGGATATGAGTAAGGTGCTTAGCATGGGAGTAAGGTGCTTAGGATGGGAGTAAGGTGCTTCGGATGGGAGTAAGGTGTTTAGCATGGGAGTAAGGTGCTTCAGATGGGAGTAAGGTGCTTCGGATAGGAGTAAGGTGGTTAGCATAGGAGTAAGGTGGTTAGGATGGGAGTAAGGTGTTCAGCATGGGAGTAAGGTGCTTCAGATGGGAGTAAGGTGTTCAGCATGGGGGTAAGGTGCTTCAGATGGGAGTAAGGTGTTTAGGATGGGAGTAAGGTGTTCAGCATGGGAGTAAGGTGCTTCAGATGGGAGTAAGGTGCTTAGCATGGGAGTAAGGTGCTTCAGATGGGAGTAAGGTGTTTAGGATGGGAGTAAGGTGTTTAGGATGGGAGTAAGGTGCTTAGGATGGGAGTAAGGTGCTTAGCATGGGAGTAAGGTGCTTTGGATAGGAGTAAGGTGCTTCGGATAGGAGTAAGGTGTTCAGCATGGGAGTAAGGTGCTTAGGATGGGAGTAAGGTGGTTAGGATGGGAGTAAGGTGCTTAGCATGGGAGTAAGGTGCTTTGGATAGGAGTAAGGTGCTTCGGATGGGAGTAAGGTGCTTCGGATAGGAGTAAGGTGCTTAGCATGGGAGTAAGGTGCTTAGGATGGGAGTAAGGTGCTTCGGATGGGAGTAAGGTGTTTAGCATGGGAGTAAGGTGCTTCAGATGGGAGTAAGGTGCTTCGGATAGGAGTAAGGTGTTCAGCATGGGAGTAAGGTGCTTAGGATGGGAGTAAGGTGCTTTGGATGGGAGTAAGGTGCTTCGGATGGGAGTAAGGTGCTTCGGATGGGAGTAAGGTGTTCAGCATAGGAGTAAGGTGCTTAGGATGGGAGTAAGGTGCTTAGCATGGGAGTAAGGTGCTTTGGATAGGAGTAAGGTGCTTCGGATAGGAGTAAGGTGTTCAGCATGGGAGTAAGGTGCTTAGGATGGGAGTAAGGTGTTTAGGATGGGAGTAAGGTGCTTTGGATAGGAGTAAGGTGCTTCGGATGGGAGTAAGGTGCTTCGGATAGGAGTAAGGTGCTTAGCATGGGAGTAAGGTGCTTAGCATGGGAGTAAGGTGCTTAGGATGGGAGTAAGGTGCTTCGGATGGGAGTAAGGTGTTTAGCATGGGAGTAAGGTGCTTCAGATGGGAGTAAGGTGCTTCGGATAGGAGTAAGATGGTTAGGATGGGAGTAAGGTGTTCAGCATGGGAGTAAGGTGCTTCAGATGGGAGTAAGGTGTTTAGGATGGGAGTAAGGTGCTTCAGATGGGAGTAAGGTGTTTAGGATGGGAGTAAGGTGTTCAGCATGGGAGTAAGGTGCTTCAGATGGGAATAAGGTGTTCAGCATGGGAGTAAGGTGCTTCAGATGGGAGTAAGGTGTTTAGGATGGGAGTAAGGTGTTCAGCATGGGAGTAAGGTGCTTCAGATGGGAGTAAGGTGCTTCAGATGGGAGTAAGGTGCTTAGCATGGGAGTAAGGTGCTTTGGATAGGAGTAAGGTGCTTCGGATGGGAGTAAGGTGCTTCGGATGGGAGTAAGGTGTTTAGCATGGGAGTAAGGTGCTTCAGATGGGAGTAAGGTGCTTCGGATAGGAGTAAGGTGGTTAGCATAGGAGTAAGGTGGTTAGGATGGGAGTAAGGTGTTCAGCATGGGAGTAAGGTGTTCAGCATGGGAGTAAGGTGCTTCAGATGGGAGTAAGGTGCTTAGCATGGGAATAAGGTGCTTCAGATGGGAGTAAGGTGTTTAGGATGGGAGTAAGGTGTTTAGGATGGGAGTAAGGTGCTTAGGATGGGAGTAAGGTGCTTAGCATGGGAGTAAGGTGCTTTGGATAGGAGTAAGGTGCTTCGGATAGGAGTAAGGTGTTCAGCATGGGAGTAAGGTGCTTAGGATGGGAGTAAGGTGGTTAGGATGGGAGTAAGGTGCTTAGCATGGGAGTAAGGTGCTTTGGATAGGAGTAAGGTGCTTCGGATGGGAGTAAGGTGCTTCGGATAGGAGTAAGGTGCTTAGCATGGGAGTAAGGTGCTTAGGATGGGAGTAAGGTGCTTCGGATGGGAGTAAGGTGTTTAGCATGGGAGTAAGGTGCTTAGGATGGGAGTAAGGTGCTTCGGATGGGAGTAAGGTGTTTAGCATGGGAGTAAGGTGCTTAGGATGGGAGTAAGGTGCTTCGGATGGGAGTAAGGTGTTTAGCATGGGAGTAAGGTGCTTCAGATGGGAGTAAGGTGCTTCGGATAGGAGTAAGGTGTTCAGCATGGGAGTAAGGTGCTTAGGATGGGAGTAAGGTGCTTTGGATGGGAGTAAGGTGCTTCGGATGGGAGTAAGGTGCTTCGGATGGGAGTAAGGTGTTCAGCATGGGAGTAAGGTGCTTTGGATAGGAGTAAGGTGCTTCGGATAGGAGTAAGGTGTTCAGCATGGGAGTAAGGTGCTTAGGATGGGAGTAAGGTGTTTAGGATGGGAGTAAGGTGCTTTGGATAGGAGTAAGGTGCTTCGGATGGGAGTAAGGTGCTTCGGATAGGAGTAAGGTGCTTAGCATGGGAGTAAGGTGCTTAGGATGGGAGTAAGGTGCTTCGGATGGGAGTAAGGTGTTTAGCATGGGAGTAAGGTGCTTCAGATGGGAGTAAGGTGCTTCGGATAGGAGTAAGATGGTTAGGATGGGAGTAAGGTGTTCAGCATGGGAGTAAGGTGCTTCAGATGGGAGTAAGGTGTTTAGGATGGGAGTAAGGTGCTTCAGATGGGAGTAAGGTGTTTAGGATGGGAGTAAGGTGTTCAGCATGGGAGTAAGGTGCTTCAGATGGGAATAAGGTGTTCAGCATGGGAGTAAGGTGCTTCAGATGGGAGTAAGGTGTTTAGGATGGGAGTAAGGTGTTCAGCATGGGAGTAAGGTGCTTCAGATGGGAGTAAGGTGCTTCAGATGGGAGTAAGGTGCTTAGCATGGGAGTAAGGTGCTTTGGATAGGAGTAAGGTGCTTCGGATAGGAGTAAGGTGTTCAGCATGGGAGTAAGGTGCTTAGGATGGGAGTAAGGTGGTTAGGATGGGAGTAAGGTGCTTAGCATGGGAGTAAGGTGCTTTGGATAGGAGTAAGGTGCTTCGGATGGGAGTAAGGTGCTTCGGATGGGAGTAAGGTGTTTAGCATGGGAGTAAGGTGCTTCAGATGGGAGTAAGGTGCTTCGGATAGGAGTAAGGTGGTTAGCATAGGAGTAAGGTGGTTAGGATGGGAGTAAGGTGTTCAGCATGGGAGTAAGGTGCTTCAGATGGGAGTAAGGTGTTTAGGATGGGAGTAAGGTGTTTAGGATGGGAGTAAGGTGTTCAGCATGGGAGTAAGGTGCTTCAGATGGGAGTAAGGTGCTTCAGATGGGAGTAAGGTGCTTAGCATGGGAGTAAGGTGCTTTGGATAGGAGTAAGGTGCTTCGGATAGGAGTAAGGTGTTCAGCATGGGAGTAAGGTGCTTAGGATGGGAGTAAGGTGGTTAGGATGGGAGTAAGGTGCTTAGCATGGGAGAAAGGTGCTTTGGATAGGAGTAAGGTGCTTCAGATGGGAGTAAGGTGCTTCGGATGGGAGTAAGGTGTTTAGCATGGGGGTAATGTGCTTCAGATGGGAGTAAGGTGCTTCGGATAGGAGTAAGGTGCTTCAGATGGGAGTAAGGTGTTTAGGATGGGAGTAAGGTGCTTCGGATAGGAGTAAGGTGGTTAGCATAGGAGTAAGGTGGTTAGGATGGGAGTAAGGTGTTCAGCATGGGAGTAAGGTGCTTCAGATGGGAGTAAGGTGTTCAGCATGGGAGTAAGGTGCTTCAGATGGGAGTAAGGTGTTCAGCATGGGAGTAAGGTGCTTCAGATGGGAGTAAGGTGTTTAGGATGGGAGTAAGGTGTTCAGCATGGGAGTAAGGTGCTTCAGATGGGAGTAAGGTGCTTAGCATGGGAGTAAGGTGCTTTGGATAGGAGTAAGGTGTTCAGCATGGGAGTAAGGTGCTTAGGATGGGAGTAAGGTGGTTAGGATGGGAGTAAGGTGCTTAGCATGGGAGTAAGGTGCTTTGGATAGGAGTAAGGTGCTTCGGATGGGAGTAAGGTGCTTCGGATATGAGTAAGGTGCTTAGCATGGGAGTAAGGTGCTTAGGATGGGAGTAAGGTGCTTCGGATGGGAGTAAGGTGTTTAGCATGGGAGTAAGGTGCTTCAGATGGGAGTAAGGTGCTTCGGATAGGAGTAAGGTGGTTAGCATAGGAGTAAGGTGGTTAGGATGGGAGTAAGGTGTTCAGCATGGGAGTAAGGTGCTTCAGATGGGAGTAAGATGTTTAGGATGGGAGTAAGGTGCTTCAGATGGGAGTAAGGTGTTTAGGATGGGAGTAAGGTGTTCAGCATGGGAGTAAGGTGCTTCAGATGGGAGTAAGGTGTTTAGGATGGGAGTAAGGTGCTTCAGATGGGAGTAAGGTGTTTAGGATGGGAGTAAGGTGTTCAGCATGGGAGTAAGGTGCTTCAGATGGGAGTAAGGTGTTCAGCATGGGAGTAAGGTGCTTCAGATGGGAGTAAGGTGTTTAGGATGGGAGTAAGGTGTTAAGCATGGGAGTAAGGTGCTTCAGATGGGAGTAAGGTGCTTCAGATGGGAGTAAGGTGCTTAGCATGGTAGTAAGGTGCTTTGGATAGGAGTAAGGTGCTTCGGATAGGAGTAAGGTGTTCAGCATGGGAGTAAGGTGCTTAGGATGGGAGTAAGGTGGTTAGGATGGGAGTAAGGTGCTTAGCATGGGAGTAAGGTGCTTTGGATAGGTGTAAGGTGCTTCGGATGGGAGTAAGGTGCTTCGGATGGGAGTAAGGTGTTTAGCATGGGAGTAAGGTGCTTCAGATGGGAGTAAGGTGTTTAGGATGGGAGTAAGGTGTTTAGGATGGGAGTAAGGTGTTCAGCATGGGAGTAAGGTGCTTCAGATGGGAGTAAGGTGCTTCAGATGGGAGTAAGGTGCTTAGCATGGGAGTAAGGTGCTTTGGATAGGAGTAAGGTGCTTCGGATAGGAGTAAGGTGCTTCGGATGGGAGTAAGGTGTTTAGCATGGGAGTAAGGTGCTTCAGATGGGAGTAAGGTGCTTCGGATAGGAGTAAGGTGGTTAGCATAGGAGTAAGGTGGTTAGGATGGGTGTAAGGTGTTCAGCATGGGAGTAAGGTGCTTCAGATGGGAGTAAGGTGTTCAGCATGGGAGTAAGGTGCTTCAGATGGGAGTAAGGTGTTTAGGATGGGAGTAAGGTGTTCAGCATGGGGGTAAGGTGCTTCAGATGGGAGTAAGGTGTTCAGCATGGGAGTAAGGTGCTTCAGATGGGAGTAAGGTGCTTTGGATAGGAGTAAGGTGCTTCGGATGGGAGTAAGGTGCTTCGGATATGAGTAAGGTGCTTAGCATGGGAGTAAGGTGCTTAGGATGGGAGTAAGGTGCTTCGGATGGGAGTAAGGTGTTTCGCATGGGAGTAAGGTGCTTCAGATGGGAGTAAGGTGCTTCGGATAGGAGTAAGGTGGTTAGCATAGGAGTAAGGTGGTTAGGATGGGAGTAAGGTGTTCAGCATGGGAGTAAGGTGCTTCAGATGGGAGTAAGATGTTTAGGATGGGAGTAAGGTGCTTCAGATAGGAGTAAGGTGTTTAGGATGGCAGTAAGGTGTTCAGCATGGGAGTAAGGTGCTTCAGATGGGAGTAAGGTGTTCAGCATGGGAGTAAGGTGCTTCAGATGGGAGTAAGGTGCTTAGCATGGGAGTAAGGTGCTTTGGATAGGAGTAAGGTGCTTCGGATAGGAGTAAGGTGTTCAGCATGGGAGTAAGGTGCTTAGGATGGGAGTAAGGTGCTTCGGATATGAGTAAGGTGCTTAGCATGGGAGTAAGGTGCTTAGGATGGGAGTAAGGTGCTTCGGATGGGAGTAAGGTGTTTAGCATGGGAGTAAGGTGCTTCAGATGGGAGTAAGGTGCTTCGGATAGGAGTAAGGTGGTTAGCATAGGAGTAAGGTGGTTAGTATGGGAGTAAGGTGTTCAGCATGGGAGTAAGGTGCTTCAGATGGGAGTAAGGTGTTCAGCATGGGAGTAAGGTGCTTCAGATGGGAGTAAGGTGTTTAGGATGGGAGTAAGGTGTTCAGCATGGGAGTAAGGTGCTTCAGATGGGAGTAAGGTGCTTAGCATGGGAGTAAGGTGCTTCAGATGGGAGTAAGGTGTTTAGGATGGGAGTAAGGTGTTTAGGATGGGAGTAAGGTGCTTAGGATGGGAGTAAGGTGATTAGCATGGGAGTAAGGTGCTTTGGATAGGAGTAAGGTGCTTCGGATAGGAGTAAGGTGTTCAGCATGGGAGTAAGGTGCTTAGGATGGGAGTAAGGTGGTTAGGATGGGAGTAAGGTGCTTAGCATGGGAGTAAGGTGCTTTGGATAGGAGTAAGGTGCTTCGGATGGGAGTAAGGTGCTTCGGATATGAGTAAGGTGCTTAGCATGGGAGTAAGGTGCTTAGGATGGGAGTAAGGTGCTTCGGATGGGAGTAAGGTGTTTAGCATGGGAGTAAGGTGCTTCAGATGGGAGTAAGGTGCTTCGGATAGGAGTAAGGTGTTCAGCATGGGAGTAAGGTGCTTAGGATGGGAGTAAGGTGCTTTGGATGGGAGTAAGGTGCTTCGGATGGGAGTAAGGTGCTTCGGATGGGAGTAAGGTGTTCAGCATAGGAGTAAGGTGCTTAGGATGGGAGTAAGGTGGTTAGGATGGGAGTAAGGTGCTTAGCATGGGAGTAAGGTGCTTTGGATAGGAGTAAGGTGCTTCGGATAGGAGTAAGGTGTTCAGCATGGGAGTAAGGTGCTTAGGATGGGAGTAAGGTGTTTAGGATGGGAGTAAGGTGCTTTGGATAGGAGTAAGGTGCTTCGGATGGGAGTAATGTGCTTCGGATAGGAGTAAGGTGCTTAGCATGGGAGTAAGGTGCTTAGGATGGGAGTAAGGTGCTTCGGATGGGAGTAAGGTGTTTAGCATGGGAGTAAGGTGCTTCAGATGGGAGTAAGGTGCTTCGGATAGGAGTAAGATGGTTAGGATGGGAGTAAGGTGTTCAGCATGGGAGTAAGGTGCTTCAGATGGGAGTAAGGTGTTTAGGATGGGAGTAAGGTGCTTCAGATGGCAGTAAGGTGTTTAGGATGGGAGTAAGGTGTTCAGCATGGGAGTAAGGTGCTTCAGATGGGAATAAGGTGTTTAGGATGGGAGTAAGGTGTTCAGCATGGGAGTAAGGTGCTTCAGATGGGAGTAAGGTGCTTCAGATGGGAGTAAGGTGCTTAGCATGGGAGTAAGGTGCTTTGGATAGGAGTAAGGTGCTTCGGATAGGAGTAAGGTGTTCAGCATGGGAGTAAGGTGCTTAGGATGGGAGTAAGGTGGTTAGGATGGGAGTAAGGTGCTTAGCATGGGAGTAAGGTGCTTTGGATAGGAGTAAGGTGCTTCGGATGGGAGTAAGGTGCTTCGGATGGGAGTAAGGTGTTTAGCATGGGAGTAAGGTGCTTCAGATGGGAGTAAGGTGCTTCGGATAGGAGTAAGGTGGTTAGCATAGGAGTAAGGTGGTTAGGATGGGAGTAAGGTGTTCAGCTTGGGAGTCAGGTGCTTCAGATGGGAGTAAGGTGTTTAGGATGGGAGTAAGGTGTTTAGGATGGGAGTAAGGTGTTCAGCATGGGAGTAAGGTGCTTCAGATGGGAGTAAGGTGCTTCAGATGGGAGTAAGGTGCTTAGCATGGGAGTAAGGTGCTTTGGATAGGAGTAAGGTGCTTCGGATAGGAGTAAGGTGTTCAGCATGGGAGTAAGGTGCTTAGGATGGGAGTAAGGTGGTTAGGATGGGAGTAAGGTGCTTAGCATGGGAGTAAGGTGCTTTGGATAGGAGTAAGGTGCTTCGGATGGGAGTAAGGTGCTTCGGATATGAGTAAGGTGCTTAGCATGGGAGTAAGGTGCTTAGGATGGGAGTAAGGTGCTTCGGATGGGAGTAAGGTGTTTAGCATGGGAGTAAGGTGCTTCAGATGGGAGTAAGGTGCTTCGGATAGGAGTAAGGTGGTTAGCATAGGAGTAAGGTGGTTAGGATGGGAGTAAGGTGTTCAGCATGGGAGTAAGGTGCTTCAGATGGGAGTAAGATGTTTAGGATGGGAGTAAGGTGCTTCAGATGGGAGTAAGGTGTTTAGGATGGGAGTAAGGTGTTCAGCATGGGAGTAAGGTGCTTCAGATGGGAGTAAGGTGCTTAGGATGGGAGTAAGGTGCTTAGCATGGGAGTAAGGTGCTTTGGATAGGAGTCAGGTGCTTCGGATAGGAGTAAGGTGTTCAGCATGGGAGTAAGGTGCTTAGGATGGGAGTAAGGTGGTTAGGATGGGAGTAAGGTGCTTAGCATGGGAGTAAGGTGCTTTGGATAGGAGAAAGGTGCTTCGGATGGGAGTAAGGTGCTTCGGATAGGAGTAAGGTGCTTAGCATGGGAGTAAGGTGCTTAGGATGGGAGTAAGGTGCTTTGGATGGGAGTAAGGTGTTTAGCATGGGAGTAAGGTGCTTCAGATGGGAGTAAGGTGCTTCGGATAGGAGTAAGATGGTTAGCATAGGAGTAAGGTGGTTAGGATGGGAGTAAGGTGTTCAGCATGGGAGTAAGGTGCTTCAGATGGGAGTAAGGTGTTTAGGATGGGAGTAAGGTGTTCAGCATGGGAGTAAGGTGGTTAGGATGGGAGTAAGGTGTTCAGCATGGGAGTAAGGTGCTTCAGATGGGAGTAAGGTGTTTAGGATGGGAGTAAGGTGTTTAGGATGGGAGTAAGGTGTTCAGCATGGGAGTAAGGTGCTTCAGATGGGAGTAAGGTGCTTCAGATGGGAGTAAGGTGCTTAGCATGGGAGTAAGGTGCTTTGGATAGGAGTAAGGTGCTTCGGATAGGAGTAAGGTGTTCAGCATGGGAGTAAGGTGCTTAGGATGGGAGTAAGGTGGTTAGGATGGGAGTAAGGTGCTTAGCATGGGAGTAAGGTGCTTTGGATAGGAGTAAGGTGCTTCGGATGGGAGTAAGGTGCTTCGGATGGGAGTAAGGTGTTTAGCATGGGAGTAAGGTGCTTCAGATGGGAGTAAGGTGCTTCGGATAGGAGTAAGGTGGTTAGCATAGGAGTAAGGTGGTTAGGATGGGAGTAAGGTGCTTCAGATGGGAGTAAGGTGCTTCGGATGGGAGTAAGGTGTTTAGCATGGGGGTAATGTGCTTCAGATGGGAGTAAGGTGCTTCGGATAGGAGTAAGGTGCTTCAGATGGGAGTAAGGTGTTTAGGATGGGAGTAAGGTGCTTCGGATAGGAGTAAGGTGGTTAGCATAGGAGTAAGGTGGTTAGGATGGGAGTAAGGTGTTCAGCATGGGAGTAAGGTGCTTCAGATGGGAGTAAGGTGTTCAGCATGGGAGTAAGGTGCTTCAGATGGGAGTAAGGTGTTCAGCATGGGAGTAAGGTGCTTCAGATGGGAGTAAGGTGTTTAGGATGGGAGTAAGGTGTTCAGCATGGGAGTAAGGTGCTTCAGATGGGAGTAAGGTGCTTAGCATGGGAGTAAGGTGCTTTGGATAGGAGTAAGGTGTTCAGCATGGGAGTAAGGTGCTTAGGATGGGAGTAAGGTGGTTAGGATGGGAGTAAGGTGCTTAGCATGGGAGTAAGGTGCTTTGGATAGGAGTAAGGTGCTTCGGATGGGAGTAAGGTGCTTCGGATATGAGTAAGGTGCTTAGCATGGGAGTAAGGTGCTTAGGATGGGAGTAAGGTGCTTCGGATGGGAGTAAGGTGTTTAGCATGGGAGTAAGGTGCTTCAGATGGGAGTAAGGTGCTTCGGATAGGAGTAAGGTGGTTAGCATAGGAGTAAGGTGGTTAGGATGGGAGTAAGGTGTTCAGCATGGGAGTAAGGTGCTTCAGATGGGAGTAAGATGTTTAGGATGGGAGTAAGGTGCTTCAGATGGGAGTAAGGTGTTTAGGATGGGAGTAAGGTGTTCAGCATGGGAGTAAGGTGCTTCAGATGGGAGTAAGGTGTTTAGGATGGGAGTAAGGTGCTTCAGATGGGAGTAAGGTGTTTAGGATGGGAGTAAGGTGTTCAGCATGGGAGTAAGGTGCTTCAGATGGGAGTAAGGTGTTCAGCATGGGAGTAAGGTGCTTCAGATGGGAGTAAGGTGTTTAGGATGGGAGTAAGGTGTTCAGCATGGGAGTAAGGTGCTTCAGATGGGAGTAAGGTGCTTCAGATGGGAGTAAGGTGCTTAGCATGGTAGTAAGGTGCTTTGGATAGGAGTAAGGTGCTTCGGATAGGAGTAAGGTGTTCAGCATGGGAGTAAGGTGCTTAGGATGGGAGTAAGGTGGTTAGGATGGGAGTAAGGTGCTTAGCATGGGAGTAAGGTGCTTTGGATAGGTGTAAGGTGCTTCGGATGGGAGTAAGGTGCTTCGGATGGGAGTAAGGTGTTTAGCATGGGAGTAAGGTGCTTCAGATGGGAGTAAGGTGTTTAGGATGGGAGTAAGGTGTTTAGGATGGGAGTAAGGTGTTCAGCATGGGAGTAAGGTGCTTCAGATGGGAGTAAGGTGCTTCAGATGGGAGTAAGGTGCTTAGCATGGGAGTAAGGTGCTTTGGATAGGAGTAAGGTGCTTCGGATAGGAGTAAGGTGCTTCGGATGGGAGTAAGGTGTTTAGCATGGGAGTAAGGTGCTTCAGATGGGAGTAAGGTGCTTCGGATAGGAGTAAGGTGGTTAGCATAGGAGTAAGGTGGTTAGGATGGGTGTAAGGTGTTCAGCATGGGAGTAAGGTGCTTCAGATGGGAGTAAGGTGTTCAGCATGGGAGTAAGGTGCTTCAGATGGGAGTAAGGTGTTTAGGATGGGAGTAAGGTGTTCAGCATGGGGGTAAGGTGCTTCAGATGGGAGTAAGGTGTTCAGCATGGGAGTAAGGTGCTTCAGATGGGAGTAAGGTGCTTTGGATAGGAGTAAGGTGCTTCGGATGGGAGTAAGGTGCTTCGGATATGAGTAAGGTGCTTAGCATGGGAGTAAGGTGCTTAGGATGGGAGTAAGGTGCTTCGGATGGGAGTAAGGTGTTTCGCATGGGAGTAAGGTGCTTCAGATGGGAGTAAGGTGCTTCGGATAGGAGTAAGGTGGTTAGCATAGGAGTAAGGTGGTTAGGATGGGAGTAAGGTGTTCAGCATGGGAGTAAGGTGCTTCAGATGGGAGTAAGATGTTTAGGATGGGAGTAAGGTGCTTCAGATAGGAGTAAGGTGTTTAGGATGGCAGTAAGGTGTTCAGCATGGGAGTAAGGTGCTTCAGATGGGAGTAAGGTGTTCAGCATGGGAGTAAGGTGCTTCAGATGGGAGTAAGGTGCTTAGCATGGGAGTAAGGTGCTTTGGATAGGAGTAAGGTGCTTCGGATAGGAGTAAGGTGTTCAGCATGGGAGTAAGGTGCTTAGGATGGGAGTAAGGTGCTTCGGATATGAGTAAGGTGCTTAGCATGGGAGTAAGGTGCTTAGGATGGGAGTAAGGTGCTTCGGATGGGAGTAAGGTGTTTAGCATGGGAGTAAGGTGCTTCAGATGGGAGTAAGGTGCTTCGGATAGGAGTAAGGTGGTTAGCATAGGAGTAAGGTGGTTAGTATGGGAGTAAGGTGTTCAGCATGGGAGTAAGGTGCTTCAGATGGGAGTAAGGTGTTCAGCATGGGAGTAAGGTGCTTCAGATGGGAGTAAGGTGTTTAGGATGGGAGTAAGGTGTTCAGCATGGGAGTAAGGTGCTTCAGATGGGAGTAAGGTGCTTAGCATGGGAGTAAGGTGCTTCAGATGGGAGTAAGGTGTTTAGGATGGGAGTAAGGTGTTTAGGATGGGAGTAAGGTGCTTAGGATGGGAGTAAGGTGATTAGCATGGGAGTAAGGTGCTTTGGATAGGAGTAAGGTGCTTCGGATAGGAGTAAGGTGTTCAGCATGGGAGTAAGGTGCTTAGGATGGGAGTAAGGTGGTTAGGATGGGAGTAAGGTGCTTAGCATGGGAGTAAGGTGCTTTGGATAGGAGTAAGGTGCTTCGGATGGGAGTAAGGTGCTTCGGATATGAGTAAGGTGCTTAGCATGGGAGTAAGGTGCTTAGGATGGGAGTAAGGTGCTTCGGATGGGAGTAAGGTGTTTAGCATGGGAGTAAGGTGCTTCAGATGGGAGTAAGGTGCTTCGGATAGGAGTAAGGTGTTCAGCATGGGAGTAAGGTGCTTAGGATGGGAGTAAGGTGCTTTGGATGGGAGTAAGGTGCTTCGGATGGGAGTAAGGTGCTTCGGATGGGAGTAAGGTGTTCAGCATAGGAGTAAGGTGCTTAGGATGGGAGTAAGGTGGTTAGGATGGGAGTAAGGTGCTTAGCATGGGAGTAAGGTGCTTTGGATAGGAGTAAGGTGCTTCGGATAGGAGTAAGGTGTTCAGCATGGGAGTAAGGTGCTTAGGATGGGAGTAAGGTGTTTAGGATGGGAGTAAGGTGCTTTGGATAGGAGTAAGGTGCTTCGGATGGGAGTAATGTGCTTCGGATAGGAGTAAGGTGCTTAGCATGGGAGTAAGGTGCTTAGGATGGGAGTAAGGTGCTTCGGATGGGAGTAAGGTGTTTAGCATGGGAGTAAGGTGCTTCAGATGGGAGTAAGGTGCTTCGGATAGGAGTAAGATGGTTAGGATGGGAGTAAGGTGTTCAGCATGGGAGTAAGGTGCTTCAGATGGGAGTAAGGTGTTTAGGATGGGAGTAAGGTGCTTCAGATGGCAGTAAGGTGTTTAGGATGGGAGTAAGGTGTTCAGCATGGGAGTAAGGTGCTTCAGATGGGAATAAGGTGTTTAGGATGGGAGTAAGGTGTTCAGCATGGGAGTAAGGTGCTTCAGATGGGAGTAAGGTGCTTCAGATGGGAGTAAGGTGCTTAGCATGGGAGTAAGGTGCTTTGGATAGGAGTAAGGTGCTTCGGATAGGAGTAAGGTGTTCAGCATGGGAGTAAGGTGCTTAGGATGGGAGTAAGGTGGTTAGGATGGGAGTAAGGTGCTTAGCATGGGAGTAAGGTGCTTTGGATAGGAGTAAGGTGCTTCGGATGGGAGTAAGGTGCTTCGGATGGGAGTAAGGTGTTTAGCATGGGAGTAAGGTGCTTCAGATGGGAGTAAGGTGCTTCGGATAGGAGTAAGGTGGTTAGCATAGGAGTAAGGTGGTTAGGATGGGAGTAAGGTGTTCAGCTTGGGAGTCAGGTGCTTCAGATGGGAGTAAGGTGTTTAGGATGGGAGTAAGGTGTTTAGGATGGGAGTAAGGTGTTCAGCATGGGAGTAAGGTGCTTCAGATGGGAGTAAGGTGCTTCAGATGGGAGTAAGGTGCTTAGCATGGGAGTAAGGTGCTTTGGATAGGAGTAAGGTGCTTCGGATAGGAGTAAGGTGTTCAGCATGGGAGTAAGGTGCTTAGGATGGGAGTAAGGTGGTTAGGATGGGAGTAAGGTGCTTAGCATGGGAGTAAGGTGCTTTGGATAGGAGTAAGGTGCTTCGGATGGGAGTAAGGTGCTTCGGATATGAGTAAGGTGCTTAGCATGGGAGTAAGGTGCTTAGGATGGGAGTAAGGTGCTTCGGATGGGAGTAAGGTGTTTAGCATGGGAGTAAGGTGCTTCAGATGGGAGTAAGGTGCTTCGGATAGGAGTAAGGTGGTTAGCATAGGAGTAAGGTGGTTAGGATGGGAGTAAGGTGTTCAGCATGGGAGTAAGGTGCTTCAGATGGGAGTAAGATGTTTAGGATGGGAGTAAGGTGCTTCAGATGGGAGTAAGGTGTTTAGGATGGGAGTAAGGTGTTCAGCATGGGAGTAAGGTGCTTCAGATGGGAGTAAGGTGCTTAGGATGGGAGTAAGGTGCTTAGCATGGGAGTAAGGTGCTTTGGATAGGAGTCAGGTGCTTCGGATAGGAGTAAGGTGTTCAGCATGGGAGTAAGGTGCTTAGGATGGGAGTAAGGTGGTTAGGATGGGAGTAAGGTGCTTAGCATGGGAGTAAGGTGCTTTGGATAGGAGAAAGGTGCTTCGGATGGGAGTAAGGTGCTTCGGATAGGAGTAAGGTGCTTAGCATGGGAGTAAGGTGCTTAGGATGGGAGTAAGGTGCTTTGGATGGGAGTAAGGTGTTTAGCATGGGAGTAAGGTGCTTCAGATGGGAGTAAGGTGCTTCGGATAGGAGTAAGATGGTTAGCATAGGAGTAAGGTGGTTAGGATGGGAGTAAGGTGTTCAGCATGGGAGTAAGGTGCTTCAGATGGGAGTAAGGTGTTTAGGATGGGAGTAAGGTGTTCAGCATGGGAGTAAGGTGGTTAGGATGGGAGTAAGGTGTTCAGCATGGGAGTAAGGTGCTTCAGATGGGAGTAAGGTGTTTAGGATGGGAGTAAGGTGTTTAGGATGGGAGTAAGGTGTTCAGCATGGGAGTAAGGTGCTTCAGATGGGAGTAAGGTGCTTCAGATGGGAGTAAGGTGCTTAGCATGGGAGTAAGGTGCTTTGGATAGGAGTAAGGTGCTTCGGATAGGAGTAAGGTGTTCAGCATGGGAGTAAGGTGCTTAGGATGGGAGTAAGGTGGTTAGGATGGGAGTAAGGTGCTTAGCATGGGAGTAAGGTGCTTTGGATAGGAGTAAGGTGCTTCGGATGGGAGTAAGGTGCTTCGGATGGGAGTAAGGTGTTTAGCATGGGAGTAAGGTGCTTCAGATGGGAGTAAGGTGCTTCGGATAGGAGTAAGGTGGTTAGCATAGGAGTAAGGTGGTTAGGATGGGAGTAAGGTGTTCAGCATGGGAGTAAGTTGCTTCAGATGGGAGTAAGGTGTTTAGGATGGGAGTATGGTGCTTCAGATGGGAGTAAGGTGTTTAGGATGGGAGTAAGGTGTTCAGCATGGGAGTACGGTGCTTCAGATGGGAGTAAGGTGTTCAGCATGGGAGTAAGGTGCTTCAGATGGGAGTAAGGTGTTTAGGATGGGAGTAAGGTGTTCAGCATGGGAGTAAGGTGCTTCAGATGGGAGTAAGGTGCTTAGCATGGGAGTAAGGTGCTTTGGATAGGAGTAAGGTGCTTCGGATAGGAGTAAGGTGTTCAGCATGGGAGTAAGGTGCTTAGGATGGGAGTAAGGTGGTTAGGATGGGAGTAAGGTGCTTAGCATGGGAGTAAGGTGCTTTGGATAGGAGTAAGGTGCTTCGGATGGGAGTAAGGTGCTTCGGATAGGAGTAAGGTGGTTAGCATAGGAGTAAGGTGGTTAGGATGGGAGTAAGGTGTTCAGCATGGGAGTAAGGTGCTTCAGATGGGAGTAAGATGTTTAGGATGGGAGTAAGGTGCTTCAGATGGGAGTAAGGTGTTTAGGATGGGAGTAAGGTGTTCAGCATGGGAGTAAGGTGCTTCAGATGGGAGTAAGGTGCTTAGGATGGGAGTTAGGTGCTTAGCATGGGAGTAGGGTGCTTTGGATGGGAGTAAGGTGTTTAGCATGGGAGTAAGGTGCTTAGGATGGGTGTAAGGTGCTTAGCATGGGAGTAAGGTGCTTAGGATGGGAGTAAGGTGCTTAGCATGGGAGTAAGGTGCTTCGGATGGGAGTAAGGTGGTTAGCAAGCCTTCCTTCATCGATCAAGGCACTGAATTGGGATGTCATGTTTCAACTGTACAAGTTGTTGGTGAGACCATATGTAGGTGAGTTTCCAGTTACCTAGCAACAGGATGGCATCCCATCAAAAATATGTGTAATGGCGCTATTAGGACTGGAGAGCTGGAATCACAAAGAGAGGCTGGGATCTTCTCTTCGGAGCGTAGGAGGCTGGCAAATGACCTGATAGAGGTATATAAAATCATTAGGGTCTTAGATAAGATGTCCTTTTCCCAGATAGACGACTGTAAGATATAAATTCAAGGAAAAGATTAAGAACCAATACGAGGGGAATCATTTTCACGCGGAGGATGGTGAATATTTTGTATAGGCTTCCCGATGAAGTTGGAGAGGTGGGCTCAATTATAATGTTTAAAACATATTTTGACAGGAGCATGCTTAAAAAATGATTATGGGCCAAACGCAGGCAAATGGGACTATCTTGGTTAGATATTTGGTCAGTATGGACGAGTTGGCTGAAAGGCCTAATTCTGAAGGGCAATATGACACCCTTTTAATGATGCTCCCAGGGAACTGAGGCTGTCTACCTATTTACTACTAACCACTTTTCATTCACTGGGAGCCACATTGACCCAACAATCAGTATTTTATAACATATTGCATTTAATAAGTGTGTTTAAAGACATAAAAATTAGAATAAGCATGGCTTATTACTTAAAATCTATTAGATGTATTTTATTTGTGACCATATAAATTGAATTTTCTGCGGCAAGCTTATTTTAAATTTTATATCATTATTCATGGGTAGCAAGGTAGCATAGTAGTCATTTTAACGCTATTACAGTGGCAGTGATAACCATTTGGGTTCAATTCCTGCCACTGTCTGTAAGGAGTATGTATGCTCTCTCTGTGACTGTGTGGATTTCTCTGGGTACTCCAGTTTCTTCCCACAATCCAAAGATGAATGGTTAGGATTAGGGAGTTTTGGGCGCCGGTTAATAATATGTTAAAATAAATAAATTAGTGATTTATAATGGCAACTGAAGCATGGTGCCCAGCACAAGCCTTGCCCATTTGATTTGATGCAAACGATGCATTTCAAAGTTCAAAGTAAATTAATAATCAAAGTACATACTGTATATGTCACCATATACTATCTTGAAATTTATTTCCTTGCAGGCATTCACAGTCGTGCAGAAAGGTAAAATTGAGTCAAGGAAACCTACGCACAAACGAGGAACAACCACCCATTGCAAAATATGACAAATTGTGTAAATAATAAATAGATAGATAAGTAAATAAATGCTAAGAACGCGAGTTGTGGAGTCCTTGAAAGTGAGTCCATAGATTGTGGGATCAGTTCAGTGTTGAGGTGGGTGAAGTTACCTGTGTTGGTTCAGGAGCCTGATGGTTGAAGGGTGATAACTGTTCCTGAACCTGGTGTTTCACAGTACATCTGACACATAAAGTTAATCTTCTTCTTTAATGTACTCAAGCAATCAAGCATCAGCTGAGGAGAGAAATAGAGCTAACATTTCAGGCTAACAAGTCATTGATCTAAAGTGTTAAAGCTGTTTTTTTCTCTCTCCACAGATACCTCATGGTCTGCTGAGTATTTTTGGAGTTCGCCATTTTACTTCATCATCACCAGAGATCAAGCAGTCCACACATTCAATAAAAAAAACATTTGTAACACTCATTTCCACAACTTCAGAAGTTTTACCTTAATAATTTTAAATGCGTCATTCATTTGTATATCACTCAGCAACATTGGCCATAGAATTGAGTCCATTTTCACATTCATGGCGATGTGACTTCAACTCTCTGTATTTTTTTTATCCTTAAGAGTCCTTCTTTAACTCAGCCTTAAAACATTTCCTCTGGCTAAACATTGGGAAGATGTAGCAAAAGTTACAAGAGTTTCCCCAGTTTTAAAGAATAATAGTAGAAGGAAGACAGTGAAATGAAATTGGGCACCCAGTGTTTGACAAGTTTCTTCCACACCCAAGTACAGTTTCCAGATAGAACAGATAGGATTGTGACTGATATTTGGTGAAAAGAATGACATTAAAAATTGTGGCTGATGTGCTGGTTCCGCAGAATATTTTATAAGAAAGATATGTGTATTTAATTGTTCTATTCAATTTTCTCCCATTTACCTCATTTTAATTATTAAACCAGGATTTATGAATGGTAACAAAATAACATACACACAGTGGCCACTTTATTAGCTACATCCTGGACGGAATAAAGTGGCCACTGAGTGTATATTTGTCGTCCTCTGCTGCCGTAGCCCATCCATTTCAAGGTTCAACGTGTTGTGCATTCAGAGATGCTCTTTTGGCACACCTCTGTTGTAATGCATGGTTATTTGAGTTACTGTCACCTTCCTGTCAGCTTGAACCTGTCTGGCCATTCTCCTCCAACCTCTCTCATTAGCAAGGTGTATTCACCCACAGAGCCGCCACTCACTGCATGCCCTTTGTTTCTCGTACCACTCTCTGTAAACTCTAAAGACTGTTGTGAGTTGTGCATGAAAATCCCAGGAGATCAGCGTTCGGACTGCTCTGTCTGGCACCAACAATCGTTCTGCGATCAAAGTCATTTTTACCCCGTTTCTTTCCCATTCTGATATTTGGACTGAACATCTGAACCTCTTCAGCGTGTCTGCATGCTCTTACACATTGAGTTGCTGCCATATGGTTAACTGATTTGACATTTGCATTAACAAGCAGGTGGACAGGTGTACCTAATAAAGTGGCCACTGAGTGAGAGAGAGTGTGTGTATATATATAATTCTTTCTAATGATCTTATCTCTGACAAACATTAGATACAGCTGATAAACACCCTCTAACGAAATTACTTGAAATATTATATTATTTGAAACAAGCTTCCTCTCTTGTAGTAAAAAAAATTATGATGTGAAATAAGGAATCTGTATTTTTATTTATTTAAATAGAAGTCCTTGTAAGACCAAATCACACAGAACATGTTTTTATTCATTTTCTTTATGAGTGCCATATGTGGTTTCAAAAATATTCTCATTAGCTGCTGAAAAATCCTGCTTTCTGAGATGTGCTGGGGGTGGAGATGGTTGAGAATAGAAAGGCAATAGAGGTCGGATGAAAACAAAGTGTCTTTGCTGTTAATGAAAGAATACAAATGTTTTATTAAATACATTATTAAACTGAGGTTTAAGCTAGTCTGTAAATTTAACTGTTGCTATTTTTTATTTAATTATGATTATTTTAGAGACTGAATATTTAAATATTTCATGAGTTATTTTCCAAACAATTATTTTTAAATTGGAAAAACACACCATATCCAAGCCAAAAATGAAAATCGAAAATTCAGTCCTTAAACATTATCAATAGCAACCCGTTTTGAGTGCTATTTAATAGAGCAATACTCATTGTGTATTTATTTCATGAAAAATATCATATGGCAAATTATTTTATTGTACATGTCACAGGACAACACTGCCATCTTCTGGTGATCAGCAGTATTACTGGTCCTTGAAAACTGAAGACATTCTGCAGATGCTGTAAATCTTGAGGAACTCAGCAGGTCAGCAGTATCTATGGAGAGGAATAAACAGTCGACGTTTCAGGCCGAGGCCCTTCAACCTGCATTGTAAAGAAGCCAGAATAAGAAGGTGGGGAGGGGAAGTAGTACAAGTTGGCAGGTGAAACCAGATGAGGGGGGGAATGTGGGTGGTTGGGGAAAGTTGGAATGATAGGTGGAAGAGGTAAAGGGCTGAAAAAGGATTCTAGTAGGAAAAAGGAATCATGGGAGAAAGGGGAGGAGGGGGCACCTGGGAGCGCAGCTATGTGCAGGTAAAGAGAAGAGGTGAGAAGGAAGCCAGAATGGGAATGGAAATCGAGAGAAGGAGGAAGGGTATAAATTCCTGGGATATAGAGAAATTGATGTTCATGCCACCAGGCTACCCAGATGGAGTATGAGGTGTTGCTCCTCCAATCTGAAACTGGCTTCATCATGACAGTACAGGAGACCATGGACTTACATTTTGGAATGGGAAGTTGAATTGAAAGGGGTTGCCACTGGGTGGTACCACCTTTTGTGATGACCAGTGCAAAGGTGCTCAACAAAGCAGCCCCCAAACTAGGTCGAGTCTCACCAATGAGCGCAGACCAGGCTAAGAGTAGAGGGCACAGTAGATGGCCACGACAGTCTCACAAGTGAAGTACATACATACGTAAAGATGACTTCTTTGAAAGTACAACATGAAGCAAAACTTCTGTCTGACGCTTCTTAGAAATTCTGAAGAAACTTTAAATCCATTTACAGGAAAAAGAAAATGAGAACTCTCCAAGTGCCCCGCTCAACGATTAGCATACCTGGTACAGTTACTGCCTCACAGCCACAGCGATATGGGTTCAGTCCTATCCTTCAGTGCTGTCATACAACTGTGCAGTTTGTCTGTAGTCCCTATAACATCCTAACTTTCTCCACGGCACTCCAGTTTGATCCACATCCCAAAGGCTTGTGAGTTGGTATATTATTTTTTGTTAACCATGGGATAGTGAATCTGTGGAATTCATTGTCACAGACAACTGTGGAGGCCAAGTCATTGGGTGTATTTAAAGGAAAGGTTGATAGGTCCTTGATTAGTATGGGGATTCAAAGGTTTCGGGGAGAAGGCAGGAGAATGGGGTTGAGAGGGTTAATAGAGCAGCCATGAAGGAATGGCGTAGCAGACTTGATGGGCTGTATGGCCTAATTCTGCTCCTATGCCTCATGGTCTTAGCTGGTCCTTGCAGTGCACCCTAGTGTAAAAGTAACTCAGAATCTTCAGGAAGTTGAGAGGAATGTGGGGAAAATAAAGTAGAATTAGTGTAAATGGACGCCTAATGGTCAGAGTCAGCGGAACAAAGGGCCCAGTTATGAGTATGGTTGAATGGCTCATTAACATCGTTGCTCAATATTCTTAAATGCAACTCGACATGTCCTTCATTTTAAAAGATCTTGTATCTTGTTCTGTATAAAAATTTTCCACTGCATCCAACTACAATTTAAATTCATTGACTCCAAAATTCTGTTGGGCATATTACATGTGCAAGATACAAAGAGCCCTTCCAAATTCACTAGGCTGGGATCATTTTCAAAATAAATACAGGCGATCTTGTTAAGAGGAAGCTTTTAGAAGGGTCATATGGTAAAGACATCAATAATTGTTTGATGTTCTTAAGAGACCAAAGGTCCATTTTTGGAATTGCTTCTAAAGCTGGAGTATTTGGATTTATTCCCAGAATTATCTTTGATCTCCACCAGCTAAGTCCTCAAGGAGTCTTTGAGGTTGAAATCAATCTGGTATTTCCTGATTTTGAATTGATCTAAAAGGAGTCTATATATTACTTCCTATTACTCTGATAAAAATATAGAATTAATTATAAATGCCATATATATTTACCATCTTATGATTAGAAATGTCTTTATTCATGGAAATAAAATGGCACTGTATATTGTTTATGAAGTTTGCCATTTACCAAAAGATGTGCATAATAGACAAGTGGTTTCACTAAAGAGGTAGTCAGGCATTATTTGTCATTCAACATCTTATTTTATTTTATTTACAATTTCTATAAAAGATAAATGCGCTACGGCATGTATTCAAATACAGGAAGCAACCAATGAGGTAAGATCATGAACTGAAATAGATTTTAAAATGATGAGTCATTTTAATAAAACCTTCAGGCTGATCAACAACTCCTGGCCTTAGCCACCACCACCATAACTACATGCAATCAATGTATATAAGGTACTTGTACATTGTGTTTTATAGGATTGCCTTCATGTTTAAATTTATTGTTTTTATCGCGTTCTTTATGCTTATTATGATTTTTTTATGCTGTATCGGAACTGTAGTAACAATTCACTCTCCTTTACACTCACGTGCTGAAGAATGAAAATGAACAATCTTGAATCAAGAGTAACTGTAACTTTTTTGAGCAAGAAGCCAATGTCACTGAAATACCAATACACTGTACTGTTCAAAAGTCTTAGGAACATATGTACTGTATATAGCGAGGATGCCTGTGCACAGAAAGCAAGTTTGTGAATCTGGCGGGAGCAAAGGACGTTGGTAGTGGTGAGGGTGGAATGCCACGGTGGGATGTGGGACAGGTGGCAGAGAGGGAGACTCAGGGATGGTGAGTGGCAGGGGTGCAGACTCACCCAGCCCTGGGACACCAAGCAAGGGTCATTTGATTCCAAATAATTGGTTTATTGGTCATTACAAGATGTCTCTCAGGTGCTTTCCACTCCCTAACTCTCCCTTCCCTTTTCCCAAAGATGATTCCCCTCGCCCTGTCCCCTTCCTACTCTCAGTACACAATAGAGACCCATATCGGAATCAGGTTTATCATCACTCATACTTGTCGTGATTTATTTGCGGCAGCAGTACAGTGCAACACATAAAATTACTGCAGTACTGTGCAAGTCTTAGGCTCCCTAGCTATTTGAACAGTGCGTGCCTAAGACCTTTGCATAGTTCTGCATTTATCTGTATGTATTTCTATTTTTAGCAATGTTTTTTAATTCCACACTTGATTTCCTTCAATGGCTAGTGTTTTTAGTCATTTAGTCTTGCCTTTTAGCACTGTCTATTGGGCGTTTATATATTCTTCCAGTTCAGTCCAGATTCTTTCCATATCCCAGCGATATGCAGGTTGGCAGGTTAATTGGTTCCTGTTAATTGCCTTGTAGGTGAGTGGAAGTATCTGGAGGGAGTTGTTGGGAATTTGGGGAAAATGAAAATGAGTGTAAATAAGTTTGGGCATGAAAGTCACGTTTCCATGCTGTAGGACTTCATGACTCATCATTAACGATGACAGCATTGGACAACAAGACATTTTTTTTGTGATACACACAATTCTGGGATTATTGTTTGAAACACCAGTTGCTTTAGAAGTTGGATGTGAGGAGAAATAAAATTAGCTATGCAGATTCACATTTTAATGGGCTGGCAGGTAATAAGAAAAGAAACTTGACCCAATGTATCCAGAATTAATAGTTTGATGAGAAAAATAAAAAAGCTGTCTTTTCCTTCTGACTTGTATGTTGTACAGTTTTATTTTAAACCAACTTAGCTATCAAATAGAAATATTGCATCTTCTGAATTTGAGAACCAGGTTTAAGTAATAGAAAACCGATTAGAGAGATTAGATTGTAGTACTGCTTAATCAGAAAAATTATACGTAAATCACGGTGCAAAAAAATACAAATCACTACATTAATACTAAATCTGAATAACACTGTGAACTGAAAGCTGAATGAAATATGTTATTTTTTAGGGCATCAAAATAATTTTTTAAAGTATCATTTTTATCTTTGTACTTTTGATATTCATTTAAAATTATTCACCATTAGGTATGTTATCCATAATTCTTCAAATGAGTTGTTTTTTACAAAAAGGATTTCCAATTGAAAAAAAAATGGCTGTTTCAAGACTTACACCATAGATTTGTTTTCCGTTCTATTTTTACAGTGTGGGTTTAACCATGTGGTGCACAAATATATGAGATATATTTGGAATGTGGGCAGGTGTGCACAGAATTACAGAGACAATGGAATGGCATTTTCCTTGGCATTTCTCAATAACTCTTCATAATTCACTATACTCCAAGTTCTCCTGATGAAGTGATAATGAGGATGAACAGATCTTTTGTGAAGAAACAGAAACAGAATTTGAATCAATCAGCAGCCTGATGGCATTGATGGGCACAGCAATAGTTTGAGATGCTGGCAGCACAGTTTAGTGGTGTTTACCGACAATACTAGCCAAGGACTAGGTGGCAAGAGGGAAAGCATTGCTGGAGAGGTCACTGAGTACTTGAAGCAAAGATTAGCACAGTTCTTACAGTGAAAAGTGACATTACACAGAAACAGAGCCGTAAATGGTTTGAGCTCAAGTGTGTTCATGAGTCAGGGTACAGGAGCTCCAGATAGATCGAAGAGCAGAAATTGCTGTAAGTTTTTATTACAAGAATGCATTTTAACTAAATTGACATTTAAATGGCCAGCTAGCTGTACTGCAAATGCTATTTTGTGGCTTTCACACATTAGAAGTGGCTGTACTTAATATCCCAGCATGCTACAATTGAAATGAGAGACTTTATACTAAACTTTTAGAAGAGGTAATGCTTGAGGAGCTGCTGCACAAAATCAAATAGAGCTGGAATTTAACTGCTTCCTCACTGAATAGTGTTCTGACTTACAATGAGATTTACATGTCAACAAAGCAAAAACATAGTTCCCCCATCCAGATTTGTCCCCAACAGCGTTAAACATCAGAACTGTCCCTATTCAAGGAAAAATACTTCGGAATACTGAGGTTACCCAACAAAACATTTAATCACTTTGACACTTCCTTAGTTCTAAACTGACCATGTTATGGATTTAAAACATACACAACAGAATAGGGATGGAAGGACTGCAAAGAGGGGAGGGAAAGTGGTAGAAATGGTTGCCTGCACAAAGACATGTGAAGTCTCATATTGTATATTGTAACATGGTACAATAACTGTAGGCCTGTGATTAATTAAAATTGTACCAAGACAAATGTGAGTCGAACATGCAAATGAACTCAGTGGCCACTTTATTAGGTACACCTGTACACCTGGTCATTAATGCAAATATCTAATCAGCCAATCATGTGATGGCAACACAATGACATGGTCAAGTGGTTCAGTTGTTGTTCAGACCAAACATCAGAATAGGGAAGAAATATGATCTAAGCGACTTTGACTGTGGAACGATTGCTAGTGCCAGACGGAGTGGTTTGGGTATCCTAGAAACTGCTGATCTCCTGGGATTTGCATGCACAACAGTCCCACGTTTACAGAGAACAGTGCAAGAAACAAAATCACCAAGTGAGCAATAGTTCTGTAGGTGAAAATGTCTTATTAATGAATGAGGTCAGAAGAGAATGGTTCAAACTGACAGGAAGGTGACAGTAATTCAAATAACCACAAGTTACTAAAGTGGTGTGCAGAAGAGCATGTGTCAAACCTTGAAATGGATGGAAACAGCAGTAGAAAACCATGAACACACTTCATTAAGTACATGAATTACCTAATGAAGTGGCCACTGAGAGTACTTAAAGCCGATTTCTTGCATATACAGGACCAAGTTGTCAGAGATTTGACAAGCAAGATATACAGCCTGTGGCTAAAAGGACAGCACAAACTGTGCTACAAGGCCACATTAATGAGACTGATAAACAAAGCCCTGGAGGTCATTGACAGTGGCCAGCAGAGTCTGACCTTAAAAGAAATCATTCAGCTACAAAAATACAGTAAGGGTTGATCTGTTCAATCACCAGAAGACATAGATCAGTATCCATTGGCTGGTTTAACACCAGGAAAGTCATGAGAAAACAGCTTAACGTTTAACTTAGAAGATATCAGATGTGGAGGGCATGCATCACAAGATCACAAGACAAAGGAGCAGAAGTAGGCCATTTGGCCCATCGAGTCTGAGAGATGTCACATGTCCTGAGAGATAACGGTTTCAAGAATGGTCTGAGGCACAACACCCACAAGCCATGAATTCAACCTACCTTAATTTGTCCCAACTTATCGAAAATTACTTTCTATATTTCCATGTGGTAAAACAGTGACCGAGCCTCATAGTCTTATAGTGATCTGCTGTGGTGCCTTTATCACCGGGGGAGGTAGTGGGGATAAACTCCAACTACCTATAAATGCTCCCAATGGCATGCATCAGAAACAGCCTCTGACAATCAAGCCCAGCCCCTGGCCTTCATGTCTGCTGCTAGACCCAGCAGAACCACTTCTACGGACAGGAGAAGGGACAGAGGTGGGCTACCAGCACCTTAAAACAAGTCGCTGGACAGATGGGACTTGCCAGCCATGGTTGGCAACTCATCTAGAAAAACTCTGATCTCAAACCTCCACTGCCATGTGGCTATGCCCACTCATGGGGAAGCCTTCGATGAGACCCCAGTCCTACATTGTGTTCAACACTGACTGGCAACTCCTGTACTGCTGCTAGGGCCAAACTGCATCAGTCTCTGGTGTTCCTTTAGATTCATCAGCTGCAAGGAGAGGGGGAGCCTAGTCGTGGGCAACTGCTTGCTCTCAATATGGTACTGCCCTGGCTTGCGTATCACGTAGATAGATAGGACGCAATATTTATGGTTGATCCCGAACAATGGAGGGCTTCACATAATCTGCTCTAGATTGAAAAGTTCAGTTGCCTCTTGTGTTTACAGACAAAGCTCCTGAGTTACAATACAAAATGGTGCAGACTTAATTCATGTTGTCCTGAGGCTGAAAGTGAATGTGGTGTACATTGTTCTTTTCAATATTTATTTCAGTATAGCATTAATCCAAACCCATTGGCAGTCTTCCTCTTAATCCTAATTTCATTACCCACTGTTCCTGTTCCCCATTCCCTGTGAATCCATGATACCCTATCATTACTGATACTATCCAATTCATTTAGGTGAAAAAATCTAGGAGTGAAACAGCAAGCATTGCCAATGGTGAGCAGGATGAGGTTGAGGCAGAGAGATGAAGCATCAGCAATATTTTCTAGTTTTCGTATTCCTTATCTTTATCATACATATTAAAGAATAAGGTCACCCTCTCTTTTCATCCCCCCTTGCCCCAAATGCTGTGAAGAAACTGTAGGGTAGAAGAATGAGTTAGGTGAACCCCACTTAATTCCCACTAATTGTGTTGAACAATATATGGTACATAGAAATTAGCTTGAAACTTGCCTTTAAGATATTATCAACTTTGCCCAGTATCAATGGATGATATTATCAAATTAAACTCATCTAAGCATCCTTCCTAGTCTAGGGATCAAAAGTTTTAGTCCATGATGAATTTCTAAATAGCATTTGTCATCAATTCCTACTCTAGACCCCCTGCAATTTGATTCTCAAATATTAACCCACACTCACAGAACATGCAGATATTGTCAGCTGATTTAATTTCTTCCAGAAGAATATTGGAAATCACTAAACAACTGTCTAGAGTTTCAGCCTCAGAGATAAACAGAGAAAACAGATATAGTCAAATTCATTATGGAGAAATTATGTATTTATGTGGGTTTTTGGAAGAAGGGTAAAAAAAAGCAAACCATAAAAAAATTACACTATAAGCTAAATCTGGTCAGTTCTGAGAATCAATTGAAACTTAATTAAAAAATGGACTTATTTTGATTGATGGGACAGCAGTCAATATTGAAATCAACCTTGAAGTTTACAGAAGACAGCATTTGAAACTGCAAATTGACATGTTGTGCATTACAAAGTGATTATTATTTCTTATTAACTGCAGATATGTCAGTGCAAAGTATAAAATTATACCTCTATTATTGCTGCAACTACCATTGGACAGATTATAACAGTGGCTTCTTGCTATTTGTGCCTGCCCAGACATGCAGCCCATATGTCAGTAATCTGTTCATCCATTACATAAATGCACATGAAAATTTTTAAAAGATCAAAAAAAGCTGCAGAAGCTGGAAATCTGAAATAAAAACAGAAAAAATGGGAAAGCAAAACAGTTTACATTCAAGGTTGAAGTTGCAAGTCTTTTTAGTCTTTGAACTTAACGGATAACTATTCTATTTGCACAGATGTTGCCTGACCTGCATTTTGTTTTTACTTCACTTAACTGCAAATGCCAGACTAGACCCAAAAGTAGAATACTGAAGACTCTTGTACAGCAAATTTATCAAGCTTAATATCTGGATTACCTGTAGTAAACTGTAAACCATTAAACCTCTTAAAGAACACTTAAGAAGGAAATCGGGGCGGTGGGGGAGGTAAAAGAAAGCATGAGGTTCCTGTAGAAGACAAGGTGAAGAAGAATCACAAGCGTTCCTACAGATATATTAAGAGTGAAAGGATAGCAAGGGACAAAATTGGTTCTACTGAAGATCAGAGTGGGAATCTACGCACAGAACCGAAACAGATGGGGAAGATCATAAATGAATTTTTGCATCTGTATTTAATCGAGAGATGGACACAGAGTCCGCAGAAGCAGTGAGGTCATGGATGTTATATGGATGAATGAGGAGGAAGTGCTTGTCGTCTTAGACAAATTAAGGTGGATAAACCCCAAGGGCCTGACAAGGTGTTTGCTCAGACCTTCTGGAAGGCTAGTGCAGAAATTGAAGGGGTCCTAGCAGAGGTATTTAAAACATCCTTAACCACAGTTGAGGTGCCAGAGGATTGGAGTTTAACTAATATTGTTCCATTGTTTAAGGAATTCTCTAAGAATAAGCGGAAATTATAGGCCAGTGACCCTGGTGTCAGTAGTGGGTAAGTTACAAGGGACTGGATATATAAGCATCTGGAGAGACAGGAACTGATTACAGATAGTCAACATGGTTTTATGTGGTAGATCGTGTCTAACTAATCTTCTAGGAAGTTAGGAAAGTTGAAGGCGGTGGATGTAGTTTATATGTACTTTAGCAAGGCCTTTGACAAGTTCCCACATGGGAGATTGGTCAAGAAGTTTAAATTGCTTGGCATTCACGATGAGGTCGTCTTGTCCATACTGCAACAATCGCTGCCACTGGGCTATAAACGTGCAGGAGTAATTTGGATTAAGGCATTGACTTCACAGGAGAAGCCTTAGATATAGTTATGGTTGCCTCTCTGACTGGAGGCCTGTGACTAGTTTTGTGCCACAGGGATCAGTGCTGGGTGTTTTGTTCTTTGTCATTTATAACAACAATCTGGATGATAATGTGTTAAAATGGATATACAAATCAAGTTTGCAGATGACTCCATGATTGGGGGTGGAGTGGGTGTAGTGGACAATGGGAAGGCTAACAAAGCTTGTAGCAGGATCTGAACCAGGTGGAAAAATGGACAAAATAATGGTAGATGGAATTTAATGAAAGTAAGTGAGAGATGTTGCACTTTGAGAAGACAAGCCAGGTAGAATTCCTGCTGTGAGCGCTAAGGCACTGAGGAGTACAGTAGAAGTGTTGTGGGAATACAGATCCATAATCCCGTGATATTGGCATCACAGGAAGATAGGGTCGTAAAGAGAGCTTTTGGCATGTTAGCCTTTATAAATCAAAGTACTGAGTACGACAGTTGGCATGTTATGTTGAAGATAATTAAGACATTGCTGAGGCCCAGTATGAAGTATTATGTACAGTTCTGGCTACTTACGAGAAAGGTATCAATGAGATTGAAAGAGTGCAGAGAAAATTTACAAGAACGTTTCTGGGATTTGAGGGCCAGAGTCATAGGGAAAGGTTGAATAAGTTAGGACTTTATTCCCTGGAGTATATAAGAATGAGGGAGATTCAACAGAGGCATACAAAATTATGAGAGGTAATAGATAGGGTAAATGCAACCAGGCTGTTTCCATTGAGGTTGGGTGAAATGAGACTAGAAATAGAAATGTTTAAGGGGAATATTAAGATGGACTTCTTCATTCAGAGGGTGGTGAGAGTGTGAAACAAGCTGCCAGCAGAAGTGGTGGATGCTAGTTCAATTTCAACCTTTGAGAGAAATCTGGATAGATACATGGATGGGAGGGGTATGGACATCTATAGTGCAGGTGCAGCTCGATGGGACTGGGCAGCATAATAGTTCAGCATGGGCTAGATGGGCCTAAGGGGTCTGTTTCTGTGCTGTAGCATTGCCTGACTATGACTCCAATGAATTGGCATTTTTGTTTTGCCTACTATAGGCAAACTAATTGCATATACATTACTCATTTTTATATGGTAAAAATTCATCCTCAGTCATGTTTTAATATTGTAGTATTATTTGTAACGTACTCTGCCCTGAAACTTGATGTAGGCAACTGCGCTGAATTCTGGAAGGAAGAGTTCAACAAACATACGTTGTGCATTTAGCATACCTGAACCAAAGACAGATTTCTTCTTCTGTATAGCATGTTATTTATTTAGTGTACCCCTCATGTAAATTCCTCAGCAGCAAAAATAATTATTTTGTACAGTATTACATGACAAAGGTACTAGCACCTTCATTCTTTTTTTTGGAGAACACACATTTCTACTAAACTCAGTTGAAGATACAGTATATGGGTTTAAAATACATTCCTTAAATTACTACGTTAAATGAGAGGTAAGAATTTATGCACCAATATACTCTACTGTCTATTTTACTTTCTTGCTTGTTTACTGTGGGCAAAACTTGTCTGGTGCCCTGAAAACGTGACTTTGGAAATCTGAAATTGAAACAAAGTGCTGGAAATACTAATGCTAGACGAAACGGACTTTTAAAATTGTAAACCAGCGGGTTGTTGTTATGTCTCCCACCCGCAATGAAAATGGGGGACACGGGGGACAGCTCCGTTGGCAGGGAGAGGGAGAGAACCTGAGAACCTGTGGGTTGTCGAATTTGGATGAAATGCAAAGCTTTTGGGGTAACTGCAAGGTCTGTGTCTTTGCTATTGCTTAGCACATGCCTGGGCTCAGTGATTGTACTGATGCGCGTTTGTTTTTGCCGGTGTAGCGGGGCGGGGGGGATCGTTGCTCACCGCTGCTTACGCATGGGAGGGGGAGCTGGGGGGTACTTTGGAGTTCTCACGTTTTACTGTCATTCATTCTTTGGGGCACTTTTTTGTTTTCGTGGATGTTTTTGCGAAGAAAAAGCATTTCAGGATGTATATTGTATACATGCCTCTGACATTAACCCTTACATACAGCTCGGGTTAAATTTGACCTGTTTTGACATTTGACAGCACTAAAAACACCCTGAGTGCCATTTTTCACCGAAATTTGATGACTTTTCCTATAGTGGCCCAAAATGCACAAAAATAAAAATATTTAAAAATTTTATACTTTTGTACAGGTGCTACAAATTTTTGTACATTGAGGCTGTATCTATTGAAATGGATTTTAGATCTCTGAAATATTAATTAATAATTAATCACCCATTTATTAATGTCAGATAGGTTATTTATACATTCTAAATAGACCTGTGGTTCAGAATTTGGTATAGACTCTTGTTATGAGGGGATTCTTGGGCCGGGTCAAAATTGACCCCGAACGTACTGTGAAGGTATAGAATATGAACAGGTTGCCTGGGTTAAACTTGACCTTTGAAGTCAAACAACAACTTGTGGAGCATGCACCTTATTCCATTTACTACTAAGGCAGCAGATTGGTAGGACCTTAAGATCAAAAACATAGTTGAAACTATAGCTATAGAATGCCTAGTGGTCTTGGAAATGCATATCTTCATTTAAAACACAATTCATTTTTGATTTCCAAAGTACTTTAAACATCTTGCTGCCAAGCACCTGCAAACTCAGTTGCAAGACATAACACCAACTTCTTCAGACATCCCTCAAAATTGGTCTTTGTTATTTAAGAGAAAAATATCAAGTGTTCTTCCACCATGTCAATAATCAGAATCAGGTTTATTATCACCGGCATGTGACATGAAATTATAGACAATAGACAGTAGGTGCAGGAGTAGGCCATTTGGCCCTTCTAGCCAACACCGCCATTCACTGTGATCATGGCTGATCATACACAATCAGTACCCCATTTCTGCCCTCTCCCCATATCCCTTGACCCCGCTATCTATAAGAGTTCTATCTAACTTAGCAGCAACAATTCAATGCAATACATAATCTAGCAGAGAGAGAAGAAAAATAATAAATAAAACACAATAATAAACAAACAAGTAAATCAATTACATATTGAACAGATTATTTTACAGTGTGCAAAACAGAAGTACTGTATATTAAAAAAGGTGAGGTAGTGTCCAAAGATTCAAAGTCCATTTAGGAATCGGATGGCAGAGGGGAAGAAGCTGGTCCTGAATCGCTGAGTGTGTGTCTTCAGGCTTCTGTATCTCCTGTCTGATGGTAACAGTGAGAAAAGGGCATGCCCTGGGTGCTGGAGGTCTTTAATAATGGACACTGCCTTTCTGAGACACCACTCCCTAAAGATGTTCTGCGTACTTTGTAGGCTAGTGCCCAAGATGGAGCCGACTAGGTTTACAAAATTCTGCAGCTTCTTTCGGTCCCGTGCTGTAGCCCCTCCATACCAGAGTGATGTAGTCTGTCAGAATGCTCTCCACGGTACAACTATAAAAGTTTTTGAGCGTATTTGTTGACATGCCAAATCGCTTCAAACTCCTAATAAAGTATAGCCGCTGTCTTGGCTTCTTTATGACTACATCAGTATGTTGGTACCAGGTTAGATCCTCAGAGATCTTGACACCCAGGAACTTGAAGCTACCCTATCTGCCATAGCACCTCATACCTCAGCACACAAAACTACACAACCTTACCTCTCCCAGCCCCACATATACATCCGCTATTCCTACCCTCAAACCTAATCCTAAGGTCCAAGGGGGCATACACCCCCACAAACCCAATGAATTGTGTAAGGAGGGACAAGATCCAAGAAAGACAATGGTTGGACCTGGTTAGTGAGTGTGTGGCCAGATCGAAGTGCGTGACACTGAATCTCAAGTGACGAGATCAAGAAGCACAAGAGGGCATTTTTGCCCTCTGAACGAATAACCTCAACCTATCCACCAGGGCCCGACATGCTCAACACAAAACTCCACAACCTGATCTCTCCCAACCTAACATTTTTTAAAAGCTATTATTAATGCTTTTTGAGATAGTGATTTAGATGCATATCATATTTTTTTTTACTGAGTTAAGTATTGTATGTAAGTAGTTTTGCTACAACAAGTGTATGGGACATTGGAAAAAAAGTTGAATTTCCCCATGGGGATGAATAAAGTATCTATCTATCTATCTATGTACATCCACCAGACCTACCCTCAAACCTAATCCTAAAGTCCAAGGGGGCACACCCCCATTAACCGTGAGGGGTAAGATTCAATAAAGGCAAGTGTTGGACCTGGTTACTGAGGCAGGGTTGCGTGACACTGAATCTCGTTACGCGATCAAGAAGCACTAGATGGCTGATTCGCCCACTGCCCGAATAATCTCCATTGTAGTCTTTATTCCATGTGCATTACAAGTCACAGGCCAATGTAGTAGAATCCTACCTCTTTCTCTAATCTTCAACACTTATAAACTGATAATCAAAATCAGATTATAAGAATCAGGTTTTATTTATATACATATATATTCACATACATATTAAATAGTTAAGTAAGTAGTGCAAAATTAGAAATAAAAAAAGGTAGTGAAGTAGTATTCATGGGTTCAACGTCCATTTAGAATTGGATGGCAGAGGAGAAGAAGCTGTTCCTGAATGGTTGTGTGTGTGCTTTCAGGCTTCTGTACCTCTTTCCTGAGGGTAGCAATGACAACAAAGTATGACCTGGGTGATGGGGGTTCTTAATGATGGATGCCACCTTTTTGAGGTATCACTCCTTGAAGATGTCCTGGATGCTATAGAGTTTAATGCTCATGATGGTGCTGACTAATTTTACAACTCTCTGCAGCATACTTTGACCCTAAGCAGTAGCCCCCCCCCCCCCCCACCTCCAATACCAGACGATGATGCAGCCAGCTAAGAGCGCTCTTTACGGTACATCTGTAGAAATCTGTAGAAATTTGCAAGTGTTTTGGTGACATACCATATCTTCTCAAATTCCTGATGAAATATAGCCACTGTCCAAACTTCTTTGCAGCTGCATTGATATGTTGGTCCAGGTTAGATCCTCGGAGATAGACACCCAGGAACCTGAAATTGTTCACTCTTTCCACTTCTCATCTCTCTGAGGGCTGGTGTGTGGTCACTTGTCTTACCCTTTCTGAAGTCCACAATCAATTCTTTGGTCTAACTGCTGCTGAGTACAAGGTTGTTACTGTGACACCACTCAACCAGCTGTCATATCTTGCTTCTGTATGTCCTCTTGTCACTATCTGAAACAATGGTTGTATCATCTGCAAATTTATAGATGTCATTTGATGCAACTTCAACTTGTATGAAAAAAATATTAAACTGTTCAATAAAATTACACACAGTATCAAGTGGGTGGAGGGATTCTGGGGTTAACAAAATTGTTTCATTGACATGGATTGCTCTGAGGCCCACTTATTACAGACTTTAATTTCTTTTCAATAAGAACAACTTACTCTATTGTCAATTCTAATACAACTTCACTGTTAAATGACATTAAAGAACAAACTATATTTAGATAAAATCTTTTGAACTTGAGGACATCTTTGCAATTTAGATGTTAGTTGTTATTAATGTCATCTCAAGTTATTATGTTTCAAATCCCAACAAATGCTTTACATGACTGCCGCATGTAGCAGGCAATGTAGCATCTTCCATCATTTTATGGTTCTCTTCCTTTGAATTTTAAAGTTAGGATGCCATTTTCTATCTTGCCAAAATCATAAATTTACACTTCAACAGAACATTACAGTAGACTTCACCTGATTTGAAGAGACAGCAATTGCAGGCACTTCCTGATGGTTTCCTGAAGGAAGTTCCATGCAATGTGCAGCATATATAAATATTCACTAGTTTTTTGCTTCTCATTGATTTTGTCTAAAGATTAAAGAGAAAAAACTAATATTCAGTTTATGCACTCATTCCAGAAACCATAAGATCATAAGTCATAGGACCAAAATTAGGCTATTTGGCCCATTGAGTCTCCACCTGTTGTACAGAGACGCTACCTGTTAAAGTATGAAAACTGATCAGTTTGTTGTGTCCACACTTCATAATGTTTACACTTTTCCTGACCATAACACCAAAAACCAACCACTTTGCTACTCCTAACATCCGTGTAAAACTTAATAAACCTCACCTGGACCACAATGCCATTCTTATCTCATCTGAGGAATATACCTGCCTTCAAGTCAGTGCAGCAAATGTTCATTGATGAACTACTGAAATGATGAGGTTGTACTGTCAGAAAAGACTGCACAGTATCAGAAATTATGTCATTAAAATATGATATTCTTAGGTTGTTTGATTGACTATAAGCTATGAAGATGTTTCTTCTGGTGGGAGAATGTAGAATTGGAGTACGAGGTCTCAAGATAATGTGACTATCATTTAATACTGAGAAGAGAAGTAAAACTGGGATTCCAATGGATATTGTCAAACCAGGGATAGGTACATTTTTAGACTAAGAATAATCAGTGGTATTTGAGGATCATGTAGGAACGTGAGTAAGGACAGCAGGATTTTCTTGAGTAGTGAAGCAAACTTCAAAAAATATATGGCTGCTTTTGCTCCTACTTGGTGGGTTCATTATTCAGCCCGATTGTCAACACTACTGCTAGGTACTTACCCAGGTATCCCCAGGAAATCCAGGTTTCCAGCGCTAACATTGGTCTCACATAACTGTCATAAACTTTGATCAAAGAGATTCTGTTAGATAACCTTAGACACTATAAAACTGCTATGAACAACTACAGATGGACGGCATGTGTGTGGTCTATTTTGAAAGCTGACAAATGGAGCCAAGCAATTAAAATTAGAAACTGTTAATTTCTAGATCACCACATTTAATTCTCAAGAGAAAATATAGCCTCAGACAGTTGGATTGTAATAGATCAGAGGTAAAAGTACAGTTTTGCAATTGTCAATTCTCAATTTTTTTCAACCATTACAGCTCTTATAAACAGTACTAGAAAGCAAATAATCTTACTTTCTACAATAAATACAACATGAACATCCTGTGTTTCACAGTGGACACGCAGCTAATTTTAGGTCCCTAGGTATGTCAATGTCATTGATATAATAGCCCGAATACATTAAAAACCAAAATCAAAATGCAATAAAAAATGTTTTAAAGTTGAACTACACAGTATACACAGGTCACAAGTCCACTGCATTTTAACAGAACAAATACTTTCAAACGTCAAATGGTATTGTTTTTCAAATAAATTACAGTGTGTGCGTACAAAACCCATCACCATCACAGAGAAGCTAAAGATTCTGATCTGCAGCCTTGAATAATTTAGTGTATAACAATATAATACAATTATATACATGTTTTCTCTTCCCCTTGGCGTCCACACAGAAGGCATTATAAACACTATGAACAGGTATTTGTAAATTTAAAGCATGATTTATGTTTAAATGAAGTAAACATGACAACAAGTCAAAGAAAGGTCATACAAGAATTGGCAGTACCGGAGGCTTTGTGTTGATCTGCTTAAAAGTATGAAAAAATAAAGAAAGTGAATTTAGTTTTTACAATGAGCAGAAATTAAGTTCTTTGATGCCTGATGTTACATCATACCATCTCCTTTCGTAACTTTGGTTATGTTTTATCACAGTCACATGTAGTTTGAGGTGAGAAAGCCATGTTCTCCACGTACTCTGCTCAAATGGATCATTGCTCGGTCATAAGCAATTTGAACAGATTTTCGGATGCTTGATTTACGTCCTTCCATCATTTTCAATTTGTCCACTGTGTCATCAATACCAAGAGGAAGTAACTTTGAACGAGGAAGCCACTGCCTGTTAATGAATATATCAGGAGATTAGAACACTTCCAAAACACTGATCAGGAACTATTTCAGTTTATCGATGCTGAATATAACATAATTGGAAACCCACGTGGTTGGGGACGGGCATAATACACGTTCATGCAAGCTAGCTGTATAGGAATACATAGAACAGACACTATTCATATAGTCGTTCATTTTATAAAATGATAAGGTACCAAGACAATATTCTGGGCCAAGGACACAGATCTCTTTACGGTTATTAGCCTACTATATGTAAAGATGTTAAAAATTACATTATGATTAGTTGGACGGCTTTATTAGTTTGCCACAAATAATCAGTTTTAGATGTAGTTATTCTCTTCTTCAAACAAAGAAATAGAAAATCCTAAGTAATCTCCACCCCCTCCCCCCCCCCCAAGAATGGTTTGGGAGATCTATTTCCCTTTCATACCCCATTGAGAGTCCTAACAATGATCATATTAAGTATTTCTAGGCAAATGGGTCTGAAAGGAGAATTTTTTTTTGATCTTCCATGTCATTATTAAGACATTAGTCTGGGATTGTCATGTGTAAGTTAATCTTAATGCAAGGGTACGGAATAAAGCCAAAGGCACATCATTACTGAGCATGAATAGAAGCCAGACACAACTATTAAATCATGTTACATCAGGGCTTTATTGGAAGTCAGTAGAGCAGCAAGCTTTCCTAACAGCTGATTCTAAATATACTTGCATCCGATATTATTCCCGCTGAGAAGGTAGAAAATTTTTATTTCTTTATCCAGTGAGAAAAATCTTTAAGCAGCAGATGTTTTTATTATTTGAAAGATTGTTTAGTGACAGATCAATACAGTTTGAAAACCCTACCTTCCATTAGGTTGTAGGGAGAGTTGCAGAATGACACATGCAGTTGTGTTGCCATGAGTGCCACTAATACTTACTGAAGTTGAGCTTCTGTCCATCAGAGTCTGGGGAATGCTATAAAACCCAGGACTAACAAGTCTCTATGTACAGACATATGTGACAACACAAATCAACTGCATAGATAGATGGACATATACACAAAACATATTAATAAATTATTTAAAATCAGTAAACAGAAAGGGGATAAAATACAGTAAATTCAGTTCAAGAATAACATTTTTATAGTTTTTCTTACCATGTTCTTTTGTTGTCAAAAAACAGAACTAGATAAAGCTTCTCTCCAGCTTCAGCGTGCATTTGCTCTCCTAGTTTTACTACATCCAGTGGAGGTACAGGTATCGGGACACCATTATGGTATAATCCATCTCGAGGCATATTCGGATCTATGATCTACAAGTTGAAATGTTACAGAAAATAAAGAAAAATTGTTCTGTATTTGTAAAATGCCAATCATGAGCTCAGGATCTCTAAATCTCTTCACACCTAGTCAATTCTTCTGTGATGCAATTAAAATATGGCAGTCCCACAAATGAGATCAATGCCAAGTTCATTAATTTTCACAATGCTGGTCACAGGGATTCTTTGAGTTTTCTTTAAAAGTACTGTAAAATGTTGTTTTACACCTCTGCGAAGGGTAAAGGAAGCCTTAGTCCAAGGTCACATCTGTAGACAGGTATATGGAGGAATTTAAGGTGGGGGTTTATATGGGAGGCAGGGTTTAAGGGTCTGCACAATATTGTGGGCCAAATGGCCTGTACTGTGCTGTACTATTCTATGTTCTTGTTCTAAAATATAACATTTCTAGTAATGCAGCCTACAAAGATTTGAGAGTTTCACCTGGATGAAACAATAAATACCACTACACACCATGCTTAACCTATTCTAAACAAGTGTCAATACCCAATTTTTAATTTGTGCAGTTCTCCTTAGAAGTAGCCATTCAATTCATAAAAATAATAGAGGAATCTTTGCTGAAAAATTACAGCAGAATTCTAGTCTATGTTATTTTGAGACATCTAGATAGTTATTTAAAATTATTTTCATGATCCTTAGTGGAAAATATGATCAACATGAAATCTCAGAAGTCTAAGTTGCCTCAAGATATGAACACAGAAAAAGATAATTCATTCAATGCTTTTATTTTCATCTGTCACATATTAGTAGCATTATTCCTTTACAAATTTCAAGATATAATGAGAAAACAAAGAACTTTGACTTACTAGTGCTGGATAAGAAGGGTACCCTCTACATTTGGCCCAAACTAGTTCTAGAGGTTCTAAAACAGCATCATTCTCAAAAGGTGTCCAGACTCCTCTCCCTATAAAAATACAAGGACAAAACAATAGGAGCATTTATTATATTATATTATCAAGTAATTTTTATGAGTTCCACTTTTTTAGAAGAAGCAACATGCATCAGAAAAATATATCTCAAATAAATATGGAACTAATTGATGCTTACAGGAAAAAAAACTGCATTGTCGTAAATATGATTTATTTCCATTTGCCTTTTCTAAAGAAAAGTCTGCATATGTCCTGTTTAATTAAAACAGTGTAGCGATGTGCTACACACAGCGCTGAAATAACGACACGCAGTCGGTAAGTCGTTTCGAGACTAGTTTATTCAAACTTCGCATTGCTGGTATTTAAATCCCTAGCGCCCACCCTCTCCAGGCGGAAATGACATCGGAGGTGCATTACCAAAGTCTCCCCCCACGCGCTGGCTATTTGTGAGCCGGTTCGCCTGCGCAGAAAGTGGGTCGCCACAACAGCATCTATTTTTACTATCTATTAATTGTACTAAAGCCTTGTTGAAACAGCGATCATAACTAGAAAGATGCTCATTAAATAAACCAGTTCAAAGCTTTGGACCTTTTAACCTTTTTCTTCATAAAAACTAAATAATGCGATCTACAGTGGGAAAAAAAACACAATTCCATACTGCAGTGACAAACGAGGAAAATCTGCAGATGCTGGAAATCCAAAACACATAAAATGCTGGCAGAACTCAGCAGGCCTGGCAGCATCTATGAAAAAGTGTAGAGTCATTGTTATGGGGGGGAGACCCCGCAACAGGACTGGAGAAAAAAAGATGAGGAGTAGAGTTAAAAGGTGGGGGGAGGGGAGGAAGAAACAAAAAATGATAGGTACATGAAGGGTTTTGGCCCGGAATGTCGTCACTACCTCCTCCCATAGATGCTGTCTGGCCTGCTGAGCTCTGCCAGCATTTTGTGTTTTTAAGTGATAGGTAAAACTGGGATGGGAAGAGGGGTGAAGTAAAGAGCTGGGGAAATGATTGGTGAAAGAGACAAAGGACTGGAGAAGGGGGAGTCTGATAGGTGGGGACAGAAGGCCATGGAAGAAAGAAAAAGAACACCAAGGGAGGGACAATAGGCAGGCAAGGAGATAAGGTGAGAGAGGGAAAAGGGGATTGGGAACTGAGAGGAGAAGGCCATTACCAGAAGTTTGAGAAATCGATGATCTCCCAGTGGCTACCCATTTTAATTCCACTTCCCATTCTGATATGTCAATCCAGGGCCTCCTCTACTGTCGTGTTGAGGCCACACTCAGGTTGAAGGAGCAACACCTTATATTCCTGTCTGGGTAGCCTCCAACCTGATGGCATGAACATTGATTTCTCAAACTTCTGGTGATAGCCCCCCACTTTCTCTTTTCCCATCCCCTTTTCCCTCTCTCACCTCATCTCCTTGCCTGCCCATTGCCCCCCCCCTTGGTGCTCCTCCCCCTTTTCCTTTCTTCCATGGACTTCTGTCCTCTCCTATTAGATTCCCCCTTCTCCAGCCCTGTATTTCTTTCACCAATCAACTGCCTAGTTCTTAACTTCACCCCTACCCACTTCCAATTTCACTTATCACCTTGTGTTTCTTCTTCCCCACCCCCCACCTAACCGTGACTCATCTTTTTTTCTTCCATCCTGCTGAAGGGTCTCGGCCTGAAACATCAACTGTTCTCTTTTCTATTGATGCTGCCTGGCCTGCTGAGTTCCTCCAGCACTTTATGTGTGTTTCATATGACAATGAACATTTTATGAAAAACTATTTTGCAAATTCTGCAATGCAATCATTTGTGAACGCATTAGAACACATATTGCAAGACATATTAGGAAAGGTACGTAGGATGCTAAATTTCCCAAGTCACTTGTCCTTTTCTCATTGAGATGTCTTACTAAAACATAGTAACAGGAGGAACTGTGCATTCATAGAATTATAAAAACAGGCTTTCCTTACCCTTATGGCAGGTTTTGCACTGCTTCATTAACAACAGCAATTTCAATGCTAAATATTTCTTATATCCTTATTCTTACATTCAATTAATTCTAAGTATGAAGTACCTATTGCTATGCAATATACCTGATGTACTGTAATCTCCACATGATGCATCCCCATTCCCGTTGTCAAGACAATGTGCTCGAGCGAGAGCTGGTTTCCCTCGGCTACGTTTGGGTGGAGACATGCCACTAAAACAGGAAAAGCAATACCAATGCCTTTAATAAAGATAATGGATAAAAAGGTACCTTGAAGACCTGTTTTCAAAGGAAATAAATCAACAAATATAAAGTAGCATACTGTAGTAATCTACTGACAGGAGTATTGACGGGGGTACATAGTGAAAGATTATTTTGCCATACAATATGGAATATATCTGTTACACATCCTATGATTCCAAATAACTTTTGCACACACTATATGATAGATTTCCCTGATAATTCCGGAATGAGACCATAAGACATAGGAGCAGAATAAGGTTAGTTAGCACATTCAGTCTGCTCTCCCATTCCATTATGGTTGATTTATTATCCCCCTCAACCCCATCCTTCTGTGTTCTCCCCTTAACCTTTGATACACATACTAATCAAGAACCTATCAATCCGTTTTAAATATACAAGGTGACTTGACCTCCACAGCTGTCCATGGCAATGGTTACATAGATTAACTATCCTCTTTTTAAAGAAATTCCTCCTCATCTTTGTTCTAAAATGACTTCCTTGTGTTCTGAGGCTATACCCTCTGGTTCTTGATTCTCACACTATTGGAATCATCCTCTCCACTCTGTCTAAACCTTCCAATGTTCAATAGGTTGCAAAGAGATCTCCGCCTCATTCCTCTAAACTCCAGTGAGTAATGGCCTACAGCCATCAAATGCTCTTCATATGTTAACTCTTTCATTTCTGGGTTAACTCTTGTGAACCTCATCTGGACCCTCTCCAGTGCCAGCACATCCTTTCTTACATAAGGGGACCAAAACTGCTCACCATATTCCAAATGCGGTATGACCAATGCTTTATAAAGTCTCAGCATAAACTAAATCCTTGCTTTTATATTCTAGTCCTCTTAAAATGAATGTTAACATTGTATTTGCCTTCCTTACTACCCACTCAACCTGCAAGTTAACCTTTAGGGAATCCATCACTAGGACCCCCAATTCCCTTTGCACTTCTGATTTCTTAATTTACTCTGTTTAGAAAATGGTCTACACCTTTATTCCTTCTACCAAAGTGCATGACCATACACTTCCACACATTGTATTCCACCTGTTACTTCTTTATCCATTCTCTTAACCTGTCCAAGTCCTACTGCAGACTCCTTGCTTCCTCAACACTACCTGTCCCTCCACCTATCCATGCATTGCCTGTAAAGCTGGCCACAGAGCTTTCAATTCCATCATCCAGAGCACTGATATATAGCATGAATGAAAAGAACTGGCCCAACACCGACTCCTACAGAATATCACTAGTTGCTGGCAGTCAACCAGAAAAGGCCCCCTTTATTCCTACTAGTCAGCCAATCTTTTATCTATGCTAGGATCTCTCCTGTAATGATACCATGTGCTCTTATTTTGTTTAGTTATATAGATGTATATGTTTTGTATGTTATGGCAACTATAACAATGTATTCTACTTATAACATTTGTTATTGAGTAGCAGCTCAAAATATTGAAACTTGCTAATTACTATTACATGAGTAACATGGCCATGGATAATTGTATAGCATTTATATCCAATTAAAGGAATTCTGTGTAAGGAAGCACTAAGTAACTTGATAATTATTTAATATACTAGTGTATTAACACGTTGCTAAGGCGCTTGCCACCTTGGCTCGCAAAATAGAAGAATTCATTTTCTTGATTTTTCTCTATTGCTGTACAAGGAAAAAGTTGCTTTGCCTTATACACCAAAAATAACTAGGGAAAAGGTTTAAATAAATTGACAAAAGGCAATGTCATAATGTTGGTGTACTAAAGCTGTTTCAGTCTTTGCTGAAACCTGGTCTAATGCTGGATCAAAATATTAATATGTAATGCACTTCAGGAAGAGGCAATCCAAGTTTGGCTATAAAATAGTGTTTTGATATAGTGTTTATTCTTTAAATATCTATTCAAGGATTTTATGTTTTATCAAAAAGTAGAAATCCAATAACCCATAAACTGTAGTGCTTTTGCAGAAGCTTCGTAAAGGCAAAATATTTGTGTAACATTTATGTGTAAATGTATTTATTCTCCTTACATTTTAAAGCACAAAATATAATATTCAAATTATAGATGTTTTCAATCATAACCTTCTCTATGGTTAAGACAATCAAGTATAAAGTTGAAAGCTGAAAAAATATTTTCAGTAAATAGATCACACCTAACACAAACTATTAGGAAATATTTACTGCAGAATATCAGAATGCCTGCTTATGAAACAATAGAAAAGGCTGCAGTATTAAAATATGATGATATATCTGCCCTTTACCAAAACAGAGTTTCTGATTTCATCATTGTGGGGAGTCAGAGTCTCAGCACTACTTAACTGGGAATGGGAAAATACAAGAAGTGTACCAAACTTAAATCACAGAGCCATTTTAATAGGTCAAAAATAGACATCACCTTCTCTGTCAGACACCAGTTGTCCAGTCAAGTACTTTAATATTTATTAAGACATCCATAACAATTTTTAATACTCATTTAATCTGTAATGATGTACTTGAAATGAAATAGGGATTTTCAAAATTTGTTGCAACTAGTTTTGACCTCAGCTATCAACACAAGATGTAGCAAAGTTTATTGTCAAGATTGGGTTCCTCCATTAAAACTATATAACATCCACAAAGGCACATCATTCAGCTGCATTATACTATGTCCAAATAAGTTATTCAGCAAAATATGCACAGGAGTAACATGTTCACTCCCTGCGTCAGCCATCCTTCTAAAATCTAAGCCAAATTTAAATTTGGTAATTGTATCACACGTCAATATGGGAACAAACGAATAAAAGAGACAGTTTTCAATTTGTGAAGTGGAAAGAAAGCCTTCAGGTTCAGTGATCTACAAATGTATGTATTTAAATAATTTGTATGAACACACTTCATCACATGCATGACAGACAGGTTAACTCTAGAGCACTTCAAAGTTTTAATAAGTACCTGTTATTATCAAATGCCCCATTGCTTCCAAGACTGGAACTACACTCAGAATCTGAGTAGCTTTCTGCATTTGACAACTGAGTGTGCTTTCCAAAGCCATTAGAAAGCCCTGTAAAGAAAACATACAAAGCTTCACCCAAAATGGACCAATATTTTGAAATAATGAAACCAAAAAGACTGACCTTGCCTGTTGAATATCAGTATTAGAATAAATGCCAAACAATTTCAATGGTGGCTATAAATTCCGGCTGCCCCATTAACAGAAGGTTAAGCTGCTGACAAGGACATTGCGAATATGGAAGACAATAAAGCGGGTTTACCTAGTTCAGCAGGAGTGCAAGGAGATTTCTCACTTTCACTGTCTGAGCTGCAGCTCAAACTTTGGGGTCGTTTTCTTGATTGACGCAAACTCTGTAGTTTTGAAAGTGTCCCTGAAGTATTTAGTGCCAATTGTTCTGTTTGGTGCTGGCTATCTCCATTCTCCATCAGCTGACCACAACCCTTCTGTAACTTTACTCCGTTTTTCGCTTTCCGAAAAAGAACAGAGGTGCGCCTGCCCACTTCATTGACAGACTGAGCTGAAGAGTCTGAGGTAGGGAGAGCTAAACCATTTACTCCACTGTCACTCAGGAGGCGCTGCAGAGTATGAGCGCCAAGGGCTTCAGTTTGTAGTGTTTTTCTGTTCAGAACATCACTGTCAGATTTAATTCGTTTGTGCAGTCTGCTTTGTGCCCTGCTTTCACTCACAGGTTTGAGAGTAGGAGGGTCTGTGTGGGTTTCAGAGTCCGAGGGTGAAGGTGCTGGTCCTGTAGGTTCTAATGTTGGTGGGAGGGAAGATTTAGAATCATCTGCAGATAAAAGAATAAGAAAATAAATTATGTTTGTTTTCTATATTTACCCACAAACCTTTAAATATTCTCATTTGTCCATATTAACATGCATATTTTCCAAATGTTATCAAAATTGCACTGATTATTAAAAATGAGTATGATTTAAAAATGCAGTCATGAACTGATATCCAGGAATATTTAAAATTCAGAATTTGTTCTTTTCAATGCAGTATTTTCTGTAATATCTGCAGAAAAGACAACTATGAATAAACTAGGCTGCTGTTTGCAGACGTTACGACCTTCAAAATACAAGATCTCCCCCATAGCATAAAGAGATTGGAAACTAACTTTTAACATGATGTTTGGAATGCATAACTGGCATGGTAGATTGACTGCTCATTACAGAAGCTTGGAATGAAAAATGGATGGAAACTATAACTTGCAGACAATCTGAAGTTGAAAATCCATCAAATGCGTGCTTTTAACAATCTATTGCCTGAATGCTTCTTTTATTTCCCTTTCCTAACTCCTGGATTATTTCCTATCCTGCTCTACTTACTTCATTCAAAGATTCATCTTGGCATCAAATTAAATTTGAAAATGTAAATTCCAACCTATAGGTTCCACTTAAAATATGCCAAATAATTTCCAGAGAAAACAAAATGTAAAAATTAAACATTAAACAGCTTTCAGCTATTTCTTGTCTTTTGCCAAAAAAGACACAGCCATTAAACAGCTGGTCTTTGATAACATTCCTAAAAGTATCATTTTAAATCCATCTATTTATAAAGAACAAGAACTATATCTTTTTCTGAAACATTAATCAAAAGCAATAATCACTTTGTCTCCTTTGAAGTCTTTCAACAAATCCATTTTATTAACTTAAGGATCCAGAAACCTCAATATTGTACCTGAATATTCTAATCATCTGATTATAATAAATGCATGCTGTAAAATAACCCCACCTAGATCCATTGCAAAGAAGGAATCTAAAGAGCTGAATAGACTCAAGTATTTTTTTTCCAAAAATTAATTCAGAGCTTTTGTTTCAACTACCTTACTCAGAAAACCATTCCAGGTATTAATAGGTGATATTTTGTAGTTGCTTTCAGCAGTTTCCCTCATTATATTCTGAAAATGACAGCAATTTCAGGATTTCTGTGTATGTGTAGCTTCTTACGGAAATTCCAAAGAAGGTGGAGTGATTCAGCATCTGCACAGGCTGTGCTGCTCTGCACCTTCTCCACTGCAATCAAAGGAAATCAGTGGTGATGAAAAATTTAAGTTATTTACCAATTAGTTTTGCAGTAAAATACCTGAAAGTATTACACTTTATGCATGATGTGCATTTGAGTTTTAATGAAGTATTAAGCCACTTAACAAATTCTCTGACTCTTTAAAAAAAGCTAACTTTATGTATGTGAAGAAAATATACCACACACCTCTTTCAGTGCTTTCCTCATTGCCTTCAACCAGTGCTTTCTCATTATCTTCCTTTGATAATTCAGAACAGTTGCCATTATGTAGATGCTGCTGTTGTGCCAATTTATGTCTGATGCTGTTGATCTCTCTCCTCAGCAATCTTACTCGCTTTGATCTGGCTCCACTTGACTTCATGGTACATGTTATGTCCAATTTATCTAGCAACTCTTTCAGCTGGTCCTCCAGTGACAGATGAGCTCTGTTTTCAGGTATCAGCATGTTATCCACTGAAATACAAATCAAAACAAAAATGACCCATCAATTTCTGGCAATCGATAATATTATCATTTTTAAATTTGTGTAAATGAGGTATGAGGTATAGACTTCAGGAGAAGGAAACCAGAGGTTCATGAGCCAGTCCTCATCGGAGGAACAGAGATGGAGAGAGTTCTAACTTTAAATTCCTAGGTGTTATTATTTCAGAGGACCTGTCCTAGCCCAGCATGTAAGTGCAATCATGAAGAAAGCACAGCAGTGCCTCTACTTCCTTTGGAATTTGCAGCGATTCTGTATGACATCTAAAACTTTGACAAATTTCTATAGATATGTAGTGGAGAGTATATTGACTGGCTGTAACACAGCCTGATATGGGAACACCAACGCCCTTGAAAAGAAAGTCCATAAAAAGTAGTGGATATACCTCAGTCCAACATTAACAAGCTTTCCCAACCACTGAGCATATCTACATGAAACGCAGTCATGGGAAAGCAGCATCCATCAACAGGAGCACCCACCTTCCAGGACATGCTCTCTTCGCGTTGCTACCATCAGGAAGAAGGTAGAACAGCCTCATGACTTGCACCACCAGGTTCAGGAAAAGTTACCGTAGATTCCGGATTTTAAGCCGCTACTTTTTTCCCACATTTTGAACAGCTTTGAACTTTGCGGCCAATAATCCGGAGCGGCTAATGCAAAGTTTTTTTCATGCCGCCTCGTAAACATTTTGCCTCGTAACAGTAGACCAATAAAATTGATGAGTAGTTCACAGAGGTCCAATGAAATTGTACGATAAATCAAGCGCACTTTCACAATTAAATTATTGTAAATCAGTCATTTGTACTCACCCTCATCAACATGGAAAACACTCGAAGCATTGTGCTACCTACCCTCTTAGTTTAAACTATATTTGTTTTCTGTACTACATCGCGGGATGCTATGACGACACACCCGGTTTCGCGGCGTCTTGTGGGAAAATGCCGTTTGCGATGAAACGGAAAGGAGGGGGTCGAGCGGCGGAGCGGCTTTGGATCTGAGCGAAATCTGCTTTTAAATGCCGTTTGCGATAAACGGAAAGGAGGGGGGGAGCGGATTCCGCGAGCGGCTTTGGATCCGAGCGAAATCTGCTTTTAAGTTAAAGGTATCAATAACTTTTCCTGGTAGGCTGCAGTATATATATTTTTTACCAGTCGTTAGGAGATATTGGAATGTTGTTCAGTAAAGAAGTATACGCAACGTATATTTAAAAGTAGCCGCGTACGGGCACGGTTCGAAAAAAAGCATTTGCAATATGTATTTGTTTTTGTTACCATATGGATTTAATTAAAAGTTAAAAAAATCCTCACGTGTAATATCTTTCTGTGTAAATATCTCATATTACAACGTGGGACACCTGCGGCCGAAAATCCGGTGCGGCCTAAAATCCGGTGCGGCCTTTACATTTAAAAAAATGATTTTATTTCTAAAATTAGTGCCAGCGGCTAAAAATCAGGTGCGCTCTGTAGTCCGGAATCTACGGTACTACCCCTCAACCATCAGGCTCTTGAACCAAAGGGGATAACCTCACTCAACTTCATTGGCTCCATCACTGAAAGGTTCCCACAACCTATTTATTGGTTATATAACCATATAACAATCACAGCACGGAAACAGGCCATTCCGGCCCTCCTAGTCCGTGCCGAACTCTTAATCTCACCTAGTCCCACCTACCCGCACTCGGCCCATAACCCTCCACTCCTTTCCTGTCCATATACCTATCCAATTTTACCTTAAATGACACAACTGAACTGGCCTCTACTACTTCTACAGGAAGCTCATTCCACACAGCTATCATTCTCTGAGTAAAGAAATACCCCCTCGTGTTTCCCTTAAACTTTTGCCCCCTAACTCTCAAATCATGTCCTCTCGTTTGAATCTCCCCTACTCTCAATGGAAACAGCCTATTCACGTCAACTCTATCTATCCCTCTCAAAATTTTAAATACCTCGATCAAATCCCCCCTCAACCTTCTATGCTCCAATGAATAGAGACCTAACTTGTTCAACTTATTTACTTATTATTATTGTTTTTTCTTTTTACATTTGCACAGTTTTGTTGACTTCTGCACTCTGGTTGAATGCTCTAGTTGGGCAGTCTTTTTTATTTCTGTTATAGTTATTATTCTATAGATTTGTTGAGTATGCCCACAAGAAAATGAATCTTAGGATTGTATATGATGACATATATGTACTTTGATAATAAAATTTACTTTAACCTTTGAATAAAACATACAATGATGTGACTTCAAGCATCACATTAAAACCAACATATTCATGAAAATTCAATTGTGAAAATTCAGTGGAACTTCATTAAAATAAAAAGTGATTAAAAAAACTTGGAAAAAGTATAATTCTACTCTTTTGCAATATCGATATTGATTTGCGATATAATCCTAATAGAACGGCAATTTCAAATGAGAATAACTCAATGAAAGATTACAAAAAAATAACCCTCACTGTTGAGAAGTGAGATGACATATAGTATATAAGTAACAACATCACCTATAATTTGTCATCCTTTGTCATAAATGCATTTCAGTCTCAAACTTTGCATTTTCTGTTTATAATTCAACAATATCAACAAATAACGCCTGAAAGGATCAATTACTTTTGAATGTGAGGAATACATCCAATCTATTTTAATAGCCTTGACTAATCATGGAAAATGAAACTTAACATGCATACCTCATTGCAGGGTTAAAGTAAGCCAAGCCATCCCCCATCTCAAGTTACTAATTTGATTAGTAGTTACAAATAATAGATTATAGCTGAAATTATTACTTTGCATAGAAATGAATTTCAACCATTTTTATACATACAGCATGTAATCTTTTAAAGTACCAATTTAGACTATTTTTAAAATTTTCAAGATAGATGATGTATGAAAAAGTAACTGTACTTAAAGTTATGGAATGTTCCAAAGTAACCTATGTAAAATGATTTTGTAACTATTTTTCAGAGATAGTTATTGTATCAAAATAGTTCAGTATATTCATTGGTTATATTGAATATACAGTATGATGTAAATAAATTACTACAAACTATAAGGGAATACCACAAATATAAAGCTTTATACTTGGTTGACATGGGAAGGATATGAATTTTCTAAAAATGGTGGAAAAGTGATTTACAAAGCTATTGACTGGGATGAAACTTTCACTTTTAAAGTGAAACTGGGTGGGCTGGCTTTATTTTCCTTGTTACAGAAGAGGTTGAGGTGAGGGTGGACTGGATACAGATGATAAGAGGCATAGATAGGGTGGATCGTGAGAAACATTTTCCTTTAAGGGAGATGCTTAAAACCAAAGGATGTGCATTTAAGTTGATTAAAAGGGTTAGAAGGGATATGAGAAAGAATATTTCCACTCAGGAGTGACTGTAATCGAGAATACACCAAGGTGGTGATAGAGACAGGAAATCTCACAAGATTTGAGTAGTACCTAGATGAACACTTGAATCATCAAGTCCCAGTAGGCTATAAACCAAGTGCTGGTCAAGGAGAATAGAAAAGTTGAGGACCAGATGGTTGGCATGGGCATGGTACACCATAGACCATAGGCATGACTCACTAACTCTATTGCTTCACTTCATATACCACATCTACAGCAATTACTCAAATTAAGTGAAAGACTAACTCATCCTGTTCCAACAAATTGGTAAAAAATTAGAAATAGAATACCTTTAATAGGGTCAACAAAAAGATGACCATATTTTAGCCCAAAAGAGAATGATTTTACATGCAATCCAAATTAAATGATTATATAAGTACTGCTAACTGTTATAAAGTGTGTAAATAGTTCAGCATAATCTTGACAAGAAATATGAATTCTACAATAATTTTCTATTTTTTGCAGTCCTTTAAAATATTGGCATTCCACTTTAAACATATCATTCATTAAACAAAGAACAAAAGGGCTACCAATCCATGCTGTCATGACACTTACCATCTTCCCAAGAGAAGCGGTAGAAGTTTGCCAGATTTGGTGATTCTGGTAAATGCATTCCAGTGTCATAGTCATACCCAATATTTTCAGCTTGGCGCCGAGCACATCTTAATATGGAGCCTCCAATGTCTCTCAATCTCACGGCTGCCCGATAGAATATGGTTTCCTTAGCATTATATTTCATACAATTGTTAATGACCAGATTGAAATCTTTTTCAAATTCGTCAAGCGTTTTGTAACAGTGAGTTTCTAGTTTTTTCCTCATGGTGGAAAAGTCCATAGGATGTGCAATAAACTCTAAATAATCTGGAACCTTATAAAACAAAAGAATCAATAATAAGTTAATCTCCAATTAACCTAAATAAAAGGAAAGGGGAACATCTTGTTCACCTCCCCTAAAACAATAATGTGCATTAAAGAGTCTCACCCTTGCAGACTCTAATGATGAAATTCTTAATCACCTACTTATGAATCTCCATTATCCTAACTGGAAAAGTGACAAAAAACATGTTCTAACTTGCAGAGTGGAGAGAGGATGACAGCATATCATTTTAACAGTCAATATCTAATTCAATTATTTCAGATAACCACCTTTTTTCTATCTTCCCAGAGACATGACTGTACTTTGCTAATTCATTCTATTTTGTTCCCCCCCCCTTCTTCTGCCTTTAATTGTCAATTTTTAATTATGATCATTATCTCTACAACTTCAGTCTGCACTCTAACATAGATATTCACTCTGTTCTCTCCACCATTTCACAAGCTTGCTTTCACACTTTTCCAGTTCTGATGACGGGTCTTTGACCTGAACTGCTGACCCTGATTCTTCCCCCATGGATGTTGTTTAAATTGGAAAATTGCCTGTGTCACTCTGCTAACAAATTTCTGAGTGCCTCAAGCAATTTCTATTTTTATTTTGGATTTCCAGAATCTGCAGTTTCTTGCTGCAAATGCCCTAAGCTTGTGCAATTTTCTCCTTGTTATTTAACCCTGGAAATCTAGACATCATTCTAGTAAATCTCCTTATTTTAGCTTTCCTGCAGTGTCATTGAACATGGGTTTTGGTTAATTGTAGGCCATCTTGCATACTTATCATCTTGAATATTAGGGTCCAGAATTCATTGTCCTTTGTCAAATAACTTTTTGTACCCTTTTATGACATTTTAATGATCTATGCTCATGGACCCTCCCTTTGAACTTCTATTGCTTAAACTATTCAGCACATTAAAAAAATAAATTCATTCTATTAATTTTTGGTCCAGATTGGTGATAATCTCATGTAGAAATTCATCTGCTTATTCAAGTCATAACTTAATGCCTCTTTCCATAATAGATACAGTTTCTTTGTCATATAAACAAACTTGGACACGTGGCTTTTTATTCAATCATCCAACATATTTATTAATATGGTAAGGAGCAACACCTCCTACGCAGCTCTTTACATTCTGACAGGTAACCTATCCATCTTCCTACTCTGCTTACTCCTACTCAGTGAAAATTCCTAGCAAGGTCAGTATGTAGCCTTAAATTTAACTCTAGCTCACAAGTTTCACAGAGACTTTTAATTAAATGCTTTCATATTAATCCATATAAACATTATACTTAGATATTCCCCTATCACTACTTCAAAAGTTTCAATCAAACATATCATACCTGGCCTAAGCTTACAAATCTCCATTGGCTCTATATAATCAACTGATTTTTAAATGTTCAGTCCCTCCATTCTTATTTATAAACATTAGCAATTTCTTTATAACATATATCAAGCTCTATCACTTCTTGTTTTATTCATTCACTTGGCTTAGTTAGGAGAATAGCACAGGCACTTTTCCAATTTAAATGAATGGTTTCAAATTAAAATAACTTTGAAAAATTATAGTTGGGGCATCTACGATGTTTTTACTTACTTCCTCTAAATTCTGGGTTGCAAACGATGTTTCTAGAGATTTCTCATTCATGAATACTATTTTTTCCTCAAATTCATTCTGCTGACATTCATTTTGGGGAGTCCTTCTCCCTATGTCTAAATTATTATCTTCTCTCTTTACTGTAAATACTGATTCAAAATAGTAATTCAATATTGACCACTTTCTCACTTCATTTACATAATTATTTAGATTACAGGGACTCATGTTGCCCCAAACACATTCTATCTGCTAATGAAATAGTAAAGATTTTTTTGGGACTAATTTGAAATCCCCTCCCAAATATCTTTCATGTTTAATTCCTCACTGCTCTTTCTATTCCTTTCACTTACCAGAATTTGCTTTAGATTTTGGCTTTTGTTAATTTTCAACAGAGATGTTGCCAAAATTATACAAATAACCCAGTTAGAAAAATTCCTTAATGGTCTTGAATTTTTTTCAAGAATATTAAAGGACACTGCCTAGATTTTACAAAAACAAAAAGGCTATACAATTCATTTGGATATACATTCAACTAATATGATCAATTTGGTGAAGAGTGCCACAGGTGATTATAAGGGGAGGAATGTTAAGGCAGTCTATTTAATTTGTCATTTGATTACAATATAAGCTTATTTAACATCAGAATTATTAAGCAGAATTTAAATACATGAAAGGTAAATTATTCAACATTAGGAAGTTATGCATTTCATATTAAAACAGGTAATAAACTTAAGTAATCTATATCATGGCTTTCATGGCCTTACCTCTTTGAGGCTGACAGGTTGTGCAAATATATTTGCTTGATCTCTTTCCTGAAGTTGATCCAAAATTTGTCTTAAGAAGACAATAAATGGTGTAAGTTGCAGTTCCAATGCAACTTGCTGAACTTTGACCTGTAGGATGTTAATCCACAGTATGTCAAAATGAAGTTTAAAAAGTTAAAGAAGAGCATTGATGTTAATTTTTTAAGATGCAAGTATATGGCGTGTTCTCAGATGTACAGAGAAAACAAACATTTCAAAAGTTGTATCCTGCACCCATAGGAAAATGAATGTTGTAGAGAGTCAAGGTACTATATAATTCTTGTGGCTCACAAGAATCCAACTGCAAAATAATCTACACAGTAATTAAGGCCATCTCTTTATCTTACTGTTAACATAATTTCTCTATAGAAAAGTTATTAATAATATGATACACAAACAATTCAGTATGAAAGAAAAAGTAAGCTTCTGAAGTACATTAAAAATTGCTAAGCCAGAGGTGGCAAAAGTTGACTGGAAATTAAATTGTGCTGACATGGCAAATAATTGCAACCAGGTATCACACATTTCAAATGGAGGGGAGAAATCTGAATGTGAGAATATAAAAACAAATTGAAGCATATAAAAACACAACTCAAATATAAAGGAAAGGGAAGGAAAGGGATAAATTGATTTGTAACTGGTGGGATTTAAAGTGGAAGCCAAGAGAAAAGAAATAAACAGATTCTAGGTGACTTTTATGTTACCGGGGGGGGGGGGGGGGGGGGGTGGAAAGGGCTTACATTCCTGAAATATAGTCCATAATCACAATTTTTGAAGCATGAAGATGTGCATTGGCCAAGAAGTGGAAGTTGTTTCGTGTACTTATTTTCACATTAATGCCCCATACTTTTGGTAGGGATTAGTGAATTTCTTCAGGAAAAATTTCTGGTACTTGAATTGCCATAATGCAATACAGTAAATACAGTAAAACTGACAATTTATGTCTTTGGGACTTAAATGGTGTTGGATTAACAGATTTTTCCTTGACTATGGGATGCTATTTCCTAATAATACTCATAGTTTTTACAAGTTACAAAATGACATAACTAATTTTCCAGAGAACCTGTTGTATTTAAAGGGTCCAGCCAATAAAGCACAAGCACTCCAGAACTTAGCTCCAGCCATGAACCTATCCATGTTCTTGCTCTCAAGTATTCTGGATCCCTGACCCAGCCTTGGCCACAACTCACCCATAGATTGTTCTGTAGACTTCTGGCTCAGACCCACTCAACTGATTGAATCAGATGCTAGACCATCAGGTTTTACCTCAGCAACTTCTTTCCTGCATCATCTCCATACTCTACCATATTAACTTAGTTCCACTCTTTACTTTTTTCCCAACAATCAATTCTCAGCCCATATCAACAAATTACTCCCAATTCCATCTGCTGTAATAATGTTACCAAATTCTTGAATAGGACCTTACTGAAGAGCTTCAAAATTGCTTGCCATATCTGCAAAGTTAACATTTGAGAATTCATGCACAAGAGCACCCAGCTCCCTCTTAACACTACATCTTTCAAACTCTCATCGTTTAAAAAGAATAACCAATGCTTTTTTTTAGCCAAAATGAATGAAACCTCACTTTTCCATCTGTCAGGTTCTTCTAAAGTTCATGCTACCATCAAACATGTGTCGTCAGGAACCTGGAGTTATTGCATGATCTCCTCAGCACCTATCTGTGTGGCACTCCATTAGTCACAGCCTGCCAAACTGAAAATTGTCTGTTTATTCCTGCTGTTTCTGCCCATTAGTCACTTGCGCTAATCTCTTGTGTGACACCTTGTTAAATGTCATCTGAAAGTTGATATATATATTCCATAATTATTGTATTACCCTTGTCATATACCCATGTAAATTCCTGATTATTGTCCTGTATGACCATTCTGTTTGGAGGGGCCCAAAATAACTTACAACATTATCTTCTGCCATGTTTCTTCATTCCACTCACAATGATTCTACTTAAATTTCTGAACTAGAATCACTTCTCTTTGCTACCTTTATTCCAATCCTTGATATCAAGATTAACCCACTTCTCTTCTATTTAACCTCTTTTTAGTATACAAGTTAAATTATTCTGAAATTTTTAATTTTTAACTAGTTATTTTACACTTACATCCTAGTGATTTATAGTAGAGCATACCTATATGTATAAATCTGTGCCAATAATACACCTACCTTGTTATCAATACAAATGTATTCAGATAATAAGGCTTCTATTTAATCTATTTATTGTTTTCCTTAGTCTGACTCTATTCCAATTATACACTAATGTTACATGCTTTGTCTCTTCCTGATAGATTTTGTTCTAAACATTAATTCTTCACATATGCTACTTGCTGCTAAGTCTTTCCAACATTTGCCATTTTTATTTCTGGCTATTATTACTCACTTCACTACTCTACCTTACAAAGTTTTGCCTTCTTTTAAAGATTCTAATTTTTCCTTAATCAAGTCTCACCTTCTGTTTTGAAACCTTTCTATAGCCTGATATTATTCTTAGCTTTCTCTTACAAGTAAGAAGGCAGCCATTTGGGCTCTCAAGAGTCCTGTCAGTCCCATCTTCCCAGTTATTATAACTGATTCAGCCCACATGTCGTGGAGCAGATCTCCCATGACACTCCTACACAAATTGCAATTTACAGCAGCTAAATAACCTACAATGAGAGAGGGGGCATCTAGGGCACCCAGACAAAATCCGCACAGCCCCAGGGAGAATGTGCTGACTCCACTCAGGCAACACCCAAGGTGAGGAGCATTCTACTCAAACACCAATTCCAGCCCAGTTCAAATGAGGCCCATCTCCAGGGAAACATTGTTTCTTTTTCCACTACATGCCACTGCTCCATGAATTTCAACCTCTTTCTCCCACACCAGTCTTTGAGCCATGCATTCATTTTTTGATCTTATTCAGACAATTTCAATTTGCCACCTATTGATGTACCTTCAGCCAAACCTCCTTTGTCCTGATCTCCATATCTGCCTCACATCTGGTTATGACCTTCTGTCTTTGTCGATGAATCAATTTTGCAAGTTAGTCTAAGAACAACTGCCTCCTTGAATAAAGCATCTACACAGCCTTTCCCCTCACTGATGCATTGTAATGTCTGAATCTCAGACTCCAGCTCAATCAACTCCGTGTTAAAGTTCCTTGAGTTATGGCCATTTTCTAAAGCTATGGTTGCTGTGAATCCCAATAATTTCCATTAACTCCCAAATTCACCCTGCCATGCCTGTCAATGTACAGTATTTATCTGATTAATTTATTATTTGACTAATTTATGTATTTATTAATTCATTTAATTCTGTTACTATCACCCTTAACCTTACCAAAGTCCCTTACTCAACAATGTTCATGTTCCTTAGACATTACACTGTAAAGCTGTCTAGTCCTTTTATTGCCATTCAATAAACAGGATTAAATGACAGGTCAGAGAGATATTGCAACACTTTATATCATGGCATAGGCTTTTAATAAGTAACACAATCCTATTTATTAATTTCCATGTTCCAGCTGGAATAAAATCAGAAACACGTACAATTGAAATAACTACAATTCCAACTACTTATAAGTCAGAGGGAAGACTTATTAGATTTACTACACATAATGCCCAAATAAGGTACACAGATCTTTCATTATCAGCACTGAAACAATTACCTCTTCTCTCTTGAGCTTCTCTCTTTTGCGAATCAGTTCAACAAGCAGACGAGCTCTTTCCAAATCATGCCGCAGTTTCTGCCAGTATTTCAACTGTTCTTTCACTGCACTGTTTTTTTCATCCTGTTCTTTCTGTGAAGTGAGCAAAACCAGACATGTGTATTTTATTAAAGTCAGCAACTGATTATTAAAATTCTAAAATGCAAGTAGTTAAAAAACTGGTCAGTATGCGAACAATGAAGATATTTGTAAAGATGAAGTGATCAATCATTAATAACAAATACATATGTAAATGTAAGAGACTGCAAAAAAAAAGCTTCTGGAAGAACTCAGGTTTCAGTGACAGGTTACTATCAATGCAATGCTCCTCAGACAGGATGAAGAGGTCAATACTCCCCAATGCCATTAGGCTTTACAATTCTACCTCCAGGACTTAAGAACTTTTTAAAAGCTATTAATGCTTTTTGAGACGGTGATTTAGATGCATATCATATTTTTTTTTTACTGAGTTAAGTATTGTATGTAATTAGTTTTGCTACAGCAAGTGTATGGGACATTGGAAAAAAAGTTGAATTTCCCCATGGGGATGAATAAAGTATCTATCTATCTATCTATCTATCTATCAAGCAACATCTATGAAGGCAAAAAGATAATCATATTCCAACTTAGTAGTATATACAGTAACTAAATGACAGGAAAATTGAATTCTCCAATTTCTGGTAATCCACACTCCTTCTGATCCACCCTGGTCTATTTGTATATCCTCTTCTTTCAAAACACCCCAGTCCCTTGCTTCCCAGTTTCTTTCCCCTCCTGTCTGCTTTCCTATGCACATTACCCACACGCTCTACCGCTCGGTACCATTCCCCTCCCAACCCCATTTCCCTTTTGCCAAGCATCAAATGAAGAACAGATGAGGTACTTACAGAGTATAAGAAATCTGGAGGGCTAAAAAAAGACATGAGATTGCCCTTGCAAACAAGGTGAAGAAGAATCCCAAGGGATCCTACAGATACACTAAGAGCAAAAGGATTGCAAAAGACAAAATTGGTCCTCTGGAAGATCACAATGGTAATCTGTGCATAGAGCCAAAAGAGATGGGGGAGATCTTAAATTGATTTTTTGTATCTGTATTTACTTACATAATAAATACCAGGGCACAGAGGAATACGGTAAAAGAAAGGGATCTGGGAGTACAGATCCAAAATTCATTCGAAGTGGCGGCACTGGTAGGATTGCAAAGAAGGCTTTTTTGCACATAAATCTAAGTATTGAATACAGGAGATGGGACGTTACACTGAAGTTGTACAAGACATTGGTGAGGACTAATTTCCAGTATTGTATACAGTTTTGGTCACCCACTTACAGGAGAGTACAGAAAATATTTACATGGTTGTTGCCGGGACTGGAGGACCTGAATTATAAGGAAAGATTGAATAGTGTAGGAATTTATTCCTTGAAATGTAGAAGATCAAGGGGAGATTATGAGGGGTATAAATAGGGTAAATACAAGCAGGCTTTGTCCATTGAGATTTGGTGGGACCACAACTAGAGGTCATGAATTACAGGGTGAAAGGTGAAAAGTTTAAGAACATGAGGGGAAACTTCTTCACTTAGAGGAATGTGAGGGTGTGAAATGAGCTGCCAGCGCAAGTGGTGCATACAAGCTTTATTTCAATGCTTAAGAGAAGTTTGATTAGGTACATAGACAGTCGGGGTACGGAGGGCTATGGTCCAGGTGCAGGTCGATGGGACCAGTTTCTGTGCTGTATTTTTCTATGACTCATTGACCCCTTATCTGGCTCCATCCATCACTTTCCTTTCTTTTCAGAATTGCTAATACAGGTAGTCCCTGAGTTATGAACGTCTGACTTACGAACAACTCATACTTATGAACCGAGGAAAGAAAATGCCATCCGCCATTTTAAGTCATTGCCGTTGACACTGTGTTCAGTGTGTAACTTTGTATTTGGCTTAAATTTTTCTTAGCAAGATTCACCCTGAAACCCCCACCCCCACTTTCCGGTCGGCTGGTGGCGCTCAAGAACAGAGGTTCCCGAATTCGATCCAGTGACAAACCGCTCCCGAGTGCACTCTCCATCTGTGCCGGGTTGATGCCGAGCTCGCAACTCAACCTCGTAAAAAAAAAACACTGCAACCTCCAGTTTAAATTCCCACGCGGAATATTGTGTAGGATCAAATCCTGGGTCCATCTGTTCCGCTTCCCAGCTCCCATATCACTGCTCTGTCTCCCCTCATCTCTTTATTCTGGCTATCTTCCCTTTACACTCTCATCCTGATATAGAATATCAGTCTGAAATGTCAACAATCCCGTTTCCTCCACAGATGCTACATGACCAATGGCATTCCTCCAGCAACTTGATTTTTGCTACCAATACAAATGCATTGAATATTATGCTAAAATGGTGAAATTATCAAAACAAAGAAACAAATTAAATATTAAGCATTTTTTCAAAAGTTAATCAATAAGTTAACTAGAGGTACTTACAAGGTACAAGTACAGTATAAGCTATCATTGGCTCAATAAACTTAACATTCAAGAAGTAGCTTCCAGGATTGAAAAGTCATTATGGTGAACCAACTTAGATGAATTCGTGCAGCCCGGCATCGAGCACATAACTTATGCATGAACTACAAGGTAACTAGTTGCTGGATTAAACCAAAGGTCACAAATTTGGCATTTCCATATCCTCGTTCAATCATGAAAAGTCAGTCCAATAACACAACTTCAAATATTCAACAGAAGACCATCATTATAAGCTATTATTTCAGGGACTTATTTTGTCTTTAAAGTTTATCCGCAAACTATATTCATTGAAGATATTTAAGATTTCTGCACCGTCAACATAGCATGCATTAAAAAGTGAACAAGATTGTAAACTTTACAGCTCTACAGAGAATCTCATAAATGTGTTTATAAAATTCCTCTCATTGGGGTAGTAAAGCAAATTGTTTAACAGTTACAGTAAACAAAGCCTAATTATGTTTCTTAAAGTTCCACTGGGCTGGTGTTTACGGTGAGCAGTCCACTCGATTGTAGACAACAGCTAATTTTTGCCTCCCAGCAGTAGTCAGAGAGTAATTGAGACTTCATCTCACTAAGAAGAGAATGCCACATTGTTTAGTGCTGTGAATCAGTATAATATTACTTAGGTCCAATTTTGTAACATTGGTACTTTTCTGGATTGAATTGCCACAGTTTGCAATCTGACACCAATTAACACCAATGTTAACAACTACTTAATTCATAGATGGAAATGGATTGAAAACAAACCTATCAATTTGAAAGTGACTAGCTTAATTTACTACATTCTCTTGGTTTCAAGCCATATTCTGTCAGCCTAGGGGAGAATGTGCTAATGACTGAATACTCAGCACTTCAAAAGTTAATTGAAGTCTCAGAGGTGTGTAAAAATGGATACATTATCACCTGCATTTCACTAACATATATTTGAGCATGTCCATGACTTCATAGAGAAAATTATGATACTATTTAAAAATATAAATCACATTATATAACTGTGATAGGTAATGGAGTCCTATCACTGACCCTTCTCATTTGCACAATCCATTAATATGTCACTACTTCCTCAGACTGAGAATTACAACATGCTGATACCCCTATTCAAAATGCTTACTGGTCAGTTACTATATTAATACCATATGACAACTTTATAGTAATACATATATACCTGAGGAGACCCAAGGGATATAGCAAGAAGAGGTGTACAATGTATCATTATATGCAGGCAGAATACATTTTTGCTCATTTCCAAGGTAGTGTTTTCAACACTTAAGCAAAAGATACCAAAATCAGTGAGTCAGTTAAAAATTGCTTTACCTGTTCAGCATTTCTTTGAGTTTGTAAATGTGAATGCAATCGTCGAAGTAAAGGAACACCATTCCGTGACTGCCTTTTCAGCATCCAGTAATTATGCAGCCTCTGCATAAACTGTGTTTTCCTCTGGATCGATAATCGACTGCATATTTTATTCAACCTGAAAATAAAGTAGGCATTCTCAGAATTACAAATATTGCCAATTGTATTCTAAAAATGGTTTTACAATTATAAAATTGTCTTTTATGATGATCAAAAGCAGCCATATGAAGATCATCCAATGACTTCCTCATTGTATGTTTTTGTTTAAAGCTTTATTACTAAAAGCTATGATAGTTTAAGCAATCATGCATTAAAACTGAAGTTTTTAATTGTTTTTGAAATTACATTATTTTAAGTCTTACAGTTTAAAAGCTTGCAAAAGTGAGCAAAATATTACTTTGAATCTTGACTGGTACAAGATTGTTAGACTATAATCATGAAATACCATCAAAATTAGGAATAAACATGTAAAGATAATTGATGAAAGCAGTGTCCTCAGTGCACATGTATAATTCTTTGTACCTCAAACAATATGTTGCAAAGATCACAATGGAAACAAGTATTCTTAAAACAGTTTCAAGTGGTTGTAATTCCACAGCACAAAGTGACTCCCAGTTTGGAGATTATATCCACTCATGCAGTGTTTAATCATTCCCTGTGGTGGGAGACAATGTTCTATGAAGAGCAATTTTTTAAGTCTAGCAAAAACTTGAACTTCTAAAAACATCCAAAATGCAGGTACAGTGCAAGCAAAGTAGGACACAGCTTGTCCCACCCAACAAGAGTTAAGCTAAACCTTATAAAATACTGATTAGGCTTTAACTAGAGGACTGCATTCAATTCTGGCACATATTTATTAAAGATGTTATGGCCTTTTAGAGGGTGCTCAAATTTACTAGAACTTACATATGTTAATTTCAGATCATATTACACAATATCCTTCGACTATGAATAAGGCAGAAGCTGGGAATATGCTGTAATACTGTCCATCTGCTAAAAATACTAGCATGTCCCCAGCACCCTCGGAGTAATTCACTTGAGAGCATCCAGGGGTTGTATCGAGAGCATCCTGAGCAGCTGCATCACTGCATGGTTCAGAAATTGCACCATCTCGCATCGCAAGACCCTGCAGCGGATAGTGAGATCAGCTGAGAAGATCATCGGGGTCTCTCTTCCTGCCATCACGGACATTTACACTACACGCTGCATCCACAAAGCAAACAGCATTATGAAGGACCCCATGCACCCCTCATATAATCTCTTCTCCCTCCTGTTGTCTGGAAAAAGGCTCCAAAGCATTCAGGCTCTCACGACCAGACTATGTAACAGTTTCTTCCCCCAAGCTATCAGACTCCTCAATACCTGAAGCCTGGACTGACACCTTGCCCTATTGTCCTGTTCATTATTTATTGTAATACCTGCACTATTTTTGTGCACTTTATGCAGTCCTATGTAGGTCTGTAGTCTAGTGTAGCTTTCTCTGAGTTGTTTTTTTTACATAGTTCAGTCTAGTTTTTGTACTGTGTCATGTAACAACATGGTCCTGAAAAACATTGTCTCATTTTTACTATGTACTGTATCAGTAGTTATGGTCGAAATGACAATAAAAGTGACTTGACTCAATTATTACCATAAAACTCACTCCATGTCAAAATGACCCTGTGACTATACTTAATACTATCTACAAAATCACTACAGCAATTCATTAACACCATCTTAACATTCAAAATAGTGCCAGAGCATGGCAACTCATTGCAAGTTGCTCTCTACAAATCTATTCTAACTTACCAGTGAACCTCTCTGCCAGAACATTCTGACCTGAAATTTGTATCAAAGTCCTGTAACTCTTAATCAAACAATAAGACCAACTTTGCTAGTGCTATCTGGTAGCATAGTATTAAGCACAACACCATTACAGCCCAAGGCACCAGAATTCAGAGTTCAGAGTTCATTTCCAACATCATCTGTAAGGTATCTGTACGTCCTCCCCATGGAATGCTTGGGTTTTCTCCAGGTGTACCAGTTACCTCCCACATTTCAAAGACGTACCGGCATGTAGGTGAATTGATCATTGTAAATTGACCTTTGATTAGGGTTAGATCAGGGCTTGCTCAGCAGCATGGCTCAAAGGGCTGTAAGGGCCGATTCAGTGCTGTATGTCAATAAATATAAATCACTTGTTTGCATTTTAAAAGAAAAGCACCTGAATGAGTGAATTCAATTCTGTGGCAACTAGAAAATCTAGGACTGTGTTCCTTATATCAGAGATTTCTGAGTTTTAGCAGAGATATTCAACTCACAAAAGGTTTTGATATAAACTGTACCCTCTAACATAAAGATTGACAACCAGTCCATACAGATCTAAAGCAAGTGGCAACAGATCTAAAGCTAAACCCAAGTAATATTTATTCTAATCAAGCTGTGATTTCAAATGGACCTTCAAAAATCATGGAATGAGACTGAGAAAGAATTGGGTAATAAAACAGAAAGGAGCTTCACATGGAAAGCTCTATCAAGAAGCTGGCACAGGCATGAAGGCATATGCTTAAGAAGCAGGTAATTACACAATTTAGTCAATTGCAAAACAAAAGGCAGATTCAGATTTTGATTCTGATTAATTTGACTACTAAGTCTACTTACATTACTATATTGGCCACTAAAGATAATGTTCATCCAATACCTTCCTTCAGTGCACTCCAATAGCTACAGAAAAGAGTAAACAGTCAACATTTAGAGCCGAGACCCTGAATCCAGAAGGAGGGTCTCATCCCAAGACAGTAACTGTTTATTCTTTTCCATAGATGCTACATGACCTGCTGAGTTCCTCCATCATTTGGTGTGTGTTTCTTTGGACTTCCAGCAGTTGCAGATTTTCTTGTGTTTGCTGCAATATCTATTACACTTTTAGGTCATGCAGATACTTCATCTTTAACAGAACCTGCCATTCTTGTAATGCTGATCTCCAGTTTACACATTCTTTTCTCTCTGGCACCTATGTGTGTCACCTTTCTTTTCCCCTCTTCCATCCCCTCTCTTCCCCCCCCCCCCCAACCAACCTCCATCCAGTTCATAGCTATATCTTCCTCCTCATCCTTCAGTAAACTTGTTTAATCCTCTCAGTTCTCACTGCCATCAAGAACTCCGCTGCAGATAAGCTTTCCCGTTATACAGTTTGACAGGAATTAATGATTATACATATGTTCATAAGAGTTATAATCCAGTAAAATTCCAGCAGCAGCAGCATGAAGACTGCAACTTGATGTTAGACTTACGTTTCGAAATGTAAACGTTGATTATGTGATCCCAGTACTTAACTATTTTCAACATTTTGAACAGTTTGAGTTGAACTCAGTTCCCTACAAGTTACCGTAGATTCCGGATTATAAGCCGCTACTTTTTTCCCCACGCTTTGAACACTGCGGCCTTTACTACGGTGCGGCTAATGCATGGTTTTTTTTCATGCCGCCAAAAACATTTTGCCTCGTAACAGTAGACCAATAAAATTGATGAGTAGTTCACAGAGGTCCAGTGAAATTGTATGATAAATCAAGCGCACTTTCACAATTAAATTATTGTAAATCAGTCATTTGTACTCACCCTCATCAACATGGAAAACACTCGAAGAAAAGCAATGTGCTGCCTTTATGGCAGTTATTTAGTTTATAATATTTTCGCTTAGTAATTCATTTGTTAGTATTTTCTAGTTAAAGTTAGAAGTGTTTTAAGTATATTTGTTTTCTGTGCTACATCCCGGAATGCTATGACGTCACATCCGGTTTCGCCGCGTCTTGTGGGAAAATACCGGTTTGCGATAAACGGAAAGGAGGGGGCGAGCGCATTAGACCCGCGCGAGAACGCTGCCAGCATATGATGCAGCTTTTAAGTTAAAGGCGATCAATAACTTTTCCTGGTAGGCTGCAGTATATATTTTTTTACCAGTCGTTAGGAGATATTGGAATGTTGTTCGTGCACTGTTCAGTAAAAAAGTATACGCAACGTAATTTGTGTGTTACCGATACGTATGTATATTTAAAAGTAGCCGTGTTACAGGCACGGTTCGAAAAAAAGCATTTGCAATATGTATTTGTTTATGTTACCATACGGATTTAATTAAAAGTTAAAAAATCCTCACGTGTAATATCTTTCTGTGTAAATATCTCATATTACAACGTGGGACACCTGCGGCTTAAAATCCGGTGCGGCTTGTACAAGTACAAAATTGATTTTCTTTCTAAAATTAGAGCCAGCGGCTTTTAATCAGGTGCACTCTGTAGTCCGGAATTTACGGTAATCATTTTATATCCATAGTGCTGAATACATACCACATACAGCACAGAATATGATGCAGGAGACAGATGGTTACCTTACATACCATAGCTTTGATAAATTGCAATCCAAATGCTAGATTTACCCAAGTACAAAAAATAACTACAAATATGAAAACATCAAGGGCTTTCTGAAGGTAAATAATCAGCATCAATTAAATCTCTTAAGTTTAATGATGGTCTACTCAGCTGATCAAATGAAGCACACTTCAAAATGGTTCATTTGCTCTTGTTGATCAGTGCAGACTACACCATAAATCAAAATAAGCAACCCACCCTTTAGCACTATTCAATTAATTAAGTTAAAAAACTACTGGTCATTAGGTTGAGAGTATTCGGGCAGACGCGCATCAGCCCTCTTGTGCTTTTTGATCTCGTCACTTAAGATTCAGTTTCACGCAAAATAGTGTTCTATTTATAATAATCCAAAAAGTCCATAAAATTATGAAAATACATGTGAATTAAAAGAATTGCTACAAATGCATAAATTCTCATAAAAAGTAAGACTGACATCCAACACAAAAGTAAAGAAGTCCACTGACATTTTAACATAATACATCATTCCAAGTTACTTAACACAAATCAACATTTATACACAGGAGACCAAGACATATATTCCATGAATGCCACATTGCATATATAATAATAAATGTGTTGTATTTTAGTGTTGTGTTTTTACATCCCTGGAAATTATGAACAGGAACAGTTTGTGCTGTGGTAGTTTCATGGGCATAATGAAAACTTATAAACCATATCCATAAATTGATGCTTAGTGATTTCAAGAAACTCATCCATGCCATGATTAATTCTTCACTTCAAGGCCAATTGCTTTATCTTTGCATCTGACAACAGGGTTACAAAGAAGACAAAACTAAGAATAGAGTTGTTGTATGTTGGAGCCAATGTTCACAGACATAAGTCAACCAAGTTAATGATGCTGACAACATGGCTCCACGACTGCTGCCTAGGGCTTAGGAATGCATCGTTTTTACACCAGGAATTTTGACCACAATAAAACTAGCTATAATCCTGAGACCCAACATAGATAGCATGCAACTCAGTGCAAACATTTACCCTATACAAGATTCTCCTACCTATATCTCTTAAAAATATTACTGTGCTTCCAAAGTATATTTAATATTTGCTATTTAACTACTTTGTATCAGTTTTTGCGTCACTCACCCAATTCATTCTAAAATTAAATTTAACATTTCAAGTAGAAAAGTGGCTTATCTTGAGTTGGCAACATCCATCACATTCTCCTTTCCTCTAATGCATACCTAGTTGTCATTAACAATCCTTTCTTAAGCTACTCTTGCTCACTGCCAAGCTTGTCAAATAGTTGAGCAGACTGAAATATGAACATCATATTGAGGAAAGTTAGAAACATAGAAAACCCACAGCACAATACAGGCCCTTCGGCCCACAAAGTTTTCCCGAACATGTCCTTACCTTAGAAATTACCTGGGGTTACCCATAGTCCTCTATTTTTCTGAGCTCCATGTACCTGTCCAGGAGTCTCTTATAAGCCCTACCCGACATCTCCTCTGTACCTACTTCCAAGCACCTTAAAACTGTGCCCTCTCATGCTAGCCATTTCAGCCCTGGGAAAAAGCCACTGACTATCCACACAATCAATGCCTGTCATCATCTTATACACCTCTATCAGGTCACCTCTCATCCTCCGTCGCTCCAAGGAGAAAAGGCCAAGTTCACTCAATCTGATCTCATAAGGCATGCTCCCCAATCCAGGCAACATCTTTGTAAATCTCATCTGCACCCTTTCTATGGTTTTCACATCCTCCCTATAGCGAGGTGACCAGAACTGAACACAGTACTCCAAGTGGGGTCTAATCAGGGTTCTATATAGCTGCAACATTACCTCTCGGCTCCTAAACTCAGTCCCATGATTGATGAAGGTCAATGCACCGTATGCTTTCTTAACCACAGAATCAACCTGTGTAGCAGCTTTGAGTGTCCTATGGACTCAGACCCCAAAATCCCTCTAATCCTCCACACTACCAAGAGTCTTACCATTAATTCTATATTCTGCCATTATATTTAACCTAACAAAATGAATCACCTCACGCTTATCTGGGTTGAACTCCATCTGTCACTTCTCAGCCCAGTTTTGCATCCTATCAATGTCCCACCGTAATCTCTGACAGCCCACCACAATATCCACAACACCTCCAACTTTTGTGTCATCAGCAAATTTACTAACCCATCCCTCTACTTCCTCATCCAGGTCATTTATAAAAATCACAAAGAGTAGGGGTCCCAGAACAGATCCTTGAGGCACACCACTGATGACCGACCTCCATGCAGAATATGACTCGTCTACAACAACTCTTTGCCTTCTGTGGGCAAGCCAGTTCTGGATCCACAAAGCAATGTTGCTTTGGATCCCATGCCTCCTTACTTTCTCAATAAGCCTTGCATGGGGTACCTTGTCAAATGCCTTGCTGAAATGCATATACACTACATCTACTGCTCTACTTTCATCAATGCGTTTAGTCACGTCCTCAAAACATTCAATCCGGCTCGTGAGGCACGACCTGCCTTTGACAAAGCCATGCTGACTATTCCGAATAATATTATGCCTCTCCAAATGTTCATAAATCCTGCCTCTCAGATCTTCTCCATCAACTTACCGACCACTGAAGTAAGACTCACTGGTCTACAATTTCCTGGGCTATCTCTACTCCCTTTCTTGAATAATGGAACAACATCCACATCCTTCAATCTTCTGGAACCTCTCCTCTGGCAAAGACCATCACCAGAGGCTCAGCAATCTTCTCCCTCAGCCCCCACAGGTGCCTGGGGTACATCTCGTCCGGTCCCGGTGACTTATCCAACTTGATGTTTTCCAAAAGCTCCAGCACATCCTCTTTCTTAATATCTACATGCTCAAGCTTTTCAGTCCGCTGTAAGTCATCCCTACAATTGCCAAGATCCTTTTCCATAGTGAATACTGAAGCAAAGTACTCATTAATTACCTCTGCTATTTACTCCAGTTCCATACATACTTTTCCGCTGTCACACTTGATTGGTCCTATTCTCTCACGTCTTATCGTCTTGCTCTTCACATACTTGTATAATGCCTTGGCGTTTTCCTTAATCCTGTCCACCAAGGCCTTCTCATGGCCCCTTCTGGCTCTCCTCATGTGTTTTTTAAACTCCTTCCTGCTGGCCTTATAATCTTCCGGGTCTCTATCATTACCTAGTTTTTTAAACCTTTCATGAGCCCTTCATTTCTTCTTGGCTAGATTTGCAACAGCCTTTGTGGTTGCATGGTTCCTGTACCCTACCATCCTTTCCCTATCTCATTGGAAAGTACCTATGCAGAACTCCACACAAATATCCCCTAAACATTTGCCACATTTCTTCCATACGTTTCCCTGAGAACATCTGTTCCCAATTTATGCTTCCAAGTTCCTGCCTGTTAACCTCATATTTCCCTCAGAGTTCATTAATATTATAGAATAGCATTGGCAAATATCATGAAATTTGTTTTGTGGTAGCATTGCAAAATATAAGAATAAAAAACTTTAAATTACAGTAAGAAATATATGCAAAAATTAAATTAAATAAATAGTGCAAAAAGTCAAACAGAAAAAGATAGTGAGGTAGTGCACATGTGTTCATTGTCCATTCAGAAATCTGATGGCAGAGAAGAAGAATCTGTTCCTGAAAGGTTGAATGTGTGTCTTCAAGCTCCTGTAGCTCCTCCTTTATGGAAGCAATGAAAAGAGGGTATGTCCTGGGTGATGAGGATCCTTAATGATGGATACCGCCTTTTTGAGGCATTGCCTTTTGAAGGTGTCCTCAATGGTGGGGAGGCTAGTGCCCATGATGGAGCTAGCTGAGTTCATAACTTTCTGCAGGCTCTGAAAATACAAGTACACAACATCCACTCATTCTTTCTCCTTTGTGTTATTTCTTCGAAGAATTCCAACAGATTTGTTTGGCAAGGTTTCCCCTCAAGGAATCCACGCTTATTTTGGCCTATTTTGTCATGTGCCTCCAAGTATCCCAAAATCATACCCTTAACAATTGACTCCAATATCTTTCCAGTCACTAAGGTTAAGCTAACTAGCCTATAATTTCCTTTCTGCTACCTCCTTCCCTTCTTGAAGATTGAAGTGACATTTACAATTTTCCAGTCCTCCAGAACAATGCCAGAAACTCTAGATTCTTGAAAGATAATTTCTAATGCCTCAACAATCTCTTCAACTACCTCTTTTAGAAACCTGTAGTGTAGGCCATCAAGTCCAGGTGACTTACCGACAGTTGCAAGGAAAAGTTTGGAAACCCTTTCCAATTACCTGGTTTTTTGCAATAATCACTCATAAAATATGGTCTGATCTTCATCCAAGTCACAATAATAGACAAGCACAATCTACCTAAACTAATAACATGCAAGCAATTGTCCATCTTCTCATCAATATGGAGTAAACCAGTTAAACAATCACAGTCACGGTTCAAAAATATAAGTGAACCTCTGGGGTAATGCCTTCTACAAATGCTATTTGGAGTCAGCTGTTCCAATCAATGAGATGAGATTGGAAGTGTGGGTTGTAGAGGTGCTCTGCCCTATATAAAAAAAAGACACACACAGTCAGGTTACTGACAGGGTCTGCTCTTCTCAAAAAAGGTCTGTTTATGTGCATCATACCTCAATCAAAACAACTTTCAGAGGACCACTGAAGAAGAATTGCGAAGATGCGTTAAGCTGGAAATGCTACAAAAGCATTTCTAAAGGCCTGAGTGTTCATCAGTCCACAGTAAGAGAAATTGTCTACAAATGGAGAAAATTAAGTACTACTCTCCCTAGAGGTTGGCGTCCTGCAAAGATCACACCAAGAACACAATGCGCAATGTTGAAGCAGGTGGAAAAGAACCGAAGGTTAACAGCAAAAGATCTCCAAAAATTTCTAGAACTTGCTAAAGTCTCTGTTCATGTGTCCACTATAAGAAAAATACTGAACAAAAATTATGTTCGTGGAAGGCCATCATGGAGGAAACCACTGTTCTCCAAAACAAAACACTGCTGTACGTCAAGTTTATATGACCACCTCGATGTTCCACAACACTTCTGGAGCAATGTTCTGTGGACAGGTGAGACAAAGGTTGAACTTTCTGGCAGAAATGCACACCGCTATGTTTGTAGGAAAAAGTGTGCTACACTCCAACACCAAAACCTCATCCCTACTGTGAAGCATGGCGGAAGGAGCATCATGGTTTGGGACTACTTTGCTGCCTCAAGGCCTGAACAGCTTGCAATCATTGAGGGAACAATGAATTTAAAATCTTATCAAGACATTTTATGGGAGAACGTCAGAGTAGCAGTCTGTTACCTTAAGTTTAATAAAAGTTGGATGATGCAACAAGAGAAAATCAACAACAGAATGGTTTAAATGGAGAAAATTTGTGTTGTGGAATGGCCAAGTCAGAGTCCAGACTTTAACCTAATTGAGATGCGGTGGCATGACCTGAAGAGGGCTGTTCATGCAAGGTATCCCAGAAATATTGATGAACTCAGTTTTGTATGGTGGAATGGTCTAAAATTCCTCCTCGCCATCGTGCAAATCTTATCAGCAGCTACTGGAAACAATTGGTGGAGGTTATTGGAGGAAGCATTAAGAAGAGGGACGCCTCACGTCTTAATAAGCTGGTAAGGAAGGCGGGCTCTGTCGTGGGCAAAGTACTGGAGAGTTTAACATCGGTAGCTGAGCGAAGGGCGCTGAGCAGGCTACGGTCAATTATGGAAAACTCTGAACATCCTCTACATAGCACCATCCAGAGACAGAGAAGCAGTTTCAGCGACAGGTTACTATCGATGCAATGCTCCTCAGACAGGATGAAGAGGTCAATACTCCCCAATGCCATTAGGCTTTACAATTCAACCGCCAGGACTTAAGAACTTTTTAAAAGCTATTATTAATGCTTTTTGAGATAGTGATTTAGATGCATATCATATTTTTTTTTACTGAGTTAAGTATTGTATGTAATTAGTTTTGCTACAACAAGTGTATGGGACATTGGAAAAAAAGTTGAATTTCCCCATGGGGATGAATAAAGTATCTATCTATCTATCTATCTATCTATCTATCTAAAAGAGGCTCTACCAGTTATTTAATACAAGGGTTCACATACCTTTTCCAGCCTGGACTGTGAATGATTAAACAATGTGTTCAATAAAGACATGAAATGTACAATTGCTTGTGTATTATTAGTTCAGCCAGATTGTGGCTGTCTATTATTGTGACTTAGACAAAGTTCAGAAATCAGGTAATTGCAAAGGGTTCATAAACTTTTTCTTGCAACTGTAGCTTCAGACCTTTCAGTTTCCCAGGCATCTTCTTAATAATCGCAACTGCACTCACTTCTGCCCTTGACACTAACTTCTGGCACACTACTGGCATCTTCCACAGTGAACTGTGATGCAAGATACTTATTCAGTTCCTCTGCCAGTTCCTTGTCCCTGTTACCATTTCTCCAGTGTCACTTTCCTGCCGTCCAATACCAAAGGTTCATTTATTATCAAAGTATACAATTGTGATTCTTCTCCAATATCTACACTTGTCTCTCTTTTACTCTTTATATACACATTCGAAAAAACCTTTGGTATCATTTGGCCAGCTTACCTTTATATTTCTTCTTTTCCCCCTTCTGTTTTTTTAGTTGCCTTCTGCTGATTTTTAAAAATTTCCCAACCCTCTAACTTCACACTAATTTTTGCTGTATTATATGCCCTCTCTTTTGTTTTTATGTTGGCTCTGACTTTCCTTGTCAGCCTCTTCTTTGGGACGTATCCATCCTGTGCCATCCAAATTGCTTCCAGAAACTCCAGTCACTGCTACACCACCATCATCCTTGCTAGTGTTCCCTTCCAATCAATTTCAGCCAGGTCCTCTTTTATGCCTCTATAAATTCCTTTACTCCACTATAATACTGACACATCTGACTTTAGCTTCTCTCTTTCAAATTGAAAGGAAAATTCCATCATATTATGATCATTATTTTCTAATGGTTCCTTTACCTTAAGCTCCCTAATCATATCATTACACAATACCCAATCCAGAATTACTGATCCCCTAGTGGGCTCAATCACAAGCTGCTCTAAACAGCCATCTCAGAAGCATTACACAAATTCTCTCTCGGGATCCACCGTCAACTTGATTTTCTCAATCTACCTGCATATTGAAAGTTATTTCCTAATTATTTTACATATCTAGGTGTAGCAGGTGAAAGATGCAAAAGAGCACTGAAAATTATGGAGGGAGTTTGGATGGAAAAACCTGATAAGATATTTTATTACACCCTCTCAGAAATCCTATTATGATAATAACCTCCCTGTTTGCTGGAGAAATTGTGGAAATCAAAATGCAAATCATTATCATATTTTTTGAGACTGCCCTGTTATCAAAAACTATTGGAGGGGGATACACAATGCCCTACAAGACATCTTTAAATGTGAAATACCCTTAGAGAGTAAGACCATATATTTTGGATATATACCTTAAGAATGGTTGAAAAGAGATAAATATTTAATGAATATACTGTTGGTGGTGTCGTGGTTTCTCGTGCCCCACAAACGACCAGGAGACGCAGAAGATTCTTCAAGAAGTATTAAACTTTAATTTGCAAATCAAAGCTGAGACAGTCATTGAGCTAGTCGCCGATTGCCCACCGATCCTTGTACATAGCATTTTTTATAGCAATCTCCTGGTTTAGTTGCATTAGCATATCCAATCGGTCTACAGTTGCGTATCACAAGTACATCCGCCACTATTGTTTCTACCCATTGACTTAATCATGTTCTAATCTACATCCCTTAGCTACCTCTCATTAACACACCATTATCTTCTACATTCTTAAGATTTCATTCTCCTACTAAATTGGATACATGCATAGTAAATAGCAAACTCAAAGCTGACTACATAATCTACATCTCTTAGCTAGCCTCTCATTAACACACCATTATCTTCTACATTCTTAAGATTTCATTCTCCTACTAAATTGGATACATGCATAGCAAATAGCAAGCTCAAAGCTGACTACATAGTTTTGGTTACACAGCAAACAATGCAACTTTTATACTCCCAATAGTGGCTGGTAAAAAGACTCTTACTAGGAAATGGTTATCACAGGAGAGCCCAATTTTAAATAATGGAAATTACAATGGACATTTACAAAATGGAGAAGATAACAGCATCTGTTAACCATAAGCTGAAACAATTTGATTCATACTGGGAAAAATGGTTTAACTACATAATGCCTCACAGGCCTGATTTTATTCTCACAAATCAATGAATCTGTTGTAAAAAAAAAGATCACTCCCTACTTATACCTAGTTCTTTCCTTTTGCTTGTTTTTTCTTTCCACTCTTTTCTATAAGTGTATACCTCAGATAAATACTTTGTGGAGATTTGTGATATATATGATTATATGATATATATGTACAATGGCTGAAATACATCTTATGGAAATATTTGTTTGATGATGAACTTCAATTAAAAAAAATTACAAAAAAAAAGAAAATTAAGTCTGAAGAGTGGAAAAACCCAACAAGCTGAGCCCTCGAAGAAAACGATAGCCGTAGCACTATCATAAATGTCAACTGTAGAGAGGACCTGTGGGTAGGCAGAAAGCAAATCAAGTACACTGTTCAGATGCAGATGGATATAGTGAACAGAACTGCAGGGACTAAGTAAAAGGTCAGAGAATGTGAGACCAATAATGTTGTTAAATTGGACTGTTTAGTTAAAGGAGAAAAATGGTTGGTTTATGCAGTAGAAGCACAAGTCTTCTAGATATAGAACACTGGAAAACATCCATTAATGTAAGCCAAACTATACACATGGAAGGTCAAAATCTAAGGAAATGTATTCCTTTCTTGATTTTTTTTGTAAGGGACAGTAGCTAATCCAAATGGTTCACAATATGGCAGACTTAAGGCTTCTTAGAAATTCTTTGCAATATACCTTTCAGCAGACTGTTTGTCCTTGATAAGATTATTTCCATTCTTGACTCTAAATGCTGAAGAATCCATGCATCTCATGGTTATCTGCAAGTTCTTGGGCTTTATGCACCCTTTCCACACATCATTTCAAGATTGTTTATTGCCATTCTTCAGTACACAAGTGCAAAGGAGAGCGAAATGACTGTTACTCCAGATACAATACAGCATACAAAAAAACATTAAACATAATGAACACAATAAAAATAATAAATATAAGAATATAAGCTTACATACATGGAACAATTATATGTCCATAAAGTGATGCTAACTATAGGTGTATCTGTCCATAAGGTGACTCTGACAGAAAATTATAAAATAATGGTGGTGGAGATATGGAAGCGTGGGTTAATAGCTGGAGGTGTTGTTCAGACTGATGGCTTGGGAGAAGAAACTGTTTTTGCATCTGGTGGTCCTAGTGTGGATGTTGCACAGCCTCTTCCCTGATGGGAGTTAGACAAACATTTGATGAATGGGTGGTGTGTTGCCTTTATGGCAGTTATTTAGTTTATAATATTTTCGCTTAGTAAATTCGTTGTCTGTGATATATTGCGGCATGTGATGACATCACATCCGGTTTCGCCGCATCTTTTGGGAAAATACCAGTTTGGAGAAACGGGAAGGTGGGGGCTCACATGTGCGAGTCCAGCGCAAGAAAAGTTGTCTTCGACGCATTAGAAACACAGTGAAGCAACGCTGTAAGTTCACGAAATAATCGATATGTTGAATTAAAATGTTAACGCTGATTCTGTTAAAAGTACGACGGTCAATAAGGTTTATGTTTTCGTTAGTTAAAGAGTTGCGGATAGTTGTGTTGAAGTGTATTTAAAGCAGTCAATGGCCTAAGTAGATTCTGACTGTATGCTGCACTTTAATGTAATGTAGTTGTTGTAGTTTACTTTTGCAAGTATTTACGATGTAAATGTGCTATCAAGAAGGAAACAAATACTGTACAAATCTTGTATTGTTTTATCAACAGTTTTCACCATACGTTAATGTGGAAGAGTGAACAGTAAATGGTTAATCTTACTGCGACCTTGTTTTCATTGACTATGGTTTACCTCGGTGTTTAGTTTGGCATTCTGTTACACCCGAGCGAGAACACTACAGTGAAAAAGCAGCATTATCAGGTGTTTCAAGTGCTGCAATGACAACTCGATCCAGCATCAAGTCGTTGCCATCCAGCGACAGGGGCAGTAGGGCATCATCAAGTAAGGCCGCCCAAGCAAGAGCTAAAGCAGAATCCGCCAAGGTGCGAGTGCGCTACGCCAAACAAGAAGCAAAATTGAAAATGGAAGCGGCTGCCAGAGAAGCCGAAAACCAGAAGGAAGAGGCTGCCAGAGAAGCCGAAAACCAGAAGGAAAAGGCTGCCAGAGAAGCCGAAAACCAGAAGGAAGCAGCTGCCAGAGAAGCCGAAAACCAGTTGGAAAGGGCAAGGATAGCGGCAGAGTTAGAAGTGCTGATGCTAGAACGAGAAGAAGAGGCTGCCAGGGTGGAAGCAGATTACATAGAAGATGCTGAAGGAATGCATGATCTGGTTGACGTAAAATCTACTTCAGAAAGGATCAGATTGGAAGGCACAAGCGACTATGTCCGATCTCAAATAGACTGGAAGACTTGTTCTCCCTCTCCATGCTTATTTGATAACGCCCCATGTCATGAGGAGTCTCAGAGAGGCCCGATTGCACCACATCCATCCGAGGAAGACAATTTACCCTTGCAATTCCGCGATAAATTCAAGAATGAAAGGGCTCACGACAAGTACTTCTCGACACCAAACTTACCAGATTTGGGGAGAAGAGAGGCAAAGACCGAATTCAGAACAGCAAATTCCATAACAGATGTACGCCCTCAGTCGTATACCCACCGACATATTTTCCCAGCCCGCATGCCACTTGCAGTCGAACCCATGGCACGGTATTTAGCACGACAGGATCTCGTCACTTCAGGACTATACCAGTTTGACGATAAACCTGAAAATTACCGTGCATGGTACTCCACATTCACCAACGCTATCGACGGAGTCCAGCTCAGAGCAACCCAAGAGTTGGATCTTATGGCGAAATGGCTGGGAAAAGAATCATGCGAACAGGTGAGACGCATACATTCAGTGTACATCAACAAACCCGAGCTAGCCTTGAGCAAAGCATGGGAGAGACTTCGGGAGGGCTATGCGGCCCCCAAAATTATTGAAGCGGTGCTATACCGACGTCTGGAAAATTTTTCTAAGGTGTCAGCCAAGGACCACACTTAAGTTAAGAGAGCTCGGAGATTTACTCATGGAGATTCAAGGCGCCAAAGAAGATGGCTACTCAACCGGTCTAGTACACCTAGATACTCCATACTGGATTAGACAAATCGTGGACAAACTTCCATTTGGGCTGCAGGACAGGTGGGTGTCTGTTGCCTCAGAGTACAAGGAAGACCACAATGGTCGATTTCTTCCCTTCGAGTATTTCACTAGGTTCGTGTGCAAGGAGGCGAAGAAGTGAAACGACCCTAGCCTCATGGGTCCAGGAAGCAGTACAATTTACACCAAGCCAGATAAATCCTCTTCGAATAATTTCAACATTAATAAACCAGTCTCAGTGCTTAAGCCTTTACAACTAACAACGACCCTAGCAAGAATTGTCCATTGCATAACAAACCCCACCCCCTCAAGAAATGCAGAACGTTTAGGGAAAAACCCCTTGAAGAGAGGAAGGCCCTTTTCAAGGAGAAAAGAATATGTTTTAAATGCTGTTCCTATACCTCTCACCTTGCTAGAGAGTGTACGATCGCCGTGAAGTGCCCTGAACGTAATAGCACTAATCGCGATGGGGCCATGCATCCCGGCCCGTTACCGCAAACCAACAACGCTCCTTCACCCCCACAACAGGACGGCGGGGAGGGAGAAGCTCACTCCAGGACAACTGTTGTCAGCTCGAGCTGTACAGAAGTTTGCGGTCAAGCTCAGTCAAGCCGTTCTTGTTCAAAGATCTGCCTCACCAAGCTGTACCCTAAGGGAGCCAAAGACAAGGCCATCAAAGCCTACGTAATTCTGGACGATCAGAGCAATCGCTCGCTAGTCAGTCCAGAGTTCTTTAACTTGCTCCACATTGAGAGTAATCAGTTCCCATACTACCTTAGAACTTGTTCGGGCAGCGTGGAAACTTATGGAAGGAAGGCAGAAGGCTTCCAGATCGAGTCCCTGGATGGTAAAGTCGTCATCTGTCTCCCTCCACTCTTAGAGTGCAATGAAATCTTGAATAACCGCACTGAGATCCCGACGCCAAGTGCGGTGCTACACCAGCCACATCTCCACCACATCGCCAAACACATCCCAGAACTGGATCCAAAAGCAGAAATACTCCTGCTATTAGGAAGGGATGTTCTCCAGGTACACAAGGTTAAGCAGCAGGTCAATGGACCACACGACGCCCCCTTTGCGCAACGCCTGGATCTGGGCTGGGTGGTGATAGGAGAGGCGTGTCTCGGCAACATACACAAACCGACGGTTAGCACACTCAAGACCAACGTGCTAGAGAGTGGCCGCCATTCAATTTTTCAACCCCGCACAAGTGTCACGTGTATTAAGGAAGCACGACAAGGCTTTAACAAATGTAAGGTAACTGACAAGACGCTGGGTCAGTCAGTCTTCGCTCAAACTGAGCATGATAATAAACTTGCTCAATCAGCTCAAGATGCCATTTTCTTAAAAACCTAGGACACCAAGGTCTGCAGAGATGAAGCAAATAATGGGGTCGCCCCACTGCCTTTCAGAGAACCTCGCCAGAGCTTGCCAAACAACAAAGAGCAGGCAGTCAAGCGGTTCACGCTCTTGCAAAAAACCCTGAAAAGGAAACCTGAGATGCAGCAACGTACCCGATTGACCCACGAGGTACCGTGCACACCAATGGCAGAGGTCACAGCCATTATAAATGCACGACCACTCCTACCTGTGTCTTCTGACCCGGAAAACCCCTTCATACTCTCGCCATCAATGCTCCTTACGCAGAAGGCAGGAGCTTCCTCTCCACCAGGGGACTTCTCTGATAAGGATTTGTACACAAAGCGTTGGAGACAGGAATATCTACCTTTGTTGCAACACAGACAAAAGTGGACAGAACCCTGCAGGAATCTCCAAGTTGGAGATTTAGTCCTGCTCAGGGACAAGCAAATCGCCCGCAACTGCTGGCCAATGGCCAGAATCACTGCTACATTCCCTAGTAGGGATGGACATGTCAGGAAGGTTGAGTTGAAAACTACCGACCAAGGTGATGTGAAAATTTACCAGAGGCCAGTTACAAAAGTCATTCTACTTCTACCTAAAGACTGATTTAGAGACTGAAGTTTTGTATTATGTTCATTGTGACCTTACGAAGGTCAAGCGGGGAGTGTGTTGCCTTTATGGCAGTTATTTAGTTTATAATATTTTCGCTTAGTAAATTCGTTGTCTGTGATATACTGCGGCATGCAATGACGTCACATCCGGTTTCACCGCATCTTTTGGGAAAATACCAGTTTGGAGAAACGGGAAGGTGGGGGTTCACATGTGCGAGTCCAGTGCAAGAAAAGTTGTCTTCTACGCATTAGAAACACAGTGAAGCAATGCTGTAAGTTCACGAGATAATCGATATGTTGAATTAAAATGTTAACGCTGATTCTGTTAAAAGTACGATGGTCAATAAGGTTTATGTTTTCGTTAGTTAAAGAGTTGTGGATAGTTGCGTTGAAGTGTATTTAAAGCAGTCAATGGCATAAGTAGATTCAGACTGTATGCTGCACTTTAATGTAATGTAGTTGTTGTAGTTTACTTTTGCAAGTATTTACGATGTAAATGTGATATCAAGAAGGAAACAAATACTGTACAAATCTTGTATTGTTTTATCAACAGTTTTCACCATACGTTAATGTGGAAGAGTGAACAGTAAATGGTTAATCTTACTGCGACCTTGTTTTCATTGACTACGGTTTACCTCGGTGTTTAGTTCGGCGTTCTGTTACACCCGAGCGAGAACACTACAGGTGGAGTCCTCCGTGATATGTCACTTCTTTCTAGCATCTAGAAGTCGATAACTATCTTCTTTGACTTGTTGTCACCAGTCTCAAGCTCTACCACCTCCTCTCATGTAGGCCATCTCATCATTGCTGGTGATGAGCCCAACTGTTGTCACATCATTGTCAAACCTGTCAATGTGATTGCTTGGGTGTTTGTGTGCAGTTACGTGCGAGCAGAGTGCATGGAAGTGGGCTCAGTACACAGCCCTGGGGGGCAACAGTGTTGAGTATGATGGGGAGGGAAGAGTTCTTCGCTTTGAGTTTTCTGCTTGACATCAGTCTTCAGGTGACAGCAAAAATGTTTCTTTCCCTCCCCCCCCCCAACGAATGGTGAAGCTTTCGATCTCAGAACACCATGCATTTGCAGTTAATTAGCTCCAGAATCCCCTATTTATCTAATCAAACCAATCTTGATAATTCTGGTGGACATTTGCTTTAAGGTACTATTGCTAGCCATGATCTTAATCATCACATTAATCTGATGAAATAAAATATTACAAGATCAGGACCTCAACTCAGGCACAGTACTTGGGGTTTATTGGAAAGTAGAAATCCACATCATCCTATTTGCTTAAGGCACAGATCATTTACAGCAGGCATATTAAATGAATTATTTTCACAAAAATTTTCCAAGCCCACTGGCAGGATAAACAAACCAACATGAGTGTCATGACCCAGACCTGTAGTCATAACTTACACATAGCCAGCTCTGATTAGCATGCTCAGCCTCAGACTTCCAAATCCAACGCACTATTCTGTGCTCCATCATGACATTATAAGATTGACAGGGAAATTTTCAAGGACGTTGTCAGTTTCCTTGGAAATGTGTATCACCACCAATGGCATGAAATTCCCTGTGTTTTAATTGCTTCATATGAAGGGGCAGCAATCATGATGGCACTGAAAACCTTAGGTCAATTTCATAAACTTCACCTTAGTGAGGGAAGCAGGGTATCAACTCCCAAACTTTCCACTTGCTTGGTCTACCCAGCACCTGCAGTCCACATCAGCCATCTCAGAACTAGAGTGCAAATATGTCATCATTAAAATAAAAGATGCTTCGAATGCAATCACTTGATTCTAAAATGCCTAAGGCACTGAGAAATACAAACAAACCATCAAAACAGTGCTGTAAATTCTGGTGTATAAGCCGAGAATTTGGCTCTAAAATTTGGTCCTAAAATTAGGGGGTTGGCTTATACAAACGGTGCCAACTTTGGAAAAACGAATACACAGAAGACAGGTCGTATTTATTAGCTGTTTTTGAGTCAAATTCGTTCCACTGTCGTCGCATGAATTCTTTGAACAATTTGTTTAAACTCACATCTAGTGGCTGGAGCACGGAGATCAAACCACCGGGGATGACTGCAATGTCCATATTTTCAGCTTTCAGTGCTGCTTTTGTCTCGGCTGACAAGTGTGCTTTGAAGACATCCCAGACAAGTGGCAACTTTTCTTTTTTGAAACCTTTGGGACGTCAATGCCACACCTCTTTAACCCACTTCAAGCAACCCGCTTCATCCAGGGAATTTTCTGAGCAATCTTTGTTTTTTGTCTCAACACAAGATCACGTCTATTCATAAATAGGGTGCACCAACTTCGCGTAGCTTTGAAATTTTCGCTGACTTCACAGTGTTTTTCGGCCCATTTTCAAAGCTTGAACTCGAATCATTTCTCTGGTAACAATGTATCCGGACGATGGCTGGTTTTTCATCCACTCTAAAACTTTTTCTTCCAGTTCTGGCCACTGGCATGTTTTCCCGCGGTTTGCACATTTCGTCTTTGGCATTTCCATCATCGTGTCCTCTGCCTTTTTCCACTCTCTCACTTGTTTCTTGTTTACATTAAACTTCTTAGCAGCTGCAGAATTATTCGTTCCTTTAGCAAAATCAACAACCTTCAGCTTGAAGCCAGCATCATATCACATTCGTTTTAATCTTTTGCACATGGCAGTCGCAAACTCAATACTGAGTAGACGTACTGATCCCGCCACCCCATGTTATGTTTTAACAAGATTACAATGGGCGCTAAATGGCTTCGTGGGGGTTACAATTCTGAGGATTCTTTACCATTGGAGACCTAATCCAAAATTTTCCTCCGATATATTTATTAAGAATTTACTTATAATGCTCTACAACGTGTAGGCCTGTTTTCTTAGCAGGTACTGGTTCACAAACTTTCCCTGTTCCAGATCCGGCAAAGCTGAGTACAGGCATGTGAGATCTTGTGATCTTTTCCGGTTAAATCAAAAACCTCTACAAAAGGGATCGGCTTATACAAAGATAACATGAAGAAGTCACTTTTTTAACCTTGAAAATGGGGGTCGGCTTATACTCTGGAATATACGGTAGTTCTTATTGGACAGACATAAAAAAGACTACTTGGGAGTAGAACTGAGGCAGCAGATGATTTTGCTGAAGCTGGGGTACAGGTGATACGTTGAGGTGCAGACCCAAGGAGAGAGCATAATCAGTCATAAATTATCTTGGGAGAAATGGAAACCATTTCTAATTTTATTTTTAAGCTACTCTTCTTTCTCAGCACAAACAGCATGCCCCTCCCAGACAAATAAAGATACAACACCAGCAATTCTCCATAGAACTTTACAAATCACATAAAAATCCACAGGCCACAACACCAAGAGTTAAATTAGAGACAGATTTATTGGCTTGTTTGATAAAACATTGCGGCGAGCATTTGGTCCATAATGACAGGTGCGGAAGCTCTTTAACTCAACAACAGTTTTATTGTGATTGACACAAACAGACTAGGCACCATGCGGAGAGTGAACCCAACCAGTCTCACACAGCTGGGGGAAGCTGACCATCACACACCCCGGTTACAGTTAGGGTGACCTACAAATACACAAGCAAATGACTGTATAACCCAAGCTAAATTGTAACAATAAACAAACTGGAACTTTCCACCATAATCCCACAAAAGCATTTTTAACACAAAAACAATAAACAGTACTGGTCATTAGAAATGGAGGGGCAAGCTGTCAACCACAACCCCACCCAGAAAGTCATAATATTTTCAACCTGAAATGTTAACCATTTCTTTTTGCACAGATGTTGCTGACCTACTGAGTTTTACCAGCATTTTCGGTGTTTTTTTAATTTCATTTACTTGGTCAGCTAGCTGGATGGATGAGTACTCTAGTTTTTGCATGTGTGTTTTTAAAAGATTGAGAAAGGTCCTCAATCTGTATACTGCAAGTAGGCCTTTGGGAAGCATACTGTATGGGCCACTCTTACATCAAGTCCTTGAGTGATCAAAAGGAGGGACTTCCCACACAGTTCAGGGAAGGTTATTTTGCAATGAAATCTGAACCTGTTACCCCTACTAGTATTTTTAGGTGTTCAGTGCCACTAAACACATGTTCAAGAAGGTCATCCTTTACATTTATTTCCTCCAAGCTGTATTTCTCGCTGATTTTTTTCTATGCCGAAGATCATTTTTGTCATAATACCGAAGATTACTAAGAGCTCAAATTTCATATTGTTGCAAGGGCTCCCGAAGAGGCTGCATTGCAAAGAATTCAAGGTATCAGAAAACTGTGTCAAGGAATATTGTGACTACTTAAATGGTGAGTATTTTATACCATTTACAATAGACTGATACAGCAAGCATGGTAAAGTGAATCAGCAGTCAGAGCTAGATCTAAAATAGCATGCCGGGGGGGCTTTCTGTAAAATGAGGCTTATTGAAAATCAGGTAAAAGTCACAGGATCTGAGGGAAAAGAAGAACTAGAAAAACCCAATCTGAAAATTAAGCCAAGAAGTTAAGTCCAGACTCAAGATAGGAGTAGACCTTCAGAAAATTTATTATTTTGAGAAATTTGCAACATTGAGCAGAAAATTATGGAATACAATTTTGTTTCTCTGTATTAAATTATAATTTTTCTGATGTCTTTGCAAGTACAATAATGTAAAGAAAATAGTGATAATTTAGTAAAATTACTTTTACTGAAACTTTGCAATAGCCCAGTGAATTAATGAATATTACCATGCATGTTGAACTTGCTTTAAGGAACACAGGTAAAGGAGAAGGCAGAAGTGTCATTGAAAAGAAAGTCATTCTTCTCTCACAGAGCTTCCTTATATAATAATCAGGAAAGGTAGTTGCTGGTTAAAAATGGGAGCAGTGGGATGGGGGGGGAGGGACAGGGGCAGGAAACAACATTGGCATTCAACTAAGAGGGGAATATTGTCTGCATGGGGATAGAAGAATTACTGCAAATCATTAAAGTTCACTCAAGAAGAAAAACTCATAACTATTAGCAGTGTTACATTTCCCTCCCTCCTGGAAAATGTGTATTGACAAGTCTATTTGCTGTCCCATTAAGTTTGTACATTGTACAAATACAGTTTTACTCGCTGCATACACATAAATACAAAAATGCAGTCCATCAATATCGACTGCTAAAGTTAATTTCCAATCCACAAAAGAATATAATGAATCAATTCAGCTTCAGTGCAAACCAAGTGCGTACAATATTCAGAGCGGACTTCCACAGTCCGAGCAAATCCAAAGTTAACTGTATCAGGTTGGTTTTGTACGATTCTGGATCTGGTCTTTGCCTTCCACGGATCCATGAACATCCAATAGAAAGCAGTTTCCAGGAGTCCAGTCTCAATGCCCAGTTTTTCCATCTGATACCCCAAAGTTGTCTCCAGTCTCAGCTACTCCTTGTTGTCACATCCATGACTGTGAATTCACCTGTTTGGGAAGTGCAGAGGGACATGGCAGGTTTCTAAGAAGCACATTCTCTCCAAGACCCAATCATAAAAACTGGGTAACCAACAATGGAAAACTTGCACACTGTGTGACAATGGCTCACAATCTAATTATCCTTACAGCTGGATTTCTCACCAGAGCTGTAATGCCTTTTGAGGAGAGCTTTAATCTTGCCTTTATTCAAGTGAATAAATCCTAAAATATCTGATGGCTATTTCTGCTCTTTCATAAAATGTGCAGGTTAGTACTTTCCATTTCCATATGAATTGACCATGGGCTTGGATGAATAACGCAAAGTGTTTCACTGCCTGTATATTTGGCCCCCAGGACTTGATATCTGAGCAATAAACTCTTCTGCATGAATATGAGTGTCCCATAGACCTAAAAATTACCTAACTGCTGAGCTGCTTGAAAAACGCTCTGTTCTGTATAGCAAAAATGACTTTTATTATTATTTTGGCAAATAATTGCATTGCTGCTGTATCCACTCAATGTGTATCACTAGCAAAACTTGTCAGAATAACTTTCAAACCAACCTTTATCTCATCTCTTTGCTCAGTATTTCACCACAGCCCCTTATTATGATAGGTCAGCTGTTGAATATGACCAAAAGTTGTTCTGGATTCATAACTGATGTCAATTTAATACAATAGCTTAAAATGCTTCTGAGAGAAAAAAAGTGCTCATCAGTTTTCCCCCTCTCACCCAACACAAATTTCTAAATATCCAAAATAAGGTTGGGGAAAACCAAATCAAGCATTGTGGATTTATTTAGAATATCCATTGAATTGTTTTAAGACAATAATAGGTTCTTTAAATGTATCATTTGTCCAAAAAGCTTCATGAATTCATAAAGATACTCTTTCCAAAGCTTTCCAATACACTGTATTTGTAAATTTGGAAGGAACAAAGGATGTTGGTGTGGTAACTTCTACTTTACAAAAGGGCCACTTGACAATTTTATGGCCAAAAGAACATCTTTATCTGGGACGGCAAATGATATTTACAATAAAGAGGCTTCAGGTACATTGTGCGGCATGGGTGGTGGAACTACATACAATGCATACTGGGAGTAAAAAACCCCGCCAACCCCAGATCCCGCCTCTTGTTACCAACAGCTTCTCGATTAGTATTAACTTACTTTTAATAATACTCACATTACAACACTTCCCCCCCTTTAAAATCCAACATTCCCCAAATATAGAAGAACTGGGAAATAAAAACAGTGGTTTCATTAGCAACAGGTTACCAATACAAAACACCTAAAAACCGTGGCAAATTCAACATTCAATCTAACAACAAAAAACTATCCAACCAAAGATTCAGTCTGTCAGGAGGTTTGCGAGGGCGCTGTGATCTACGCACTACCCCCGGTGACCCAGCAGGCACCACTGGTGAGGATGTTTTGGGTGGATCCGGTGCTGGGGGCATAAGAGGGGTCTGTGTGTCTGCGTGAGAATGTCCATCCTTCTCAGGGGACCCTAACCCCGACCCCTCTGTCAGCTTTTCTCCCTCTGGCAAAGTCACTGGTGAAAATGCTTTCCTGGTATGCATTAAGTGGTCATTGCTCCTTCACTGTTTTGGACTACCGAGTTTCTTTGAAATCGATGGTGAGCTATTCTCAGCATTATTGCGATAAACAGCATCTGCAGGTTTGCCACCTGGCTTGGAACGCACTGAAGAAGGAACTTTGGTTTTTGAATCATTGTCATGACCATACCTCAGAACAGACCCAATTGCAAATTTTTTCATAGAGTTCCTTGTTATAACTTGGAACTATCTGGAGTTCAACAGCAGGAAATTGCAATGCATTTCAGAAAACCTCTTGTGCTTGAACAAAGGTCTTGTCTGTTAAATCACTGTCACTGATTTTGATGATACATTCATTCTCCTGGAGCAGGTTCTCTTGTCTTGAATGGCTGTTCTCTTCAATACCATGAAAACTCAGGCCAAGGAATCTTCTGTTCAGTGTAGAGTTAAAGGGCACCACATGGATTCCCAAGGGACCACCGTTTCCAGAAAATTCTACCTTCTTTGTCAAATCACTTAGAGTGCTTTCTGAATGCTTGTCTGTTGGTTCTGGAGGCTCTGTTCCTACATCGTCTGTGGGTGCCCCGTTTGCTACTGTTATGATTGGCTTCACATGCCAGTTCCTGTTAGTGGGATCATCAGGCTGAGATGCACCTTGCTGTAACTGGGCAGGTGGTACAACAGCTGGGTCACTGCTTCGCCATACTGGAAGTGGTGTGCCAGTTTTCAGTGCCGAGGGGGTAACTTCAATTTCTCCTGTAATAGGCTGAAAAGCCACAAGCTGTCCTGCGAGCTCACTCTCAAATGTGTCCGGACTACACCTGTCACTCACATTGCCATCGACGACTTCATCTGCACGCTGCACCTCTTGTTCTTCATATACTGCAACAAGCATTTTGTCTGCCTTCAAAATTGGAACAATAGGAGCTGCCCACCTTGAAAACTGGATGGGCTCAATAATGCCCAGCCCTTGTAAACGTTCCAGCTCCTCTTCGACTTTGCCTTTCATGGTACAGGCACCGACCTGGGCTTTAAAAAATGTGGCGTGGCCTCAGGGTCAACATGGAGTTTCATGGTCACGCCCTTCAGTGTGCCCAGCTCCTCCCTGAAAGCGTCACTATACAGCTGCAGAATGTCCTCCGTCGTGTGTGCATACTTAATTTCATGCCAGCTGAGCTGGATTTTGTGAAGCCAATTGCAGCCCAAATGACTGAGCCCTCTGCCCTTAGCTATCAACAGCCTGGCTTCAGCCTTCTGAAATCTCCCGTAATGAAACTGAAAACATTAGGGTATGCACTTTGTGCCAGGTGATTACATTGCTCAGAGCCTGCCTGATATTGGCCTAAGGTGGAATGTACACCACGACAAGGATGATAGCAGAAAACTCCCTTGGCATATAAAATGGTTGTCATTTGACTGCCAGATGTTCCAGGTGAGGTAAGCAGGTCTGAGCCAGAACTGCCACGTTTGTGCATCATGATGAGTTCATCATAAAGTATACTCCACCTCCTCTGCTTTTAAAAGACTCCACTGTCCTGTCTTTGTTGAGAATCATGAAGCCACCGAGCTGTGCGCTGCATCCGAAATGGCAGGTATGAGCCATGTTTCATAAAGCAAAGTACACAGCAGTCCCCGATGGCCCACCGGTACAGCAATCTTGCTCTAAGGTCTTCAATTTTATTTTCCAGAAACTGTACATTCGTCAGCTGAATATTTGGGAGCAGAAGTCTAAGGCCTCTTGATCTTATAGGTTGGTACAGCATCCCCACTTCCCCTTTCTTAAAGGGGAACTGCACTCGCAACCCAAAATCCGAGTCTCATTGATTTTGCGTATCAATAGATTTTTTAAACATATTGATACGATGCTATGAATGTGGATTTCAGCTGTAGTAGTCCTAAACAGGAATATTTGATGATTCCCATCGAAACTGCGCGCAATTGGCACTTAATGGCGCCAACTAGTCTTGTGACAGAGAATAGGCTAATCATCAAGCACTCATTTACACAAATCCCATTTTATGTTTCCTACGTTCCCACAATTCTCCATTAATTCTCATGTATACGTGAGATACGATTACTTTAAATACAGACCAAGAACAATTCAAACATTTTTTTCTGCCATCCTCTTTCTCAAGGCTTTCAATTTGCCTCCTGATAGTAATAGGCTCACTACTCTCCAAAGGCTTTCCTTCTATTACATTAACCTGAATCTCTGACTCCCCAGAAATCGTACCCATCTCTGAACAATAAACCAAGGGCTATGCCTAAATATCTCATCCACACACAAAAAATGCAGGTGTTCCTCCAGCATCTTGTGTGTTTGGATCCAAATTCCCAGTATCTGCAGTCTCTCATGTTGAATCCCTCCCCTAAACACAAAACCATCCATAACGTCAATTTGTTAGAATATCTGATGTTACCGACATAAGATAAATTCATTGTGGTAAATTATACAGGCTTTAATTTATTTTCATATTTCTCCAGCAGACGAAGAGTTTCCCATTTCATTTTATGGAGACTGAAGCAATCATGGTTTGTACTATAATTATTAATTGATATTCCATTTATTTGTAAGGTCTCACTTCCAAAGATGATAATCAGATCTCATCAAGAGTTAAAATTAAACCAAACTGGACTGAACGTAAGCAATGAATAAAAATACAATTGCTCTATATAAAAGAACAAGAACAGTACAAGTGATCCTCTGCTTTAAAAGAGTGTGCTTTCCTAGAAACTATCTGTATCATGACCTTCCATAACAGAAACCCTTATTTCTCACTGAACCTATTTTATGTGGAGCTATATTCCAACAGGATTTTTTTGTTTCAACTGTAATGACCCCACTGCTGCACAATATACACACACGGGAATTCTGAAAATTGAAATTTCTGTAGTATATATTTCAATATACACTTCAATAAATATCATTATATTAAAAACACAGCAGCTGTTCCTCCGGTCGAGGAGCTGCACACATGGCAACCCACCTATATAGTAATTCCAGCAGGGAGTCAACCAGACTATTTCAAATTTAATAAATTGAGATTTATTTCACATTACAAAATAGTTCTAAGGCAAGATCTATGGGAATAAAATGTAGGAGGTAGAAAATAAAATCCAAATTCCTGATCAGCTGTCTATAAACAAGCTAATTGAAACAGTGTCATTAAAACATAAGATTTACATCAATAAGCAAATCAAAGTACAATAGCTGCTAAAATCAGACTTAGACAGTAAGAAATAACTGCAGTCAACTGACTGATACAAGATCAAAACAGATTAACTGAAACTTACATTGTCACTTTCACGCAAACATTAGCAGATTAAAGCCCTTGAAAATTACTTCCATGGTTGATTGACATCCTAGTATTAATAGTCACATAATTCTCATTAGAAGTCTCTAGCCGCATTTGCATGAAAACTAAAAAAAGATGCAACCATAACAAAACTAAGAATAAGCAGCTTGAACAATTCACAGGAAATCCAAGTTGTAGTTTGAAATTAAAGTATCAAGAGGAAGAGGTTGCCTTGTCTGTTTCCAATGCAAATGTATTAAGTTTCTCTTCAATCTCATGGTGGACCAGGAGCTGTGATATTTACTGACAATGGGATCTACTTGATTATTCTTAGGATGTTACAAGTACACATTTTATGTCTATATGATTTATCTTAAAATACAAACTCCATGAGTGATTTTTTATTATGTGCCTAGTTTCTTTTGGTAGTGATTGGTCAATTTTACTTGAAATACCATAATAACATGGGTGCTCTGTACATGATTTTACACTGAGTATGCTCATGATGCTGAGCTACGTCCTAGGATGCACTGAGATACATCATCAGCGATGTAACCTGGTATCATCAGGTATTGATGTGATAATCAGACCCATTGAAATGGGTCTTTCAACATCAGACTCTTGCACCCAAGCAACCCAGCTAGGTTTGATCAAGCTCTGGCTTATGTCCCAGCAGCATTGGTCCATGGGTCATACCTCTTGATCCACAGCCACCTGGAGACTTGCTCAGCAGCCTCTGCAACTGTCCTGATGGCTCTTTTCTTTGCAGTCCCAAGGAGAGAGTAGGTTCTGCACAGCAAGCAGCCAAAATCTCTACAGCCCACCTCTATAAACTCACATAGTGCCCTCTACCCCATCTTTGGCACTGCTCTGCAGCTCCTAGTATTTGGCTTTCTTACATTCAAATGCCTCCTCAATCAGATCTTCTCAAGGAACTATCAGTTCTACTGTGGCCATTTGCTTCAAGGTTCCTGACAGAATGACCCTGTCAGGCCTTAGGGATGATGATGCGATGAAGTCAGGGAACTTTAATTCATAATACATTTCTATTCATAATACAATGCTGCTCAAAAGCAACAAGTAGCATAAAATTCTCAGATCACTATCGATTCTAAAGATGTTTTTAATATCATAAACATTTGTGGAACACAATTTCAAGCTGGTCTAAATTCAGTTACATTTACATTCAGTTACATTTTTAAAGAACCTCATTCAATACTTCGATGGAGGTGGAAATCTAATGCAATATTTTTTTTTAAATGTTTTCCGGTTGCTTTTCACATGCACTTGGGAAACAGGACTGATCAATCATTTTACCAATCATCTAAATAGAAAAGCATTTTCAGCTATTTTATTTACATTTTTCTTGTAGGGTTGATTCTAATAAGAAGATCTTGATGTCATTTTTCTTGAATATTCATTAAATCCATTGGATTCCTAAAGTCAACAAAACTCTAAATTAACAGTGTTTGAAAATTTGCCCCTTATCTACAAACTCTTGCAATTCCAACCTATTCGTCTTGAAATGGTGGAAGTAAAACTTAATTCAAAAACACTGAAAGATTACACCTACAGTACTGTGCAAAGTTCTTAAGCACATATATATAGCTAGGGTGCCTATGACCTTTGCACAGTATTGCATTTGTCAACATGGAGAAGAGAGTGAGTTTGTAAATCTGGTAGGAGCAAAGGGTGTTGGGAACGGTGAGGGAGTTGCATTGTGGGAGGATTGTTGGACAGGTGGCAGAGGAGTGCCAGGGCAAGTGAAGGCATACCCAACCCTGAGGCACCAGCCAAGGTCATTTGATTGGCTTACTGATCATTACAGAATGTCTCTGATGCTTTCAACTCCCTAGCTCTCCCTTTCCCTTATCCCAAATACAATTCCCCTCTCCCTGCTCCCTTCGCACTCTTGGTTCACAATAGAGACACATATCAGAAACAGGATAATCATCATTCACATCATGAAATTTGTATTTTTTTGCGGTAGCAGAACAGTACAATACATGAAATCACTAAGGTAATGGGCAAAAGTATTAGGCACCCTAGCTATACACATGTGCCCAAGTCTTTTACACAGTACTTTATATACTTCATACAAATGGGAAAAAGAAATGGTTCATGTGTTCTACATGGGAGGAGGCAGTTGACAACAAGGGCCAAAGAAATATTTCACTATATTTATGAGGTAAGTTGCATGAAAAATGTGCCAAAATGTTAACCCTAACTTTGTGCAGACCTCATGCTGCTCCCGGCTTCTTAAAACAATACATATTTAAATTATAAAATTGATAATAAATGCTTCAAAAGTAAACAACAATTGGCAATTAAAAGTAACATGCTAACAATGAAGGGAAATTTCATTTACCTATCAAATGAAATGACACATTTTGTTTTTTTTGCGATAGCAGAACAGTACAATACATGAAATCATGACAGTAATGGACAAAAGTCCATAACTAAGCAGATCTGCGTGTCACATTATCAGAACACAGCTGTGCAGAAGACAGGATGTGGTTTGCATACTGTACCTCAAAAGGTTAGTGAAATATTGCAATCAACCCTGGAAGCGAGGAAACCAACAACTTGCAGGATAATACAACTACAGGACAAAAATTCTAATCTTCCCAATTTTTACATCTCCACCCCTCCAGAAATTCTTCAGGCCACGAACTGAGAAAATAATTTAAAACTACACACAGAGAGCTGGGAAGGGTGCAAGCAGGATAAGAGTATGAGACAAATCAAAAGCACTTTGGAACAGAAATCCTGGAAATTCCAAATTTACAGCCCATTGTGTGGGGCCTATCAGCAGCGGCAACTGAGCTCGACGAAGGAGTGCTTCTCGCAGGTCAGTAGCAGTTATTTAAAACAAGAGCTTCGCGGGCATTAGTCCATTGTGCAGGGCCTTTAGCAGCAGCAACTGAGCTCGACAAACTACCGTAGATTCCGGACTACAGAGCGCACCTGATTAAAAGCCGCTGGCTCTAATTTTAGAAATAAAATCAATTTTTTAATTGTAAAGGCCGCACCGGATTTTAGGCCGCACCGCTACTTTTAAATATACATACGTATCGGTAACACAAATTACGTTGCATATACTTTTTTACTGAACAGCACGAACAACATTCCAATATCTCCTAGCGACTGGTAAAAATATATATACTGCAGCCTACCAGGAAAAGTTATTGATCGCCTTTAACTTAAAAGCAGCGTTTTCGCTCGGGTCTGACGCGCTCGCGTAACGCGATCGGGTCTAATCGGGTCTGACGCGCTTGCGTAACGCGATCGGGTCTAATCGGGTCTGATGCGCTCGGGTCTGACGCGCTTGCGTAACGCGATCGGGTCTAATCGGGTCTGATGCGCTCGGGTCTGACGCGCTTGCGTAACGCGATCGGGTCTAATCGGGTCTAATCGGGTCTGATGCGCTTGGGTCTGACGCGCTCGGGTCTGACGCGCTTGCGTAACGCGATCGGGTCTAATCGGGTCTAATCGGGTCTGATGCGCTCGGGTCTGACGCGCTCGGGTCTTGCTTTTCTTCGAGTATTTTCCATGTTGATGAGGGTGAGTACAAATGACTGACTTACAATAATTTAATTGTGAAAGTGCGCTTGTTTTATCGTACAATTTCATTGGACCTCTGTGAACTACTCATCAATTTTATTGGTCTACTGTTACGAGGCAAAATGTTTACGAGGCGGCATGAAAAAAAAAACATGTATTAGCCGCAGATTAAAGGCCGCAGAGTTCAAAGCTGTTCAAAATGTGGGAAAAAAGTAGCGGCTTATAATCCGGAATCTACGGTAGATAAAAGTACAGAAGGGACAAACAGAGTGACCACTGTCAGGAGTAGGCCAGTGGCGAGAGTAGAAGCGACAGGCTTTGGCAAAAGCGAGCTTCAGTGAGGTAAATGGGTAGATGGATTCATTTTTGGTTTTCTTTGCATTTTTTTTGAGGAATAGAGAGCATGTCGGTAGGGTTAGTATTTTGCTCTGGGTGTTGGATATGGGAATCCTGAGAATCTTCCGGTCTGCCAGATGGCCACATCTGCGCCAGGTGCACCGAGATGCAGCTCCTGAGAGACCGTGTTAGGGATCTGGAGCTGCGGTTTGATGACCCACAACTTATTAGGGAGAGTGAACAGGAGATAGAGAGGAGCTACAGGGAGTTAGTCACCCTGAGGCTGCAACAGTTAGATAAATGGGTGACGGTCAGGGAAGCGAAGGGAAGAGCTCAGATAGTAGAGAACACCCCTGTGGACATCCCCCCTCAGTAATCGTTAACTCGTTTTGGATGCGGTTGAGAGGGATGATCTGACAGAGGACGACCACGGCTATCAGGTCTCTGGCACTGAGCCAGGTTCCATGGTGCAGAAGGGAAAGAGGAAGATGAGGATTGCGGTAGTCATTGGGGATTCCACAGTAAGGGGAACAGATAGGAGCCTGATAGAGATAATCACATAGTGTGTTGCCTCCCAGGTGCCAGGGTACGGGATGTCTCAGATCAGATGCAGAGTATTCTAAAGGGAGAGGGTGAACAGCCAGAAGTCTTGGTACACGTTGGTATCAATGACGTAGGTAGAAAAAGGGAAGAGCTCCAGAAGAGAGAATTCAGGGAGTTAGGTAAGAAGCTGAAAAGCAGGACCTTTAGGGTAGTAATCTCAGGATTGCTGCCTGTGCCACGTGCTAGTGAGTGCAAGAATAGCATGATCAGGCGTATTAATGTGTAGCTGAGAGACTGGTGTAGTGGGCAGTGCTTCAGATTCCTGGATCACTGGGGCCTCTTCTGGGGGAGGTACGACCTGTACAAAAAGGACGAGCTGTTATGGAGGGTTTAAACTAATTTGACAGGGGAATAGGAACTGGAGTGATAGGGTTGAGGAAGGGAAAACAGAAATAAATCAAAGACAGCATGCAACAGATATTATAGAAAGAACAGGCAGGAGATGAGGCTTAATCACAGACAGTGGCATGAGTTACAGGGCAATCGAGACGTGGTACAGTTAAAACAAAAAGCAACAAATACTGGACTGAAAGCAGCATAAGGAATAAAATGGACGATCTTGAAATTCAGCTACAGATTGGCAAATATGACATTGTGGCATCTCTGAAACTCAGCTAAAGGATGGCTGCTATTGGGAGCTGAACATCCAAGGATATACGGTGTATCGGAAAGATAGGTTAGTCGGCAGAGGGTGTGGCTCTGTGTATGAGAAATAATATTAAATCATTAGAAAGAGATGACATAGGATTGTAAGTTGTAGAGTCACTATGGGTTGAGTTAAGAAATGGCAAGGGTAAAAGGACCCTAATGGCAGTTGTACACAGGCCTCCAAACAGCAGCCAGGATGTGGATTACAAATTATAGCAGGAGATAGAAAAGGCATGCCAGAAGGGCAATAATAAGCGTAGGGGTTTTAATATGAAAGTGATTTGGGCAAACCAGGTCAATACTGGACCTCAAGAGAGAGAATTTGTAGAATGTCTAAGGGATGGCTTTTTAGAACAGCTTGTTGTTGAGCCCACTAGGGGATTGGCTGTGCTGGATTGGGTGTTGTGCAATGATCCAGAGGTGATTGAGAGCTTAAGGTTAAGGAATCCTTAGGGGTCAGTGTTCACAGTTCACATTGAAATTTGAGAGGGAAAAATTTCAGTGGAATAAAGGAAGTTACAATGGCATGGAAGGGGAAATGCCGAAGTTGATTGGAAAGAGATATTTGCAGTAAGGACAGCAGAGCAGCAATGGTTGGAGTTTCTACTAAAAATGAGGGAAGTGTAAGACAGATATATTCCAAATAAAAGAAATGTTCAAATGGAAGAAGGACACTACCATGGCTGACAAGTGAAGTCAGAGCTAAAGTAAAAGCAAAAGAGGGGACATACAAGGAAGCCAGAGCTAGTGGGAAGATAGAGGATTGGGAAGCTTTTAGAAATTTGCAGAAGGAAACTAAGAAGGTCACTAGGAAGGAAAAGATGATTTATGAAAGGAAGCTGGTGACCAATATCAAAGAAGATACTAAAAGCTTTTTTAAGTATATAAAGGGTAAAAGAGAGACAAGGGTAGATATAGGACCAATACAAAATGATGCTGGAGATATTGTAATGAGAGATGCAGAGATGGCAAAGGAACTGAATGCATATTTTGCATGTCTTCAAAGTGTAAGACATCTGCAGTATACTAGACATTCAAGAATGTCAGGGAAGTGAAATTTGTGCAGTGAAAATTACGACTGAGGAGGTGCTCTGGAAGCTTAATTGTCTGAGGGTGGATAAATCTCCTCGGGTGAATGCACCCTCATGTTCTTAAGAAGTACCTGGAGAGAATGCAGAGGGATTAACGATGATCTTTCAATCAATAGATTCTGGCATTGTACCGGATGACTGTTACTCCCCTATTTAAGAAGGGTGGGAGGCAGCAGAAAGGAAACTATAGACCTGTTAGCCTGACATAAGTGGTTGGGATCAATTGTTAGAGATGAGATTATGAAGTATCTGGAGGCACATGACAAGATAGGCCAAAGCCAGCATGGTTTCCTGAAAGGAAAATCCTGTCTGACACACCAACTGCAATTCTTTGAGGAAATTACAAGAAGGGTAAACAAACGAGATACAGTAGTCGTGGTGTACTTGGAATTTCAGAAGGCCTTTGACAAGGTGCCACACATGAGGTTACTTAGCAAGATAAGAGCCCATGGAATTACAGGGAAGTTGCTAGCATGGGTGAAGTATTGGCTGGTCGGCAGAAAACAGAGAGTGGAAATAAAGGGATCCTATTCTGGCTGGCTGCCGGTTACCAGTGGAGTTCCACAAGGGTCAGTGTTAGGACCGCTGTTTTTTACAATGTATGTTAATGGACTTCAGTATTAATTGTGGCTAAATTTCCCAATGGTACAAAGATCGGGGGAGGAGCGGGTAGTGTTAAGGAAACAGACACCCTGCAGAGAGACTTAGATGGTTTAGGGGAATAGGCAAAGAAGTGGCAAATGAAATACAATGTTGGAAAGTGTATGGTCATGCACTTTGGTGGAAGAAATAAACGGGCAGACTATTATTCAAATGGGGAGAGAATTCAAAATGCAGAGATGCAAAGGGACTTGACAGTCCTTGTGCAAAATACCCTAAAGGTTAACCTCCAGGTTGAGTTGGTTGTGAAGAAGGCGAATGCAATGTTAGCATTCATTTCTAGAGGTATATAATGTAAGAGCAGGGATGTAATGTTGAAACTCTGTAAGGCACTCATGAGACCACACCTGGAGTATTGTGTGCAGTTCTAGGCTCCTATTTTAAAAAGGATATGTGTGTAGTGTGTAGGCCTCTGTTAGTCTTGATAGACCATGGATTTGCCCCTTGGAAAGTTTCCAGGGCACAAGCCTGGGCAAGGCTGTATGGAAGACCGACAGTTTCCCATGCTGCAAGTCTCCCCTCTCCACACCACCGATGTTGCCCAAGGGAAGGGCATTAGGACCCATACAGCTTGGCACCAGAAAAAGGATATACTGACATTGGAGAAGATTCAGAGAAGATTCACAAGAATGATTCCAGGAATGAAAGGGTTACCATATGATGAACATCTGGCAGCTCTTGGGCTGTATTCCCTGGAATTCAGGAGAATGAGAAACATTCTGAATGTTAAAAGGCCTGAACAGATTAGATATGGCAAAGTTATTCCTCATGGTAGGGGATTCCAAGACGAGAGGGCATGACTTCAGGATTGAAGGAAGTCCACTTGGAACTGAGATGCAGAGAAATTACTTTAGTCAGAGGGTTGTAAATCTGTGGAATTTGTTGCCACGAGCAGCTGTGGAGGCCAAGTCATTGGAAGTATTTAACATAGAGATAGATAGGTTCTTGATTAGCCAGGGCATCAAAAGGTATGTGGTGAAGTCAGTGGAGTGGGGATCAGCCCAAGATTGAATGGTGGAGCAGACTCGATGGGCCGAATGGCCTACTTCTGCTCCTATATCTCCTATATCTTATGGTCTTACATTATTATCCAAATATAATTCTGCATTGATGAACAAGGTAGCGATGTCTACAACTGTTACACAAGTTATAACTTTACAAAGGTCCCATGTTTGCATGAATTAACCTTATCATATTGGAATCTTTATCATACATCTGAGTCTGCTTTTCACCATTCAAGTGTAGCTGGAGGTTAAAAATACTTAGAGATATTGTTATGTGAATAAATCTGCAATCATACAAAATAACAAAAGCACAAATTCACCAAAAGTATAACACAAAACTAAAGCTTAGCCACTTCCTTCTTTCCACCTTCAGCTTGTCACCTGCCAGTACATGGAGATAAAGGAAGATAGCAGATAATTGCATGGCTGGAAGGATGCCCCAAGAGAGTACCGTAGATGTCGGATTATAAGCCGCTACTTTTTTCCCACATTTTGAACAGCTTTGAACACTGCGGCCTTTACTACGGTGCGGCTAATGCATGATTTTTTTTCATGCCGCCAAAAACATTTTGCCTCGTAACAGTAGACCAATAAAATTGATGAGTAGTTCACAGAGGTCCAATGAAATTGTATGATAAATCAAGCACACTTTCACAATTAAATTATTGTAAATCAGTCATTTGTACTCACCCTCATCAACATGGAAAACACTCGAAGAAAAGCATTGTGCTGCCTTTATGGCAGTTATTTAGTTTATAATATTTTCGCTTAGTAATTCATTTTCTAGTTAAAGTTAGAAGTGTTTTAACTATATTTGTTTTCTGTACTACATCGCGGGATGCTATGACATCACACCCGGTTTCGCCGCGTCTTGTGGGAAAAATGCCGGTTTGCGATAAACGGGAAGGAGGGGGGCGAGTGCATTACGCAAGCGGCATTAGATCTGAGCGAACGCTGCTTTTAAGTTAAAGGCGATCAATAACTTTTCCTGGTAGGCTGCAGTATATATATTTTTTACCAGTCGTTAGGAGATATTGGAATGTTGTTCAGTAAAAAAGTATACACAACGTATATTTAAAAGTAGCCGCGTTACAGGCACGGTTCGAAAAAAAGCATTTGCAATATGTATTTGTTTATGTTACCATATGGATTTAATTAAAAGTTAAAAAATCCTCACGTGTAATATCTTTCTGTGTAAATATCTCATATTACAACGTGGGACACCTGCGGCCGAAAATCCGGTGCGGCCTGTACAAGTACAAAATTGATTTTCTTTCTAAAATTAGAGCCAGCGGCTTTTAATCAGGTGCGCTCTGTAGTGCGAAATCTACGGTAATCCTTAGACTTCTCAGGTACTAGGACAAGATCTGGTGCAGGTGGAACCAGCACAAGGCAAACTGCACCTCAAAAATGAAAGTAATGTGCTCACAAGATTCACTGCATATGTGGGAGACCGTTCTAATTTATTTGATAGAGGATTAATCATTAGTGCATAAAGTAAATCTTGTTCTGACTGCAAACTTCCATGTCTTATTGTTCTGACGTGGAGGATAAAACAAGAAGAAATCAAAATTTCCAGTCAGAAAAAGATTTAAGATAAATTTACCTAAATACACTATCACAACAGGTTTATGAGACCAAGATGCAATTAACCTTGTGGGATTTCAATGCCATGATATTGGTGGAGATCTGGCTAGTAGAAGAGTAGAATGTTATATATTTCTAAATATTCTTGAAAACAAGGTAGTCAGTAAAGAATGGGAAAGGAGGTGGCAGCATTCATAATATTACAGTATTGGAGAGAAAGGATGTCTTGGAACGATCAAGAATGCAACTTATTTAACATTTTAGAAGAAAAATATGGCTGCTCTTTAGTAAGTAAACCACTGAGGAGCAAACCTACAAGTGTAAATATGCACAAAAGCTATAAAACTAAAATAATGGGAAACACCATCTATTCAAATGCAGACCAGGTAGTTTGTTTCTACATCTTTTTCTTGATCAGTGTTTCTGATCCAATGAGAAAAGCAACCAAGTAACTGCCAATCACTTTAAAATTGGCTCTGCAAATCATTATTGTATTCTTGGAGTGGTCTGCATATTCCTTCAAAACTGTATAATAGAAACAGAAAGTGTTGTAAACTCAGGAGGTCGTGACATACGAGAAGAGAAACAGCTGGAAAAGTGTGGATTGATTGGAGCAAGCACTTATGGATCTTTTGAAAATAAATCTAATTGAGAGAATAACCAAGAGAGCTGATGAAAGAAATGCAGGTAATATAGTATATATAAATTTCAAAAAAAATATATCTGACATCCAAGTAACACGCTATAAAAATCATGATGAGCTTCTGTAAAAGAGTGTTTAGCCACAACTGTGAAGTATGCTCAGTTCTGTGTTCCACATTTCAACAAATTGAACCTGCTGAAGAACATGCAGATAAGATTAAGCAAAATGATTCAAGGAATGAGGCAATTTTAATTCTGTGAATGGACAGAAGAAACTGGTTGGCTCCTTGAAATAGTTAAAATCCTGAAGACTATAGATTGAAAAGATAGAAAGAAACTGTTCCCACTGGCAAAGGGATCACGAACTAGGAGACACAGAATAAAGGCAACTGGCAAAAGAAAACCCAAAAAAATGACACAAGGGTGTTTCCTTACCAACCTCTAGCTACAGCCAAAGTTGAGCATTACTTCCAGTGGTACTAAGAGGTATATTCAATTGTATAATTTGCAAGAGAGCTGGTTAAGATTTTGCAACAAAAAAAAAGAATTTTCAGAGCTATGGAGATCTGGCAGAGCAGTGGGACTGACTGGACTTTCACTATGGACTCGACAGCTAAATGGCAACTTCAGTGCTGCTAATACGTTGCAATTCTGTGGAAATGTTATGCACCAAGACTGCCATAACACCCAGGGAGATTGCAATACTGCAATACAGAGGTGTTTTATTTTTATAGTATATCTACGATTCTAATGTGAAAAACAAACACAAAATATGGTGCAATCATCTGCAAAGATATGTTAATGTTGGTTTGTAAATGTGAATGTGAATAAAAGGAGGTGAGCAGGGAGATGCTCTTTGCCAGCTGACATTCCTTTATACATCTTTCTCCTCTTCCACTCCATCCCAAACTGAGACAGCAATCAATTAAAAATGTTAAAATTATGCTCAAAGTTTATGAAATATGTAACAAAGCCTTTACCCTGCTTAACTATTCAATTAGATCACGAAAGAACCACCATTCCTAGACACTTTAGCTACATAGGACTGGTTTTGGCAAGAGAGTGGGAAGTTAGGAGGTTGAGTTGGGGCTTAGGGACAGGGATGAGGTGAGGGGTCGGGGCAGTAAATGGAGAGTCAGAGGAAAGAGCCAAAGGTCAGTGTGCCCTAGGCGGGAGGCCAGCAATGCCCAAGGACAGAGTTCTGATGTCTGCAGCCCCCTCCCCACCCCACCCCCAAGTACAAGAGCCAGTGACAACCAATGTTAATGAATCCTGGGGTCAGAGGTCCAAGGTCAGAGAGTCCTGGGATTGGAAGTCTGTGACTGGCAAGTCCTAGAGTCGAAACCCAGTGGTCGATGAGTCTGAAGACTGAAGTCCCAAAGTCAACAACTCCGGAGATCAAGGGCTATGATTGACAAGTTCTGGAGTCAAAGTACAGAGGTCAGTGAGTCCAGAAGTCGAAGCCCAGATCGAGACCCTGAGGTCAGCATTCAGAGGTCAAAGCCCGGGGTCAGAGAAGCCTCTACACTGGTGTCTGCAGGCCACAGGCCCAATATCTACAAATCTAGTGCCTAGGCCAAAGATTGGAGGTCAGAGGCTCAGAGGCAGCCTTGAGGTTGGAAGCCCGACTGTGTAGCTGGGAGGGAGGGAGGGAAAGAAAGGGGCTTATTTTGCTGTTGTTTTATTTTGTTGCAGTTCCTTGTTGTTCACATGTTGTTCTGCTGAACATTGTGGGCATTCAATGTCAGCGCCAGAATGTGTGGCAACAGCTGCGGACTACCCCCAGCGCATTCTTAGGTTATACATGATTCTGCAGATGCTGGAAATCTAGAGCAACACACACAAAATGCTGGAGGAACTCAGCAGATCAGGCAGCATCTATGGAAATTAATGACAGTCAACATTTCAAGCTGAGTCCCTGCATCAGGACTGGAAAGGAAGGGTGAAGAAGCCAGAATAAAAATGTGTGAGGAACAGAAGGAGTACAAACTAGGTGATAGGTGAAGCCAGATGAGCTGGAGAGGAAGCAGGGGCACCAGAGGGAGGTAATAGGCAGATAAGAAGAGCCAAGAAGTCAGAGTGGGGAATAGAAGAGGGAAGGGAGAGGGTAAAAGAAAAAAAAAGATTAAAAGGAAAAAAAAATTACTGGAAGGAGAGACTGATGTTCATGCTATCATGGATGGCCAATGGGAAATTTTACTTTTGGCAAATGCTCAACAAAGTGGTCCCCAGTTTTTGTTGGATCTCACCAATGGAGAGGAGGCCACATAGCATTGGATACAATAGACGACCAACAGATTCGCAGGTGAAGTATTGCCTCACTGTTTGGGGCCATGAATGGAGGTGAGGGAGGAGGTGAATGGGCAGGTGTAGCATTTCTCTTGCTTGCAGGGATATTCGTCAGCTGGCAGATTCATGGGAAGTGATGAATAGACAAGGGAATCATGGAGGGAGTGATCCCAGCAGAAAGTGGAGCGTGAGGCAGTGGTGGGACGGGGGAGTAAAGATGTGTTTGGTGGATCCTGGAGAAGCTGATGCAAGTTGCAGAGAATGATGTGTTGGATGTAGAGGTTCATGAGGTTGTAGGTGACGACATGAAGAATCTAATCCCTGTTCAGGTGGTGAGATGAGGGGGTGAGATGTGGCCGAGGGCAGCATCAATTGTGGAGGAAGAGAAACCCTGTTCTTTTAAGGAGGAGGGCACCTCTGATATCCTTGAAAGGAAAACCTCACCCTGAAAACAGATGCAGCAGAGACAAATGAGCTGACAAAAGAAAATAGCATTTTTACACAAAATGGGGGGGGGTTATTCAGAGATACCGGCCACGTGACAGACGCACTGCCACCTGGCTGGTCAGAGGACACACCACATGCCAATCAACATTTGGTCCCGCCCAACTAATCAATGGTCACCTTAATTGGATTATCTCGCACAGCCCCATGCTATAAAAGGTGAGACTTGGCCCTGGCTTGGTCTCTCTTACAGACCACCTCATTGAAGGTAAGTGCATTGATTTATGTTTGGGAAGGTCTATCGTTTGTGCTGGTAAGGGAGCCGTGGCTATCCAAGGGGGATAGCTGTTGTAGTGCTTTTCTCTTGTTCTTTGTATGTGTAACCGTACCCTGTCCCCACACTGCTTCCTGTGTATTGTAGTTGCTTGTGTTGACCCGACTTCCCCTTTAATAATAAATTCCTTATTATTAAAACTGTGTGTGTCCAGGCCTCTACTGTTGATACTCAAAGAACCAGTTATTTCCATCACAACAGGGGGGTAGGGGGGAAGAAGTGCTATAGTCAAGATAGCCATAGGAATCATAAGGAGATAGAGATAGAGAGACAGAGAGATGTGTCAGAAATGAACCAAGTAAATTTATGGATAGGGTGGAAGTTGGAGGCAAAGTTGACAAAATTGATTACCTGAATATGGGTGCATGAAGCAGCACCAATGCAGTTGGCAATGTAGGGCAGGAAGTGTCAGGGAGCATTACTAGAGAGGGCTTCGAACGCGGACTGACTCGTGTAGCCAGCAAAAAGGCAGGCATAGCTGGGGCCTATGCAGCCCATCATCCTTAGGTTGGTTGATTGTTAATGCAACCAGCATGTTTCACTGAATGTTTTGAGGCATATGTGATAAATGTATCTAAATGTACCAATTAAAACAAGCTCTCAGCAATCACTTTCTCAAGTTATTATAGAATCTTTTAAATTTCAGAAAGGTTCTATCTCTTTCCCTTTAATTCCAGAGAACATAGGTTCATTCTACTCAATTTTTCACCACATAATTGTTAGTGCATTCCTGGAATCAATTCTTCATTCTACCATTTCCAAGGCAAAAATATCCTTTCTATTCAAGACCAAAAGTAAACTCGAAGCCTTGAGTAATTCTAGCAAAACTTCACTTACTTTTGTACTCTTACCCTTTAGTATATCAGGTAGCATGCAATTTGTCTTCATGTTTGTTTGCTCTATTTGCACAATTCCTGTGATTCATACTAAAGAAGCATCATCTCTTTGAACATCTGTGAATTGCTCCACTTGACAAGTATGCGTTCATCCTATGAACAGAATGGTGTCAGAAAGTGGCAGCTCTGCATGCAGCAACAAAGGGAATCTTCAAATATTCCCATATAGGACTACTACAGCTGAAACCCAGTCACAGGTACTTCACTAAGCAACATCATTTTAAGACATTTTTAAAAATCTATCAGACTCCAAAATCAGAGGAACCTAGACTGCAGACTCAGGTCACTAGAGAAGGTGCCCTTTAAAGAAAAAAATGCAGAAAGTATGCTGAGCTGCAAGTAAAACTTAATTGCAGAGCCCGTAGATTCCCACTCCCAAATATTCTGCTGACAAATGTAAAGTCTCTGGAAGATAAAAAATAAATATCTCAAAGCAAGATTGCAGTAGCAGAGGGACATTAGGGACTGCTTTGTATTTTGCTTCATGGAAACGTAGCTTACCTCCACCATTTCAGAGGTGGTGCTGCAGCCTGATGGCTTCACCATCAACCAAAAAGACAAGACAATGGAGTCTCTAGAAGCAGAGTGTATTTCATGATTAACTCATCATGGTACACAAACATGGTTCTGTCCCAGTCCTGCTCACCTGAACTGGAACATCTAGATTTCAAGTGTCATCCATTTTATCTGCTGAGGGAGTTTTCAACAGTCATTCTGGTAGCAGTGTACATTCCACCTCAGACCAAAGACAGGCAGGCGCTGGAGGAGTTGAGCAGTGATCAACAATCATGAAACAGTACACCAGGATGCCTTCTGGTTCATGTGCATGATTTCAACTAGGACAGCTTGAAGAAGTCTCTGACTAACCACCACCAACATACCACCTATGGAACAAGAGGAGCCAACATACTTGACCACTGTTACACTATCATCAAGTACACTTACCATGCTATTCCACACCCATACCTTGGAACCTTGCTGTTCTACTTCAGATGTACAGGCAGAGACTGAGAACTGCAGCAACAGTGGTCACAGGAAGTGGAGGAGCACTTAAGTCCACTATTTTGAATTGGTAGACTGGACAATAATCAGGGATTCATCTTCAAATCTGAATGAATATATCACAATTATCACTAACTTCATCAAAACCTATGCAGATTAGTTCGTGCCTTCAAGAACATATCAGGCATACCCAAATCAAATGCCGTAGATAAACAAGTTGATTCGCAGTCCGCTGAGGGCAAGATCTGTGGCATTCAAGACCAGTGATCCAGAACTAAACAAGAAATCCAGATATGACCCACAGAAAGCTATTTTAAGAGAAAAAAGCAATTTGATTGAAATTAGAGATGGAATCAAATGCACATCAACTCTTCAGTTTGCAGGCCATTAATTCCTACAAGGCAAAACCAATGGTTGTGATGTTTCACTGCCAGATGAACTCAACACCTTTGATGTATGCTTCGAAAGGGAGAATATAATGACACCTTTTCAAATCCCTGCAACATCTGGTGACCCTGTGATCTCTGCCTCGGATGCGAAAGGTCAGAACATCTTTGAAGGAGGTAAACCCTCACAAGGCATCAGGCGCTAATGATATACCTGGTGGGAAACACTGACTGCAACAGTGTGAGATTGAACACTCCTGCCACCAGCAATCGGCAAGAGTGCTCAATCTCACACTGTTGCAGTCAGTGTTTCCCAACTGGTTAAGAAGGGCAACAATCATACCAGTGTCCAAGAAGAGTAGGGTGAGATACGTCAATGACCACCACTCAGTTGCTCTCACGACTACCTTGAGAGGTTGGTCATGGCCAGAATCAACTTCTGCCTAAGTAAAGACCTGGAACCACAATTTGTCTATCACTACAACAAGTGCACAGCAAATGCAATCTCACTGGCTCTTCATTCAGCCTTGGACCACCTGGACAATAGCAATACCAACATTTAATTGTCGTTTATTGATTATGACTCAGCTATCAACACAATCATATGCTCAGCACTAATCAACAAGCTCCAACACCTACGCCTCTGTACCTGCCTCTGCAACTGGATCCCTGACTTCCTCATTAGGAGACCACAGTCAGTGCAGATCGGAAATAACATCTCCTCCTCACTGACAACCAAGGATACGCGCTTAGCCCACTGCTCTACTCTACACCCATGACTGTGTGGCTAGGCACAGCTCAAATGCCACCTACAAATTTGCCAAAACTTTGGCAGAACTTCAGATTAATATGAGAAAGCATACAGGAGACAGACCAGCTGATGTCGCAACACCTAAATGGCATGCACACAAGACCAAAGAATTGATTGTGGACTTCAAGAAAGGTAAGTCAAGGGACAATATAACAGTTTTCTTTGAAGTAGACAAGTGAGCAGTTTCAAGTTCCTGGGTGTCAACATCTCAGAAATTTTTTTGGGCCCAACATGTTGATACAATTACAAAGACGGCACAACAGCAACTATAGTTCATTTAGGAGTAGGAGATTTGGTATGTCACCATAGACTCTCTCAAATTTCTACAGATGCACCATGGAGTATCCTATCTGGTTGTATTACCATCTGATATGGCGAGGCCACTGCACAGTATTGAAAAAGCTGCAGAATGTGGCAAACTTAGCCAGTTCCATCATGAGCACTAGCCTCCATAAAGGCGGCATCTATCATTAAGGACCCCCATCACCCAGGACACGCTCTCTTCTGATTGCTACCATCAATGACATGGTACAGGAAGACACATACTCAAAATTTCAGTACTCATTGCTGTAGTGCTCTCTTTTTGCACTACTTATTTAATTTTATTTATCTTTTTCTAATTTGTAATATTTAAAATTATGTATTGCACTTACTGCTACCGCAAAACAACAAATTTCATGACATATGCCAGTGTCAATAAGACAAAGGAGGCTTATCAACTTCAGAAGAACTCGCACCATTCACAACCCCCTTTACATCGGCAGCACGGCAGTGGAAATTGAAACCAGTTTCAAACTCGCTGGAGTGCTAACCATAACTTCTTAAGGTCCCAGAACACATTCTACACAATCAGGAAAGCTCGCCAAAGCCTCTACTTTTTGAGAAGGCCGAAGAGAGCTGGAGTTTGCACATCCATACTCACGTCATAGAGATGCACAGTAGAGAGCATCCTAACAAGCTGCATCACTGCTTGGGACGGAAACTGTACAGCAGTGGATGTAAGGGCTCTAAATTGGGTAGTCAAAACTGCCCAACGCATCACTAGCACCAGCCTACCCACCCAAGCTGTACGAATCATCAACACCTCCACTTACTAACACCACCACAACTTTATTATTTCCCATCAGTCACCTTCTATACAGCTTAGAATCACTTTATGGAAATACAATCTATGTATACAAGTTATCTTATTCAGGAAGGCAGCATCCATCATTAAGGACCCTGCCCCATCACCCAGGACATGCCTTGTTCTCATTGCTACCATTAGCAAGGAGGCACATAAGCCTGAAGGCACACACAATGATTCAGGAACACCTTCCCCTCTGCCATCTCATTTCTGAAAGAACATTGAACCCATGAATACTACCTCACTACATATTTTACTTCTATTTTTGCACTACTTACTTAACATACAGTATATACTTACAGTAATTTAGAAAAATAGAGGGCTATGGGTAACCCTGGGTAATTTCTAAAGTAAGAATGTGCTTGGCACAGCATTGTGGGCCTAAGGACCTGTATTGTCCTGTAGGCTTTCTATGTTTCTATGACTAATTCACAGTTTTTGTTTCATTATTATGTATTGCAATGTACTGCTGCCTCAAAGACAATGGATTTCACAACATATGCTGGTGATATTAAATCTGGTTTGGATTCTGAGATCCCTTTGAAAACACAAAGCTAACTTCCTTTCAGAAATGGGGATGAGCATTTAAAGTTTTGATTTTCAATAATGTGGCAAGCAGGACCACTTCATGATGAAATGTATTTCCAGTCTGATGTATGAAAAGCTTGGAAAGACATCTAATGTAAAGCCCAAAAAGGGCACAATTTTGAGGTCAGTGTTCCAGGGAAACTGGACGTAAGGCCAGGACTATAGAATGTCACCTATTTCCTACCATTTTGAGCACTTCTCCTACAACAGACATCACTGCAACCAGTATTATTTGCCTCTCACTTGGCTGCTGTTGAACTGCTAAAAATTTCCCCAGAGTTCGGAGATTGAGCGTTAAATACATGATGTTGTGGAAAGGGTTTACCCAATCCAGTGGCTGCCACAGGCACTGATAGGTGGAGGACACAGAATGAAAAGATTAACAATTAGCTAAAGATTAACTTTATTTATCACGTACATCAAAACATCAAAAAAAAACAATGAAATGCGTCATTTGCATCAAATCAAGTCAATGAGGATTGTGCTGGGCAAGTGTCGTCAGGTTTCTGATGCCAATATATCGCACCAATACAACACACTAACACTAAGTGTATGTGACATTAAACAATCATGAATCTTGATATTTAATCTGATTCATAAATCTTAAAATGTTATATTAATGCTCCATCTTCCATCTCTTGCCCACGTACATAACCCATTTTCTGCATTGCAAACTATCTGCATCCTGCTTGCAAATGGTTTTTCCCCCACTGAGATTGCCAAGATTTGTGCAAAACACAAATATAATATGAACTGGTCTATAACGCAAAACATAAATAGCTGAACTCCAGTAATATAACCTGGGAACAAAATGAGAAGAAATTCAGCTCAAGGAAGTAAGAAACCAAAAGCTAAGAAATACCTCAAATACATACACATCACAAAAGCAAGATTAAGATTTGATGCTATGAAATTAGAACTGCAAACTGCATGTAGAATCTACAAATCATTACCCAATTTAAGCAAACATGGTATTCCATGACACATAGATGAGATTAAAATGCGACATTGAATAGATTAGAACAATGGTATGAGGTACTGATTTACTTCCAAATATTTAATGAGAGTAGCTGTTTATTTAAAACCAGTGCTGCTGCACAAGAAACTTCGTTTGTCAAAAAATATGCAAATTAATAGTAAGAAGAGATCTGCACTGATTGCTAAACTCAGTTCCAAAGGCAGTCAAAACTATAAATGGGCGGAAATCAGATAAAAAGAAAAACAGCTCTCAAGTTAATATACAGAACAAAATGAAATCAAAACATCAGTTTCACTAGGACATTAGTCAAAATGCGAGTGCCAATTTTGTTACATTGACCGTTGCAACTTTTAGTTTCTATCCTGCCAATTCTGTTTGATCTCTCTAATGAAAGATTACAGGCTTGAAATAGCAATTCTGCTAAAATGCAACAGATGCTGCTGACTGCTGAGTATTTTGAACATTTTTGCTCTATTTCAAGATTTCCATAACTTGCATTATTTTGCTTTTATACTTTTGCCAGACTGTTATTGGGACAGCAGATTTTCATAAGAAAGCATGACTACTGAAATATTTATAATACTGAAATATTCCTTCTCTGTCAGCAGAGGAGGAATTGCAACAGAATTAATGGATTGTTTCCAATTGTTACTTGGGAATGAGGAAACAAAATCAGCAATCTTGTACTGGTTATGTGCTATTTTTAAATTACTCTCATCATGCACTTTAAAGCATCAAATGGCTTAAAATATGCTTAGAAGATTGTAAAAACTTGGATCAACAAAATCCAAGCCAGATGTTCCACACAATCCAACCTATGATGCAAAATATATAAAACCACTATCATTTGATTTATGTGATGTGAAAATATTCTTCCAGTATCTTTGAAAATGTTCAATGGTCATTAAAATTTACACTCTTCAACACAATTATTTATAAAGAATCACTTCTCATAGCTGCAAATTTCACTCAGAATTCTACCTAGAATCATTCACTAATATGTGGATCATACAGCCCATTATTTCAAACATCTGTGAAAGTATTCACAAAACACAAAAAACTACAGGAAGACTAACTTTCTTCAGAAAATGCCACACACTACTCATCACAAGTCATGATGCTACATACCACTCTCAATCCAGTGGAATGAGTCACAGTACTCGTGGAAGCCACAGTGCAGAACAACTTGTTTTTCCTATCCTTTTTCAGGGAAGATCTTGACTTTACACTTCACCACCACCTGACTTCAACAGGATCAGCAATTAACCAATGAGAGAAATCTGGGATTTGATTTCCATATTCTTGACAATGTAACTTGTCAAATTGACAAAAAGAAAACAAATAAGAGATAAATAACAGTGGTTTCTGGTTAATTGGGGCAGCCACTTATTTGGTAGAACTCCTAAAGAACAAAAACTAATCAAGAAAGTAGCCAGATTCCCTTTGCTTATTTAGTACACTACGCCACTTACCGTAATTAGGACAGGAAGATTATTGCTAAAGTTTCTAACTAGCATGCTATTAGATACTACACCGTGCCTAGAGCGAACAATTTTTAAAATAGTGCCGGTTGTGTGTGTTCGTGTTCAAAAAGCAGTGAATTTTATTATAGTTGGTGAGAAATTAGTAATAAGACAACTCAGAACTATTTTGTTTACAGCGGTTTCAAGCATTCAGGCTTCAAGATGCCAGAAAATGCCAGGAATGAAAATGAAACTCTTTCACTACAACAAATTGGGAACTACAGAGAATTGGAAGGTATCAATAAGCATCGTGAATGTTACAATGAAAATTAAGATTTAGAGGATGCAGTCTTCCAAAGTGTTCTATGAAGGCAGTCATTATTTGCACTAGGTGTCTGCACTGATTTTGCTCATTTAGTGAATCAAAAGAACATGACAGCATATACTGGATGAATTTCTCCATCAATAACTATTAGAAACTAATTAACAGTTTCACAGTACTGTATTGGTAGTGTTCTAAGTTTTTCTGTATTTCATATAAATACATAATGTTATTTACTTAAATTGTAGTTTGTCTTTTTTATAATTTTTTTAAACTATTTTCATGACACTTTGGTTAAATGGGGCAGCCACATAATTGGGCCAAAATGTACTAGTCCCAATTAACCAGAATCCACTGTTGTTTAAAAAAAATTATGGGATTTTAAGAGAACAGAAAGTCAAAACAATGTTTTTATAAGGGAACAAGGTGTATTTTCACAATCTTTATTTATTACACAAACCCAATTAAGTTTCTGCACAAAGAGTCCTCTGATACATCCTGGACAAGTCCAATATCCATAAAACAAGTTCCTAAATCCTACACAAAAATAAGTCATGATGTGGAAAAAGTATCTAGTGTTTTCCCATAGAAATCATGGTGTCTCTGAAATGAAATGGTATATTAGCTTGCACAAAACAATGTTGTAGCCAAGTTTAAAAAAAACCTCACCTGTGAGTAGGTATCTGTGGCACAGTCACTACTGGTACTGCTGCACGTCGTTCTTCAAGAAGATTTTTAATTTTTTTCGTTTTCTGTTTAGATTTGGCTTTGGTCTTTTTAGGTGACACTTTCTTTGGACTCTCTCCATCCTCAACATCTTCTACTTTATCCTCTTCTTCTTCCTCCGCCTCATTATCATCCAATGCAAGAATCTTTTTTACTGACCCTGGCGGGGAGTGAACATCACAATATGCAGTTTTTCGGACACTGAAAGTTGTCCCATTGGCACTAGTTTCTCGTACCGGTTCCATCTTCATGTATAAACCAGTCCGCTGAGCACAGGTCACATGGAATGCTGTATAGCAATTAGCCTTGTGACACTGAATAGAGGCACCAGCACCTTTTTGTTTGCAAATATAACATACTAACTTCCACCTAGCAGAAGGAATGTTCTCAATGCTGTCTATTGGCTCCAGGAACACTGTGTTAGCAAAGCAAACTTCTGGTATCCACAGAGCACAAACTACGTGAGCCCAGCGGCCATCATCTGTCTGTTTAAATGCACCACCATTATTTGGACATAAAGCACAATCAACAGGCCTAGAAGGAGACTGCAGACAGCAGCGGCAAAGCCATTGTCCCTCTGGAATATATGGTACTCCATAGCACTCCTGATGTACAGCAAGATTGCAGATATCACAAAATAAGATTACATTGCTATTCTGACACTCACCATCCATACAAATGCAACAAACTGCATCTTCATCAATTAAAGATTGGGGATCGCCTTTATTCCGGCTTTCAAAATAGGATTCTTTTTCCAGTTTGTCCATGAGGTACTCAAATATTTCTTGTGATACTATGCCAAGCATATCACTCTTGCGCTTTTCATTGATCATTTCTAGCCACGCATAATCCTCCTCATCCATATCATATTCAACCTCACCATCCAACTCTTCAACTGATTTTTCAATGTATCTGTAGTATGCTGATGGTAGGGGAGGGGCATCAGGGAGCTTGTAATCAATAATTCTAAAAGATGGTTGAGGTAATTCAGTAGATGGCCCAGCTGAATGTTTCGAGGCTGACTCTTTCCTTTTGTCTTTGCAGACTGTTCTTTTCGACTTTGAAGGAAAGAGAGGTTGTTCACTATTCTCTTTATTACTGTTACATTCTGTAATTTCTTGAGCAGTCAAGTCATCTTCAGTGATGATCTTTAAGGTATCAAATATGCTAATTCTGTGAAGTCTGCCATCAATGTCTACCTCAACCATTCGTTGTGCTTGAGCATAAGTCAATGTTTCTCTGTTTGGAGAACATTTAAGTCCATAGGGAGATGGGGAGCGACGACCTCCACAGTTATTTCTCATCCTTCTCCGTGGTTTTCGCATCATCTACTGACAATCTGTGAAGTAAGAATATAAGCTGTGTAAGGACAAAATTTTTCACTAATGGTCTTTCCCTTATATTCCTTCTAAACATAAAACAAAAACATAACATTTGTATCTAAGTTAGGCTTGAAAGGATAAGAACACTTGTTTACATAGACACTGTTCTGTTTACTGTAATGATAAATATGACAAAAAAAAGCATAAAATTAAACTGAAATAGTAGGCAGTGTTGGAGGCTCGGTGCTTCAAATTTGATTCCTTGTAACCTCAGAATCATGACTTGTGTAAAGCTATATAATTTGAATATTGAATCCAGGCATCCAGTGTCTTTTGAAGCAGGCCATAGTTATACTGTTAAAACAAGTCAGGTAGATGACCGAGTATTTTTCATATGAAAGGATTTTCATTTTCTGGTAAAATAGACAAATTATGACATATTCATATAACAGACAAAAAAAGTCCAGGCCAAATTTATCATTCTGCTGACTAGTAATCAGATCATACAGAAAACATGCTGAGCTTTTGCCCTCTTGGATACCTCTTTTCAAAAAGGAAGCATTTCACCTTGATCAGCCTCCAGGCAGTCAGATCTAAAAATCAAAAGGCTTTCAAGAAATACTTCAAAATTATCTCATGAACCTATTGTCAAGCCCAGTTACCTACACTTTACAAAGTGTGGCACACGTCCAAAAGAATAAAAAGTGCACTCCCCTGAAATTTCACCATTTCTCCATTATCTCAAATCAAAAGAGAAACAAAGGACTCGCCCAAAATATATGTTCAATAGAGCCCAAACTGTTACATATACTTCAAATGATATTCAATAAATTAATCATTAGGATTTTTTTTTAAGGATTGGCTTAGAATAAAATGTACAGGCTATTTTGGGCTAAAAGTGCCCCTTTGAATCAAGGAAAAATCTTGTGAAAGCAAGTGTTCTTCATCACCATCTTCGTTCCTGCAACTGACTTTACATAATTCCTCTTTAAATACTAGGAATACTAAGGTAAAAGTAGAAGTGGGAACCTTTTCCATCCCAATTCCTGGTTAGCAACTGTTTCCACAAATGACATATGATCTTTCACCTGATCTGTAAAGTTGCATAAGAAACATTTCTTCTTTTTAAATGCATCACCACCATTCAGTGTGGAGTCCAATGAAAATGAATGAGGATGCTTTTTGCTTTATAGGCAATTTTAGAACCTTATCAAATGTAAAATCTGATCACTCAGCTGATTAGAAACTCCTTATTGAACCAAACATTCTTCAGGTTGAAAATACAGGCCACCATTGCTGAATTTCAAGTGGCTAGATGTTTCAATCCAATAACCTAATCAATACCTTACTTTAATTTCAGCATGAGCCATCCTCAAATGTAAATATCATTTTTATATATAAACAATAATTCAATCCTCATGCTTTGTATGGATTGGATCTGTTACTACTGACACTTGCTTTTAAATTCTTCCTTTGAGAATAGAAAGAATTAGAATTGGAATTTTATTTCTTACATCCATCTCGGAACCAGGGAGAAAAAATCTTTATGTTGCGTCTCCATCACTGTGTACAAGCAATAAGGGAAACATGGGAGGATACTGCCCAAACACTAAGACTGTATACATAATTGTTTTGTATACATGTATGTACAGACATGACAATCTGTATTGATAACTCTGATGGCCTGGTGAAAGAAGCTGTCCCAGAGCCTGTAGGTCCTGGCGTTAATGCTACAGTACTGCTTGCCAGACGGAAGCAGCTGAAACAGTTTGACTTGGGGTAGCTGGAGTCCCTGATGATCCTCTGAATCCTTATTACACAGTTTATTTTACTACTTTTATCATAAACTAATAGGCACATTCATTAGTTAGTACACATGGAAATCAACTCTCTTTTGAAAACCTGTGTACAACTTCCCAATTCCAGTTTCCCAATAGAAAACAACCAAATGTTTCATCTTGACTTTTCCAAATTTTCCACAACTTTTGTGCATAACACCAGATTGAGAGGGTTAATGGAGGGTCACAACAATTTACATGGGGATATTAATAAACTTTTGAATTAAAATAAATGACAAATGAAATGCTTGGATAATAAAATTGCAATTGCTAAGCATAACAGACCTTAAACAATTTTACCTTTATCATAACATGGAGATAGAAGAATGAAAGGTAACTGCAAACATATTCCTTTCAGGACTATAAGGATGGCTGCTGGATGTCATTAATTAGATTTTAAAGCAGAACTTTTCTACACAAAGACGAGCTAATTAAAGACCATGAGTGTTGTCAGCAATAAACTGGGGAGTGATTTAAGACAAATAATAAAAATAAGATAATGTGAGGATAATGAATTAGAAGATGATCTAACAGAATCAGACAAGATATGAGAGGACAAGGGGCACTGAAATTCTAGTGGGGAATTCTATCTTTAAATCCTTTAATCTTTAAAACCAAATGGAGGCTCATTCAAAATTATATAGAAATTGTTGTGGTGGCCATGCCTCCATACATAACACCAAAGGCAAGGCAAGAATGAATGTCTGTGACAAATGGCCTACAATCAACACAAAAGTGCTTTTTCATTTTATGCAATATATAACAGGAAACTAGATAATGTCTGTATAAACTAATCGCTTTTCGCAATTATGGCAAGTGCAGATACAGTCTGACTAAACTGTTAACTCATTCAAGTCTTCTCATGGGCACTTTTTCCAGGCTGACAACTTTTGAAGGCATAAAAAGTGGATAAATACAGCAAATCTGCAACCAGGTTATTGCTAAATTTTGAACTTGCTAGACTAAATGCAAAAGCTGGGTGACTGGAAGTGCAAACAAAATGTATATTTAACTGTTTGATTCAGGAGGTCAGACACAAGCCCCTAACTCTATGAAAGGCCTATATGGGTTTATATTATACTTACAAAAATACTGAGGAAGTTATTTACCAATGTTAAAAGTCAACCCCATCACTGGGAAATATCAATGAGTCTTGACAATGCATGCAATATAATATCACAGGCATCTCGAAAATATTTTATTTCACACCTCCCTTCAATGAATATGCAGCTGCAGATATTTATCAATAAATAAAATGTGCATTCTTTTCTTACCAGTAGGCAGCAGGTTGAAGAGGATCATGAGAAACCAGAATGTTATAACACCAAAGAGATGGGGAAAAAGTTGAAGTTTCTAAAACAGAACCAAATTTGTAAAATAAAAGGCAAAACCATACACTAGAGGGAAAAAATTGTTCTTCTCTCATACCAAATTTCTAAATAAACTACTCATTTCCCATCTGAATTCAGTATTTTCAACTTGCATTTATTATTTGCTAGTTTGCCCTATTTAGATTTTGAAGACCGGAGTAGATCATTTCTTTAGCAATGCCATCCTAATATTTTTGTTTTAAAAAGTCCTGATTGAAAATAGCATGACCAATAAATTTACAAGGATAGAGAATTATACTTCATTAGTCACCCTCATTTATCCTATGTATCAATGAAAAAAGTAAAAACTCATTATGCCAAAGTAACCATAACCAACATTAGAGAAATATAAATTCAATAAGCCTCTCATTTAGTCACAAAAACAAGTTTTTGTGTCTTAACCAATGCTCTACTTTGGTAGTGATGTATAAATCTTGCATCATAATAATCAGGATAAAATTAAAATTCAATATATTCAATACGATATCTGTGGTGTGTTTAAAATCACAGTTAGATTTCAACTTTTTTTTCTAAACAATTGGCCATAATAGGAAAGTATCAAATAAAAAACAGCAAACTTAGACATTAAAATAGAATGGCAGCAGAAAAACACTGAGCTCAAAAATGAAAGAATGTACCAATGTAAATAACAAACATTTTTATGAACTTTGCAATTTCTCGTATTTCCTTGTAACACTGAAGGACACTATTGGGCCAACCGAGTCAATAACACAAGAGGTTCTGCAGGCAGTGCAAATCCAGAGCAACCAACACAAAATGCTGGAAGAACTCAGCAGATCAGACAGCATCTATGGAAAAGAATAAACACTCAATGTTTCAGGCTGAGATCCTTCATCAGGACTGGAAAGGAAGGGCAAAGATGCCAGAATAATAAGGTAGAGGGGAGAAGGAAGAACAAGCTTGAAGGTGAAGCAGTGTGGGTGGGAAAGCTAAAGGGCTGGAGAAGAAGCAATCTGATAGAGGAGAGTTGGCCATGGGAGAAAGGGAAGGAGGAGGGGCACCAAAGGGAATGTGAAAGGCAGGTGAGAAGAGGTAAGAGGCCACAGTGGGGAATAGGAAAAAAAGGAGAAATGAGGGGGAAAAAGAGAACATTTTACATACTAACAACTAAATCAATGTTCATGCCATCAGGTTGGAGACTGCCTAGACAAAGTATGAGGTGTTGCTCCTCCATCCTGAGAGTGGCTTCATCGTAGCAGAAGAGGAGGCCATGGACTGACATGTCAGAACGAGAATTAAAATAGTTGGCCACTGGGAAATTCCACTTTTAGCAGATGGAGTGTGCGCGCTCAACAAAACGGTCCCCTAATTTACCTCGGGTCTCACCAATGCAGAGAACACACCAATCAGGAGCACCGGATACAATAGACGACCCTAACAATTCGTAAGTGAGGTGTTGCCTCATCTGGAAGGACCGGTTGGGGCCCTGAATGCTGCAGGTGTTACATTTGTCTCACTTGCAGGGATATATGGTAGGAGGGAGATTATTGGCCCATAATGGCGACTGTTTATTCCTTTCCAAAGATGTTGCTTGGCTTGCTGAGTTCCTCCTGAATTTTGTGTGTATTGCTCACATTTATATATCTCCTTCCTAAGTTTTCTTTGAGATTGTAATAAATGTTCCATGAAGACCCATTTACTGTAATATAATGTGTATTAATACAAACTATACACAACAAATTTACAAAATATGTCAACTTCTTGTAATGGCACTTAGATGCTGGTCCCAGAACAGATCCGCTGAAATGATAATACAAAGGAATTTAAAGTTACCAACACTCTCCGCCTCTGATCCCGTAATGAGGACCTCTGGTTTTTTCATCAGCAATGTAATAGAAAACTCTAAAATGGATGGTCCCAAGCTCCACTGTGAATTGAGAAGGGTTGGGTATGCAGCCCAACTCAAAACTCAAGAGCTACAGAAACACCAACAGAAGCTCCAAAGACCTCATCCCTGGGAGAGGAAGGATCTTCACCTAGAAGATCTATCGTGTGGTGTAAGTGGAAGCCACAAGGCTGATCAACCCTCGGCCCAGGACGGAGGACTCTAGCGAGCTGCTGTTGGCCGCCTATGTCCCAGTAGGAGGGATGAGCTTAAGAAAAAGTCAATGTCAGCACTGAGCATCCTCAAAATGCCAGCTACCTCCCTACAATGTGCCATCAACTCCACCAGTTCTTATGCTATCCACCTTTGCAGAGTCAATTTGTTGCTGTGGTACCACTCAAGCCATATTCTCAATCTCCCTTCAATGTGCTGATTCATCACCAGCTTTGATTCGGCTAAGGATATTGGTGTCATCAGCGCCTCAACAGACTTTGTCATCACAACTCAGCAAGTAGTTTTGTTATGCCTCCCCTCTTGCTGTGAAAGGGGGACACTTCTCTTTCCCCTTATTAAGAAGGGAGAGAGCCTGTAGTATGTCAAATTATGAACGATTAGTTTTTGTCATACTGCAGATCATGATCTTTCTTGGGGGCTTTATTATTGCTTGCTTGGTGGGTGGAGGATGTTGATGCTTTAATTGCATAAGTAAGTGGGGGTGGAGGAGGATGGTTGCTTTGCTACTGTTAGTGCGTGGGAAGGCGGACAGGAGGCTCAGGGCGTGGGAGGGCAGACAGGGCAGTCACTCATTCTTTAGGGCACTCTTCTGTTTTCAAGATGTATATTGCATACATTTCTCTGATATTAAATGGAACTATTGAAACTATTGAGTTGGACTTGCATGAGTTCCAGGGAAACAGTAGAGATCTCATCAAAATGATTAAACATTGAAGTACTCCCAAGCAGTGAAGGGACAAATGTCAACTCTTTTTAAGTAGAAATTAAAATATACAGATTAATTTTTAAATGTTACTTACATTTTAATTGAGGTAATAATATTCTACATATCAAAGAGTGTCAAGAAGATTGTTTAACCATTAATACAGGCCATTTAAAATGTCCACCTAAACCTAAAGTTTAAGTATTCTACACTTACAAAAATTTTATTAAACCAAATCTTACATTTCAAGGTTACTTAAATGTTGCATATCAACCCAACTTTGGAAAACCAGGAATAATTGACAACTGCATTTGATTAATGCTGTAACTGCGAAAAAAAAAGGAATTGTCTTTTCCCCTTATCAGCTCTCCTTACAATAAAATATTTTTAGGCAGTCAGTTACAATAATACCCATAATGTCAGCAATAATTTACAACAAAATGAAAATGGTAGGACATTGTGTTATGTACTTACATAATATACCGCCACCACCACATTAATACAGCTTGTCAAGTTTTCCTCCATCAGAGCCAGCATGCCATTGCTCAAATAAAAATCCATTACTTGCTTATAAGCCTCAACAGTGCGCAATAAAAAGCTATGCAACAAAAAGTCGCGTCCAATCTTTATTTGACATCCTTAACAAGTTGTTAGCTTGCAACTAAGAACTAAAATCCTGACCAATCTTTCCTTGCGAATCCATGGAACTAAGGCCAATTCTAATACACTTATATGTTTTGATTAAGAGATGCAATAGATTGGAGATAAAATTTCACTTTCCTCAAGTGTACATTTAAGCTATTTATTTGATAAACTTACTCAGTCTTGGGGAACCAAGGTACATGGATTTATTAGTTTCATATTGATTTACTGTTGTCACATGTACAAAACAGTGAAAAGCTTTAGTTTTGTGCACCATCCAGAGAGATCATGTCATGCATAATTACATAGAGTAAAAATAAAACAGAATGCAGAATAGAAAACTTAATCCTCTGAATGGTACCCAAAATGCTTTTTGTCTTCTTGCATTGCTTAACAGTGTGTCTGTTTGTTGATAGTATTTTGTTAACAAGAATGCACATTTGGAATGCAGGATTCAGTGAATTGCAAACTTATTATAAAAATAGAAAATTGATTTGCCACAATTTGTAGTTCAAAAAGACCCTCAACTTCACCAATTTACAGTGTTTGATGCGGCTCTTTTTATTTTGCAACCTTGATGAACATATTGGTATTGGTTTATTATTTTCACATACAGCACTTGAAAATTTGTCTTGCATACAGTCCATAAAGTGTATTGAGGTAGTACAAGATAAAACAACAATGCAAAACAATGTGTGAAAGCTACAGGGAAAGTTCAGTGCAAGTAAACAAAGTGAAAGATCGTAACGAGGCAGAATGTGAGGTCAAGAGCTCATCTTATCGTATATGTCGATGTTTGACAACTGGGGTATAAGCTGTCTTTAAACCTGGTGGTATATGCTTTCACGCTACCTGATGTGAGAGGGGAAAAGAGAAAATGTCTGGAGTGGATGGGGTCTATAATTATGTTGGCTGCTTTACTGAGGCAGCAAGAACTGTAGAGAGTACATGGTTTCCGTGATGTGCTGAGCTGTATTGACCACTCTCTGGATTTTCTTGTGGTCACATGCAGAGCAGTTGCCATGCCAAATACTTATGCATCCAAGCTGAAAGCTTTCTATGATGCAGCTATAAAATTTGTTAACTCGACAGGTTCATGCTGAATTTCTTTAGCTTCCTGAGGAAGCTGAGACATTGTCGAGTTTTCTTGGCCATGACATCAATGTTGTTGGACCAGAACAGGCTACTGGTAGCGTTCACTCCTAGGAACTTGAAACTCTCAACCTCAACACCATTGACATTGTTGCAGATGCACTGCCCCACCCCTTTCTGAAGTCAATGACAAGCTTTTATTTTGTTGACATTGAGGGAGAGGTTGTTGTCATGACACCATGCACTAAACTCTATTTCCTTCCTGTACTCCAGCTCTGTTATTTGAGATACAGACTACCACAGTGGTATCACCTACAAACTCGTAGACGGAGTTAGAGCAGAACCCAGCCTCTTAATCATGAGTGTGTTGTGAGTAGAATACGGGGCTGAGGAAGCAACCTTACAGATCACGAACGTTTAGAATAATTATGGCGGAGGTGTGCTACCTATCCTTTCTAAATGCGGTCTGCTGGTCAGGGCATCAAGGATCCAGTTAGAGATAAGCATCAACTCCCAGGGGTCCAGAGTTTGGTGATGAATTTGCTTAGAATTATAGTACTGAAGGTATAATCTGACATATGTATGTGACATTGCCATCCAGATGCTCCAGAAATAAAAGTAGGGCCAGGAAGATGGCATCTTCCATAGACCTGTTATAGCGATAGGCAAATTGTAGTGGGTTGAGATTGTCTTGAAAGTTGGAGATATTAGGTGCTAAAACCAGCCACTCGAAGCAATTCATGATGATAATTATCAGAGCCACTAGTTGGTGATCATTAAGGCATGTTATCTTATTTTCCTTGGGTACAGAGATGATAGTGGTCTTCTTAAAGCAGGAAGAATGATCGCCTGACCAAGGAGTTTAAAAATGTCTGCCAATACCCGTGCCAGCTGATCTGCACAGAATCTAATAACACAGCCAGAGCCACCCAGGCCTGGGGCATTAGGCAAGACTGATTTTACACCTCCAAAAAGAGATTCTCTCCCCATGAAAAGAGATTCCACCCAGAGATTCAAGTGCGTTGGACAATGTTGTGGTGGGTGTTGACATACGCACTTCTGTTTAAAATGCGTGTTAAGGAAAAGAATAAGCTGCAGTCATCACTACTGCCTGACTTTGTTTTGTATGTAAGCTGTGCCATAGCTCACTGGTACTTGATTTTGGCCTGATACTGTGTCTCAGCATATCTGATAGTTTTACAGAGCTTATACACATCTTGATTTCTCATAAAAGTCAGGGTCACCTGATTTAAATGCTGCAACCTAGACTTCCTGGTTCATCCATGCTTTCAGGTTTAGACACACCTAGACACTCTTTAGTACACAGTCCTCAACACACTTACTAATGAAATCCACTATGATAATGACTAGCAGCTGAGTCTTTGAACATAGACCAACCAACAAAGCAGTCACGTAGAAGCTGGTGTTTCCTCAGACCAGCACTGTACTGGATTCTCCTGCTTTAGCTTCTGCTCGCATACTGGGAGTATGTACCAAAGTATAAAAGGAGTTGACCCCATATATACAGAATACGTACATAATTCAGTTCCCCTGGTTTTAATAAACTACCAAATACACATTAATGTGCACAATACTGTTGACATGGCCCGAGGTCCCAGCTCAGTGTTGTGTTTACTTATTCACGGCCTCAGGTTGTAACACTATAATGTTCGCGTCTGTTTTCCATTTGCATCCACACCAAAGCAAGCTCAGCTGTTCAGTGACGTAGGAGTTATCAGGGCGGGGCTAAAATGGTAACTGACGTCACTGCAGCAAATAATTTTCCCGGGCGCATTTGAATTTAACTCCTGTCGGTGCAGGCAACCGTCCAGGCCGCAAATAAATATCGCCACCAGAATAATCTAGCAGACCCCAGTTCAGGACTCGACCTGTCCGATCCCCGTCCATTCTGATACCGACTCTGCCCATAACCCTAGGTGGAATTTTCCAGAATTTCCCCCTTCAAAACTGACCCCCCCTTATCTCCCTCCCCCCAACATGCTCTATCACTACCTACCTTGCTAACGGATGTACAATGGCAGACGGTGATCGGCAACGGCTTCAGCCAATTGCCAGCAGCGAAGCCAGGAACCGCGTGCCAATCAGGAACAGCCGCCCTACCCTCGGCCGCCAATCAGCGTGGCGAGAGGGCGGGATCAGCTCTGACCAGGTTCGGTTGGACGGAGAGAATTTACAGTGGAACAAGATGGCGACTCTTCCCACAACAAGCGACCCCCAACGCATATTAATTACAGACCTCTAACGGCTGACCTGAGTGCGTTTCATTCGCCGGCGGCAGCGCATCACAAAGCTCACAGCTCCACTTTACAAATTACTGGCAAACAAACGCGCACAACAACGTGTTAAAAACGCCATTTACCTTGTACGCGAGACCAGCAAAGTCGGGGACAGAGGAGAAGGGGAGGGGGGGCCGAGGGAAAGAAGAAAAAAAAATTTCCTCCGGGCCGCAATTATAATTAATGGCACCAGGAGCGCCGGTTATCTGCCGTTGTTCAACGCTGAATATGTCGTCCCCTCAGATCGGGGCGCTTCATAGTGCACCCGATGGATGTTTCGTCGGAGCCCGGCGTCAACAAAGACGGACTTTAATGGAGATTTTAGTGTAAGGAAGAGTACGTAAGATAGCGGTAGGAACGCGAACCCTTGCCGCTGGTTTGGGAGGGGGGGAGGAGGTGTGGGTTGGGGGAGGGGGAAAGCTCTTTTCAATCACAAGCCGGACACGCCCCTGCGCATGACCCGAGCAAACGGGAAACCCCGTGCGGCGGTGGCGGCGGCGGCGGCCGCGGCCGGACGGACGCGCGAGAGGTAGGACGGCGGTCGCGAGCTGCTGCCGGGCGCCCTCCCCGCGCGCGCGTGCAGCGGCAGCCCCGTCCGCCTTGCGCCGAGACTCGGCGGAGGAGGCGTGAATGCGAGTGCGGTGCTAGCGCTTCGAAATGATGGGCGGGCTGCAAGATGTTAAACCGCTGTCAGGCAGTGGTTTTAATTGTCCCCGGCATTAACAGTCCAAATGCACAACTTAAAAGAGAATGAAAGACACTTGTAGCAACTTCCCGGGGTTTAAGCTGCCTCTGATGTCCTCTTAAAGCGAAGGCTTAGGTTGCGCTCAACGTTACAACCGCTGGCCATGAGAATTTCAAGAGCTTAAAATTCAAAACTTCAATCCAAATAAATAGTTTCCAAACTTGAGAAAAGTTACGTTTTGCAAACAAAGTAGGAGATTTGGCGCACTTCTGTGGATTCTTGAAACTTGCACAGCCTTGGGACTTAGTAACTTGCAAGAAAACATTAGGACACTCCAAAAAAAGGCTGCTGGATGAACTCGGGTTAAGCGGCATCGAACTGGGATCTCCACCCGAATCAACACATACATCTTACCCCTAAAGATGCTGCTTGACCCGGTGAGTTCTTCCCAGCAGTTTATTGTTTCTCTCGCTTCCAGATCACAACATCTGCATTCTCACAATTAGGATAGACGTTTGAAGGCTAAAGATTCCTCGCTCAAGAATTTCGTTGGTTTAATATATTCATTGTTAATCTTTGATTAAAACCAAATGTTACGCCAAATATACCCTTGAAAAGTGTGGAATTTCAAACTAATCTCATCATACAAGTTGTCCTTTTGCCAGTTTCTTCAATTAAAATGTAGATGAAATAAATAGTTTGCAGCGGTGGTTCAGTTAACGCACTTGGTATTGCATTATGCGAAATGATCGGAGCGGATCCATATCTGCAAGAGAAGCCTTATTACGATTTAAAGTGAAAATTCGATCCTATGATTTAGATTGATCAGTGTTTCAGGATAAAATACTACAATAAAAGATATAAAAAATCAAATATGATGTGTTTAATATACCCAGTTGCAGAACACTCCAGCAGTAAGTGTTTTTTTTCGAACTGTCACTTCGAATGGTTTGTGTAAAGCGATGTTTTATGAAATTCTTTCCCTACCACGGTGAATGAAATTGCGTTCATTGAGTGGCACGTCAACATAAGCACCACAGAGGTTGAAGTTGCTTTAGAGTAGGCAGAATCCTTCCTACTAAGTTCCAAGTAACAATCCAAATTAAATCAGATTAATAATCATGTTGGATGTTTAATTAGCTATTGAAGTGGAAGATCCATTTTCATGTACTATCTTGTCAGTATAGTTTAAATTGCTTGTATTAAACATGGATTAACATTTTTCAAGTTTTTTCAGTTACAAATCTATTAGTAATTGATTCATTTTTGCCTCAGGCACTCTAGGAAACATGACCAGCCTCAGTTTTATATATTTTCATAAACTGAGTGTTACATTTTACTGAGATAATTAAGAATTAAAATTGGTTGTGTTTTTGTATTCAAGAATGAGAGTATCACAATAACATACCATGCCAACATGATCAGAAATGGAAGTGCTATATTGTCTGACACAAATAAAAATTGAAAATGCTGGAAAATGTATTTAACATTCCTGGTCCAAGACTCAATCTTAACTGTTTATTATTTTTCTCTTTCCTCAGATGCTGCTTTGCCAACAGTTTCTGGGTTTTTTTAATTTCAGATTTCCCGTAATTGCAATTTTTAGATTTTCATTAGATACTACAATTCTTTCATAACTTACAGTGCAAGAGGCTTCTCTTACTGTGGTTGCTTTTGTTACTGACATTCACACCACACTGGCACTAGCTTGAATCTCAGAAAAATTCACTCACACTGCAGATGACCTGATGCTATCAAGGATTGTTCATGCATTATTTCTATCTTGTACTGTTCCACACAAATCTTTAATATGCTGCCTCATGCACTTACAGTTCTCCATGAAGCATTTGCTTTATCCCTTCCAACACAATAAAACATTGTTAATTCTTTTTTATTTCGTTATTACTGATTTGATGCAATCAATATAGTTCAAAGAAGTTGCAAGAAAAGGTTTGTGACCCCTTTGCAATTACCTGGTTTTCTGCATTAATTACTCATAATATACAGTCTGATCTTCTGATTAGCAGACAAATGCAATCTCCTTAAACTGAATACACACAAACAAATGTACTTTTCATGTCTGTATTGAACACATTGTGTAATAATTTACAGTCCAGGCTGGAAAAAGGATGTGAAGCCTTGTATTTAATAACAGGTAGAAACTCCAGCAAACATTTCTTGTAGTTGCTGATCAGCCTTGCACACGGTGAGGAGGAACAATAGACTATTCCTCCATACAAAACTGTTTCATTTCATCAGTATACCTGGGGATACCTTGCATGAACAGCCCTTTTCAGGTCATGCCACAGCATCTCAATTAGGTTAAGGTCTGGACTCTGATTTGGCCATTTCAAAACACAAATTTTCTTTTGAAACTATTCTGTTGTGAATTTACTTTTATTTTTCGGATTGTTGTCTTGTTGCATCATCCAACTTCTACTAAGCTTCAGGTGACTGATCGGTCTCCTGTAAAATGTCTTGGTACAATTCTGACTTCATTGTTCCCTCAATGACTGCAAGCTGTCCAGGCCCTGAGGCAGCAAAGCAGCCCCAAACCATGATGCTTCTGTCACCATGCACAGTTGGGATGATGTTTTGGTGTTATATTCCTCCAAACATAACGGTGTGCATTTCTGCCAAAAAGTTCAACCTTTGTCTCACCTGTCCACAGAATATCATCCCAAAAGCAATGTGGAACATCCAAATGGACTTTCACAAACTTGAGACGTGCAGCAATTTTTTTTGAGAGTAGTGGTTTCCTCTGTAAAGTCCTTCCATGAACATCATTCTTGTAAAATGTTTTTCTTAGTGGACACATGAACAGACTTTAGCAAGTTCTAGAGATTTCTGCACGTCTTTTGCTGTTACAAATAACATTACCCCACAGGTTCACATTTTTTGAACCTAGACTGAGATTGTTTAAATACTCAGTATTGACAAGAATTAGTATAATTGTGTTAGTCTATTATTGTGACTTAGATTAAGTTCATATCACATTTTATGAGTAATTAATGCAGGAAGAGAGGTTCACAAACTTTTTCTTGCAACTCTATATTGATTAGTACTAAGTAGATATGCATCGTAAATGGCAACGACGGTATTCTTTACAAAGTTTTCATCAGTTTCAAATACACTTAAAATGACAGACTGGTCAATTTCTCCTGCCAGTTTCTTTAGCAAACAAAACAGAAGTTTTCACATCAAATATCAAATTTGAAGGTATGCCTATTAATTTGAAAATCATTGTTATGGTTGCAAAACCTGTAACATGTATGTGAGTTGATAATAAATTTACTTTGAACTTTGCCTGTGATGTTGACATCTTCATGGTAGTAAAATAATTAGAACAGAATTACACATAGGTTAAAGACTAAGGTTATAGATTGTAAAAAGGAGAAAACAAAACAAAAAACAAAGAAATAAGGGGTAAAGTTACAAAAAAATCTTAAAGCAAAGATATGCAGCTTTTTTAAAACTTAACGACATCTACAGACCTTGAATATTCCAAAATAGTTGAAAACTAAATTCCAGTAATGCAGCTTCTTTATAAAAACTTAAGTAAATGAAATATGCAAGTATTGAGAAAAACAAACTTTTGCAAGAAAAAAATTTTAGACAGTCATCAGAAATGTAAAGACATTGCAAAACTAAAATATTGACCAATGAGCAGTATGATCAGTTGTATTAACAAATAACACAGTGAACAGGCGCAACAGTAGGTCACAAAACCTTTCAAGCCTATTCTGACACTTGACAGTACCCTAAATTGAGAAGGCTGTGATCAATGAAATACTGTTGCAATCGGTACTTGACCTTAGATATTTATAATCTGTCAACTACTTAGCTAAGGGCTAAATTTGTTGATGAAATAAATATAGACAGAATTGCGCGTACCAAGGAGGATGCAAGTGTGCTTTGGAAATATGAACTAGCTGAATGAATGGACCACAACTTGGAAGATGTAATATTGTGTGGGAAAAATGTGAACTCATCCACCATGTCCCTCAAACCTGCCACACCATTCAATATGAACGTTCCTGATCTATGCTGTGAACTTCTGTGCCATTCCCTATAAACTTCAATTCCTCAATCTTACCAAAGATTTATCTATCTCCTCATTGAATATATCCAATGGCCTAGCTCCCACCACACTTTGGGGTAGAGAATTCCTGCAAATCACTAACATCCAAAAGAACAAATTTCCTCCAATCTCAGTTTTGAGTGATTGCACGCCCCCCCCCCCCCCAACCATTATTGCAGCTTTATCCTCTTGTTCAGGATTCTCACATTTATCAGAATCTCAGCATCTGCTCTTTGAAATCCATTTAGGATTTTAACATTTGAATTAGGTTATTCCTCATTCTTTGAATACAGACCTAAACTTTTCTAACCTCTCTTAATTCTCCCAGGAATTAGCCTGCTGAATCTCCTTTGAACTCCAAAGCTTCTCTATCTTTTTTACATTTAGAGATCAAGCCCTTCTGGCCAATGAGCCAAACTGCCCTAAAATCCCCAGCCTATCAATAGAGAATTTACAATGACCAATTAACCTACTAGCCAGTAGGTCTTTGGAACGTGGGAGGAAACTGGAGCACTCCCATTCACGGCAGGGACTCCAATGCGCAGTACTATAATAGTGTTGCACTAGCCGTAACACTATCGTGGTGCCCTAAACATTTGTTTGAATAGGGATAAAAACTGCCAAGTACCCGATGCAACTATTTAAAAAAAATTTAAATTCTAACCTTTTTTGCAGTGAAGGCCAAAATGCTGTTTGCCTTCGGAATGATTTGTTGGGATCTGGGTGTGTTTATATACAAGTAACTGAAAAACCAACACACACATTCAACAGATTATTATGAAAGCAAAAGCAAGGTTATCTGGTGCACCGGTAAGGAAAATTCTTATCACAATTGTATGTAGCTGTGGTGGGACTGCACTTCATATTCTTGCTCTCCTTGCACAAGAAATAATGTACTTGTCTCAGAGGGAGTGAGACAAAGATTCACGAGAGTAGTTCCAGAGATGGCGGGTTTGCTTTATGAGGAGAGATAGATTAGGACCTTTTTCTATAGAGCAAAGGATGAAAAACGACACATTGATACTTACTAAATTGTTAAACATTTTGACACTAGACAAAGGGAGGATGCTACCTTTCATTGAGGTATCTAGACCAGGAGAACAGTTTGAGAGTAAAATCCATGGTATTTACATCTGAGATAAAGTAAAATGCTGTCACTTGTCTGACAGTGAATCTTTGACATTTTCTGCCCCGGAAGCCTATGGAGGCCCATTTGCTGAGCTCATGCAAAACTGAGATTGATTGCTTTCCATGTATTGAGATAATAATTCTCAGATGGAATATCAACCATAAACTTGAATGATGGAGGAGGCTCTAAGACCCAGATGGACAATTCATGTTCATAATTCGTACATTATCTTTTACCTCAGGTTTATTTTTTTGCCCCATTTCCATTTTCCAAGGTCGTCCAACGTGAAGGTTTCCAAAAATTCATAAACCTCAAGAAAAAATACCTTTTAACATCAAGCCTAAATATGCAACCTATTTTCCTGGAATATGCCCTAGCTTTAGAGACTCATTGGCCAATGTTTAAATGTGATCACATCTATTCTAAACTGCAAAGCTTTGACATCTAATTCAGTCTTTATTTATTATGATACAGCACAGAATAAGCCTTTCGAGCAACACCACCCAGCAACCCACCTATTTAACTCTAACCTAATCAGGGGACAATTTACAACAATCAATTAACCTACTAACTGGTAAGCCATTGGACTGTGGGAGGAAACCCACAGAATCGCGGGGAGAATATACACACTTCACAAACAGCAGCGGTAATGTAACGTGTGCTCTAATGACTATGCTACCATGCCAGCCCACTAATTTGACAGAGCTCTTGTTCCAGGAATCATTCCAAATAATGTTTATTGTTCTGGCTTCTAGTTAGTTATATTCTTTGTGAGACATAGAATCCAAAAGTACCCAAAGATCCAAAGCAGGGTTAGCAAACCTCTGTACAGTTGTAACAAGATACTTGTATTCACGTATTCCAAGCCTCCAGCAGTAAAGACCTTGTTTTCCTAATTGCCTGCTATTTCCACTTACTAATTTTGCGATTCATTTACGTTTCCCAAATTTCCTTGGAGACCGGCATTTAAAAATAATGTTTACAAGTTAAACTGTATACTTGTATTCTTTTTAGCATTTGAAATTTATTTTACTGGAGTGATGAGCATCTCTGAGTCAATTAGAACTTGACTGAAATTTAACTGGGATTTCTAGATATTTCACCTCTATGCATCTAGCACCATATCTATATCAAGAAAGAAGAGTTTGCTTGGAGATAAATTGATCATACCATGACTAATCCAAAACTGAATTACTTCTCATTTTTCTCCAACCAAGAGTAGTTAAGGAAATAACTGTGGTGATGGGGTCCAAAGAAGTAACTTGCTTTGTCGTGGATGATGGAGAGAGATAATTATGTGGAGACTAAACAAAATCAGCCAATATGTCCATATGTAAGTTGAAAGAAAACAAAAGTTTATTTCATTAAGCATATTTTGTACATCCTGTTTCATTGTGGAGAGGTTATAAAAATGATTAAATTCACAACTAGTTTTCCTGACAATTACTCATGTCATCAATAACTTTATGGAGTGTTCAACTGAAGTTAATTATTAATATATACAAGTGATTTAAATGTTCAAAATCTATAATGAATGAAATTCTGTCCTTTATAAACATGCATGTACTATTCAAAATTTTCATTTCAACAAATAGATTGTGTCTCCATTTGTCTCTCCTCAACAGCATGTGTTACTGGGTGGTCTCAGAGCTACAATGCTGTTTCCTTGGGTATTCTGTTTAGACTTGATACAGGAAGAAATGTCATCACCTCCTGAAACGCATACCCTAAAAACAACAGCATTCTATTAAATTCCATTCTGGTGTACAAACATAAAATTTAACATTTTGCATCTAAGCATTATAATTAATTTACATACTTGCAAAGTTTTGATTAAATGAATCTAAATTTGAGTCCTTGATGTTTTTTGCTTCGTTAATGTCCCATAAATTACTAAGTGCATTAAAAAGCACAAATTCTGGAATACAGTATTATTTCTGCCATTGTTTCAGTAAATACAAAGTTTATAAAATGTGAAATTAAGTGGCATTACTAGATATTCTATATTCACTTACTTTTCCACATATCAGTGGACAATGTCATCTGATCCAAAGAATCATCAAATGGCTCTGATTTAGTCTCATCTTCGGGATCTCTGAATGGTTCAAAGTAGGGATGACTCAGAGCTTCAGCAGCTGATAATCGTTTGTCTGCATCCAATACTAACATTTTCTCCAGGAGGTCCAAAGCTACAATAAATTAACTGATATTTAAAAAGGAGAGAGAACTTCCACCTCTTCATCCAAAAGTAACCATCAGTGGCCACTTTATCAGGTACACCTGTATACCTTGTTAATGCAAATATCTCATCAGCTAATCATGTACCAGCAACTCAATGCATAACATGCAGACATGGTCAAGAGGTTCAGTTATTGTTCATAGAATGGGGAAGAAATGTGATCTAAGGAACTATAATCATGGAATGTTTGTTGGTGCCAGATGGGTTGGTTTGAGTATCTCAGAAACTGCTGATCTCCTGGGATTTTTACACACAACTGTCTCTAGCATTTACAGGGAATGGTGCAAAATACAAAATAACAGCTATTTGGGCAAAATACATTTTTAATGAGAGAGGTTAGAGGAGAATGGCTAGACTGGTTCAATCTGATAGGAAGGCAATGGTAACTCAAATAACCATTACAACAGTGGTGTGCAGAAAATGCACAATCAGAATCAGAATCAGACATTAATCGCCAAGTACCTATGCACATACAAGGAATTTACTTCCGGCAGATGTTGTCTCTCTGCTCATAACAATAATAATGATAAATATAAATGAAAATATAGATTATACATACAGGTAGTGCAATCCAAGTAATAGTTAGCTGACAGTTAACCGGCAGTTAACTGTTCAGCAAAGTGACCGCAGTAGGGAAAAAACTTCTCCAGTGCCTATTAGTCTTAGTCTGGAGGGATCTGAAGCGCCTACCAGACGGAAGCAGATCAAACAGTCCGTGCGCAGGATGGGAGGAGTCCTTTATGATGTTCCCCGCCCTCTTCTTCAACCTGGAAGAGTACAGGTCCACAATAGAGGGCAGGGAGGCTCCAATAATGCGCTCGGCAGTCCTCACTGTACGCTGTAGTCTGGTTCTATTAAGGCTTAAGGCTGTTGTGCTACAGCTGAAGACCTCAAACATGCACTCAGCGGCCACATTATTAGATACAGGAGGTACCTAATAAAGTAGCTACTGAGTGTATATCTGTGCAGCTTTCATTTATTTCTCCAAGTTATAAATCTCTGGATTACCCCACATGCCATGTGCCAGTCAGGGCAGGAACGATGAAATGAATGATGAAACGATAGAGATGAAAGAGTGGCTGAGGATCTGGTACAGGGGTCAAGCTTTTAGATTCTTAGATCATTGGAACCTTCGTGTGGCAGAGGTGACCTATACAAGGAGGATGGGTTGCACCTGAACTGGAGAGGAACCAAAATCCTAGCTGGGAGGTTCACTAGTGGTGGGAGGGTGTATACTAGTTTGGCAGGGGGATGGGAACCAGAGCACCAGTCAGAAAGTGGAAGGATGATGAAGTAGTAGATGTCAGGGCCAGTAAAAAAAAAACAGGCAGGTACAAATTAATAGATACAATGGGATGGATAGTTTGAAGTATGTGTATTTTAATGCTGAGTATTTTGGTTAAAGGTGTTAGAGCATGGATCAGTACATGGAACTATGATGTATTGACTATTACAGACCCTTGGTTGAGAGAGAGAGTGGATGCTTAATATCCCAGGGTTTTGATATTTTAGAAAAGAGAGAGAGGGAGGTCAAAGGGGGAGGGGGACAATTTGCACTACTAATCAGAGACAATATCACAGCTGCACTCAGAGGGGACATAATGGAGGGATCATCCACTGAGTATATGGGTAGAACTCTAAAAATAGGAAAGGTGCAATCACTCTGATGGGATTATGCTACAGACACCCAGTAGACATTGAGGAACAGATGAGTAGGCAGATTAAGGAAAGGTGTAAAAACATCAGAGTTGTTGTCATGGGGGATTTCAACTTCCCCAAAATAATCCGGGATATTCTAAGTGCAAGAGGTTTAGAGGAGGCAGAATTTGTTAGGTGCATCCAGGAGGGTTTCTTAAATCAGTATGTACTTTGTCCAAGAAGAGGAGGGGCTGTACTGGACCTTCTGGGTAATGAGCCTAGCCAGATGACTGACCTCGCAGTGGCTATGTAGTTAGGGAACAGTGATCACACCTTTATTTTTACAATAAAGTATGGACCTTGTGAAAGCATAATAACTTTAAGTAGGGCAAATTACGAAAGAATTAGGCAGGACTAGGGAGAGTTCATTGGGACCAGCTGTTTCAGGGCAAGTACACATCCAACAACGGAGGGCGTTTAAGACCACTTGCACAAGTACGTTCCAGCTAGAAAGCAGTACAAGGATGTCAAGGTAAGGAAACATTGAATGTCAAGAGAGATGATGAATTTAGTCAAGAAGAAAAAGGAAAAGTATGTAATGCTTAGGAAGCTAGAATCAAGCAGAGGATTATAAAGATGGGTGGAATAGTAAGTTTGCAGATATTACAAAGATTGGGAGTGTTGTGGGTAGCGTAGAAGCCTAGCAAAGAATATGGGGAGGTATAGATCAGTTGCGGAAATGGCAGATGGAATGTAACCCAGACAGATGTAAAATATTGCATCTTAGTAAAGTCAAATGTAAAGAGACAGTAGACTTAAGGGCAGTGTTGATGAGTAAAGAGATCTTGGGGTCCAAATTGATAGCTCCCTGAAAGGGGCTACACAGGTTGATAGGGTGGTTGATAAGGCATATGGCATGTTTGCCTTTATTAGTCAAGGCATTGAGTTTAAAAGTCAGGAGGTTACTGTATGTTGTAGCTTTAAAGAACTCTATTTAGGCCACACCTAGAGTATCGCATACAATTCTGGTCACTCCATTATAGGAAGGATGTCGAAGTGTGGAAATGGTGCAGATGACATTTACCGGAATACCACATGGATTAAAGGGAAAGTGCTATAACAAGAAGCCAGCCAGTGGCATCCACACCAGACTTGGAGGCAGGTGGTCCCGGATTTGATCCAGCCGGCTCCTTGCACACTTTCCATCTGTGCTGGGTTGAGCCTTGTGCCAGTAACTTGGCCTCGTAAAAGAACAAACAAATGCTAAGGAAACAGCAAGGTTGCCACCCGCTGTGTCACAAGGCATGGAGGGGGACAACAAGTGTACCAAGAGGCTGGACAAATTTGGGTTATATTCTCTGGAGAGCTAGAGGCTGAGGGGAGATTTGATAGGGAACTTTGAGATTGTGAGAGGCACAGATAGACAATATCTTGTTCCGGGGTTGAATTGTCTAATACCAAAGGGCATGCATTTAAGGTGCGAGGGGCAAGTTTATTACAGAGGATGCTGGGTGCCTGGAACATGCTACGTGGGGTGGTGGTAGAGGCAGATAGGGGCTTTTAAGGGACACTTAGATAGGCACATGCCTGTGAGGAAAATGAATGGATATGGACATTGTGTAAACAGAAGAGAGATTAGTTGGTCATTCGATTACTGATTTAATTGATTTGGCACAACATTGTGGGCTGTAGGGCCTGTTCCTGTACTATATCTTCCAATATATTTTTTAAACTACATCCCTCTGTAGAAATAGTCAACCCTGTTAATATGATTGTTATATCACAGTGGGCTACTTTGAGTGTTGTTACGTTATGAACCTATGCCATTAAACTCACATAAAAATTCCCAAGTAAAAGATTAGCTCAAGTGGAGACAGAGTCTCACTGACAAACCCATAACATGCACCAGTGACTGGCTGCACTGCTATAAGTAACTCCAAATAATAGACAAAGTGGAAAAAAAAAAGAAATCCATATGAAAGCCGAAATTTTTTTAAGACATCAGTATATTTGTGTGGAAAGTTTACAGCCTTGCTGCACAAGTACGTGGAGTTAAACATCGCCTATTCCCACTCAATCCCAATTACTTTTAGGACGGTGCAGTGAATAACTAGTGCCTGTAGGGTTCATAATTTCTCTTCAAATATTTTAATCTTCAATTCATACTGGAGGCACTCAATTGCATGTAATCTTATCAGCCCTTCAAGATTGATGTAGAGTCATGGAAACAGGTCCTTCAGCCTACCGAGTCCTTGTCATCCATCACCCTGTCATTCATTACAAATCCCATTTTACTCTCACAGCATTTTCATTAAATCTCCCTCAGATTCCAGCATGCCTCTACAATTTAGGGACAATTTATGATGGCCAATTAACTAATGGATCTTTGAGGTGTAGAAGGAAACTGGATGACTATGTGGTTAAAAAGAAAAACATGAAAATTCCAAAGACAGCATGAGAGCCAGGATTACTGGAGCTGAGAAACAGAGGCTCTACCAATGGTATTATTGTGCCACCCTGATTATCTTGCTGTAGGAAGAGTAGTCATAGAAATAAATATCTGGTCTCAAACCTTCCAATGGCTTAAAACAGTGTATTTTAAGGAAGGCACCCAGTATGCTTTGGGAATGTTCCCTCATCCAAATCCTGATAAAATTACCCAGTAAATTCTAGAAATTCTCCCAATCAGGCAGAATCTGCAGAGATAATAGGTAATATGTCAGATCAATGATCTTTCTTCTGATGATTTGTAATTTACATTCTCTCTCCTTAGATGTTTCCTTACACACTTAGAATTTCTAACACTTTCTGCTTTATTTCTGATTTCTGTGGACTGCAGAATCTTGCTTTAGATCCACTTTTGGTCCATGCAAGATATATCCACGGACTCCAGCTTGCAATTTAAAGACAAGTCTCTGCTTATAAGGGCAAAACCTCAACATAAATTTCTAACTATTGGGATAAATTTAGATTTACTTTAACAATAGGGGAAACATGTAAATACTTGATGTAATTGTTTATGAATTGATTATGATTATAAAAGTTAAAAACTGTAGATACTGGTTGGGCAGCATCTGTGGAAAAAGAAACAGTTAAGATTTTAAGGCATAGAATCTTTCAGGTAAGCAACATGAATTCTGTGCAACTATTTTTAAATGGAACCATACCAGGTTGCTCATGTTGAAACTTAGTGCAATTAGACAACAAAATAATTTAAATATAGGTAAAAATGAATTGAAGAATTAGCCCAGATTATTGTCATAAGTAAACATCTTCATCTACTGCTGTATGATATATTCCCAGATTTATTGATAATTAAATATGAGTTCCTGATTTATGATTAGCTAATGTCTAGCATGTGATGAAGTCAAGAACTACCTATTCAATACATTCACTTGCTTCTTGACTTAGTGAATTAAGTGAATTTCTGCTCAGTTTGTATTCAGGAACAGATAGAATGCAAATTTCTCATTGTGCTCTGTAACTCCATATGCATTTACAATGAATAGTTTACTGATAACAGAAAGGATGCCAAATATACTCATATGGTTCCAATAAACAATTTAAAAGTTACAAAATTCTCATGAACCTTTACCAAAACCTAAATATTATGATGGCAAATCTATCTCATGCATTAGCCAATGAAACTAAGCAATGACACTCAGAGCTAAAGCTAATAAACAACTCCTCCAAAATAGTGAAATCATAAGACTATAAGACATAGGAGCAGAATTAGGCTATTTTGGCCTATCGAGTCTGCTCTGCCATTCAATCATGGCTGATCCCTTTTCCCCCTCCTCAGCCCCACTCTCCAGCCTTCTCACCGTGACCTTTGATGTCATGGGCAATCTAGAACCCGTCAATCTCCAACTTAAATGCACCCAATGACCTGGTCTCCACAGCTGCCTGTGGTAACAAACTCCACTAATTCAGCACCCTCTGGCTAAAGAGATTTCTCCACATCTCTGTTTTAAATGGACTTCCCTCTATCCTGAGGCTGTGCCCTCTTGTTCTAGACTCCCCCACCATGGGAAACATCCTTTCCACATCTACTCTATCTAAGCCTTTCAACATTCAAAATGTTTCAATGAGATTCCCCCCCCCCCCCATGCCCCCATCCTTCTAAATTCCAGTGAGTACGTTCCTCGCATGATAACCTTTTCATTCCTGGAATTATCCTTGTGAACCTCCTCTGAACCTTCACCACATCTTTTCTTGGATAAGGAGCTCAAAATGGTTCACAATACTTAACGTGAGGCCTCACTAATGCCTCAACATCACATCCCTGCTCTTATATTCTAGACCTCTTGAAAACATTGCCTCTCACCACCAACAACCTGCAAGTTAACCTTCAGGGTGTTCTGCACAAGGACTCCCAAGTCCCTTCGCATTTTTTTGGGGATTTTCTCCCCATTTAGAAAATAGTCTGGACGTTTATTTCTTCTACCAAAGTGCAAGTTCTTCTTACATTTTCCAACATGGTATTTCACTTGCCACTTACTTTCCCATTCTCCTAATCTGTGTAAGTCCTTCTCTAACCTTCCTGTTTCCTCAACACTACCTGTCCCTCCACCAATCTTCGTATCATCTCCAAACTTGGCAACAATTCCATCATCTATATCATTGATATACAGCATAAAAAGAAGCAGTCCCAACACCAGCCCCCGTGGAACACCACTAGTCACTGGCAGCTAACCAGAAAGGGATCCTTTTATTCCCACTCACTGTACAAATCAATGGTGCTAACTCTGGTACTGTATGTGCATGTCAAATACCCTTCCATTCTTATTGCCAGTCCACCCTACGTGAATGTAATTCACAGCTTCCATTTGACTTGAAATGTAAGGCTTAATTTTTGTTAAAGAAGCAGTTAAGATGCAAAATACAAGTAAACAGATCTCCCTGTTAAAACATTTAATAGTTTTTCTTTCTGTTTTTCTGACAAGGGACAAAGTAAATTCAGTAAAGTTTAGTAATTCTATGAAAAAAATTTCTTTGCAGTTATGGTACTGCACTGTTAAGAATGTCAGGAATGCTCTGAGGAGCTGCCCAAGGTCACAGTAGTTACAACGATAATTGAAACACGCAGATCTGAGTCCCATGAGCCAGATTGATGTCAAAGATGGATAACCAGTAGATTAATGAAAAAGTTACTTTTCTGATCTCAAAGTGCAAATCCCTAAATTATCTTCAAGGAAATAGTGAATTCTCAAGTGCACTCAATGCCTGTGACATGGCTAATATCTTTTGTAAAATAATCTGCATTGGTTACTCCTGCCTGACTATACTTTGTTTTTAACATCAACAGAGAAAGTAAAGTTAGAGTAAAAGAACAGAGTGCAATATATTCATTTGTTCTAAGGCATATCTGTAGATATTTCTCTACTGTTACAAACTTTGCATGCAATTTTTTGAGGAATTCACAAACATTAAACCTGTGCATTTGTTTCACTGTGATGGAACGTTTCAGTGACAGATTTACTTTGGCACAACCCTGGCAGCTTATCTATACGTGAACGAGTAACAAGACACTGGAAGGTCACCCGAAATGTGATCATGCACTCCAAGAATGAAATCCTGGCACTTTTTGGATCCTTCAATATAGATTCCCAAGACTCTTGATAAGAGTCTGAGCTCTAGCAGATACATATTTACACTGCAAATAGCACACAAATAGTGTCAGATAGGCAGTTGTTCAAAGGTAAGCAAAACATTTTAACAGGAATGCACTGCAGACCTGTAATTTGTGACAGGCAAAAAGATTTTTAAAAATTACTTATTCTATTTATTGGGATACAGCGTGGAATTGGCCCTTCTGCCCCTTCAAGCCAGGCCGCCCAACAATCCCCGATTTAATCTGAGCCTAATCACAGGACAATTTAAAATGACCAATTATCCTACCAACCAGTTCATCCTCAGACTGTGGGAGGAAACCCACGCGGTAACAGAGAGAGCATACTAACTCCTTACAGGCAGTGGCGGGATTTGACCCCAGGTCGCCTGTTCTGTAAAGCGTTGTGCTAAGCACTTCAGTCAATCTATAAAGGAGATTAAAATAACAAAATTAAAAACTTTAGAGATCATTGGCTTAGTGGAGGGAAAATGGAAAGAAATGAACAACACTCATTAAATCTGTGCAGAAATTGTTGCATCATCAAAATACAAGGAGTTCTCCAAGAACACAGGAGTTGCTGGATATAGTAACAAAACAATAACATAGAAATCCTTTCCTGCTATTTACTAAAACAGTTATGGATGTTGCAGTAATACATAAATATGATTGTTTTCTGAGGGGAGTCTATCATTATCAGCTCTGTGTCAGGTCGGTTTCAGTACCTGTTTTATTGAGCCCTATTTGGAAATCATAGAGCTGCCAGTACTTCGCCCCACAACTGCAACATCACAAGTGAGCCCTTAGAAGAACCCACTGGGCAAAATGCAGAGTATCCTTCTTACAATTTCAGCTTCACAAATGAATATTAAAATAACGTGGGAGGGAGGCTGTTGCAGAATTCTCCCAGAGACATCCTGAGAGCTGGTGCATAATATGACCCACAAGAGGCATTTTCTTTATGCTGGGGAAGTCCAGTGATGAGTATGAGTTTCTGTGAAAACTGGATGTGTATGGTGATCTCATTTATGTCTTCTCCCATATGATTTGTTTGACGCTTGTGATGTTTTTGAGGCAAGGGAAGTATTAGATTTTGACAAATTCCCACTAGCAGTTAATTTTACACGGGTAAGTCAAAGCTGTAGGGGAAAACTGAGGGCAGAGTAAACAGCAAGAATGCAGAATGCTATGCAGCAGCCTTGCAAAGAAGGCAGATTTCAAAAGAAGCAAGATTAATAATTGGTTGTTCTGTTAATAAGCCAGAACTTCAATTTTTCAGTCTGGTGCATTTAAAAACCGCGGTTGGTAATGCAGACAAGCTCACATTACCTATTAAGTACTCCCAATGGCGTACACTTCAAATAGTCTCAAACAACCGGGCCCAGCTCCTGGCCTTCAGATGTGGCTTAGCGACTAAGCCCAGTGGAAGCATTTCTACTGACAGAAGGGGCAAAGGCGGGCTACTGGCCCCTTAAGACCAGTCGCTTCGGGCAGATGGGGCTCGATGGCCATGGTTGGCAGCTCATCCAGAAGCAGGAGAACTCTGATCTCAAACCTCCACTGCCTTGCGACTATATCCACTCATGGGAAGGCTTTTGGAGTAAGCACTGAGGGAAAAATTCGGAGCTGGAGTCCCTAAAGTAGTCCTACATGGTGTTCAGTGCTGACTGGCAACTCCTGCGACGCTTCTGATACCAAACTGTATCGGTCTCTGACATTCCTTTGGGTTCATCCGATGTGTGGAGAGGGGGTGCTTGTTACATGGGCAACAGCTTGCTCTCCATATCGTACTGACCAGGCTTGCGTATCTAGGCAGCTAGGACACAATATCCATGGTCAACTCTGACTGACAGACCTCCGACAGACAGCTTTTAAAAATACGCTGGAGAAGAATATCAGGCCTTGCATAATCATTAGTGTTATTTGGGGGAGTTTCTGGTCTCAGCAAAACACCCACTGTGAAATGAAGGGTCAAGTACAGGATCTATTCCAAGACACGATGGAAAGCAAGGAAAGAGATTTTCATTAGCATTGGGTGATGTACCAGAAGACTGGAGGAAACAAATGTTACTTATATTTATTACTGATAAACCAAGGAACTACAGGTTGGTGATCTTTACATTAGCGGGCAGTTAATTGAAAATTTCCAAAGAGCTTGTTTTATATTCACTTGGAAAGGCAGAGACTGATTTGGGTGAGTCAGCATAGTTTTGTGCAAGGAAAATTCTGTCTCACCAATCTGATCCGAGTTTTTTTAAAGAAGTAATTAACAAAATTGAAAGTAGAGTGGTATACATAGACTTCAGCAAAGTTTGACAAGGTCCTGCAAGGCAGTGTGGTCCCAGAAGATTAAAGTACATGGGGGAATCTAAGGTCTGCTGGTGTATCCAGAGATACCGGCCACATGACAGACGCACTGCCACCTGGCTGGTCGGAGGACACACCACATGCCAATCAACATTTGGTCCCTCCCAACTAATCAATGCACACCTACATTATTGGTCACATTAATTGGATTATCTCATCCAGCCCCATGCTATAAAAGGTGAGACTTGTCCCTGGCTTGGTCTCTCTTACAGACCACCTCATTGAAAGTAAGTGCATTGATTTATGTTTGGGAAGGTCTATCGTTTGTCCTGGTAAGGGAGCCGCAGCTATCCAAGGTCAGGGGGGATAGCTGTCGGAGTGCTTTTCCCTTGTTCTTTGTATGTGTAACTGTACCCTGTCCCCACACCGCTTTCTGTGTTGCTTGTGTTGACCCGACTTCCCCTTGTAAATAAATTCCTCATTATTAAAACTGTGTGTGTCCAGGCCTCTACCGTTGAGACTCAAAGAACCAGTTATTTTCCATCACAACAGTTGGCAAACTGAATTCAGAATTGACTCCATGGTAGGAGGCAGAGGTAGTAGTGGAAAGTTGTTTTTCTGACTGGAAGTTTGTGACTAATGGTGTTCTGCAAGGATCAGTGCTTGGGCATCTGTTGTCTGTCATATACTTGGATGAGAACATAGATGTTTGGGTTAATAAATTTGCGGACAACATGGAAATTGGTGGAGTTGTAAAGAGCAGAGAAATTTGTCTAAGGATCAGCTGGAAAGCTGGATGGAGTTATGATGATATGTAGCGATGTGCTACACACAGCGCTGAAATAACGACACGCAGTCGGTAAGTCATTTCGAGACTAGTTTATTCAAACTTTGCGGCGCTGGCATTTAAATCCCTAGTGCCCGCCCTCTCCGGGCGGAAGTGACGTCAGAGGTGCATTACCAAAGTCTCCCCCCGCGCGCTGGCTATTTGTGAGCCGGTTCGCCTGTGCAGAAAGTGGGTCGCCACATAACCCCCCCCCCCCCCCAGAACTGGCAATACACCCCCCAATGTCCACAGTCTGGATCGGCCTCTGTTTGGAAGGTCTGCCTCTGCGCCGCGGTGCCTGAACCTCGACCGGCTGCGCCAAGTCCACATGGGCTGGTTTGAGTCAGTCCACCGTGAAAACCTCCTCTTTCCCCCCAATGTCCAGAACGTACGTGGACCCGTTGTTGTTGTTGATCACCTTGAATGGCCCCTCGTACAGCTGCTGTAGCGCCCCTTCGTACAAACACAAACTTACAGTTCTGCAAGTCTTTGGGTTCATGGGTCCGTGCTGTGAAGTTGGTATGGGGACCAGGTTGCCGAGCCTTTCATGTAGTCTGTCCAGGACTGCTGCGGGTTCTTCCTCTTGCCCCCTTGGGGCTGGTATGAACTCTCCTGGGACGGCCAGGGGTGCGCCGTACACCAACTCAGCCGACGAGACGTGCAGATCCTCTTTGGGCGCTGTACGAATTCCAAGCAGGACCCAGGGAAGCTCGTCCACCCAGTTAGGTCCTCTCAGGCAGGACATGAGAGCCGACTTCAAGTGACGGTGGAAGCGTTCCTCCAGTCCGTTCCTACCACTGTGGGTGGTAGGCAGTAGTGTGGTGTAGCTGCGTTCCCAACAGGCAGGCCACAGCCGACCACAGGCTGGAGGTGAACTGAGCGCCTCTGTCGGAGGTAATGTGGGCCGGTACCCTGAAGCGTGCTACCCAGGTTGTGATCAGTGCTCGGGCGCAGGAATCGGCAGAAGTGTCGGTGAGCGGGACCGCCTCTGGCCACCTCGTGAACCGGTCTACCATAGTTAGCAGGTACCGCGCTCCTCGGGACACTGGCAGGGGGCCCACGATATCCACATGAATGTGGTTGAACCTCCGGTGGGTGGGTTCGAACTGCTCAGGCGGGGCTTTAGTGTGCCGCTGCACCTTGGCTGTTTGGCACTGCGTGCACGTTCTGGCCCATTCACTGACCTGCTTGCAAAGTCCGTGCCACGTGAACTTGCTGGAGACCAGCCGGACGGTTGTCCTGATAGATGGGTGCGCCAAACCGTGTACGGAGTCAAAAACTCACCGCCTCCAGGCTGCTGGGACGATGGGGCGAGGTTGGCCGGTAGCCACGTCGCTCAGGAGGGTCCTATCACCTGGGCCTACGAGAAAGTCCTGCAGCTGCAAACCCAAGACTGCGGTCCTTTAGCTGGGCATCTCGTCGTCTGCCTGCTGCACCTCCGCCAGTGCTGTATAGTCCACCCCCAGGGACAGGGCCTGGACAATAGGTGCAGGAGTAGGCCATTCAGCCCTTCTAGCCAGCACCGCCATTCACTGTGATCATGGCTGATCATAGACAATCAGTACCCCGTTCCTGGCCTCTCCCCATATCCCTTGACCCCGCTATCTATAAGAGCTCTATCTAACTCTCTCTTGAATGCATCCAGAGACTTGGCCTCCACTGCCTTCTGGGGCAGAGCATTCCACATATCCACCACGCTCTGGGTGAAAATGTTTTTCCGCATCTCAGTTCTAAATGGCCTACCCCTTATTCTTAAGCTGTGGCCTCTAGTTCTGGACTCACCCATCAGCTGGAACATGCTTCCTGCCTCCAGTGTGTCCAATCCCTTAATAATCTTGTATGTCTCAATCAGATCCCCTCTCATCCTTCTAAATTCCAGTGTATACAAGCCCAGTCGCTCCAATCTTTCAACATATGACAGTCCCGCCATTCCGGGAATTAACCTTGTGAACCTACGCTGCACTCCCTCAATAGCAAGTATGTCCTTCCTCAAATTTGGAGACCAAAACTGCACACAATACTCCAGGTGGGGTCTCACCAGGGCCCTGTACAGCTGCAGAAGGACCTCTTTACTCCTATACTCAATTCCTCTTGTTATAAAGGCCAGCATGCCATTAGCTTTCTTCACTGCCTGCTGTACCTGCATGCTTGCTTTCATTGACTGATGTACAAGAACACCTACAAGGACAAGGACAGCTGGTCTGGAGAGTGCGTCCGCCACGACGTTGTCCTTTCCCGAGACATGCTGGATGTCCGTCGTGTACTCGGAGATGTAGGACAGATGTCGCTGCTGGCGAGCCGACCAGGGATCGGACACCTTCGTGAACGTGAAGGTCAACGATTTGTGGTCCGTGAACGCGGCGAACGGCCTGCCTTCTAAGAAGTACCTGAAATGCCGGATTGCCAGATACAGTGCCAACAGCTCCCGGTCGAAAGCACTGTACTTGAGTTCGGGTGGTCATAGGTGCTTCTGAGCTGCTCCAGTACCCCACCGACTGCTGTGTCAAATGCGTCCACCATGAGGGTGATCGGAACGTCCGTTCTGGGGTGCACCAGCATCGCGGCATCTGCCAATGCTTCCTTGGCTTTAACGAAAGCGGCTGTGGCCTCCTCGTCCCAAGTAATGTCCTTGCCTTTACCCGATATCAGAGTGTACAAAGGGCGCATGATACAGGCTGCTGAGGGGAGGAAACGGTGGTAGAAGTTCACCATACCAACGAACTCCTGCAGGCCTTTGACCATGTTGGGCCGGGCAAAGTGGCGGATCGCGTCTACCTTGGCGGGCAGAGTTGTTGCCCCGCCCTTGGTAATCCTGTGGCCCAGGAAGTCGATGGTATCCAGACTGAACTGGCATTTGGCCAGGTTGATCGTGAGGCCGAAATCACTCAGGCGGGAGTAGAGCTGGCAGAGGTGGGACAGATGCTCCTGATGACAACTGCTGGCTATAAGGATGTCATCCAAATAGATGAATGCAAAGTCCAGGTCGTGTCCCACCACGTCCATTAGCTGCTGGAACGTCTGAGCGGCATTCTTCAGGCCGAACGGCATTCGGAGGAACTCGAACAGGCCAAACGGGGTGATGAGTGCTGTTTTGGGGATGTCTTCAGGGTGCACCGGAATTTGATGTATCCCCAGACAAGGTCTACTTTGGAAAAAGATTCTTGCCCCGTGCAGGTTTGTTGCAAAGTCCTGTATGTGCGGCACGGGGTAACGGTCTGGAGTGGTAGCCTCGTTCAGTCTGCGGTAGTCGCCTCATGGTTTCCAAACCCCAGCTGCTTTGGGCACCATGTGCAGGGGGGAGGCCCATGGGCTATCGGACTTCCGTACGATCCCCAATTCCTCCATCCTCTTGAACTCCTCCTTCGCCAGGCGGAGCGTTTCCGGGGGAGCCTTCGTGCGCGGGCATGGAGGGGTGGTCCCTGGGTCGGAATGTGGTGCTGTACCCCGTGTCTGGGCATGGCTGCCGTGAACTGCAGTGCCAGAATCGATGGAAAGTCCACCAGGATTCTGGTGAATTCGTTCTCCAACAGCGTGATGGAGTCCAGGTGTGGGGCCGGCAACTTGGCTTCACCCAGGGAGAATGTCTGGAAAGTCTCGGCATGTACCAGTCTTTTCCCTTGCAAGTTGACCAGCAGGCTGTGAGCTCGCAAGAAGTCCGCCCCCAGGAGTGGTTGGGCCACCGCGGCCTGTGTGAAGTCCCACGTGAACCGGCTGGCGCCGAACTGCAGCTGCACTATGCGGGTGCCATAGGTCCATATCGTGCTGCCGTTTGCGGCCCTCAGGGTGGGTCCTGGCTTCTTGTTGCGGGTGTCGTACCCTGTCGGGGGCAAGACACTGATCTCCGCTCCGGTGTCGACCAAGAAGCGGCGTCTCGACTGTTTGTCCCAGACGTACAAGAGGCTGTCCTGGTGGCCAGCCGCCATAGTCATTAGCGGCAGCTGGCCCTGGTCCTGGCCCTTGCAGGGCGGGCGACAACAGCGGGCTTTTGTGCCCCACCCCTGGTGGTAGAAACACCACTGTTCACTGGCCTCCTCACTCCTGTCTCTGTATTGTGTCTTGGCTTTCCACAGCACGTCTGCCCGGGCCGCCACCTTCCGGGGGTCACTGAAATCTGCGTCGGCCAGCAGCAGATATATGTCCTCGAGCAGTCGCTCTAGGAACCCCTGCTCAAACATGAGGCAGGGCTTGTGTCCGTCAGCCAGGGACAGCATCTCGTTCATCAATGCTGATGGAAGTCTGTCTCCCAAACCGTCCAGGTGAAGCAGGCGGGCACCCCGCTCATGCCGTGAGAGGCCAAAGGTCCCTATGAGCAGCGCTTTGAATGCTTCGTATTTGCCTTTTTCCGGGGGCAACTGTATGAAATCCGCAACCTTGGCGGCCGTCTCCTGGTCAAGGGCGCTCACCACGTGATAGTAACGCGTGGAATCAGAGGATATCTGCTGAATCTGGAACTGGGCTTCTGCTTGGCTAAACCACACGCGTGGTCGCAGCGTCCAGAAAGTCGGCAGTTGTAGCGAAACTGCATGAACAGATGAAGAGTCGGTCATCTTTGGTCCAAATCCCGTTTGGACCGTCGGGGTCACCAATGTAGCGATGTGCTACACACAGCGCTGAAATAACGACACGCAGTCAGTAAGTCATTTCAAGACTAGTTTATTCAAACTTTGCGGCACTGGCATTTAAATCCCTAACGCCCGCCCTCTCTGGGCGGAAATAACATCAGAGGTGCATTACCAAAGTCTCCCCCCGCGCGCTGGCTATTTGTAAGCCGGTTCGCCTGCACAGAAAGTGGGTCGCCACAGATAGATATTTATTCATCCCAAAGGAAATTACAGTGTTTCAGTAGCATTACAAGTGCACAGATATAAATATTAGAAAAGAAGTAGAAAGAATAAAAAATAAATTACCTCAAACAGTCTAACAGGAGAGGGTAATCACTTCCCTGGCTATAGGTTGACTCATTATAGAGCCTAATGGCTGAGGGTAAGAATGACCTCATGTAGCGCTCTTTGGAGCGGTGCAGTTGCCTCAGCCTATTACTAAATGTGCTCCTCTGTTCAGCAAAGGTGGAATGCAGAGGGTGAGAAGCATTTTCCAGAATTGTCAGGATTTTCCCTTAGGTCCTTTGTTCTACCACAGACACCAGTGTGTCCAGTTCGACTCCTATAACAGAGACAGCCTTTCTAACCAGTTTATTGAGCCTGTTGGCATCACCCATGTTAACATCATTGCCCCAGCACGCCACCATATAGAAGATTGTACTGGCGACAACAGACTGGTAGAACATGTGAATTTGTGGCCTGCATAGTCCAAAGGATCTCAATCTCCTCAAGAAGTAGAGGTGACCCTGGCCTTTCTTGTACACACTCTGTGTTTGGTGTTCCACTCAAATCTATCAGGGATGGAATTTAAAGGCAGATAATTGTGAGGTAATGCATATTGGGCTTCAAATATAAGCAGGATATGTACTGTTAATGACAGGGACCTTAGGAGCATTGATGTACATAAGGACCCATAGGTAGAAGTTCATAGTTCCACGGTGACACAGGTGGATTGGGCAGTGAAAAAGCATTTGGCGTGCTTGAAATAGAAGGCTGAGGCGTTGAGTGTAAGAGTTGGGACATTATATTGCAGCTGGATAAAAGATTGGTTAAACCACACTTGTAATGAACAAGTTAGGTCTCTATTCATTGGAGCGTAGAAGGTTGAGGGGGGATTTGATCGAGGTATTTAAAATGTTGAGAGGGATAGATAGAGTTGACGTGAATAGGCTGTTTCCATTGAGAGTAGGGGAGATTCAAACGAGAGGACATGATTTGAGAGTTAGGGGGCAAAAGTTTAAGGGAAACACGAGGGGGTATTTCTTTACTCAGAGAGTGATAGCTGTGTGGAATGAGCTTCCTGTAGTAGTAGTAGAGGCCAGTTCAGTTGTGTCATTTAAGGTAAAATTGGATAGGTATATGGACAGGAAAGGAGTGGAGGGTTATGGGCTGAGTGCGGGTAGGTGGGACTAGGTGAGATTAAGAGTTCGGCACGGACTAGGAGGGCCGGAATGGCCTGTTTCCGTGCTGTGATTGTTATATGGTTATATGGTTATAATAACGTGTACAGTGTTTGTCATTGCCCTGCAGGAAGAATGTATTAGTATTAGAAAGAATGCAGAAAAGATTCAGCAGGATGATTGAAGGAATGTCAGGCTTTAGTTAGGAAATATCAGAAAAACTGAGTTTGTTCTTATTGGAGCATAGCAGGCTGATAAGTGATGGCCTTATTTATAAGATTACGTTGGGACTGGATAAGGTAGACAGTGAGTTTCCCTGGTTAGGGAAGTATAAAACTAGAGACATAGGTTTAAGATGATAAGCAAGTAACTTCAGAATCAGAATTAATAACACCAACATATGTAATGAAATTTGTTATATTTACAAGTATAATGTGTAATGAACTATATGATAAATAAATATGGAGAAAACACAAAAGCTAAGTTACATTAAGTATATATGTGCCCATTAAACTTGAGGAAATCTGAGCAGGTGGGAAAGGTTTAAAGTACTAGTGCCATGAATTTCCTCCCTGCTTCACTTCTTCCTTTAGATCTGACTTCCCTCTGTTATGAATGTACCACAGCTCTGAGGGGCCGAAGGGTGCGGGGTAGCCCCCTCCTTTGTGAGAATCACAAGATCACTATTGAGTCAATTCAGGAGACCCAGGAAATGAGAGAAAGACATGCAGGATCCACAAGGCGTTGGAATGTGCCTTGGCCTCCGAGAGGCGGACCCATTGATACCGGCTATTGTCTCTTGGAGACGGACTTGTGTGTTGCATCCTGGACGATGCATCGACGCCCCAGGCAATAAACCGAGGGGGAGGTTGGTGGAGGGATTGCATCATCTCAACCTGATTGACATCTGAGACCCTGTGAGTCAGGATAAAAGAGGGTCTGTGGGAACAGCCCCTCAGACGCACCAGAAGAAACGCTAGCGATCCCGTAATAGCGAAAGCCGGTGGAAGGCCACGTGCGTCCGCTTCCATTTGCCCGGAATCGGTGACCTTTGCCACGGAAAATGGTTTTTAGCTAACAACGGGGAACTCAACTCTCAACGACTCTCGAAGGATTGACATCATAAACGGAATGGGCAAGTTTTAACCCGTCTCTCTCTCTCTCTCTCCAACAATTGCCACACAGGGTCCCCAACGGCTGCAGCCTGTATGAACTGAACGAACTATATATTTCCATCGGACAATTCATTATCCCCTAGACAACGGTACAGCTTATTTCTTATTGATTATTATTATACCCGCGCTTTTAGATTTAGTATTGACGACGTATATTATCTGTGTGTCTGCATTGATATTATTTTTGTGTATTTCTATCAATAAATACTGTTAAAAATAGTACCATCAGACTTCAACGGACCTCTCTATCTTTGCTGGTAAGTGACCCAGTTACGGGGTACGTAACACCTCCAACTCATTTCATACGTTGCTTCACCTAGTACCTGGAAATTAATGGGTGAAATGTAACCTTGTTTTGTGAGGTGCATGACAACTTTAAGTACATCTTCAAATGCCCTGTCAGCAATTGCTTCTCAATGGGAAAATGACCAGTGAGAATTTTAGAGAGGCCCAATAATTAATACAACCTGGGATGTCTGTTGACTGCAAGGGAGAGTTTAAAACTGTTTAGATTGTTTGCAATGTTACTGGTGACATATCTGGATTAAATGCACAATCTGCAGTTCAGGAGCAATGCCCAGACTGGATATATAATCAGAAGTAATTCACCATAACCGTGAGGGCAAATGGAGTACAGGGAAGGAGAACTTGAAAAGATAATTTTATTATCTGATGCTATCTCTGCTCATTTGGAAGGAAATAACTAATGAAGCAGTAAAGATCCATTCGTTATCTCTGCATAATTATGTTGTTTACAGTTTACACGTCCTGGTTTACAGACTGTGTGCCACAATTTAAAGTATAACGTGTGTCATCAGCTATGATTCATATACTACAGCTAGTGTTTTCAAATTGGTGGTGTGGTAGCTTCGCCCTCTCTTAATTCTGTCCCTCGGGGTCAAGGATGATTTGCATCCACTCTGGCTTTGAGCTCCCATGGGACTAATGTGGGAAATGCACACTCCACAGAGGGATGTAACTGTTATGAAATGGTATAACCATACCTTTTAGTGCACTATAAATAGTAGTGTCGTAATCTCACATGTAAAATTGGAACAAAAGGCAATTCCGGAACACTTCTATTGATAAAATAATCATCTTGTATATAACAAATGCATATTGAATTTGATTCAGTAAGATGCACATTTAATACTTGGTTCTTAATATTTTCACAGGATTTCTTTATCATGTAATATTTCATTCCTACCTGATAGGCAAAAAAGAAGCAAGTTCACAGTTTTCAATATAACTGTTAAGTATCCTGAACACTCTGCTTTGTTTTACACATCCTCACTTAAAACATGCAGACTTTGCCCAAATGCTTTCAAGACCATGAACTTAACATTTAACTTGTGCAAAGTTAATTCCCCTAAAAAAAACTTGATGTTCAGTGCTGTGGTCAACCCCTTACCCGTGACCAACGCTGAATTACCCAGCAATAGTACTTTGCTCTATCATTGGTACCTTTAGAATATTGGAGTAAAACTTAAGTCTATAATCAGTCTTGCTTGTAAACAGGCAGGTATAGGATGAAGTTACACATCTTGCACAATGTTGCTCGCTCTTTCAACAGTAGAGCCCTGCTGCTTGATCTGGTTGAAGAATTAACCACGAGAATGCAGTTGGTGTTTAGCTAAGGGTGGTCATGAGAACAATTTGCGGAATGCTGAGATCAATCCAACTACCATGGCTTCCCATTCTGCCATACGTCAAACCCCCTAATGGCAGCCAAGAAAATGTCTTAATCAGCAAGTACAGCTGGCTGGCAACAAAAATGCAACACACTGAATGCTAAACATCTTCCATCAACTCGATGGGAGACGGTCAATATGCCAGTGACATAAGATTTCCCCTCTTCTCAATGACATGCAATGATAATCACAATCTGGAGCACAGAGGTCCTGGGTTTTAAATTTATTTCGAAATCCGGGTCTGTTATGAGAAATAGTCCTAACGTGTTAAGTGGCTATGACATGCTGCCTATTACTTAGTTTGTGAATTCATGGCCTAAACAATCCTCTAGTGGTGGTACAACTTGAGTCTACCCATATTCTCAAAATGAAACTTTAACTGCTGCTTAAAACAATAATGTATAATCACAGTAAAAAATAACCCCTGCTGCTTCAACAAATCATCCAAGGACATTTAAGATACATATTCTAATTGCCTAATTTTTGATTCGTCCAGTTTAATAATTCCCATAAATAGGTCAGACAAGCCATAAACTGCAAAAGAAAGAAGATGCATCAAATTATAAAGCTTTAAAACTGAACCGCTATTTCAAATGATTAATCATAGTAAAGGGAAAATTAATCCAACATTGGTCAAGAAAGAACAAATTAACTTACCTGAAGGACTGCTATTGGGAAAAAGGGAAGAAAGGTCCTTTTTCTTAATGTAGGGTTGCGTTCTAATATACTCTTGGGCCTAAAAATGAAAATTAATGTATTACATAATGTTGGAAAGCCTCCCAATAAATTAACAACTTTATGTTGTACCATATTCAGCTGGAAATGTACAACTGTGAGCACACCCAAAATATGTGGTAAATACTGCTGACAGACTGGCATAGGGCAGAGCAAATGCAATGAAGAAAACAGTTAGGAGGAATCAGCAATGAAGGTTATTTTCCCAGAGAGAAATATTTAACATTTGTTGAATATATCTCATTATACAAGTATTTAAATATTTGTAATAGAAATAGAAGGACAATGTGGTGTGCAGTGTGGTGACATGTCTGATGGTGTCAAAAGGACACTCCTTTCAATGAGTTTAAATTGTATCAGAGATTTCTGTCAGGCAGCACAAGGGAGCTACAATGCTCATTTCATTTTTCTTCACTTTTACCTTTATTTTTAGGAATGTTCTAACTAAATTGCCTCAGTATGATTTAAAAAATTACAAACCGTTCTGTAATCTTTGACATTTTACATTCCTTCCCCGGGGTAGTCATGTACCCCACAGAGTACACTACTGGTCCAGCACAACAGGTGTAAATGATTTAATATTAAAATCCCTGAAATCGTCTTAAAAATGCTGTACAAAAACATTCAGCAAAACCACTGTGGCAGATATTGAGGGTTATTTGCTCCATCTACTGCTAACATCATTTCAGTTAAATTTTGTAACTTAATAAAATCTTAAAACCTTTCCTCAAGGTTCAGAGTATTTCTCACAAACAAAAGCTTAATTCTAGCAGTTGTCTTATAGTGTCACAAATGGGCACAATTAGCAGAATCTGGCTGTAGCATTTAATCTAAATCAAGATCAGGGATGGGGCGGGAAGAGGTAGTCAGATTTGTGGATGCCACTGGCTTCCAGTATAAAAGATGACAGAATCACACTGGATGCAATGTGCACTTGAAATTTCCCAGTAAAACTCCAATAATCTGTTATCTGATTAGAAATAGATTAGATATCTGGATCAGAAATCCCATTTTTTTTGCACCTGGCCCACCAGGTATGGTTTCCTGTACTGCCCTTAATTCATCAATGCCCCTTCCTGAGTTCCCTGCAAATGTTCACATACCACTGTGTAATATCTGAAAATAAGGAAAATTAAAAGTATGTTAGGTTTTTAATGAGTGATATTTCTGAAAATCTGACTGAGTGACCCCAATCTCCTAAGCATACCAAATTAATAGTGTGTTAGTATACAGTGGATTTTGATTAATTGGGACACACTGGGATCAGTAACATTTTGCACCAATTAGCCGAAGTTTCATGGAAATAGTTACAAAGGTACATAAAAGAGACAAACTACTGTTTGAATAACAAATTATGTATTTAAATGAAATACAGAAGAAATCAGAACACTACCAAAACTACTACAGTGCTAGAAAACTGTATTAGTTCCTAATAGTCATTGATGGAGGCATTAATCCAATGTACACTGCTGTGTTCTTTTGATTGACTGTAAATCAGGGGTTCCCAACCTTTTTTATGCCAAGTCTCCCCTCTCCATGCCACCAATGTTGTCCAAGGGAAGGGCAAGGGGTGATACAGCTTGGTACTGGTGTCATCGCAGAGCAATGTTTCATTAAGTGCCTTGCTGAAGGACACAACACGCTGCCTTAGCTGAGGATCGAACTAGTGACCTTCAGATCACTAGACCAACGCCTTAACCACTTGGCCATGCGCCAACACACACACACACACCCCCCCCCCACCCCCACCAATGCTAGTTAGAAACCTCAGCAACATTTTCCTGTCCCAGTTAAGGGGCATAGTGTCCCAAATAGACAAAGGGAATCCCAGCTATTTTCTCGAATTGTTTTTGTTTAAGAGTTGTTCCAAATAAGTGGCCTTGATTAACTGATGACCCAATTAACCAGAATCCACTGTAGCTGGTTCTGGCTTGTCTGATCACATACTGTGAATTGTACTAGAAACAGAAATGTAAAATTCAGGTCAACTTACTGATGGTATCTGTAGTGTCTGATATTATCTAACTCAAATCAGAAAATATTTAGGTATTTAGGTTAGGGGCTCAATCCTTTGCATTAATATCCAACATTTATTGAAGTACACTAAAAATACTAGCGTCTGTTAAAGGCAGGTATCACATCAAAATTCATGGCTATTACTGTGTACTCTTACAAAGATTCCAAAGAAATTCTCAAAGGCCAACAAGTAAGTGAAGTACTACAAAAGTTATTAAAACTGTATAAGTTATTAAAGTGAAACAGTGCAGAGAATGTAGTCTTTAATGTTGCATTACCTCAACGCTTTCTAATTTCTGAATGAAATCAGTCCCAGGAGTTCCTGTTATCTTCATAATCTTTGCTAGCTGATCTAGGTCTGATTCTTTTGGTTAAGCATCAATTATTGCCATTAAAATTTCTATCTATAATTATGAATAAAAGTGGGTTGAACTGTAATATTCCAATTTCCAGCAATATTAATTCAATGCAATCACTGCTGTTCAGCTGATTAACAAAGTAGATAAGATTTAGTTTTAAAAGTGTTTATGCATGGTGAATATAATAGGCTTTCAAGTTAAAAATAAAGTATGGCAAAAGCACCAACATGAAAAAAATTTAAGTAAACAGCATCATGAAAATACATGCCCAAAAGGCAGAGAATTATTATTCCCAATATTTCCACATCATTCTGAAGTTGATAGTAGTTTTTAATACCATTGTAGTTCAACTGTCTGCAGAAGTTGCAAACCCTTTTTTGACTTTTAAGCATGAAGATCCAAGAGTGAAGTAAAACTCCCTTCTCAAGGAACTCTCACCTCATTTCACAACATTGCTTGAGAAGGTCATAACTTCAGAAATGGATATTAAATGTACTGTACCTATAGGACTGGTCCAAATCAACAACAAAAAAATCACATCCACCTAACAACTACAGTGTATAAAGTTCTTCGAGTGGTCATTCTGCTTGTGTGGTTTTAGGCAAGAAGCAGATTCAACAAGCAGGAGACCACACCAAACTGAGCCCGTGACTACACCTGCACCAGATCTAGTAGGAATCAATGGAAGCAACCTAGTCTGATTTTGTCTGCATCCTACTTAAGGTAAAAATAATTGAACTCTGTCCACTGACAGAGGCAAAATCATCTAAGTAAGCTTTGATCAGAGACCTAAACCTGGTAACTTTCTTGATCTGTTTAGCACTTCTAAGCCTTCTTCAACCATTTAGGAACTCTTTACAATTTGATAATTCTATGTTGTTCTTCAAAATGTAAAATTTTACCAGAAGTAAAATATTATAAATATAAATAATATTTAGCAAATATTGAGAATGACTAAAATAATGATTATATAATTGATTCTATCCTTTCCATTTGTAAATTACAAGACTAATAAATAACCTTCTCCAATTTAAGTCACACATTAATATTTTAACTACTGCAATAAGCTGGCCCAAAAAAATTAGGAGTCTATAGGTAAGCATGAATTACATCATCAATTCTAGATAAAAGGATACAGTCATTTCCTTTGAACAATATCTTGCCATTGAACATTTCAGCAAATATGCAACCGACAGACCAAATGTCAACTAAAATTGAAAACAAAAAAAAAATGCTGTTACTTGATTGTAAAATGGGAGAAACACTGCATTCAACTTTGAACCAGATATTATGTCCTGTTAATCCATAAATAAAAATAGGTTTCAGAAGTGAGCAGAATCTGGTCCTTCTGCATTGCTTTTTCACAATCCAAGGTGAATTACTATCATTAGAAGATGTTCCTCAGGAAAATTATATCATACATTCACAGTGAGATCCAGCCCATTGGTGCCCTCTATGAATTGCTTGCCTCTGGAGGGAATTATAAAAAGAAATTCCACATTCTACAGATTTGGCCCATCGTCACCTTCCAATACAGCGAAGCATCTGTAATAAGTGCAGCCTCATGAGTGTTGGGGCTTACGGCGTGGGGTGGATCGAGAATGCCGGAACATTAATATTTATGTATTATTACTTTTTCTCCCTTTCAGACATAAAAAAGATAAATTACCTTGATACTCATGTCCATGAAAGGTCTGCGGCAGGGCCTGGACCAGATTTTCTGCATTTTGGATGTGGACTTGGACTATAGACTTCTTTCAGTCTTATAGTTTTTTTTATATTCTATGTTTTTTTGCCTGATCTTTCTTGTTTTTCTTTTGTGCGGGGCAGGGGATTTGGGCGTTGATGTACAGGAGAAGGGATTTTGGGGTTGATGTGCCCATTCCATTTTGTTTGCTTTTCTGCACGGTAGAAGGGATTTGGGGGTCGATATGCGTGTTCCATTCTGTTCATTTTTTTGTGTGGGAGGAGGTATTTGGGGATTGATATGCCTGTTCCTTTTTTGTTCATTTTTTGTGTGTGGGGGAGGGATTTTGGGGGTTGATGATCATGCTGCCTTTCTATTCTTTCTTGGTTTCCAGGCTACTTGAGGAAGACTTTCAAGTTTTATACTTTAATAATAAATTAACCTTTGAACTTTGATTTTGCTAATAAACTGTTTCGCTCAGTCAGCAGCAGCTGACTGAACAGTATTTTCAAATTATTTTAATACAATTTCTGAAGGCAATATGTAAATAGATAACAATATTCTACAGTAATTTTTAAGAAGCCTTTGCCATTTTACAACAAAATCTACCAAAATTCAAAGTGTGAAACCAAAACCACTGACAATAAAAGAATGCCTTTTATTATCTGAACTGTGACTGTCTTTGTTTTTTCTAAATATTGACTCACTTCTGTATTATCAGTATTTTACATTTTAGTGTACATAAAATTGATTTACTATAAATAATTAATCCTGTTGTGATAAAAACATTTTTGCCTGAAAATAAAAGACTTGTGTGATTAGATGCGATCGGACTCACCAGTCTGAGTGTAATGCCTCCAGTTCAAGATGACTTCAGGTGCACGGTACCAGCGTGTAACCACATACCCTGTCATTTTTGAATCAGTGTGTCTGGCAAGACCAAAGTCAATGATCTACAAATATGAAGATCCAATATGAAATATTTATTTCTGGTTAACTCTATTACCATTTATTTTAAATAGTAAGCTAAACATTAACTTAGATTTCAATGTATTACAATTGCTACATTTCATTCAATTGCTTTAAGTAAGCTTCACTTCATATAATTAATGAGAAAGGAGCTCATTCCACTTTCATTGTCAGCACAAGCCAAAGGCTTTAACTGTATTGTGCAACAATTATTAGTCCAGTTGCAATTTAGAAAGAGAAGCCCACAAACCACAACGAAACGCCCAAACAACCACGGATCAGTAAATGGTAAAGAATAAGCAGAGATAAATTTGATGCTCATTCAAACCAATATTTCCTCCCATTAAAGTTTCTGAAGAGAAGCAAGTAAGATCTGACGAAAAGAGGATTGCTTAAGCTAATTGGATGAATCGTATTTGGGAAATGTAGATTACTGATATATTTAATACCATACCAGGCCTTATTTTCAGAACAGAGGATTAGACATGACAAAGTGGAGTTGGTAAGATGTAGAATTTTGTATCCTGAGTCAATATCCAAAATGTTAATAACTTTTTAGTATCTTAATTGACTCGTTCAGAACTCCTTGCAAAATTTTCAAATAACGAAACTGCAACCAAGATATACATTTAATTAAAATTTGATATGCAGTTTAATTTAATAGATAATAACAAAATAATTATTTTTATCCAGCTTTTATTTCAGCTGATGCAAATTCAGTTTGATCCAGCCACTTTTTATTTCATTGGTTATCATTTTCAAATATGAGCATGTCAAAACTGGAATCTGCTATCCTGCTAAATATCTTGGTAGAGGGACTGATTTCCACTGCAGCAATACGTGTAATAAATGAAATACTAATGGAAAAATGTTTATTGAGTGGAATAAAATCAGAATTTCAAAGATCCAGTTGTAATTCACTATCTGCAAATCCTCTGAAGATAGAAATCTAAAGAGCACATTTTTCTGTTTAAAAAGTCCCTCCTGATGACTGATTTCATTGATTTAGAACACATATCAGGAAAGAAATAATATGGGCAGTCAATGCTACAGACAGACTTTTAGTCTATTTTCCATTATTCTTTGTACTGGAACTAACGGTTCATTTTCCCCAGTAGACTCAATGATACCAATCATAAATTTTCATGGGAATACTTGTTACAGTTTACAAAAAAAATTGTTAGACAACCGATATTGCTAAGCAACAGGATATCTAAGCCAGCTTTGCAAGAACAGGAATTTGTGATTGTGCAATACTGTATATAACCAATGATACCAAGGAGTATTCCTGGAGCAGAATAAGACTATGCACACTTTATACTTCTGGCTTTCTCAGTCAGAATCTGGTGAATATAAAAGACACAAAAGAGAAGAACAGTGAATTGCAGCATAAAAGGACTTTATCTGAATACAAGTGGGACCTACATGATAGGAGAAGATGCCACTTGTCCATGTTTAGTAAAGGCACAAAGGCAGGCAGTCAACATGAAGGAGAAAGTGACAGATTGGGTAAAAGGGAAAAGTACAATAGATGGGGTTGAATATAGACACATGCCCCTCAACTCACACCCCAACTCCATATTCAGAAATGAATATGCTTAACATTTATAAGCTATAATAAAATTAAACTTCTACATTGCAATTCGGCCTCACACAGAATTCTGGAAACCCGGCAATGAGGGGGATCTGCAAACTCCTATTTTGCGCATCAGCTGCTTTTTACAATACGCCCTGCTGACCAAGTGGAGGAGAAGTACTCTGCTCATCTTACCTTTGATGTCACTTCTCTCCCAGATTCCACCATTGCCCCTCTCCCCCCCCCCTTCCTCCATCCACTATCTCCTTTCCAAGTCCCAGTCTTCAGTTTCCAAACTTCTCCTTATTGCCACAACCACCTTTCTAGTCCACAGCTGTGGAGTTCTGCTCTGTGTTTTCTCTGTGGCCAGCAGCTTGGCAATTTATCAGGTAGGAAATAAAAGAAAAAGAACTAGATATTTTACCATTACAACTTTCACCTCCTCAGCCTGGCTGGAGGTGGCAGACGGTAGGGGAATTTACAGTCAGTAGGATGAGTTCAAGTGTACACGGGGGCATAATCAAAAAAGGGTGCTGAACACAGGAGCACCCTTTGTAAATAAAATAAATTTTGTAGTGCAGTTAGAGATTGGTAGATATGAGGTTTTGGCTATCACTGAGTCATGGCCGAAAGAAGATCATAGTTGGGAAATTAACTTTTAAGGATACACATTGTATTGAAAGGACAGACAGGTGGCAGAAAGGTGGGGTGGCTCTGCTGATAAAAAAAAAAATTGAAATCAAATCCTGAGAAAGAGATGGCTTAGGATCAGAAGGTGTAGAATCCTTAAGGGTAGAGCTAAGAATCTGTAACAATAAAAGATCCCTGATGGAACTTATATACAGGCCTCTGAACAGTAGCTGGGATGTGAGGTACAAATTACAACAGCAAATAGAAAGATAGAAAAGGCAATGTTATGATATGCAAGTAAGAGTGGGAACATCATTTGGAGTGTATCCCAAAAGAGAGAGGATTTGTAGAATGCCTATGAGATGGCATTTTAGAACAACGTACTGTGGAAAGGACAATTCTGGATTGGATATTGTGTTATAAACCAATTTGATTAGGGAGCTTAAGATAGAAAAACCTTTAGAAGGCAATGATCAGAATCTGATAAAATTCACTCTGCAATTTGAGAGAGGGAGAACTTAAAAGCAGATGTATCAGCATTACAATGGATTAAAGGGAATTACGGAGGCATAAGAGTGGAGCTGGCCAAAGTTGATTTGAACGGGACGCTAGTAGAATAGCAGAATGGCAATGGCTGGAGTTTTTGAGATCAAGTCGGAAGACGCAGGATAGATATATCCCAAAGAAGAATGCATACTTTCTAAACCAGGCAGCATCCTGGTAAATCTCCTCTGTACTCTTTCCAATGCTTCCACATCCTTCCGATAATAAGGCAACCAGAACTGGACACAGTACTCCAAGTACTGATAGAATACAATGTATTCTAGAATACAATATCATTCAATAGAATATAATGGAATACAATGTATTCTAGAATACAATGTGTATGGTCATGCACTTTGGTAGAAGGAATAAAAAGCATAGACTATTTTCTAATGGGGAGAAAATTCAAAAATAAGAGCTGCAAAGAGACTTGAGAGTCCTCGTGTAGGATTCCCTAAAGGTTAACTTACAGGTTGAGTGAGTGGCACAGAAAACAAATGCATTTTGAGGGGACTGGAATATAAAAGCAAGCATATAGTGCTGAGGCATTATACAGCATTTTCCAGTGGATGGATGTCCACTCCTGAAATATATACAGTATATATCTGAAAAAATTGTATCTAATCTCTTTTATATAGGCTAGCTCACCCTCATATTTCATCTTTTCTCTCATTGCTTTTTAAATTGTCTTTTGTTGGTTTTTAAAAGTTTCCCAATCCTCTGTTCTTTTTGCTATATTATATTGTACATCCTCTTTTTTTGCCTTTATGCTGTCTTTGACTTCCTTTGTCAGCCAAAGTTGCCACATCTTTCCTTTAGACTACTACTTCCTCTTTTGGATGTGTGTATCCTTCGTATTCCAAATTTTTCCCAGAAACTCCAGCTATTGCTTTTCTGCCATCATTCCAGATGACACTTTGGGCAGTCTCAATCCAAATCGTTAACTGTACTTTTTCCCCATAAGTGCTGCCTGGCCTGCTGAGTTCCTTCAGCATTTGTGTAAATTGCTTGGATTTCCAGCATCTGCAGATTTTCTCTTGGTTGTAATGTGGAGGCTTTATAAGGCATTAGTCACACCACATTTGAAGTATTGTGAGCATTTTTGGGCCCCATATCTAAGAAAGAATATGCTGGCATTGCAAGGATCCAGAGGAGGTTCACAAGAATAATTCTGGGAATGAAAGGGTTCATGTATGAGGAGTGTTTGATAACTCAGTGTCCTTTGTCAATGGAATTTAGAGGAATGAGGAGGGAAATCTCATTGAAATTAATTAGTAAGGGCAACAAAGCTTATGGAAAGAAGGCAAGAGAGGGAAAAGAAATCAGCCATGATGGAATGATGAAGCAGACTCGATGGGCCGAATGTGCTAATTCTGCCATTTTGTTTTACAGCCTTATTCCTTTTAAATGTTGTTCATGTGCCTGCTTCAACTACTGTTTTTAACAATTTATTTCAAATACCGTTGGCATTTAATAATTGAAAGAAATCGAAAAGTGTGATGGATCAAAGAGTAAGTTTTTCCTGCTTGTTTGGAAGCCAACATTTAGTTGGACTGAATGATCTTTATAGCTTGTTTTATGTTGTAATTGGTATCTAATTATCCTGTCTAATTCTTCACTCTATAACTGTATACTACTTTTGTTTTTACAATTAAAGGCACTTGAATTTCAATTCACACCTCAACACCACTTCCCTAGCTTCATAATTGAAAATAAAGAGTACATTACCTTCAATTCACAATTTTTATTTATGGCCACATTACCAGGTTTTAAATCCTAAGAACACAAAAATGAGCATTAATTTTATATGTCAAAGTAACCAGTACTTGCAGTATATCATTACAATATTTGCTTTGCATTGAGTTTTACATTTAACAGTGATGTAATTTTAAACCATTATGAATTATATTGAAATGTTAAATGTAAAGCTTGGTACAATAAGGACCTTTTTCAGTGTGCCCATTGCAAATTATTCTATGTGAAGTTTATATTGCCCTTGGGATGTAATTAACATTAAAAGATCAATATAATAACTAGCGAGTAATTCTAGGAGTATAAGAAAATCAGAAGGGTGATTGTACCAAAGTGAACCCTCTTGAATATGAATCAGTGATGAAAACTTAATTGCAAAGGAACATTCAAACCTGATGTACTATTTCAGAAGGGAATATCAAAAGCCAAAGACGATGTCACATAAAAGCATTTGCAATTACTCTGGATTATTGCATTACCATAGGTTCATATCAGCGCAGTCCAAGTAAAGGTCATTCAAAATGCAATTCATTAAATTAATTTCCAAATGTATTACTGAGTTTTTCTTTCAGACTACTTTTAATAAAATCATATTTTAAGTGTTTTTTCTATTTTTCATAAACAATCGTCTCACTGTGTAATCAGAAAAATGAATACATTCTAATTCCCTCTTTTCAGACGAAGCATATTTAGTAAAGTTGCAGTAATAAATCCAACGTGTATTGTAATTTGTGTGGTCCAGATTTTTTTTTGTGAGCAAATAATCTTACCGGTGTAATCTAATAAACACGTCCAAATTGGACTAAATTCTAACAATCAGTAGCACAACAAATCTCCGATTCTGCTTTCCTGCTTCAGAAACCACATGGTTGTTGCTACTGGAAACAGTCCTCACTGTTCATGTCACCAGCAACCAAATGCCGAGTTCATTCTGTTTTTTTCCTGTAAAGGGCAGTATCAATGTTCCTCCTACGTTCTGTCACGGTCTGCAAATTTTTTAATTGGGTATGTGCAATTTGTTTAAATTGAAATTGCCTGACAAAAGCTTTCTTCATTTCTGGATTTCTCACAGAAATGCTCATTGACCTTTCTCCCGGAATTTTGCCACATTACTTTCCCTTTACGGTAATCAGCGCTGTGGAAGCTCATCCAATTGCACCCCAACTGTATTGCTTGGGTGCTGGTCGGGTGTACATTCTGGGTCACTCCAGGTCTATGAATACATTTTTGCAGTTGTTAAACCTTTCTACAAATGTCTCCCAGAACAACTTCTGGCTGCGTTAGACTCAGTCCATGGGCAATAATATGGTTCAGATTCTATGTATGACGATGGGCAGTTCGGGCAGGGATTATAAAGATCATGTCCATGGGTCAAGTTTGAAACGGTGGAATGGATTTGAAAGTTACACCCGGGCAAAACTACTGAATGGCCTTTCTCTATTTTTATGTATTTATAGATCTGGAGTGCAATCCCACAGAGGCTTCTGTTAAAACTAATAGTTTGTTTCCAGTTTTTTAAAGTTATACCACTTTGCCTCTTTCTCCAATGTTATGACATTGAAGTCTAACATTACCTTACCATGTTACATATATTCCAAGTTACTTAAATGTTGTGGTTCAAGGGCAGTGCCATTCCCTCACCCCACTATATCCATCACTAGACTCAACAAAACAGTAGAACCTATTCTCATCCCGAATTACACATTACGCCGGGAAATCTTGACTATCTTAAGCTCATTTATCCATTCTCTTTTGAAGTTGAAATTCTTGGCCTGGAAAAAGGCAGTGTCCTTTCCAAAAAAAAAGGTTTATGGGTTTTATATGTTATTTTTGTAATATTTATTTTAAATTTACAGCCTGTTTCAATATTTGGTTTACATCCCTGAATAAAAAAACCTGTCAAACTAAATCACACTCACAGCTAGAAAGTCAAATAGTATACGGATACAAGCCTTTCAGCCCAATCCATCCATGCCAACTATGATGCCTACCTGTGTTAGTCCCATTTGCCAGTGTTTGACCCAGATCCCTCTAGGTCTTTCTATCCATGTACCTATCTATACAAAATCTTGTCTGTTTTAATAGCCCAGTGTTATGTTATATCCAGTGCCTTAGTCTAGAAAGATAACTAGAAGATACTGAAGCCAGATACAATCTTTCTCTGAAAAACATAGGTTAGGCAGTGTAAGTAACTAATATGACTGGTATAAAAATATCCTATTGATTTGTTATGTTCTGTGCTGATGCTTAAAAACCCCCCCAGAAAAATGCACAAGAGAAGGCTATTGAATCTTCCCCTATTCAGTAGGTATTGCCTGATCTTTTACTTCAGGGCCACCTTTTTGCACCAAACTCTTGATATTAAGAAAATCAGTGGATATCTAAAAATCTATCCATTCCAGTCTTGGATATGCTCAGTGACAGAGGCCTTTCAACCCTCTTGGGAATGGAGTTCGAAAGATTTGCTACTTTGTGGGTGGAGAAATTTCATTTCATCTCCAACCTGAGTGGAAGATCCCTATTTGTTGAGGCCATGACCCCTGATTCTAGTGACCCATGAGCTCTGCATCTACAATTTTAAGACTCAAAGACATTAAATATCTCAGGTAAATCACCTTCTGTTCTTCTGGAGAATACAGGCAGGTCCAGTCAGATTCAGATTCAATTTTTTTTTTAAATCACATGTAGACTGAAACATATAGTGAAATGCTTCATTTTTGTTAACAACCAGCACAACCTGAGGATGTACCAGGGGAAACCTGCAAGTGTTGTCACACATTCGGGCACCAACATAGCATGCCCACAATGTTTTGATTCATCTCCTATGACAAGCCCACGTCCCACGAATCAATCCAATGAAGCTTTGCTGAATTCAAAGGGAGAGGGAAATAGGCTGTACATATTGTTCCAAATATTGCTGCAGCAGGTGCACAATAACACATCTTTACTCTTACACACATGCGAAAGAGTGATCAAACTAGCTCCCTAGTGTGGTGGCGGCATGTTAACACAATCCCTATGTAAGGCTTTCAATGTCCCTCTGAACACCAGTAACTTTCAATCTCTTACTATTTAAAAAAAATCCACAACCACTCTATCTTGCTACTTTTTACAGATAGCAGGCTTCATCTGGGAAGAACTGGTGCACTGGGAATTGGCAAGAATAATACAAGTCTTTAATACCATAGAAGTACTTTTGAGGTACTACTGAATGACTGGTATAGGACACAACAGCTGTCACAACAGTGAGTTATGGATACTCTCCAGAGATTTGGATTGTGTCATTTTGCAGGGATGATGAGAGAAGATTGCCAGTGAGGAGTCATGAGCTATTTCCTATGGTGCAGTTTATGTCAGAGAGAATTGCATACCATGACATAATAGAGTCTATGATTTTCCTGTCAATGAGCTATATCATTGAAAATCTGGTAAGATTCATTCCAGGTCTACTATCACTCTGTCTAATTTTCCCATTTGTGTTGTACTGAAGTTATGTCTTGTGCAGTGCAGAACAGAAAGTCTCTCTGGTATTTTCTTGGCTTGCTTGGTAGTCAAACTGTGATACTTCTGCATATTCAGCACTAAACCCATTTCAGCTCCTGTCAACAACTCTATTAATAAATAAACATACTTAATCATATGCCTAATATCAAAAATGTTTTGCTTTCCAAGATGAAGATAAACTTTGAATTATTTTGAAAGGAACATCAGCGCAGGACATCTTTGGTCATGTCTGAATAGCATAATTTGTAAAGAGCCTTCATTTACATAAAGTCCCTAGCATCTGCAAGTCCAGAGCGAAGGAGGTGCTTTTCTGTGCAGCCAAAGCCACACCTACAAACAGCAAAAGAGATAATTACTCATGCTCCTGTTTTGTATGTCTGTAATGGCATATTAATCTATTGGTTCCCTTTGACAGCACCACTCAATGTGTCTTCCCTGGTATGGAAACATTTCTAGGTCAACATATTTTAAGATACTCTCAGTTTCCTGACTTCAGGAAAATGACTCGCATTCAGGTTGAAACAAAATCGCAATTCTTTATGCAAGTCCCCATGGTCAGAGAACTACTTCCATAGTCAAGATACAGACAATGAATGGTTCAATAAAAACTATTAATATTTTTCTATTAATAAGGTGGAATTTGAAAGTTCAAATGCATTAGGCAATCAATACAACATTGAAGTGGAAATGTACTGTACAAATCAGAAGGGTTTGTGGATTCTACATTTTCTGTTCATGGAAAACACAGATAAATGAAAATCTCTCCCAGAAACGCTTCTCCTAACAGCATTTGAAATTATTATCGGACTGTTAAAAAGACTCACCCTGTGAATTATTCCAGTTGAATGAATATACTGAAACAAAATGAATAGTATGTATTATCAAAAGTATTTTTATAACAGACATTTAATTATATTGTCATTTATTTATAATGGGTTCATTAGGTGAGAAATGATCATCGTAAAATAAGAGCACAGAACCAAAGTATTAAAATAGGCATGATGAAAGCATACTTTGAAACAATCATAGAGTACGGTGCTTTGATACATCAATATACTCTGTTGCATAGCAGCAGGAGACAATTTTGTAATTCCATTCTGATACATTGTGAACTCTTCACTTGTTTAATTTTTCGGAAGATAGAAGAAGGTGAAGAGTAATACACCTCCACTGCAGTTACATTGTTTTTGCTTTTCTCTAGGGCTGCAGTGACAAGAATCTTTTAAGTTTTTTTATATATATATTCTCCTTTTGTCAGGAATAGATAACATAGAAACATCTGATTTGGAGGGCGGATGGCATGGACATCATTCAATTCTTCAACAAGAATGGAAATTCAATATATTTAAGAGACACCACTTGGAGAGGACTGTGATCCATAAACCTCACTGTAGGCATCATAATATAAATTTCTTCCCATAGCTCTTCCTCGATCAAAGCAACTTTAATAAAAATGTGACATTTTTTCCTTAATTCAAATACTCAAAATCATAAGATGTTGCATGTTCAAAAAAAAGTCCAAAGTTTATTTCCCAGATGCTTAGTTGCTTCCTGCTTCTGTAAAGCCGGTTAAACAATTCATAACAAAGGAAAAATGCAAATTTTTAATACATCAATAAGCAGAATGGTTTGCTGCTTAACTAACTTTTATTGTTATTAACAGCTTAATTCCCGCTAGAAATCAACAGATCAAAGATCACAAATAGAATGTATTTTGTCATGTTTGGGGGTTCAAAGACTATCATTGCCTGGCAAATTAATTACCCAGGCTTTGCATATGTAAGATGACATAACTACTGACATTCCCAATCACTTTCACATAATATGCTGCAGAAATCCTGACGTTTCTGCCAGTGATTTAGTTCTTCTCCAAAAACTGTTTTGCACCATTTCTTATTGCAATCAGCTGTATTGATTAGAACACAAGATACTTAAAAATCCATCTCTCTGCAAAATACCCTGAAAATGTTTCACTTTGTGGTAGCACTGGGAGTTTTTAAAATGGTGAAACAAACCTACATAGTAAATTTCACACCCCTTGAAAAATTATTTTAAGTGCATTGATAATTCAAAAAATAAGAGATTTTAAAATTGTTTTCCTGCTTTTAAAAAAGTTTATTCTTGGCATGTTGCTCTGACCTTATATATTACTGTAAAAGTTTAACATTAGCTAAAAACTGGGCATTTTCTGTAAGATTTTTTCATGTACTTCCTCATCAGTTTGATGACATCACCACTGCCAATGACCAGATGACATCATTGGCTGCAAAGTTCAGACTGATCTTTCAGAGTGCAGTTGTGTAGTTTTATTGGGACAATTCCTACTCATAAACAGAACTGGTGCAAATCTACAGGACAGAAATATTATAACAGATACTTCTCAGACACTATGTTTCCTGGTGTCTTAATATACTGAAACCCTAGAGAAATGTTTAACTTAGTTATTCTGACAAAAGGAGAATTCAGATAACACAATATTCAGTCCGATGTTGAAATCTGGCATTTCCGGACTATTTTATGTTACCTCTATTAATATCCAAAAAAAATATTATTTCACATTTGTAACCTGCTATACAGTAGTATAACGCAAACACAAGGAAATCGGCAGATGCTGGAAGTTCAAGCAACACACACAAAAAGCTGGTGGAAAGCAGCAGGCCAGGCAGCATCTATAGGAAGAAGTACAGTAGTATAGTACATTCTCCAGTAAACTTAGTGAATTTACAAATACAGTGGGCTACAGGTATGACTGCAATGCAGAAGCCTTAGACCCCCCCCCCCCCTCACTCCCAACTATCCTGCTGGGTAATGTACAGTCCCTGGAAAATAAAATTGAAGATCTCAGAGCAAGATTTCAGTGCCAGAGGAACATCAGGAATTGCTATATACTTTGCTTCACAGAAACATGGCTCACCCCCGCCATTTCAGTTACAGCACTGAAACCCGCGTGTTTCACCATACACTGCAAAGACAGAACTGCTGGGATGTTTAACAGTAGATGAGGTGGAGAATGCTTTATCATTAACACATCATGGCGCACAGATGTAGTAATTCTGTCTTGATCCTGCTCGTCCGACCTGAAGCATCTAATGGTCAACTGATGTCCATTTAATCTGCTGAGAGCATTTTCCATCCTGGTAGTGGTGTACATACTACCTCAGGCCAATGTCAGGCAAGCATTGGAGGAGCTGAGCACCATGATCAGCAGTCACGAAACAACGCACCCGGATGCCTTCAAGATCATTGCGGGGGATTACAACCAGGCCAGTTTGAATAACTTTCTGAACAACTACCACCAACATATCACCTGTGGAACCAGAGGAGCCAACACACGGACACTGCTTTGCCATCAATGAGAATGCTTACCATGCCATCCCATGTGCAAATGATAGAAAGTCCAATCAACTGGCTGTATTTCTATTCCTGGTGTTAGAGCAGAGAATAAAGAACACAGCACCAGTGGTGAGGCCAAGAAGGTATGGTCAAGGGAGGCAGGTGAGCCCCTAAAAAACTGCTTTGAGTCAGTGGACAGGACAATATTCAGGGATTTATCTTCGAACCACAGCTGTCACCAACATTACCAGGATTTGTATAGATGAGTGTGTGTTTTCAGGAACATACTGGACATACCAAAAACAAAACCTGTGGATGAATCAGGAAATCTGCAGTCTGCTGAGGACTAGATCTGTGACAATCAAAACTGGTGATCCATAACTATACAAGAAGTCCAGGTACAACATACATAAGGTTATTTTAAGAGTGAAAAAACACTTCCTATTGAAATTAGAGACGGAATTGGATGCACGTCATCTCTGGCCGTGCTTGCAGGCCATTACTTCCTACAAGGCAAAACTATCATAGATGGCTGTGACGCTTCACTCCTGGAAGAGCCCGTTCCACATGCTTAGAAAGGGAGAATAAAACTGCAAATCGCTGCAGCATCTGGCAACCCTGTGATCTCTATCTCGGAGGCTGGCACCAGAACATTTTTCAAGGTGAACCCTTGCAAGGCGTCACTGGTGGGGCTCTGAATACCTGTACCAACCTACCGATGGGGGCGTTCAAGGACATCTTCAACCTCTCACTGCTACAGTAAGAGCTTCCCACCTGCTTCAAAATGGTGACAATCATACAAGAAAAGCAGGGTGAGCTGCCTTAGTGACTATCACCCAGTTGGACTCACATCTACTGCGATGAAGTGCTCTGAGAGGTTGGTCATGGCTAGAATCAACTCCTGTCTAATCAAGGACCTGGACTCACTGCAATTTGCCTATCACCACATTAGGTCTACAGCAGATGCAATCTCACTGGCTCTGCACTCTGCCTTGGATCAGCTGGTCAACAGTAACACCTACATCAGGCTGTTGGTTTTGATTACAGTTCAGCATTCAACACAATCATACCCTCGGTTCTAATCAAAAAGCTTCAAAACCTGGGCCTCTGTACCTCCCTCGGCAACTGGATCTTTGACCTCCTCATATGGAGACCACAGTCTGCGTGGATTGGAAGTGACATCTCCTCCTTGCTGTCAATCAACACTGGCACATCTCAAGGATGTGGGCTTAGTCTACTGCTCTAGTCTCTAGACCCTTGACTGTGTGGCTAGGCTCAGCTCAAATGCCATCTATAATTTGCCTACAACACAACTATTGTTGGCAGAGTTTCAGACGGTGATGAGGCGGTGTACAGGAGAGAAACAGATCAACTGGTTGAGTGTTGTCGCTACAACAGACTTGCACTCAACGTCAGTAAAACCAAGGGATTGATTGTGGACTTCAGGAAGAGGAAATCAAGGGAACACAAACCAGTCCTCATCGAGGGATCAGCAGCAGAAAGGGTGAGCAGTTTCAAGTTCCTGGGTGTCAACATCTCTGAGGATCTATCCTGGGGCCAATATATTGATGCAAAGAAAGCATGACAGTGGCTATATGTAATTAAGAATTTGAGGAGACTTGGTTTGTCACCAAAGGCTCTCAAATTTCTACAGATGTACCACGGAGAGCATTCTAACTGGTCGCATCACTGTCTGGTATAGAAGAGCCACCGCACAGGATCAGAAAAGGCTACAGAAACTTGTAAACTTAGCCTGTTCCCATCACAGGCTCTACCCTCCTCAGCATCGACACCTTCAAAAGGCGGTGCCTCATAAAGGCAGCATCCATCATTAAGGATCCCCATTGCCGGTGACATGCCCTCTCCTTATTGCTACCATCAAGGCGATGGTACAGGAGCTGAAAACACACACTCGATATTCCAGGAACAGCTTCTTCCCCTCTGCTATCAGATTTCTGAATGGACAATAAACACCACCTCCGTCATCACTACCTCCTCCCACAGATGCTGTCCGGCCTGCTGAGTTCTACCAGCATTTTGTGTTTTTATTTATTTCCAGCATCTGCAGATTCACTTGTGTTGCCTTTGAAAACACCACCTCACTCGTTTTTTGCTCTTTTTGCACTACTTATTCAATTTTTATATATTTTTATTGCAATGTATAGTTCTTTTTCTTATTATTATATATTGCAATGTACTGCTGCTGCAAAGCAGCAAATTTCACAGCTTAAGCCAATGATATTAAATCTGTTTGTGATTCAAATTTAAAGACACTGATAAATATACAAGCACTCTGGTTCCAGATGGAAATCCACCAACCTTCCTGACTCCCACTGTTCCAGAAACCAGCCCCCAATGACCAGCCTCTAGACCCCGTGCTCTGACTACAAGACCTAATCTGTACTGTGGACCTCCGGCTCACAATCCAGGCTATTCAATAAATCAAGTATCGGGTCATTAGGATTCCCAATCGGATGTTGAATTTTTGGAGTTTTGTTATACTATTGCCACAAAAAAAATCTCGATTGTAAAAATATATTTTACTAAGAACATTTAACCATCCTTTCCTGTTGACAATTGGTGGATCCCCACCCAATTACATTGTACAGATGGTTGCTTCATTCAGCAGTTTCTCCCTTGTACTAATGTTGTTCCTTCTACGGAACACAGCACCTGTGCTGTAAATGAGATTTCAGATCACTGTATTTGAATGCTTAGCTTACATTTTGTAATGTCCCAAGTGAAAGTCATTCAAATCCATTAATTGCTAGAGGAAAAAATATAAGTTGTTTACATTGTCAGAAGAAAATACTGAAACAGTGCATAGTTAAGTTCAAAGTCAGAACTTTCTTTTGGAAGTCAGAAGAGCTGACAGAAATTCTGTGTCACTGTGATAACATAAACCATTCAGAAGGTTCATAACATACTCTTACCAGCATATACTTCAGATTTTGAACAAAAAACTCACATGGAGATGAGAAGTACAGTGTTCTATAATTTTATCATAATGTTTGTAAGTGCATTTTCCAAAAATTCTACATTTTTGTACTTACGTTAAGGCCTTTTAATATCTGGTATAAAAGGTACTGAATTCTGTCTTCGGTCAGCTTTCCCATGATCTGACTCAAATCCGCATCCATGAATGGCATAACTAGATAACTAAAAATAAAGTATTTTGGGATGAGTACACTAAACCATTAACGCACAGGTTAAATCAAAACATGCAAGTTCTATTTTATTGTCATTCAACCCCAGACATGCATACAGAGTATTGTTGCTCTGGGTTCAAGGTGCGAAACACAGTATGTATAGTCACACAGCACATATAGTTACAATCCAACACCTAGACACAAAATAATATTAGCACAAGTCCCTGAGTGGCATGGCCTGATAGTTGACAGGTGCGAGGTGCACGTTCGTATATGTTACCAGCACTATTAAAATAAAACAAACAGTTCTACAAATATGAAAATCAGCAGCAATTAAAGAAGAAAGGTGACCAGTGCAGGATGAGAGCATGTCTGCGAGTTGAGGAGATTGGGGATATGGGCAGCAGGGCATTCAGACAGGGTAGCAGCACTGCATTAATTAACTCCAGCAGCCCGGGGGAAAAAGCCACTTCTACCCAGCCTGACAGTACTGCTTCTTGTGCTACAGTACCTTCTGCATGATGGCACGAGGTCAAAGAGATTGTGGGAAGGATGGGAGGGGTCTTTGGAATTCCTAGTATTCCCAGGGAAGATTAGGGTGAACGTGGCTGTGGAGTTTTATTGGGACAACACCTAGTCATGAACAGAAGTACTGGAAGTCTGTAGGACAAAAAAAAAGCATAGTAATTTTTAAAAGTCTCCTTCGTTCCAGTTCTGTGGGGTTTCAGATGTCAAACACCAGCTTCTTGTGTTTGATTAGAAAGATCAGAATGGTGATCACTGGGAAAGAAGTTTGGTAGATCAAACTACTTCTCAATTAAATAGTCTTCGAACCTATCAGGTTCCAAAACTGATTCACAGCTTCAAAACAGATTCTATTACTTACTGTGAGATGACTCATCTCCTCGTAATTGGCTGGGAGGGCTTCTCCATTCTTAGTAATGCCTCTGATTAAGATGTGAGTCATAGAGTGTCTTATGGCCCTTCGTGCTATCATGTCAATACCACTCATTGTACCTATCTACACTAATCCCATCTACCTGCATCCTGCCCATTGATTTCTCCACCTTCACAATGTTTTTAGATACTTATAAAATGCCATGAGTTATCATATGGTAGGAGTTTGATGAAATTTAGTACGTCACCAAATACACTTGCAATTTTCTATAGATATACAGTGGTGAGCATTCTGATTGATTGCATCCCAGCCTGGTATGGAGGCTCCAGTGCAAAAGACTGCAGAGGACTGTAGATTCAGCCAGCTCCATCAAAAGCACAAGAACATCATCAAGAGGCAGTGTCTAAGAAAGCATTAAGAACCCTCACTATCTGGTATGCGACCTCTTCGCGTCACCACCGTCAAATTTCAAAGTAAATTTATTATCAAAGTACACGTTTGTCACCGTATACAATCCTGAGATTAATTTTCCTGTAGACATACTCAATAAATCCATAATAGAATAATAAAAATCAATGAATGACCATACCAGCTTGGCCATTCAACCAGTGTGCAAAAGACAACAAACTGTGCAAATACATAAAGAAAGAAATAATAACAAATAAATAAGCAATAAATATCAAGAACATGAGATGAAGGGACCCTGAAGGCAAGTCCATCGGTTGAGGGAACATCTCAATGATAGGGCAAGTGAATGAGTGAGAAGTTATCCCCTTTGGTTCAAGGGTCTGATGGTGGAGGAGTTGTAATGGTTCCTGAACCTGGTGGTGTGAGTCCTAACACTCCTGTACGTTCTTCCTGATGGCAGCAGTGAGAGGAGAGCATGCCCTGGATGGTGGTAATCCCTGACGATGGATGTTGCTTTACTGTGGCAACACTTCATGTAGATGTGCTCAGCGGTGCGGAGGGCTTTAACCGTGACAGACTGTGCCATATTTTCTTCTTTTTGTCAGATTTTCCATTCAAGGGCAATGGTGTTTCCATACCAGGCTGTGATGCAAATAGTTAACATACTCTCCACTACACATCTATAGAAGTTTGTCAAAGCTTTAGATATCCATTTTCACAAACTCCTGAGGAAGCAGAGCTGTCTTTGTAATTGCACTTACAAGCTGGGTCCAGGACAGATCCTCTGAAATAATAAAGTTGCTGACCCTCTCCACCTCTGCTCCCCGCATGCGGACTGGCTCATGGATCTCTGGTTTACTCCTCCTCAAGTTAATGATCAGCTCCTGGTCTTGCTGACACTGAGTGAGAGGTTGTTCTTGCAGTACCACTCATTTGTTGCCACCTTTGATTTCGACTACAACAATGTCATTAGCAAACTTGGAGGAGGTACAGGAGCCTGAAGACCCATACTCAACAATTCAGGAACAGCTTGTTCCCCTTTGTCATCAGATTTCTGAATGGAGAATGGAGACAGAGGCAGAGCGAAGTCAAGATGGTGCCAAACGGCACTTCTTTGCTTACATCTTCAAAAACAGCTCTATTTCTATCTTTGATATCTTTTTTTTCCTTTTGAAGTTTCTTTTGAAGACCCTGACCTGGAGTTACACTCTGACTTTGGTTTGTTGCGGGAATGGGACCCGCTCTCAGGGCCTCACGACTGGCTGCTTTTTGAGAACCCAAGGACACAGCCTGGAAGACTAGCATGCCTTCGGGGTTCCGGAATTTCGTGCCCCTGGGGATTGGCTGAAGTTATTTCGGGAGAATGTCGTGGTTTTTCGTGCCCCACAAATGACCAGGAGACGCAGAAGATTCTTCAAGAAGTATTAAACTTTAATTTGCAAAGCAAAGCTGAGACAGTCATTGAGCTAGTCGCTGATTGCCCACCGATCCTTGTACATAGCATTTTTTATATCTCCTGGTTTAGTTCCATTAGCATATCCAATCGGTCTACAGTTGCGTATCACAAGTACATCCGCCACTATTGTTTCTACCCATTGACTTAATCATGTTCTAATCTACATCTCTTAGCTACCTCTCATTAACACCCCATTATCTTCTACATTCTTAAGATTTCATTCTCCTACTAAATTGGATACATGCATAGCAAATAGCAAGCTCAAAGCTGACTACATAGTTTTGGTTACACAGCAAACAATGCAACTTTTATACTCCAGTAAGAACAAGGAACATCGGGAGCAGCTGGTTAGCTGCCGGGGGTTGTGTGTCCAGAGAACTGCGCCTTTCCGGGGCCAATTCTCTGGGCACAGAGCTCAGGAAAAAAAACAATGCAACAGACTTTTAACATCACAAATCAGTGAATTGTTTTTTATGTCTCCATGGTCGCTGTGAAATGGGGACACCTCTTTTTCCCTTGTTAGGGAGAGAGCCTGTGGTATGGCGAATTACCGGCTGAACAAATATTTTTTGGGGTACTGCAAGTCTGTGTCTTTATTGATGCTTGCTGCATGTGCTCAGTGGAGGGTGCTGCTGTTTTTTGCTATTGGGGTGGGGGGGAGTTTGTTGCCTTGCTACTGCTTGTGCATGGGAGGGGGAGCTGCGGGGGACTTTGGGGTTCTAACTTCTTAACTGTTATTCATTCTTCGGGGTACTCTGTTTTTGCAGATGTTTGCGAAGAAAAAGAACTTCAGGATGTATATAGTATACATTTCTCTACTGTTAAATGTACCTATTGAAACGTATTGACCCACAAACACTAACTAGCTCATTATTTTTTGTACCATGTATTAATTTTGTAATTTGTTTTTGCACTATACTGCTGCCGCAAAACAGCAAATTTCATGGCATATTGAACAATGGCAATAAGCTCGATTCTGAGAGTATCTATCTCTGCCATCTTTCAGACAGCACGTTTCAGCCTTCCAGCTACACTCTTCATGAATAGACTGAGCTCTCTGATTCCCTCTAAACTTCTTACCTCTCAGCTTAAACCCATCGACTCCTGTCATTGACATCCTAATCATAGGAGAAGTATTTTTACCCTGTATCTTATGTATTGCCCATCAGATTTCATACGCCTCTGGTCTCTATTCCAGAACAAACCCATCATAGCCAAAATCTCCCTATAACTGAAATACTCCAAGCCAGGCAATCACCTTTGCACTGTCATACGCAATTGCATCCAAATCATATGATCCATAGTTGGAATTTTCTGATCTGCAGAAGTGCACCCAGGGGATGATTTGTCATTCAAACAGGCGAGTAAGGATGTTGAGAATTAGCAGACACGAGTCATTGCTACAGAAAGGGAGAACACATCAAGAGGAGTGTCCTCTTTTAGAAAATGTTTAGATATTTCCTTTACTGAGTATAAATGGGGCAGTCCATCAATATTTCCTCTCGAGTTCCATCTTATAACTGTGTCCTCCAAGAAACAGAGGCCATCTCTGCATTTGTGCTGCTGCTGTTAATGAAACACCATTCTGTGGATTGAAAACTGACACCAGCGGTAGATAATGAAGATAAACTCTCTCCCATAAATGAACTTTACACTCCAAACCATACTCAAGGCCTCATGGTCAATCTGTGGGTATTTATTCTCTGCAGCATTAATGGAACATGATGCAAAGGCTATGGGGTGTTCACTTTCATCACTGATAATATGTGACATTACTGTACCTATACCATAAGGTGAGACGTCACTGGCAAGCTTCACTAGACAATGTGAATCAAAATGTGTGAGTACAGTGTCAGATGTCACAAGTTCATTTCTTTCGGAAAGCCACCTCACACTGTCCTGACGAAGGGTCTCGGCCCGAAACGTCGACAGTGTTTCTCCCTATAGATGCTGCCTGACCTGCTGTGTTCCACCAGCATTTTGTGTGTTGCTTGAATTTCCAGCATCTGCAGATTTCCTCGTGTTCACACTGCATTGTCCATTTCCATTTCTTCATGATCAGTAGTAATGAGTTCAAGGGGTGAGCACAGCAGCCGGTTTTGGGAAGAACCTGTTATAGTAACTGAAAAATCCTAAAAAGGACCACAGCTGTAACACATCCTTTGACCTTGGGGCAAACACCACTGCTTGAATTTTCTCAGCACACTTATGCAATACTTGGGTGCCAATGGTGTGATCACACTAAGTGATGATTGGTTCAAAGGATTCACACTTTGTGCTCTGAACCCATAATTTTCTAACCTTTTTAACACTATCTTCGGACTTTGGCGATGTTCCCTGTTATCGTTACTAGGTAACAGTGAGTTCCTGGGCAGCCTTGCAGCACCTGGACTATAGCTTTCAGTACTGAATTGATGATGACCTTAAAATCAACACAGATCCATTCTTCTTGGCTATTGAACTAATAGTATTGCCCCATGGGCTCTAGTCAAACTTGGAAAGAATTCCTTCAGCCTCCATGCAATCTAGCTCACTGGCTACTTTATCACAGATAGTATAAGGAACTGGACAGGCTTTATAAAACTTGGGTGTGGCATTTTCATTTAACACTATTTTATCCTTGATATTGTCAGCCGGTGGTGTACTGGCAACAGTACCGGACTCCGAGGAAAGTAGTCCTGGGCTCCAATCCTGCTGGCTCCTTGTTTGCTTTCCATCCATGCTAAGTTGAACGTTGAGCTAGCAACTATGCTTTGTTAAAAAAAAAAGAGAAGACAAAATACTAAAGAAGTGGCAAGGCTACCAACAGATGCACCACAAGGTGTGGAGAGAAATAACAAACCCTTAATAGGTTTGAGTTTTCCAATGCCATCAATGAACACTGCTGTGGCATCATCCAGGACCTTCCTTATTTCACTTTCAGTTGTCTCTGTTGCAGGGAATGTAAGATGCAAATGGTGGAAGGATCTCCAGTCAAGTTGTAGTTGTCTCAACCACTCAGAGCCCCATAAAAATGGCCCTCCTGCTTTTACCATATGCAAGTTCCAAGTTCAATGGGCCTGTTGGTTTTTGTAGTTCACTGTCACAAATGTCATTCCCACAGGATTTATCTTCTCTACACTATAAGTTCTTAGTTGGATATCTGCAGGCTTCAGTTCAGTAACTTTCAAATGCAGTCCAAACTCATTTTGTGGAATGACTGGAACAGCTGAGCCAGTGACCAGTTCTATTTTAATTAATTTGCTATTCACCTCTTGTGCAAGCCACATTGTTTGTCTACTGTTAGTTTTCACATTCGCTACCCAGTCCTCTGTCACTCTCGTCAAAGGTTACAGAGAGAAGGCAGGAGAATGGGGTTGAGAGGGATATAAATAAGCCATGTTGGAATGGCAGACCAGACTTAATGGGCCAAATGGCCTAATTCTGCTCTTATGTCTTACGGATCTCTAAGGTCAGATTTTGACTGAGTTTTACCATGTTCAGGTGGACAGTTAAGATCACACCAGTTAGGAATAACCTGCCCTCTCTTGTTTTTTTTAAAGTGCTTTTTGGGTCTGTGGAGAGGTGTTTTGAACTTGATTATAGTTTGTAGGGAGGTTCATGGCTTTGCTTTGTTGTATACATTCTTTTTAAACAAATACCTGGAGTGGTTCCTAGCAATGAATGTTAACTTGGTGCTCGAATTTTAACTGGTCAGGACAGCTAATGGGATGACTATCACTCTGACAATCTAAGGAGAGTGAGTAGCAAATGTTAGCAGAATTGTGAAGCGTTAACATTTCTCTAAATTTTACACCATAAATACTACTAAATATGCTCTCATATTTAATACTGGCAGTGTGAATAATACTGTTTCCATGTTCATTCATTGATTCTAGATTTCATTTAACAACAGGCTCTTTACGATTATAACCATTATACAATGTCCATTATATATTATATACTTACAAATCCTGAAATTCATCCAATGTAACAGCTGGTGTGAAAACATCAATGAGACCAATAACCTGGAAATGAATTATACACTATTCAGGCAAGTTCTACATCACAGCCACTTTCCAAGAATAAAGAGCCGAATAAGTTCTCTCTTATGAATGGGCTATTATTATGAACGAGTTAATTTATTGATTCTATTATTATTCTAAAGCCAAGTCACTTTTCTTTCAACCTCCATAAAATTATAAAAGTAGAAAAAAAATATTTTGTTTTAATTGCAAGGTGATCTTGAGGAAAACTTTTGAACTTCTTAACTTGGAGTAGACCTGCTAATGACAAACTAAGATCAGGTACTGGTCACTCAGGTGCCTGAGCCAAGTCAGCCATATGTTTATACATGTTCATAGTGAATCCATCATTATGTTCGTCTTTATCCACAGCACATATTACTCCTTCACAGAACTCATGAAAATTAGTCAAAGTTTCTTTACCTCTACCTGATTACCTCGAAATTTTCTAAGTGCCCTGCTGTAACATCTTTAATAATAGCTTCTATCATTTTCCTGAAGAATTATATTAAGCTAAATGGTCTGCTAATTCCTACTTTTTATCTCCTTTCTTGAATAAAGGTGTTCCATTTGCTATTTACCAACTTTACAGAATTTGTCCTGAAGTAATTATCTCACAGGCCACTTCCTTTAACACCCAAAAATGAAGTCCATCAGGACCCGATGATTTGTCTGTGTGGAGCTCCAACAATTTGCTCCATACCACTCCCCTGGTATTACAAAGAAATTTTGTAATTTCTTCCCTCCCAAATCACAAATTATAGCTGCTTCTGGGATATTTCCTGCATCCACTGCGATCAAGACAGATGCAAGATAACTGTTTAATTCTCCAGCCAGGTGCAATATTAATTCCTGATTCACTTTCCACAGTACCAAAGCTCACAGTGGGAACAGACAATTCCGGAATAGCTTTAGAAAGGACTGATTCTAAAGAATGGATCACACAGAGAAGCAGAAAACAAAAGGGTCAAGTTTAATTTCCAAAGTCTTGAAGGGAAGATGGAAGCACCCTGACATCAAAACTGCCGTAATTAAAATGTTCTACTATATAATAAGTTTCTGTTAATGCTTTTCAAAGACTGCAGTAGGTGCTACAAGTACAAAAGGAGAAAAGTCACCTTCTGTTGCATAGACTAATATGGTTGCAAATAAGCACTGCCCTTATATTTTTCTAAAATTTGCATCCATTTTATCATATAATTAATCTAAGCAACAGCAGACAAATTTCTAACAATATTTTTCACCGCATAACAAAACCAATGCATTCAGCAAGTATGTGTCATTTGATAATATTTCAATTACTACATTGCTATCCCTTTGTCTGTTCATGAAGTATTATATTAATATCCTTTCTGGAATGGATGCTCTCTTAATTGGTTCTCAGAATACACTGGTTGATTCCCATTATCTTATTTCTTTGTAATGTATACGTATCCCAACCATTCTTTTGCCATGGGCCAATACCATTAAGCAAGGGGTCCATGAACCCCAGTGTGGGAAACCCTGGTATATATTACAGCCAACTCCATGATCCCAGCTTTCAATAAGATCTATGGTTTGCTTCCCAAAAAAAAGAGCAATAGAACCATTACCATTAATTGCAAGCCAGGACAGCCCTCTTCCTATTCTTCATACTGCAAATGCTATTCTGATTTGTTTGAATACTTTCAACACTAGACAACCTAATCTAGATTGACGGTTTATAGTACAGGCAGAGATACCAGCTTTCGAATGAATATATTAAAATGGGCATTAACGACGTGTTATTCAAAGAGTGGTAAATTCCATTAGTGATTTAATTATCACTATAACAGATTAATTTGCCATACAAAACATATGAATTAGGAGCATGTATCATTCATTTGAATATTTAATCTCCTTTGCTGTTTGCAGGTGTGGCTTTGCCAAAGTTGGCTGCACAGGAAATGAATTCCTTCACTGTAAAGTACTTTGGATGAGCTGAAAACAAGAGGGACCCTATTGATGCACCATCAATAACTCTCGGAGACTGGAAGCAGATGATAGGCTTTTATTAACAGCAAAAAGGGAGCACAACATCTCTGAGACTGAGGGAGGAGCAGTGCCCCAATCGCCTTTATGCAGGGGTCTGTGGGAGGAGCCGCAGGAACAGTCAGCAGAGGGGCGTGTCCAGACAGGTATACGTAGTTTACCACACCTATACAAATTATACTCATTTAGGCATGATCTACGATAAGGGTAAGAAAAACTGATGTGTCTATGTTCCTTCTTTTAAGAATGACTTGAAGTTCATCTTCATTGGATATCATAGCCAACAATGCTACAGTGAACCTGAAAAGATTATCTTCCCTTAAGACCATAAGATTTCGAAACAGAATTAGGTCATTTAGTCCATCAAGTCTGCTCCACCATTTCTTCATGGCTATTCCAATTTTCCTCTCAGCCTGAGTCTCCCGCCTTCTCCCATATCCCTTCATGCACTGAGCAATCAAGAATCTATTAACCTCTGTCTTAAATATACATAAAGACTTGGCCTCCACAGCTGCCTGTGTCAAAGAATTCCATAGATACACCAGTCTCCGGCGAAAGAAATTCCTCCACATCTCAGTTCTAAAAGGGTGCCCCTCTATTCTGAGGCCTTGTCATCTGCTCTTAGACTCTCACACCATAGGAAACATCCTCTCCACATCCACTCTATCAAGGCCTTTCACCATTTGCTAGGTTTCAACGGGGTCACCCTTCATTCTTCTGATTTTCAGTGAATACAGGCCAAGAGCTATCAAACACTCTGCATATGAGAAACCCTTCAACCCTGGAACCATTTTCGCGCAACTCCTCTGATCCCTCCAGTTTCAGCACATCCTTTCTAGTGGACCACTAGTCACCGGCAGCCAGCCAGAAAAGGCTCCCTTTATTCCCACTCTTTACCTCCTGTTAATCAGCCACTGCTTTATCCATGCTAGGATCTTTCCTGTAATACCATGGGCTTGTAACTTGTTAAGCAGCCTCATGTGTAGCACCTTGTCAAAGGCCTTCCAAAAATTCAAGTACACAATATCAACAGATTTTCCTTTGTCTATCCTACTTGTTATTTCTTCAAAGAATTCCAACAGATTTGTCAGGCAAGGTTTTGCCCTTGAAGAAACTAATGCTGATTACAGCCCATTTTATCATGCGCCTCCTAGTAACCAAGACCTCATCCTTAATAATCGAGTCCAACATCTTCCTAACCATGGAAGTCAGACTAATTGACTTATAATTTTCTTTCTTTTGCCTCTCTCCCTTCTTGAAGAGTGGAGTGACATTTGCGATTTTCCAGTCTTCTGGAACCATATCATCAAGTTTGCCGATGACACGGCTATGATGGGTCTCATCAGCAAGAATGACGAGTCAGCTTACAGAGAGGAGGTGCAGCGGCTAACGGACTGGTGCAGAGCCAACAACCTGTCTCTTAATGTGAACAAAACAAAAGAGATGGTTGCTGACTTCAAGAGGGCACGGAGCGACCACTCCCCGCTGAACATCGACCGCTCCTTGGTAGAGATCGTAAAGAGCACCAAATTTCTTGGTGTTCACCTGACAGAGAATCTCACCTGGTCCCTCAACACCAGGTCCATAGCAAAGAAAGCCCAGCAACGTCTCTACTTTTTGCGAAGGCTGAGGAAAGTTCATCTCCCACCCCCCATCCTCACTCATCACATTCTACAGGGGTTGTATTGAGAGCATCCTGAGCAGCTGCATCACTGCCTAGTTCGGAAATTGCACCATCTCAGATCGCAAGACCCTGCAGCAGATAGTGAGGTCAGCTGAGAAGATCATCGGGGTCTCTCTTCCCGCCATCACAGATATTTACACTACACGCTGCATCCGCAAAGGAAACAGCATTATGAAGGACCCCATGCACCCCTCATACAATTTCTTCTCCCTCCTGCCGTCTGGGAAAAGGCACTGTAGCATTCGGGCTCTCACAGCCAGACTATGTAACAGTTTCTTCCCCCAAGCTATCAGACTCCTCAATACCTGAAGCCTGGACTGACACCTTGCCCTACTGTCCTGTTTATTATTTATTGTAATGCCTGCACTGTTTTTGTGCACTTTAAGCAGCCAGTGTAGGTCTGTAGTCTAGCATAGCTTTCTCTGTGTTGCTTTTTATTACGTAGTTCAGTCTAGTTTTTTGTACTGTGTCATGTAACACCATGGTCCTGAAAAACATTGTCTCATTTTTACTATGCACTATACCAGCAGTTATGGTCAAAATGACAATAAAAGTTGACTTGACTTGACTTGAAATCTAGTTATTCTTGAAAGATCAATCTAAATGCCCCCATGATCTCTTCAGCCACCTCTTTCAGAACCCTGGGATGTACACTGTTACGTACCCCGTAACTGGGTCACTTACCAGCAAAGATAGAGAGGTCCGTTGAAGTCTGATGGTACTATTTTTAACAGTATTTATTGATAAAAATACACAAAAATAATATCAATGCAAACATACAGATAATATACGTTGTCAATACGAAATCTAAAAGCGCGGGTATAATAATAATCAATAAGGATTAGCTCTACCGTTGTCTAGGGGATAATGTATTGTCCGATGGAAATATAAAAGTCACTTTAGTTCATTCAAGCTGCAGTTTTTTTTGGTTGGAGAGAAAGACGGGTTAAAACTTGCCCATTCCTTTTATGATGACAATCCTTCGAGAGTCGTTGGGAGTTGATTTCCCCGTTGTTAGCTAAAAACCGTTCTTCCGTGGTAAAGGCCCACCGATTCCGGGGCAAATGGAAAAGGACGCACGTCGCCTTCCCACCGGCTTTCGCTAATACGGGATCGCTAGCGTTTCTTCTGGTGCGTCTGAAGGGGCTGTTCCCCAGACCCTCTTTTATCCTGACTCACAGGGTCTCAGATGTCAATCGGGTGGGATGATGCAATCCCTCCACCAACCCCCCCCCCCCCCCCTTGGTTCATTGCCTGGGGCTTCAATGCATCGTACAGGAATCAATACACAATTCCGTCTCCAAGAGACAATAGCCGTTATCAATGGTTCCGTCTTTCGGAGGCCAGGACACATTCCAAACTCTTTGTGGATTCTGCATGTCTTTCTCTCATTTCCTGGGTCTCCTGACTTGAATCAACAGCGATCCTACGATTCTCAAAAAGGAGGGGGCCACGGGCGTAACACCCCCTTTCTTCAACGCGTTTTTACCATCGGTAAAAACGGAGTAATACAGAGTCTTGCAGGATTTTAGAATCTAACACAATACAAAAGCTTTTCTTTTCAATACAGAGTAATACAGTTATACATTCAATTCAGCATCCAGATAAACAGTCCGCGAGCACATTATCACTTTCTTTAATATCTTAACATCTTGTACCTTACTAAAGTATTGTAGCATCAGACTTCAATTTAATAACCAACTATTTTTATCTCTTTCCTTCAGCAAACAAAACTAAAGAGTTGTGATCTTAGCTTACGTGTATACTACAAAAGTTCATGCAAATACCAATCTTTATGTTGCTTTCAAACTTATCAGGCAGGCTTCCATGGGGTTGTCTTTATTATTCACAGGCTTTGTCGAAATCCCGTAAAACCGGCTTTTGCTATTTTAAAATGGCATCCCCATTAACCCTTGCCTCTTTTCCAGTTAATTCCCACGTGGGGAGCTTGGGTACCCTGGCGAAATAGGCTTTCGCCCGCTTCTTCCATAAGAGTTATTTTATCAACACTGTGTCCCAAACTTAGACCATCTTCTGAATTTCCACCCCATTCTTTAATTTTACGCAAGTTGCTAGTTTTCTCTTCAGGACCCTTCAGGCTATTAGTTTTCAGTTCAAACTCTTTTTTCAAACAGCATTCCAAATTCTGCCTTTTCACACCACACTCTGGAATAACAATAGCGTGGGGGGCCCCGTCACCTTCCAACTCAACCTGTAAGTGATCCGCAGGCTTTGTGGTACTACGCCATTGAAATGACTGGAGCCTGGTTGCTGCCTTTGATATCAATCCAGCCTTTAAATTTTCTTCATTCGATTTGGGAACTACATATTTCCCTTTTCCTTCAATAATAATATTCATCTCCCCACTTTTGATCTCCGCATTAACTTTTAACACACCTTCGAACACAAACACCTGGGAACTCTCACTTCCCACTATTACCAAGGTTAACCCTTTCTTCCCTGAACCAAGTCTATCTGACCCACAAGGACTGCCTTCCTTTTCAACTGAATCAAATACCTCAGACTTTTTCTGAGCTCCATTACTAGGTTCAGTACCACGTGCATCCACATCTTGGACACACTCAAACGGGACATTTGCCTCTTCCAGGCTTTCAATACCCATACCCGGTCCAAATTCTAAATTCCCCTGATTCTCCCAGCTACTCTCTGGGCAACTGCCTTCCAGAGTAAACTCAATGCCGCGGGCTGAAACAACCTCATCTGCCAACCCAGCAGACTTCTTCAAGGTAAAAGCACCCTTTTCATCTAGGACTGCCCTCACTTCATTATCGGGAACACCTTTAGAATTTTCAACTTCTTCAAACAGTTCTGCCAAACCAGACAGATCATCCATGTCCAACTCTGGACCTTTTATCAGCTTTATCTGTTTCTCATCTTTATCTCCTGCCTCTAGAACTTTTCTCCTCGCTAAGTGAAGATCTACCTCCTCTCCCTTACTCTCTTTCCCTTTACTCCTCTTCGTTTTACCACCCTCTAAACCCTCGTGGTACAAGGTCGGTAAAAATGTCTTGGCCAAATCGATACTGGCCTGATTTAAACTGCTCTCTGTCTCAGCTGCCTTTCTCGACATGCTGCGAGGGACCGCGCATGCGGGATAGATCTTGGAATCTAGGGGCGGAGCTTCATCACTCACAGGCTGTTTTGTCAGCGTCATGGCTGCCCAAACCTTACCACCGGCTAAATCATTACCCAGAAGGACGTCCGCGTCAGTTCTCGGGAATTCTGATGGCACCCCCATTTCAACTGGTCCAGATATCAGCTCACAATCCAGAATGATCCTATGCAGGGGCACCATTTCCGTCCCTTTTCCTATTCCTTTCACAGCTACCATTCCCGTCTTGCGACCAAAATCCAGTACCTTACTGCTAATCAATGATAGCTCAGTCCCTGTGTCTCTTCAGATCCGTACTGGAACTGGTGTGTCTCCCTCCCTCACAGACACGGTTCCGTTTGACATACAAGTCTCAGACCCTTCTCGTACTCTGTCTACCCGGGGCTCTCTTGTCGATTTACTGATTACCACGGCACATCCTATAGGGACCGCTGCTTTCCCTTTTCCTGTCTCTTTCCTCGGAGCAAAACACCTAGATGCAATATGCCCCCCCTTTCCACAATTAAAACAGGCCAAGCCCAGAAATCTCTGTCCGTCGGGCCTTTCCCCCTCAACCTTACCACTAGCTCCCGGTGGGACCTCTGCCTCAGCCGGCGGGCTTTCTTGATCGTTCCCACGGTCTCTCTGGGAACTTTTATTCAAGGAAAACTTTGTCTTGTGGGTTAGGGCATATTCATCTGCGAACCTAGCAAATTCTGAGATGGACTTATTCGGCTTCTCATTCAAATACATCCGGATATCCTCCGAAACACAACCTTTAAATTCCTCAACCAGAATTAACTCCCTGAGACGCCAATAATCCTCGTCCACTATTTCTACGGTACACCAACGGTCCAAGAGCACACCCTTCTCATAGGCAAACTCGGTATACGTCTGATTCCACCCTTTCTTTAAATTTCTAAACTTTTGTCTATACGCTTCAGGTACTAACTCATAACTCCGGAGAATGGCCGCCTTTACTTTGTCATAACTCTCTTCCTCTTCCTCCTCCATGGACAACGCCGTATATGCCCGCTGTGCCTTCCCTTTTAACACACTTTGTAACAACGCCACCCACTGATCTCTGGGCCACTTCTGATTCACTGCCACCTTTTCAAAAAGCAAGAAATAACTATCAACATCCATCTCCTCGAACGGAGGTACTAACCTCAACTCCCGACTAACATTAAACCGCTCCTCTCGGTCTGGCCCCTGAACTCATTGCTCTTGCCTTAACTTCTCCATCTCCAAGTCATGTTTCCTCTGTTTCTCTGCCTCCCGCTCCTTCTCGGCCCTTTCCTTCTCTTTCTCAGCTCTTTCCCTCTCTTTCTCTCTCTCTCTCTCTCTCGGCTCTTTCTTTCTCCTTCTCAGCTGCTTCCAGCTGTTTTAACTGAATTTCATGCTCTCTTTGTTTCTCAGCTCCTTCCTGCTCCCGTTTCACCTCTAACTCCTTTAGCTGGAGTGCATGCTCCCTTTCTCTCTTGGCCCTTTCTTTCTCCTTCTCAGCTGCTTCCAGCTGCTTTAACTTAATTGCATGTTCCAACCTTAATTTCTCCAACTCTAACTGAGCCGTCCCACTAGCTGGTACCTTTTTCAGGGATATTTTCCAATACCTCAGCTGCAAACACATTCTTCCCAATATAATACTGAGTTATTGCCCTTCGCACCTCCCGCTTTTTCATTGACAACCTCACCTCTGCGAGGTTTAACCCCTTTGCCAAATTTATCAAGTCTGATTTGGTGGCCGCCTCTAGTGCTTCCAGATTCGGGTTTTCTATAAATTCACCCCACGTCCATCTTTGCTGGTTTCCCGTCTGGCTACCCGCGTAACCAGATCCAAGTTTGGACCTACAAGCCCGATTCACTTGCCTCCCAATTTGGTGTCCAATCCTGAGACGAGAACCCCAATTGTTACGTACCCCGTAACTGGGTCACTTACCAGCAAAGATAGAGAGGTCCGTTGAAGTCTGATGGTACTATTTTTAACAGTATTTATTGATAAAAATACACAAAAATAATATCAATGCAAACATACAGATAATATACGTCGTCAATACTAAATCTAAAAGCGCGGGTATAATCATAATCAATAAGAAATAGCTCTATCGTTGTCTAGGGGATAATATATTGTCCGATGGAAATATAAAAGTCACTTTAGTTCATTCAAGCTGCAGTTTTTTTTGGTTGGAGAGAAAGACGGGTTAAAACTTGCCCATTCCTTTTATGATGACAATCCTTCGAGAGTCGTTGGGAGTTGATTTCCCCGTTGTTAGCTAAAAACCATTCTTCTGTGGTAAAGGCCCACCGATTCTGGGGCAAATGGAAAAGGACGCACGTCGCCTTCCCACCGGCTTTCGCTAATACGGGATCGCTAGCGTTTCTTCTGGTGCGTCTGAAGGGATTGTTCCCCAGACCCTCTTTTATCCTGACTCACAGGGTCCCAGATGTTAATCAGGGTGGGATGATGCAATCCCTCCACCAACTCCCCCCCCCCCCCCCCCCGGTTCATTGCCTGGGGCTTCGATGCATCGTACAGGAGTCAATACACAATTCCGTCTCCAAGAGACAATAGCCGTTATCAATGGTTCCGTCTTTCGGAAGCCAGGACACATTCCAAACTCTTTGCGGATTCTGTATGTCTTTCTCTCATTTCCTGGGTCTCCTGACTTGAATCAACAGCAATCCTGCGATTCTCAAAAAGGAGGGGGCCACGGGCATAACAACACCATCTGGCCCAGGTGACTTACCTACCTTCAGACCTTCCAGTTTCCCAAAAAACTGTCTCTCTAGTTATGGTAACTTCACACACTTCATGATCCCTGACTCCAAGAACTTCAACATTGAAGAATGATGCAAAATAGTTATTCAGTTCATCTGCCATTTCTTTGTCCCCCCCCCCATTACTACCTCTCCAGCATTACTTTCCAGTGGTTCGATATCCACTCTTACCTCTCTTTTACACTTCATGTAGCTGAAGAAACTTTTGGTATTTCCTTTAATATTACTGGCTAGCTTACTTTCGTATTCCAGTTTTACATTCTTAATGACTTTTTTTAGTTGCCTTCCGTTGGTTTTTAAAAGCTTTCCAATCATACCTGCCAATCTGCAACTGTGCTGCAATCTCATCTACTTTATTCCATATACTACGTGCATTCAAATCCAACACCTTCAGTCCTGTATTCACCCTTTTCGATTGTCCGTATTTAAGTTGCAACTCATCCTGTTGACTATAATTTTGCCCTATCAATAGCCTTTCATCATTACCACATTGCCTCTGTTTGCAAACCAGCTACCTCATCTTCAGCACGATTATGCCTTTCCTATGATACTTCTTGCACCATGCCACACCATGCTCAACTTTGAGTCCTAACTTTGTCTGAGGTCTTACCAACATCTGTCTCCACAGCCTCTCCTCTAACTGTTCTGGCACTCTGGCTCCCATCCCCCTGCATCTCTAGTTTAAACCCACCATGGGGCATTAATAAACCTTCCCGCTGTCATTGGTATCTAAATGCACCACGACTTCTAGCTGTTCACCCTCCCATTTAAGAATGCCGAGGACTTGATCCGAGATATCCTGGACTCTGGCACCCAGGAGGCAATATACCATCTGGAAGTCTCATTCTCACCCACAGGACCTTCTGTCCATTCCCCTAACTAACGAATGCCCAAACACCACAGCGGGCCTCCTCTTTCCCCCTTCCCTTCTGAGTCACAGAGGCAGACTCAGTGGCAGAGACCGACCACTGAAACTTTCCTCTGTTAGGTCACTCCCCCCCACCCCCGACAGTATCCAAAGTGATGTACCTGATTGTTGAGGGCGATGGCCACAGTGATACTCTGCACTGGCTCCTTAGCCCCTTTCCACGTCCTGATTGTCACCGTTTTCTGTGTCCTGCACTCTGGGTGTAACTACCTCTTTATATATCCCATCTCTCATCCCCTCAGCCTCCCGAATGATCGGGAGTTCATCCAGTTCCAGCTCCAACTCCTTAACGTGGATTGTTGGAAGCTGCAGCTGGATGCGCTTCTCGCAGCTGTAGTTGACAGGAACACTGGAGGTCTCTCTGCCCTCCCACATCCCACAAGAGGAGCACTCAACTATCCTGCCTGGCATCTCTGCAGGATTACTTAAGGGAAAAATAATATCTTTACACAATTGCACCTGAGATCTTCGTGCTCTGTGTTTTCGTTCTCAGTGTGCCAGAATTTACTACGGCCCAGTACTTAACAGCATCTGTTAGTGGAAGATGGTCTTCGCCTTCACCCTGCAGTTCCAGTTATTTTGCCCAGAAAACAGCAGTGTGGGGCAGACAGCTTATCTAGCACCTAAGTAAGCAAGTCAGTTAAAACATTTTACCTAACCAATCATTGAGGATAGTGAAAGGTCTGGCAGGGAGATAAATTAATGTGGGCAAACTCAATGTCAAACCAGACAGTAAAAGAAGTAACGGAATAGAAGGAAATGATGGATTAAATGAGAAGCAACAATGATAGGATGGTTAAGACAAACATCACTTGAAGCTCAAAAGGAGTTTAATTTGACAGCCCTGACAATCACAATACAGGATTAACCCATGACCAATGCTCCTGCGGTTGGGAGCAAGCCAGCTCTGCACTGCCTATTCATTAATATGATTAATATGGTTGCGGGGAACAGCTGCTGCGTGTCTGCACACCTCAGTCGAGTGGAGGCCATTAGCTGAAGCCCACCTGCTCTACGTACAGCCACCTGTGCTCTGGCTAGAGCAGATGGCAGATCTCAATGAAGGTTACCTTTCTGAAGCGGGATTTTACTCGCTGAGGTTCAAGAAGAAAAAAAGGTCCTACAAAACCCTGGTAAATATGGCTTCTTGTTGAGAGCCCCAGTCAATCCCACTTCAATATCCTGACTTGCTCTTTGCACCTTCTCCACGTTCTCTTGGTTGTATTATATTCTAAAGGGAATGCCCATGAGAACACCCAGAGATGGGAAAAATTGGATTAACCAGAAGTCTTGAAGTAACAAGAAAACATTTTCCACATCTCTCTAACTTTTAACAACTTTTAACGAGTTCTAGAACCTATGAGCGGTTGTTGAACAGTGGCATCAGCCAGTAGAAATCAAAAGAGAATTAATTTGAATGTTACTGAGAATCCCCTCCTACAGAGGTGATGAAAGGTTCTTCACTGTGTAATATTATTGCAGAACGATAGTGTAGTGGTTAGCAAAGGGCTTTACAGTTCAGGCAACCTGAGTTCAACTCCCGTCACTCCCTGTAAGGACCGTGTGGGCTTGCTCCGGTTTCCTCCCACAGTCCAAAGACGTACTGATTGGTAGGTTAATTGGGCATTGATTAGTCTAGTGTTAAATTGGGAGTTGTTGCATGGCACATTTGGAAGGACCTACTCCACGCAGCATCTCAAAATAAAAATAAAAATTATGCCGCAGTGCTCACTGGAGCAGAGAGCTCCAAAAGGGGAGCACTGGCATCAAATCAGAATTAAACATTGTTGGACATCATTGTCTGCTGAGCCTGCTTTAAGGCAGCAGGAATTATCTGAACACAGTGGCTTCACCAATATGTTTTCTTTCCCAAAGAATAAAGCAATCACACCGAGTGCATCGGAAAATATGCATCATGGATCTCAATCTCCCCATTCAGAACCTTAAGGAATGAGGTTCCATTCTCATGAAATCCAGCTTTACAGATCAAAGCAGATGGTCACCTGCAGAGAATGGCCATCTGTTTGCCACTCCCTACTAAGGTGGTCTCCAATGTCCACTGCTGTATGTTGAAAGACAGAAATCACCTGGAGACAAAACGGCCTGCGGATGCTGAAACATGGAGCAGCGACCTGCTGGGGCAACTCAGCAGATCAAGGAATTACTGACATCTCAGCAGGACTGAGAACTGAGAGGCAAGATGGCCAGTATAAAGGGGAAACAGGGAGTGGAGCAACAGGAATCCAAGGTGATTGGTGGGCTGAGAAGTCACCTGACCTTCCATGATGCTGATGGACGCAGCCAGATCTATAGTCCATTCATACCAGAGCTAGCCTCTCATTTGAATAGGGCTGTCATTACTGAGTAAAAAGCTACAAATAAAGCAAAATAAAAATAGCACTTTTGAAATGATTCCTTTTGAAATATTGCTCAATAAGACTCCACGTGGCAATGTCAATTAACATCCAGTTGTTGAATCTACACCTCACTATTCTTAATATAAAAGATCTTCAGGGAGATAAGAAGTGACATATAGGAAATGCACCTGAGACATGCTGTCAGGCAAGGGCAGACATAATAAATGTTTGAGAGGAAACGTGGGCCTGAATATTTAAGAAGGCCAATACTTGTGGGGGTCTATTTGGGAATCCTTGAGGAAGACTGGAAGCTGGAAGGGTGGGACTGTGAGGCTCATGGGTGAGGGGGAAGGATAGAGGCAAGGAATACAAAGGAACACCGAAACAGGAGTTAGTTCCTAGCAACTGATGAGATGCTTGGAGTCACTGAGGGAGAAGAGATCCAACAACTTCAAGCAAAGTTTACAATATCGATCTATTCATTTCCATAGATGCTGCCTGGCCTGCTGAGTTCCTCCAGCGTTTTGGATTTCCAGCATCTGCAGACTTTATCATGTTTGTGATTATCATGTTCATTTTTATATTCATAGAGCCCTACAGCATGGAAACAGGCCTTTCGGCCCGGCCCACTTAGTCTGTGCCAGCCATCAAGCACTCATTGACACTAATCCCGTTTTAATTCAAGAATGTTAACAACAACTCTACCACATACCTGCAAACTTGAGGAGCAATTTAGAGTGGCCAATTAATCCAATCTGCATGTGTTTGGGATATAGGAAGAAACCGGAGGACCCATGGGAAAGGCACAGGATTACAGGCAGTCGATGCAAATTCCATGCAAACAGCAGAGGTCAGGAGTTGAACCCAGGTCACTGAGCTGAGAGAACACAGCTTGAGATTTACCTAGGGTTCTTGTTCTTGCTAACCCTGAAAGTAAATTTGAATACTGTTTTATTATGTTTAGCCTGTGCAGCATAAACTTAAGATGCCAAACTTGTGAAAAGCAAGCATGGCAGAAGCAAACACAAGGACAGCATGATAGCAAAGCAGTTCGCACAATCGCCTTACAGTGCCAGTGATCGCTGATCAACAGTCTATTCCTGCCACTGTCCGTAAGGAGTCTGCACATTGTCTATTGGCATTTATGTCTGCTGACACAAGGGGGCAGAATCTCACCACAATAGGAATTGTAGATGACCTTGTGGGGAAGCGAAATGGCAGTCAGCCTGTAGGACACTGACCCTGAAATGGAAATCGTGTAGTACTAAGCACTACCAGCATTTAGCCTTCTTATGATGGTCATGCCTACACTGAAATGATCTACAAAAAGCTGGCAGTAGCATGGTTTACTTCACCCCCTGTACCAAGAAAGAGAAGGACATTCTGAGAGGCCTCAAGATTCCATAATCATGACAATTTCCAGCTCTGATTGCATAACACAAAGACTCTCCCGACCAACATCAGCAGGGTCCTCCTAAAACCTCTCCTCCCAACGGTCAAAGAGCTGTTCCCCATATTATTTGGTGATTTTTTTTTTCACTGGCCACTACTTCCAGGAGAAATGCAGGGAACACAGCGAACTACTATACGTGGGTGTTTTTGCTCTGTCAATAAAAAGCTGCCCACAGAAATTTGCTACAACTCCTGACTCATGATGGTATGCAAGCTGACTCATGGAGCCACACTAGATCCAATGTCAGTGAAGACTGGTGCTAAGCAAGGCTGAGACATTGCACAGGCACTTTTCTCCATTAACTTCACCGCAGCGCTGCCCCTCACCTCCTCGCCACAGTCCTCTGCTATGGTGGCACCATTCTGCAGGACAACCAGGCAGCTATTCAATCTACGTCCCTCCCACTCCACAAGGAAAATTACCATAACTTCAGGCATGGAGCTGCGGACATGAATGGTGCGTATGCACGTACCCGGAGGTGATGCTCCAAATACTCACTAAATCACTCAATGTGCCAGCCAAGCCTTCAGCCTCCAAGGCAAAGTGCGCCTGAAGATGAAATCCTCAAACCCAGCACGAAGCCTCATGATATTCTAAGCATTGTTCCGAGACACAGTTTATCAGGAACCTCAAAGCACAGAAGAGGTAACACCAGCAGTTTATCCACAAAATCATCCAAGTCAACAGGGAACAGGGGTTCCCAACCTGGGGTCCACAGGCCTCCTGTTTAATGGCATTGGCGCATGGCATAAGAAAGGTTGGGGACCCCTGACTGGGAAGGATAAGTGATCCAAAGTCAGTGTCATCTCCCAAAGCAGAGGCCCTACTCAATTGGTTCTTATAAGCAGCACAAATCACTCACAGGCCTTCAGCAGTCTTCCAAAACAGATGCTATTCTGAGCTACAAAAAAAAGCAGAAGAGCTCAGCAGGTCAGATGGCATCTACAGAGGGAAATGTACGGTCGATACTTCAAGTCGAGACCCTTCATCTGGACCCAAAACATCAACCGTCCACTGATCCACTAAGATCCTCCTGCACTTTGTATGTGCTCCAGATTCCAACAACAGCAGCTGCTTGTGTCTCTACCCTGAGCTGTTATCAGGGGATTACCAGGTGAACAGAGGCGAAGATTTAAAAATGTTCTCAAAGCCTCCTTGCAAGAAGTGTAACATCCCCATAGAAACCCCTAGTTAATGACCACTTTAAAGGGAGAAGTGGCATTCATGGCACCAGTGAGAACCCAGAATCCATCCAACTGGAACACACAGAAGCCTTGTGTAAGCATGCCTCCCATTACAACCACCCAGCACCCCCTACATCAAGCATCCCGTCCCACATTGGCCTCATCAGCCACCACAGAACAAGACATTAAATGATCTTCAATCTAGACAGACCGCCTAAGAAATAGCTTTTGCTGAAATAAAATTCTATGGCTGATAGAGATCCGAAATAAAAACAGAAGATGCAGGGAATGCTTAGCAAGTCAGAGAGTATCCATGGAGATAGAAACAATGTTTCAGCTCAATGGCCTGTCATCAGAATGGGGAAAGCTACAGACAAACAAGCTTTAAGATGCAGAGAAAGTGTGGGGAGAACAAAAGGGGGAGTCCACAACAGGGTAGAAGGCAAAAGAGATTCAATTACAGACTTGATTTACTTGCAAGGGATGCCATACTTCAGATGGAAGCATGTACACCATTTCCATTTCAACCCTGGGTGCGATGTACATCAAACAGAGGGAAAGAAAATGACTGCTTCTCAAATTGTGTTGTCAGAATCATCAGAACTGACCGTCCTTTTTGTCTTTGGAAGTAAAAGGAATCTGTTGAAGCTGGAACAATCAAAACAGAACTATCTTTGTCTTTGCCAAATACTTCTAAGGGAGCGCATTTGCTTGAGCAGTTCCCTTCTACTGCACTTGGGCAGCCAAAATCTCATGCTGCATGTGTCAGGAAACATAGCACTTCGCATATGCTGTTAATCCCTAGGGAGAACATTTCAAACTGATTTGATCAGGCTTCAGAATGTCTTGTTTAATTTTAACCAGTATTGTCTAATCCATCAAAAATGATAAACAATTTTCACAAAACACACAGCCATTCTCTTCCATCTCCACAAATATACAATGAGCTTTCGAGGTCAGCAGTAATGTCTGTCATCCTGTTCTTTAGTAAGGGCCAGGAACTCATCACAGATCTGAGGCTCTGAGGTTACAGATACACCCTATCCTTGTTATATGTGGGGGATACATTCCTCGCAGTCGACACAATGTGAAAATGCACAACGTGAATAATTATTTAAATGGAGAAAATAGGGATGTGTTCCAGAAGGCTTCCTAAATATGTTTTATCTGTAATTTATTCACATTTTCATACCAATACGACACAAAAGTAGTACCACAAGGCAACATTCATATTATAGTTCAACAATTTAAGGTAAAATTCAATGTAATAAATCATAGAAAGTTAACATACTAGGGTGTACAGTACTCACCAACAGTGGCAGTAGCGTCCCAGAGCTGTGTTACCTTCAACTGATAACCATATAACCATATAACAATCACAGCACGGAAACAGGCCATTCCGGCCCTCCTAGTCTGTGCTAAACTCTTAATCTCACCTAGTCCCACCTACCCGCACTCAGCCCATAACCCTCTACTCCTTTCCTGTCCATATACCTATCCAATCTTACCTTAAATGACACAACTGAACTGGCCTCTACTACTTCTACAGGAAGCTCATTCCACACAGCTATCACTCTCTGAGTAAAGAAATACCCCCTCGTGTTTCCCTTAAACTTTTGCCCCTTAACTCTCAAATCATGTCCTCTCGTTTGAATCTCCCCTACTCTCAATGGAAACAGCCTATTCACGTCAACTCTATCTATCCCTCTCAACATTTTAAATTACCTCGATCAAAACCGCCCTCAACTTCTACGCTCCAATGAATAGAGACCTAACTTGTTCAACCTTTCTCTGTAACTTAAGTGCTGAAACCCAGGTAACATCCTAGTAAATCGTCTCTGCACTCTCTCTAATTTATTGATATCTTTCCTATAATTCGGTGACCAGAACTGTACACAATATTCCAAATTTGGCCTTACCAATGCCTTGTACAATTTTAACATTACATCCCAACTTCTGTACTCAATGCTCTGATTTATAAAGGCCAGCGTTCCAAAAGCCTTCTTCACCACCCTATCTACATGAGACTCCACCTTCAGGGAACTATGAACTGTTATTCCTAGATCTCTCTGTTCCACTGCATTCCTCAATGCCCTACCATTTACCCTGTATGTTCTATTTGGATTATTCCTGCCAAAATGTAGAACCTCACACTTCTCAGCATTAAACTCCATCTGCCAACGTTCAGCCCATTCTTCTAACCGGCATAAATCTCCCTGCAAGCTTTGAAAACCCACCTCATTATCCACAACACCTCCTACCTTAGTATCATCAGCATACTTACTAATCCAATTTACCACCCCATCATCCAGATCATTTATGTATATTACAAACAACGTTGGGCCCAAAACAGATCCCTGAGGCACCCCGCTAGTCACCGGCCTCCATCCCGATAAACAATTATCCACCACTACTCTCTGTCATCTCCCATCTAGCCACTGTCGAATCCATTTTATTACTCCAGCATTAATACCTAACGACTGAACCTTCTTAACTAACCTTCCATGTGGAACTTTGTCAAAGGCCTTGCTGAAGTCCATATAGACTACATCCACTGCCTTACCCTCATCAACATTCCTCGTAACTACTTCAAAAAATTCAATAAGGTTTGTCAAACATGACCTTCCACGCACAAATCCATGCTGGCTACTCCTAATCAGATCCTGTCTATCCAGATAATTATAAATACTATCTCTAAGAATACTTTCCATTAATTTACCCACCACTGATGTCAAACTGATAGGTCTATAATTGCCAGGCTTACTTCTACAACCCTTTTTAAACAATGGAACCACATGAGCAATACGCCAATCCTCTGGCACAATCCCCGTTTCTAATGACATCTGAAAGATCTCCGTCAGAGCTCCTGCTATCTCTACACAAACTTCCCTCAAGGTCCTGGGGAATATCCTGTCAGGACCCAGAGATTTATCCACTTTTAAATTTCTTAAAAGCGCCCGTACTTCCACCTCTTTAATTGTCATAGGTTCCATAACTTCCTTACTTGTTTCCCACACCTTACACCATTCAATATCCTTCTCCTTAGTGAATACCGAAGAGAAGAAATCGTTCAAAATCTCTCCCATCTCCCTCGGCTCCACACATAGCTGACCACCCTGATTCTCTAAGGGACCAATTTTATCCCTCACTATCCTCTTGCTTTTAATATACCTGTAGAAGCCTTTCGGATTTACTTCCACCTTATTTGCCAAACCAAACTCGTAACTTCTTTTAGCTTTTCTAATCTCTTTCTTAAGTTTCCTTTTACATTCTTTATATTCCTCGAGCAATTCCTTTACTCCATGCTGCCTATATCTATTGTAGACATCCCTCTTTTTTCGAACCAAGTTTCTAATATCCCTTGAAAACCATGGCGCTTTCAAACCTTTAACCTTTCCTTTCAACCGAACAGAAACATAAAGATTCTGTACCCTCATAATTTCACCCTTAAATGACCTCCATTTCTCTATTACATCCTTCCCATAAAACAACTTGACCCAATCCACTCTCTCTAAATTCCTGCGCATCTCCTCAAAGTTAGCCTTTGATGCTGCGCTGTTTATAATTTCCAACTTTTTTCAAGTGTTAAAGTGGTTTTCTACCACTCAGCTGATGGCCCAGGACATGACATCAGACACTTAGGAGGCATAGTTAAATATCTCAAGCACAAAATCACTGCACTGTAGGTAAAACCAACAAAAGTTTAAGAGCTCAAGATCGCACATCCACACCTTGCCAAAATCAATGCGAGACTGGCGGGAGTGAGACTGTGAGGCACGCGCACCTGACTTACATTGGTGGGAAAGCGGTGCTTCTCATCCCAACAATAAGACTGTGAGGTGTGTGCATGTGACTTGTATTGGCGGGAAAGCAGTGCTCCCTGCATAACTGTGAGCTTTTGATGCATATAAGGAGACAATGGTAGAAATAGGTCCCTCGCATAACTGTGAACCCGTATTGTCTGAAGACACATATAACGAGGATAGGGTGTATTATAGCACCATTTTGGGCCCATATACTGTTAAGTCTCTAAGAAGTAATGTGATAACACTGAACAGGTCCAGTTCTAATAGAGATAAAACTATTATATGAAGGAACCAAACGAAAATGCAAACACAAGAGATTCCACGCGTGCTGTAAATCTAGAGCAACACACACAAAATGCTGGAGGACATCTGCAGGCCAGGCAGCATCAATGAGTAACAAACAGTCGACGTTTTGGGCCAAATCTCTTCATCAGGACTGGAAAGAAAGAAGAAAGAAGCCAGAATAAGGTGTGGGGGGTGTGTTGAAGGAGTACAAGCAGTGGCAAGGAGCCATAAACTGTTTTTAAAGTCTTAAGTAATTTCATTGTATTATTATTCCTGTCATAATTCTTTCACATCAGTAATTTTCATCTCTCAAAGTCAAAACAATGAATATCATGTGCCCAGTTCCAGTGACATTGCAGGAAGAGCAGAGGTATACAAGTAATGCTTATATACCACAAAATTCACTGATCTAAATTTTTGACACGAACCAAAAAGATAAAGCATACTTGAAGGATATGGAAAGTTAATAGCCTTTTTCTCACAGTGCACTTACACATGGTAGATTTATCACCCTTGGTAATTATAGTGCCTTGATAGTGCCCAGCAGTATCAGTTGTCTGATTGAAATCACTGATGCTGTTAACTGTTAAATGACAAGAGCAAAGGACAGTGTACACTGTACACAGTGTGCTTCTTGATTTACTGTGGAATTCTAATTATCTAACAGTAAGTTTAAATTAAATGTTTTTATGGCAACCATGTTCAATGAGGTGATAGGTGGAAAAGGGAAGGGCTGAAGAAGTAGGAATCAAATTGGAGAGGGCAGTGGACAATGGAAGAATGGTGAAGAGCAGGGCCAAAGGGAGGTGATGGGCAAGTGAAGAGAAGGGATGAGAGGGTAACCAGAATGGGCAATTAAAAGAGAAGGAGGGAGAGAAGAGAAATTACTATGGAAGCGTTTTTTTTAATCTTTCCCGGTTACCTGTTTATGCTAAGCCTGCTCTATTACAATGAATCGCAAGCTTCAATATCAAACACACCTCAAGATCCTCTATTCTGCTTTGGGTGACATGAAGAATTTGACCAAGCATAAGAGGTCAGCTCTAATGACTAAACAACCAACCTGAACCAATCCTGGCCAGTGAGCACAACAAATATGCACTTGACCCAAAGTAAGTGAACCCTACGTATCCGACTTTTAAAAGCAAATCACCAACCTTTCATCACCACTACATTTACTTCTACAGAACTGGCGGCCGCTGGCTCTGCTCGGCCTCAGTCGAAGGACGTAGACCTACTGTGCATTCCAAACCACTCAATCTCATAGTCAGGTCTCATGGTTTGAGTCAAGTAACAGGACTCAACCAGCCATCTTCTGTCAAAAGAGACCCTTCTTAACCTAATGCCATGTTATAAGAAATTTCATAAGTTCCTGTGGCATTCTTGAGGATAAGGACTTCACGGACTAACAGGTTATCTTCTTCCCTGAAGGCCAGTCAGGAAGGTTTACATCGTTGACCCCTCTCCTCTCTACAAAATCCCCTTCTCTCAAGGCTGTCTCTGTGATAATCACACAACCACCTCTGAAAAGCTGCTTCCTGCACTTTTCTATCCTCCCCCAGCTGATCTCCCAGCCCCTAACCTAATACACTCTGCCACAGATGATAACCCTCCTTCTGTCCCCACAAGCACAACACAATATCCCCCTGCTCGAGATCCCAACTTTCGCCCAACTAAATGCTGCCTCTGATGATCCTCAGCCCCCAATAAAACCGCCATCCACTGCCTTGATTAAGCTGACTGCAGGTAAAGTTGGCCAAGCCATAGACACGTCTGCACAGGTTCTGTGAACAATGCCTTGTTTAGAGCTACTGAAGTTAGGGCAGCAATGAAATATTGGTTGGCCCACGGCACTTACATTGCTTCAGCGGTTGGGTGCATTGCAGTTTCTACTGATCCGCCCATGGAGTTCTCCTTTCGTAAACAACAATCTCAGTCAGCAGTTTGACATGTCAGTACCTGAAAAACTGCAGATCCTTGAAGGGCAGGGAGGGAACTGTTGGAAGTTGCAGGTGCAAAAATAAGACTTTTTTTTTTTAAAAAAGTGCATTAACAGAGCAGCCGTTTTCCTGGGAGCAACCTCTTTACTCTAGAGGGGAGCAATTTCCATGAATATCTGCCTTGTGCTGCAGATGACAGTATCAGACTGACAAATGCCAACCTACAGTTGCCTAAATACTTGGTTGCTACTGCAGAACCATTAGTGACTTGTGTTTACAGCAACGTATCATTCCTTCCCATTATGTAACTCAGCAGCTATGAGTAACCGATTGATCCACAGCAGACATGGGTCTGCTTCTACCAACTGAATCACATTGACTTAAATCACTTGCTTGCGTAGAGATTTATTTATCACAAGTACATCGAAACATAACTCGGCCATGGACTGTCCCAAGCCCGGCTGAGAGAGCAGGAGGGTCGGGCATGGGATTAGCCCATCCCAGAAAAGCACAGTGCAACAGAAAAACCCATGGAAGCTCTAGAGACCTCATTCCTGGGACAGGAGGGATCTTTGATGGGCTACAGCTGGAGATAGTTTGAAGGACTGGCCCAGGATGGGGAACTCTGATGAGCTGCTCTCAGTGGCCTATTCCCTAGTTGGGGTGATGAACTTAAGTACATTGAAACACACAGTGAAATGCATCATTTGCATTAAAGCCAACACACCCGGGGGCAGCCCGCAAGTGTTGCCAAACTATCCCGGGTGGTTAGCGTACCCACAGTGCTCTCCAGAGTAACACCGAACACAAGCAACAAAACAATAACAAGCCCCTTTCCTCCCTCTCGCCCATCCACACCAATGTTAAAACCATCAGAGTACATGTACCATCAAAGGGGAGAAACACATCCAATCAGAATGTGAGCAAGGCAAAGCTGAAGGAACACAGAACTTGGAGCTTGAAATGAGTTAGAGGCACAGTAATTTAGGGTCATGTAGATCAAAATTATATTAGTACGTACTGATGGAAATCAAAAAGTTATTAAAAAGGTTCATAAGAAATCAGGGGAAAAAAGCAATTGCAGAGACTCCGAATACAATAGCTTAATCATCATTGACTACAGGACTGGTACCAGGGGACTGTTACTCTTACTGTACCATTGTTTAAAAAGGGAAGAGATAAACCAGTTTAATAACCTCATTGGTGCACTGGGTATTGGATTCAGTTCTCTGGGGCACTGAAAACATTAGATGTGCTTGTGTAAAGACATAAATTAATCAAGGACTTTCAGCATAGATTTATTATGAAAAGATCACTTCTGACAGCTTGATTGACTTTAACAAGGAGTATCAATGAGGTCAGTAAGCTAGATGTAATCTGCATGGATTTTAGCAAGACTTTGTAAAGAACCCTTCTGTTTCTGGCCAAATTGGTTAAAAAAAAGAGTAAAAGCCCACAGAATCTAAGGGAATGTTTCAAAACTGGCTCAGCTGCAGGTAGCAAAGGATAATGGTTGATGCAGCTTTACTGACAGGACATGGTGAGTAGTCCCTTTCTTCCTCTTGTATTTATTAATTACATAGATTTGTATGCCTGATGCATAATAAAGTTAGTAGATCATACAAAAATTGGGTCTGTGATGACAACTATAAGGAAACTTTAATCTGTAGGAAGATATTGATAGTCTGATCAGGCAGGCAGAAAACTATGTTTGGGCCTGGTATCCACAAATATATTCACAGCCTGCAATAGGAACACCAATGCCCTCGAACAGAAACACAGACAAAAAGTAGTGGAAACAGCCTGGTCCATCACAGGTAAAGCTCTCCCAGCCAGCCACTGAGCACATTTATAAGAAGGACTGTCTCAGGAAAGCAGCATCCATCATCAAGGACCCAAACCATCCAAGCCATGTTCTCTTCTCACTGTTCAGGAAAGTGGTACAGGAGCTTCAGAATCCACACCTCCAGGATCAGGGACAGTTATTACCCTTCAACCATAAGGCTTGAACCAGAAGGAATAACTTCACCCACCCCAACACTGAACTAAATCCACAATCTATGGACTCACTATCAAGGACTCTACAACTTGCGTTCTTGATATTTATTGCTTATTTATTTATTATTATTATTTCCTTTTTTGTTGTCTTTTGCACATTAGTTGTTTGTCCATCTTTATCAGGGGCAGATTTTCTTTGATTCCATTGTATTTCTTTGTATCTACTGAGAATACCCACAAGAAAGTGAAACTCAGGGTAATATATGTTGATGTATGTGTACTTTGATAATAAATTTACTTTCAACCGTGTGAGCTAATATATTTGGGTGGTCAACAAGGCAAGGAAAGATACTGGGAGGATACAGGAGGTGAAGAATGAAAGTTTTCAGGTCATTAAAGATATTGAGAAAAAGTTAAAATTGTTAAAAGGGCATATACGAGTTGCTTTCCTGTTTGTCAATGCAGAGAATAGAAAAGTCAAGGAGATTATGCTAGATACAAGTTAAGCCCCTCTGCAAGAGTATTGTGTACAGTTCAGATCACCACATAATGAGAAAGATATGACTGTGAAGAAGGTGCAGAGGGACCTGACAGGAAATTTACCAGAACTGGACAGTTGTATTCATGCGGATAAAATGGGTAAGTTAAGGTTAATTTTGGTGTATTAGAGAAGACCAAGGATCTGCAACATTAAATACCAAGAGGGTCCTGGATAGAATAAATAGGAAGAACCGATTAACTCTTAGCAGAAGAGAGAAACGGAAGAGAGCATTGAATGAAAGCAACTGGTAGAATTATTAAAGGAGAAATGAGGGAAAAAATGTTTTCAGCCGGAGCATTGAAACTCTGGATTCACAGCCTGAAAGATTCAGAGTTACATTACATAGAAACTGTATTTGGATGTATACCTAGAGCCACAAACAGCAGGTCTAAACATGTGTTGAAGATGGGAGCTAGGTGGATAAGATCACATTGCTAATGGAGTGGCTCTCTTAGTCATATTTTTTTTTAAAGTATTTTTCATATTAACTGAGATCAGCATATTAAGGAAGTAGAGGTCATCCCTAACGTGCTGCACCATTGCATGTTACAGAAACTATACTGCAGCTGACAGGAAGGCTCTACAACGGGTAGTCAAAACTACCAATTGCATCACCGGCACCAGCCTACCCACTGTTTAGGACATATATACAGAAAGGTGCTGGAAAATGGCCAGTAGTGTCATGAAGGATCCCACAAACTGTTTGCCCCACTCCCATCAGGGAGCAGGCTATTTAGTATTCATACTAGGACCATCAAACTCAAAAACAGTTACTTTCCCCAAGCAGTGAGGCTGATCAACACCTCCACCTACTAACCAACCCCACCACCCACAACCACTACTTTATAGTTTTCCTGTCAGTCTCTTTATGTACCAACACTCCTGTACCTAGCATCATTTAGGGACAAACAATGCATGTAAGCTATTTTGTCAGCTTATTGTGTACTTTTTTGTGGTGCATCAGATCCAGAGTAACCGTTATTTTGTCCCCCTTTACAGTTGTGTACTCCTGCAAGAGGACCACAACCTCTACATGGTTTGGAGGCTTGCGTGCCTCAATGACCCGGAGAGCTATGCTGGCTGGAGTCAGGGCTTTATGCTTTGGCTCTTGGTAGAATCACCCATGCCAAACAGGTCAAAGTGTAGAAGCCAGACTAAGAGTCGTAACTGGTCCTCCAGGTTTGTGGGTTCAGCTCAGGACTAATAACCCTGACTGGTCAAACAAAACTGTTACAGAAACAACAATGAAGAGTCCTTCTGCATCTGTGTGCGACGGTATGAAGATGGCCAAGGACAGACAGAAACGGAGGACTTTCATTGCTGCCCTAAATGCCAGCAGGTGTAACAGGAAGTAAGCAAGCAAGCACACTTGTATACTGGAAATGACATTAAACAATCCTGAATCAGATTTTTAAAATACATTACTAATAGGAACAATCCTCAGAATAGAAAGGAACTATCTTATACCAGAAAAGTCTTCAAATGCTTAATAAATTACCTCATAGGAAACAGGGATGAGAGAAGAATTTGGTATAATATGGAAGAAAAGCACACAATATAAAGATATGAATATTTAAATATTTAAAACAGATTAAAGTAGAAAAAGCTACATAAATCTTTGGAAATAGGAATTATGCCAAAGAACTGGGTGGCAGCAAGTATTATAGTTATGAAAGGGAAATGATAACATAGAAATCATATGTAAGCTTTCAAACTTCATAATCTGTAATAGAAAAAGTTAAAATCCTAAAAAGACATAAATTAATTGGCAATAATCTGGATTTGTTAAAAAAAGACACACAATCACATAATTAACAGCACTTTCTGAGAAAAGAAAAGCAAGGATGTTGTTTATTGATGGATTTTCAGTAGTCTGACAAAGTGCCTGAGAGATGGTGAGAAAATTGCAAAATCCAAAGAATGGCACTAAATGAAGTAGTGTGGGTTACAAAACAGAAAGAACTGGAATGAATTGTTGTCCGTGCGGAATTTTGGTGTGCCACAGAGATACAATTACTTGGCCACAAGTCACTTCACAGCAGTCTTACCATACCTGAAGTACAAAGGGACACTGGGCCCATACAACAGCATTGTCTCACTGATAACTCTCTTTCTGCCTTCATGTTTAAACACATGCCCAAGAGTACTGAAATGGAGTTTATGTAAGATGCTAAATAAGGAGCTTGGCAAAGTGTGTGGAAAATAGAGGAGGCTACTGGGTGATCAGAGACTGTTGTTTCTAAACATAAAATGTAGAGCACAGATCTTTCACTGTGAATAAGAGGTTGGCACTCTGCTTCTTGCCACTTGAATGCTTCGTCGCACATCAAAATGAATTTAAAAGTACTTACTCCAGCTGTCTCTTTTACTCAGTGTTTGCCAGATGTTGGGGTATTTGATTCTCAGCATTTGATTATAATATCAACTCAGGCATCATTTGCAACTTTTACAATCGTGCAGGTAGTTAAAAGACATAACCTCGCACAAATAACTCCCAGTGGGTCCAGTTTCTAACACTAGGCAATTTGGGGAGTGAAAGAAAACATTAATCTTTATATTGAGTTTATGAGCCATTTTTAACTTATTTCCATTTGGCAGGAAGTGAAATCCACAACTAGAACTCACTTCCCAATTTTGTTTCACAACCGTCCAGTACTTGTTACAATCCACAGGAACATTTATGCAATTCACTGCTTTTGAATTTTCCAATAATTAAGGAATTATATTTTGTATAATTTCAGTTGCAAAATAAAAGCTTGGAAAAAAGTGACAGACTCCATAGTCATAGTTAATAATTGAAGAAATTGACTTGAAAATTAATTTGCAGATTAAAGATCAAAATACCAAAAGAACATTTATAACTGCAACTTTTGATAGGAATGGAATACCAGTGAATAATACCAACTCTGTTAGTGATGCAGAGATACATAATGTATATCCTTACTGGGTCTGCTGGAATCCATTCATGATAGATCACACAAATGAGTCTGTGAATGTTAGTTGGGGTGGAGTCTTACTGGTCACCTGAGCAGCACGCCTCTGGATGGAGTCTTCCACTGGGAGACCAGCTGATCAGAGAGATTCTGTGTAACACAGAGACCCCTCCTGTCCCGACGATAGCTTAGACAGCTACGACACTGCTTCTTTTTCAAAAGTTTTTCTCAGAAGATCTATCCTGGGCCAGCCAGTGGGAGTTTGCGGAGATTTGGTATGTCACCAAAGGCTCCGGCAAATTTCTACAGAAGCCATCTGTAAAATGACCCATGGAGAGCATTCTGACTGGTTGCTTCACAGCCTGATACGGGGGCTCCGATGCACAGGATCAAAAAAAGCTAGAGAAGGTGATGAGACTCAGCCAACTCCATCATAGGCCCTAGCCTCCCCACCATCGAGGGCCTATTCAAAAGGATGTACCTCAAGAAAGCAGCACTTATCTTTAAAGACATCAAATTCTCAAACTTCAAAGATAAAGGCAATGGCATCCGTTATCAAGGGCCCTCACCATACAGGATATGCTTTCTTCTCACAACAACCATCAAGGATGAGTTACAAGAGCCTGAAGACGCACACTTAATATTTTAGGAAGGGTTTCTCCCCCTCCGCCAACAGATTTCTGAACTGTCCCTGAACCATGGACCTCACTATTTTATTTTTGTTTCCCTTTTTATTTCTTATTGTGACAGTAATTTTTATGCATTGCACTGGACTGCTGCCACAGAACAACACATTTCAAGACATGTCACTGATAATAAACCTGACTCTGAAAATTTACTTTCAAGAACTAAGACACTAAAACAGGTGCATAGACACAAAAAGTAAGCACATTGAAATGATCTGAATTAAATCATGCCATCTACATGCTGTTCTGTGGTACTCACTTCTTCCCATTGACCTGCTGGTACAAGATCTAACCTACAGTCGTTACAGGAAATTTTCCCAGCTTGGGAAACTGAGGAAGAATGTGCGTCAGAATCAACACTTAATGAGCCCAAGTCTGATCTTCAGCCTCATGCAGTGAAATAGAGTTTCCGCTTCCTCTATGTCAAGTCCTTTTGAGCTTATGATTGAGTCAATATTGTTTGAAACAAACCTCACAAACTCTGATGCAGCTTTTAGAATAATGATCTTTAGTATAATGATCATAATCAAGAAAAATTCCAAACATACATAATTTCAGACTGATATAGAAAGTAAATCAAGATGAAGACACAAGAGGTTCTGTAGATGCCAGAAATCCAGAATAACACACACAAAATGCTGGAGGTCAGGCAGCATCTATGGAAATGAATGAACAGTCAATTTTCTGGGTTGGGACCATTCATCAGGACTGGAAAGGAAGGGGAAGAAGCCGGAATAAGAAAGTAGGGGGAGAGGTAGGAGTGCAAGCTGGAAGGTGACAAGTGAAGCCAAGTGAGGTGGAAGGTTATGGGTGGGGGAGTTGGGGTCAAGTGAGAAACAAAGGTCAAGGTCTGAAAGAGGAGTCTGATAGGACAGAAGAGTGGACCATGGGAGAAAGGGAAGGAGGAGGGGTACCAGAAGAAAGTGACAGGCAGGTGAAGGGGTAAGAGGGGAGCCAGAATGGAAACCAATATGAAGTTTCTTTTCAATCAACACATCAGGATGTCCATGATGATGGCGACTGGTTGGCAGGTCAGTGGAGAATCAATGGCAAACTACAATATGCAAACAGCGCCTGTGGGAGGAAAAGTGTGTGGTCCTGATGTGGGGCTTTGCACAGACCACTGACAATTCTATCCCTCCCACAGATGCTACTGTATCTGCTTCGTTCCTCCAGCTGATTGTTGCTCAAATTCACTGTGAACTGCAAGGTAGTACTGCTGCGACAGTAATACTAGGGCAGTAGCAGGTGGAGAGAATGGGGTGGGCTCAAGGTAGGGGTTGGGTATAATCTGGCCCATAAAATTTAACAGGAGAATTTTATCAAAAATATACTTACAGATATGGATCAACAAACAGTAATGTGCTGTACTTAAAATGAGTAAATTATAAAAATTTTCTAGGTAATAAAGGGTTAACATATGAGTAGTGTTTGATGACCCTGGGCCTGTAGGTGCTGAAGTTTAGAAGACTGAGTGAGCATTAAAACCAATCAAATATTGAAAGACCTGGATAGAGTGAACATGGAGAGGATGTCTCCTATAGTGGGGGAGTCTAGGACCAGAGGGCCCAGCGTAAGAATATAAGGATGTCCCTTAGAACTGAGATGAGGAGGAATTTCTTTAAGGTGTAGAATCTGTGGAATTCACTGCCAGACAGCTGTGGAGGCCAAGTCATTGGGTCTATTTAAACTGGAGGTTGATAGATGCTTGTTAAGTAAATGCATCAATGGTGACAGGGAGAAGGCAGGAAACTGGGGTTCAGAGGGATAATAAATCAGCCATGATGGAATAGTAGAGCAGACTCAATGAGCCTAATGGTCTACTACTGCTCCCGTGTCTTAGGATTTATTTGGTTCTTTGTCTAACATACGTGAACACAGAGAAACCCTATTTATGGAAGGAAACAATTGGTAGGAAGAAACCGAAGATCTATTTCTGATTGAATCCTTGGAGCATTTATTAATCTATTTTGTGGAACTGGTGAGGAATATAAAGAATCCTGTGTTTGTGAAATTAATGAGAATTTAAACCAGGCATATTTGAAAAATGAAATAGTGTTAGATGTGGACAATTCTAAATATCTTCACTTTCTCCCTCTGAACTAGTGTGCTGTACTACGCTGAACTCCAAACTGGATTGCCTACAATACAGGATTATTTCCACATGAGAAGCCAAAAGCACCCTACAGAGTAGAAGAGGATATTTGCTAACACTGCAGAGCTCAATGAAGCTTCACGTGTAGTTTGTGCCAGGATCTCCTTATGTTTTCAGCTCCACTGACATTGTTTCAGTAAAGGATACTGACTGGCTCAGGTTCACTATTTGAATACAAGTTTAGTTCCAGCTGACATATTTATTTGGCTAACTTTGGACATCTAGTCACAAACTGCTGCAGGCAAGGCTGAGAACTCAATACACCCCCAATATCTGAGCAATGAAGTTGCAACCTCCGCAACCAAACATGGGGCACTCAAAGATATCTCCTCAGCCCCACCGCCACTTCACATTGCCCAAACAAATCCCAAAAGTGACGCCATGTGATACTTTTCTAGTCTGGGCAGACAATGAGACAAATGCTGAATGTAAAGAATCAATAAATCGACCTGGTTTACCTTATATCTACTGACTGCCTCAATCAATTCTCAGAACTTAAAGAGCTCAAACAATCTGGATTTTTTCCCCCTGATTTTCAGCTGAGATTTGCAACACTATTCAATGTTCTTTCATAACTTTTCATTTTATTTAATAAGGCCGAAAAGATGGAAGCCCTGCTGGAACTGCGCTCAGATGGGTCTCTGCCAAAACTTACATTTTCGTGATTCATGTGTTTTAGAAGTTTCAGCTCTCTGTAAGCTCGTTTGGCGAACGTTACACTCTGAAATGGGCGATACAGCTTCTTAATTGCGACCTTGCGTCCCGTGCGTCTGTCAATTGCGGAGCTGTTGAAGCAAAATGCAAATAAAACCGCATTATTTAAATTCCAACCTTTGTATTGAAACCCGAAAGTTTTATTCACTGCAGAAGAAAACGATTCTCTTCTGCATTGAACATGGTGTGCAACCAGATATTTACAGTACATGCGTTTCACCCACACTGTCCTCTGTTAACACTCACCACACCGTCCCGTAGGCTCCAGAACCGATGTGAGTAACGTTTACGTATCGCTCCCGGACTTCCCACGGGGTGTTCTCGATGTTATACCTGGCGGCACCCATCCTGTTAAGTTTTCAAGCTGCGAAAGACTTAAGATGCAAAGTATTTCCGATTCTCCCCACCTCCTTCAGCAAAATTGTCAGGGATAAATAAAAGCTTTTGAGGTAATAAGGAAATTAGATTCTTACTTCCTATCTTCGAAGATGTGAACCGCCCCAGGTAGTGGGCGTGTTTTCAGTACAAGGTAGAGCAAATATTTAAAAGAACTCGTTTCCACAAAGTGCTGACATGGCTAGACGGTTTATAAGATAAAGCAATATCCAAAACCAGCAAAGGAAATGATTAGTCAGTTACATATACAGTAACTGGGAATCAATGACGTACTTTCTGTTTACAGAACTCAAGTATTTCATAATTTTTCCTCTCTCACTGTCCACCACTAACTCGATCATGACATCTCTGTCTCTATCCCAGAGGACATATTAGCCACCAGAACCCAACGCAAACCCATGGCCACCCAACTTCTCCCACCTTGCTTCCTGTCAGGACCTAGTCCATTCATCCACTTCCTCTAGCTGGGAAGGGCTTGGGTGTGACACACGGGCAGAAAAACGGCAGATCGTGTTTAATCTGGATGTGTATGAGGCAATGGGGGTGGGGGGCTGGGAGAGGAAGTTATAAAGGACCCCAAGGGGGCTGCCTAAGAATAATGTTAATTTCGCAACCACATTTTAAAGGTCTAATTGGCAACCAGTGGAAGTATCAAGCTGATCTTGAATAGTAAAATGGAGATATATCCCAAGTAGTCTATGTGACGTTTATTTTGCTCAGGCTTCCTATGAACGTGCCAACCAGGAAGAAACAATACGTTTAATTTCTGATTATATTGGAAAAGAAGTTAAGATAACAATCCAAATATGGTTTAAAAATAGAAGATGTAATAACCACAGGAACATTTACATTGATAACATCTGAGTGCAATACACTTCCTCAAACAAAACTCTTGGTCAACTTTTGTTAAAGACTGATAGCTCGAAGCATGTCCCATAAAACCTTCTTGATACCTGTCAGCTTAAAAAAAATTACATCATGACTTGCCAGAAGTCTGAGATGATCATAGGTTGGCCAGACCTCAGCGAATGAAGGGGCCAAATGATGTTTCTCATTGACCAATAAGGTTTAAGGGTTGAGAATGAAACAGAATATAGAGGATAATTTAAAATAGGTGCATCTAGGTTAAATGATACAAGGTCAAAAACAATAGAGAAAAAGAAAAAATATTAAGAGATGGTGTAAAACAAAGCACAAGTGAAAAGCTATTTAATCATAATTACAAACAATGTATTTCTCTAAGAGTTGCAATATAAGCTAGGTAGATAAAGCAGTTTCATTTGATCCCTTTCTGAGCAAGAAGTGAATTGACATTGCATTAACAACAGAATCATTGCTAAAATATGCTTGCACCATTAATTATGAACTAACAGCTTGGTGGGAAATGTTGTAAATCCAGTAAGCTCCACAAGAAAAGGCTGATAGAAGGATTCTGTTGGCATAAGACAAAAAGAAAAGTAAATCTTGTAATTTTGCATCTCTTTTTTCCTAAACGCTGGCCAATACCTACATTAATTTTGAATGTATCATCAACTTGCTATTATTTTTCCTGTAAGATTTAGCAGCATTTTAATCTTAATAAAATAGAAATAACAATAAAAGATTACTGCCCTTAAAATTCTGTTGTGCAAATTTGTAGATAAATGTTTAATTGTATTTGCAACAACTTTGTACAAAGCTTCAATTTGTTTGATATTTATATACATATATATACATACACACACACACATATATATATATATAAAAACATGACAGCAAGAAATTTCAAATTCACAAACTTAATTCAAAGTTATAAGCCTGCCTCAATATATAATTAATTGAATTTCACAAAATGGAACGCTGCAGAAGAAAATCACAGACTATAAGGTAGATCTGCGATTCCCAGACAGAAAATTAATAGCTTTTTTAAAAAAAAACAATAATGTTTTCATTTGAAAAGAATATGTTTCATCAGGAGTGAGTTTTATCTGAGCCAGCGAAAAAAGGGAGGTTAAGTGAAGTGGAGCAGCCATTGTTGGAGTGGACCAGTGTTAGAGGGGAAAACTTTAGCTCAACAGGCTGGGTGAGAACAGGCATAGGTGAGCATAGGCAGAGGTTCAAGTAAGTTTCTAGTAAATTATTTCCCTCTTTGTCTATTATTATACAGCTAGTGTATTGAGAGTGGGTCCAGGGGGCAGATTTTTAAGATTTCTGAAACACTGAGGTCTCTTCTGGGAAAAGTATGACCTGCACAAAATGGATAAGTTACACCTGAACCTGAGGGGGACCAATATCCTTGCAGGCTTTTTTGCTAAAGCTGTTGGGGAGGGTTTAAATCGATTTGGCAGGCGGGTGGGAACTGGTGTGATACAGCTGAGGAAGGGGCAGTTGATATACAAGTAGATGCAGTATGTAGTGATTGTGTGAGGAAGGACGGCCAGATGAAAGGGCAAAATTGAAGTGAGTGGGATGCATTGAAGTGTAACATGGAGGCAAAATTGAAAAAGGGTGAAAGTGAATAGGTCTGAAGATGTTATATTTGAATGTGTACAGTATACGGAATAAGGTAGATGATCCCATAGTTCAGTTAAAGATTGGCAGATATGACACTGTGGGCATCACCAAGTTGAGCTGAAAGATCTCAGTTAAAAGCTTAACATCCATGGATACACATTATATCGAACAGACAGAGGGAGTGGGGAAGTTCTGTTGGTAAAAAAAATTGAAATCAAATCCTTAGAAAGAGGTGATTTAGGATTGGAAGGTGTAGGATCCTTGTGGGTCATGTTAAGAATCTGCAAAGGTAAGAAGACCCTGCTGGGAGATGTACACAGGACATCAAACAATAGCCAGGATGTGGGATAGAAAAAGCATGTAAAACAGGAAATGTTACAATAGTCATAAGGGAATACAATATGCAGGTAGATTGAGAAAGTTAGGTTTGTGCTGGATCCAAGAGAGGGAATTTGTAGAATCGCTACAAAATGGCATTCTAGAGCAGTTTGTGATTGAGCCCGCTAGGGGAAAGGCACTTCTGGATTGGGTGTTATGTAATGAACCAGATCTTATTAGGGATCTTAAGGTAAACTAACACTTAGGAGGCAGGAATCATAATATGATCGAATTCACACTGCATTTTGAGAGGGAAACACCAAAATCTGATGCATCAGTATTACAATGGAGTAAGAGGAATTACATAGGCATGAGTGAGGAGCTGGTCAGAGTTGATTGGAAGGGGATGGCGGCAGAACAGCTAGAGTTTCTGCAAGTAATTCAGAATATGCAGAATAAATAGATCCCAAATATAAAGAGGTATTCTAAAGGAGGATGAGGCAATTATGGCTAACAAGGGAAGTCAAAGACAGGATAAAAGGAGAAGGGAGGGCATATAATGTAGCAAGAATTAATGGGAAGTTAGAAGATTGAGAAGCTTTAAAAAATCAACAGAAATATTATTTCTGCTGAAGAGTCCATTCCTCAAGTAAATACTTTAAACTATGGATCAGGCTTCAAACCAGAAGAATATGATGATTATGTGAGGAAGAGACCTTGATTAAATTGTAAATTTGCATTATCTGGATGAAAATCAAGCGAATTTTAATTCTTCTGTGTTGCATATGTTGTGCTCAGATACTACTGGGCATGGACAGCAACCCAAAATAATGTATTTCATTTATTTGAAATTACTTTATAAAAATCAATTTTATAAAATACGGTAGAATAAACGTCTTTCTTTGCAAGATGCATGTAAAAGGCCTGCATTGTAACACTAATAACCCAGGCTTTGCATAGCATACATTTTCACTGCCAGGATGTTTCCAGTGGTGCCCAGATCCTAAAAGTGAATTTTAAAATATGCTTCCCTTCCTCGTTTGCATCTTATACCACTTCGTTGCACTCCTCACAAACCAAAAATGGTTGCCAACTCTTCTTCCACCTTTCTCATTGGATAAATGGAACATTATTACTCAGTGCCTATTTTGACTTCTACCACACTAATGATTTAGTGTGTATAAAGAAAATTAAATTTAAAAATTGATCAAATAGATCCCTAACATCAATCAATCCATCTATCTTATTTTCTATCCTCTCAATGTCTTTGAAGGAATTTCCCCAGACTTAAGTTATTTATTCTTAAACCATCCTTGATTAAGTCCACAAATCTGTTCATCATCCATCAATTGCTAGGTAATCTACAAAGTGATCTAACATTCTTTTTATTTTTACATCTTCAAATTTCAGACAGTCCTTTGATACCTTTCCAGGAAGAATACTGGACAATGTGGGGAAAGGTGAACAGATAGGTGTAGTATCCGAAGTTCCAAGTGCTCACTCCATGTGAGACAAGTTGTGAGCACACAGACTCTAATCTTCTGCATGGCTTGGTTACTTAAAATATCCTCTAACCTTGGTTGACTAAATACATATGGATATGATGTAGTCCAAAGTGAGACTCGGAGCCGCAAGGGTTTCAGCCCTTTTCTCTCACCTGTTCCATTAAAGGGATTTTTAGAAGGCATTTGATGAAATCACACAAAAGGCTGATTAAGGTTGATGGAATTGTTCTAATTTTCCAATTTGAGATAGGAGCAACACAAGGGCAGCACAATACTGTAATGGTTAGTGCAGTCGCTTTACAGTGCCGGTGGTCACTGATGGGGATTTGATGCCTTCTGCTGTCTATTAGGAGTATGTACATTTTCCCCGTGACCACCTGCTCCAGTTTCCTCAAACATTCCAAAAGATGAACAGCTGGAGTTAGTGAGTGAGAGCCATGCTATGTTGGTGCTGGAAGCATGGCAACACCCGCCCATGTGCCCCAGCATATTGCAAACCATGACGCAAATGACACATTTTACCGTATGTTTCAACGTATGTATGACAAGTAAATCTAATCATTCTTTCAGTCTCTAATATCAGCCATGACTCACTTGAATTGCAAAACAGGCCCAGTAGGCTATCTGGTCTATGAGACAACTTTGCTATTCATGTAGGTCATGGCTGATCTTCCTCAGCATGTTCCTGCTCTACCTCTAGATTTCTTGTTATGCATATATCTATTGACTTCTTTAAATGAACTCAATGACCAAATCTGGGAGCCATCTGAGACAGTAAACTTAAATTTCACCACTCTGAGTGAAACAATTTCTTATCTCAGTTCAAAACAGTATACCCCTTATTCAGAGACTATGGCCTTGATTCTAGAGCCTTTAGCTGGGGAAACATCACCCCTCCATCCAGCCGGTGAAACGGAGTAAGAGTTAAGTTTAAACAAGATCACTTTTCATTCTTCTGACGTCCAGGGCTTAGTAGCCCTGCATAAACAAACAGATTGCAAACAATCTCTCTCTCTCTGAAACCAGCCAAATGACTTTTCATTATGCTCTCTCTCTGGGTTAAGTTCATCTCTTTTTTCAGGGCAAAAACAAAACTATATACAAAATCACAGATCCCGTCTCACCATGGCCCAATGGTGGCAAGCAATCATTAAGCCTATACTCAAATTCTTCCAGAATTGTTCAGTCTTAATTCCATCTCTTGCTGAACTTGTCTGTTGGGTTTAATCGACTTGTGTACATAAATACCATTAAAAAATTATCCAATTGCACAATGTTTTTCCGTTTTGTGCACCTAAGTGAATAACTGTACTTTCATGCATTCATATTTTAATCTAGGGTCTATTTAATTGGCTTTTAATGAAGATGAGTAAAACTAGAAGAGATTGATCTGGAGCAAAAGGGTGAGAGATTTAGAGGGGATCCCCACCCACAGGATGGCCAGTGCATTGAATATCCTCCCAGAGAGAATAGTGGAAACAGTTGCAAACAACATTCAAGAGATTCTATGATGCACAGAAGGATTTCTTGCCTGGATTTCAGGATGAATGGGTTGAAATATGAAGAAAGGGTGATCAGATTTGGCCCATATTTATTGGATTAGAAGAACAAGAAGTGATCTTACTGAAGTTAAATAGATTATGAAGGACACCAGTGGGATTGATGCCAAGGAATTTTTCCCCTATAGGGAATATTTTGAACAATCTTGAACAATGAAATAGACTCAGCCTCACAATCTACCTCATTATGTTCTTGCACTTTTTCATTTACCTGCACTGTACTTTTTCGGTAGCCTTAACACAATTCTGCTTTGCTAATGCTTAATTTTATTTTGGCTTAAAGTTCAAAGTAAATTATCAAAGTGCATATATGTCATTATACACAACCCTGAGATTCATTTTCTTGCAGGCATTCACAGTAAACACAAACAAAATAATACAAAATAAGCAATAAACATTGAGAACATGAAATGAAGAGTCTTTGAAAGTGGGTCCATAGGCTGTGGGAATTGTTCAGTGACAGGGTGAGTGAAGTTGACTGAAGTTATCCCCTCTGGTTCAAGAGCCTGATGGTTGAGGGGTTATAATTGTTCCTGAACCTGGTGGTATAGGTCCTAAGGCTCCAGTACCTCATTCCTGAATGCACTATGTAGTGATTTGATCTGTATAAAAGTATGCAAGACAAGCTTTTCACTGTATCTTGATCCAGGTGACAATAATAAATCAGTATCAATCCTTTCAGAATAAATGGTCACCCATTATAGATAACAAAGATGATGGAAGCAGCTAAGGAAGGAGATGTATGGAACCAGGTGATGGAGTGATGATGTGCAGATGGGAACAATGGAGAGAAGGGTCGGGAACAGTGGGTTGAGTGTGTGGATGATAGATTGGACCCAGTGAAGGGAAGGGAAAGAAACTGGATAACAAAGAGTTAGGGAAGAGAAAGGAACAAGTTACCAGAAATTGAGAATACAGTGTTGATGCCATTTGTTGTGCACTGCCCAGTTGGAACAGAAGTGATCCATATGTTAAGGTACAATGAGTACTATGCCTGGACTTTCCTACTTGTAGACTAATTAATAATTATAGACTCTCCAATGAAAGTGCCACATTTCCATCATCTATTTACAAATTCAACTCGTATTACTTACATATTTAGTGGTTACAGCGCTTACACACATTTTCACTTTTGCAGGCCTTGTGCACAAGTCTTGTCAATGCAATCCAGATGACCACATTTTGTTCCCTGAAGCTAAATTCTTTCTGATATTATATATTCAGCTGCAAAGAAATGAAAAGTCAACAACATGGATAGGGAATTTGCCTAAAGGTAAAAACTAATAGCAAAACATTTTTTCCCTGACTGCAACAGTGTTCTCATGGGTTTGTCTTTAAAAATAATTATTATATTTATAGCTTATAGATGGCTATGCAGGATATTTTCTAAATTTGTAGATGACATAGTGGCAGGAATGTGGTAAACAATTATAAGCCTAGTAATAGACTATACAGAAAGCTAGCAGAATGGGCAGATAGGTGAAAGGTCAAATTTAATGCAGAGGAGTACGAAGTGATGCATTTTGGCAAAGTGAACAATGAAAGCAATATAAACTAAAAGGCACAATGCACAGGAGCAGGAAGATCTGGACCATATGGCTGACTGCAGAGATTCACACACTGCTTGGGGGTTAAGACTGTAAAACATGGGAGCAGAATGAGGCCATTTTTCCCATCAAGTTTGTTCTGCCATTTCATCATGGTTGATCCATTTTCCTCTCAGACACAATCTGCTGACTTCCACCTGTATCCCTTCATGCCCTGACCAGTCAAGAATCTATCAACCTCTGCCTTAAATATGTGGCAAATAATTCCAGGTTCACCACTCTCTAGCTAAAGAAATTCCTCATCTCCATTCTAAAAGGATGCCCCTCTATTCTGAGGCTCTGTCCTCTGATCTTAGACTCTTCCACCATAGAAAACATCCTCTCCACATCCACTCTATCAGGGCCTTTCACCATTCACAAGCTTCAATTAGGTCACCCCTCATTCTTCTGAATTCGAGCTGTCAAACGCTCTTATGACAAGCTGTTCAATCCTGAAATCATTTTCGTGAACTTCCTATGAACGCTCTTCAGTTTCAGCATGTCCTTTCTAAGTTAAGGGACCCAAACCTCCTCACAATCCTCCAAGTGAGACCTCATTCATGCTTTGTAGTCTCAAAATTACATCCCTGCTTTTGTACTCTAGTCCTCATGAAGTGAATGCCAACATCACATTTGCCTTCTGGATTGAGACACTGCTTTCAGCTCGGGGGACAGGACAACTCCAAGGTCAGCAAAAGCCATTCTCTCCCATGCAAAGTGTGAGAACGCACAGAAAATACACAGACACCTCTGTGACACACAACGTGTGGCAAGGTATACAACCGTTAACCAATTACAAGACCACCCTGTGGGTCAACGACAGCACTGCCTTCCTTTGATAGGCTGAATATCTTCTATGCACAATTTGATGCCATGAATCAATTTGATGCAAAGGCCCCCTTGCCCCCTAAAGAATAGCACTGACTGGCTGAAACTGCATTGAGAAGTATCCTAGCTGGGTAAACCCATGCAAAGCTGCAGGGCTGATCCACATACCTGGTCAGGTGCTGAGGGATTCTGCAGCACAGGTAACAGAGGTCCTAACAGACATATCTGTTTGAAACATTCCATTGTCCCTGCAAGATTCAAGTCAGCCATCATCATTCTGGTATCCAAGAGACTGACAGTAACTGGCCTAAATGATTACCACCCAGTGGGACTGATTTCAACAATCATGAAGTGCTGAGCAGCAGGTAACAGATCGAATGAAATCTCACCTTCCAACTACATTAGACCCTTTCCAGTTTACCTACTTCCAAACTGGTCCCGCTTATGATGCCCGTCTCAGTCCTCCACTCTGCCCTACCCCACATAGATAACAGTGTCTCATACACCAGGATGTTGTTCATCGACTTCAGGTTGGTGTTTAACATGATCCCTCAGAGGCTGGTAAGTAAACTCTCCTCTCCTTGTTGGGACTCAACACCCCTTTCGGTAACTTGATCTTGGACTTCTTGATGGAAAGACCTGTCAGTCTGAGTTGGCAACAACATCTCAAGCTCCATGACACTAAGCACTGGTGTCCCCCAGGGCTGTGTACTCAGCACTGTTTCCTCTAAGCTCCATGGTTGTGCGGCCACTCAGTAACTGAAATGCTTCTGTGCACATAGACATTGTTGCCACACAGCTGGAATTAGCTAATGTCACAGAATATGATGTTGCATCATTTAGACCACCAAACAAAGTAAGATGGCTGTCAAGATATTTTGCTATTACTGCTTTAATGAGGAATTACAAGGTTTTATCTAGTATTGCAAAGATGAAGTTAATGAATGTAACAATCCAATCAGCAACTACAGCCTGAAGATGTTAAGCAATCCTTAATGATGTTTTAGAAGATAGGGCATCTCTTCATAACTTCTTTCATAAATGTTCTTGAAGACAATTGAAGCACCGCAGTATTAAGAAAATTAACAAGTTATGGTCACGGTATCCTGGTAATACCATTCATTGGAGTTACAAAATGAAAGATCTGCTTGCATTTATACATTCAGATGTCGATACTGCACCAATTATTTGGTTCATTCAAAGTGTGTGTAATAACCTGGATAAATGATTTCCTAATGATTTAAGAGAATAGCAAGCTTTTAACCCAGTTGCTATTGCAAATGCACAACCAATTTTGAATTTGGAAAAGAGAATGCTGTACGACTGACAAATTAAAAAAACCTCAGCTACTATTGTGAACTATGAGGAAAGTGTTGCCTCAAAAATATTGCAACAAAACTGAATACATAACACATTGATTTGTGGCAGTTTGGTGTTTTTGACAGCAACCAGTGATCGAAGTAATTGGCAAGAACAAATAAAATTAAGGCAGGGCAAGCAGAGTGGCCATTGTTGGAGTGAACAGCTTCTCCTCCTCCACTGTCAGATTTCTGAATGGATAATGAACCCATGAACTCTACTTTTATTCTCTCCTTTTACACTACTTAATTTTTAATGTATACTACTTACTGTAATTTATATATTTTTATTATGTATTGCAATGTGCTGATGCAGCAAAACAATCTCCCAACATATGCCAGTGATATTAAACCCAAGTCTGATAAATGACACCTAATAGAATAATCCAACAATTGAGTTTGCTAATGGATATCCCCAAACCCTCAAAGTCAAATAGCAGCTGCAAAGAGGAAAACAATGATATTTCATTTCAATGGCCTTTTGTTAGTTCTGAGGTGATGTTGGTGCCTGGGGATGAATCACAGTAGAAAAAGATTTACTAGTGATATTCTATACAGTTCAATGATCTGGCTGCGGTATTTTATAAATGTCATGGGGTTTGGGGCAGGATACAAGACACCAGAATGGGTCCGTGCGCAAAGGTCCAGTTGCCACCAGCCAGGTAATTAGCAGAGGACTTAAGACAAAGATACGATACTGTTGATGAAGAAACAAGCATATGGAGTAGAACCTACATGGTTACAGCAGACTTCTGAGTCACTGAACAGGTTAATACAAATTTCACATGTGTCAACAAGATAAATAACATTGACTTGAAATAGAGAATTATGTAACAGTGAATCATGAGGAAGTGAAGTTGAAAATCTATCTGGGCTTGTCTAGACTGCACTTTGGTCCTTTTATTGTTGAAGTGACAGAGCAATTGTAGTGAATACAGGGCAGCATTTGTGAAGCTGGTTGTAGAGTTACAGTTCAACATGAAAAACTGCCTACTTTAAAACTTTGTTCACTTGATAAAAAGAAAAGACTGCACAAGAGGTCTTAGATATTCATGGTTGTGAATAAATTAGATTTATCAAACTTCAGATTGGAAAAGGAAAACCACAAATTTACTCAACACTTTTTAATCAAGAGGACAACAAAATGGTGGAGCAGGTTGCAGTGTGGAAAGAGAGCAGGGATCCAATTATGAGAAAAGCACAAACAATTGAAACCAGGATAAGGAAACTGGGTCTAATTCTAAAAAGCGGTACTCAAACGAAGGGAGAGTTTGATAGAGGGGCTAGGTAAATCAATGAACTTCTCAACAAGTGACTACTTGCTGGTGGCCAAGGGAACAAAGAAAACAACCAAATATTTTGCTATTCATACATTTTCTGGTGAATGATCACTGCAAACAGTGGGCTGTGGCTTTCCTGTTGGAGTTGAGCTTTTCAACCGCCTGGCACTTTTGCTGTGTGGGTTGGGGTCTTGGAGAGGCAGGACTGTTGCACATTGTCTGGGTCAGAGTTGCTAGAGTGAACCTGGAGGAAATTCGATGCGGCAGAGCAGAGGTGAGGCTGAATGCGAGGAAAGACCCGAGTTCTGATCGATTTAAGCCAAATTGAGGCGGTGGAACCCAAGTGCAGCAGAGCTCAAACCCGAAAGTGAGGAATGACCCAATGTTTAAATGATTTAAGGGCCAGGCTAGATTGGAAGGAAAAGCAATGAGGTCCTGAAAAGAGAATTTAGAGAGCTAGGTAGAAAGTTGAGAAGCAGGACCTCCTGTGTAGTAATTTCTGGAGTGCCGCCTGTGCCATGCACCAGAGGGTAGAAACAGAGTGATTTTGCAGATAAATGCATGGCTGAGAAGCTGCTGCAGAGGGCAGGGCTTCAGTTTCTTGGATAATTGGGATCTCTTCTGGGCGAGGTATGACCTGTTCAAAAGTGACGGGTTGCACCTGATCCCGAGAGGGACCAATATTCTCACAGGCAGGTTTGTTAGAGCTGCTGGGGAGGATTTAAACTAATTTGGCGGGGGGGGGGGGGGAAGAACTGGATTGAAGGGACTCAGGGTAGGACAGATAGTAAAAAAGTAAAGATAGTGTGCAGTCAGACTGCCAGGAAGGGCAGGCAGATGATGGGATTTCGTTGCAGCCAACTGGCTGGGTATCAATCATTAGGGATGCAGAGTCAGAAAGAACAGCAAATACACTGCTTGAGGTGTTGAATCTAAATGTGCATAGTATAAGGAATAAGGTGGGTGATTTTGCTGCAATATTACAGATTGCCAGGTATGATGTTGTGGCCATCACTGAATTGTGGCTGAAGGATGATTGTAGTTGGGAGCTAAATGAGCAGGGTTACACATTATATTGGAGGGATAGGAAGGTAGGCAGAATGGGTGGTGTGGTTCTACTGGTAAAGAATGGCATCAAATCAGTAGAAAGATGTGACATAGGATCAGAAGATGTTGAATTCTTACGGGTTGAATTAAGAAACTGCAAGGGTAAAAGGACATTGATGGCAGTTATATACAGGTCTCCCAACAGTGGCTGGGAAGTGGGCCAAAGGTTACAACAGGAAATAGAAAAGACGAGTCAAAAGGGCAATGTTATGGTAGTCATGGAGATTTTAACATGCAGTTCGATTGGGAAAAATGGGGTTGGTAATGGATCTCAAGAGAGTGAGTTTGTTGAATGTCTAAGAGATAGCTTTTCAGAGCACTTTGTCGTTGAGCCTACTAGGTGATCAGCTATACTGGATTGAGAGTTATGTAATGAACCAGAGGGGATTAGGGAGCTTAAGATACAAGAAACCTTAGCAATCAGTGATCACAATATGATTGAGTTCAACTTGAAATTTTATAGGGAGAAAGTAAAGTCTGATGTAGCAGTTTTTCCAGTGTGGAGTTATAGAAATTATAGTGGAATGAGAGAGGAGTTGGCCAAAGGAAATTGGAAGAAGCTGCTGGCAGGGATGTCAGCAGAGCAGCAACGGCATGTGTTTCTGGGAAAAATAAGGAAGGTGCAGGACATGTGTATTCCAAAACTGAAGAAATGCTCAAATGGTAAAACAGTACAACAATGGCTGACAAGGGAAAGTCAAAGCTATTGTAAAAGCAAAAGAAAGGGCATACAACAAAGCAAAAATTAGTGGGAAGATAGAGGATTGAGAAGTTTTTAAAAACCTAAGAGAGCAACTGAAAAAATCATTGGAAGAGAAAAGATGAAATATGTAAGCAAGCTAGCAAATAATATCAAAATGGATAGTAAAAGTTTTTTCAAGTATGTTAAAAATAAAAGAGAAATGAGAGTGGATATAGGACTGCTAGAAAATGAGGCAGGAGAAATAATAACTGGGGACAAGGAGATGGCTGATGAACTAAATGAGTATTTTGCATCAGTCTTCACTGTGAAAGACACTAGCAGTATGCCTGATCTTGTAGTGTGTGAAGGAAGAGAAGTGGGTGCAGTTACTATTACAAAAGAGAAGGTGCTCAAAAAGCTGAAAGACCTAAAGGTACACAAGTTATGCGGAAAAGAGGAACTGCAACGTAGGGTTCTGAAAGAGGTAGCATTAGAGATTGTGGTGGCATTAGAAATGATCTTTCAAAAATCATTGGACTCTGGCATGGGGCCAGAGAACTGAAAAATTGCAAATGTCACTCCACTCTTTAAGAAAGGAGGAAGACAGCAGAAAGGAAATTATAGACCAGTTAGCCTGACCTCAGTGGTTGTGAAGATGTTGGAATCAATTGTTAAGGCTGAGGTGATGGAGTACTTGGTGACACAGGACAAGATAGTACAAAGTCAGCATGGTTTCCTTCAAGGAAAGTCCTGCCTGACGAACCTATTCGAATTCTTTGAGAGATTACAAGCAGGATAGATAAAGGGGATGCAGTGGATGTTGTATATTTGGACTTTCAAAAGGCCTTTGACAAGGTGCCACACATGAGGCTGTTTACTAAGGTAAGAGCCCATAGTATTACAGGAACGTTACTAACATGGTTTGAGCATTGGTTGATTGGTAGGAAGCAGTGACAGGGAATAAAAGGATCCTTTCCTGGGTGGCTGTCAGTGACTAGTGGTGTTCCGCAGGGGTCGGTGTTGGAACCACTTCTTTTTATGCTGCATATAAATAATTTAGATGATGGAGTAGATAGCTTTGTTGCCAAGTTTGCAGATGATATGAAGACTGGTGGAGGAGCAGACAGTGTTGAGGAAGCTGGTATGATGCAGAAGGACTTAGACAGATTAGGAGAATGGGCAAGAAAGTGACAAATGAAATATAATGTTGGAAAATGCATTATCACGCACTTTGGTAGTAGAAATAAATGTGCAAACTACTTCCTAAACGTGAGAAAATCCAAAAATCTGAGATACACAGGGACTTGGAAGTCCTTGTGCAGAACACCCTGAAAGTTAACTTGTAGGTTGAGTCATTGGTGGTGAGGAAGGCAAATACCATGTTAGCATTCATTTCAAGAGGTCTAGAACACAAGAGCAAGGATGTGATGCTGAGGCTTTATAAGGCACTGGTGAAGCCTCATCTTGAGTATTGTGTACAGTTTTGGGCTCCTCAACTTAGAAAAAAATGTGTTGCCATTGGAGAGGTCCAGAGGAGGTTCACAAGGATGATTCCAGGAATGAAAGGGTTATAATACAAGGAACGTTGATGGCTCTGGGTCTGTACTCAAGTCAAATCTATTGTCATTTGGACCATAAACTGCTGGTACAGTACACAGTAAAAACGAAACGACGTTCCTCCAGGACCCTGGTGCTACAAGAAACAATACAAAACTACACTAGACTATGTGAGACCGCACAAGGCTACATTAGACTACATAAAACATAAAAACTGCACTAGACTACAGGACTCACTGGAATTCAGAAGGATGAGGGGGGATCTCATTGAAACCTTACTAATTTTGAAAGGCCTAGACAGAGTAGATGTGGAAAGGGTGCTTCCCATGGTGGGAGAATCTAGAACAAGAGGTCACAGCCTCAGGATTGAGGGGGCGCCCTTTTTAAAACAGAAATGCGGAAAAAATTCTTCAGCAAAGGGTGGTGAATTTGTGGAATTTGTTGCCACATGCAGCTGTGGAGGTCATGTCATTGGGTGTATTTAAGGCAAAGATTGATAGGTTCTTGATCGGACATGGCATCAAAGGTTACGGGGAGAAGGCCAAGAACTGGGGTTGAGGAGGGGAGGAAAAAAAGGATCAGCCATGATTAAATAGCAGAGCAGTCTTGATGGGCTAGATGGCTGAATTCTACTCCTACATCTCATGGAAATGGTCAGCACGTCAAGACCAGAGACGAGGGGCAGCCAGTTCGGCTCACTGCTCTGTGGGTTTGCTAAAATGTGCTGGACTGAGGCAACGTCCTGCAACTATTGGACTTCTGGAGCAACCGCATTGGTGCCTGCTTCATGGGGTTTCACTGTTTGCTTGCTTTTATTGTTTGCACGACTTGTTTTTCTTCTCTCTCTCTGCACACTGGGTATTTCAGTCTTCTTTTGTTTTAATGGGTTCTATTGAGTTTCTGTTTTGTGGTTGCCTGTTAGAGGATGAATCTCAAAGCTGTATATAGTATACATTGATAATAAATGTACATTGAAAACATCACACAATGCTTAATGTTTCACTACTACTTCTCTCATTACTTGGTTACTAAGGATAGAAATGCATTCCCAGGAATGCAAGAGGGAAAGGCTAGAGGGCTTAAATTTAAGATGAGAGTAACAAAGTTTTAAAGGAGATGTGCAAAGCAAGTTGTTTTTGCCTGCACAGAGTGATAGGTGTCTGAAATGGGCTGTTCGGTGTGGTGGTTAAAGCAGATACACAAGAAATGTTAAAAATATGCTATGATCGAAGGATATGAATCTTGCGCAGGCAGAAGAGATTTAGTTTAGTTTGACATCATGTTCTGCACAGATATCATGGGCCAAAGAGCCATTTCCTGTGCTGTACTGTTCTATGTTGTGTGTAAAAACTGCTATTTACACTTAGCCTTTCTCTGTTCTGATTAAAGTAAAAGAACCAAATGGTTCTGTGGTGCCTTTGGCTCGTTTTAAATGATTTCTAGTGAAACCCAATCAGTAAATTCATTCCAGTTGCTGTTATTGCAAACAAACTGCACATGCACAACTTTCTTTGCTATCTAGTCTTTTAAAAATCAAAAGTTGGTAATCCATAATCATTTTTTTTCTCTTACCCTTTTCAACTTTGCCTCTTGACACTATTGGCCTTGAACCAACAGATTTCTGGAAATAGTTTACAGACATTTTAAATTCTGAATTTCAGAAGCTAATGCAGAATCATGGAACCAATATTGTAGCTTATACTTGTAACCTGTAAACGACTATTAAAAAATTACAGCATGAGCTGGGATTCAAAAACCTTATGTCAAGCCAGATGGCAGCTCTCAGAAACGTCTTAATTATCCCTTGTACAGGACTTCATTAAAAAGCATCAGGCTATTTTCATAGAGTACTATAGCAGCCTTCCGCACCATCACCAACCTCATCAACTCCGAAGATCCTAATCCACTGCCACCAACTTCACAGTTCCATACACCAGCACGGTGTGTTTCTACCTCTTGTCTCTGTAGGCCCATTGTTTCTGCCCACTTCTGTCCCACTGAATTCATATCTGCATACCTCAACTTAATTTTGTCCACCTTGGTTCAGTTCCAGCTTACCTACATCCATGACATTTCACATGCTCTCCATTACTTCCAGTCCCTGTCCCTAATCAGTGTACTTTCACTATGGATGCCTAGTCCCTATGCACTTCCATCCCACGTTAGGAAGGCCTTAAAGCTCTCCCCTCCTTTCTGGACAACAGACCCAACTAATTCCACTCCACCACCATCCTCTGTCTGGTAGAACTCATTGTCACCCTCAACAAATTCTGTTTTGGCTGCTCCCACATTGTCCAAACCAAAGGTGTCCCATGGGAATTTGCATGGTTGCAGCTATGCCTGCCTCTTCGTCAGCTATGAGGAACAGTCCATGTTCCAAACCTACATTGGTAATGCTCCCCAACCTTTCTCCATTACTTCAACAACTGCATTGGTGCTGCTTCCTACAACCATGGTGAGTTTGTCAGTTTAATCAACTTTGCCTCCAACTTTCACCATGCCCTGAAATTTACTTGGCCCAATTTTGACACTTATCTCTTTTCTTGATCTGTCTCAGTCTTTGGAGACAGACTGTCTACTGACACCTTTTCAAAGTCCAAAGTACATTTATCATCAGAGTATGTATACATTATAAAATAACCCATACAAAGACCAAACACCCAATGTACACTAAAAAAAATGCAGATAGTAACTGCAAGCAAATAGTGTTTCTGAAGTCTGTAAGTAAGTCCATAGTTCAGCGCAAAGCCGAGTAAACGCAGTGGAGCAGTGATCTGAACCAACCCCCAACTTGCCTCAGGCCCCCACACCATGATTTTTCAATCTGGCCCAGCACTTAAATCTCCATCCGAACGACAGGTTCTGCCACTTGGAAACGCTGGGCTTTGCCACCTCTATCCTGCCTGTAAATTTGCAAATTTGCTGTTACTTTGACTGTTCCTCTTCACACTCACTTGTCAATTTGCTATACCCTTCTCTCACCACTGCATCTGATTTCAGGAAAAGGCTTTCCATTCTGGAATATCTGAGATGTCCTTTTCTCCAACTGCCCCCCTCCCCCCGAAGAACAGTATTTCCCTTCCACCACCATCAATGGTGCCCTCACTTGTGTCTCCTTCATTTCTCATAAATCTGCCCTTTCCTCATCATAAAAGAATAGGGTTCCCCTTGTCCTTACCTACCATGCCATGAGCCTCCATATCTATACTTTGTAACTTTTGCCTTCCACTACAGGATCTTACCACTGAACACATCTTTCCCACCCGTACTGCTTCTAGAGGGGTGGGAGTGTCTCTAAGCTACTCCTTGTCCATTTGTTCTCTCCACTGATTTCCCTCCTGGCACTTAATCTTGGAAACGGGACAAGTGCTACACCTACCACCAAAGACCCGAACAGTCCTTCCAGGTTCCACTTCATCTGTCAGAGTCATCTGTTGTACCTGATGCTCCCGTGCGGCCTCCTTTACATCAGTGAGACCCAAGACAGATTGGCGAACCGCTTTGCTGAGTACCTTCGCTCTCTCTGCTGTAAAAAGCTGTATCTCTCAATAGCTACATACTTCAACTTCCCATTCTGACATGTCTATCCGTGGCCTCCTCTACTGACACGTTGAGGCCAAACTCAGGTTGGAAGAGATAACTCACATTCCATCTAAGTAGCCTCCAACCTGATAGTACAAAATCAATTTCTCTAACTTCTAGTAAAAGCCCCCCCCCCCTCCTTACACACCATTCCCCAATTTGGTTACTCTCTCACTCTTTTCTTCTTCTCAGCTAGGAAAAGACGCACACGAACCCCACCACCGGCTGTCACAGGATTTCTAGCGTGTCTCCTGGTCCGTCTCTGGCCCCGCCACGGCAGCCCACCTTTTATCTGGACTGGCAGGGTTGTAGATGTCCATCAGGGTGCGTCGCTGGAGTACCGCCTCCAGCAGTCTCCTTTTTATCATGGCTGGCAGATTTGTAAATGTCAATCAAGGTAGGGTGAGGCCATCCCCACACCACATTGCCCGAGGGTGTCCATGTCCCTGATATCTGGCACGTACTATAGAGTTGCAATTCACACAGGTGCCTCTAAGAACAATGGCCAACTCCGTGACATTGTCTCTCATTTCCTGGGTCCAAGACCCGAATTAATAGCGATCTTGCGATTCTTAAGCTAAGATCACACCTCCTTAGTTGTGTTGCTGAAGAAAATAAATAAAAATAGGTGGTTATTGAGCTGAAGTTTGGTGCTACCAGACTTTAGTACGGTACGTGATGTTAAGATATTAAAGAAAGGGGCACTGTAATTGTCACCTGTTTAGATACTGACTGGAATGTATAACGGTAGTACTCTGTGAAGAGAAAAGCTTGTGTAATATGTTAAGAGTCCAAAAAAAAAGATCCTGTACCAACTTGTTTTTAACCGCTGGTAAAAAACTTTTAAGAGGGGAGGTGTCATGTCCTCAGCCCCCTCCTTTGTGAGAATCGCAGAGCGAGAGAGAGCCTTACGGTTTGGAATGTGGGCTGGTCGCTCAACAAGACAAAAGCCTCGGACATAGCCATTGTCTTGGGAGACACCTTTGTGGGATAAGGAACTGGCCTACGTGCAAAATCTCAGGGCAATGTGAGATGGGTGATGGGGGAAGGATTGCCTCGCCCCCCCCCCCACCCTGATGGACATCTACAACCCTGCCAGTCCAGATAAAAGGTGGGCTGCCGAGGCGGGGCGCAAGACGCACCAGAAGACGCGCTTGAGATCCTGTGAGAGCGTTTTGATAGCAACAGCCGGTAGTGGGGTCGTGTGCGTCTTTTCCTTGCCTGGGATTGGCGACCCCACAACGGAAGAACGGCTTAGCTACAGGGGAGGCCACAGATGAGCGTTCATTCCCCCAACGAGGCTCCGAAAAAACCGAACTCCTCCAGGTTGGAAAACCTGTCGGGTAACTCTCTCATCTCCCCCCGTCTCGCTCTGTCTAACAAAAGTGCACCAACGCGACACCACAACGACGGCAGCAGGTGGAACGGCAGTGACCGCAAAAAGACTTTTAAATATCCAGTAAACAATATATATCTACATTACCCCTAGGCAACGATAGAGCTAATTTCTGATTGATTATTACTACACCTATGCTTTAGATTGAGTTTTGACAATGTATATGATCTGAATGTTTTGTATTAACCATACGTTTGTGCCCCTTTATAAATAAAACGTTTGAAAATAGTAGCACCAGGCTCAGCGGACCCATCTATCTTTGCTGATAAATTACCCGGTTACTGGGGAACGTAACACTCTCTCACTCTTTTCTTCTTCTCAGCTGCTTATTACCTCCCTCTGGTTCCCCTCCTCCATACCTTTCTTCCATGGCCCACTGTCTTCTATTATTCCTTCTTGTTCAGCCTTCACCTATCATTTCTTCTCCCCACCCATCTTCCCCTTCATCTGGTCTCATCTATCACCTTGTACTCCTTCCCTCAACACAGACTGGCCTTTTCCCCCCTTCCTTTTCAACCCTGAAGAGTTTTGGCCAAAACATTGACATTGCTGCTGCCCGACTTGAGTTCCTCCAGTATTTCCTGTGCGTTGCAGAAAATTGAGGAAGTACAAGAAAGGGAATTACATGGGGCACAGGACATTGAACTAAAAAAAAACTCACTTAAAAAGAAAATATCCCAAGCATTCTGAAGCATTCAAAACCATTAATCAAATCAAGCAACGGTGTAAAATTAAATCACAAGCAAAAACATTAAAGGAGACAATTAATTTAAACAATACCTAATATGCAGCATACACATCATTCCCCTTTGGAGCTGATACTGTGCATCAATTTTAAATGACCATTTGTTCTGGAAATTTCAGTAAACCCATGATCTGCTACTCAAGCCATTTGAAGCTCAACAAAGAGCAGCGAAGGAACTGTTTGTGGCAGCCGGTCACCAAATTCACACAGAAATCCGAAACTTGCTATCAAGAGAAAGTTCCTGTAGGAGACTTCTGGCATTTCCCAAGTAGTTCTGGCCCAATACCAGTAAGATTCAAAAACTCAAGCTATTTGCATAGCTTTTGAATTCTTTGCCTGACATTAAAATGTTCGATTTAAAATTCTACAGCAGCTGGTGAATTTATATTCAAATAATTAAGTCCAAATTAAAAAGCCAGTATCACTGATGACTGTGAAATACAGGATGGTCTAGTTCACTGATGTCCTTTAGAAAAGGACATTTGTTGCATTACCTGCTCTAATCTACATGCAACTCTAGACTCACTGATTATGGTTGTCCCTTAGCTGCCTCCTCAGTGCAAGCGGATCAGTACATACACGTTCTACACATGAATAAACAAAAATAAAGTCTCTAATGCTATCATCTACTGTCAACACATGATATTAAACAGGAAAATATGAGCATTTATCAAAATACAACTCAGTGGCCACTTTATTAGGCATACCTCCTTAATATAAATATCTCATCAGCAACCACGTGGCGGCAACTCAATCCATAAAAGCATGCAGACATGATCAGGAGGTTCAGTTGTTCAGACCAAACATCACAATGGGGAAGAAATGTGATCTAAGTGACTTTGACTGTGGAAGACAAGAGTGATTTGAGTATCTCATATCTCAGAAACTGGTGATGTCCCAGGACTATCATGCACAACTATCTCCCATGTTTACAGAGAATAGTGTGGAAAACCACAGAAAAAGACAACAAGAAGCATTCCATGTGTGAAAATGCACTGTTAATGACAGTGGTCAGGGGAGAATGGCCAGACTGGTTCAAACTTACAGGATTGCAACAGTGATTCAAATAGCCATGTGCAACAACAGTGGTGTGCAGAAGAACATCTCTGGACACACAATGTGTCCAACCTTGTAGTGGATGGGCTACAGCAGCAGGATACCATACCATGTTCCACTCCTGTACCTGAGTGTACATACATCTTCCACAGAATTTCAGAAGTAGTAATTATGTTTTTCATTAACACAGCATTACTTTGGTTGAAGTTTAAGTTTAAGTCTAATTGTCATTTAACCATACATGAATACCCATGAACATGGCCAAACGAAAGAGCATTACTCTGGGACCAAGGTGAAAAACACAGCACTAACAGTCATACACAAATCTAACACATAGACATGTAAAAGAGTGGTAAAGACAAAAAAAAAATCGTCCCAGAGTCCCTGAATGTTGCAGCAGTCTGTTGTGAAATACAATACAGCTTGTCTTCTGCTGAATGAACACGGAGAGCAGCACCAATGCCCCCAGCACAGACTCCAACGTCTCTGTCCTGGACACTGCAACCTGAGGCCTAGTCCTCACTATGCCGGAAGCCACACAGCTCACCCACTGTTCTCCAATAAACCAGTGAACCAGACTTACAGAATTCCATATTATCAATATCCAATAGGGCCTTGCAATCACAAGAAAAGTGATTAAGATAATCATTCGCTGTCCAAATACACACCGCCTTCGCACACTAACTCCGATGTCTCTCTGATGCAGGCAGCAGCACAGTCTGCACCAAGTCCAGCTTCTTCAGTTTTCTCCATGAGGTAGACCTGTAACACTATGAATTCTGAATATCCAGCATGGTCTTGCAATAATTAAAAAGCACAATTAAAAAAGACAACATACCTTTGGTTAGCCCTGTAGAAGTCGCTGTGACCAAGCACACCATCTTACCATAAGTAGTCTTGAAGAAAACATCTTTATCAACTTCCCAGGCATAATATACACTTAATTTTGAAAAAGCATTTGAATTTATTTCAGAATAGTTTATTGTATGGTCTCACTACAATATCACACTTTGTAAGTCACATACAATTACAATGAAGAACTCTAGAGGTACATAGAACAACTGGAGTAATTATGAAAATATTTTTCATATACATCTACCTAACCTTGCACAAGAGTGAAGTATATTAATACAAATATGTATATTTACCTATACCTTTGAATTTGTGCCACAACATTCCCATTCCAAATCCCTTATAAACAGTGAAAACATGCACTCTTAGTTAGTGGTAGTATTGCTGAACAGTCAAGTAGGTTTTAAAATTGAAATCACAATAAAAACAATTGCTTCTTTTATGCTGTAAACAGCAAATACATCTATAAATTAATGTACATCCCATCTGTACTTTATATAAAAGTAACAATTACTGCTTGCATGTTTTTTTTAGGTGTGGGTGACTTTTGTACAGATAATTAAACATTTAAAATAGTATGCATTTCTAAAAATAAGGCATACAAATACACAGAAGTTTACCAGTTCAAATGAGTGCTTGCAAAAGTTCTTGTTAGCAAACAGTTCACTGTGGATGATAATGGCAATATACAAAAAGCTGGCAATCGTCCAGGATTTAGCAAAACATGCGGGATGTAGAATAATTGTTATGAAAGTTTCATTTTGCCCTCACCCATAAAATCTGCCATCAAGACCATGATAGGCACTTGATAATATTGGAAAGGACCATCAGTCGAACTGGTTAAGTCCTCACAGTGATGCGATACAAAAATCTCAATATGGGAGTAAAAGGTTTTCATGATTCCAACTCCATACTCTCAGAGACTAGCTCCGGTGGCACAAAGCTCATTACTTCTTCATGGGTTAGTCCTGAAAAGAAAAGAACTACAGTTTAGATACCTTGTGCAATTTTATTAAGTACAAACAAAAACACAGAATGAAACCTTGTCACAATGAAGATTCAGATGCTGTATAATCCAATTAAGCAAACATTAGTGTAAAATGCACACTAGATTTGCGAACAAACTACCCACTCAGGGGAGTTTATGTCTCACAAATCTATATCTCATACTACCCTTTGACAAAAGACATCCAGTGTTTGACATTTCTAGCACTTGTTTATCTAGTTTTATGCATATAAAAGGAAACCAGCCTCCAGTGAAGCAACCATTGTTGGGAGGGGCTGTGTTTGAGCTGTAAATACTCTGGTTGCCTATCTACAAATCAATTTAAGAAAGGAATCAGTTCTTGTTTGAACTAATTAAATTAATAATCGAATTGCTTTACATTCTATACTCAGCACATCATAACTTTCTCATAGGCAATAAGAGATGAAGTTTAAATGCTGGGTCTGAAGTGATTGAAATATCCAGTAAATTAATGGAAATACTTCTCTAATGGGGAGGGAAGCAACAATTTTATCTTGATTAGCAAATCTACTCTCAGGATGACCACCGACAAGATAGCTCTAGTGAAAAATCCCAGACACTTCAGATTTTGTATGTGGTCAAGAATTTGATAGTGTACATTTGATTTTTGAAAGAGACAGAAAATGTTCTAGTTATCATCTACTAATTTTTGTAAACACTGGGATTGACCCTGTGGATTGGAGAGCAACAAATGTGACTCCACTATATAAATGAGAGAGAAAATACGGACTACTGAATTCTTGGTCTAAAACAGTAGTGAGAATAATGATGGGACCTATTATAAAGGGTACACTTTTAGAATGCCTAGAAAATATGACTGAGCAATCACCATGGATATGGGAAAGGAAATTTATGCATGACTAATCCACCACAGCACTTTAGGGTTATTGGCAGTGAGATAAATAAGAACCAATTAATCTTAAATATCTGGATTTTTGGAAGGTTTTCAATAAAGGAAACATGAAATTACAATACAGTTTGGGCACCATTCAGGAGCAAGATATATTATGCATCAAGTATTGTATTTTGGGCAGAATGAAAACAAAAGGATCCTTCTTGGGTTGGCAAGCTGTGACAAGTGGGGTGTAGCAGGGATTAGTGCCTGGCTCCCAGTTATTCACAATCTTTTTCAATGATTTGGCTAAGGGGACAAAATTTATTTCCAAGATTGCTGGATGATACCAAACTATGAGGGATTATGAGTTTGGAGGATGCTGTAGGTTTTGAATGGATATGACGAGTTGAATAAGTGGGGGTAACACAGCCGATCAAATACAATGCGGAAAAAATGTCATCCATTTTGATGAACAAAAGACATCAAAATGGTTCTTTTTAAATGGCAAGAGACTGGGTAGTGAGTCAGAGTGAAATAATATCAAAAGGAGACAATTTGTCCTATGTCTGCTCCAATAACCAGGAACTCACTCACACTAACCTTATACTGATCTTTTTTATTTTCCTCACCTTCCCATCATCACCCCCAGTTTCCACCACTCACCAACTACTAGGAGCATATTACAGTGGCAATTTAACTTGCGAACAAGCAAATTTTTGGAATGTGGTGAGAAACTAGGGCACCCGGAGAAAACCCAAGTGGGCACAGAAAGGATGTGCAGGTTCCACGCAGATAGCACTGGAGGTCAGGATTGAACCTAGGAGTCTTGAAATAGGGGTCAAAATCTTGAACAGCCTATCCCTTATTCTAAGACTAAGAGACAGAAAAAGCTCATTATTCAGGATAGTGAATTGCAACCCCTACAGGCTGAAGAGATTCAAATCGTTTTGAATTAACTCAGTAAGATTCGATTTCTGGATATTATGAGATTTAAGATATACAGGGATGGTACGAGAAAGTGACACTGATGTGAAACTTCAGCCATGATCTTATATGACAGAAGAAGATCACCGTGCCAGATGCCTAATTCTGCTTTTATCACTTAATATCACGTTCACTGATCAACAAGGTGGGTTTTGTATTTGTGGATGCAGTCAATCATGCAACAGAATGTTCCCAAATCAAACCAAAGCCAGATTCAAACAACAACACACACAAAGTGCTGGTGGAACACAGCAGGCCAGACAGCATCGATAGGGAGAAGCACTGTCGACGTTTCGGGCTGAGACCCTTCGTCAGGACTAGAAAGCCAGATTCAAAGTGCTTAATTTGAAGTGAAAATTTTATTATCTCAGCAATGCTCACGATGAAGGAATGAGCGTGACAATACGGATACAAACTGTTGATCTTCAAGCAGTTTTTTCCAGAAATATAAAAATAATAGCTACACTTACTTTTCCATTCTTCTATTTCAAGCTCCCTGCTTTCAAAAGACTGGTCATAAGGATCTGCTTCCGGCTCATCATCTGGGTCATGATACTGAGAGAAGTAAGAATGAGCCAAAGCTTCTGCTGCTGTGATCCTCTTATCTGTGTCCAGCACAAGCATTTTCTCCAAAAGGTCAACAGCTACATAACACAATAAATATGACTCGTATGAAACAGTTGACAAAGATGCATTTGTAAAATTATATTATTCAGAAGCAAGCATTCATAGTCACACCATGTGAAATTTTCATGTCCATACTAGCTAAATATTAAGCATGAAACATCATCTTTGTGAAATTATTTCTGCATGTTTCTTATCTCCTTAAACATGAAATTTGTAGGTGGAAAAAAAATGCTGACTATAAATACACTCCCAGTGGTTTCAGCAGCTAATGGTGGTTTACACTGTTAAGTGCTTAACCCATTAAATCAACAGCAGTTACAAGCAGCAAATATCAGCCCCAAAAAAAACACTGGAGTAGTTGAAGCAAAATCTATTGGCTGTGTTTAGTTCATATGGCACAAGTAAAGGAGGATATTTACCATTATTTATCTATTAAGCACCCCTTATCTAGTAACTACTTTCCATACAATTAAAACAAATATTATCCTGAACCTTAGTATTAGATCAATACATTCTAATATTGTTATGTTACTTTTGGACAAATAGTTAAACTTGACTTATTTGAAATGATACTTGATAATGCAGAGAGTTCAATTAACACTTCATGTCCTTGAATGCGCTGTCCAAGACAAAACGATCAATGAAGCAACTTCGAGAGTGTCAGCATTTCTGTTTTATTACAAATGCAGAATCTGAATGGCTGAATAAGTTTTAAGCAGAGCTTTATAATTAACTCGTATGATTATGTGAAATAACTCCAGCCTAATTTTATGCCAGTATTGATATGGTGGTGCCATTATCATGTGCCAGCAGCATTTTCAAGTGGTTGAAATTGTGATTCTCCAAAATAAATAATTAGACCTCAGTCTATTTTTACACTTCCTCTCTACTATCTCTAACACAGCAAAATTGGAGAAGAATTACTGCTGTATTATCATTAGAATCAAGTTGGCAAGGATAATTATAAAAATTGATCCTGACCATTTCCAACAAGAGAATTTAGCTACCTATCAAGATGTCCAATGACAATGTTATCAGTATCCTGGGGCTTACAATACACTGGAAATTCAGCTGGATCAACAACAGACTGTACATAGTTGCTGGGTCTAAATCCTTGAATTGTTCCCCAACATCACCATGCAATTATCATTAGAAAGATTCCAGCAGTTTAAGGTGGTTCCACGCCCACCTTCTCCAGGAAATTAACAATGGGCAGTAAATGACAACATTGCCCAGATCCCAAAAATATTTTTAAAAATATGGGTATTAAAAATAAGTACCTTGAGGATTAGCTCCAATGAATACACCTGCAAAGGACTGTTTTGGCATATGCTGTAATGACTGGATGTAGTTTCTCGCCTGTAGACAAAATGTAAATAAATCTAGTAATCTAGGTTTCAATAATAATCTACTCCAGATCCTCACTGTACATCTTCTGAGTCTTTAACAGAGACATTCAAACCATGCATGGAGCATTAAACCATTAGGTAGATCAGTTTTGTGCTACACACTCTTCACAACAATCAAATATTTCTATTACAGACAAAGCAATTAGTTCATGGTTACATCCCAAAATTCGTTAGAACTATCTGTGCTAGTCAGATCAAAATGTCATCCATTTGGTTCTAAATTTGTATAATGGATAAAACTTGAGAAATGGTACAATATTTATTAAGCTCAACATTCGGCCAAACTTGTCGCTAACCTTCCATGTAATCTCCATTGCCCAGCACTTAATCAACGGCCCTCTATACTTCAGTTATTCAAGTGTTCAACTAGATTTAAATGCTTTCAGTAACCCAACTTCAAACCACTCTCAGGAAACGCATTGCAGGTGATCACCACTCTCTGGGAAAAGATCCCAATCATATCCCCACTGAATCTCCTCTCCCTTAACTAAATCAAAGTCCTCTAATTTTATCTGTCTCTGATAGTGACAAGTTTCCTGCAGTCTGTCCTATCTACAAATCTCAATTTAGATAACTGAATTATGTCCCATCTTAATCTTTTCTACTCGAGGAAGAATAGATATAGCTTCTGTCATCTCTCCTCATAACTGAACTGCTCATCTGGTGTTGGGTCCACTACTTTTCACACTATATGTTTATGATATGGTTGACAGAATTGATGGCTTTGTGGTTGAGTTTGTGAATAATAGAAAGATAAAGTATTCCGCAAAAGTCTTTTGCACATATATACAGCAGGAGTGCCTAAGACTTTCACATAGTACTGTATTTATCAACATGGAGCGGAGAGTGAGTTTGTAAATCTGGCTGGAGTAAAGGATGTTGGGAGGGCCATGGGACAGGTGGCAGAGAAGTGTCAGGGCCGGAGGGTAGCATAGGTAAAGATACACCCAGCCCTGAGACACCAGGCAAGGTCATTTGATTCTGAACAATTGGTTTATTCATTATAGAACGTCTCTCTGGTGCTTCCGGTTCCCTTCCCTCTCTCTCCCCTTTCCCAACACGATACCCTTCTCTCTGCCCCCTTTGCACTGTCTACAACAGAGATGCATATCAGAATCAGGTTTATTACTCACATGTATTAAAACTTGTTTTTTTTTTGTAGCAGTATAGAGTAAAACATTACATTGCTGCAGTGCTGTTCAAAAACCTTAAGCACCTTAGCTATATATATGTGCCTAAGACATTTGCACAGTACTGTAGATGGAGGATCAGATAGTGTTGAGGGAAAAGGGAGTCTGGAGGAGGACTTGGACAGATTAGAAGAACGGGCAAAGAAGCTGAGGATGGAATACAGTTTAGTGTATGGTCATGCACTTTGGTAGAGAAAAAATAAAGGAATAGACTTTACAGAATGAGAGCAAATTAAGGAATTGGGGGTGCAAGGGGATTTGGAAGTCATGATGCAGGATTCCCTAAATATTAACTTGCAGTTGAGTCAGTAGTAGGAAGGCAAATGCAATGTTAGCATTCATGAATATAAAAAGGATCTAACACTGAGGTTTTAAAAGACCACATTTTAAGTATAGTGAGCATTTAAGCACATCTAAGAATGGATGTGCTGGTACTGGAGAAGGTCCAGAGGAGGTTTACAAGAATGACACTGAAAATGAAATGAGTTATTGAATGAAGAGAGTTTGATGGCTCTGTGCCTGTACTTGCTGGAGTTTAGACGAATGAAGGAGGGACCTCTTTGAAATGTACTGAATATTGAAAGGTCTAGATAGAATGGGTGAGGAGGGGATATTTCCAATGGTTTGAGAGGCTAGGACCAGAGGACGCAGCCTCAGAATAGAAGGGTACTCCTTTCAAAAAAGTGAGGTGAAATTTCTTTAGACAGGTGGTGGTGAATCTGTCAAATTCATTATCACAGATAGCAATGGATGCCATGTCAATGAGTATAGCTAAAGTGGAGACATACATTTTTGATTAGTACAGGCACAAAGGTTAAGGGAAGAAGGCAAGAGAACGGGGTTTAGAAGGAAAACAAATCAACTGTGATCAAATGACTGAGCACATACGATGACCTGAATGGTCCAATTCTGCTCCTGTGTCTTATGCCCTACTTACAGGCAACATCCTGCTGGTCTCCCATCTCTGGATTGGGGTGATTTTGGGAATAAAAATGTGGTTTTAATGTTGCTGGTATAACATACCACAAACTGTTCAGGAGTGCATTTTGCTTATTTTTGTCAGAATCACACAAAATTACTCAAGGTAATTACCAGAACATTTGATATATTTGGTAGTCAAAGCAGCAGTTCAGTAAGCAGGGCTGAACTTTTATACTATCCCAGCTTAATTTATAGGTAATCACAATAATTTAAGGATATTGACATCATATGTGATTGTAAAAGTGCATACAATTTTATTCCCTAGAATGGATAAATTTACAAAGAACAATGACGAATAGCTAACTTCATTCCCTCTTAGACATGCAGCATCTTTCCAAAAATAAATATTACCCTGAATGTTCAATTTCTGAATTGGGTTGTATGTTGAAGCATTTATACAAAATACGTTCATGGTTAAATGATAAAACCTTTAAATGGTTTTAGAGAGTGGCCCTATACACTGACTAGGCTACACAAACAGAACTCAATAGCAATAAAATCTCAATTGCTAAAGAAGAATAAAAGGGAAAATCAGCTTCTTCAAACTTCACTGTTAGCTGTAAAGAAATGTATGAAAGACATCACAGCCACTAAGAAAACTTCCTCTCCAAAAGGCTCTGCATATCACATCGATCAGAATTATATCTATTCACGTTCCCAATCTGCAAGAAACAAAAACAGCAATTTCATGCACCAAATTATTGATTGCAAGCCTAACCAACATTGTGGTGCATTTCCCGAAGACAGGTTAATAATAATGGAATACTACATGAGTCTTCAGAAACCTACATGGATATGCTGACCCACAAACAACTTGTATATCAAATTTGGCATTTTGCCCATGGATTTACATGGAAATAGAAGACAATCATCCCAAACCAAAAATAACTGGCATCTGTTCACTGCTAAATTGACAACATTAGCTAAGTACTCCATTGATCCAAATATAGAGAATACATAATTATCAAATATCCTCCCTGCACAGAGCTCATCAACAGCCTGTCTGTCTCACCTCATAGCCGGGCATCCTGTTAATTAAGGATGCTGGAGGGGTTCCTGTCAATCTCATGATCTGTTGAAGCTGATTAATATCTTGAACGCCCAGGTCAAGGCGTTTATCCGTTTTTCAAAAGGATACTCAAGTTTGGAAAAAACTGCTTTCTCGTCCACTTAAATAACAATTTTAGCAAAATTCATGTGCTACTGGTTGCTACATTAGAAAAGTATAATGTTGCATTGGAAAATAAAAGACACAACATGCAAGGGTGAGGGGTGAAGCAGTGATATCTGAGAAGCATGCCATGGTGTTAGATTTGTTAGTGTTAAATGGTTGTTACCATGCTTCTTTTAAAAATAAAAAAGCACTTCAAATATAATTACAAACAATATTTTGAATCATCAAATTTCATTTAATAAACTTGAATATTAACAGATATTTTTGTTAATTTTGGCTTGTTATGTAGCATGTTAAAACATTACCTACAAAACTATTGTTGTATTAACTAAAGTCACCATACCAACAAACAAAACACTTCTAAAAGTAAATCAAACAGTGCCAATTAACGTTGGTGAATCTGTGCTTTGGTAGTGTAATTTAAAGCACTGCAAGAAATCATTTATCAGGAGTGGTCAATAACTACCAGCAGAAAGTACAGGCAATGCATAAACTCACAGACTCAGATGATATTTTCATCAAAAGTTCTGGCCCTGGTGTTCCGACGAGTTGCATTATTAGCTTCAACTGATCAATATCTAACATCGTAACATAAAGGAAAACATAGGGGTCAGGTTATAACAAAACGGCCAATGTTCTTTAGAGTTGTAACGATAATGGAATTCAGAGGAATCCTGAGCCAATGGTCATGGATGATATCATCAGCTTATTCATATTTTGTTAGCATCTGTAAGTTTTGAGTTGCATAGACTGTATTGGCAGGACTTATTCTTACCTTCTGCAGTCACTACTTAATTAAAAATACTGAATTGTTAACTTTAAAGAGCTCAGTTCCTTCCAATTGTTTTTATTTATAAATTGTATTATGTGAAAAATCAAATTACAACTTCATTCTGGACTTCCTGAAGCTTTCCTTGATGGTTTTTGCTTTGACAATAGCTTTCATGCACATACAATTTAATACTGGAGTTATTTCATTAAAAATATTTAAGGGTATTTTGATCTGATTATTGATAACAAGCTGCCCCTCTCCGGCTATGGAATTTTCTGGTTCTTCCATTGCCTTACATTATTTGTGGAAATTTGGCTTTAAATCTTATTAATCAAAGTTTTTCTTATTCATCCATATTATTAAAAATAATAGCCAATGTGTGCAATCTGCACAATATTTGCAGAACAAACAACTGTTCCTGCTTAACATTCCATATTACCGATACAACTCTAAATCAGAGGTAAAATGAAAGTATCCTGTTCAGACATTTTACTGTCTCAAATTTCTCTATTCCTTCCTACCTTTTGGAGACCTTTATGCTCTTGCAATAGCCACAAAATGGATGATAGATTAATGCAAAAACCTACCAGAGAGTATGTTATTATAGAACTAGAGAACCAGTGATGGCCTTTTGTGAAATCCAATGTCAGTGACATGACTGAAATTTGTTAGTACTGAGCTCCAGCTCACCCAAATGAGATCAAAAGTCAGACTTCAGTTTACCTTCAATTCTTCAACTGAATTAAATTTATGAAATCAAAAATATAAATGCTTAAGATGTGAACTCCCAAATGTTTTAAATATTCTATTAATGCTAAATGCACTTTAGTACATAAACAATTACATTTATTTTAAGTAATCTCCACGATCTGGAGATAAATCTTTTAACTGTTGTGGACCTTGGTATAAAAGGATTATTTAGTTTGATTCTGCATCAGAAAAGGAATTGAAAGTGCACATTAGTGAAGCAGCCAGTTTACAATATTAATCATTATATCAAAGATTCAAGCCAATTTTTTTTAATTAAGCATAGAAGAGTGCAAGAAGTAGTTTTAAAAAAATCACAGAAAGCTTCCCATACAAGGTTACAATTTAAAATACAGCATCTGTGATGCAGAATAATTTCAAAAATCATTTGATTTGCTCAGGAAATTCAAATACTTGAATTGAAATTAGTATTATTTCATGCTAAGGGTTTAATGTTTTCTTCAATTAAATGCTAGAATTACATCTCTTTGATCATCATTCAGATGCTCATTCAAGTTGGCATATAGTTCTAGCAACGCGATTAACTCTCATATAACTTGCTCAATTATCCATTCTTTGGCAGTTTTAACACGCCTTCCTTTCAATTGTTAGTGTACTCAAAAGCAGTTTAAGCTTTATCATCTAATTGTCATATAAACATAGTAATAAAATCTGTTTATTACAGAACAGAAACCCCCAACTAGCACTCCACTTCCAACAAAATACAGCCTCATTACTCAACATAATGCCCCTACTGAGAACAGTTTGATTTGCGTGGACTAAAACTGAGCATGGAAGTGATTCAGCTCAACTGCTATGCTGCCGGGTGCTTCAATCCATTAAATTCATCAAGCAATAGCTCAACTCAGTTAATATGGTTCTAGTTCTTAACATCTTAAAAAGGAATGCAATTATTCAGAATACCAAAAAGTGAATAAGCTATTGGTGATTTTAATTTTACCATTTAATCTCAAAACTATATCCTGTCAGGTCCCTGCTTCATAAATTTTTAAAATTCAATTCAGCACTTCAATAATACTTCTAACATGCAAGTTTGATTATAGCTACATTCAAAAGTAGTATGTTTTTAATTTTCCTGTAGCTTAAGCATTATGAGTTCTAGCTAATTATTGAAATGCTTGTCTGTGCAGGATTAGGTTAGTAAAAATAAAATAAAAGCATGATTGAGAACAGATGGTAGTATGGCTCATGCAAATTTCAAATAACCATGGAGTTATAATACAAAGACACGTTCCTTTAACAGTTCTGTGACAACCACAAATGAAGCAGAAATTGCAAACTTTCTTCTGTGCAAAGTAAAAATTAAATCAAGAGCAAATATGCATTGGGAAAATAGGTTAATAAGAAGACATTCCAAAGCAACACAAAGCATAACTTCATGCATAAAGTGTTAACAAACCTATAAATGATTTTAAAATTAAAGGTCATCTGAAAGTTATTTCTATACAATTTTATCATACTAAAATTAGCAATCTTCATAAAAAGAATTACAGGTCAAAAATGCCTCAATTTTTTTCAATTGATAAGCAATTTATAAAATCTACCAAAAATCTAGATACATATAATGGTTAACCGATCCAATATATAGGGATATTATATCACAGTACTAACAATTGTTAAACATAACTAATATGCAATGAACAATTTGTCTGCTTAAAAGTGCAGCTGACTAATATAATACATAAAGACAATCAAGCATAAAATACTAAACAGTACGAAAGTTCAGAAAGTGTATAAGAGTTTTCATTATTACATAGTGGCTACAGAAGCTTAATTTTCCCCAAGAGAAATTAGAACTGAAGTCATTTTACTTCACTTCAAAGTATACAAGGACTGGGGCAGTCAGAAGGTAGCTACAGGAATTGAAACCCAATACAAAAGGAGGATCTTGGAAATGAAATTGGAGCTCCTTGGAAATTATTTTAAGTTTCACTACTAAACAAAATTTAGTTTCATTACGCAAATGTTTTTTTTTGAACTTGTCCAAGCTTAACCAGTCAGATTCTGAATTGGAGCAAAACCCTATACCACGTAGAAGTTAAGAAAGTTGCATCTGAAGCAAACTGCATTGTTATGTTATATACATTAACAGAAACAGTATTTTTGGAACAGAAAACCATTAAGGGCTAAGAAATTCTGTGGCTTGACATTTTAAGAAATGTTACTGAATGGGGATCTATATTTTGGAAGCATCCAAGCAAAATTCAAATAATTTCAGATAAATACTGCAGTGAGCAGCTCACAGCCTAGCAACAGAAAGTAATTTCTGAAAATTTTCAAGCTACCAAATTGGACAAGTCTACAAACGGCTTAACCGATTACATTCCCAGGTCACCCAGCTTTACTCAAAACACTTATAAATTTAAAGCATTAGACCAAATGAATAAAATGTTTTTATAAAAAGTAATGGTGTGTCCAATACTCCAAGACAGCATTGAGTTTTTTTGTTTTGATAGTAGTAAAGTTTAAGGGTAATTTTTTCACAAAAAGTAACAATGCTATGCTATTCTTAACTAAAAGACATGTTTTGAAATATGCTACATGTTAATTTTCAAAAGAAGAGATTTCCATAAAATGTTTATGAAAGAACACCAAAATGCTTTTAATGTTTTCACTGAGAACATACACCAAATTGCCAAATTACCATAATACTTTGAGAATAAGAACACCTCAGAAATATCATCCGGGAAAGAGAACAAGGCAAAGTCTAACACTTTTGAAAACAGACTGAAGATACTTGGTTACATTTCCATAAGTGGCCAGCTCATGTTAGTAAGAACCAGATACCAGAGATGGGACAGGTGATTTGAGTTCTGGATTAAGTTGAAATGAAGTACATCTGGCCAGATGGCTCTCCAGCAAGACAATTACCAAAAGTATTTTGCATTTTTGACAGGTCAACATCAGTCTTGTACCCATGCTACCTTGAAAAGGAATTTATACAATAAGCTTCAGCTGAGTACTTACTAAAAATCTAACAACAATTTAGTTTACTTTCCAAAACACGTTTTAAAATAAATCTTAGAACTGATAAACCCATCTCATAAGAATGTTTATAAAATAATATGAAATGAGAAAATCTGTTTTAAAATCAAAAAATTTGTATTCACACTGATGGATGCAGAGGAATACAAATCACTTCTCCTTAAAATAAGGTTTGATTACTGTGGTAATCTCAGTCAATGTAATATTTAAGTAGTGATTAATTTTGCAAATTGACCAATTTTCAATATAATGCACTTAACAAGACATTACAATTTAATAAAACAGTTTACTGAAGGTATAAATTTTACCTAAAACAAAACCTTTTACCTGCCCACATTCAAAAATGACAAGCAACTTTTCTTTTTTTTTTAAAACTAATACAATGAAGGATACGGTCAGTGCCTGGAAATAAAGTCTTTCCTGTCAGTAGCTCTGCCATAATGCACCCAACGGACCAAATATCAACTGGAGGCAAGAGAGAACAGTGTTTTAATTTGATCATGCATAGATTCCGTGAACAAAAATCATTTTTACAATACTTAAAGCATTTATCATTTTCATTCCACTGAGGTGAGGTGTGGTGGGGGAGGAGGTGGAAGGAAGCACAGGTCAGTTGAAGTCAGCTAAATATAAACATAAGAATAAATATAAACACATTAGTGAAACAATTAAAATACCAAGAAGGATGGAGCCATATTGACATTAAAAGTTTAATGCCATATTAAGAGCAATCATTTAAACGTAAAGTCAACAAAGCTGAATAGGCAAGTAAATCAGAAAGGATGTGGGGGACCTTAACATACTTTTTAATAATCTAGTTTCCCACCTTAATATGGGCAGCAAGGTGTAACAAAGCTATGAATAATTTAAATACTACATTTAGTATGCTTTAGCCACCATATCTGCAAATTAATTTTAAGAATTGCACTTATATATAAATAAAAAATGTACAAATAGCCACAAATCACAAATACAGATATGGTTAAACTATTCAGTAGAAATTTCAAGCTAAAATATAGTCATAAAAGTTATAACACTGGAGAACAATTATTCAGAAAAAGATCATTTAAAAAATAAATCCTTTGCAAACTTCTTTTTAATAAAACTATTTCCTATTACCACTAAGGATTAACTCTATTGGAAATCAAGTTTGTGAAATAACACAAAGTTTAAAAATAATCACAATACAATAGCATATTTAAAATGTGTATTACTTTTTCCATAATTTTCGTACGAGAAGTCTGTACTTCAAATTCCTACAGGTTTTCTGGGATACTGCCTGCAGCCTATGACTACATGAAATTAATTCTTCTCCTTCACTTTTATTGAGCTATCAGACAAAAAAAACAGAAAATGCTGAGGAAATAATCACATCAGACAGCATCTATAGAAATAAACAGTCAACACTTCAGTCAGAGACCCTTCAGAATCCTGATGAAGGATCTCAGCCCAAAACGTCGACTGTTTATTCATTTCCATAGATGCTACCTGACCTGCTGAGTTCCTCCAGCATTTTGTGTGTGTTACAATAGATCTCCAGCATCTGCAGAATCCCGTGTTTAGACAAAGTAAAAAGCTAAAGAAAACAGTGGTTTTCAGTTTTGTTTTTCAAGAAACCTATTTTAACCAAATGGCTCATCCATGCAACCCAATAATAACTTGCTGACCAACCATAAATCTATCTGTAGGCATTTAAACGCTAAAAGTTTAGAGACGTTAGTAAATAAAATTTCATCGTTACATGCCACAAGCTGGCGTGGATTTAGAGAAATCAAAGGAGAGGCAGAATGTGCAGACACATGCCCTCAGGCTTCTTACACCTGTCTTTCTTCCCAAACCCCTGAGCTACTTGTCATCTCGGCTCCATAGGCCCCACACTGCTGCCCCTTCCCTGATCCATATTGGTCGCTCATTTGGTAATGATGGCTGGGGTGGTAGTGGAGTGGGTAGCGATCATAACTTTGAAAACCACTTCCTTATTAGGTCCCACAGCTAATATTAAACAGTCAATTTTTAAGCTTTGTTATATTTTGCAATGTGTTTTTTTTCCAATTTTCAGGGTAGAGAAAGTTTAATCAAGGGCAAAAATTAATATACTGTGGCGACCCACTTCCCAGCGCACTCGAACCAGCTCACAAAGTGGTACGCGCCGGCATTGAGGCCGGTCCCAAAAAGGGTGCCAGGCCTTCTTCACCAGCAAGGGGAAAAGCCCGCGCGCGGGACGGGACTCTGAATATGCGGCCTTTACAGCATTCCCGCCCGGGGAGGGTAGGAACAGGAAGGCTTTAAAGCGAGGCCGCGAAGTTTGAATAAATCTCTTTTGCAACTGCAACTCGCCGACTGTGTGTCGTTATTTCAGCGCTGTGTGTAGCACACCACTACAATTGGTGACCCCGATAGCCCAAACGATATTTGGACCGGAGATGAATGACGCCGCATCTGTTCATGCAGTTTCGTTAAAACTGCCAAGCTTCTGGACGCTGCAACCTCACCTATGGTTCCAGCAAGCAGAAGCCCAATTCCACATTCGGCAGATAACCTCGGATACCACACGTTACTACTACGTGGTGAGCTCCCTCGACCAGGATACAGTCGCCCAGGTTGAGGAGTTCATATAGTCGCCCCCGGAGGACGGCAAATACACAGAATTCAAAGCCTTGCTCATAAGGACTTTCGGACTCTCACGGCATGAGCAAGCTACCTGCTTACTGCATCTGGATGGTTTGAGGGCCAGGCCGCCGTCGGCTTTGATGAACGAGATGCTGGCCCTGGCTGGAGGACACAAGCCCTGCCTCATGTTTGAGTAGGCTTTCCTAGAGCAGCTGACTGAGGACATACGCCTGCTGCTGTCCGACGCGGATTTCAGCGACCCCTGAAAGGTGGCAGCCCAGGCAGACGTGCTGTGGAAAGCCAAGAAGTAGAGTGTAGCGTCCGTCGCACAGATCACCAAGCCACGTGCCCAACAGCAGACCAGACCAGGCTTGGCTGCAGAGCCCACTAACCCAGAGTCAGGAGTGAGGAGACCAATGAACAATGGTGCTTCTACCACCAGCGGTGGGGCACAGAAGCCCGCCGCTGATGGCTACGGCGGCTGGCCATCGGGATAGCCTCCTGTATGTCTAGGACAAGCAGTCAGGATGCCGCTTTTTGGTTGACACTGGAGCCGACATCAGCGTCTTACCTCCGACGAGTTACGACACCCGCAACAGAGAACCGGGTCCCACCCTGAGGGCCGCGAACGGCAGCACAGTAAGGACCCACAGCACCCGTATGATGCGGCTACAGTTTGGCTCCAGCCGGTTCACGTGGGACTTCACACTGGCCACCGTAGCCCAACCGCTCCTGGGGGCAGATTTTTTGCGAGCTCAGAGCCTACTGGTCGATCTGCAAGGGAAGAGACTGGTCCATGCCAAGACCTTTCAAACGTTCTCCCTGGGTGAAGCCCAGTTGCCAGCCCCACACCTGGACTGCATCACGCTGTCCGACAACGACTTCACCAGAGTCCTGGTGGATTTCCCATCAGTTCTGGCACGGCAGTTCACGGCAGACATGCCCAGACACGGAGTACAGCACCACATCCCGACCCAGGGACCTCCCCTCCACGCCCGTGCTTGAAGGCTTCCCCTGGACAAGCTCCGACTGGCGAAGGAGGAGTTCAAGAGGATGGAGGAATTGGGGATCATACGGCGGTCCGACAGCTCATGGGCCTCCCCCCTGCACATGGTGCCCAAAGCAACAGGGGGCTGGAGACCATGCGGCGACTACTGCAGGGTGAACGAGGCTACAACCCTGTGCCGCACATTCAGGACTTTGTAGCAAACTTGCAAGGCGCACGGATCTTCTCCAAGGTAGACCTCGTCCGGGGATACCATCAAATCCCAATGCATCCGGACGACGTCCCCAAAACGGCACTCATCACCCTGTTCGGCCTTTTCAAGTTCCGCCGCATGTCGCTCGGCCTAAAGGATGCCACACAGACGTTCCAGCGGTTAATGGACGCGGTGGGACGCGACCTGGACTTCGCTTTCATCTATTTGGACGACATCCTCATAGCGAGCAGTAGTCGTCAGGAGCATCTGTTGCACCTCCGTCAACTCTACGCCCGACTGAGTGAATATGGCCTAACAATCAACCCAGCCAAATGCCAGTTCGGGCTCGACACCATCGACTTCCTGGGCCACAGGATTACTAAAGACAGGGCAACCCCTCTGCCCGCCAAGGTAGACACGGTCCGCCACTTACCCCGACCCAACACAATCAAAAGGCCTGCAGGAATTCGTGAGTATGGTGAATTTCTGCCACTGTTTCCTCCCCTCAGCAGCCCGAATCATGCGCCCCCTGTTTGCCCTACTCTGTGACGTAACCACCGGTCAACCCCGCCCCATCATCCCGGCAGCGGCACGTTTTCGACTCCATTCACAACTTAGCGCACCCCTCCGGGGTGGGGTGGCCCACCCCGGAAGCAGGTCAGTGAATGGGCCAAAACGTGCATGCACTGCCAAACAGCCAAGGTGCAGCGGCACACCAAAGCCCTGCCACAGCAGTTCCACCTCACCTGCCGGCGTTTTGACCACATTCATGTGGATATCGTGGGCCCCCTGCCAGTGTCGCGAGGAGCGCGGCACCTCCTGACTATCGTAGACCAGTTCACAAGATGACCACAGGCAGTCCCGCTCACCGACACCACCTCCGAATCCTATGCCCAAGCACTGATTGCAACCTGGGTATCTGGCTTTGGTGTACCGGCCCACATCACCTCCGACAGAGCTGCCCAGTTCACCTCCAGCCTGTGGTCAGCGATGGCCAGCCTTTTGGGGACACAGCTGCACCATACAACTGCCTACCACCCACAGTCGAACGGACCAGTGGAGCGTTTCCACCGTCACCTGAAGTCGGCTCTCATGGCCCGCCTCAAAGGGCCTAACTGGGTGGACGAGCTTCCCTGGGTCCTGCTTGGATTCCGCACGGCGCCCAAAGAGGATCTGCACACCTCGTCGGCCAAATTGGTGTACGACGCACCCCTGGTTGTCCCAGGAGAGTACATACCAGCCCCAAGGGTCAAGAAGAAGAACCCGCAGCAGTCCTGGACAGACTACCTGAGAGGCTCGGTAACCTGGCCCCCATACCCACTTCACAGCATGGGCAGAACCCGACCTGCATACCCAAAGATCTGCAGAACTGGAAGTTTGTTTTTGTACGACGGGGTGGACACCGGACTCCGCTACAACAGCCCTACGAGGGGGCGTTTACGGTGATCAGAAACAACGGGTCCACATTCGTGCTGGACATTGGGGGGAGAGAGGAGGTTTTCACAGTGGACCAACTCAAACCGGCCCATGTGGACTTGGCGCAGCCGGTCGAGATTCAGGCACCGCGACGCAGAGGCAGACCTTCCAAACAGAGTCCGACCCGGACTGAGGACACTGGGGGGTGTATCGCTGGTTGTGGGGTGGGGGGGGGGGGGTTATGTGGCGACCCACTTCTCAGCGCACTCGAACCAGCTCACAAAGTGGCGCACACTGGCATTGAGGCCGGTCCCAAAAAGGGCGCCAGCCCTTCTTCACCAGCAAGGGGAAAAGCCCGCGCGCGGGACAGGACTGTGAATATGCGCCCCCTACAGCATTCCCGCCCAGGGAGGGTAAGAACAGGAAGACTTTAAAGCGAGGCCGCGAAGTTTGAATAAATCTCTTTTGCAACTGCAACTCACCAAATGCATGTCGTTATTTCAGCGCTGTGTGTAGCACACCGCTACAATACTTCAATATTGAGCAAATGTCAATGAGTCTGACAATCAAAATCAATTTGATAGTAAAGTTATTTTAAATTTACACAGAAGAAAACACTGTTGTAAGCTTTAAGGAATTGAGGAAAACTATCAAAAGGAACTAATAAAACAAATGTCAGTCAGCAAAATTTAATCAAAGTACAGTCAGCACAAAATCTGTGAAATTATAGAACAAATTAAGTTCCAATTTTTAAAAATGCGTTTAATATTTTGCAATGCAAGTCTTGTGCATTTAAGCAACTTGCCAAGCTATTAGTTGATCAGCAAATAAAGTAGTTCCCAAGTAATAAAGCTCGTGCTGCAAACAAGTATGTTTAAACACAAAGGAGAAAAATGCCGGTAACATACTTGTTAAACATGTTTGAATGGTTTGGAAGCAATAATTCTACAAAAATAATTAACCTTACAAGCAGACAAAAGACCCATCCCAACATGCCATCATGAACAGTAAGAATATTTTTCATCTTGAAAAAAGTGGCAATGTAGTTTCCATACAATGTAGAAGAAAGAAGTCACATGCAGTAATTAAGAAATAGTTCAATTCAATATCCTCTTCCCAAGTGAAAGAGGTAAACCGTGTCTACGATTAATATAAAGTTAACAGAAACTGTCCAGGAATTAAACCTAAGAAACAACTGCTCGGACTGTTGTACCCCACCTGTTTGATTGTAATGCATCCAATTTAGCATGATCTCTGGTGCTCTATACCATCTTGTGGCTACATATCCAGTCATTTCATCATCAGTATGACGAGCCAATCCAAAGTCCAAAATCTGTAATCATAAAATGATTATATTAGACAAGAATCATTTTACTACACCCTTTAAAGTAACAAAACTCTAAATTTGCAGGTTAAAGGAAAAACTATCAATTACAAACAGCCCGTTCTGGAAATCAAAATAGCATCAACAGACGATTTAATCTTAGTTTTCATGTCATTATATCAAACATAAAAATACCTTGGCATTACCAAGTAACTAACTGTAGTGCCAAAAGACATCAGTAAGCAGATCTGCAGCAAAACGAATGAAGTTGAAGGATAATGATTAAAGTAGGGTTATCAGTGAGCGCCATATGAGAAAGACTGGGCTACAGTGCCAATAAAAAGTACTCATGTGCTTGGAAGTTACATGTTTTAAAACTTTGAATCACAGTGGATTTAATTTGGAGTTCTTGACACAGATCAACAAAAAAAGACTCTTAAGTGTCAAAGTGAAAATAGACCTCTACAAAGTGATTTAAATTAATTACAAATATAACCTGGTACTCCAGCTGCAGTGCAGCCAACAAAAAAGCCTTGCAGAGGGTGGTTGGGGAGCAGAGAAGGTTATTGGGGTCTCCCTACCTTCTGTCCAAGACCTCTTTCAGAGTCGATGCCTCTAGAAGACACAGTACATCATTAAAGACCCCTCACACCCTCTCCATGAACTGTTTGTTCTTCTGCCATCAGGTAAATGTTACAGGAGCATCAAAACTAAAACCACAAGGCTACTAAACAGCTTCCTCTCACAGGTAGTCAGCCTGCTAAATAGCTGCTCTACCTGACTCTACTTTGGACACTTTTAACTTGCACTGGACACTTATAACTTGTTTTTAACTGACATGTGGCTGTTGTGTTTTACCATTTATTGTTATGTTTATTATTTAGTGTTGCGTTTGTTATGTTATGATTGCACTGCTTCTGGGAAACGCTGTCTCATTCTGCCCTGCAGAGCTGATGTACGGTTAGAATGACAATAAAGTTTTTGAATCTTTGAAAACGACAAAGAAATTGATGATCAAAGTTTCATATCTCTTTAAGATGGCACACCAAATCACCATTGCTGCAGCCAACTGGTTTTAGAAGTCACATAATTAGTTAAATACAGATCCGTTTTTGGAGATTTGTGTGCAGTCAAGTTGTTTCAATTGATTGTAGTAAAAAAAAACACCTGTATCTAGAAGGTCCAACTGCTGGTGAGTCAGTATCCTGGCAAAAACTACACCATAAAAACAAAAGAACACACCAAACAACTCCACAAAAAGGTCATTGTAAAGCACCAGTCTGGGGGATACAGGAAAATTTCTAAATCATTGAGTATCCCTTGGAGTACAGTTAAGTCAATCATCAAGAAATGGAAAGAATATGGCACAGCTGTACATCAGCATAAAAACTAACTGTACAAGAAAGGGACTAGAGAGGGAAGTCATCAAGAGACCTATTACATCTCTGGAGGAGTTACAAGCATCAGTGGCTGAGATAGGAGAGACTATACACACAACTGTCGCCTGAGTGCTTCACCAGTCACAGCTTTATGGAAGTGGCAAAAAGAAAGCTGCTGTTGAAAAAAACTTTGCATGAAATCTCAGCTAGAATGCACATGGGAGACTCTGAAGTCAGCTGGAAGAAGATTAAACCAAAATTGAGTTTTCGACCATCAGACTAAATGCTAGGTTTGGTGCAAGCCAAACACCACACAACATCAAAAAACACACCATCCCTACTATGAAACATGGTGGTGGATGCATCATGCTGTACAGATATTTCACTGCAGCAGGCCCTGGAAGGCTTGTGAAGGTAGAGAGTAAAATGAATGCAGCAAAACACAGGGAAATCCTTGAGGTGAACCTGATGCAGTCTACAAGAGAACTCCGACTTGCAAGAAGATTTGCTTTCCAGCAACACAATGAGTATAAGACAACCTAAGTATAAAACCAATGCTAAACAAGAATGGCTTAAAAACAACAGAGTTAATGCCTTGCAGTGGGCAAGTCAGAGCCCAGACCTCAATCCATTTGAGAATTTGTGGCTGGGCTTGGAAAGGGCTGTTTGCTCAATCTCCATGCAATCTAACAGAGCTCAAGTAGTCTTGTAATGAAGAACGGGGGAAAATCACAGTGTTTAGATGTGCAAAACTAATACAGATCTACCACACAGACTCAAGGTTGTAATTGCTGCCAATAGTGCATCAACTAAATACTGACTTGAAAGGGGTGAATACTTATGCAATCAATTATTTTGTGTTTTATATTTGTAATTAATTGATACGAGAGTCTTCTTCTTTTGATCAGTGTAAAAAACAGCCAAATCCACTGTGATTCAACGCTGTAAAACAATGAAACATGAAAACTTCCAAGGTGGGGGGGGGGGGGGGGGGAGGTGAATATCTTTATAAGCACTGCAATACCATAAAAACAAAATGGATCCATACTGCACCACATCTAACAATACTTTTAAAAAGAAAAAAAAATATTTTATTTCACTTTCAGATGGTCACTTCAACATATCAGGCTAAAAAATTGTAGAAATAAGGTTTCCTCCCAAATTCCCAAGGAGAGGTAGACATGATTAATTTAGAATGGCATTGTGATCAGTGCAGATATTGTTGGCCAAAGGGCCTAATCCTGTGTTGTGCTCTATAATGTTCTATTTTGCAATACAAACTTTTTGCATTATCATTTCCATTCAGAATTAAAGACCAGGTAATTTTAATCAGTAAAAGGCTTTAGGCATTTTTACAAGTCCAAATCCTTTACCTTCTCATTGGAAAATACATTAATGATTTCTAATATTTCAATTTTGGTGAAGCTATTTTAAATAGTTAGCACCCCATGTAAAATCATCATATATGCTCCTCATACTGCAGCAGACAAATCTTCACATCTCCATAACCAAAGGAGTTATTCTCAAGTATGAGATATCAAAGCAAATAAAGAAGAACTTGTGTCAGATGACAAAAATTGGCAGTATTATTTAATGAGGAGGGCAATATTAGGTGACAGAACAATACTACTCAGCAGATAAATCATACACAGCAATGACAAATGAAATTTAATCCTGACAAGTCTAATGCAATGTATTTTGTGAGGTTCAATTAGTGTATGGCAAACACAATGAATGGTAGGTTCCTGTGGACTATTTAAGAAATGAGGCCTTTGATGTACAAATCCAAAGATCCTCAAAAGTTGGTAGCACAGATAGGGTGATGAAGGTAGCATACAAGCACTTGCCTTCATTAGCAAGGGCTTAGGAATGCAGGAGGGAAGGGTCTTTATACATTATAAAATATTAGTTAGGCGATAATGGAATATTGGGTGTAGCTCTTGCTTTCACACTGTAGAAAGGATGTGATTGCACCAAAAAGGGTGTAGATGAGATTTACCTGGACGTTGACTGGAAAAGAATTTTCAGCTATAACAAGAGACTCAAGCTGTATTTGTTTTCTGTGGAATAGAGGCTGAGTGAGAGGGACCCAATGGAGAGACACAGAATTAGGAGAGACATAAATAGGATAGATAATAGGAATGTTTTCCTTATGGCAGAAGTGTCTAAGTTCAAAGGCGAGGTTTAGATAGGATTCAAGGAAGAAAGTTTTCCATTCATAAGGAAGATGGAATCTGAGGTGATGGTTAAGGGTAGGTATTCTAGCAACATTTACAATTTGCTTGAATTACCATGTCCTGATAAATGCAATTAGAATGGATAGGTACTGATTGTCAGCATAGACATGGCGAACTGAAGGGCCTGTTTCCATGCTGCATGGCTCTTTCACATGAATATATTTCTGTTTATTCAGATATACACGAGTTAACAAAATCTTTGGTTAATTATTTTCCTTATATTGAACTGGTTGCAAGAAAAAAAACTTACTGAAACTACATGCCATTTTTATTTGGAATATTGAGTCTACAAATTAACAAATAGTGCAAACAGTTCTACATTCTTACTGTCCAGAGGGATTACATAAACGTGAGAATATGATCAGCTCATCAGATTGTGTCTGGTGAGAGAAGGTAACTATATAGCTCTCTTACTTGAAAGCAAGACAAAAATTTATCCATAGTATATTTAATAATTTCAACACATCAGGTCATCCTACCAAAATTATAATATAATGATAGGTAGAATAAAGACATTACTGTCTTTACCAGAAATATGCTTAGGCCTTATTTAGAAATGCAGTTTTATTCTGCACACCCCCAAATACGGATAATGGGATACAAGACAAGTTTAAGAATGGACAACTAGATTGATGCTAAGTTCGAAGGTCCTTAGTTACTATGATTAGCTTGGAAGACTGGAACTTCGTACTTCAGAAATCAGCACTGATTAAGATGTCTTTAAAATAGTTAAGTGATTACATGAGGAAAAGCTTTTGAATGCAAAGTGGCTGCAAAAATTGAAAGAACACCAGATGATTTCAGAATGTGTTTTTTTTAAACAAGGGATTCGTTGCCTTTCTCCACTGTCTCGTTAAATGTTTAATTGCCTTTGAGACAAATTTCATAGCATCTAAATTAGTCAAAATAAATTGTTAGAAAGAGATTGTAAGGCAAGGATAGATAAAATGGAAAAAGAGCAGAGAGATAAAGGAAATGTGGCTAACCACTAATATTTTATTTTCTGCAAAGGTTTTAATACTGCTTCCAAAGCTTTGGATAAAGTTCTCTGCAAGAGAACTGCGTCGCAGCACATCCTGGTTCAAACAATTTATGCCATAAATGATTCTTCTCTAATGAAATCCATTAAAGATGCCAAGAAAGATTCTGCACAATCAAACTATTATCTGAAATCAAAATCAATTAATTCCACTTTTCAGTCTGCCCTGTCTCCAGTTATCTATTTAGAAATGGATAAAGGCATTCTCAACACTGGACAAGAAAGCTTCTAAGCAACAACTGAAGTACTTTAAGCAAAGCGTTTCTTTACCTTTAGCTCACAATCTTCATTCACTGCAAGATTGCTGGGTTTCAAATCCTATCAAACAAAATAAATAACTTATTTGAAATAATTTTGTTCAGCTGTTCTTAACTAAATTGTAGATTGCTCGAAATATTCAGAAACATCCTAGTTAAGAAATTGCATAAAGCTTTCCAGACACACTAAGTATTTATGTCTCATTGAGAATAAGCAATAAGTCCAAACTGAATACACAGAATAAAGTATTGATTGAAACAAGTTTTTCATCTCAGTATACCATGGTAATTTACATTTAAAATTACAACAAGTGGTATTTATTTTTTGCTTAATCTTGCAACTAATTCTCTTCTCAACCTTCCACAAAAGCACAACAAAATTCAAGAAAGCAAATCTGCTTTATTGGATGAAATGATAACCATCTTAACCAACCTTTAATACTTTAAATTATTTTGATGTTTTAAATGCAGCAGTACTCTGAATGAATAATACAAGAGATGCTACAGTACACAAGTCAGTGGTACTCGCATTCATATTTAAAGCATCAAATGTTTTATACTTATAATAGTTGTAAAGAGAGTACTTAATAAAGTAAACATGAATACATTCATAATATGAAATACTTACTCTGTGTATAATTCCAGCAGAATGGATATACTATAAAAAAACAAAATTAAATACTGTTTAAGTTTTAAAGCCAAACCATGTTCCATAAATTATATGCTACAACAGAATATTATTTATAATTAACAAGACTTATAACAAGGTTCTTAAAAAACATTTACTTTCACTTCTCAAAGGAACTAAAGTTAATATAGGATGTGAAAGACACTCAACAGAAAGCTTTAAACCAAGTTAATTCATACTCCAGATTTAGAAGTAACTGGCAAGGCCAACATTTAGCACTCATGCCCTAATGATCTTGAAGGTGGCGCAGAGTTTCCAAAGTAACTAGGGATATACTTCTCATCTCAGGTGGACAGTATTCTATGATACTCGAGTTTTATACACAGTAAATGCTCCATTGAGAAATTCAAAAGGCAAGTCACTTAGTGCAAAATCTCTAACGTGCTACATATTAACAGTTACAGATTAAGCAGTGATGATATCTTTGAATGTCATGAGTTGATATTCTTATTGAAATAGTTGTTTGGCTGCCTTGAGAGCCAAGATAAGTCTTATATATAAAAATCACCTAATCTGACTTTGCACATACTATTATGGATCATAACCAGTTCTGCCTGTTAATTACTTCACTGTTCATTCAACAACATAGTCGTACAGCACACTATTTGCCTGCTGGGCCACATGACTTCCTGACTATCACTCCACAAGGATTATTCTTAACATTGGAGCCTCAAGGCTGTCCTCAGCCTCCTACTTTACTCACTGTACACTGACAACTGCATGTCCAGACTCTATACCAAATCCATCTACAAGTTTCCATATGGTAACACCATAGTGGGCTGTATTTAAAATAATGAGTCAATAATACATTTAAATGAAATGCCTAGAGTCAAAGGGGACATGCCAAATTGCTTTAACCTTCCAAGGAAACATAGAAACTGAGAAAATAGGTGCAGGAGTAGGCCATTCGGCCCTTTAAGCCTGCACCGCCATTCAGTATGATCATGGCTGATCATCCAACTCAGAACCCTGTACCTGCTTTCTCTCCATACCCCCTGATCCCTTTAGTCACAAGGGCAATATCTAACTTCCTCTTAAATATAGAGAATGAACCGGCCTCAACTGTTTCCTGTGGCAGAGAATTTCACAGATTCACCACTCTCTGTGTGAAGAAGATTTTCCTCATCTTGGTCCTAAAAGGCTTCCCCTTTATCCTTAAACTGTGACCCCTCATTCTGGACTTCCCCAACATCGGAAACAATCTTCCTGCATCTAGCCTGTTCAATCCCTTTAGAATTTTATACTAAGAAGTTGATAAAGCCTAGTAACATGAAAGAACTTCTCCCTCAATGTCAGCAGAACAAAAAAGATGGTGTCTGACTTCAGGGAGAGGGGCTGTGCACATGCTTCTGTTTACATCAGTGTGAGACTGGAAGGGTTGGTAGCTTCATGCTACTAGGAGTGAACATCACTAGTAGCCTGCCCTGGACCAACCACAGACACCACAACAAAGAAAACACACCAGCACCTCTATTTCCTCAGCAAGCTAAAGAAATTTAGCATGTCTAATTAGACCCTCGCCAGTTTTTTTTTTTGCTGCACCATAGAAAGAATCCAATATGGATGCATTACAGCTTACAATGGCAATTGCTCTGCCCATGACTGCAAGAAATTGCAGACATAGAACAGAGCAGTACAGCACATTACAGGCCCTTCAGCCCACAAAGTTGTGCCCACCCTCAAACCCTGCCTCCCATATAAACCCCCACCTTAAATTCCTCCATATACCTGTCCAGTAGTTTCTTAAACTTCCACTAGTGTATCTGCCTCCATCACTGACTCAGGCAGTGCATTCCACGCACCAACCACTCTCTGAGTGAAAAACCTTTCCCTAATATCCCCCTTGAACTTCCCTCCTCTTACCTTAAAGCCGTGTCCTCTTGTACTGAGCAGTAGCGCCCTGGGGAAGAGGCGTTGGCTGTCCACTCTGTCTATTCCTCTTAATATCTTGTACACCTCTATATTGCCTCCTCTCATCCTCCTTCTCTCCAAAGAGTAAAGCCCTAGCTCCGTTAATCTCTGATCATAATCCATACTCTCTAAACCAGGCAGCATCCTGGTAAATCTCCTCTGTACCCTTTCCAATGCTTCCACATCCTTCCTATAAGTGAGGCGACCAGAACTGGACACAGTACTCCAAGTGTGGCCTAACCAGAGTTTTATAGAGCTGCATCATTACATCGCGACTCTTAAACTCTATCCCTCGACTTATGAAAGCTAACACCCCATAAACTTTCTTAACTACCCTATCTACCTGTGAGGCAACTTTCAGGGATCTGTGGACATGTACCCCCAGATCCCTCTGATCCTCCACACTACCAAGTATCCTGCCACTTACTTTGTACTCTGCCTTGGAGTTTGTCCTTCCAAAGTGTACCACCTCACACTTCTCTGGGTTGAACTCCATCTGCCACTTCTCAGCCCACTTCTGCATCCCATCAATGTCTCTCTACAATCTTCAACAATCCTCTCCACCAACCTTTGTGTCGTCTGCAAACTTGCCAACTCACCCTTCTACCCCCACATCCGGGTCGTTAATAAAAAAAAAATCACAAAAAGTAGAGGTCCCAGACCAGATCCTTGTGGGACACCACTAGTCACAACCCTCCAATCTGAATGTACTCCCTCCACCTCAACCCTCTGCCTTCTGCAGGCAAGCCAATTCTGAATCCACCTGGCCAAACTTCCCTGGATCCCATGCCTTCTGACTTTCTGAATAAGCCTACCGTGTGGTACCTTGTCAAATGCCTTACTAAAATCCATGTAGATCACATCCACTGCACTACCCTCATCTATATGCCTGGTCACCTCCTCAAAGAACTCTATCAGGCTTGTTAAGCACGATCTGTCCTTCACAAAGCCATGCTGACTGTCCCTGATCAGACCATGATTCTCTAAATGCCCACAGATCCTATCTCCAAGAATCTTTTCCAAAAGCTTTCCCACCACAGACGTAAGGCTCACTGATTACCCAGACTATCCCTACTACCTTTTTTGAACAAGAGGACAACATTCACCTCCCTCCAATCCTCCAGTACCATTTCCGTGGACAACGAGGACATAAAGATCCTAGCCAGAGGCTCAGCAATCTCTTCCCTCGCCTCATGGAGCAGCCTGGGGAATATTCCATTAGGCCCCGGGGAATTATCCGTCCTAATGTATTTTAACAACTCCAACACCTCCTCTCCCTTAATATCAACATGCTCCAGAACATCAACCTCACTCATATTGTCCTCACCGTCATCAGGTTCCCTCTCATTGCTGAATACCGAAGAGAAGTATTCATTGAGGACCTTGCTCACTTCCACAGCCTCCAGGCACAACTTCCCACTTTTATCTCTAATCGGTCCTACCTTCACTCCTGTCATCCTTTTGTTCTTCACATAATTGAAGAATGCCTTGGGGTTTTCCTTTACCCTACTCGCCAAGGCCTTCTCATGCCCCCTTCTTGCTCTTCTCAGCCCCTTCTTAAGCTCCTTTCTTGCTACCCTATATTCCTTGATAGACCCATCTGATCCTTGCTTCCTAAACCTCGTGTGTGCTGCCTTCTTCCACCTGACAGATTTTCCACTTCATTTGTCACCCATTGTTCCTTCACCCTACCATTCTTTATTTTCCTCACAGGGACAAATTCATCCCTAACATCCTGCAAAAGATCCTTAAACATCAACCACATGTCCATAGTACATTTCCCTGCAAAAACATCATCCCAATTCACACCCGCAAGTTCTAGCCTTATAGCCTCATAATTTTCCCTTCCCCAATTAAAAGTTTTCCTGTCCTCTCTGATTCTATCCTTTTCCATGATAATGCTAAAGGCCAGGGAGTGGTGATCACTATCACCCAGATGCTCACCCACTGACAGATCTGTGACCTGACCCGGTTCGTTACCTAATACTAGATCTAGTATGGCATTCCCCCTAGTCGGCCTGTCAACTTACTGTGACAGGAATCCATCCTGGACACACTTAACAAACTCTGCCCCATCTAAACCCTTGGAACTAATCAGGTGCCAATCAATATTAGGGAAGTTAAAGTCACCCATGATAACAACCCTGTTATTTTTGCACCTTTCCAAAATCTGCCTCCCAATCTGCTCCTCGGTATCTCTGCTGCTACCGGGGACCTATAGAATACCCCCAGTAGAGTAACTGCTCCCTTCCTGTTCCTGACTTCCACCCATACTGACTCAAAAGAGGATCCTACTACATTACCCACCCTTTCTGCAGCTGTAATAGTATCCCTGACCAGTAATGCCACTCCTCCTCCCCTTTTCCCCCCCTCTATCCCTTTTAAAGCACTGAAATCCAGGAATATTGAGAATCCATTCCTGCCCTGGTGCCAGCCAAGTCTCCGTAATGGCCACTACATCATAATTCCATGTACGTATCCAAGCTCTCAGTTCATCACCTTTGTTCCTGATGCTTCTTGCATTGAAGTACACACACCTTAGCCCTTCTACCTTACTACCTTTACACCCTTTATTCTGTTTCTCTTTCCTCAAAGCCTCTCTATATGTTAGATCTGGCTTTACTCCATGCACTTCTTTCACTGCTCTATCGCTCTGGGTCCCATCCCCCTTGCAAATTATTTTAAACCCTCCCGAACCATGCTAGCAAACCTACCAGCAAGGATATTGCTCCCCCTCGAGTTCAGGTGCAACCCATCCAGTCTGTACAGGTCCCACCTTCCCCAGAAGAGATCCCAATGATCCAAAAATCTAAAACACTGCCCCCTGCACCAACTCCTCAGCCACGCATTCAACTGCCATCTCCTCCAATTCTTACCATCACTATCACGTAGCACTGGCAGCAAACCTGAGAAAGCCACCCTTGAGGTCCTGTTCTTCAGCCTTCTGCCTAGTTCCCGAAACTCACACTTCCGGACCTCATCCCTCTTCCTGCCTATGTCATTGGTACTGACATGTATCACGACTTCTGGTTGCTTTCCCTCTCGTACCAGGATGTCATGCACCCGGTCAGAGACATCCCGGACCCTGGCACCCGGGAGGCAACAAACCATGCAGGTGTCCTTCTCACATCCACAAAATCTCCTGTCTGCTCCTCTGACTATAGAGTCTCCAATGACGACAGCTCTCCTCTTCTCCGTCCCATCCTTCTGCACCACAGGGTCAGACTCAGTGCCAGAGGCCCTGCCACCGTGGCTCACACCTGGTCGGTCATCTTCGCCAACAGCATCCAGGACGGTAAACTTATTATTCAGGGGAATGGCTACAGGGGTGCTCTGCACTACCTGTCTACTCTCCTTCACTTCCCCCCCGCGGACTGTCACCCAACGACCTGCTTCCGGCAGCCTAGGTGTGACTACCTCCCTGTAGCTCTCATCTATGACTGCCTCATTCTCCCTTATGAGTCGAAGGTCATCCAGCTGCTACTCCAGATTCCTCACACGGTCTTCCAGATCGCCCAGCCGCATGCACTTCTGGCAGATGTGACTCTGCGGGAAAGGGGAGCTCCCCCAATACTGCCACATCTCACAGGAGAGGCACATCATCGTCTCAGGAGGCATTGTAAAGACTAACTGGGAACAAGCTCGTCCTCCTCCTCTTCTTATCGAAGCCTCTCGAGTCAAAGCCTCAAATCTCCACTCCTTCACTGGCCCACTCACTCACTGGCCGCTTTCATTAGGCAGCTCCGCTTGAGCTACCCCTCTATTTATTTGTTTGAGCTTTTCAAACTGCTTGGTCACCTGACCTCGATTCCTCAATCAGCTGCTTTCTGCTGAGTCTGAGCTATTCAAATCTTTATTGACTTGATTGCACAGTCCAACTGCCAAAACTGCCAGAATCTCTCGAGTCAAAGCCTCAAATCTCCACTCCTTCTATAGACACACCTTAGGGTACAGAAACCAGCCTCCACTTAATGAACTACCATAGTACACTTCTCACTGCCTCAGTAAAAGAACCAGCATAATCAAAGGTCTCACCCAACCCAAACATTATCTCTTCTCCTCCCTTCATCAGGCAGGAGATATAATAGCAAGGTAGAAGCTGAGCTTGAACCTGGTAGTCAGTGCTTTCAGGCTTTAGTAAGACTACTGAATAATTCCATACAATAAAATGGATTCCTGACCATACTGCCTAATAACACTGTACTTTCTCAGTGTAGTAACACTTCTGCACTTTGTTATTGTTCTATCTTGTACTACTTCAACGCACCATTGAAACGAATTGATCTGCATGAATGGTATGCAAGACAACTTTTCTCACTGTACCTCAGTATTTGTGAAAATGATGAGCCAATCTAAAATTTATCAATGTGAGAAATATAAAGCTTTTGGAGAAGGAGGGGGTAGCCTATGAGGAGAGATCAAGTTGTCTAGGACTATACTCACTGCAATTCAGAAGAATAAGAAGCAATCTTACAGAAACCAAATTATGAAATAGATATACAAGATAGAAGCAGAAGTTGTTTCCACTGGGAAGCAAGGCTAGAAGTAGGGGACATGCCCTCAAGATTCAGGGGAGTGGATTAGGATGGAGTGAGAAGGAACTAATTTTCCCAGACAGTGGTGAATCTGTGCAATTCTCTGCCTCAAGGAAATAGTAGAGGCTACACCACTAAGTATATTTAAACCACTGTTAGATAAATTTTTGCATAGCAGGGAAATCAAGGATTATGGGGAAAGGTAGCTAAGTGGAGCTGAGACCAGGGCCAAATCAACTACGACCTTTTTGAATGCTGAAGCAGCTCAACAGGCCAAACAGAGTAATTCTGCTCATATTTTTTGTGTTCTTATGATCCACAAGCTTATAATTAGCGATAGCATACAAAATAAATCAATAAAGCAACGTGAAATATTTATAAATCATTGGCCATCCTCAGCTCCAGCACTATGCCATATTCCATTCACAAAATATTAAAGACAATGTTGAGGATTTATTTACAAGGTACCAGTGATGCAGGAATTCAATTATGTGGAGGAATATGAAAAGCAGGAATTGTTTCCCTCAAGAGGGGGGCAGTTGATGGGAAATGTAAAAGTGATATTCAGAATGGTAAAAGGGTTTACATACGAGGATAAATCGGTTCCACCTGCAAGAAGGTCACTTTGAAGAGGATTCATTTAATTAATAGATATTAAGATAATTGATAAAAGAACTAAGGGCCAGATGAGAGATTTTGTTTTTGAAATAGTGTGCTATGATAACTTGGAATGTATGCTTTAAAAGCCGGTGGAAGTAAATTCAAGATAAACTTTCCAAAGAGTCATATTTAATTAAAGCTAAACAATTTGTACAATTACAGCTAGTGTAGATAATGGGACAAAATTGGATAGTTCTTGGCAAAGGCATGACTACCTACTTATGCATACCCCTGCAAGTCACCATTTCCAGAAAAGAAGATACGGGAAGAAAAGAAACTCACCTTAAGGCCGCGTAATATCTGGTATATTAGGAACTGTACATGGTCATCTGTGAGTTTCTGACATTTAACAATATTGTTAAGATCAGCTCCCATTAGGTGTGTTACCAAATACCTGTGCAAAAAAAGTCAAATTACAATATTAAAATAAATATTTGAAGCTATAATCTGCAGTATTGTGTAAGAGTCTTAGACATAAATATTTAGGGAGCCCAAGACATCTGTAGTATGACAGTAATTTATGTATTGCACTGGACTACTGCTGCAAAGTCATGATAAACCTGATTCTGGTATGGGTCTCTTTTGTGGACTGAGAGTTGGAAGGGTCAGGGAGAAGGGAAGCATGGTTAGGAAAAGGGGAAGGGAGAGGGGAGGGAGTGAGAAGCACCAGAGTCATGCTGCAATGATCAATCAACCAACTGTTTGGAATCAAATGACCTTGCCTGGTGTCTCAGGGTTGGATGTGTCTCCACCTCTGCCACCCTCCATCTGTGGCACTCCTTCTCTCACCTGTCCCACATCCCTCCCACAATGCTCCACCCTCACCATTCCCAATGTACTTTGCTCCCACCAGATTTACAAAGTTGCTCTCTGCTCCATGTTGATCAATACAGTACTGGACAGAAGCATTAGGCATCCTAGCTATACAAATATGCCTAAAACTTTTCCACAGTACTGTATAATAAAAAAAAAACACCCATATTGTCAATTAGATATTCTTTTAAGGTGTAGCAGCTCAAATAAATTGGATTTATATATTTTAATAGAGTGTATTTTCTTTAAGATTTTTTTTTCCAAAAGCCATTACAAATATAAGCAAGGCAGTAATGTGGGAACTGATTGGCACAGAAAAAAAATTATCATTTGACCTCTGATAGCATAAATCTAGCAGACAATGAATGTGCCTACCTCAAAAATTATGGTTCTAATTAAGTTTCCAGAGTTCACAGAATCTAAGTGATGCAAGATCCGTCCATAAAATCTGATTATAGTTCAGAACTATTATTTTATTTTAATCAAAACAGTGGCATTTGACTTTTGGAATGTTTGTCTCTTGAATGGCTTATGCTTTCACTAACAATTCTTTAGATGAGAGTGCCAAATATTTAGAATGTGAACATTCTAATCTTGATGTAACATAGAATACATGGATTGATAGGGTGGGGAGAAGGTACAGTACATGGAAATCAAGTTAATCACAGGGAAAATGCAAAACAATGCCACCATTGAAAGCATTTAATTTTCATGCTGCAAGAAAAACTGCTCATGGAGCACACAGAGGAGTTTTAAAACTTTAAACCTTGAACTGTCATGTTGTTTAATTTTTCTGCTTCAGCAGCAGATTTCCAGAATTCAAATGAAAGTGTTTTTTTCTTCACTACCCATAAGTTTTGGTCTTTGCCTTTATCTAGTTTCACAACAGACTCTGGCCTGGATTCTGTGCAAAGGCAGCAAAATCACCATTCCTCTGCTTACATGTTTGAACAGTTCAGACGCCCAAGGAAAAGCCCTGATCTTAATGGATGAGTGCCAATAGTTGTTTCCCAGCAGTGCTGAACTTTCCCATGAAGTACAATAACTGATCATGATCTTGCTGGGATTTCTCAACATTTATGCTTGTAAGATTATGCGACTGTAGAGAAGGGATAAATAATGCTTTTAGCTATTGAAAAAAAAGTGTTTGAAATTACTTTTAGTTCATTTAGAAAAAAAAGTTTATTTCCATATATTTACATGACACTGAATAAGCTTGACAATCCTGATAGCTGGCAAAGCTGGGCAGTGGGCTTTGCTAGCTGTCAAAAACCTTCAATAGCATTTGGCCCACCCGGTTCCACATTACATGGTCTGAGTCCCCAATACTGTTTAGGCTCTGGGCTAATTGTACCAGCATTATCAGCCTTCCAAATGCAGCTGAGTGAAGAATGCAGGTGGCAAGGTCCTATCTGTAAGCTTCAGGTCAATTTCCCTTTCATTACACATCCCGATCTGTTCTGTTTTATTTTGTAGAGCTCAGTTTTCCCAGAGTTGAGGCTTCAGGTTTCCTGGTCAGTATAAATAACACTTTTTTTGTTTTTTGATTTTATTTTAGATAGATTTTTTGCATAGGGTAATGGGGAAGAGGCAGGTAAGTGGAACTGAGTCTATGGCCAGATCAGCCACGATCTTATTGAATGGCAGCACAGGCTAAATGGGCTAGATGATTGATTACAGTCCATAAGTTCTTATAATCGCTTGACAAAACCATAGCAAACTACAAACCGACATGCAATGCATCGTGAGGGCAGGAAAATATGATACTGTGCACTGATTGAAAACTCTACAATGCCTCCACATCCAGTAACTTAAAAATCAAGTTTACCTTCACTTGGTTCTAATGTGATTAAAAAGCACCTTTTAGTTTGATTCAATCAATTTTAATTCTAAAATCAATTCTCTTAAGAATAACAAGAATTCTTTTAGAAGAACTTGAATGATTCTTTCTGAAAACAATGCCACTTAGAAAAGTTACAAAATTACTGCAAAATAAAATCAAAAGGGAAACTAGGTAATATTTTCCATTATTTCATACCATTCACAGAAACACAGAAAACCTACAGCACAATACAGGCCCTTCGGCCCACAAAGTTGAGCCAAACATGTCCCTACCTCAGAAATTACTAGGCTTACCTATAGCCTTCTATTTTACAAAGCTCCATGTACACTAAAAGCCTCTTAAAAGACCTTATCGTATCCACCTCCACCCACCATCGCCGGCAGCCCATTCCACACACTCACCAGTTTCTGAGTAAAAAACTTACCCCTGACATCTCCTCTGTACCTATTCCCCAGCACCTTAAACCTGTGTCCTCTTGTGGCAACCATTTCAGCCCTGGGAAAAAGCCTCTGACTATCCACATGATCAATGCCTCTCATCATCCTGTACACCTCTATCAGGTCACCTCTCATCTTCCTTCGCTCCAAGGAGAAAAGGCCGAGTTCACTCAACCTATTCTCATAAGACATGCTTCCCAATCCAGGCAACATCCTTGTAAATCTCCTCTGCACCCTTTCTATCCTTCCTGTAGTGAGGCAATCAGAACTGAGCACAGTACTCCAAGTGGGGTCTGACCAGGGTCCTATATAGCTGCAACATTACCTCTTAGCTCCTAAATTCAATTCCATGATTGATGAAGGCCAATACACCATTCGCCTTCTTAACCACAGAGTCAACCTGCACAGCTGCTTTGAGCATCCTATGGACTCGGACTGCAAGATCCCTCTGATTCTCCACACTGCCAAAAGTCTTACCATTAATACTATATTCTGCCATCATATTTGACCTACCAGAATGAACCACTTCACACTTAACTGGGTTGAACTCCATCTGCCACTTCTCAGCCCAGTTTTGCATCCTATCAATGTCCAGCTATATACTCATTCACTTACTCAGAACTTCTTCCACATAGGAACAGCTTCTATCTAAGGAACTGGGGCTCTTTTAAATAACAGTTCATAATCATTTTCAATTGACATAACTGGAAAAAGTAATAGAAACATACTGATGTATAAAGTCACACAAAATGAAGGACAAAATTATATAGGAGCACACTTACACATCTGTAAATTCTTCCAAAGTTACTGCTGGTGTGAAAACATCCAACAGGCCAATCACCTATAAACAAAATTTTAAAAAACGGGACAAGGGAGAAAACTTGAGATGTAGTTACTTTACTCAAGAAGTATCCCATTTTAAGACAAACTCTTTCTTTGCTTTGGTCTTAATTGAAAATATTTTTTGCAATAGCTAAAAATATCAAATGATGACAGTATTTTTGGAATTACTGAAAATAGCAAAATGTATATGTTCACTCAAATTATATTCACAATCATGAAGCATAGGTGCTTCGGCACCACCGGATGACACAGATTACCAGAAAAGTGAACTTCAGGCACATGATGTTACTGAATGGTGGGAAGTGCAGAGGACCAGAGCGGGGGTGGGGAAGGACAGAAACGCGAAAAAAGTAGGAAAAAGAAGAGGATGAACAGCAGGGGATGGGAGAAGCAGCTAAAAGATAGGAACAAAATCAGTAACCCAAGGATTTGTTGGGTTTTTTTTTTAAGATGGCTTGGAAAAAACCAGCAAAAATAGAGTTTTTTTTAAATGCAGGCACTTGCTATGATCAGCAAAACAGCAAATGCATTGGAAATAAAATTCCACTGCAATTTTTAAAAAGGAATTGGATATGCCTTGAAAAAGCATTCAGCTCCCACGACTGTTTTCACATTTTACTGTCTCATTTTCTAAATTTAAAAATATTGAAGTAGGATTTTTAGAGCTAATCTACAAAACATTGTGCATCATGTCAAATCCAAACAAAAATTCCAAAGCCCGTCAACAATTTACTAAAAATTAAAAACTAAAATTGAGAGACTCTAAACATTATGATCCCCAGTGTAATTACTACGTTAATTTACCTTAGGTGTAATATTACCTTACCAACTCACCCAATTTGTTGATATATAACATTGGGAGGATCACAGGAATATGCAAATACCCCCTCTCTCTGTATAGTTCAAGAGTATAGCAGAATTTTCAACAGACAAAACCACAATGAAGACAAAAGAGCATTCAAGACAAGTTAAGTAAATGATAATAGAGAAGCTCAAATCTGGGGAAGGATACAAGACCATCTCAAAAGCCTCATACCTCAGAGATCAGTGCAGCGCATTGTGAAAAAGTGGGAAACATATGAAACCCAGTCACACTGCCTAGGTCAGGCCGCCTCTCTAAACTTAGTTGTCGGAGAAGAATGGGGCTTGTAAGGGAGGCTAGTGCGATGCCAATAGTCACCCTGAGTGAGCTGCAGGAGACTGACTGCAACTGGAGATGAAGTTCACAGTTCCACAATCTCCAAGGCCTTGCACAAAAAGGGTATTTATGGAAGAGTGGCAAGGAAGAAGCTTTGGCAAAAAAAAACACATCCTTGCCACTAAAGACTTTGTAAAGCCTCACTTAGAAGATATTGTAAAGATATGGAAGAAAGTCTTGTAATCAGATGAGACTTAACTGGAACTTTCTGGCCTCAACGCTAAACAGAATGTGTGGCATAAATCTAATACTGCACAACAGCCTGGTAACACCATTCTTCCTGTAAAGTATGGTGGAGGGTAGCATCATGGTATAGGGATGCTTTTCAGCAGCAGGGACTGGAAATCTTGTCAGGATTGATGAGAAGATGAATTCAGAGTGATCCTGGATAAAAACCAGCTAGCCTGCCAGAAAACTTCAACTAGGGAGGAAATGTGTCTTTTAGCAGGACAATGATCCAAAGCATACTGCCAGAGTAACCATGGAGTGGCTTCAAATGAAGAAAATTGATGTCCGAGAGACCCAGTCAGACTCTGGACTTTAACTAGATCAAACATCTTTGGCAAGACCTTAAGATTGCTGTCCACCGCTGCTTCCCAACTAACATAGCGTGCCTTGAGCAATTTTGCAAGGAAAAATAGGTAAATATTGTTCCAATATGTTGTGCAAAGCTGATAAGATTTATTCAAAAAGACTTCTGGCTATAATAGCTGTGAAAGGTGATTCAACCAAGTGCTGAGCAAACGAAGATGAATACTTCTGAACTGCTGACATTTCAGATTTTGAAATTTCAGTTTTCCATGCTTTATAATTTTCTGCTTTACAGGCTCTACTGTGAAAATAAAAGGAGCACGTGATTCACAGATAAAAATTCTCAGTTAAATTGATCAAAATCTTTGGTTGTAATACTCATTTATGTGAACAAAAGGATGGGGCTGAATACCTTTACAAGCACTATACTTGCAGAAAACAACAGCTGGTCTCTAGGGAAAGAACAGAGCCGAATAGTGGAATTGACTAGATAACTCATTGAGAAAATTGAAATACTCAGTGATCTAATTGGTCTGATAATATTAATATATTCAATGATGCAATTTTAATCATACTATGGAAATAGGTGCCACCATATACCACCATAACAATTCCCTGATCCAGTTATAGCTTATGTAGGGCAGTATAGATGCAGATACAAGCATGTAGCTTCCTGCATTTTAACAGTCAAAATTAATATTCCTCAATCATGTAGCAACCAAATGCACACAAGCCCAATTAAATTAATTTAGCAATGCAATGACAAATTTGCCAAGTTTATAATCAGCGGCAAAACCACTGTAGGTATTGAAGAACACCAGATCCAGTGAGCTCTGGTGTGGATTTCAGTTTTCCTGACACCAGGTATTATCAGGCATCACTTTTAGTTTCAAACAGAGATACTGTTAAAAGAAACTTAACAGCCAATCACCATTAATAATTCTTAGACTAAAACCAGGAAGGGAAAATTGCACATTATTTAACTAATTAAATATTTTAAAGAGTTGAAAATAAACACATTTCAGCCCATTAGTCTTTTGTTTATTAGTATGTGGAGAAGCCAACTGGAGGAGAAAACATACTGCATTTGGGAAATGAACTGGGCCAAGTGACAGACCTAATAGTGGGTGAACACACTGAGAATACTGACCATAACATTATGCTTTAACATAGTTAGGAGGAACTTGTGGGAAGGTATAAAACTCCAGAAGGGTAAATATAGGAGGAACTTGTGGGAAGGTATAAAACTCCAGAAGGGTAAATTACAATAGGATAAGACAGCAGCTAGGGGGCACTGATAAGGGTTTGCTGCTGTGGGACAAATCCAACACTGACATGTGGAAGTTGTTTAAAAACAGTAGATCAGAGTTTGAGATTTGCATGCTCAAGCAAGAAGTAATGACAAGAACAGTGAGGCAAAGTAACAGCAAATAACCCCGGAGGTCCTAAATTTAGTCAGGAAGAAAAAGGAAGCATACATGAGGCTCAGGATACTAGAAATGAGACTGGGGCCTTGTGGAATTAAAAGTTAGCAGGAAAGTGCTCAAGCAGGCAGACAGGAGTAGGCGGTTTAAATGGTTTGGCACAGACTAGATGGGCCAAAGGGCCTATTTCTGTGCTGTATTTTTCTATGACTACAACTCAGGTGATTAGATGACTAAAAAGGGTTCATAAGATATCTTCAGCGAACAGCATCAAGGAGAATCACATTTCATACTTACATTAAGAAAAAGGGAGTAACTGAAGGAGAGAATGGGTTCACTCAAGGATACAGGAGGGAAATTATGCTTGGAGTCAGAGCAAGAGGCTGAGGCACTAAATGTTACATGGTGTCCATAATTACTGAGAAAGATTTGGAGGTTTGTGAATAGAGAATGGGGCATGCTAATATGCTGGAATATTTTAGGATTAAGGAGGCAGTACTGGGCCTTCTGTATTAAGAGCATTGAAAGAAGCAAATGAGATTGCTGGATCTTTGATAAAGATCTTTGCAGCCTCACAAGCAAAAGGCAGGGTCCCAGAGGACTGAATGATAGCAAATGTTGTATTTTTGTTCAAGGAGATAGGAGTAATCCAGGTAATTATAGACCAGTGACTCTCATGGTAGCAGTAGGGAAGCTATTGGAGAAAAGGACTTATCTGCATTTGGAAAGGCGTGGCCTGCTAAAGAACAGTCAGTGTGGCTTTGTACAGGGTAAGTCATGCCTTACAAACTTGATCAAGTTGTTTTTTTCCTGAGCTTGACAAGGGTAAGGCAGTGGACGTTATCTACATGGACCATAGTATGTAATTTAATAAGGTCTTGCATAATAGATTGATTCAGAACATAAAGATTCATGGGATTCAGAGTGATATGCAAGTTTAGGTTCAGAACCTACTTGTGCATAGAAGTCAAAGTAGCAGTGAAAGGCTGTTATTCTGGATGGGAGGCCACAGCCAGCGATGTTCCATAAGAATTGGTGCTGAGACCTTTTGTGTATGATATATTTATCAATTATTTGGATAAAAATATCAATAAACAGATTAGCAGATGAGATCAAAACTGGTGGAGAAGTAGACATTATAAAGGAAATTAAAGAATACTACAGCAGGATATACGTAGGTATGGGCAGCAAGATGGCAGACAGAAAAAGTTAATGGTGGGCCCCTAAACAGCATCGAGAAACAGGACCATTGCTCACCGAAAGCAATTACACAAGTAGATAAGGTGAAAGGTGGCAAATGGCATGCCTGCCTTTATTTGTAGGGTGTTGAGTGTGAGAATAAGTAAGTCATACTGCAGTTATGTAAAGCAGTCAGATTTCACTTGACCTACTATATATAGTTCTGATCACCCCATCCTAGGAAGGATGTGGAGACTGGAGAGGCTAGAGGTTTACCAGAATATCCCATGGATTAAGAAGGTATGAGCTACAAGGAAAAGCTGTATAAACTTGGGTTGTTCTCCCTAGAGTGTTGAAGAGATCTGATAGAAGTATTTAAAATTAAGAAAGGCACAGATAGACTAGACAGAATCTTTTCCCCAGGGTAGAAATGTCAAATACCTAAGGATACATTTTTAAGGTCGGGGGCTAGGTTTTTTTAAAATAAATGCAGAAAGACTGGTAGGTTGGAATAGGTTACTGGGTTAGTAGTGGTATGTGGCAATTTGGCAGAGTTAGACACTAATATGAAGAGAATTGAGGGATGTGGATGATACACAGGACAATGACATTCAGCATTAATTAACACCAAGAACAGTACATCATGAGGCAAAGCCTGACCAGTGCTGTACTGTTCTAGGCTCTAATAATACTGCAAACTCTGATTACTTATTTTTGTCAAATCCAAAAGCACTATATTTTATGTCATCATTTATTAAAAGTTAACAATTACATTTGGCAATGAAGTTGCCAATGAAGTGGACACAAGAGGTTGGAACATATATAAAAATATAAATATTACATTTTTCTTATAGTTGCAATGAAATGTCAAAAAAATTGATACATTCAGTACAACAGTAAATACTTACATTTTCGTGTTTCATATGTTTCAATAATCGAAGCTCTCTGTATGTGCGTTTTGCATGAATGATAGATTGAAACGGTCTGGAAAGTTTTTTAACTGCCACTCGAATACCAGCTTGTGTGTCAAAAGCAGCACTAGAAAATACAAATAGTATCATTATAACTACTTTCCATTAGGAACTTAGAAATTTTCAAAAATATTAAAGTACTGACCATATAACTATTAATAATTCTATCAATATTCTACATTCAGCATTAACTTGATCAAGCTAATTCTTTCATTTAAAAAAAATCAATATTCCCAACAGCATAAGGTAGAGTAAACCACTCAATTTCAATTTTGCTTTTCAGTTAGGGCAACAGGGAGTTAAACTTCCTCTACCCAGTAACGTCAGCAAAAGTACCCTCTCTGGAGAACAAGATTGTGGATCCAAGGGCAAGATTGCCATGTTGTGTTTCACGGACACATAGCTCACTGCGGACAAGCCAGATATGTCAGTAAGACCAGAGGGCTTCTCAACACACTGGATGGACTGGACTGATTCAAAGAGTGCGGGTCTGTATTTCAGAATAAACTCTTCTGAAAGAATAAAGAAGAAACAACCATACAATAAGGAATGACTATCGTTCAATCCCTACACTACATTTTGGGAAATCTGACCATCTGGCTGTCCTCTTTCATAGAGGGGGAGGTTAAAGAGCAAGGTACCAGAAAGACGGACAATGAAGAAGTGGTCATAAGAAACAGAGGAGCAGCTACAGGACCGCTTTGAATCTGTGGACTAGGACACAATTGTAAGGACTCAAGAGGATCTAAGTGAATATGCCATGGTTGCCAATAGACTTTATAAAGTCAGTAAGGGACAAGTAAAGTGCAAATCCGGACCAAATCTCTTATTCAGAAGAATGAGGGGCGACGTCATTGAAACCAATCAAATGGTGAAAGGCCTTGATAGAGTGGATGTGGAGAGGATATTTCCTATGTTGGGAGAATCCAAGACCAAAACAAAACAGCTTCAGAATAGAGGGTCATGTTTTTAAAATGGAGATGAGGAGAAATTTCTTTAGCCAGAGAGTGGGGAATCTTCGGTCTAGGCAGCTGTAGAGGCCAAGTCTTTTAGTTATACATTATATTTATGAGATTGAGGTTGGGAGGGAAATTAGATCAGTCATGATGAAATGGAGCAGCAGAGTCGATGAGCCAAACGGCATAATTCTGCTCCTATATCTTATGCTCTTAAACTGGAATCACAAAAGGATGCTCGACAGCTGTGGCAGGGCTTGAAATCACCTCCTGCAAACAGAAACCAAGTGACATAGGTAACACGAGGAAATCTGCAGATGCTGGAACCACAAAATGCTGGTGGAACACAGCAGGCCAGGCAGCATCTATAGGAGAAGCACTGTCGACGTTTTGGGCCGAGACCCTTCGTCAGGACTAACCGAAAGGAAAGATAGTAAGAGATTTGAAAGTAGTGGGGGGAGGGGGAAATGCGAAATGATAGGAGAAGACCGGAGGGGGTGGGATGAAGCTAAGAGCTGGAAAGGTGATTGGTGAAAGTGATACCGAGCAGGAGAAGGGAAAGGATCATGGGAGGGGAGGCCTCGGGAGAAAGAGGGGTGGGGGGGGGGGGGGGGGGGGGAAGCACCGGAGGGAGATGGAAAACAGGCAAACAACTAAATATGTCAGGGATGGGGTAAGAAGGGGAGGAGGGGCATTAACGGAAGTTAGAGAAGTCAATGTTCATGCTATCAGGTTCGAGGCTACCCAGCCAGTATATAAGGTGTTGTTCCTCCAACCTGAGTGTGGCTTCATCTTGACAGTAGAGGAGGCCGTGGATAGACATATCAGAATGGGAATGGGACGTGGAATTAAAATGTGTGCCCACTGGGAGATCCTGCTTTTTCTGGCGGACCGAGCATAGGTGTTCAGCGAAACAGTCTCCCAGTCTGCGTCGGGTCTCACCAATATATAAAAGGCCACACTGGGAGCACCGGATGCAGTATACCACACCAGCCGACTCACAGGTGCAGTGTCGCCTCACCTGGAAGGACTGTCTGGGGCCCTGAATGGTGGTGAGGGAGGAAGTGTAAGGGCAAGTGTAGCATAGGTAACAATAAGGCTTCGCTCCCAGATGAGTCCAATGTTCTTTATGCTCGCTTTAATTGTCAAAACATGGAGACACCTTCACAAAGTTATATAACACCCCCATGACCCTGTGATTTCAGTCTCTGAGGTTAACTTGAGAGCATCCTTCAGGAGGGTGAACCCACAGAACGCATCGGGCACATACAAGGTACCTGAATGAGTTCTGAAGACCTGAACTGATCAATTGTCTGGAATGTTCAGTGACATCTCTAACCTCGCACTTTTGTCAGTCTGAGGTACCCACCTGCTTCAAGCAGACTTCAATTATACCAGAGCCCAAGAAAAATCATGGTAACCTGCCTCAATGAATGAAGTGCTTTGAGAGGTTGGTGATGCAGCACTAACTCCTGCTTGAGGAATGACTTAGATCCACTCCAGTTTGTCTACTGTCACAACAGGCAACAGCAGATGCCATTTCATTGACTCTTCACTTAACCCTGGAACATCTGGACAGTCAAGATGGATATACAATGACTACAGCTCTGTATTCAACACTATCTTCTCCTCAAAACTAATAAGCTCCAAGACCTAGGCCTCAATACCTCCCTTTGCAATTGGATCCTCAATTTCCTTACTTGCAGACCCCAGTCATTTCAGATTGGCAACATCTCTTCCACAATGACCATCAGTACAGGTGCACCACAACGCTGTGTGCTTAGTCCCCTTACACTATTGACTTTATACTTACGATTGCGAGTCTAAGCACAGCTACAATGCCACATTTAAAATTTGCTGACAACACCACTGTAGTTGACCAAATCAAAGATGGTGACAAATCAGCATATAGATAATCTGGCTGAGTGTTGCCACAGCAACAACCTCTCATTCAATAATGTCAACAAGACGAAGGAGCTGATTGTTAACTACAGGAAGAGGAAACTGGATGGTCCATGAACCAGTCCTTATTGGGGGGGGGGGGGGGAATCAGAGGTGGAGAGGGTCAGCAACTTTAAATTCCTTGGCATTATCACTTCAGTGGATCTGTCCTGGGTGCAGCACCTAAGTGCCATGAGAAAGAATGAACAACAGCATCTCTACTTAGAAGTTCGCAAAGATTCACCACGTCATATAAAACTCTGACAAACTTGTATTGCTATGTGGTGGAGCGTATATTGACTGGTCACATCATGCCCTGTATGGAACCACCAATGTCCTTGAATGGAAAAATCGACAAAAATTAGTGGCCACAGCTCAGCCCATCACCGGTAAAGTCCTCCCCACCAGGGCCACAGGAAAGCAGCATTGATCAACAAGGACCCCCACCATCTGGGCCATGCTCTCTTTTCACTGCTGCATCAGGAAGATACAGTAGCCTCAGGTCCCACACCACCAGTTTCTGGAAAAGTTATGACTCCTCAACCAAAGGTTCTTGAACTAAAGGGGTTAACTTCACCCACCTCAGCACTGAACTGTTCAACAACCTGTGGACTCACTTTCAAGGACTCTTCATCTCATGTTCTCAATATTTATTTTTAGTGAGTGAATATTTATTGCTTATTTATTACGTTTTTGTATTTGCATAGTTTGTCTTCTTTTGCACATTGGTTGTCCATCTTTATTGTATGCAGTTTTTCATTTATTCTACAGTGCTTCTTTGTATTTACTGTGAATGCGCGTAAGAAAATGAATCTCAGGGTTGTATATGGTGACATACAAGTACTTTGATAATAAACTTACTCTGAACTTTGAAATGGAGATATTTTAAAACTCCAAATCATTTAAAAATTTTCAAACTATTATTCTGAATTAGTTTCTCCAAGTAGAATTAGAAAGTCATTCCTGCAATGATTTATTTTAAAAAGGTACTACAAATGAGTATTTAACTCTATTGTAATTGTGTCATAATCAAGTTGACTGTTCACTTAGGAACATCATGAATTTACTAAGTACAAACATGTTATTTAATAATGAAATAGCCACCACTAAATTTGCAATAATCTGCATCCTTGACTACTACTACTACTTTGTAGCCTTGGAGATTGTAGCATCTGCAGCATTCCATGTCTCCTTCATTTGCCTCAGTCTTTAAATGTTTCCCTTATTACAAGCAATGCCCTAGTTACCACCCAAAGGCACATGGGTCCGACTTTATGGTATAATAATGTTCCAAGATAGCCTAGATTTTGCAGAGAAGAATGTACAGCACAGCACAAGCCACAAAAATGTCATGGCATAACTGACAGAAACTACAGAGCTTCTCTATTCAGTTTGGAGATTTCCAGCAGGGAATCTATTATAAACAATCTGCATTAAGTTAGTGAGTTATTCCCCTTTCGTTTCATTTTCAGCCACAAAGCACTAAGTGTACTCTTTTAGATTTTTATTTCAGTACATTTTGCAAATATTAAGTGTTTTATTGCTTTAAATTTAATAGATTTTATTAATTTAAAGTTGAATCTTTACATCAAATGTGTGAAAAATATTTTGAAAGTCATGAATTGATTGAGCTTTTTGACAGCTTTGAAATCAGTTCAGCCACAAGGTATGACTTGTTTATTCACCAGTGTTCTTACAGAAATTTTCTTCTACTCTACAATCCACCTCTCCAACCTGTCCCTTACCCCAACAAGGCCATTTAAGTCTGCAATCAGTGTCAATTGAAAAATGCTCAACGTTCCATTTGCCAGGAAGAGACGGGCATTGTCAAAAGGTTAATGGGAAAGAACATCCAATAATCTGTAAAATCAGCTGGTGTGGGTTCAAAAATCCAGATTGCCAGAATGTTATGCATTGTTTAAGACTTTCTACACTTATAAAGTTAGGCTACATCCAGACCAGTTTCTATGATACCATACTAAATAATGCATTTCACAATTTATCAAGATATCAAGGATTAACATTTAAATTTTATATGCAAAAACGGAGTTCATTCTGAATAAAATATAATCCTCAATAAAATTACGGTAAACAGATAAATATACAATCGAATTACCATAGCAAATTAAATCCAAGACTGTTTTTTAAAAAAAAGTGTTATCCATGAATTGTGTAAGCCTACATAAGCAGTAGCACATCCCAATTAGAAGTAACTGGACTGCTTTATGAAATAGTTAAGAAAAAGTATACTTTGGAAAGAATGTATTTTTCAATTTGTTGAATGGTGGGATTTTTCTAATGTTCTCAAAGAAACTATTAACGTAAGCAACTGGATTCTTCTACTATTTCTAAGCCAACCTTTTAAACACAATGATTCTGAACATGGACAGTGCCTGCTTTGCCCATTTAAACTTAAAAGTTCAACAACTTGCACCATTACTACACAAGAGAGGTCCAATCAATATAGGATTTGTACATCACCTGCTCAGATTTCCATCTTGCACATCCTGTATTGAGCTACTAATATATACTTGACTCTCAGCAATTCCCTTTCATCTACCATCAAATTGACAAATATGGAGTCTACTAATGAGTTGAAGAAGTTCAACTTATTTTCCAAAGCTCTTCTCGACTTCTTCCTGTCTCTATCAACTCCTCTGCTCAAAGCCACTACACACCATTTCCCCCCCCCCCCCACAAATGAATCTGTGAACTCTTTCACACATGGTCCAAATTCAAATCCCACTTTACAAAATAACAACACTTTCCAAGTGTAGTGCTGAATAAATGCTGTAGTAACTGACACATGAACAATATTTGTAGCTGTTCATATAATGAGAGGTTGACAAGTTAAACTCTGGTGACTTCAGAGTTTGGGGACACAGTAGCAAATAGCTTGACATTAAATGAAATAATACTGTTGTATGACTAAGACATTTATCAGACTATCTGCTCCCTCAGTTGCATGCAAAGAACCCCAAAGCACTACTTTGATTGGTTTAAATTTGCTGCCCTACATCAATTTTTAATCCTTTGGGTAAAGTTATGTTTTTTGTTTGCAGATTACAGCACACAGATTATTTTTTCATCTTACACTACAATAGAGACTCCACTTCAAAAAGTACTTAATTTAAAATAAACGAAGAAACGAAGGGAATCCAGCTATATTCTCGATTAGTTTTTGTTTGTTAAGGGTTGTCCCAAGTAAGTGGCTACCCTGATTAACCAATGGTCCAATTAACTGGAATCCATTGTACTTTGCTTTCAGCCAGTTACTAAAATGGACCATTATAAATACACAAGGATTTCCCCCCAAAATAAACAAAATGTATTGAATTACTCCACATAAAACACACTGTGACACACATATTGCTGGAGGAACACAGCAGGTCAGGCAGCATCTATGGAAATGAATAGTCAACATTTCGGGCCAAGACCCTTTTTCAGGACTGAATGCGAAGGGGGTATGGGAAAAGATGAAGGAGGAATCTTATAGGAGAGAATAGTGGACCATAAAAGAAAAGGACAGGAACCCGGGAGAAGTACCAGTCAGGTGAGAAGTAGTAAAAGGTCAGAGTGGGGAATAAAGAAGTGGGGGGGGGGGGGGGGAGAGAGAATTTGTTTACCGGAAGAAATCAATATTCATGCCATCAGGTAGGAGGGTACTCAGATACTGCTCCTCCACCCTGAGGGTGGCTACAATTTGGAATTTTTGGAGAGGAGGCAATGGACCAACAAGTCAGAATGGGAATGGGAAATGGAATTTAAAAGTCTGGCCACCAGGAAGTCCCACTTGTGGCAGATGGTGCAGAGATGCTCAGTGAAGCGGTCCCCCAATTTACGACAGGTCTCACCAATGTACAGGAGGCTACATTGAGAACACTGGACACAAAAGACCACCCCAGCAGGTTGTAGCAGCATTACATGCAGTGGTCATAACATGATTGAATTCACCCTGCAGTTTGAGATAGAGAAGCTCAAGTCAGATGTACCAGCATTACAGTGAAGAGAATTATAGAGACATTAGAGAGAATCTGGTCAAAGTTGATTGGAAGGGAACAAAACATCAGAATAGCAATGGCTGGAGTTTCTGGGAGAAATTTGGAAGTTATTAGATACATCCTAAAGTAGTAGTATTCTAAACGGAGGATGATGCAACCGTGACTGAAAAGGGAAGTCAAATGCAACACGAAAACAAAAGTCAAGGCATATAATATAGCAAAAAACTGGGAAGTTAAAGGAATGGAAAGCTTTTAAAAACCAACAGAAGGCAACTAAAAGAGCCACAAATGGAGAAAAGATTAAGTATGATGGCAGACTAGCCAATAATATAAAAGAGGATATGGTAAGTTTTTTCACTTATACAGAATTGTGCAAAAGTTTAGCAACATATATAGGGTGCCTGAGACTTTTGCACAGTACTATATTTGTCAATGTGGAGTAGAGAGCAAGTTTGTAAATCGGGCAGGGGCAAAGGATGTTCGGAATGATGAGGGCGGAGCAATGCAGGAGGACTGTGGTACAGGTGACAGAAAGACTGCCAGGGGTGGGGGGCTGGAAGCACTGCTGACCAGTAAATCACAAACTTTGTGCAAGATTTTATCTTGGTCTTCAAATGTTTTTTCCTCAATTCATCCAACGCTCTGATGGTGCATTGAAGATGTAGGTGAATTATTACAATAATCTGACCAATACAGTGTTAGATTATATTTCCAGGTAAGATCAATTCTAACATGTTTTTCTCATTGCATGAATAATTTATTACAGAGTATTTGTTCAAGACTGGAACAACATTAAATGACGTAGTGGACGGCCGATTCCAAATTACTTTTCACCCACTTCAGGATCATTCAAAGTGTGTGATTATGGCTCCAGGAACCAAAGTTCCACAGAGTATTTGAATTGTGCCAATTTGGTGCAAGTGGCTCCCTTGCTGGTGCTGAAGCAAAAGGTACATATAAATTTTCATTACAAAATAATAAATGTACTTTAAGTTTGATTTTGCATTTGTTTACTTGGATTTTCAAAGAAAAAGCTATTTAGGAATTAATATTAATTTAGGGTGGAAAGCATCTCATCTTTTGCACTGTGGTGGAACATTGGTTTGCAAGGTATTGTGGCCTGCATGTGAAGGGAAAATTGGACATAGAAAAAATTGTATTACCAAGTTACAAGTCATAACTAAAAGCACAGATTCAGTATTGTAGAATGCCAGGAATAGGTTTGGTCATTAGGTATCCTTAAATAGCTGAACTTCCTTCCACTATATAATGCTGATCACTCCCTGTAGATCTGTGTATTCAGTATGGACAATTAACAGAGTTAGATTTAAAGATTTAAATCATTACTACTTCAAATTTGAAAAAAAAACACCACACACAGAACGTTTTCAGCCAGATCATGGTGGTTCAGTATTGCCAGCAGTGGTCTGGTTCTTGATTGTTCTGTTCGTGAAGCACCTATTTTGCCAGTTTCCAGAGGTTGCTGGTGGCATGGCCTCTTATGGTGCAGTCCACAGCTATTGGCAGTTTAAAAGCAATGAGCAACACTTAATATTTTAGTTGTCTGTGATATAAACATTTACAAGATTTACTCCAAGTCCTGAACAAGGATCTCAGCCCGAATCCTAGACTATTTATTCATTTCCATAGATTGCACCTGACCTTCTGAGTTCCTCCAGCATTTTGTATGGGTTGCATTGGATTTGCAGCATCTGCAAAATTTCTTGTGTTTGAAGACTGACTTTTGTCATCATTTACTTTAATTTTAAGATTTAGAAGAGTGAAAGAAACTGCTGTATATAAGAATGATCCTTTCAGGAGAATCAGTGTTAGCCTACAAAATTCAACCTATTATTACAAGATATTAAGATATTAAGAGGTGTACAAGATATTAAGAGGAATAGACAGAGTGGACAGCCCGCCTCTTTCCCAGGGCACCACTGCTCAGTACAAGAGGACATGGCTTTAAGTTAAGGGGAGGGAAGTTCAAGATGGATATTAGAGGAAGGTTTTTCACTCAGAGAGTGGTTGGTGCGTGGAATGCACTGCCTGAGTCAGTGGTGGAGGCAGACACACTAGTGAAGTTTAAGATACTACTAGACAAGTATATGGAGGAATTTAAGGTGGTGGGGTTATATGGGAGGCAGGGTTTGAGGGTCAGCACAACATTTTGTGGCGAATTGCCTGTAATGTGCTGTACTATTCTATGTTCTATTACACGTCATTTGATGTTCTCAGGTATTCCCTGTCGATTGAGGACAACTTGCTCCCTTTCAGTTTTCTGGATTGAGGGGGCTGATGAAACCAATGTGGGATGTCAAAGGATATGGAAACAAGCAGTCCATGTCCAAATGAACCATCAGTTTTCATTAGCACCAGTCTTTTACGTACCCTAAGTTTTCACCGACTCCCACCACTTTCTACCACAAATCTATATTTGACTACCAACCTGCATGTCTTAATGGTCATGGGAAGGGACCAGCACCCAGGGAAAACATGTAAACTCTACCCAGATAACTCCAGAGATTAGGATTGATCCCGGGCATCAATGCCAGGAAGCATGACACAATCTTGGACTACCTGCAGCAAGTCACACCACAAAAATATCAACGTTATCTCTGCAAGATCTTTCAAATCCAAATCTACTGGAAGGAAAAGCTCCAAGGTCAGCTAACACAGAAATCCAATTAGTCATTTGGCTACATTGGGAAAGTCACATTGTTCACAGGCTCAATATTAAATTCCTAAAGCTCTGCCACAGGACGAGTTTAACAAGCAGTCAAAGGAGAGGATTCAAAGATGTGCTCAAAACACTTCCAAGGAACTCCTGGCTTGTGACAGCTCAAATGGGTGATGAAACAATTTAAAAGCCATTCAGAGCCTGGAATTAATGCACTAGGAGTTCACAAACACCTTTGAAAATGGTGAACAGAGAGCATTGCCTAACGAACTACCCATTCACTCTCCCAGTCAGGCTCTTGCTGCACCAGCCTCGGAAGAGTCTGCAATTCTCTCACTGGCCTTTAGTCACAAAACTAGTGAGTAAGCAAGGTATCCTCTTGAGAGTTTACCAAAGAAGCCAATTCAATGTACTGGCTAAACAGAGAACTACTTGTATATCAGGACTGATTCTCATGCTTTTCCTGCTGCTTAATTTCCATGTCAGATCTAAACTCCATGAAATAGCTAGCTTCTGCACAGGCACCACAGTCTGAGCCAAACATGCCACACCAAAACCACTCCAGATCCACAGAAAAATCAGATGATTGCACCCAATTTAACAAAAGCAGTAAGTGCAGGTGAGAGGGTAGCAAAGCAGCATGTGACCGGGGTGTCGCAGACAAATATTAAGACCCTATTATCCATTACTTATGGTGTTTCAGTGGTGATTCAGTTGCCCATTTGAGAGAATTCATGACCCATTCCCACATCCTTCAACAGAAAAACCTGAGGTGGCATGAAAGATGAGAAAGAGAACACATTTTCAATATTCCTGATATACACATTCATGAATAATTGAACAAATAAATTAAATACTATTTCCATTGTACTTTTCATGATCACAGGATATCCTAAAACATTTTATAGAAAATGAAGTACTTCTGCAAGTGTAACCATTGTTGCAATATAGGAGGTACGGCAGTAAATTTCCACATCAGAGCTCACAATATAAAGATGACATTCAGAGAATCTACAGGCAATACTGGCTAACTGGGAAGAACTCTCCTCTTTTCTCCAAATACTGTAGTTGAATCTTTTGCTTCCATCTGCAGCAATGAACGTGCCCTCAGTCTGCACAAATCATCAATGCAGTACTGCATAAATGTGACTACCTAACTTGTGTTAAAAGTCCCTGTTTTTGGAGCACCACCTTTTTACACAACAGGCATCACTGACCTTTTTTTCGTTTCGATGGAAAGGAAAAAACTATAGTTAAATACATTGTTAAATAAAAATTATAATAAGAATTCCATTAACAAAATGATGCAAAATAACCAAAAAATATGAAGTTTATATAATTTCCATTTGTCTGGTTCACACTCAGATCAAAACACTGATGTGAACTTGCATCCTATCCGATTATAAAACAACTTATTTTTAGCCCATTATTATTACACACTCTTTGCAGTAGCCAAAACGTTTTTACAATCCTTTCCAGACCTCCACTCCTCCAATACTTTTCTTGGTGGGCTTTGATTCTCCATTTGGTCCAACTCCTCCAGAGCTCAGCACTCTACATCTATCATGCACAATTTAATATGCTCACCTCGCCCATTCAATTAGCTTGTCATTCTTTACCAAGAACTGCCATATCCTTATTCCTCTCAATTTTTAAATCCATCTTGAAAGAACATCTTTCTGAATACCTCCCTTTACTCTCATACAATGGTTTGGTGCCCTACTTGTATGACACATTGGAACACTTCCTACCAAAGTAGTGACTGTGTAAAGCTAATTAAATCTGTTGGCATCAGATGAAGTGTCTTGTGAAATATAGTAATCATACTTTTATTACAGTGATTATGTAAATGTGAACAATAAACTCTAGAAACCAATTCTTTAACCAAGATTTATTTTCTTAAAAGCAGAACTTTTGAACATGGATATAATGTGAGTTGCTTTCAAAAGTTGGAAAGATTTACTAGCAGCACTTGACAAAAATATATTCCATCTAAATATCCAAACCTTGTTTATGATTGGTATTAGCTGAGCAGCAAGTCTGAAAATGAATTAAAATGATCAGATGAGGAGCATAATCTAACGACGTGAATTTTTAAATAAGGGCTTACTGGATTAATCTCATGATCATGTAATTTTTTTTGAACCAGCCATTACACCCATTGCAGGCAATTTGTGACCATCAAATATAGAAGAGAAAATTAATTGCTGCCTATTGAGCAGCTGCGATAAACAGTAATCAACGGCTGTGGTGTGTACATTTCAAAGTTATTTGATAAAGATATTCTGAAATATAAATGATTTGCACAGAAAGCACTTTGGTCAAAAGAATTAAACTACTTGAATAATCTTTCAAAAGGTTTTTGTAAATAAAATGGCTCAACATTTCTCCATGTGCTTTTAAATACAACTTATAATTTTGCAAAGTTAATGACCAAGTTGCATATTAAAAATGACAAAACACAAACGATATAAAAATTTTGATACTGCATTTTCAAATCTTATTGCTTATTTGCCATACTGGAACCTTCTGACCTCGTTTTAAATTGTCTATGAAGTACTTCTAAATACTGTGAATGAAAAAGTTTAAAGATAATAGGTTTTTAAAACAAATCCACTCAACTTTTCCCATATCATATTTTTACCCATTTAGCCTATTAAACTGCTTCTGCTAAATACAGTGAATAACAAAGGTGTTCAATAATTTGATACTCAGCATGTTAGGCAGCTTCTTTGCAGAAACAAAGACCTTTCATCCAAACACTGTCAATCAAAAGCACTTAAATGCTGTTGTTTCCCTCTCCATAGATGCAGATTGACCTATGGTGCACTGCCAGCCTTCTGTATGTTTATTCTAGATCCCTACTGTTTATTTCCACTTTGAATAATGCCCATGTACAATAAAAGCAAGTAATTGTACATTTACATTTCCTTGCCACGCAATCACAACATTTCCACACATCAGGAAGATTTCTAGAGATAAAATTATATTGCCAACCTTTACAAATGAACCATTAGATTTCCTATTCAACAAACAGACCCAGCTTATTAAATGGCACAAGTGTCACGACTGGCAACTAATGCTCAGTTTCCAGGAAATCCCCTCCCTAACTGTTTTATCATTTTACTGAATTATTTGAAATACTGTACATTAATGTGGATAATTTTACAAAACATACGAAACCTGTGACAGATTATGTTCCACGCTGTTCAAACAAAACAATCTGCATCTTTCTTCTGTCTCTTCAAATTATTTCTATCCTTAAATGCATCCAATTTCTCCGCCTTATTTACAAGCTCCTGGACAGCCTTTCTCCATTCTAACTTCGTATACAGTTTCTAGATCCACAAGCTAGATTTTATAGTTTAAAAAAATGCTGAAATGTGATATCTACTGAACCATCGTGTAAGATTTCAATCTTGTTTTTGCACCAAGCTAGGACCAGTGGAGAATTATATAGCACTGTCACTTTTGCACGGACGAACAACTAAAGATGCAGAACAACATCGAGAACAGAAGACTTTCCAAACTGTAAATCAACAAAGTACAAATCAGAGACAAACAATTTAGGTGCTTCCCAAAAAAGAGAAACACTTCAATAAGCCAAATCATTAAAACCTACAGATTAGCAAGAGGGGGAAAAACGTTGTTCGTGTCATTCAGTTTCCATGCACTAATAATAATTTGGTCAAAAAGTAACAAAAAAATCCAAGTTAATGCCCGGTTGACCAAACAAATGCAGCCGGTGTCAGGCAACCACACAAACATTTGTAACACATAAAAGTTTAAAATTCAACCTTAAGACAACCTGTTTCAACGAGCAATGTCTCTCATTCAATCAAAGAAACCACAACATGTTTTCGCTAGCCTCTGGCTGCTTCACGTTTCTGCTGCAACATAACTTTGGACAGTATTAGACCGGGAGAGTCCAATCTCTTCTGCAACAAGTTTCTAATCAACCTTCTTAGAGGGCGGTGTTGGGGGGGGGGGTAAAGTATGGGGGTCCTATACTTTCATTTTTCATGTTTGCAAAACGGCATTTGTCCACACACCATGCACAAGGCTAAAGAAACGTTAAGGATATTTAGGGGCCTAGCGGGGCCTGCAAGGGTGCAAAGTAGAAGCGACGCTACAGCTCCCACTCCAAAAAAAATAAACTTTCTTCCTTGCAACTTACGTGCAACTCAAAGTAGATAAATAAAATCATGCAAGCAAACCAACAAGCAGAGAGTCACGTACCAGACGGAGCCGTAAGCGCCGGATCCGACAGGCGAGAGGTTTTGATATCTCTCCGGCACTTCCCAGATTGTCTTATTCAACTCCTGCCTGTAAAAGTGCGGCCTGACTTCTGACATGGTGCAGAGTCTGCTCGCCCCTTTGAGGAGGAGGAGGGTGTCAGCCAGATGATGGAAAGAATTAATTGAAGAGAGTATGTATTAAAAAAAAAGATATCCCCCCCCCAAACAAAATATGCGCTCGCAGCTCAAGCTGTAAGTTGTAAATCACAATTTAAAGCAGAAACCCATCCTGCTGAGGGCTCCGCAGCGCCGGAGCAATAAACGCACGTTTGACAATCGGCAGCCAAGCGCTCGAGCTCCCACTCATTCCACTTCCCCTTTCGGCCGCAGTGACGTCAGGCAGCTCTCCTCCCCCCGCACCCGAACCGAACCGAACCGAACCAGCGCGCGCCTCGCATCGTTCGGGGATTGCGTCATGCTTCCTGGCATCGATGCCCGGGAGGGTCGGCCGCGCGATCGCCCCCCCCGCGCCTCCTCCCGCCCCGCGCACGCGCACGCGCTGGAGGACCTGTCACTCAGGCGACCGTTCGATCCTGTCGGATGCAGGTATCGCCGATCGCCTTTTGCAGATGTTGAGTGTAATTTCTCGCTGAGGGGAGGGGGTGAGTGAAACATCTATTATACACTTGAACCCACCTCCTGATGCAGTGTCAGTGACTGGCTCAGATTAGTTGTAATGCTGAAAGAAGAAAATGAATACTTCCCACCCTTTTCCATCACCTAAGACACTTCCCTTACACTCTGCAAGCTCACGGTGATTGGCTTTGCGTGATTTTGCAGGAGATATATTTCCTTCAAGACTTATTTTCAATATGCAAATTGATATGTATCACTTCTGGAAATGAATACGTAACTCAGTTTCACATGTTGCATTTTAAAGACATAAAATTTGAGATGCCTTCCTTTTTTCCCCCTGAACCATTGCTTCTTCTTTACTGGAGTTGAGGGACTCCTTCATCACATGTCACTCCACTTCTTCTCATATCAAGAGCAAAAATAAAGCTCTTTACAGGAGAATATTAAAGTCTTGATTGAGCTACATGAGGAAATAATAGTACAATAAGAGATGGGTTTTGATGAGAGATTTTAAAAAGCAAGGAGAGGTATCCTTAAAATTCGGTTACTTTCATATTTTTATTGTAACCTACAGTAATTTTTAATGTATTGTTCTGTACTGCAGCAGGCATGCAACAAATTTCATGATGTAAGTCTGTTTCTGATTCCTAATTTAGCAGTTTCGTAAGTTAGTATCTCAGCATTTGAAAACACAGCTACCAGAGGTGAATTAGTTAAATTGTGAATGTAAGAGATGCTAGCAATGGAGGAATGCAGAAATAAAAACAGAAAATAATGGAGATACTCGACAGATCCGGCAGACTCTGTGGTGTGAGGAAAACCGGGTCAGTGATTCAGGTTTATGACTTCTCATCAGAACTGAAACATGAGAAATCATCTTACAGAGAGATGGGGCCGGGTGAGGAGGATGAGGTGAGGGGAGCAGAGGAAGTCAGAGTTGTAGCTGCAGGAGATTATGAACACAACAAAATCTGCAGATGCTGGAAATCCGAAACTACCCACACAAAATGCTGGAGGAAATCTGCAGGCCAGACAGCATCTATGGAAATGAATAAACAGTTGACATTTTGGGCCGGGGCCCTTCTTCAGGACATGGAGCTAATCTTGTAAATTATTTTTACTCTGGCATCTCCCCCCTTCCTTTCCAGTCCTGAAAAAGGGCCTCGGCCTGAAATGTCACCTGTTTATTCATTTCCATAGATTCTGCCGGACCTGCTGAGTTCTTCCAGCATTCTCTGTGTGTTGCCTAGGAGATTATGAAGCTGGGGAGAAAAGGCTATAGGAGTATGAAATTGAGGATAAAATTATTAAATTGTTGTGTTCTTTAACCAGAAAATCATACATGCAAATCCAATCAGACTAGATAACAATGCCCATTATGAGTGAGGGTATCTGGATGACCAAAAATACAAGGAATGGAAGATGGGAAATTGACCAGGAATGCATTCGAATTGTCAGGGTTTGAGGTAAACAAGACATCACTAACAGCTTCATTACCAGATGACATGAAGAAGGGCAGGGTTGAGCAATATGATGGAGATGAAATACTGTTGATATGGATATGGTATTTGAAGTTCATCTGCAGGTCAAACATGGTGTGAAGGTTCTGAAGGAATTTGTTCAGCTTTATACAGTGATACAGCTTGGTGACAGGCTCTTCTAGCCGAACAAGCCAGCACTGCATAATTATACCCATGTGACTAGTGCTCCTTTGGACTGTGTGAGGAAATCTGAGAACCTGGAGGAGATTCACGGCATCATGGGATGAATGTATGAGCTCCTTAGAGACAGTGGCAGAACTGAACCCTGGTGATTAGCGCTGTGATAGTGCTAAATGTTATGCTATGGTGCTGCCCCCTTTACGTTAAATGCTTGAGATACGACAGCATTTTTAGAGCATTGTGTAAGCATGTAGTACTCACTGCCTGTGGTTAACTACATATACCTGTCTGACACGCCCCCCCCCCCCCGCCCCCGGCTGACTGCCCCTGTGGCTCCTCCCACAGACCCCTGTATAAAGGCGATTGGAGTTATTGATGGTGCGTCACTGCCCATTATGTCGTTGATGTTTAAGGCAGCAATCCATCTCTGTCTGTCCTTGGCCATCTTCTCCATTGTGCCCCAGTTGTAGTTCAGAGTCTTGGTCTTGTACATATAACTCACACACACAACACATACTGTTGAAGTCAGTCTTGGAAGGTAAACATGTATTGCAGATGGGATGATAACCAGAATCAATTGTTTCATCATGTGACTTGCTCTCATACATTCAAACTAGAAATTCAAAGTTTTTTGGAGATTTTATCACAATTAGAGTGACTAGTTTGACAAACTTTCTGATATTTCAGTATTGTAAGTTGTACACATTGCTTAGCAAATTAGAAGAGTGAAGAAGGATAATGGCGAGTTAGAGCTGGGCTTTGTCATGGAATTAGAGAACAAAAGGAGGCTATACAACTTTTTAAATCAGTTCTCGGTAAGAATATGTCAGTAGATCTTTCCCCTGTTTCACGTAGCCCTGAAACTGCAATTTTATCTTTCAAGTTTGATCCAATTTGCAATGGCAAGTTTTGATAGACCAACTCCACTACCCTGTCAGACACTGCATATAACCACAGACTATGCAAAAATCACCTACCAACTTAAGTTCTTTTGCCAGTCACCTTAAATCTACCTCCTGTAGTTCTTTGTCCTCTACTAAGAGCAGTTTCCTAATATCCAGACTCTTGTAATTTTGAACCATTTTGTAATTTCTTCTTTTAACCATCCACCACCATGCTGAATATTTCCAGGTTATCCTGTATCTCAGGTTCATGTTTAAGTTCAGTTTATTGTCATTCAGCCTTATACATGTATATTGCCAAACAAAACAATGTTTCTCCAGACCAAGGTACACGACATAGTACATATAACTCACACACACAACACATACTGTTGAAGTCAGAAGTTTACATACAACTTAGCCAAATACATTTAAACTCAGTTTTTCACAATTCCTGACATTTAATCCCAGAAAACATTCCCTGTATTAGGTCAGTAAGGATCACTACTTTATCTTAAGAATGTGAAATGTCAGAATAATAGTAGAGAGAATGATTTATTTCAGCTTTTATTTCTTTCATCTCTTTCCCAGTGGGTCGGAAGTTTACATACACTTTGTTAGTATTTGGTAGCATTGTCTTTAAATTGCTTAACTTGGGTCAAACGTTAGTCAGAACTGGTGTAACTGAGTCAGGTTTGTAGGCCTCCTTGCTCGCACACACTTTTTCAGTTCTGCCCACAAAATTTCTATCAGATTGAGGTCAGAAAATGATGTCAAGTCTGGTTCATCCTTGGGAGCAATTTCCAAATGCCTGAAGGTACCTCGTTTATCTGTACAAACAATAGTACGCAAGTATAAATACCATAGGACCACACAGCCGTCATACCGCTCAGGAAGGAGATGCATTCTGTCTCCTAGGGATGAATGTACTTTGGTGCAAAAAGTGCAAATCAATCCCTGAACAACAGCAAAGGACCTTGTGAAGATGCTGGAGGAAACAGGTAGACAAGTATCTATAACCACAGTAAAAAGAGTCCCATATCAACATAACCTGAAAGGCTGCTCAGCAAGGAAGAAGCCACTGCTCCAAAACTACCATAAAAAAAGCCGGACTATAGTTTGAAAGTGCACATGGGGACAAAGATCTTACTTTTTGGAGAAATGTCCTCTGGAACTGTTTGGCCATAATGACCATCATTATGTTTGGAGGAAAAAGGGTGAGGCTTGCAAGCCGAAGAACACCATTCCAACTGTGAAGCATGGGGGTGGCAGCATCATGTTGCAGGAGTGCTTTGCTGCAGAAGTAACTGGTGCACTTCACAAAGTAGATGGCATCATGAGGAAGAAAGATTATGTGGATATATTGAAGCAACATCTCAAGACATCAGCCAAGAAGTTAAAGCTCGGTCGCAAATGGGTCTTCCAAATGGACAATGACCCCAAGCATACCTCCAAAGTTGTGGCAAAATTGCTTAAGGACAAAAAAGTCAAGGTATTGGAGTGGCCATCACAAAGCCTTGACCTCAATCCGATAGAAATTTTGTGGGCAGAACTGAAAAAGCGTGTGTGAGCAAGGAGGCCTACAAACCTGACTCAGTTACACCAGTGCTGTCGAGAGGAATGGAACAAAATTCCAGCAGCTTAACGTGAGAAGCTTGTGGAAGGCCACCCAAAATGTTTGACCCAAGTTAAACAATTTAAAGGCAATGCTACCAAATACTAACAAAGTGTATGTAAATTTCTGACCCACTGGGAAAGTAATGAAAGAAATAAAAGCTGAAATAAATCATTCTCTGTACTATTATTCTGGCATTTCACATTCTTAAGATAAAGTAGTGATCCTAACTGACCTCAGACAGGGAATGTTTTCTAGGATTAAATGTCAGGAATTGTGAAAAACTGAATTCAAATGTATTTGGCTAAGGTGTATGTAAACTTCTGACTTCAAAGTAACATTACCATGAATAAATTAATAAATAATAAGATACATAATTAATTTCTCTCTCTGGCCCCTGGCAACAAGCCAACAAATCTAGTAATCTGGCTTCCACCACCTTCACTGGCAAAGAATTCCAGACTCAGTACTATCTAGGAGAAGAAATTTATCTATACCTTGGTTTGAAATGATTGGCCCTTATTTTGTCTCTACTGTATGTTCCCTATGAATCCTGCTAGTGAAAACATCTCAATGTCTACATCGTTAAGATTATCAATTGACTTACATGTTTCAGTTAAGTCACTCCTCATATTTCTAAACTCCAAGATACATAGCCCCAAACTGTCTTAACTCTGTTGATAGGACAGCCAATTCATCTCAAGAATTAGCCTGGTGAATCTCTGTTGTATGGCCTCCATTGCTATTATAGCTTTCTTTTTATAGAAAGTGAATAAACTGCACAGTATTCAAGGTGTGGCCTCACTAACAACCTGTGCAAAACCTCCCTATTCTTAAATTACAACCACTTTGAAAAAATATGCCAGTATGGCATTTGTCTCCTTAACTACATTTTGGACCAGCTTTTTAACTTTTTTTGTGTTTCATATACTAAAAAAATCGAGATCCCCCTGAACTCCATTCATTCACAATCTCTCTGCACTTAATTCCTCTTCCAAGGTGCTTGATCTCATTCTTCTCACACTGAGCTGCGTTTGCCAGCTCTGTTACCCATTCCCTCAAGCTATCTATATCCCACTGCAGAATCGCCTTATCCTTATCAAACCATTCCCATCTACCTATACTTGGATCACTGGTAAACTTGGAAACCTTCCACTTTCATCCCTCTTAAGGTTATTAATGTAAAAAATAAATGAGAGTCAACAACCAGTCCCTGAGGTATTTCACTATTTATATCCTTCCAACTTCTTTATATCAACTATTTGTTTTCTATCAAACAGCCAGTGTTCAGTCCATGTTAATATGCTTCTACCAATACTTTGGGCGCTTAATTTACGCACAAGATTCTTATGTGGCCCCTTTTAAAATTTATTTTAGAAATCCATGCATACTCTCTAGATTCCCTACTGTCCTATAGATTTGCTGAATATGCCCACAGGAAAAAGACTCTCAAGGTTGTATGTGGTGACATGCATGTACTTTAATAATAAACTTACTTTGAACCCTGAACTTACGACTTCTTTATCAGATCCTCAAATAACTTAAGAAAATTTGTCAAACATAATTTTCCTTTCATAAAGTATTAGATTACACTGGACAGCAATTTTTTTGGAAGTGTTGCTTCCTCAGAATTTTTGTTTGTTTATGATAGACTGCTTGAAGCTGAACATAAATATAATTTCAGACTGCATGTATCACATAGGAAATTGAAGAAACAAGAAGTTAACTTTTATTGAATATAATGCATTTAATTGCATAATGGTGCTGACACTTTGCAATAGTTCAACTAAGCTAAAAATGTTTTGTTGATGATTTTCATTTGTACACAGTGACTGAGGCTTCTCCCTTAAGTGTCCAACAATAATCATCTAGCATTCATGGATTCCAGTTGCCCTGATACTGTTTCTCCATGACCGCAATGTCCTGGTGAAGCCATTCACCATGTTCATCACTGACAGTGCCAAGATTTGGAGGGAAGAAGTCTAAATGGGTATGCAGGAAATAAATCTTTAGTGACATGTTGTTCTTAATGGTTCTGTGTGCTTGGAGCATGTTGTCAGCCAGCTGCGCGTAGTTTGATGCTCCATAGTTGCCAAGAAAGTCTTCCCACAACAACCTTCAATGCCTTCTGGTCCCATTGGAGTTCTTCACATTGCCTGTGATTGATGACCTGTTTGATTTGAGGACCAACAAAAATGCCTTCCTTAATCTTGGCACGTTATTCTGACTTCAATTATGAATTGCAGTAACAAATACAGGTCACGGCTGGTGGCGCAGTGACATCAGCGCTGGACTCCGGAGCGAGCGAAGGTTCCCGAGTTTGAATCCAGTCAGGTCGCTTCCGGACACACTCTCTATCCGTGCCGGGTTGAGTGTCGAGCTCACAACTCGGCCTCGTGACAAAAAACACTGCGCTGTGAGAAGCACGTGGGGGACCACTCACAGAATCTTTCCTCCAAGACAACCACTTGAAAAAATAAGTGGTCGCCGAGGCTCTGACAGAGTATGGCACACACAAAAAAAAACAAACATAAGCAGTTTTTTTAAAAAGGTGTGTGATAGGGAAATTTCATGGTGATTTTCATGATCAGCAGCCCAAAATCCATAAATTACAACTGGAAGTATTCAAGAAGCAAAATCTTTGTGGTCCAGTGTTACTAAGCAGACCGCTTGTACAATAAGATGATCTCTTGACCTCACAGTCTATTTTGTCATGACCTTGCACCTTCGTGTGTGCTTGCTCTGCACTCTCTCTATAACTGTGATACCTTATTCTCATTCTGTTTTTGATTTTCCCTCATACTACTTCAGTGTACTGATGCAATGAAATGATGTGTATGGATGGAACACAAAATAACGATTTTCACTGTATCCAGGTACAAGAGACAATAATAAATCAATTTTAAAAAATTTTGACTAGGTTTTATTACACTCTGCTTTATTAAATGATTACATTTTTTTCTCTTTGATTTCTTTATGTTAAATGGATTTTAACATTGTTCCCCAACTTCTGTCTTTGAGGCTTTTTGAACAAAGGAAATTGTGATACATTGGCTGTCTTCCAATTTTCTGGAACATAGTCTGTTTCAAAATATTTCAATTAAAATTTCACTACCCCTGCAGCCACTTCCGTTCAATCACATGAGCAGAAGGTTTGTATTGTATATCACATCTGTTTATTTAAAGTAAATAAAATGTTGCAACTTAACATCTGAGCTCATAGAATGGTAGGATCCACAGAATGGATACACTACTAAAGAGTATTTGGCCTATAATTTCTGCACAGGCTTTCTAACAGAGTGAACTCTCCAGATCCAGCCACTGGTCCTTTCTCCCTAGTCTTGCTAATTTTTCTCCTTCGTCTATTTATCCAGTTCCCTCTTGAAGGCCACGGTGAGGCATGTCACCACCACATCTGCAAGCAATGCCTTCTGGATCCCAGCCACATACTAAATAACAATAAATCCTCCTCAAGTCACTCTTCCTTAACATTTTAAAACAATGACCTCTGGTTTTCAATTCCTCTCTGTCTAGACACATCATCATTTTTTACACTTCCATAATTCTCCTCAGTCTTCTCTTCTCCTATGAAAACAGTTCCAGTCCCTTTAATGGATGCTTGTAGCTGTAGTCTTTCATAATAGGAAGCATTCCTTTAATTGGTGCAGGTCGAAGGGGACAGGCCAAACTTCTTCAGCCTCTGGAGTGAGCTTTCTTGACTGTGGCATCAGGTAGTTTCACCAGGACAAGTTATTGGTGCTGTTCATTCTTAGGAATTTAAAACTTTTAGCCCTTTCGATTTTAGCACTGCTTATGTAGGTAAAAGCATGTGCACCCCCTCCTTCCTGAAGTCAACAACCAGGTCTTTTGTTTTGCTAACATTAAGGAAAAGGTTGCTTTCATGATGCCATATCACTAGGCCATATATGTCAAACTCAAGGCCCGCGGGCCAAATCCGGCCCGCGGTGGAATTATCTTTGGCCTGCGAGTAATATCTAATTACTATTAAAGCTGGCCCCAGTAATCGAAGCGCCTATGGCGTATGATATGGCTAATGCTGAGTTTATTCAGGTACCAGGTTTTCAGGGTTTTTAGTGTTTATTCGGCAGTCTTGCTCGGCAGTCTTCTTCATAAGAAACGGAATTTGTAAAGTGAAACACTTTGTAGTTATAGCAGAGACTGAGACACGAGAGCAGGCTGAAAAAACGGAGGCAACGAAAGCTGCGTTCGCACACGTCCGACATGAAGCTGCATTTTGCTCAATCCGGCCCGTGACCTAAAATGAGTTTGACACCCCTGCACTAGGCTCTTTATCTTCTTCCTGTAATGCAGCTCAACATTATTTGAGGTAAGGCCCACTACTATGATATCATCTGCAAACTTCTAGATGGAGTTAGGATAGAATCTGGCCAAGCAGTCAAGAGTGTACAGGGAATAGAGTAGTGGGCTGAGGATGGAGCCCGGTAGGGCACCAGTGTTGAGAAGAATTGTGGTGGAGGTGTCGCTGTCTATCCTTATTGATTGTGGTCAATTGGTCATGAAGTCAAGGATCCAGTTGCAAAAGACAGTATTGAGTCCCAGGTTAGGAGTTTGGAGATGAGTTTGCATGGGATTATAGTATTGAAGGTACAGCTGTAGCTAATATATGCAATTCGCTATGAACAAATCCAGGCTGATTTCTCCTATTTATTCCATTTTCCTGCAGATAACTATTATCCCAGATCAATGTTTTAAAAAGTACTTTCCACCACTGTAGTTAAACTGGCTTACATTTGCTAACCACGTCCTTCCTTCTTTTGTGAATAAGGGAATAAAATTTTCTGTCAGCACCCTCCTATCCAAAGAGTAATTGTGGTCAAAGCCTGATTATGAACTGTTCTGTCCATAAAGGAGCTCAAAAAGTTTGATATCAAATGGCATGAATTTTCACACATCTAAAATAACTACTCCAATTCAAGTATTACTTTTAAGATTAATTTTTTTAATTGGCCTATTAATATATTGATTTCCAGTAGTCTGGTATTCCTTTGTCAGTGATTGCTATAATTTGTAAAACCAAATTTAGCTATTAAGTAATATACATTTATTTATAAATTTAGGTGCAAACCACCATTGTTCTAATTAAAACTGTAATTTAATTAGAGACTGAGATTTTTTGTCATTTCTTTAATTTTAAACCTTGAACTCTTTCTAATATGTGGAAAACTGATTAGATATATTACTAATCAAAAAGTTATGAATTACAAGCATTATGGAATCTAACTGAGGAGGTGCAAATGTTGCTCAATTTTCTGCTTTCCACTTCATCATTCCCTCCCACTACCAATCTCTGCTAAAGAAAAGTCACTATCTTCTGTTTTATTACGTTCTAATACAAAACACAAACTTACAACACTGAGAAGATATTTGCCTTTTCCTCAGACAACATTCGCTCTTCTATCTGCTTTTAATACTCAATATCCAATTTTCACAAATCATGCATTTTGCATCACATTTTTAAAAATCTACTTATTTGATGTTGATATTGCTGGCAACGGATATTTAGTGACTTGGAGGGGGATTTCCAGAGTCTTATGACCCCACGCCCTTTGTCCTTATCTCCAGACAATGTGTAGTCTTCGGGCCTGCTCTCCAGTGGGAAAGTGAGTAAAGGAAGGTAGCTGGTAGAGAATTTAAACAGATTGTTATGCTTTGGTGCACCTTGACTTTGGCATCTTGTTGGAGCTTCAGTTACCCAGGTAATGGAAGAATCACTCTCCTGCCTTGTGCCTTGCAGATAATGGAAAGATTTTGAGAAGTTGAGGTATAAAAAGTTTAAAAGTTCAAAGCTTAAAGTACATTTGTATGAATGAGTGCATACTATATACAACCTTGAGATTTATCTTCTTACAGGCAGCCACAAAACAAAAAAAAACAACATAAACCAATAAAAAAGTCACTTGCTGAAGGATACCTGATCCTCTTTTACTGCAAAAATGCTTATATTCCTTTCAATTAATTTCCTAGTCATTTCTAGGATATCAGTGGTAGGAGATTAAATTGTGATAAGTCTATTGAAAGCCGAGGGAAGATGATTGTTTTTCAAGATGGTCACTGCCTCACACTTGTGTGAAAGAATACAGTTGGCCCTCCTTATCCACGAATTCCGCATGCGCGAATTCAACCAACCGCGAATCGTGAAAACCCGGAAGTGTTCTTCCAGCACTTGTTGTTCAAGCATGTGTAGACTTTTTTTCTTGTCAGTATTCCCTAAACAATGTAGTATAACAACCATTTTACATAGCATTTACATTGTATTAGGTATTAGAACATAGAACATAGAATAGAACAGCACATTACAGGCCCTTCGGCCCACAATGTTGTGCTGACCCTGAAACCTTGCCTCCCATATAACCCCCCACCATAAATTCCTCCATTTACCTGTCTAGTAGTCTCTTAAACTTCACTAGTGTATCTGCCTCCACCACTGACTCAGGCAGTGCATTCCACGCACCAACCACTCTCTGAGTAAAAAACCTTCCTCTAATATCCCCCCTTGAATTTCCCTCCCCTTACCTTAAAGCCATGTCCTCTTGTACTGAGCAGTGGTGCCCTGGGGAAGAGGCGCTGGCTATCCACTCTATCTATTCTTCTTAATATCTTGAACACCTCTATATTGCCTCCTCTCATCCTCCTTCTCTTCAAAGAGTAAAGCCCTAGCTCCCTTAATTTCTGATCATAATCCATACTCTCTAAATCAGGCAGCATCCTGGTAAATCTCCTCTGTACCCTTTCCAATGCTTCCACATCCTTCCTATAGTGAGGCAACCAGAACTGGTCACAGTACTCCAAGTGTGGCCTAACTAGAGTTTTATAGAGCTGCATCATTACATCGCGACTCTTAAACTCTGTCCCTCGACTTATGGAAGCTAACATCTCATAGGCTTTCTTAACTACCCTATCTACCTGTGAGGCAACTTTCAGGGATCTGTGGACATGTACCTCCAGATCCCTCTGCTCCTCCACAGTATCAAGTATCCTGCCATTTACTTTGTACTCTGCCTTGGAGTTTGTCCTTCCAAAGTGTACCACCTCACACTTCTCCGGGTTGAACTCCATTGCCACTTCTCAGCCCACTTCTGCATCCTATCAATGTCTCGCTGCAATCTTCGACAATCCTCTACACTATCTACAACACCACCAACCTTTGTGTCATCTGCAAACTTGCCAACCCACCCTTTTACCCCCCACATCCAGGTCGTTAATAATAATCATGAAAAGTAGAGGTCCCAGAACAGATCCTTCTGATTATAAGTAATCTAGAGATGATTTAAAGTATACAGGAGGATGTGCGTGGGTTATCGTTGATCAGGATTTTAAAAAATCGGAAGTTCTCTTACTAAGTAAGTCGGAACAGGTACATCTGGTATTATTTAGCGTCAGTTAGACAAATGGTTGTCTTAGTATTTAGTATATATTTTACCTTTCTATGCATATAAAACACTTAAGAACGTATGTTTCAGCACCGGGCTCAGGAGTTCGATCTAGTGACAGATCGCTATGGAGTGCGCTCTCCACCATGCCGAGTTGATGTGGAGGATCAAAAACCCAAAACCCCAAAACCCAATAATTAAACCGCTACACACACAAAATGCTGGTGGAACACAGCAGACCAGGCAGCATCTATAAGGAGAAGTACTGTCAACGTTTTGGGCCAAGACCCTTCATCGTTGCTTAGTAATAATTGTAGCTTTCATCAGGGTAGAGCCTTTCTCACTTTATCCTTTAAAATTGTTCCGATCGTTGACCGACGTAGCCTAACACTTTTCCAATGACCGATGGCGTTTCATCTCTTTCCGATCGCTTTATTATTTCCACTTTATTTTCAATCGTGTTCGTGATTATTTTTGTGAACAGAAACACTGCAGATTCAGATCTCTGCCGCCGGGTCCTAACATCCACCGCTCTGAGACAGGTTACATAAGGTCTGGGGTTCCGCTGGGTCCTAAGGTCAAGCGCATTGAGACAAGTTGAATAAGGGACTTGAGCATCCGCGAATTTTGGTATCCGCGAGGGGTCCCGGAACTAATCCCCCGCGGATAAGGAGGGCTGACTGTACTACTTTCAATTTGTCAGCCCATACCTAAATGTTGCCTCAATTTTACTGCCTGAGGATGTGACTGAATTTGAATGTTGTACAATTATCAGTGTATATTCCAACCTTATGACGAAGAGGGAAGGCCATTGATGGAAGATGAATACTAGGACTCTATCCTAAGTATAGGAGCCATGTATCCATTTTCTGTCTGCATTGTGTTTTGTGTTGCATGTTTATTATGTATATTGTGGTAGTCAGTCATGCGGGTGGGGGTGTGGTAGCAGCAAAGCGTTTAGCTTGGTCTTTGAAGTTAATAGAGCTAGGGAGTGAGCCGGGTCACTTTTTAAATCACTTAACTTCGCTTAAGCACACCTAAGTCCGTTTATGTTAGCTTAATTAAGCTTAATTAAGTTGAAGAAAGCTTAAAGGACGTTTAATTTGCTAAGTCTGTTTATTTTGTTATATTGCTAGTTTTAGTTTTAGTTTCTCTAGTCTTTTATCACTTCGATTGTTAGTTTTGCTGGATTCTTAATTAAAATGTGAACATATTCTTTGACTTGGAGCCTTGTTATTGGATTGAGATGGAAAGCACATCAAACAGGGTCAAACCCATCCCCCCCCCCCCCCCCCCCCTCGCCCCGCTTAGTCTCTAAATAGTGTTGGTTTGCTGGTGTCCCTGCAACACTAAGGAGCCTCTGCAGTTCTAACAATGTGTTCATGGCTCACATGATCTTGGTAATAAACAATGATCATTACTCAGTGGCCACCTTGGTAGCTACTTGCAGCAGTCACACAACACCTGTGAAGAGAGGAGCAGAATTAAGATATGTTAGATTGTTCATCATTGATAAGCTTTTATCAGAATTGAGAAGAAATCAATAGCAAATAAGTTCCAAGTTGTTCTGCTGCATTTCTCGATGGAGGACCCTGGAAATATCCCAAAGATGGATTGCTTTCAAGCATCATGGAAGGCCTTCTAACAATCCCTATCATGAGTGACAAGGTATTGGAAAAATTAATGGGTTGGAAGGCAGAAGAGTCACCACAACACAATGGTTGCATTCAAGGGTTTTAACGTAAGTAGCCTCAGAGCGAGTAAAGGCTTTGGCTGCAGATTTTCAGAACTTATTGAGTCTCGGGAGAATACTAGCAGATTGAAAGAAAGAGTGTCTCTCAAAGTCCAACCCCACATCCCCATCAGGAGAGGTGGACGCAGGTAAGGCCAGCCAACAGGGCTCTGGTGAAGCCGTAAAGGCCAATCCCCTGTACAGCAGATACAATGGATTGCAGAACCCCAACCACACCATCGATTTAAGACAATGGAGATGGGAGATCATCGATAGCCTATGCTCCACTGGGAGCTAAGGCCCCAAATAAGTACGTGAAGATAGAGTAGATAGTTAGAGTCTTGTTCCCAGGATGGAATAGTCAGAGGGCATAGATTTAATTTGGGAGGGAGAAATTTTAAAAGGAAATTTGTGAAACTTGCACAGAGAATGGTAGACGGCTAGAATGTGGTGCCAGGGGAACAGGCAGACACAGATACAGCAGCGAGAATTAAGAGGCATTTAAAATGTGAATAAGCAGGGAATAGAAGGCTACAGGCCATGTGTAGGCAGATCTAATTAGTACAGATTGGCATCCTAGTAAGTGTGCACATGGCTTGTTCCTGTGCTGTACGGCTCCATAGTCTAAGTTTTAATTTGCATTTTCCCAGAGATTATGAAAAATTGGTAATGGTAATCTGCCAGTCTAGTGGTAAGTAGCTCACGCTCATGGAATTTCTGGATCCCGTATGTTCAAAGTGGATGCTCCAGAACGTTTTCCTTTGCAGCTGTAAACAGGATGAAATAAAAATCCAAGCTGCTAGTAGTCATTTCAGAAAACATTGAGAACATATGATGAATAAGTTAGTTAAATCAAGCTATCCCACTGACAGAAGTATTATTATATAAGTAAACAAACAAAAGTTGGACATAAAGTACTGGAGTTAATGAGTACAAGTATATGCCTGAAAATTCATCCCTGCTTAGTAGTCCTTTCAAAGGGATGAGTTCAAAAGACACAGCATGTAATGCACCAATATTACGTAATGCACATCCAATATTGTTGACCAAGGATGAATTTCTAAGCAATATGTGTCCACATGAGTGAACTTACCACATACTTGGCAAGACTTACCACATGCTTTTCTTAATCTGTGGTTAAAATGATTGAAGCACGTAAATGAATGAGACAAATTTCTAGTATGCAACACAGCAGGGACCAGCACTTTTAATTTAACACATTATTAAGCACTATTTCTTTCAATATATTTGTTGATTAAAGTGATTTATTTGCAAAATCATAATGATCATAATGTGCCTTTTATGTTCTCAGAGTGTCTCAAAATGCTCGGAAGCCAATGAATGTTTTCAAATTTAGTCACTGTTGTAATACAGAATGCTAAATTATCTGAGACAGTCATCATTAATAGTTAAGCATTACAGACTCTGTATTGCCAGGATTCTGACTGGGGTAAAAAGATGTTGAAATCTTTGTTATGTAACGACAAACGAATCCTGAAATGGGAAATTGCAACAAGTTATTTTCCTCACAGTGGATGTTGTGCAAATTATCCAGATCAGCACACCGAAGTAATGCAGTTACATGCATTGGCAGCCCATTAGTTTTTGCAACTGGCAGTATCATTGTCATGTGATTATTGTTCTCTTGGTAAAGCTGAATTCTAAATGTTTGCAGAACATTTTGCTTGGGGCATGTAGGTGGAGTGAAACATTCAGGAGCAATTGAGAGATCAGAAATAGATCACAAGGCCATAAGATATAGGAAACGGGCTAGTCTATTTGGCCCATCAAGTCTACTCTACCATTCAACATCTGGTAAAAGAAGTTCCTCCTGTTTTCTGTTCTAAAAGGACATCCTCTGTTCTGAGGCTATGCCCTCTGGTTCAAGACTCTTGCACTATTGGAAACATCCTCTCCACGTCCACTCTATCCAGGCCTTTCAATATACAGTAAGCTTCAATGAAATCCCCCCACCCCTATTCTTCTAAACTCCAGCGAGTATGGGCCCAGAGCCATCAAAAGAGGAACTGTTAAGCAGTATATCATTCACATTGTGACATCCATGGGTATATAGACAACCAATATTTTGAATAGAACTGAATTAAAACTTAATACTCTGGCTTAATTCCCAGACAAAAGACATGCAGCAGCTAGCAACAGTGCATAAGATACACAGGAGAAAGTCTGTAGATGCTGGAAATCCAAAGCAACACACACTAATTGCTGGAGGAACACAGTGTCAGGCATCATTAATGGGAAAAAAACAGATGACGTTTCAAGTTGAGACCCTCCATCAGGACTGAAAAAGAAGCTGAAGGATGCCAACATAAAAAAGGTGGGAGGAGGGGGAAGAGGATAACTAGAAGCTGATAGGAGAAGACAGGTGGGTGGAAAGGTAATGGGCTGGAGAAGAAGGAATTTGCTAGGAGAGGAGAATAGACCATAGGGAGAAAGGGAAGTGGGGAGATCCAGAGGTAAGTGATAGGCAAGTAAGAAGAGGTAAAAGGTCAGATTGGGGAATAGAAAAAGAGGAGGGGAGAGGGGAAAATTACTGAAAGGTGAAATGGATATTCATGCCAGCAGGTTTGAGGCTACCCAGATGTAACATAAGTTGTTGCTCCTCCACCCTGAGGGTGGCCTCATCTTGGCACAAGAGGAGGCCATGGACTGACATGTTGGAATAAGAATGAGAATCCAAATTAAAATGTTCGGCTACCAGGAAGTTCCGCTTTTGGAAGGTGGAGTGGAGCTGCCCGACGAAGCAGTCCCCAAATTTACGATGGGTCTCACCAATGTAAAGGAGACTGCAGGTGAAATGTTGCCTCATTTGGAAGGACTGTTTGGTGTGGAGGTGAGGGAGGAGGTGTATAGGCAGGTGTAGCACTTGGGTTGTTTGCCCAGGATAGCGCCGGGAGAGAGATTAGTGGGGATGGACAAGTGGACAAGAGAATCGCGGAGGGAGCGATCTCTGTGGAAAGCGGGACAGTGGGGGGGGGGGGGGGGGGGGAGAGTCCGTGGAGGTGGAGGTATATCTAGTGATAGGATCCCTTTGGAGATTGCGGAAGTTGCAGAGAATGATGTGTTGGATGCAGAGTTTGATGGTGTGGTAGGTAACGGACAAGAGGAGCTCCATCACTGTTAAGGCAACGGGAAGATGTGGTGAGCACAGAAGTTTGAGAAATGGAGGAAATGCAGGTGAGGGCTGCATCAATAGTGGAGGAAGGGAAACCCCGTTCTTTGAAGAAGTGAAAATCTCTGATATCCTGAAAAGGAAGGCCGCATCCCAGGAACAGATGTGTCAGTGGCGAAAGGACTGAGAAAAGGGAATAACATTTTTACAGGAGATAGGGTGAAAAAAGATATAATCAGGTGAGTCTTGCCACTATTGTACTTTTCAGAGATACTTGACAGCAACCTTTATTTCTGAAGGTGTAACGATTGGGGTAGGTGGAAAATAGTAGAAATTAGAATCAGAATCAGGTTTAATATCACTGGCATACGTTCATTAACTTTACGGCAGCAGTACAAAGATATACATGATAAATAAGTATGGAGAAAAAATTGAATTACATTAAGTATTTATGTGTCTATTAAATAGTTAACCTAAAATAAATAGTGCAAAAAAAAAACAGAAATAAAAAAATAGTGAGGAAAATAGTTCATGGATTCAATGTCCATTTAGAAATCAGATAGCAGAGGGGAAGAAGCTGTTCCTGAATCGCTGAGTGTGTATCTTCAGGCTGCTGTACCTCCTTCCCGACAGTAACAATGAAAAGAGGGAATGTCCTGGGTGGAGCGGTTCTTTAATGATGGACACTACCTTCCTAAGGCACTGCTCCTTAAAGATGTCTTGGGTACTACGGAGGCTAGTACCCATGATGGAGCTGACTAATTTTACAAGTTCCTGAACCTACTTTGACCTTGTGTAGTAGCCCCTCAATACCAAATGGTGATGCAGCCAGGCAGAATTCTCTCCATGATACGTTTCTAGAAGATTTTGAGTGTTTAAGTTAACAAACCAAATCTCTTCAAACTCGTAATGAAATATAGCCACTGTCTTGCCTTCTTTATAGCTGCATCAATCGTTGCATCCAGAGATACTGACACCCAGGAGCTTGAAATTGCTCACTCTCTGCACTTCTGATCTCTCTTAAGAGGACTGGTTTGTGTTCCCTTGGCCTACCCTTCCTGAAGTTTCACAGTCTTTGGTCTTGCTGACGTTGAGTGCAAGGTTGTTGTTGTGACACCACTCAACTAACTGGTATATAACACTCCTGTACCTTCTGAAATTTTGCCAACAATGGTTATATCATCAGTAAATTTATAGATGAAACTTGAGCCATGCCTATTCACGCAGTCATGGGTGTTGAGAGAGTAGAGCCAATGAGCTAAGCTCTCATTCCTGTGGTGCGCCAGTGTTGATCGTCAGCGAGGTGGAGATGTTACTTCTGATTCACTCAGGTTGTGGACTTCTGGTTAGTAAGTCAAGGTTCCAGTTGCAGATGGAGGTACAGCGGCCCAGGTTCTGTAACATTTTGATCAGGACTGTAGGAATGATGGTGTTAAATGCTGAGCTGTAGTCAATAAACAGCATCCTGACAAGGTACTTGAATTATCCAGGTTACGCAAGGCCGCATGGAGAGCCATTGAGATTGCATCTGCTATAGACCTATTGTGGTGATAGATAAATTGCATTGGATCTAGGACCTTCCTGAGACAGGTGTTGATTCTAGCCATGACCAACCACTGAAAGCACTCATCACAATAGATATGAGTGCTATTGGACGTTAGTCGTTAAGGCAGCTCACGCTGCTCTTCTTCAGCACTGGTATAATTGTTGCCCTTTTGAAGCAGGTGGCTATAGCAGTGAGAGATTCAGAATGTCTTTGAATAGCCCTGCCAGTTGGTTGGCACAGATTTTCAGAGCCTTACCAGGTAATCCATGGGGCCCTACTGTCTTGTGAAGGTTCATCCTCTTGAAAGATAGACTGGCGTCAGCCTCCAAGACAGAGATCACAGGGTCATCAAATGCTGCTGAGAACTTCATAGCTGTGGTTTTATTCTCCCTTTCAAAGCAAGCATAAAAGGCATTGGTCGTGAGGCATTGCTGTCATTCATGATGTTGGGTTTTCCTTGCCTGCAAACCCTACACAGAGTTGACATGCATCCAATGTCACCTCTAACCTCTCTTGGAATTGGTTCTTGGCTCTTGAAATAGTCCTCCATAAGTCATACCTGATTTTCTAATACAGGCCTAGTTTTCTTAATACAGATGTCAGAGAGAGATTCCCATACAACCCCATTGGTGGACTAAGTTTATAGTGGAACCAGAAGTGAAATGTGATAGATCCTTTGTGCTGTATTTAAACTGCTGGTCTTTTAATTCTTTTTCAACGTTCAAAGTACATATACAATATGTCAGCATTTGCTTGTGGGCATACGCAGTAAATCCAATCAATGTAATGCAATCAATGAAAGACGACACCCAACAGGGCGGACAGCCAGTATGCGAAAGACAATAAACTATACAAATACAAAAGAAAAATAATAAATAAGCATTTCATTTCATCTACTGAAAATCCACCTCAAAATAGATAATTAAGAGGAGAAGTGTATCTGTAACCTTTCAAATAAAGCTTCAACTAAAAGCCTTATATGTCTGTATGCAAAATATCCTTTGCTATTCCAGGAATTATCTGTGTTCAAGCCCATCATGATCCCTTAATGACCAGCCCAAACTAAATGAAGAGTTAATCCAGGCATTCATGCCTCTGACAGCTTTTTGTGATCTGGGCGTTGCAGGATTGACTGTTTCATTTGCATAGATGACCACAAAAGTGGCACAGAAACAATAACTTTAAGATATTTCAAATCCAATGTGATTAGCCATTTTGTAAATATGAATAATTCAATACTGTCTAACATCTTGTGCCATTACTTGTAGGCAATCAAGAGTCTACTGTGATTGAGATGTTTCAATGCACCTGTTCTTTTAAAGATATTGTTAAGTTGGAACATGGGCTAAATTAGAACATTCTTGTGTGAAATAGGGTGTAATTTGTTTCTGCTTCAGGTAGTTTCTTGGGAGCTGTTTGACTTCATTCCTTGGTGTGAGTCTAGATTATTTCAGTATTAGCAAGGAACAGTTGAAATGTGTTGAGTTCTTTTAGTAGAATAAGACCTTTTGCTCTGATTAAGAGATGTTTGATTCAATATACCATCTGTTTTAAGTGTGTCATAAGACTAAGTCCTGCATATCAATTGCTTCCTACCTTTGATCACTCTGTGAAAGGTTGACATAGTGGAAGGAATTAAGTGGGAAGCTGCTGAGGGGAAGGTCTGGTGGAAAGATTAGAGAACCAATCTGTGACTCTACCATATACAACCCCAAGACTCATTTTCCTATGGGCACCCTCAGCAAATCTATAGAATAGTAACTGTAACAGAATCAATGAAAGATCAACCAGACTGCAGAAGCCAACAAACTGTGCAAATGCAAATATAAATGAACAGCATTAAGTACCAAGAACATGAGATAACAAGATAAAGAGTCCTTAAAGTGAGATCATTAGTTGTGGAAACATCTCAATGGATGGGCAAGTGAGCATAGTTATCCCCTTTTGTTCAAAAGTCTGATAGTTGAGGGGTAATAATTATTGTTGAACAGTCCTTCCAGGTGAGGCAACACTTCACCTGTGAGTCGGCTGGTGTGGTATACTGCGTCTGTGCTCCCAGTGTGGCCTTTTATATATTGGTCAGACCCGACGCAGACTAGGAGACCGTTTCGCTGAACACCTACGCTCTGTCCGCCAGAGAAAGCAGGATCTCCCAGTGGCCACACATTTTAATTCCACGTCCCATTCCCAATCTGATATGTCTATCCATGGCCTCCTCTACTGTCAAGATGAAGCCACACTCAGGTTGGAGGAACAACACCTTATATGTCATCTGGGTAGCCTCCAACCTGATGGCATGAACATTGACTTCTCTAACTTCCGTTAATGCTCCTCCTCCCCTTCTTACTCCATCCCTGATATATTTAGTTTTTTTCTCCCCCTCCTTTTTTTTTCCCCTTTCTGCCCATCACTCTGCCTGTTCTCCATCTCCCTCTGGTGCTCCCCTCCCCCTTTCTTTCTCCCTAGGCCTCCCATCCATGATCCTTTCCCTTCTCCAGTTCTGTATCCCTTTTGCTAATCACCTTTCCGGCTCTCAGCTTCACCCCATCCCCTCCTGTCTTCTCCTATCATTTCACATTTCCCCCTCCCCTTCCTACTTTCAAATCTCTTGCTATCTTTCCTTTCAGTTAGTCTTGACGAAGGGTCTCGGCCCGAAACGTCGACAGCGCTTCTCCCTATAGACGCTGCCTGGCCTGCCGCATTCCACCAGCATTTTGTGTGTGTGTTGCTTGAATTTCCAGCATCTGCAGATTTCCTCGTGTTTGCTGTGGCTTTACTTCTGGGTCTGGTCAAAATGGATATTACTCTAGCTGCTTACCTTTCTGCTACAGGCTTGCCTATATATGGGATAGTTCATAATTTTCTGTTCACATTGACTCTGGAGTGTATGACTTAATATTGTTGTTTATTTATTTATTCATTCATTCATTCATTCAGTTATTGATTTATTAAGGTACAGCATGGACTAGGCCCTTCTGGTCCTTCAAGCTGTATCGCTCAGCAACGCTGGATTTAACCCTAGCCTATTCACAGGACGATTTACAATGACCAATTAACATACCAACTGGTACATCTTTGGGCTGTGAGAGAAAACTGGAGCACCCAGAAGAAACCCATGCAGTCTCGGGAAGAGCGTACAAACTCCTTACAGGCAGCAGCATGTCTTTGGGCATGCTTTTTTTAAAAATGGGATACTCATTTATTTGATTCAGATCATACCTCTGGGGCTTATCAACGTTGATCAGAAGGCTTGTCATTCATGTTCAAAATTAGCTGTCGTAAGGGAACGCTGATGAGGCTAGATTTGTGTGGATGAACTTTCACTTGATTGGGCTTGCACGTCTTGGTGAAGAAAATTGTATTGCTTATTTGGGAAGGGTTGTTGAAGTAAAATCACAGCAAGGATTAGAAACAAGGACATTAGTCAGAGCAAAGATGTGAAATTCTGCAGATGCTAGAAATCCAAGCAACGCACACAAAATGCTGGAGGATCTCACCAGGCCAGGCAACATCTATGAAAAAAGTAGTCAACATTTTGGACCGAGACCCTTCATCAGTTCCTCCAGCATTTAATGCGTGACACTTGTCAGAATGCTGTTTCTGGATTTCAGTTCAGCATTCAACACTATTGTCCCATAGACCTTGATGAACAGACTCCTACTTCTCGGTCTAAATACAACACCATGCAACAGAGAATTAGGCTTCCTAACCAAGATAATCAGGGCCTCAGATAGTCAGAATGCACAACTGCTCCTCTCTCCTTATCATCTTTAACCTGTGTGCCATTCAGGGCTGTGTGCTTAGCCCATTGCTGTACACTCTGCTGACACATGACTACACAGCCAAACACCCAAGTAATCCCATTGTCAAGTTTGCTGTTGATGCAACAACAGTGATGTTCATCACTAACAATATTGAGATGGTCTACAGAGAGGAGGTTCTAGACCTGGTGCCTGGCAAAAAACCACTTCCTCAATGTCAACAAGACATAGGAGATAGTTATCGACTTCAGGAGAACTTGCACCACTCACACCCCTCTTGACATTGGCACCCAGCCGTTTCAGTCCACATTTCGCACATGGTCCCAGAATGTATCCTACACAATCAGGAAACCTCATCTGCCACTCTACTTCCTGAGGAGGGTGAAGAGAGCTGGACTATACAGAGCAATACTCATGTCCTTATACAGATGCTGCATCGTTGCTTGGTATGGAAGCCACATTGTGGCAGACAGGAAGGCTCTACACCAGGTAGTCAAAACTGCCCAACAGACCACTGACACAGGCCTACCAGCCATCAAGGACATATATATATAGAAAGGTGTCAGAAAAAGGCCAGTAACATCATTAAGGATCCCAACTACCTGCTCATGGACTGTTTGTTCCACTCCCAGCAGGGAGAAGCCCACACAATATCCACGCCAGGACCATCAGGCGCAAAAATGGTTACTTTCCACAAACCGTGAAGCTGACTAACAACTCCACCCACCAACCCACCCCACCACCACTACTTTATCATTTCCTGTCAGAGCCTCCTTATGTATTGACACTCGTGTATCTAGAGTCACATACAATCAATCATGTATATAAGCTATCTTATGCACTTACATATATATTTATTGTGTTCTTTAAATCATTGTGTTCCTTATCTTACTGTGTTTATTTTGTGCTGCATCAGATCCAGAGTGACTACAATTTCATTCTCCTTTAATCTTGTGTACTGGAAATGATATTAAATAATCTTGAATCACCAATAGTTGAGCTTGCCACATAGTCCACCAGCATAATTGTAGGGTCCGCTTATCTTTTGCTGGAATAATGGCAGTTTGGTGGCATCACACACTCATGCTATCTTGTTCTTCTTTGTTTTCCTTTTAAAATAGCCAAAGGGGAGAACTTGTATTGCTCAATAATATTTCCATTATGAGGTGAGTATGACTCCTTCAACATAGATCAGTAGTTAACAAAAGTAAAAATGCTTAAAAGTTCCATTTGTATGTTTGCATAAGAACTTGGCAACTGAGAATTCTTACTGCCTGGAAAATGTGTGTATCACTTTCACCAAGAATGTTCTGATCTCTTTACTTGTATTGATAGCAGTAATGGGTGTAACTGACAATTAACACCATCTATCTTCTTTGCACATTACATCATTGCAGGGGTGGCAGGAGCTTAAGTAATAACAATATACTAACCCTCTGTGATCTTTCTGATGTGGACTTGGTCTTCTGGACTCTAGAGGTGCAGTTCATTTTGTATCGACATCACTTCCTGTATGTAAGATGTTTTCTGTATCATTTCCTGTGCGGATTAGTTTTGATTTGATTTGAAGCACGTGGAGCAGCAAGAAGTGTGAGTATTAAGTTTTTGTTAATAATGGTAAGTATTTAGTAGATTTATTTTAAAGAAATTATTCTGTTTATTGTTCATCATTATTAAGTTATTGTTGCGTCACAAGTTTGCTCTTGTTTACACAGTATTGTTATGGAGTGGGCTGTTGGGGCTCTGGATGGAGGCAGTACCTTTGATGTCTGACACCCGCACTCTATTGAGTAGGATGGATTGTCATCACTGGTCCTCATCCATCTCCTAAATCTCTCATGTCTGCCTCCAAGTGGCACACCGCCATACACCACTCCAGCTGGCGGGCTAAACGGTGTGAGGGGGTGGTGCTAACATGGCACCACTGGGTGAAGAACCTTGTCAACAAGGTCTCCAGCCAGGGCGGGTGAGTTCCCCAAAGAACTGCAATGGCCACGTGTTCAAGACCAGGGTAAGCCAGTTCCAGTTCCCCAGTCCCAACCGCTTCATTTTCACAATGGATGTCCAATCCTTATACACTTATATTCCCCATCAAGAAGGCCTCAAAGCCCTCCACTACTTTCTGGACAATAGACCTCACCAGTTCCCCAACACCACCACACCCCTCAGGTTGGCGGAACTGGTACTCACACTTAATAACTTCTCTTTCGGCTCTTCCCACTTTCTTCAGACCAAGGGTGTAGCTACGGGCACTCGCATGGACCCTAGCTATGCCTGCCTCTTTGTGGGTTATGTGGAACAGACTATGCTCCAAATCTATACTGGTACTGCTCCCCAACTTTTCCTTCGATACATTGACGACTACATTGGTGCTGCTTCCTGCACCCATGCTGAGCTTGTCAATTTCATCGACTTTGCCTCTAACTTTCACCCAGCCCTCAAATTCACTTGGTCCATCTCGGGCACTTCTCTCCCCTTTCTCGATCTCTCGGTCTCCATCTCTGGAGATAGACTGTCCATTGACATCTTCTATAAACCCACTGACTACCATAACTACCTTGATTATACCTCTTCCCACCCTGCCAAATGCAGAATTTCTATTCCCTATTCCCAGTTCCTCCGTCTCCACCACATCTGCTCCAAGGATGAGGCTTTCCGTTCCAGGACATCCGAAATGTCCTTTTTCTTTAAGAATTGTGGTTTCCCTTCTGCCGTCATCAATGATGCCCTCACCCACATCTCCTCCATTTCCCACACTTCGGCCCTCATCCCATCCTCCCGTCACCACAACAGGGACCGTGTTTCCCTTGTCCTCACCTATCACCCCACCAGCCTCCAGATCCAGCGTATTATCCTCCGCAACTTCCGCCACCTTCAACAGGACCCCACCACTAAGGACATCTTTCCTTCTCTACCCCTTTCTGCTTTTCGTAGGGATCGTTCCCTCCGCGACTGCCTGGTCCACACATCCCTCCCCACAGATCTCCCACCTGACTCTTATCCCTGCAAGCATAAGTGCTACACCTGTCCCTACACCTCATCTCTTACCACCATTCCGGGCCCCAAACAGTCCTTCCAGGTCAGGCAACTCTTCACTTGTGAGTCTGCTGGGGTAATCTATTGCATATGGTGCTCCCGGTGCGGCCTCCTCTACATCGGCAAGACCCAACGCAGATTGGGGGACCGCTTTGTTGAGCACCTACGCTCCGTCCGCCACAACAGACAGGATCTCCCAGTTGCCACTCACTTCAACTCTCCTTCACATTCCCATTCGGATATGTCCATACATGGCGTCCTCTACTGCCATGATGAGGCCAAACTTCGGTTGGAGGAACAACATCTCATATACCTTCTGGGTGGTCTCCAGCCCCTTGGTATGAACATCGAATTCTCCAACTTCCAGTAATTCCCTCCCTCTCCCTTCCCCCATCCCACCTTCACTCTGTCTCCTCTTCCAGCTGCCTATCACCTCTCTCGTGACTCTGCCTTCTTCTACTACCCATAGTGCTTTCCCCTTAGATCCTTCTTCACCTCTCCTGCCTATCCCCTCCCTGCTTCCCCTCCCCCACCCCTTGATCTTTCCTCTGATTGGTTTTCCACCCTCCCCTCACCTTCTTTATAGGGCCCCTGCCCCCTCCTTCTTTAGTCCTGATGAAGGGTCTCGGCCTGAAACGTTGACTGCTGCTTTCAACGGATGCTGCCCGACCTGCTGAGTTCATCCAGCCTTTTTGTACGTCTTGACACAGGCAGTAGACTTGGACAAAATGTTGGCAGATTTTTCTGTGGCAAACTCTTTAACGTCATTTCAAGTCATCTTCAAATTACGTCACATGGTATGGATCAACTCCAGCTTTGCCCACAAAAAGCGGAAAAACCTGTTCAATAAGCTTGGACATACCCACCCAAATTTGGCCTGAATTGTTTGGCAGGAAGAGTAATTTAAAACTTTAAAAGTATTTAGAAACTTTCAAATCATTTTGAATGATGTAAACCCAGCAGCTCTTAATTTTTTAAATTAGTAAGCTGTTGTAAATAATTTTAGATCAGAAATGTTAATTATTTTTGAATTAGTTTGCCACGGGAAAGGGTTTTTTCAGGAATTTATTTTTAAATCAACATGCTACTTTAAATCTTCCATTATTGTCTTCTGTGATGGGAAAACATTCCTTGCACTCCCACAGACTTGCTCTAAATTGATTTCATATGTGCTGGGCAATTGATAGAAGCTGACGCTCACTGGTCGAGCTGCATCTTCTTGGAGCAAAGCCTGCAGAGTCATTTTGGCAGCATGTTTGGAAGCCTAGATATCTGGTTGCTGTAAGTTTTCACTGACGGTGAATATTGATAGTCTTCATCATTGCCAATGCAAAATCTAGGCTAGACACAAAAAGGGAATTTCCAGTTTAATTGTTTTGTCAGCAGTCTGGAAAGTCTCTAACACCCTTCTGAGTTTCAGTCTGAAGCCTCACAAAGCCACATTGACTATCCTAATCAAACTGTGTTCCTCCAAATGCTCATAAGTTTTGTCTTTAAGAATTCTCTCCAATAGTTTGCTCAGCAGTGACACAAGACTCACTAGTCTGTAATTCCCAGGGTTACCCTTATTCCCCCTTTCTTGAACAAAGGAATAACATTTACCATCCTCCAATCTTCTCGCACCACTCCTGTGAGGACACACAGATCATCCCAATAGCCACAACAATCTATTCCCTCTCTTCCCATAGCTATCAGGAGTATATTCCATCCAGCTCTGGGGACTTATTGATGCTAATCTTTAACAGAAGTTCCAGCACGTCCTCTTTCTTATCGTTGTCACATCATCCTGTTCTATGCTGACCTCACATTCATCAAGGTCCCTCTCACTGGTGAATACTGAAGCAAGGCATTCCTCTGACTCGAGGTGCATGTTTCCTCTTTTATCCCTGATTGGTCCTACCCTCAGTTTAGTCTGTTCTTCACGTACTGTATGTTGTAGAATGCCTTGGATTAGACTGAATTTTTTCTATGCATCTTAATATTGTCATAGCATAATAATTTACTGCTGCTCAGATTTTTGTAATATTTTGTTATCTGATAAAAATGATCTTTCATGTTTTAGTACTGTCTCTGACCAGTATTCTGGCAACATTTCTGTGACTACCATTAGTAGGGCTGGACATTGAGAGATCATTGAAGGAAAATAGAATTTTTTGCTCTCTAATTTTGCATTGACAAATGTAATAACAGTGCTGAAAGTCTTCAGAGTGATTTCGCCACCAGCAGTAACATGAACAGAACCTCAATGAGCAACTGACTGTATTGGGCCAGAGATACATTAACACCGTTTAACAGCCACTTGGACATGTACAAGGGTTGGGGAGTTTAGAGGGATATGGGTCAAACTCAGGCCCATGCAACTAGCTTAGAAGAGAATCATGGTCAGCATAGACCATTTAGGCCAAAGGGCCTGTTTCCATGCTGTATGACTACGTCTAGGGTGCTCATGTTACTATTGGAAAATATTTAGATACGGAGTACTCAATGTTCAGATAATTGATATTGTTAGTGAAGTGCCCTCAATATTTGCTCCTGTGGCAACACCAGTTTACATACATGAAGCCACATTTAACACTTAAGCTGAGGAAATCCATTAAGTGATGCACCTTATGTGCTATGTGAATGCACAAGTGCAAAAACAATTAATGTAATATGATCAGCACCTCCCTATACACGCTGTGATAGTGCATATTAGCATGCAACAAGGGAGTTCAGATGCTGTTGCAACAATTAGAAATGCAAAACAAATAGACAGAAGAGCGGGGGATTAACTAAAAAGAAATACAGCCGTTAATGACAGACTGAAGACCGGCTATTGAATTTTGAAAGGACTACATAGAGTGGATGTAAAGAGGATTCGGATTCAGATTCAGATTCAGTTTATTGTCATTTAGAAACTACAAATGCAATGCAGTTAAAAAATGAGACGTTCCTCCAGAATGATATCACAAAAGCACATGACAAAACAGACTACACCAGAAAATCCACATAACGTTTGGTAATCCCCAATCCAGAGTCCGGAGAGGCTGCTGCATATTAATATCGCGCTACCATCTTAACGCGTTCCCCGGAAAGGAGCTCTAATCCCACCAGACAAAACAAAAACTAAAGCTACAAGAGCTGCACAAAACCACATAGTTACAACATATAGTTACAACAGTGCAAACAATAGCATAATTGATTAAAAAAAAACAGACCATGGGCACAGTAAAAATAGTCCAAAGATGTTAAAAGACTATAAGTTCAAAAGAAACCACCACACAGTTTCCACAAGGCCTCAGGGTCCTGATAGACTCGCCATCCCACGCAGGCGGCAGAAGGGAATACCCCCACTATGCCTCGCAGACGCAGCACACAATGAAAGCTCTGTCGAACCCAGCCTCGCAGGCACAGCACACAGTGAAAGCGCTTCGACCACAGCGGACTCCGAGTCTGTCGAACCTCCGAGCCTCCGACCATCCCCTCTGACCCAGCTTCTCTGAGCACCGTCCTCTGCCGAGCGTATTAAGATGCTCTTGCCAATGGCCATCGGCAACGCGACCCCGAGGACTGGGGGCCTGTTCTTCCCAGCAGAGACCCGGACCTCACTGCAGCAGCAGCAACGAAGAAGGTCTTCCTGGAGATTTGGAGAATGTTCCTCCGTGCTCCCACGTCCGTTTTTCATCCGATTATGATTGCGCATGGCACCCTGCTTCACAAATAACAGATAATCAGCTCCGGAGTGGCCACTGCAAGCTGTGTCACACCACCATCTTGGATTTTGCAATAGAATGCTTCCTATAGCAGGGGTATCTAGGATCAGACTTCATAGCCTCAGGATAGAGGGATGACCCTTTAGAATAGAGATAAGGAAGTCCCACAATCCTGATTGATAAGTTACAGAAACTAGGCCTCTGCATCTTCCTCTGCAACTGGATCCTCAACATCCTAACCGGAAGACCAAAATCTGTGTGGATTGGTGATAATATCTCCTCCTCACTGACGATCAACACTGGTGCACCTTAGGGGTGTATGCTTAGCCCACTGCTCTACTCTCGCTATACCCATGACTGTGTGGCTAGGCATAGCTCAAATACCATCTGTAAATTTGCTGATGATACAACCATTGTTGGTAGAATCACAAATGGTGACGAGAGGGTGTATAGGAGTGAGATATGCCAACTAGTGAAGTGGTGTCTCAGCAACAACCATGCACTCAAATTCAGTAAGATGAAAGAGCTGATTGTGGACTTCAGGAAGGGTAAGACAAAGGAATACATACCAGTCCTCATAGAGGGATCAGAAGTGGAGAGAGTGAATAGTTTCGAGTTCCTTGGTGTCAAGATCTCTGAGGACCTAATCTGGTCCCGACATATACAGAAGGCAAGACATTGACTATACTTCATGGAGTTTGAAGAGATTTGGTATATCAACAAAAACACTCAAAAACTTCTATAGATGTACGATGGAGAGCATTCTAACAGGCTGCATCACTGTCTGGTACGGAGGGGCTACTGCACAGGACTGAAAGTAGCTGCAGAGGGTCGTAAATTTAGTTGGCTCCATCTTGGGCACTAGCCTACAAGATACAAAGGATATCTTCAAGGAGTGGTGTCTCAGACAGACAGCGTCCATTATTAAGGACACCCAGCACCCAGGGCATGCCCTTTTCTCACTGTTACCATCAGGTAGGAGATACAGAAGCCTGACGGCACACACTCAGCAATTCATGAACAGCTTCTTCCCCTCTGCCATCTGATTCCTAAATGGACATTGAACCCGTGAACACTACCTCAATTTTTAATACATATTTCTGATTTTGCACCATTTTTAATCTGTTCAATATAAGTATAGTGTAATTAATATACTTACTTTTTTTTCTTCTTCTATATTATGTATTGCATTGAACTGCTGCAAATTTGCATGGTGCACGCCAGTGATAATAAACCTGATTCTGTTTCTGAATTCCTTTAGCCAGAGGCTGGTGAATCTGTGGAATTCATTGTTGCAGGCAGCTATGGAGACCAGGTCACTGGGTATATTTAAAGCAGAGGTTTATAAGTTCTTGATTAGTAAAGGTTGCCAAATGTTATGGGAAGAAGGCAAGAGAATGGGATTGAGAAGGATAATAAATCAGTCATGATGGAATGGCAGAGAAGACTCAGTGGGCTGAATGGCCTAATTCTGCTCCTGTGTCCTATGGTCTTGATTATGAGTTAAATATTTGTACTACCTGAGCTGCTCTTAATGCACTTAAAATGGTCAAGGGACCTTCTCTGATGGATCATATGCCTTCCCATGTTCTGAGTAAAGCTCTCTTCTACTTTTGTGTGGGCCAGTTCTTCTCCCCTCCCACTCTCCTTCACCATTTCCCATCCACTTTTCTTCTCTCACCTTATCTCCTTGCCTGCCTATCGCCTCCGTTTCATGCTCCTCCCCTCTTTTTCTTCCAAAGCCTTCAATCCTCTTCTATCAGGCTCTCCCTTCTCCAGCCCTGTATCTCTTTCACCTATCAACTTCCCAACTCTTTACTTCACCCCTCTCCCTCCCAGTTTCACCTATCAACTTGTGTTTTTCTCTCTAGCCCCACCCCCCCCCACCTTTTAAATCTGCTCCTCAGCTTTTTTTCTACAGTCCTGCTGAAGGGTCTCGGCCCAAAACGTCGACTGTACTCTTTTCCATAGAGGCTGCCTGGCCTGCTGAGTTCCTCCAACATTTTGTGTGCGTTGCTTCTCCATGCTTTCCTTGAGCGTTCATCTCTGCTGTCACAATGTCTAATTGTCTGTCAGAGAAGTGGGCTCTTGTGTTCATCCCAACGCTGCTGGTTCCACCAGACACGCTTCTTAGCCTCATTGAGAATTTACAGTGGAGATGAGACCATTCAGACGTAATGTGTATTTCAGTGAAAAAAAGTATTTCAGTCTAATCCACATTCTAGCTCAAAGCCTCTGGCTCTGGTTCTTTACTTATACATAGTTATCTACATTTTCAGTGCGGTGAATGTTTCTGATTTTATTTTTTGGTATCTGAATGCAACCCCTATCACCAAGAAAAACAAGGGTAGCAGATGTGTAAGAACAACACATACCATCCTGACCTGGAAACATATTGCTGTTCCTCTTGCAATGGGTCAAAAATTTAGAACTCCCCTATCTCACACTTCCATTGGAGAACCTTTACCACTTTGACAAACTTCAGGAGATGCACAGTGAATAGTATCCTGACTGGTTGTATCGTGGACTGGTATGAAGACAACAATACTTCACCTGCTTCATCAGTGGAAGAGTTTGTGGTTCCTACATATTACATCAGCCATCCCATTACCCCGCAAAACCACAGTGTAAGTAAGACATCCTCCATTCTGATATAGGAGAAGAAGAAATATCCCTTTATAAAGCATAGTTAAATGTATGACTTCATCAAGGTGCACTTGATTCATTCTTCAAGCCTCACACTACTAGCCTAATAAATAAACAGAAAGATTCTATAGATGCTGGAAATCCAGAGCAATGCACACAAAATGTTGGAGATACTCAGCACGGCAGGTAGCATCTATGGTGAGGAATAAACAGTAGACATTTTGGTCCAAAGATGCTTCATCAGCACTGACGAGGACACCATCCTAATAAATGTTTCTTTTATAAAAACACAAAATGCTGGCAGAACTCAGCAGGCCAGACAGCATCTATGGGAGGAGGTAGTGACGACTTTTCAGGCCGAAACCCTTCATCAGGAGTGAAGTAACATGGGATGGTTGAGGGGGAATAAGAAGTGGGGGGAGGGATGAAGTAGAGAGCTGGGAAGTGATAGGCTGGAGGGAAATGGACTGGGGGAAGGTGGAGAATTATGGGAAATAAAAGAGAAAGAAAGGTAGGGCTGGGGGGCGATTATAGTGAGGGGGGAAAGGAGAGAGAAAGAGAACCAGACTAAAATTATAGATAGGGATGGGGTAAGGGGGGGGGGCAGGGATATCAACGGAGGTCTGTGAGTTGAATGTTCATGCCGGCAGGTAGGAGGCTACCTAGACGGGAGATAAGGTGTTGCTCCATCAACCTGTGTGTGGCCTCATCTTGACGGTAGAGGAGGCCATGGACAGGCATAACGGAGTGGGAGTGGTCTGTGGAATTGAAGTGTGTGGCCACAGGGACATCCCGCCACTGCTGGAGGACTGAGCGCCGGTTCGGCGAAATGTTCTCCCAGTCTGCGGGTCTCCCCAATGTATAAATGGCCACATCGGGAGCACTGGATACAGTATATAATTGAAGTGTGTGGCCACAAGGAGATCCCACCACTGCTGGATCCCATGTTACTTCACTCCTGATGAAGGGTTTCGGCCTGAAACGTCGTCACTACCTCCTCCCATGGATGCTGTCTGGCCTGCTGAGTTCTGCCAGCATTTTGCGTTTTTACTTATTTCCAGCATCTGCAGATTCACTCGTGTTGTCTTTAAATGTTTCTTTTCTTGCTTTTCAGCCATATTTCTTCCTTAATGGACGATGCTTTAACTGATGTTCTACTTTTTTCCAATTCCAATGTTCCTTGCTTTCCCCAGTTCTGTAAAATGCGGTACAATATGATGAGCGCACCTCGTCTCGGCAGTGTCACAATACTTGAATCTTTGCGTTATTAAGCCAGAAGTACACTCTGTGTCCCATGTCTTTGAAATATACTCAGTGAGTCTTATGTAATGTGATCATAGAAACACATACCGAACTAATTTGTGTTGTGAGGTGGGCGATGGTAGGGTCCCAGTTCTTTGAGCACCTATTCTCTTGTGCTTATTAGGTGCATAAAAATATTGGAGCAATGAATGAGTATTGCTGAGGCAGTGTCATGACTATCACTATGGAAACTGGCAAAGATTTATATATGTGTGTGAAAACTTGCCAGTGAAAGTCCTTCCTGTTCTGGATAGTTATGTGATTGCAATCTATCACAGCCTGGAAACCAACAGAGTTACAAATGCCAAACATCCCTCAGCTGATATGCATATTGATACAAGTAAACAGGGTAATATTGTTGTTCATAAAGCTGCTGTAGAGATTTGAGGTTGCCTGAAACACATGGAACAAGACTGAGCATTAAAAATTAATGACTTCGACACATTTGGCAAAACTCTGGCCCTTGACCGCTAAATGAACCATCCCTGAACTTTGGAACAGGATTAACTCTGCACTATACTAGAGTTCCACCCTGCCTGTAAGCCCAATGTTAAAGTGGTCCTTGATCAATTCCTTGGCTCAATTTATTGTGTTAGTCCAATTCTCCAATTTTTTCTTAGCTTTTTTTTTGCAGTTTCAGCTTCCTGACCTGGTTGCCAGTTTATTAATTTGCTGTGATGATTTAATTTTAGCTGGCTAATGATGTAAGTCAATATACCCATACAAAAAAAAAGTGGTGAGTGTCATAAATCTGGAGGTGTTTAATTAGAAGATAGCTGCTTCTCCTCCTCCAGAATGCTGCCTCCCAGACAATTGTCCCTTCCTGCAAACTGAAAGATTAATTTCTAATTTAACCTCAAGGGAAAGTAAAAGACAAATATATTTTAAAAGTGAGAACAGAATTTCAACTACTACCTCGCACAGAAGCAATAAATACTAAATTATATATGAAACAAATCATTGCCAATGGGAAATAGAATCCTATATTTTCCTTTGTCTGTAGCTAGTCACAGACTTTCATGATGTTCAATATTTCTAATCATCAGTGAGATTTAAGCTTCATCTGGGAGTGGGAAACACAAGGGTTTAATGAGCACAAGGGTCATAATGAATTTTTCCTATTATTACCAACATGATGGTCAAGTTTAAAATGCAGGTTTGGTATTGATTTAAATTTCACCTTTAGAGTATGCTCTGTGTTTATTGTGAATCAGGAAGAGAAATTAAAGCAAAGTTACTAAAGCAACTACTTGCTTGTGTGACAAAGAAAGGAAAATCTTCTCTAAGTGTCCTAACCTCTGAATCACTCCTGTAATTTTAATGGATGATCTCTTAATATATTCTTCTGTCTTCCATTTTCATGCTAGTAATAAACTCCATATCTTTAGTGATTTAGTGTCTTTGCTAAAATATGCAGGAAATAAATATTACACTGGTCATAAGGCCACAAGACATAGGAGCAGAATTAGGCCATTTGGCCCATCAAGTCTGCTCTGCCATTCCAGCATGGTTACTTTATTATACTTCTCAACCCCATTCTCCTACCTTCTCCCCATAAAATTTGACACTCTTACTAATACAGAGTTTAAAGCAAATTTATTATCAAAGTGCAAATATGCAACCCTGACATTGATTTTCCTGTGGGAATTCACAATAAGTACCAAAAAAACCACAATAGAATCATTGATAGACTGTACCCAACAAGATGGACAAACAACCAGTGTGCAAAATAAAACAAACCGTGGAAACACAAAAATGAATAAATAAGCAATAAATATCGAGAACATGATTTGAAGCATCCTGAAAGGTGAGTCCGTAGGTTGTGGGAACAGTTTTGTTTTGGAGTGAGTGAAACTGAGTGAAGATCCAATGGCTGAGGGATAATAACTGTTCCTGAACCTGGTGGTATGGGTCCTGAGGTACCTGTACCTCCTTCGTGATGATTGTCGCAAGAAGAGAGCATGGCCTGGATGGCATGGGTCACTGCTTTCCTGCACAGTGCTCTGTGTAGATGTGCTCAGTGGTAGGGAGGGCTTTCCCCATGATGAACTGGGCTGTATCTTCTATTTTTTGTCGGCGTTTTCACTCAAGGGTATTGCTGTTTCCATTCCAGGTTGTGATGCAACCAGTACTCTCCACCAAATATCTATAGAAGTTTGTCAAAGTTTTTGATGGCATGTCGAATCTTTACAAACTTCTAAAAAGGTAAAGGCACTGCTGTTGTTCTTTGTAATGATACTTAGGTACTGGACCCAGGACAAATCCTCTGAAATGATAACACCAAAGGATTTAAAGTTGCTGACCCTCTCCACCTCTAACTCCCTAATGAGGACTGGCTCATGGACCTTTGGTTTCCGCCTGTAGTCAACAATCACCTCCTTCATCTTGCTGACATTGAATGAGAGGTTGTTATTGTGGCACGACTCATGCAGATTTTCAATCTCCCAAATATATCCCCAATGATGTGACCTCCATAGCTCCTTGTGGCAATGAATTCCACAGATTCACTCCCCTCTGGCTAAAAAGATTTCTCCTCATCTATGTTCTAAAAGGATGCCCTTCACTATAGAAAACATCTTTTCCACAACCACTCTATCTAGGCTTTCAGTATTTTATAGGTTTCAATGAGATCCCCCCTCATTCTTCTAAACTCCAGTGTGTGCAGATCCAGAGCCATCAATGCTCCTCATATGATAACCCAGTCATACTTAGGATCATTCTTGTGAACCTCTTCTGGACCTTCTCCAATGCCAGTATCTCCTTTCTTAGATAAGGGACCCAAAACTGCTTGCAATACTCCAAGTGCAGTCTGACCAGTGCCTTGTCCTAGGTTTACATGATTACAGGAGGCACAAATAGGGGAGATAGTCTGAGTCTTTTCTCAGGGTAAGGGAGTCAAACCTAACGGTTTTAAAGGCGATCTGAGGGGCACGTTTTCCCGAACAGAGATGGGGTCATTATATGGACAGAGCCACCAGAGCAGGACATAGTGGCAGATACCCTTACAAGATATCTGATGGGAAAGCGTTAGAGAGATCTGGACACAATGCATGCAAAGTACGATTAATGCAGGTAGGCACTATGGTCAGCATAACGCCTATCTGAATATAGTGTTGTTATATTTGCAGTCATCAAATGGGTCATTTATCCAAGCTGGGATGGATAACCCAATTCTGTGCCAGATAGCCCAATGATTCTATGACTATATATACATGCGGAATGTTTTCTTTGTTGGGAATCACAGATTTAAGATCAACAGAATGTTGTATTTTTGAAATGTGTCCTTCACCGTACTCCTCATAATTACCACAATTACCTGCTTCCAATCAAAGTATGTATACGTGGCACCACCTCTTTCCCATTTTCTCCCACCCACCATGCTCCTCATCCCATCATGGACTTCAATGGATCATATACCGAAGATGTGGCATCTCTAACTTGGAGGCCTCTTCTCTAGTGAGTTGCCTGGGGATGTAAAATAGACTCCACAGTTCACCAGTTCAAAGGGAATGAAGTCTGAAAGCTGATAATGGATTATCCATTTGGATGCAACAATCATTCCCTTGAATTAGTTCAAGAAAAGTATGAAAGAATTTTTGGCTCCTTTCTTTTGGAGTAACAACATGTTTTATTGAAAGGAGAATTTATTATACTAGTTAAATGTACACATTTAACTATTATAATAAATACTAATGTAAAATAAACAAAACAAACTCCTTGCAGCACAATACAGACCCTTCGGCCCACAATGTTGTGCCGACCCTTAAACCCTGCCTCCCATATAACCCCCCACCTTAAATTCCTCCATATACCTGTCTAGTAGTCTCTTAAATTTCACTAGTGTATCTGCCTCCACCACTGACTCTGGTAGTGCATTCCACACACCAACCACTCTCTGAGTAAAAAATCCCCCTTGAACTTTCCACCCCTTACCTTAAAGCCATGTCCTCTTGTATTGAGCAGTGGTGCCCTGGGGAAGAGGCGCTGGCTGTCCACTCTATCTATTCCTCTTAATATATTGTATACCTCTAGCATGTCTCCTCTCATCCTCCTTCTCTCCAGAGAGTAAAGCCCTAGCTCCCTTAATCTCTGATCATAATGCATACTCTCTAAACCAGGCAGCATCCTGGTAAATCTCCTCTGTACCCTTTCCAATGCTTCCACATCCTTTCTTTAGTGAGCCGACCAGAACTGGACACAGTAATAGAAAATTTAAAATATTATTACAATAATATAATATAAAATATTAATATAATAAAAATGAGTAGTCTATAGCTTCCCTTTGGATTTGGAGGTGATTCGATGCAGCAGAACTGAGGCAAGGTGAGTAGAGGTGAAGCTGAACTGAGATGGAGCCTGAGCTTATCCTGAGAGCGTGGGAAGACCCAAGGTTCAATCGATTTAAGCAGCAGGCCGAATTGGAAAGGTTGGAAACGAGAAAATCTGCCGATGCTGGAAATCCGAGCAACACACACAAAATGCTGGAGGCCAGGCAGCATCTACGGAAGGAAGTACAGTCAACATTTTGAGCCGAAGCCCTTCGGCAGGACTGAAGAAAAAAAAAGCTGAGGAGTAGATTTGAAAGGTGGGGGGAAGAGAGAGAGAAACGCCAGGTGATAGGTGAAACTTAGAGGGGAGGGATGAAACAAGGAGCTAGGAAGTTGATTGGTGAAAGAGACAGAAGACCATGGAAGAAAGAAGAAAAGATGTGGAGGAGGAGCACCAGAGGGAGGTGATGGGCGGGCAAGGAGATAACATGAGAGAGGAACAAGGGGATGGGAAATGGTAAAGGGGGGGGGGGGGAGAGAGAGTGGAGGCATTACTGGAAGTTTGAGAAATCGATGTTCATGCCATCGGGTTGGAAGCTGCCCAAACGGAATATAAGGTATTGTTCCTCCAACCTCAGTGTGGCCTTATCCCGACAGTGGAGGAGGTCATGGATGGACATATGGGAATAGGAAGTGGAATTAAAATGGATGATCGTGCTTATTCTGGCAGACAGAGCGTAGATGCTTCACTATTTCCCATCTACTCAGCCTTTTTTCTCCAGTCCTGCCAAATGGTCTCAGCTTGAAACGTCAACTGGACTTTTTTCCATAGATGCTGCCTGGCTTGCTGAGTTCCTCCAGCATTGTGTGTGGAAAGGCTGGATCTGGGCCAAATTGGAAAGGTTGGATACAAGATGAATTGAAGTAGCAGGGTCCAGGCCCCAGAGCATATTGGAGCAACAGAGCCTGGGCCCGAGAGCAAGGAACAACCCAGGGTTTGGAATATTAAAGCACCAGGTCAGATTAAAAAGCTCAGGGAGTTGGGGCCGGTGGCAAGAGCCAGTTCAGCTAATTACATAATTTAAAAGATAAATATGAAATATTTCTGAAAATTTGGCACCCTTATTTACAAAAAATAGGATTAAATATATAGGTGCTCTGAAGATAAAATTATTGGTTATCTGGGGAAAGAAATAAATATACATATTAAAGCTATTATGAACTCCATGGAGCATGTGGGGATCTTCCGATATCCAGGCATCCTTTCTTTCTTTCTTTTTACTTTTCTTTTTTTTTTCTATAGGGATATGTTAGGGGGGAGGGTTGATAATTTTTTTTCCTTCTGTAACCTATTTGAAAATTCAATTAAAAAATTTTTTTTAAAAAGAGCCAGTTCAGCTTTGTGACGTTTACTTGTCTCTGCGCTGAACTGAAGCCGTGACACCATGTCTGTTTTCTCTTTCATAAACCTCAGTTCTGAATGCTATTTCCTTACTTTTATTGTTTGCACAATTTTTTTTTCTCTCTGCAGAGTGGGTATTTGATGGACTTCTTTTTCTAACAGGTTTGTTTTGTAAGGAGACGAATCTCAAGATTGTATGAGGTATGCACACTTTGATAATAAATGTACTTTCAACTTTGAAATTTGAACATTAGTATCAAGTAATCATTTACTATAATACTTGTATTGACAAATGTTTATTTTAATCACAATGATTCTTGTTAATGGAAACATCTTTGCCTTGCACCATGAACGCAAGAAATTCTGCAGATGCTGGAAACCTCGAGAAACACATACAAAATGCTGGAGGAACAGTACATCAGGATGCATCTATGCAGGGGAATAGATTGTCAACGTTTCTGGCTGAGGCCTTTTTTCAGGACATTTTTCTTCATCTTTGTTTCTTTAGTGTGCTTAATTTAGCCTGTGCAAATCATAACCGGCCAAAGAGTCTGTTTGTTTACCACTCTGGGCTAATATTTGGAGTAACAAAATGTACTGTGGGAAAATTACCTTAGTTTAACTTTAATAAAATGCTGCTCAAGATTCTGCATTCTGGAGAGTCCCAAAGGAATGGAAAACTGCAAATATAACAACACTATTCAAGAAACCAAGGAGAGAGAAAACAGGAAACTGTAGGACAATTAGTCATTGGGGAAATGCTGGAATCCATTATTGAGGAAGTAATGGTAAGATATTTGCAAAACAATAAAACAAACAAGTAGAGACAATACTGTTAAATTGGCAGATAAAAAAGAAGCACGTAAAGGTTACTGCACAAGAGATAAGTGCATGATATTGAAGGTAATATGCAGAAAGCAGAGAATTGGAATAAATGGTTATTTTTCAGTTGGCAAGCAGTAAATAATGGGATGCCACATGGATTAGTGTTGGATCCTCAGCTCTTCCTCACCTGTACTCATGACTGGATGAGGGAAGGAATAATTAACTTCAGCTGAACTAAATATTTGGGTTAGCAAATTGTGGAAAGGATACAAAGAATCTACAAAGTGATATAGAAAGATAAAGATTAAAAAGATTAACTTTATTTAGAGTCACAGAAACATGCCCTTCAGCCTATCTAGTCCATGCTGAACAATTTAAACTGCCTGCTCCCATTGACCCGCACTAGGACCATAGCCCTCCATACCTCTACCATCCATGTACCTTTCCAAACTTCTCTTAACGTTGAAATCGAGCTTGCATGCACCACTTGCACTGGCAGCTCATTCCATACTCTCATGACCCTCTGAGTGAAGAAGTTTCCCCTCAAGTTCCCCTTAAAGTTTTCACCTTGCACCCTTAAGCCATCACTCTAGTTGTAATCCCACTGCATCTCAGTGGAAAAGGCCTGCTTGCATTTATCCTATCTATACCCCTCATAATTTTGTATACCTTTATCAAATCTCCCCTCAGTCTTCTATGTTCCAAGGAATAAGGTCCTCATCTATTCCATCTTTCATTATAACTCAGGTCTTCCAGTCCCAGCAACATCCTTGTAAATTTTCTCTGTACTCCTTCAGCCTTATTTACATCTATCTTATAGGTAGGTGACCAAAACTGCACACAATACTCCAAATTAGACCTCACCAATGTTTTATACAATTTCAACAAAACATCCCATTTCAATACTTTGGTTTAGTAAGACCAATATGCCAAAAGCTTTCTTTATGACCCTATCTACCTGTAACACCACTTTCAATGAACTATTGACCTGTATTCCCAGATCCCTTTGTTCTACAGTACTCCTCAATGTCCTGTCGTACCTGGTTCATCCTTCTGAAGTGCAACACTTCGTACTCGTCTGGATTAGGTTCCATCAGCCATTTTTCAGCTCATATTTCCAGCTAGTCCAGGTCCTGCTGCAAGCCATGATAGTCTTCCTCGCTGTCCACTACATGGTCAATCTTGGTGTCATCTGCAAATTTGCTAACTCAATTAATTTTATTAATATAGATGACAAACAACAATGGACCCAGCACTGATCCCTGCAGCACTCCACCAATCACAGGCCTCCAGTCAGACAGGCAACCATCTACTATCTCTCTGTGGCTTCTAAAAAGCCAATGTCTAATCCAATTTCCTACCTCATCTTGAATGCTAAGCGAATGAACTTTCTTGACTAACCTCCCATGCAGGACCTTGTCAAATGTCTTGGTAAGGTCAATGTAGACAACATCCACTGCCTTGCCTTCATCAACTTTCCTGGTAATGTCCTCGAAAATCTCTATAAGATTGGTTAGACATGACCTACCAGATACGAAGCCATGCTGACTATCCTAATCAGTCCCTGACTATCCAAATATTCATATATCTGGTCCCTTAGAATACCTTCCAATAACTTTCCCACTACTGATATCAGGCTCACTGGCTTATGATTTCCTGGTTTATTTGTCATGTGTATGTCAAAAAATTTAAATATACAGTGAAATGTTTTGCGTACGTCAAATGAAATCAGCGAGGATACTGCTGAGCAAGTGTCGCCACTCTTCTGTCACAAACATAGCATGGCCACAAGTCACTAACTCTAACCCTAACATCATTGGAATGTGGGAGGAAACCAAGGCACCCAGAGGAAACCAACAGAATGTGCAAACTTCTCATAGACAACAGTGAGAATCAACCCTGATCTGACAGCCAACACCACAAAGTGATTGTGATAACTGCTATGCTATTGTGCTTCCTTGCATGGTTAAGTGAGTGGGCAAGAAGTCAGTAGCATAATGTGAAAAAATGGAAGGTTATCCACCAGAAAGAACAAAGAAAAGCAAATTATTAATTAAATGGACTGGGCCCAGAAGTGCCTAAGTATACAAAATACAAAATGTGAGCAGGTAGGTAAAGCAAATTGGAAGGCTAGGTGTCTGTTTGGGATGGTGGAGTGGAGATACATCTCTACCAAATGAGGTGTAATGTGCTCCTTCCTTCCGCTAGCCCGCTGGTCACTCTTGGGCAAGATGTGCGTAGCCTCCAACCTGATGACATGAACATTGATTTCTCGAACTTCTGGTAATCGCCCCCCCCCCCCGCCATCTCTTTCACCAGTTCCCATCCCTTTTCTTTCTCTCACCTTATCTCCTTGCCTGCCCATTGCCTCCCTCTGATGCTCCTCCCTCCTTTTTCTTTCTTCCATGGCCTTCTATCACCACCTATCACACAACCCCTTCTCCATCTCTGTATCTCTTTCACCAATCAACTTCCCAGCTATTTACTTCATCCTTCCCCCTGCCGGTTTCACCTATCACCTTGTGTTTCTCTCTCTCCTCCCCCACATTTAAAATCTACCCCTCATCTTTTTTACTCCAGTCCTCCTGAAGGGTCTCAGCCGAAACATTGACTGTACTCTTTTCCACAGATGCTGCCTGGCCTGGCCAGTATTTTGTGTGTGTAGCACCCACTTAGCCCCCCGATCAGGATCACATGGAGCCATGGGGCTAGGTGGGGCATATCACAAGTCCTGGTTATGTGGCCACTGATGCCAGACAGACAATATCTAAGAGTATTGATACTGGTTGGGGGTTATCCGTCTTGTAAAGGCTGCTGCCCAGGAGAAGCTTGACCAAGGTTGCTAACGTCTTATGATACGGCACATAATAAAGGAACAGATGGTCTGTTGGCCTGTATTAAAAGGGTTTTGGAATATAAAATAGGGAAGATGAGCTCCCACAATATTGCATATCATTTTGTCTTCATATTTCAGAAAGGGCGTACTTGCACAAGGTTCAGTGATTAGGCCGATTCCTGGTTGAAGGGGTTCACATGCAAAGTGAGGTTGAGTGAATTGACTCTGTACTCACTGAAAGAATGCAATCATTTCAAAATAATGGAATTCTGAGAGAAAACAACAGTTTGGATGCTGTGAGATGTTTCTATTAGTAAAAGTATTGGAATCTTGGTGCTAGTTTTAGACTGAGATGAGGTTCAAATCGTCCTCTGGACATAATGAGTCTTTGGAATTCTCTAACACTGAGAGCTTGGAGCAGAGTCATTGACAGCATTCAACGAGGAGACATTTAAATACTGAAAGGTACAAGGGGGCATAGGAGAAAGAATCCTGGAGGGCTAATACCCTTTATGGTCCCCAGCTCCTCATGTTCCTTATGCTTACTGCCAGAGGAAGTGGTGGATTGTAACATTTAAGAGAGGTTTTAGATTAGTACATACAGTAAATGGGAAGGATATGGAGGGCTATAGTGCAGATGCAATGGAACTAGGCAAAAAAACAGTTCAGCATGGGCTAGGTGGGCAAAGGGTCTGTTTTTGTGCTCTATGAAACTGTGAATCTATGCTTCATTCCATATATTTACCACTGGCTTTCCACATCCATCTAAAACTGTTGACATTCCTATGAATGTAATAGTTAGCAAAAGTGTTTGATATGAACAAAGTTAATCCCTGCTGATAGTTAACTGAAAATCTACATCCAGTTGATATTCCAAAGGCAGCTTTATAAATTATGTATAGCTTCTCAACTTTCAAGGATGACCAGCCGTCCAAAGACCTGTAACAAAATATCTGTTATGTCCTTCTAATTGAGAAGGAAGCAATAGACATTCTGTACAGATTTAATGTCACTTTCATGAAACATGATTGTCCTCACCAATGGCTTAGTTGCAAAAGGCATCAGCCATTTGTTATGCTGATCTACTGCAATAAACCTTTTTGGAATTACAATGCAACTGCTGAAGTGATTTCTGTTCACCAAATGTTTAAAGTTCATCAGACCAGCAGCAGAATGTTCAGTAATTCTAATTTCTTTTTGACATTGAACATGAGTTCTTTTTTCTAATTTTTATTTTACACAGAAACCTATACACTCCTTGAACCTTTGCAATGTGCTTGCTTGTACAGCAGTAAGTTAGTCTCGTGCTGTACTGCCTTGGTCCATTAGTATAAATTTGCTTAGGTTTGTATTCTGTGTATGCGTGCGTGTCTGTATCTGTACACACTAGAAAAGTAAATTTTAATGATGCAGGCCATTGTTGGACCGGTATTTTAAGGGATTAGCCTGAAAAACAGGTTTACTCAGACTAAACTCAAAGAAACTTTTTGTCATTATATCTAGCTTCTTGTTTTCCAAAGGAAGTTCTTTTGGGAGGTATTCTTTCAAAATATAGTGCTGCATAACAAACTACAAATATAAACAAATTAGTAAAGAAAAATTTCAAATTCATCTACCTAGAAGATATATTACCATATTGACAACATAAAGTGGAACAACCCTAACACCAGCACAAATATGACAGTAATTCTGGTAGTGATAATGAGACAATGATAAATTAAATCCGACTACACTTGGATGAATATGTACAACTATATTTTGCATTGTCGACTCATTTTGTAAATAACACCCCTGGGAGAGTAGGAGGAGTGTATATGCATCACAAATTTAGAAAATTTATAATTATCTTATCAAGTGCCAAATTGTTGAAGGTAGAAACGTGGTGTTAGAGTTTATACTGCCAGCAAAGCTACTGGGTTGATTCTTTTAGAACAGACACAATGTCTTGCTATTTAGGTTAGGAAGATCTGTTTTCAAGAAGTCCCAAGGGCGTCATTTTCAACTACTCTACCCACTCCCAACAACCCCCGATTTTATATCAGAAGATTTTCTAACTATTTATTTCTAAAAAAAAGTTATCTTAACTGACTGTATTCATTCTAGTCGCTATTTATATTATATTGGATATTGAATATTCAAAGAACATATGAGTCATCCGTTTTATCACCTATTTTATACTGAACTCAGAACATGAAGTAGCAGTGATGGATTCAAATACATGATATAATAATACCTAAATTCCACCAAACATTGAAGTAAAGGTTTTAACTGAGACTTCTACAAATGTACCATGGGGAGCATTCTGACTGGCTACATCACCATCGGGTATGGGGTGGGGTGGTGGGGCCACTGCACAAGATTGAAGTAAGTTGCAGAAACTTGTAAAATGAGTTATCGTCATTGTGGGTAGAAGCCTCCATAGTATCCAAGACATCTTCGAGGAGCGCTGCTTAGGAAGGTGGTGTCCATCATTAAAGATCACTTCCTCCCCAGACATATGCTCTTTTCATTGTTACTGTCAGGAAGGAGGTTCAGAAGGCCAAAGACACACACTCAGTGTTTCAGGAACAGCTTCTTCCCCTCTGCCATTTGATTTCTAAATAGACATTGGACCCATGAACACCATCTCATAACTTTTTATTTCTGTTTTTTTTTAATGAAATGGAAGAGAACGTTACCTGAGCAGTGAATGTAGAACTCTGCACTGGAAGAAGGGCAAGTGAATCACTGTTTAGGTCCTTGGATGGCAGGAAGGAATGAGGAAAGAAAACAGATGTTGCACTTTCTGCAGTTGCTTGGGAAATTAGGGTGAGAATGGGAATGATTGGAAGATTGACTAAGGGAATAGCCCCTTCGGAATGCTCGAAAAGCAAGATGTGCCTAGCAGAGAAATTTTATTGAAGATAGAAGAAATTGTTCAATGCAGTCATTGAGTGGGGCGAGGGGAGTGGAGTAGCAAAGAGTGAGGACCAGTGATCTCTATTCTTATGCTGATCAATGAAGAAGCTGAGGGAAAGCATTTATAAAATAGATGATGAGCCCAATGTTGAGCCGAGCTGTGTTTCAACTACACTGTTTTACCACCATCTTCACCCTTTGCTAATTCTACTGGACTCCATTCCCTCCCTTTCATTAGATTAAGAATCATTGGCCCTGACGTGATCCTTTGCTTTCAAGTTTCTTAGATGTATTCTAAAATATTTAAATTAACCTAAAGAATATTTTAAAAAAACAATAAATTTAGGTAAGCAGACAGACATACTTTATTGATCCCGAGGGAAATTGGGTTTTGTTACAGCCGCACCAACCAAGAATAGTGAAGAAATATAGCAATATAAAACCATAAATAATTGAAGAATAATAAGTTAATCATGCCAAGTGGAAATAAGTCCAGGACCAGCCTATTGGCTCAGGGTGTCTGACACTCCAAGGGAGGAGTTGTAAAGTTTGATGGCCGCAGGTAGGAATGACTTCCTATGACGCTCAGTGTTACGTCTTGGTGGAATGAGTCTCTGGCTGAATGTACATTAATCTGCCATCAATTCTTAATATCTATAAGTCTACTGAAATGTAGATAGGTGAGTAGTAAGTTTGCAAATGACATAGAGAGTGATGGAGTTGTGGAAAAAAATTTCAAAATGTACAAAGACATTATTTATTTATTTTTATACACTATGGAATAGGCCCTTTGAGCCATGCCACCCAGCTACTCAATTTCATCCTACCCTAATCACAGGACAAGTTACAATGACCAATTAACCTACCAACTTGTATGCCTTTGGACTGTGAGAGGAAACTGGAGCAGCCAGAAGATACCCACGTGGTCACGAGGAGAACGTACCAATTCCTTACAGACAGTGATGGGAATTGAACCCAGGTTACTAGTACTGTAAAGCATTGTTCTAACCACTACGTTTCCATGCTGCCCTTTTAGAATACAGATCAATTACAGATATGTATGTGGAGAAATAGCAGATGGAGTTTAAAAGTGTGAGGTGTCGATCATTGAGAATTCAAATGTAAGCAAGTAATTGTGGTGCAGATAGATCTAGATGTTCAAGTCCATGGCTCCCTGAATGTGGTCAGACCAGTAGATAGGATGGTAAAGAAGGCATAAGCGTGTTTTCCTTCATTTGTCAGGACTTTGAATATAAGAATAAGCAAGTCAAGTTGCAGTTACATAAAACTCTGGATAGGCTGCACTTGGAGTATTGTGTGCAGTTCTGGTCCCACCATTACAGAAAGGTTGTGGAGAAAGGGTGCAAAAGAGATTCACCAGAATGCTGCCTGAATGAGAGGGTGTGATCTCTAAGGCATTATTGGACAAACTCAGGTAGTTTTCTCTGGTGCTTTGGAGGCTGAGGGAAGATCTGATGGAAGAGACACAGATAGGGAAGACAATAAGAATATTTTTCACAGGGTAGAGAATCAAACACTGGAGGACATCCACGTAAGCTGAGTGGGGTGAGGGGAGATGTTTAAAGGACGTGTGGGGGCAGGATTTTTTTTTTTTACATAGATGGTGATCGGTGCCTGGAATGGGCTCCCAGGGATAATGGGGGAAGTAAGTTCAATAATGGCATTTAAGAGGTTGTTAGATGGACATTTGAATATCAGAATCAAAATCAGCTTTTAATATCACTGGCATATGTCATGAAGTTTGATAGTATGAGGCTGCAGTACAGTGCAATACATAAATAAAGACTAAATTACAGTAAGATATTTATAATAAATAGGGCAAAAAGAGAGAAAAAAGTCATGAGTTTGTGTATATGGGTTCATTATCAGTTCAGAAATCTGATGCAGACAGGAAGAAGCTGCTACTAGAACACTGAGTGTGTGTCTTCAGGCTCCTGTATCTCCTCTTTGATGGTAGCAATGAGAAGAGGGCATGTTCTGGGTGGTGGAAGCTGTCTTTCTGAGGCATTGCCTTTTGAAGGTGTTCTGGATGCTGGGGAGGCTGGTGCCCGTGATGGAACTGGCTGAGCTTGCAACTTTATACAGCTTTTTCTGGTCCTGTGCAGTGGCCCCTCCATACCAGATGGTGATAGATCCAGTCAGAGTGCTGTCCGTGGCACGTTGATCGAAACTTGCTCGAGACTTTGGTGACATACCACAACCCTGCAAACTCCTAATGTAATACAGCTGTTGTCCTGCCTTTGTTGCATCAATATGTTGGGCCCAGGATAGATCTTCAGAGATGTTGACACCCAGGAACTTGAAACTGCTCACCCTTTCTACTGCAGATCCATCGATGAGGACTGTTGTGTGTTCCCTCAACTTCTCCTTCCTAAAATCCACAATCAATTCCTTAGTCTTACTGATATTGAGTGCAAGGTTGTTTTTGAAATACCACTCAAACAGATGGTCTATCTCACACTATCTGAAATTCTGCCACATTCTTGAATTGAATTATATACATGAGTAAACATCTTTACGTTACGTCTCCATCTAAATGTGCATTGTGAAATTTATAGTAATTTATAGTAAATAGTATATACAACAGAATAGTTAATATAACAGAAATACAGAGTTAAGCAGTCTGATGGCCTGGTGGAAGAAGCTGTCCTGGAGCCTGTTGGTCCCGGCTTTTATGCTGTGGTACCATTTCCTGGATGGTAGCAGCTGGAACAGTTTGTGGTTGGGGTGACTCGGGTCCCCAATGATCCTTTGGCCCATTTTTACACACCTGTCTTTATAAGTGTCCTGAATAGTGGAAAGTTCACATCTACGGATGTGCTGGGCTGTCTGCACCACTCTCTCCAGAGTCCTGTGATTTAGAGAAGTACAGTTTCCATACTGTACAGTTTCCATAGTGATGCAGCTAGTCAGGATGCTCTCAATTATGCCCCTATAGAAAATTCTTAGGATTTGGGGTCCCACACCAAGCTTCTTCAACCATTTGAGGTGAAAGAGGTGCTGTTGTGCTTTTTTCATCCCACAGCCGGTATGTACAGACCACATGAGATCTTCGGTGCTGTTTATGCCGAGGAACGTAAAGCTGTTCACCCTCTCAACCTCAGATCCACTGATGTCAATATGGGCTAGCCTGTGTCCATTCCTCCAGTGGTCCACAACCAGCTCCTTTGTTTTTGCGACATTGAGGGAGAGGTTGTTTCCTTGACACCACTGTGTCAGGGTGATGACTTCCTCTCTGTAGGCTGCCTCATTATTATTTGAGATTAGGCCAATCAGTGTAGTGTCATCAGTATATCTGGGGGCATCAAGAGAACAGTGCAGGGTGTTAATCACACATCCTTGAGGTGCGCTAGTGTTGATTGTGAGCAAGGAGGAGATTTTATTTCTGGTCCATACTGACTGTGATCTCTCAATGAAGAAATCAAGGATCCAGTTGCAGAGGGAGGTACAGAGGCCCAGGTTTTGGAGCTTGTTCATTAATACTGAAGGTATGTTGGTGTTAAATAACAGCCTGAGGTAGGCATTGCTGATGTCCAGGTGGTCCAAGGCTGACTGGAGAGCCAGTGAGATTCGATTTGCTTTGGACCTATTGCGGTGATGGGCAAATTGCAGCAGTTCCATGTCCTTGCTTAAGCAGGAGTTGATTCTGGCCGAGTCCAGCCTCTTAACGCACTTCATCACAGTAGAGAAGAGTACGACAGGGTGATAACCTAATATCTTGCGAGAGTTCACCTCATGAAAGATGATCTGACATTGGCCTCCAAGACAGAGATCACGGGGTCACCAGACATTTCAGGAGTAGTTTAATTCTCCTTTACAAAGCATGCATGAAAAGCTCCATTCACGATGTTAGGTTTCGCCTTGTAGAGGTAATGACCAGCAAATCCGGCCAAAGCTTATATACTACATCCGATACCATCTCTAACTTCAATCGGAATTGTTTTTCTTCGCAAGTGGAAAGAGATGGATCAAACACAGGCGGAAGAGATTAATTTAATTCAGTATCATGTTCAGAGCAGATATCACAGGCCGAAGGATGTATTTCTGTGCTCTACTGTTCTATGTTCTACTAATTTTAAAAATATAAATGTAAAATGAAATTTTTTAAAAAACAAGAAACTTAACCTAACGCCCCATTTAAATGAATAGAGGAGACAAAAATAAGGGATTGAGTGGGAAGTGCCAGGAATGGAAGTCATTTACAAAACCAAAGTTATTTTTCCAGATAAAAGCAACTAGCGGATAATAGTTACATGCAAATTATATACCCAGAGTCAATTCCAGTCACTTAGAGCAGTACTTGACAGGGGAATTATCCCCTCATTTCCATTCTGGCTGAGAATAATAGTGTCACCCTTAGCAACCTTCACATCACCTATTTTTAAAATAAATATATGATTGTGATAATAGAATGAAATAGCTGCAGCTTTTCAGCGCTAAGTTATGAAATCATACTTTTTTTTCCCAGAATTGGAAACAGTCTTGATAGTTCCTAGGTTGCAATGGTACACTGAAAATTTAACTGCACCATCCATTCACAAGAAACACTTGCATCTGTGATGCAATCTCTGTGCCTGATGTGCACATCTGATGGCTATTCCCTTTGCAAAGTGGGAACGCTTTTTATTAGTTACTCTAAGATCAAGCAGCTTGTAATAAATCTGATGGTCTGTAGCAGTACAGTTTAAGGCATGCCACCCTGGATAGGCACGCCTCAGCCAGGCATCGTACCTTTGGCTCAAGTAGATTCACTTTTATTCATTACCTGTGTTCCTTTTCTGAACCCCTTCACCTCCGCTCCCCCACACCTCAGTTGACAAGCTTCGAACCACTCCCCTCTCCCTATTTCATCCTCCAACTTCTCAACCCTCAGGAAGCTATCACAGCAATCCCTGTAAATCCTAATTCCCCTTGACTCCCGTCTCTTTCACTTTCTCCTAGCTTTGACTCATCTCATCTTCAACAAATTCATCAATAATCTCCATGAGCGTTGGAGCTGGGATGTGGGTTGATGCTTGCGGGCTACCCCCAGCACATCCTTGAATGTAAAACCAAATGGCACATTTCACCGAACGTTTTGATACATGTAATAAATAAATCTAAATGAGATTTCGTAATAGAATTGCGCACATTTGAATTTCCCCATGTGTATAAGTACAGCTGATCTGGATTCAAGCCACCATTTCCAAATTAATACCTTTGAATTGTTTGCCCAATAGGAATGCAAGTTCATTCACAAGCCTGGATTTGCCATTTCTCACCCTCTTTTACTCTTATCTTTATGAATATGGGAAGAAAAGTAATACTAACGTCAGGCTGCTGTTTATTGACTACAGCTCAGTGTTCAACACAATCATCCCCTCAGTTCCAATCAACAAGTTTTGAAACCAGGGCCTCTGTATCTCTCTGTGCCATTGGATCCTTGACTTCCTCATCCAGAGACCACAGTCAGTGCTGATTAGAAATAGCATCTCCTCTCTGCTGTTAATCGACTCTGGCACACCTCAAGGATGCACTGCTCTACTCTCCACACACACTCACAGATCAAACACCATATATAACCTTGCAAACGACACTATTCTTGGCAGAATTTCAGATGGTGATGAGGAGGTGTTCAGGAGCGAAATAGGTCAGCTGGCTGAGTGGTGTTGAAGCATCGACTTTGCACTCAATGTCAGTAAGATGAAAGAAAAGATAAGCTTCAAAATCTGGGCTTCTGTACCTCCCTCGGCAACTGGATCCTTGACTTCCTCATACGGAGACCACAGTCTGTGTGGATTGGAAGTGATATCTCCTCATGCTGTCAATCAACACTGGCACATCTCAAGGATGTGGGCTTAGCCTACTGCTCTAGTCTCTAGACCCTTGACTGTGTGGCTAGGCACAGCTCAAATGCCATCTATAATTTGCCTACAACACAACTATTGTTGGCAGAATTTCAGATGGTGATGAGGCGGTGTACAGGAGTGAAACAGATCAACTGGTTGAGTGTTGTCGCTACAACAGACTTGCACTCAACATTAGTAAGACCAAGGGATTGATTGTGGACTTCAGGAAGAGGAAATTGAGGGAACACAAACCAGTCCTCATCGAGGGATCAGCAGCGGAAAGGGTGAGCAGTTTCGAGTTCCTGGGTGTCAACATCTCTGACAATCTAGCCTGGGCCCAGTTACAAAGAAGACACGAAGGCAGCTATATTTCATTAGGAGTTTGAGGAGAATTGGTATATCACCAAAGACAATCGCAAATTTCTACTGATGTACTGTGGAGAGCACTCTAACCTGTTGCATCACTGTCTGGTATGAGTGGCCACTGCACAGGACCAGAAAAAGCTGTAGAGAGTTGTAAGTTCAGCCAGCTCCATCATGGGCACTAGCCACCCGAGCAGCCAGGACACCTTCATGAGGCGATTCCTTTAAAAGGCAGCATCCATCGTTAAACATCCCTATTACCCAGTACATGCTCTCTCCTCATGGCTACCATCAAGGAGGACGTACAGGAGCCTGAAGGCACACACTCAGTGTTTCAGAAACAGCTCCTTCCCCTCTGCCATCAGAGTTCTGAATGGGCAATGATCCCATGAACACTTCCTCAGAATTTTTGCCCTCTTTTGTGCACTATTTATTTAATTTGTTATTATATATATGTCTTACTGTGATTCATTGTTTTATTATGTATTGCAATATACTGCTGCCACAAAACAACAGATTTCGTAATATAGGGTTATGGTATTAAACCTGATTCTGATTCTTAAGTTTCATGCAGATAAAAAAGTAATTGTAACATAGCCACACGTTTAGTATAGGGTTTAATGTAGTGATTCCTACATTTATCATCCCCTCAAAACTGATCAGTAAACCTCAACGCCTTGACCTCAATATCTCCTTGTGCAATTGGCTCCTCACTTTCCTCACTTGCAGACTCCAGTCAGTTGGGATTGGCAACATCTCCTCCACAATCTCCATCAGCACAGGTGCACCACAAGACCGTGTGCTTAGCCCCCTGCTCTACTCACCTTATACTTATGACTGTGTGGCTGAGCACAGCTCAAGTGCTTTGTTAAGTTTGCTGGCAACACCATTGTCGTTGGCCAAATCAAAGCTGGTGACGAATCGGCATATAGGAGGGAGACTGAAAATCTGGCCAAGTGGTACCACAACAACAACCTCTCACTCAATGTCAGCAAGACAAAGGGGCTGATTATTGACTTCAGAAGGAGGAAACCAGAGGTCCATGAGCCAGCCCTCATTGAGATATCAGAGCTGGAGAGGGTTAGTAACTTTAAATTTGTTTCAGAGGATTAGTCCTGGAACCAGCACAATTGTGAAGAAAGCATAGCAGTGCCTTTACTTCCTTAGAAGTTTGTGGAGGTTTGGCATGGCATCTAAAACTTTGTCAAACTTCTATAGATGTGTGGTGGAGAGTATATTGACTGCTTGCATCCTGGGCTGGTATGGAAACTCCAATGCCCTTGAATGGAAAATCCTACAAAAAGTAGCGGTACTACCCAGTCCATCATGGGTAAAGCCCTCCCCATGGAGTGCTATCGCAGGAAAGCAAGATCCAACTTCAAGGATCCCCATCACCCAGGCCATGCTCTCTTCTCGCTACTGCCATCAGAATAAAAGATGCAAGAGCCTCAGGATCCACACCACCAGGTTCAGGAACAGATATTATCCCTCAGCCATCAGTCACTTGAAACAGTGGGGTTAACTTTACTCAATTTCACTTGCCCCATCACTGAACAGTTCCCCCAACCTATGATCTCACTTTCAAGGATTCTTCATCTCATCTTCTCAATATTTATTGCTTATTTGATTATTATTATGACTTATTTTCTTTTTCTTTTGCATTTTCAGTTTGTTCTCGTTTGCACATTAGTACTTTGTTCATCATGTTGGGTGCAGTCTTTCATTGATTCTATTGTGTTGCTTGGATTTACTGAGTATGCCCACAAGGAAATTAATCTCAGGTTAGTACCGTATCAGGTGTCCTATATGTACTTTGATAATAAATTTACTTTAAACTTTGAACTACCTTCCCAGGAAAGTAAAGATGAGGAAGTAATTTAGTGCTGTACTGTGAATGAGATGTCCAGGTTTTGCAGCTATTGATAGCAATTAGATATAATCTTGCTTTGTGATTCTTTGCAAATGATAAAATGAAACTTAGAGCATTTGTCTGAAAACTTCCTTTAAATATGTCAGCTTTAACTCAAGTGACATTCTGACACCGGAGACATAAAGTTGTGAGCTAAAGACCTACCCGAGGATTCTTGAGGAGATATAAATAGTTTAGTTCAAAGTTGTAAATGGAACTGATAATACTATACTGTGCAATTAATAGCTTTCCCTCCTTTCCCTCCTTGATCATCAAGTTGAGTCAAGTCATGTTCATTGTTATGTACACAAGTATAATGAGGAACAGGTACAATTCCTGCAGCAGCATCACAGGCATGCAGACACAAATGACACCCATGCCGCTTATCATTTATACTTCCATACAAGACAGTGAAGAGGGGGGGGGGGAAGACTGCAAAAACAAGACAGTGCAAAAAAAAATGCATAGAGATAAATGCACGAGGGGTTCCTTGGTGTTCTGCTGCTGGGACAGGGTTAGGATTGTGCAGGTTTATTCAAGAAACTAAAGATTGCAAGAAATAAGCTGTTCCTGACCCCGTTGCTATGGCACTTCAGGTTTCTGTACCTCCTGCCTAGGAGGTGGCAGTAAGAAAAGGCCGTGTCCTGGATGGTGCAGAATCCTTGATTTTATATATCTATGTATATACTTACGGTCATTCTTTGAGGTATTTAGTATACATACTGTAATTCACAGTTTGTTTCTCTATTATAATGTATTGATTAGTACTGCAAAGACAACAATTTTCATGACATATGCCAGTGATAGTAAACATGATTCTGATTCTGATGTTTGATGTCATCTTTTTGAAAGATCACCTTATGTGGATGCTGTCAGTAGTGGAGAGAGCTATGCCTGGGATATATTGGGCTGTGTCCAAGACTCTCTGCAGCCGCTTGCATTCCTGTGCTGTGCCGAGCTGCGACGCGACCAATCAGAGTGGTTTCAATGGTGTGTCTGTAAAACTCACCCGGACTGTCCACACCAGCTGTGTGTGGTGAAAAAAGCACAACGGCGGCTCTTTTGCCTCGGAAGGCTGAAGAAGTTTGGCATGAGTCCCTAAGCCCTCAGGACTTTCTACAGGGACACCATCGAGAGCATCCTGCCTGGCTGTGTCACGGGAACTGTACTACCCTCAATCGTGGGGCACTGCAGGGAGTGGAGCGGACAGCCCAGCACATCTGTAGACGTGAACTTTCCTCTGTTCAGGACATTTATGGCAGCAGGTTCGTAAAACCAGCCCGGAGGACCATCAGGGACAGACCGCAAACTATTTTAGCTGCTTCCGTCTGGCAAATGGTACCTCAGCATTAAGGCCAGGAGTAACATGCTATGGGACAGCTTCTTTCACCAGCCCATCAGATTTATCAATACAGTGTGATCTGATTCCCCATCTGTCTGTACATAGATGTATACAAAACAATTATGTATACAAGCTTAATGTTGGAGCAATATCCTCCACATTTCCCTTCCTTATTGCTTGTACGTTGCGACGGAGACGCAACATAAAAATTTTTACTCCCTTGGATGTAAGAAATAAAATAAATACGAAGTACAAATACAAACTTAGTTTGAGTATTTGGTGACATTCCATATCTCCTCAAGCTTTTAGGAGTGGAGAGGGACTGCGTACCTTCACTGTGGTTGCGTCTATGTGTGGAACCCAAGACAGGACATCTGATATGTTAACGTTCAGGAATCCTATCTACCTTCATAAACAGACATAAGATTTCGTCTGCACTGTCAGAGTCAGAATCAGGTTTATTATCACTGACGTGATAATACGTGTGTAGTGAAATTTCTTGCGTTGCAGCAACTACACGATGCAGCCTGGTATGAATATTCATAAATAAAACAATTTAATTAGTTAATTACCACATTGTTCTTGAGGGCCTTGAGGTGGGGAAAATGGCTGCACGCTTTCCAATGATACAACAGTAACCACGTTTTAAAGAAATAATCCTGATACAGGAATATTGACCTGAAAGTTTCCCTCTTTATTGATGCCACCTGACATTCTGAATGTTTCTGGCATTTTCTGCGTTTACACAGAGAACAAATAGGACCTATGAACAGGGACCTTGGCCCACAGTGTCCGCACAAAGCATGACACCAAGATAAACTAATTCCGTCTGACTACACAGGGTCTCCATCACCCTATTTCCTGTCTGTCCACAGCCTCTTCCATTGCCAGGTCGAGGCTAAGTGCAAATTAAAGAACAGCAGCCCATGTTTCAGAGCAATGCCCACAAAATGCTGGAGGAACTCAGCAAGATCAGGCAGCATCTATGGAGAGGAATCAAGAGTCGATGTCTCAGGCCGAGACCCTTCGTTGGGACTGGAAAGGAAGGGGGAAAATGCCAGAAGAAAGGAGGACAGAGCTAGAAGGTGAAAGATCAGGCCAGGTGGGTGGGGGAGGGGACTGAGGTAAGCACCCCATGTTCCACCTGGCCTATCTCCAACCTGGTAGCATGAACAAGAAATTCCCAAATTTCAATTGTCAGGAAGGAAGGATCTATCATTACGAGCCCTTGCCATCCAAGACAGCAAAGATAAATACAACAGGATTTACTTTATCAATTACAGACTTCATACTTTGAAAGATATACAACACTTATGATGAAGGAGTAGGGTGAAGGTTCACCAGATTGATTTGCAGGAGGGTGGATTGTGAACTGAGCAAAGATTATACAGATTAGTCCTCTAGTAGAAGAACAAGTAATGATCTCCTGTGAGTTTCTTTCTGGGTTTCGATGTGGTAGCTGATTATTCTGGTGGCTCGGGTGCCACAGGCTCTGAATAATAGATCAGCCATTCAGGACAGAAAAGGGGAGTAATTTCTTCACCCAAAAAGGAGTGAAACTTTACATTCCCTACCAAAGGGGACATCAGAGGCTCAGTTGTTAAATGTATCAATAAAGAAATCAACAGAGTTTTAGATGTTGAGGGAATTAAGGGGTATGTGGTTCTCATAAATCAGTAACTTTCAGGTAACATATCAGCCATCATATTACTGAATAGAGGCGAGGTGGGTGGTCCAGATAATCTACTGCTGCTTCTTTTTTGCAACAAACCTAAGAGTGAAATGGGACTGTTCCAAATTATAAAGAGTTTTGATAGAGTACATGTGTGAACTACTAAGTAAATGATATCAATTTATCACAAAGAGAATAAAGTGTATGGACCAACACACAAAATGCTGGAGGAACTCAGCAGGTCTGGCAGCACCAAAGAAGGGGAATAAACAGTCGACATTTTGGGCCGAGACCCTTCATCAGGACTGGAAAGGAAGGGGGGAGGAATCCAGAGTACGAAGGCAGGGGGTGGAGAGGAGCACAAGCTGCCAGGTGAGGGGAAAGGTAGGTGCTGGGGGGAGGGGATGAAGTGAGAAGCTGGGAAGTGCTGGTGGAAAAGGTAAAAGAGTGAAGAAGAAAGACTCTGATAGGAGAGGAGAATGGACTCTGGGAGAAAGGGAAGGAAGAGGGGCACTGGGGAAGGTGATAGGCAGGTGAGGAGAACTTTCACTCATAAATCTCTAATCCTAACATAAAAGCTATATATTTTAAAATATATATTTCTTAGATCAGTGGGTCAAATGAATGTCGTTCAACAATTCTGACTATATTATTCTCCTCTTTATCAAGACATCAAATATTTATCTTATAGTGTTTTATGATTGTGTCATGCACAATTTACAATCTTACGTTTACATATTATAATTGGATATAATGTCAACAGTGAATGAAAATCGCTCACCTGCAATAATTATTGTATGATTGATGCACCATCAATAACTCTCCGAAACATGAGGCGAGATATTGGCTTTTATTGACTGGAAGAAAGAACAAGCAGTAATTGACCACCATACTACATCCTGGAGACTGAGGGCAGGGCTCAGGCCTCAATCGCCTTTATACTGGGGTCTGTGGGAGGAGCCACAGGAGCAGTCAGCAGGGGGGCGTGTCCAGACAGGTATATGTAGTTCACCACAATGTTGTTTCTCAGATGCTAGGCAGTGGCATGGAAATTGTGAAACACTTAGTTATATAACTGAAGGGTAAACAAATTGTATGCATAATAGTTAAAGAAAGGGTGCCGTGGTAGCATAGTGGTTTGCACAATGCTTTACAATACCAGTGACCAGGGTTCAATTCCCGCTGTTCCTGTAGGGAGCTTGTACTTTCTCCCCATTAATATGTGGGGTTTCCTCCAGGTGCTCCAGTTTCCTCCCACAGTCCAAAGACGTACCGGTTGGTAGGTGTCCTGTGGGGGGAGGTGGCTTAATCTGATTGTTGAAAATTGCTTCCATCATGATTGGTTAGTTTAGAAACTGCAGCCGCTTTTCCCATTGGTTAGCTGTCTGGCGAACAGTTTCAGATATCCTGGGTATATAGAGAGCACGTGTGGGAGGGTCTGTCTCTTCCTTTGCTTAAGGCAAGCGGTGCACATGACCATTGAGAGGGTATGCTCTGCGCGTGCTTTTAACTAAGTGTGTTTGTTGAATATTCAGCTTTGTAGTGTCTGCAACTTGGGGAACTTAAATGTTTGGTTGAATTTTTACAATTTGTAAACAAAAGATTAATATACTTATTGACAGTCAGTGTTTTCTGTCTCGCTTGCCTGATTCAACATTACAGTAGGTTAATTGGTCATTGTAAATTGTCCTGTGATTAGGTTCAGATTAAATCGGGGGTTTGCTGGGTGGCGAGGCTCAAAGGGCCAGAAGGGCTGAATCTCAATAAATAAATAACTAAAAGTACGTGAATGACATGTCATCACGTCACCACGTCATATATGTGCACCTCACTAAAGAGAAACATGGTTCCCATATTTTTCTTTCACTTAGTTTTATGTTTTGGAGTTATTAAACATAACAGAGTTGGCGAGTTAGTTTTAAAATGAACCTGAGATGACTAGGCTCAGATTTAATCGGGAGGTTTCTGGGCAGAGCGGCTGGAACAGCCTGTTTCACACTGTACCTCAGTCAATAAAAGTTCATGAAAACTTTCCTTTCCCTTCAAGGGACAGTAGACATAGCACCTCTTCATAGAGTTTATACCATTCTGGAATTGCATCACTTACAAGAGTTATACCAAAAACTAAAATAATAAGATGGAAAGGTTTTAAGGTTTTAAGGAAAGGTTACCTTGGACAATGATCATGCTTTGTTGGGATTTATTTGTGATAAAAGTAATGTCAGAAGAGTTGAACAAAATCCTGACATATATTCTAATCGGCAAAGCAGCTTGTAAAGCTAACTTGAGAGTGTTCTTGCCAATAACCATATTCATGCTTTGGTAGTATACAATATGTGTATGTAGGTCTTTCCATATTTATAAGTAGCTTACTTGCTGCTTTTGTTTAAAATAATTAACTGATTTTATTTCATGTTTGAAGCAAAATAACATGGGTGTTATTTTTCTTATAACTTTATTTCAAACCCTTGACATTTTTAGTAAAATGACAAAAACATTTCTACTTGGAGTATTTTTATCTAATAATACCTTGAAATATTTCATTTATCTTCGCTGTAGTCACACTGGGAATACCACTTTACTTGTTGACTTTACCATCCAATTTGACTAACAAATGTTTGGCAGATTTTTAAATGCTCTTACTTTTTACACACCACTTTTGAGGGCAAGCAAACAAGAAACAGCCTCCGGCACACTGACCTGAAATTTTGACTCTCCGCCAAGATTGTTCAGCTCACAGCACATTCTCAGCATTAACTTTCTTTTAAAGCCATGTCTCGTTACGGTACAAGGAAACGTGGGTAAAGCCCTCTGCACCATTCAGCACATTTACAAAGGACACTGACGTAAGAAATCAGATCCATTATCAAGGACCCCCACCATCCAGACCACAGTCTCTTCTCACTGCTGCCACCAGGAAGAAGGTATGTCCCACACCATCAGTTTCAGGTACAGTTATTACCCCTAAAACATCAGGCTCCTGAACCAAAGTGGATAGCTTCACTCACCCCAACAGTGAACTGATTCCACAACCTGTGGATTCATTTTTGGAGACTCGGCAATTCATGTTCTCAACCATTAATTAATTTTCTGTTTTGTATTTGCTCGGTTTGTTGTCTTTTGCACATTGCTTGTTTGTCTGTGCTGTTGGGTGTGGTCTTTAATTGGTTCTATTGTGTGCCCACAAGAAAATGAATCACAGGATTCTATATTGTGACATTAATGTACTTTAATGGTACATTTATTTTCAACTTTGAAGATTTTGAGAGTAAGCAGCTTGAGGAAAATAACCATCAAAAAAACTTGCATTAAAACTTACATATGCTTAATCAAGAATCACAATTTAAACTAAATGGAACCTATGAATAATAAGTTTCTGGCAACAATTGATACAATTCAAAGCAGTCCATGAAGGAAAACACTCCAACCTAGAAAACTAACAAAATCTAACCAACAGGTTTTAAAATACTTTCTCAATACAGAAGACTAAATAAATGCAACGGAAGTGCAGGTTTCAAGTTGATTTGTTTATGTGCAGATTCACGTAGATGCCAATATCTTCACAGGAAATTTTTATGCAAGAACTAAATGTGACAACTTGAGCCACTTCCTGGATTTGCCACTTCATTGTGACAGGGTAGTGTGAAAAGGTTTTCGTTCAAAGCTCGAAGTCCAAAAATCAAAATAAATTTATTATTAAAGTATGTATTTGTTGACATGTGCTATGTTGCGATTTATTGGCTTGCAGGTATTTACAGGAAAAAGAAAAAATGCAATAGAATTTGACAAAAAACTATACGTGAATAGAGAAGGTCTGACGAACAACCAATGTGCAAAGACAATCTGTGCAAATTAAAGTTATAAGAGTTGTAAAGAATCCTGAAATGAGTCTCTCAGTCATAGAATCAGTTCAGAATAATGCTGAATGAAATTAAACCACACTGATTCAGGAGCCTGATGGTTTTAGATTGATAACTGTTCCTGAACTCGGTGGTGTAGGGCCTAAAGGTTGATTTACTCTTCTGCGTAGTAGCCTATGCCTTAGCCTTCGTAAGTGGCCTGCACCGTTGTGAGCATTTATACCTGTGTGTTGGTGTGTCTGTGTCGCTCTGCAATTCACCGCCAAAACGCTAGTTGGCAGTAGGGTTTCTATGCCACTGTGTAGAGTTTCTTTGTGTGCTTCAAACAATGGCGACTGAGCCCATCATGTTGGAGTTGGAGCTAATAAATGTTGAACAAGGGTTACTTTTATTGAAATTACTGCAACGCAGAAAGGAGAAAAGACGTCAGAGGAGATCGTATGTACGACCATCGAATGTATTGAGGCAGGAGGGGGGTGAATTTTCTGTGCTTGTCCGGCCACTGAGAGACACGGACGAGGAAATGCATTTCAAACATTTTCGGATGTCGGCAGGTAGATTTGACGATTTGGTTCATCGCCTCCAATCGTTTATTTCGCATCAGTGTACGCACAGTATGCCTATAGACAGGAGGAAATGCGATGCTACCAAGCGGACCAATCACAGTTGTTGCTGTCTGCATCGCCACGACGCGCAGTTACATTCTTGGAGAGGTGTGCGTCAGGCTAGGGTGTAGGGTAGGGCGTAGAATACAGTGTAGGTTACGCGGCTACACCGTCACTACAGCGTTCATTTGACGCAGAAGTATAAATCAGCCTTAAGGCTTCTGTACCTCATTGTAGTAGCAAGAAGGGGGCATAGGCTGGATAGTGGGGATAGCATTGTAATACTTGGCTCAAATATGAAAGTCTAACACATAAAATACAAAACATATGCATATATTTTCTGAACTGTGTGGCATTGGATAAAAGACATACTTCAGCTATTCTTTCTTGCATGGCTTTAGGGCATCCCAACGTACTCTGATGTGTAGTCCCTATTAGAACAGACAAAAACAATTCAAAATTGTTTTGCTATGTTAGTGATGCTGATTGAAGGTTAAAAGAAAATTCGTTCATTGAAAGGACTCTTGAACCTGCAGAGGGAGATTAAAAAAGTTAAATAAATAAGAGTTTACTGGGTGCAAACCAGGGTAAGACTTACACAATGAATGGTAGGGCTCTGAGCTGTGGGGTAGAACAGAGGGTATTACAGGTAGACAGGGTCGTAAAGAGAGCCTTCATAGATCAGGATATTGAGTACAGGAGTTGGGATATTATGTTGAAGTTGTACAAAATTTCGGCCTTTTCTTCTTGAAGTGACAGAGGATGAGATGTATAAGATGATGAGAGGCATCCATCATGTGGATAGTATGAGGCTTTTTCCCAGGACTGAAATGGTTGCCACAAGAGGACACAGGTTTAAGGTGCTGGGGAGTAGGTACAGAGGAGATGTCAGGGTTAAGTTTTTTACGCAGAGAGTGGTGAGTGGGTGGAATGGGCTGGCGGCAACAGTGGTGGAGGCGGATACGATTGGGTCTTTTAAGAGACTTTTGGATAGGTACATAGAGCTTAAAAAATAGAGGGATATGGGTAAGCCTAGTAATTTCTAAGGTAGGGACATGTTCGGCACAACTTTGTGGACCGAAGGGCCTGTACAGTATTGTGCTGTAGGTTTTCTATGTCTCTGAAATGTTGGTGAGGCTAAACTGTGTGCAGCTCTGGTCTATTACTTACAGGAGGCTTGAAAGAGCGCAGGGCAAATTTACAAGAACAACTATCCTGATCTGAAGGAGGTGCTGCTGGCTAAATCTAACACCTTGGCAGAAACCTATCCCTGTACCACTTGTTCCAGTACTCTATCACCAGGGGAGACATCCACTGAGGCGTATCATTGCCTGATGGGTCTCTACCACTGATAGATTCGACCAGAGCAGAAATCCAAGGAGGAGGTTGGTGAGGCCATTGTTCTGGAGCAGGTGCTGCAGGTTCTTCCTCCAGACAAATGGGTCTCACTGCGGCCTGACTTGCCCTGCAGTACCACATTGCCCACAAGGGGCATCATCGCAGCCATCATTCTGAAGCAACAGAGTTCCTCACCCTCCAAGGGACTCTCAGGGTAACTCTGCAGAACTGGGGATTGGGAGAAACAAGAGCAGAGAAAAAACCTTTGGTAGTTTCTTCTGAGACTTATTTGTTACCACTGTCAGCAGCCAGTCCTCTGTGTGTCCTCCAAAGAAGCCCAAATTGTCAGGTATGTGCTTTCTACTAAGAGAGGGAGAATGTGATAATGATTGATAACGATTGTAATGCTTCTGAGGTGGGAATAGAAAAAAGGCAGAATGTGATAAGAAAGAGCCTATGTTCATAATAGAAAAAGCTCATGGAAAACCTATGAAGGCTCTTTTAGATTCTGGTAGCTCACTGCCATTAAGAACAATTATTCCCTTGCTTTTGCAAGGGAAAACTACTGTCACCAAACACCTATTCGAGGTGTCCACGGTGACTGGAAGTCTGAGCACTGGCAGAACTCACTGTTGAGCTGGATGACCACAAGTACTTGTCGAAAGTGGGGGTGCTGGAGAAACTACCAGTTGACATGATTTTGGGGAGAGATTTGCCCGTGTTACATGAGTTGCTGAGGAAGGGAAATAGCCAATTGCCTCCATTTGTTAATTCATGAGTAATGGCGCTGTTTCTTATTTTGTCATGACTCGTGCTAAAACAAAAGCAACGGCTCGCTGGGTTCAAACTCTGCCCGATTTGGATGCTAGTCTGCGCGAGGGAGGAACCAAAAGACTGAGAAAGTCACCCTGGCAACGGTGCCTTGAAAAGTATGCTGGTCCTCCTGCCTCTGTTGATATTTGTGCAGATGATGATTTGGAAGGGGTCGTGGAGGCCTGAGAGGGGCCTGGGAAGGTTGACCTCTCCCATCCCAATGGATGTCAACCGGTGAGCTGCAGAGCGTGTTTGCTGATTTTCCACAGCTGCTCCAGCAGAGGCCCAGGTTGTCAGAGGTCCTACAACGTTCCGTCAGGATCAGACCTGACCAGCATTCAGTATGCCAACACTGCTACAGAGCGCCTGAGCGACGTGGCGGGAGGGGGCGCAGCTGAAAGGTCAGATTCAGACAATGCTTGGGCTAGGAGTCACTGGACCTTCAAAAAGTGAGAGGAGCAGTCCTTTCGTTATCGTCCCCAAGAAAGATGACACTCTGAGGGTATGCATTGATTTCCAGAAGTTGAATGCCATTTCTTCTTTTTTTGAATCTTAACTATGCCCAGCATTGATTACCTACCAAAAAGGATTGGACGGGCAAACTATATTACTACACTGGACCTTTGCAATGGCTACTGGCGGGTTCTCCTGGATGACCAATCTAAATCCCTCACTACTTTCTGCACATCCCTGGGTCTGTTTCAGATCACTGTTTCAGATGCAAATACAACCTTCCAGAGGCTGATGGACTGGGTGTTTCGAGGCTATGAGGATTACAGTGTGGCCTATCTAGATGACGTGGTCAGAGCACCTGGACCATCTGCGCAGGGTCCTAGGGAATATTCATGCTGCCAGTTTAATGTGAAAAAGACTAAGGAGCTGGTGGTGGACCTGAGGAGGGCTAAGGCATCGGTGACCCCTGTTTCCATCCAAGGGGTCAGTGTGGATATGGTGGAGGACAACAAATACCTGGGGATACGAAGTGACAATAAACTGGACTGGTCAAAGAACACTGAGGCTGTCTACAAGAAGGGTCAGAGCCGTCTCTACTTCCTGAGGAGACTGAGGTCCTTTAACATCTGCCAGATGATGCTAAGGATGTTCTACGAGGCTGTGGTGGCCAGTGCTATCATGTTTGCTGTTGTGTGCTGGGGCAGCAGGCTGAGGGTAGCAGACACCAACAGAATCAACAAACTCATTCGTAAGGCCAGTGATGTTGTGGGGGTGGAACTGGACTCTCTGATGGTGGTGTCTGAAAAGAGGATGCTGTCCAAGTTGCATGCCATTTTGGACAATTACTCCCATCCACTCCATAATGAACTGGTTAGGCACAGGAGTACATTCAGCCAGAGACTCATTCCACTGAGATGTAACACTGAGCGACATAGGAAGTCATTCCTACCTGTGGCCATCAAACTTTACAACTAGTAAACACAAAGTACACTGCAGATGCTGTGGTCAAATCAAGATGTACAAAGAAGCTGGATGAACTCAGCAGGTCGGGCAGCTTCCGTTGAAAGAAGCAGTCAACGTTTCGGGCCGAGACCCTTCATCAGGACTAAAGAAGGAGGGGGCAGGAGCCCTATAAAGAAGGTGGGGGGAGGGTGGAAAACCAATCAGAGGAAAGATCACGGATAAGTGCCAGGTGGGAGAAGGCCACATCTTTCCCTCTCTACCCCTCTCTGCTTCTTTCAGTGATCGTTCCCTCTGCAACTGCCTGGTTCACACGTCCCTCCCCACAGATCTCCCACCTGGAACTTATCCCTGCAAGCGTAAGTGCTACACCTGTCCCTACACCTCCTCTCTTACCACCATTCAGGGCCCCAAACAGTCCTTCCAGGTGAGGCAACACCTCACTTGTAAGTCTGTTGGGGTAATCTATTGCATCCGGTGCGGCCTTCTCTACATCGGCGAGACCCAACGCAGATTGAGGGACCGCTTCGTCAAGCACCTACGCTCCGTCCACCACAACAGACAGGATCTCCCGGTTGCCACTCACTTCAACTCTCCTTCACATTCCCATTCGGATATGTCCATACATGGTCTCCTCTACTGCCATGATGAGGCCAAACTTCAGTTGGAGGAACAACATCTCATATACTGTCTGGGTAGTCTCCAGCCCCTTGGTATGAACATCGAATTCTCCAACTTCTAGTAATTCCCTCCCTCTCCCTTCCCCCATCCCACCTTCACTCTGTCTCCTCTTCTAGCTGCCTATCACCTCTCATGACTCTGCCTTCTTCTACTACCCATAGTGCTTTCCCCTTAGATTCCTTCTTCACCTCTCCTACCTATCCCCTCCCTGCTTCCCCTCCCCCACCCCTTGATCTTTCCTCTGATTGGTTTTCCACCCTCCCCCCACCTTCTTTATAGGGCCCCTGCCCCCTCCTTCTTTAGTCCTGACGAAGGGTCTCGACCGAAACGTTGACTGCTCCTTTCCACTGATGCTGCCCGACCTGCTGAGTTCATCCAGCTTTTTTGTACGTCTTGATAAAACTTTACAACTCCTCCCTCGGAGTGTCAGACACCCTGAATCAATAGGCTGGTCCTGGACTTATTTCCACTTGGCATGATTAACTTATTATTATTTAATTATTTATGGTTTTCTATTGCTATATTTCTACACTATTCTTGGTTGGTGCGGGTGTAACGAAACCCAGTTTCCCTCGGGATCAATAAAGTATGTCTGTTCTTTCTGTCTGTCTGTCTGTCTGTCATCGTCAATCTACAAAAAGGAAAACCAGATACCTTGGCTACCATTTGGGACATGGAGAGGTACAAGCACAGGTGGACAAAGTGGAAGCGATTCGCAACAGCCTTCAACCTCACCAAGAAGGAAGTGAAATCCTTCCTGGATCTGACAAGGTGGTATCGCAGGCTCATGCCCCAATTTGCCACTCTGACTGATCTTACTGAGAAGCTTGTAAGCATCCCAGTGACTTGGACAAGTGAGTTGTGAAAATGCTTTTCAAGCCCTTAGGGCCCCCATGTGTTCTTCACCTGTTCTTCAGAGTCCAGATGGTTCCTTGTCCAGGTGAATGCCTCAGGAGTAGGCACTGGAGCAGTACTGGCATAAGGAGAGCCTGGATAAGAGCGACCTGCCCTTTACCTGAGCCCAAAACAACTCCCAAGGGAAACCAGCTATTCTACCATTGGAAAGGAGAGTCTGACTGTTCAGTGGTCCATTGACAGCCTCCAGTACTACCTCCTTGGCAGGGAGTTTGACCCTTACACGGACCACAGAGCACTGACATGGATACAGACAAAGAAGAACCGAAATGCCAAAATAACACGGTCGTACCTGGAGCTCAAACCCTTCAAATTCTGTGTCCACCATAAAGTAGGGGGAGGAAATGCATCTGCAGACTACCCCTCTCAGCTGCTGAACATTGTGGCCGCAGGAGAGGGGAGTGGTAATATGATGGAGTGCGCTTGGCAAGATCACTCCTCACACATACATATTTACACACACACACACACAAGCATTGCCTTGTCATTCGACAGTCATTGTGCTGAGTCCAGGCACCATTGTCTACCCTGGTACATTCACATAATGGGTTCTAAACCAAGCTGATGTGCTCAGTTTGGCTTTATGGTGCCTTTCCTACGAAACATGGCGGAGTATTTCATTTCTTTAGTAATGGGGATATGTAAATGTGTATATATTGTTGTTATCCTGTACTTAAGGTAGATACTTCTGCTTACTTTGTAATATAATTGTAACTCCATTGTGGGTGTATCCTATTCCAATTCATGTGTAGTTGTAAGTTAACTTTGTGTGTAATTAACAATGGTATATCCTGGGGCCTAATTAACAGGGCTCATTGCTCTCAGTGGGAGAGAGATTGCGGCTGCCAAGAATTCACATTGGACAAAGTGTGGGGCTATTAGTGTGTTTTCTGGTAGATGTTGTTTTGTAAATATTGGCAGTTTTCTTTTCGCTATTTTCACTAATTTTTTTTGGTTTGATATTTAACACTTTTAATAAATACCCTTGCACTATAGTTCTAAGCGAATCCAGCCATGTTTTTCTTTGGTCATAGCCCATTTATCTAACAATCTCCAATCAATCTTTAGTTGTCTCATCCAACTGTGGCCACACAATGCTGGCCCTCCTGTTTATACCACGTACAAGCCTAGTGTGGCTTGTTGATTGTTGCATTTCTCTGTTATGAACGTCTTTCGCACAGGAGTTATCTTTTCCCCAGTACAAGTTCTTATCTGGATATCTGCAGGCTTCGATTCAGTATCTTTGACACATCATTCAAACTCATTTTGCGAAATGACTGAAACAGCTGAGCCACTGTCCAATTCCATTTTAATTAATTTGTTGTTCACTTCGGGTGTAAGCCATATTGCTGATCTCTTGTTAGTTTTTACGTTAAAAATCTCAAGGCTACCCAGTCCTGTGTCGCTCTCATCATTATAGATTTTTCAACAGCATGCGGATAGTGAGGTCAGCTGAGAAAATCATTGGGGTCTCCCTTCCCGCCATTACGGACATTTACACTACATGCTGCACCCCCAAACAGCATTATGAAGGACCCCACGCACCCCCTCATACAAACTGTTCTCCCACCTGCTGTCTGGGAAAAGGCACTGAAGCATTTGGGCTCGCACGACCAGACTATGCAACAGTTTCTTCCCCTAAGCTATCAGACTCCTCAATACCCGAAGCCTGGACTGACACCTTACTGCCCTATTGTCTTGTTTATTATTTATTGTAATGCTTGCACTGTTTTGTGCACTGTGGTAAACTATGTATACCTGTCTGGACACGCCCCACTGCTGACTGCTCCTGTGGCTCCTCCCACAGACCCCTGTATAAAGGCGATTGGGGCACTGCTCCTCCCTCAGTCTTTGACATGTCGTGCTCCATTTTCGCTGTTAATAAAAGCCTATCGTTCACTTCCAGTCTCCTAGCGTTATTGATGGTGCATCATGCACTTACACAGTTCTGAGTAGGTCTGTAGTCTAGTGTAGTTTTTTTTTTCTGTGTTATTTTTTTCGTAGTTTAGTGTAGTTTTTGTACTGTGTCATGTAACACCATGGTCCTGAAAAACATTGTCTCGTTTTTACTATGTACTGTACCAGTAGTTATGGTTGAAATGACAATAAAAAGTGACTTGACTTGATTAGTGCACTTTTTGAAACTGCAACTTGACTTTTTATCTGTGCAGTTCATTTATTTTTATCTGGCTGACAGGTTTTATATGTATCCTACTTCGTTGCAATTTCTGCAAGCTTCACCTTTAAACCTTCACTGGTCTGTTGAATGTGTGCTCCTGCCACAACGATAACACAATTTGTTCAGCCAGGCCAGTTTCTGTTTAGATGCTGCAATTTTGTTCATGCTCACTTTCATTCCTGACTGCAACTTAATTGTGACTCTGATTACTGTTTCAACTGATACTGCAATTTCAACTGCTCTTTTAAATATGAGTTGTGTTTCAGTTAGGAGGTGTTTTTGAATGCTTTCCTGTAAGAATACTCAAACTAAATGATCTCTCATTGTATCATTAAGCCCATTACTGAACTACAATGCTCAGACACTTTCTTCAATTCAGCCATGTACACTGAAATGGATTCTTCTTCCTTTTGATTCTGCTTATTAAACCTAAAATGTTCTGCAATCAGCAGTACTTTTGCTTCTAAATGTTCCTGCATTATGTTCATAATATCAGCAAGACTCATTTTGACTGGTTTGGCTAGAGCAGTTAAACTTTGAAGCAAACTGTATGTTCTTCCACCTATTATACTCAGTGACAGTGACACTTTTTCTCGGCTATTCCATTTGCTTTAAAATACGCTCAATTCGTTCAGTATACATAATCCAATTATCTGTTATGCAATCAAACACATCTATCTTTCTAATGCAGCCAGCCATTGCTGCTTTTTTTGTTGTTATTTATGATTATTATCACCCAGTACTCACAGTTGATGATCACATGAATTTTGTCTGTTTTCTGCCATTTTTTTAACTCAACCTTTGTGAAAAAAAAATGTGCTGTACTTCAACAGGTAGGTAGTCATCTTGGGTTCACTTTAAAACTTATTCATCACCACTGTTATGTTTTGTAACTTGTAAACATAAAACTAATTGAAAGAAAAATACAGAAGCTGTGTTTCTCTTTAGTAAGGCATGCATGTATGACATGGTGGCATAATGACGTATATCTTTCACGTACTTTTACATTTGACATGTAATTAATTATGCAGCAACAAAGAATGCTTAATCAGGCAATACATTTACAATATTACTCAAATCTTATTGAATATTAGATACACAAAAACTTACACCCAAACTTTCCTTGTAGCAAATATTCTTGGGAGGCCCAGAATCCTTTCCAACAAATCAGCTACCATCTTCCTGATTATTTCTGAACTACTAATCTGCTGCCAAAGCAGCCTCTCTCCCAACAAAATCATCTTTCCTCAATTGTTTCCTTCCTTCCACGAGCTCATGCTTCTCGAAAAGTTTGTGCCATTGCACAAGCGATTGGCTTTGTGTATGACAAAAAGAGAGTCTCTTACAGAGCCAGCATTTCACCCCACTATTGGACCCCTCACACCTGCATCATGCCACTTTAGATTTCTTAGCTTACAACTTTTATTCTTCTAATATGCAATGTTCGAAAATAAAATTCTGTGCAAGCAGTGAAAACAAGTCTCCATGTACAGCAAAGCATACACAGCTAATTTCATCTAATTATTGAACAATGCCATTACCCAGTTAGAATAGCCCGAGGATATAAAGCATTTACTAAGGCACTGCAAGCAGTCATCACAAAGCCATTAAGTTGTGCAAAGAATTTTCAAATCTTGGAACACAATGGAGTCTTTTCAGTAATTTCAAAAGGCTATCCAATTTAATGCATTTTATAAATTGGTTCTCATGGAATACCTATCCAAATGCATTTTGAATGTTTATATGATATTGGGAGGGGGTGGATAGTACTCCATTAGATTTTAAAATCCTAGTACATGTTGTTACGTAACAATTTAGAAATGAACCAGCAGAAATAGAGTTCACACTTGGAGTCTGGTTTTGATGTTAAAACCACTATATAAACATAAAAACATAGAAAACCTATACCGCAGTACAGGCCCTTCAGCCCACAAAGTAGTGCTGAACATGTCCCTACCTTAGAAATTACTAGGCTGACCTATAGCCCTCTATTCTACTAAGCTCCATGTACCTATCTAAAAGTGTCTTGAAAGACCCTATCGTATCCACCTCCACCACCATTGCCAGCAGCCCATTTCACGCACTCACCACTCTCAGGGTAAAAAATTTACCCCTGACATCTCCTCTGTACCTACTCCCCAGCACCTTAAACCTGTGTCCTCTTGTGGTAACCATTTCAGCCCTGGAAAAAAGCCTCTGACTATCCACACGATCAATGCCTCTCATCATCTTATACACATCGTGTGTATCTTTATTAGTATCTACTTATAATATTGTAACTTAAACAAGATAAACAAAAGTTAAAGTGTTATGTGCATAAATGTGTAAATATAGCTCCCAAACTATTGAGCCTGGAGGAACAAGGCTTAGAGTCTTGAGATGGTAAAGTAGGAAGGTTCAGTAATCCAAGTAATAAATGATGGGAGAGAGATACTTGTAATCCAAGGTAAAATGTAGAGAGAAGGCATTATTATTAGTAATGACAGTAGCAATAGGAGTTTTATATATCATTCTAATCCAATTATTAAAATTAACACCAAAACCAAATTTCTCTAAAACATTAAATACTTCCATTTGACTCGATCGAGTGCTTTTTCAGCATCCAAAGAGACGATGCATAGTGGAGTTTTAAAAGAAGATGAGTATATAATGTTAGATAATCTCCGAACATTTGAAAAGGAATAACAGCCCTTTATAAAGCCTGTTTGATATTTAAGAATAATTTTAAACAAAATATTTTACAACCAATTCTCCATTATCTTTGCCAGGATCTTAGTATCAACATTCAATAATGAAATAGGTCTATATGAGGCACAATCAGTAGGATCTTTATTCTTTTTAAGAATTAAAGAAATAGAAGCCTCATAAAAAGTAGAGGGTAAATCACCTTTCACAAAAGAGTCCTTAAACATTTCCAACATATACAGAGAGAGCAATTTTCCAAATTTTTAATAAAATTCTACAGGGTAGCCATCATGTCCGGGGGTCTTACCGGATTGCATTGAAAAATAGCTTTATGAATTTCGGTTTCAGTAATTTGAGCATCAAGTTTTTTGATCCTCAGCAGAGATTTGAGGAAAAGCAATCTTTTGTAAAAAAGCAACACGAGTGAATCTGCAGATGCTGGAAATAAATAAATAAATACACAAAATGCTGGCAGAACTCAGCAGGCCAGACAGCATCTATGGGAGGAGGTAGTGACGATATTTCGGGCTGGAACGGCCCGAAATGTCATCACTACCTCTTCCCATATATGCTATCTGGCCTGCTGAGTTCTGCCAGCATTTTGTGGTTTTGTAAAAAAGCATTCATTTTAGAAGAATCTAATGGAAATTGAGTTTTATAAATTTCAGTATAAAAATCTTGAAAAATCTTATTAATTTCTTCATATTCCCAAGCCAGTGTATCATCTTTCCTACGGATTTTCAAAATTTGCCTTTTGGCTCTGGCCGTTTTTAATTGAGATGCAAGCAGTTTGTTATTTTTAATCTCCAAACATATAAAATTGTCTTTTTAGCTTAAGCAAGTAGTCTTCAATAGGATAAGTTAATAATAAATTATATTGTGATTGGAGTTCCACCCTTTGTTTAAATAAGTCAATATTAGGGGAGATCGCATAAATAAATAGAAGGCAATTATGTCAAATTCTTCGGGTTCCATGATGGTAATTAATAAATATCAGTGGTCGAAGATCTCCTTTCTTTTCAAATCTTTTTATTATTATTATCCAAAATAACAAGAGTACATCGAAGAAGGTAACATTTACAATGTCTCAAGGGAAAAAAAACATTGTTTTAAAGATTGAAAAATTTGGTGACACAAAAAAAAGAAAAAAAAACCCTACTAAAGCAAAGTGAGAAAAAAAGCCAGAGCCATGCGTCATACAAAAAGCTTCTAAAGATAAACATCAAACCGCCAGCAAGAAAAAAAAAGTACCAAAATTTACAATTAGATCGTGGAGGAAATCTATCAATTAACTCAAATGATAGTAACGAGCAAATGAACCCCATCTTTTCTCAAGAGCAAACATAGGTTCAAAGGTTTGGCTTCTAATTTTCTCCAAACTAAGACATAGCATCACTTGAGAGAACCACTGTGACAGAGTGGGAGCCGATGTATCCTTCCACTTCAACAGATTGGCCCTCCTAGCTATCAATGTAACAAACGCAATAACATGTCGGTCGGACAAAGAAATACCACGGATATTTTGAGGAATTATTCCAAAAAGCACAGTTAATTGTTAGGTTGTAAATTAATTTTAAGTGCTTTAGAAATTGTAGAAAAAACTGACTTCCAGAACTGTTCCAGTATAGAACAAGATCAAAACATGTGTGTCAGTGTAGCTCTCTCAGTTTTACATCAATCACAATAACTATCAACATTAGGAAACGTTTCAGACAATCTCTCCTTCGTCAAATAGTAACGATGTACAATTTTAAATTGAATCAGTGAATGACTAGCACAAATCGAAGAGGAGTTAACCAACTTCAGAATCTGCGTCCAGTCCTCTGTCATAAAGGTCGAAGTAAGCTTTCTTTTCCCAATCTTGTTTAATCTTAAATAAAGGACGTTTATCCCATTGTAATAGTAAATTATAAATTCTTCCAATGGAACCCTTCATCATAGGGTTCATACTTGTAATATTATCTAACAGGTCAGCATCCAATATGTATGGAAAATTACTTAAATATTTTTGTAAGAAATGTCTAACTTGAAGGTATTGTAAAAAGTGTGAGTATGAAAGAGAATATTTATCAACTAATTGTTCAAAAGACATCAGTCCATCTTCTTTAAATAGATCCAAAAAAGAATTAATACCTTTATTTTTCCAAAGTGAAAAAAATTGGATCACTCAAAGAAGGCTTAAAAAAATAATTTCGATAAATTAAACTACAAAGTTTAAATTTTGTAAGATTAACATAATTACAGAACTGGAGCCAAATTTGTAAAGAATACTTAATCTCAGGGTATAAATTTAAATTAGCAACTTTAGCTAATTGTATAGGTAAAGCAGCTCCCAATAATGAGGTTAAATAAAACAGTTTCACAGTTTTCAGTTCCAAGTCTACCCAAATTTGCTGCTCGTTCTTATCAACCCAGTGTAACCAAAAGGACATCTATCGCACATTAACAGCCCAGTAATACATTCTTAAATTAGGCAAAGCAAGGCCTCCATCCTTTTTCAATTTTTCTAAGTGACATTTATTAATTCTTGGTCTTTTATTATTCCAAATAAAAGATGAGATAATAGAATCAATCCGATCAAAAACTTCTTAGTTAAAAAAAGGGATATTCTGAAATAAATATAAACATTTTGGTAAAATCATCATTTTGACCATATGGATGTGACCAGTAAGTGAAAATGTAAGTGGGTTCCATCTACTAAATAAATACTTCATAGAATCTACCAAGGGAACAAAATTAACTTTATAAAGATCCTTATATTTTCTAGTGATTATAACACCTAAATATCTAAGGAATCTGTAACTTTGAAAGGGTAATATCATATATAGAAACAGGTTCATTTGAAAGAAACAGTTCACTTTTACTGGAATTTATTTTATATCCTGAAAAATCTCCAAATTCATTAAATAATTTTAGTAAGGCAGGGATAGATTCCTCGGGATTAGATATATAAACCAGTAAATCCAACAGCGTAAAAAGCAATCTTATGAATGGTCTCATTCACAAGAATCCCATGAATATCTTTAGCTTCACCAAGAGCGATAGCAAGGAATTCTAATATTAAGTTAAATAACAAAGGGCTTAATGGACAACCTTGTCTTGTCCCCCGTGAAAGCTGAAAAAAGGGGATCTACAGCAGCAATAAGAGTTTTATATATCATTCTAATCCAATTATTAAAATTAACACCAAAACCAAATTTCTCTAAAACATTAAATAAATATTTCCATTTGACTCGATCGAATGCTTTTTCAGCATCCAAAGAAACGACGCATTGTGGAGTTTTAAAAGAAGACGAGTATATAATGTTAAATAATCTCTGAACATTTGAAAAGGAATAATGACTCTTTATAAAGCCTGTTTGATATTTAAGAATAATTTTACACAAAATATTTTCCAACCGATTCGCCATTATCTTTGCCAGGATCTTAGTATCAACATTCAATAATGAAATAGGTCTATATGAGGCACAATCAGTAGGATCTTTATCCTTTTTAAGAATTAAAGAAATAGAAGCCTCATAAAAAGTAGAGGGTAAATCACCTTTCAAAAAGGAGTCCTTAAACATTTCCAACATATACGTAGAGAGGAATTTTCCAAATTTTTTATAAAATTCTACAGGGTAGCCATCAAGTCCAGGGGCCTTACCAGATTGCATTGAAAAAATAGCTTTATGAATTTCAGCTTCAGTAACTTGAGCATCAAGAGTTTTTTGATCCTCAGCAGAGATTTGAGGAAAAGCAATCTTTTGTAAAAAAAAACATTCATTTTAGAAGAATCTACTGGAAATTGAGATTTATAAAGTTCAGTTTAAAAATTTTTAAAAATCTTATTAATTTCTTTATATTCCCAAGCCAGGGTATCATCTTTCCTACGGATTTTCAAAATTTGCCTTTTGGCTCTGGCCGTTTTTAATTGAGATGCAAGCAGTTTGTTATTTTTATCTCCAAACATATAAAATTGACTTTTTAGCTTAAGCAAGTAGCCTTCAATAGGATGAGTTAATAATAAATTATATTGTGATTGGAGTTCCACCCTTTGTTTAAATAAGTCAATATTAGGGGAGATCGCATAAATAAATAGAAGGCAATTATGTCGAATTCCACAGGTTCCATGATGGTAATTATGTGTTAATTAATATCAGTGGTCCAAGATATCCATTGAGCCATTCCAAATCCACATACGAATTACCACCAAAGTCATCTGTCACAGGGATGTCATCTTCAAGGGGTTACCACATAACATACCCAGGCAAGGGTTAACTTCGAGTGGTCCCACAGGACATTCCTTAATCCACTCCTATGGATTATACAAAGTGACAGCCACACATTCGACGTGGAATGGATGGATAATCACCCCACCCTTGTGGGTACAGCAGAGTTCCAAATTCCCCAGCTTCGACAAGCTGGAGCTGCTACCTTTTGCAGGTTCGCTCCTCTCTCTCTCTCTTCTTCTGACTTCTGACTGTGACTGACTGTGTCCTTGTTTTAAAGGTAAACAAGCTGCGAGTCAGTCAGTGAACAACATCATAGCCATGCCTCACTGAAGCGCTCTTTTAAAGTGACAGTCCACAGTAAACAAAACCTGCGGGTTTTTAACAATGTAAATAATTTTCCTTCACTTACATACATACTGTATATTCATTTTATTTAAATCTGTGACCTATGGTTACCACTTTATGTACTTGAGAAAACAGTTTCACCTCACTTTTCTGTCAAATCTTCCATAATATTAAAAATTATGATTCCCTTATCCTATTTTCTTCTTCTTTAACTCTATGTCCAGATTTTCTGATTAGGCTAAAGGGTGTTAGGACACTTTCCTAGATAAAACTCTAAGGTATCTAATGATTTATAAAATGCCAATATCCATATACAGATGATGAACAAATGCATAATTGTAGTTAAAATGTTGACAAAGTACCCAAAAGGATAAGTTTGCTTATATAAATAATCTACAACCTTTGCTCTTCTGAGAACACACACTGAGCACCAGAGATTACTACTATTGTTTGAAATAAATACTATGTGAGAAGCAGTTTGAGATGAAGACATCAAGTACTAGGATGGAGCATAGCAATGCTTTCAACTGGTAAAGGGCCTTATCCTGATAAGTTATTTAGCCAAATACATCAATAATGCCTGATTTCAAATAGAAGCGGTTAATGTAACAGATAGAATTTTGAACACATGCATTAGGAAACACTGATGATGATCTGAATTAGTTTAACAATCACACACAGGCCATTTATCAAATGGATAAAGAAGTAAAAATTTGCCCTAGTCGGAAATGTACCACTGCCACATTAGTGTCGAGAAAATGTTGAAGATGTCCATGGAAAGTGTTGCACTGTCTGAGGTGTTATATTTTGCTTCAGACAGTACACTGACAGCCTATCTGCTCTTTCTTTTTATGGTTTGAGTACCGTAATTATGGGCTCTTTGTTGTGGTGTGTAGGTCCATTGGTGGGGACCTTGATTTAGTCTGGTATCCTGGAGCTGAAAAGCCAGGCAGTAAATAATCTAAAAGCACTAGCGAAGGAGCAGTTGATTTTCCCAGACATAAAGATCAAAACCTATCCCTCAACCAACACATAAAACAGATGATCTGGTCAGTTATTTTGGGAGAGATTGCTGTACACAAATTGGCAGCCATGTTTCCAACATTATAACAGGATTTACCTGAAAGAATTCTGGGATGCCCTGATATCCACCATATCAATGCAGGACTTTCCTTGTTTACTATGCTAAAGACGTTTGGTAACTCGTATTTATTAGAAGCCAAAGAAATGTTTCTTGAAGTAAGAAAATATTCAATTTTCTATGAATATTTAATGTGATGACAGACTGATGTTTCTGTTTATACTGCATGTACAAATAAAACATAATTTCATCCAAAGGCTACTAATACGTCAAAGTGTAAATAATTTTATTGAAAAGTGGTTATTTGCCTGAACCCTGGTGTCCCTGTGTTTTTTTGATATTACAGAATGTTTTTCTCCTGAGATGGCTGATAAGCAGTTAACTTTTAGATTTATCCTTACATTAGGTAATAATGCCATGGAGAGATGGATTAATAGGATTTTATTTGGGTTATTTTAAACTTTCTCTCTCCATTTTGGGTGACTCAATATAACACATTACTGTATTACACTTCTGCTTTGCTTGCTCAGCATGTTGGCTCAAACAACTGCAAACTAAAGCATGAAATTTCTTTCTCCAGGTGTGTTCTTTGCAGAAGTGAGCTCATTTCACCCTTCTACTACCTTATACAACAATGTTATAGAAACCTTGAGTAGCTGTTATCTCCAAGATGAAAGAATTCCACTTGTCACTGATTATTTGAAGGGTTCTTGTTGAAAGTAATGTACAGTTGTAATGTACTTCTGGCATTTATCATTTTTTTTGAAGTCTATCTATGGTCCATTTCTATAATCTGGAAATACATATACCGGCTGTCTATTAATGCCTCTCAGAATTGAACACGTCTCTATCAAGTCTCCTCACATCTTCTGCCGCTTCAGAGAAAACAACCTGAATTTATCCAGCCTCCCCTTCAGGTGTTACGGCAATGTAGAAGCAAATGACAAATATAGTGGAAGATCATGGCAGAACTGCATGTGAAAGGTGAAGGGACTGCAGGTTGGGAGATGGGAGACAGGGTCAGTGAACTGGAGTGGCACGATAGCGTTATGGTTAATACAATGCTTTACAGTACCAAAGGCCCGTTTTCAATTCCAGACATTGTCTGTAAGGAGTTTGTTCGTTCTCCCTATTACTGCGTGGATTTTCTCTGGGTGCTTCAGTTTCCTCTCCCAGTTGGTACAACAATTAGTGGTTGTAAATTGTCCCACGATTAGGCTAGGGCTGCTGGACGACATGGTTTGATGGGTCAGCAGGGCATATTCTGCGAAGTATCTCAATAAATTTAAAGGATGCAGCAATATCATTTAAAAAGTTGCTGACTGGTGTTTAAAATCAGCAAATAACAATCATTTCAGAATTGCAAGTCATCAAAATGAAAGAAAGCAGTACTGATTAGTGTGACTATTGAACACTTTTTGGATCTGAATACTTATTCCTTGGGCTCTGTTCTAATAACATGACACAACTTCAGAAGAACTCCTACACACCAGATGCTTTAAATTCCCATTAGCTTTTCTGAGTATTGGGTGTCAATTTGTATAGGTATATTATATCCCTGGTTATCGTGTTGCTATGGAATGGTAGCCAATTTATTGCAGTGATGTTTAAATGGGAGTGTATGAATTGTTTTACCTTTGAACTATAAGCATGATGTAATACTGCAGGGTGAATAGAAAGCAATGGAAAGGCTGCATTTATTTCTCGTTGCTGGGAGCACAGAGAAAGGGGCCACGAATCATACCATATGATGATAAATTACAATCAATTAATGATCTTAACAACATTTTAATCCATTCCCTTCACGCATAAATCAGAATCTTGGATCAGAGACCTTGTTCATGAGAATTTCTTATTAATGTGACCAGAACATGGTGGGGGGAGGGGCGAAGAAAGCAAGTTTTGGGCTGTGACTTAGCCTTTATCAAGAATCACTACACATTTGCTGAGGCAGTCAAAGATTCTATCCTTTCCATTTTTAAATAAACTTTTGCGCCTGTAAATGCTATCTGAATATTACATCGTAGCAAATCAGAAAAACTGAACATGTTTTATAGTAGCTTTATGAGCAAATCATACATAACATTTGACCCTTACAAATATCTCACTAAATGTTATAGTCGTAAGAATGCTTTGACTTACCCTAGTAGCACTCTCACTGGGCTGACTGTAGAGGCTTGCAACAGAACAGGATCTTCCTAAACACAGAATCTAGATAGGCAATCTAATGCTGTAACAAGCGATTTGTGGTTGATGTTATGAATTTGTCGTAGATGCCAGTTCTTAGATTCAACCAAATTCCCACGTGGATAACAAAAGTCAAGGAAGAATGTAAGACCTGGAAACAGTTAAAGCTCTTATGCCTGGTTCATCATTCAATCATGGCTGATCTATTACCAACTTTACCTTGCATTTTGAAATCTTGAAATTATTTCATAATCCCCTTAAAATCCAAATCTCCCAAATTGAAGATAACCAGCCTAGACAAAGAATTCCAAAGATTCATTACATTCCAAGTGAAGAAATTTCTCTTCCTAATATTACTGTGTAAAAATATTCATCTTTCCTCATTGTTTGCATATCATTTTAAATCTAGCTGCACAAAAAAACAGTTGTTCCTTTTTTTTTGGAAAGCTCTCCATAATTCAAAAATCCTGAATGGTTAACATTGTTCAGGATATCGTAACCAGGGAAATCAAGATGTTTTGGAATTTTGTATGATTCAATTAAATCTTTTCACGTTCTTCTAACCTCAAGAGAGCACAGGCACATGGTAAAGGTCTCATGGACTAATTAAAAAAAGAGCAAGGCCATTTCCTCCAAATGTTGTGTTGAATATTTTGTGACCAATTTCATGATCATTATATGTCCCTACTGCCTGCCATAGGGAAAGTCACTGCAAGAACCCTCAACTGGCTCCTCCCTTTGCTTGAGACAGTTCTTCCAGAATCACATCTGTATTTCACAATGAGAGATTATAGAGTAGACAACCCAGACCATACACCAAACACCTTGTCGAGCACTACCTGATTAAAAAATTAATCTGCTTAGAAATTGATTGTACCCATTCATTGTAGAATTGTGGAAAAATTATACCAAATTTAAAGCAATTCAAAATAAGCTGTCCAATTTAATCCTAATTTCCAACACTAGCTCCCTAGCCATGCAAGTTCTTTCAGTACACATTCATGTTCTTTTCAAAACAAGATAATGGTTTATGACCCTACTATTATACATAGAAAGCTGAGGATTTGGGATGTGGAGAAACATTATGTCAGAAAAGGGTTTACAAACTTGCAGATAATTAATTGGGAAAGTTTCATCATGTTACATATTTGTAGTACAGACTAAAACCATTTCAGATCAGATTTAAAACAGAAGACCAGATGCTGGTATCAGAGAGAAATAATCAATTCCATTTCTTCTGGAAAAAAAAATATAGCTTCAAGATATAAAATATAGATTCAAATAACATTCTTGAAATGTCAATGAAAAATATTATCACTATTAAAATTTGAAATCGATTTTCTCTGCAAGAGTAGCTTTTATTGTTTGAAAGCAGCTTATTTCTGTCCAAAATGATAATGTTCAACATGCAGTTAATAATTCCCAAGAACATATACTGCAGATCCAAGATAAAGGAAAGAACAAGTAGCATGAATGAAGCAACATTCAGAAAATCATTACTTTAGCTTCCAGTGACTAGTGCAGTCATTGTGCTCCCAGTAACTGACCACTTTAAGGCAGATCAGGCAGAGTTCTTTTTGCTACAATGTCAATTACAGATTCAGCTGGACAATTTAACCAAAAACACAAAAAAATATATTTTCTGCAGGTTTCCCTCTTTAAAAACATTACAGTACTAGATTCTCAATACAGCATTAACTTTATTATTAACCTATAATACACATCATTTTAGGAAGACAGATGCAAACAGTCAACTCGACCAAGGTACAACAATCTCAATATCTTAGCCAAAAGGAGTCCAAACAAACTTTCAATTAAATATGGAAACTTGACATTAAATTTAGAAACCAAAAAATTCAGATGGTTTAATTAAAAATTTAACAAGGTTACCAAACAACATAAAGACTAGCTTTAAAACTGGAATAGTCAAGCATCCTTTTAATTAGTTGATGCATCCTTCATGACATTTTTAAGTGAGACAAGTTGTTAAGTGTGCATACATTGCAAAATTTTGGGTCAGATTTAATATAGGCCATGTACATACACCAGCACTTAACTCCATTGGCCAGTATTTCTTCCAAGCACCTCCAGGATAGTTCATGAGAATAGTGATGAAGTGTTCAGTTCTTCTATAGAAAGAAAACATCTTCTGATCTTAATCCTCGCTGAGTGATCTTGCAAAATATATTGTTCCATTCAGAATCAAGGTCAGTTTTGGATTGCTGGTGTTATTTAATAAACAGAACATAAACACCTGTGACAAGGCAAGAGAGTGCAACTGGTACATGAAGCCTTGTTCCTATTACTGCAGCTGTAAGGAAACATAGATTAATTTAGTAATTCATGCAATGATGCTAACTATTTTGTTTATATGCTGTTTACAAGCACACAAATTTAAACAAACTACAATCACGTTCAGGAATATCTCAAAACCCATGTCCTATTGATGACTAGAAATTGATATCCATGATATACCCACATTTCTGAGTCTGGGAGAAGTTTTGGTCTTTTATGATTGAGTAGCAGTTCATAAATTAAATTTTCCCATGGGACTAAAGAATTGTGCAGAGTAATACTAGTCAAAGTTATCTGATCTTTTTCTTGATTGAGAATGATAGATGACCTAAAGTCAGCAAAATGATAATACTGATGAAACAAAGAATAAATCAAATCCCCATCATTTTACTCAATCATTTGAAAATACATTCCCTCCTTCATTCAAAACAAATGAAATAGAACTACAGTAAATATATTTAATATTCAATACAGACTTCCGCAAAAATGTTACTCAAAAACTTGCTTTATCATTTTGCTCCAAGGATAATACTCATTCTATATTTTTACTAACATGATATACCTATACAATCAAATTTGGTACACAAATCAATTTACCTTTGTAAAATACACCCCACACCCCTTTCTTTTCAGAAAGCAGCCATTTATTCAGACGTGGAACTTTCTTTAAATATGCACAGGTGCATATAAAAAGCAAACCAAAAACCAGGAGCCCGTCGAAAGAATATACTGTAAAACACAAGAGGGTTAGTTAAAAATGAAGAATCATACACTGCACAAGAGTATGACAGACATTTGAGTGAATTATTCTAAGAATTCTCATATACAAGCAGACTGTCTACGTAAAAAACACAATGCCCACAGAAAATCCCTTTAATCTTCTATTAATATTGTTGACTTATCACATGCCACAAACAGCATAAGGGTAGCCCATATTGTAGAAGAATAATTGACTTAAACTTATCAGGTAATATTGCTCCAAATTTCAGTGGAATGAAAACTGAAAATAAATGTGACATTAAGAACACAAATGATGGCAATGGAATATTTAAAACATTCAAAGAAAGAATCCAGGAAGAGAAAAAAATCTTGGATTCACAACAATTAGATATTTTGGTGTTTAAAAAAGAAAACTTTGCTTTCAGTTTCATTTTCCTTCTGTGAGTTATGGAGAACAAATGTGTAAAGGGGGTTTCTTCTTTTTCTTTGTTACTGCGTATGTTAACCAAAATGGCTTCTTTGTTTTGTTAAAAGTAGGAATGCTTCTTTGTTGCGAGAGAGTGCTGGAAGCTTGTTTGGGTTAAAATTTACTGATAACGAGAATTGTATTCCTTGTAAACCAATTGGGATTAATGTTGTTCTTTCTTCTGAGTCTGTAAGCTATTGTTGGCGAGCATTTTGGGGGAGTTGGCGCGAGGGGGTGAGAGAGAGGACATGATGCTGTAAACTGGGCGAGGAACGGACCCCAAGCGGGGGTCTGAGGCCAGGAGGTACCACGAGGAGAGGAGACGAGGATAGATGTGCTTGGTTGACCACTTCGAGTGGTCCTGAGCTGCGAGTCGAGGAGTTCGGAGGGGATTGAATGGTGGCCAGAAGACTTCAGTAATTGAGCTCCAACGGTTGTGCACAAAGTGGTTTGGACTTTGATAAGTTTGGCGCCTTTTCTTTATTTTCTTTTCCATATATACTGTATTGTTATTAATCTCTTAGTTATAGTAATCTTTATAAATTGTAATCATTTGATCGCATATGGTGTACTGTCTGTTTTTTGGTGAGACGGGGACATCACACAGCATCCACACAAGCTGATTACCCAGTTTGGCGGGGCCAAAGGCTGCTCCCCCTAGACTAGAACGAGCTGAGCGAGCCTGAGGCGGCCCAGGGGGTTACAAATGTATGGTTTTAAAAATTCATGTGTATGTCAAACTTTCTTGTTCAGAAAATTTTTATAAAATTTGGCTTTAGCTTCCCATAATGGCCCAAGGAATATATAGGATATTGGAATAATTTGACATAATAATCCAACAAGCTGAAGATATTATCCATTATGTGTTGAAAAATTATTTTTAAGAAGATCAAATCATCAGACATGCTGGTCTGCATCATTTTTGTAGGTCTCAAAGGGTTACCAAGCAATTTGGTGATCTGTCTATGATTGTTTGGCTGATGTAATGTATGCAGGTGACCACCACATCACTGGGGAAAGGGTGGCTGAGGATTGCATTGTGTACTTATTTCTCTGCAAATGAATATAGAAATTTGTCTTCTTCCTTTTGTTGTATAACAGCATGCAAACCGGGATACTAACAACAGAATAAAACCCAGTGAAAACTGGTAATGAACAAGGCTCTGCTTTGCACTGGTGTTTTTCGCAACAATTTCTCATTGTGGTGCAGCCCCTCCCTGCCAACAAAAAGAGCTAATCATCAGAATCCGGACTATTATTGCTGACATAATGAAATTTGTTGCTTTTGGGACAGCAGTACAGTGCAAGACATAATAAATTACTCTAAGTTATAATAAAAAAATAGTGAAAAAAGAGGAATGATGAGGTAGCATTCATCAGTTAATGGAGCAGTCAGAAAAATTAAGGCAGTAGAGTGTAAGCTGTTCCTAAAACATGTGTGCATCTTAGACTGATCTGAGATGGATCCTTGACTTCCTCACTGGGGAGACCACAATCTATGGGGATTGGAAATAACATCTCCTCCTCATGACAACACTGGTGCACCTGAAGGATGTGTGATTAGCACACTGTTCTACTCTCTCCTCACCCATGGTTGTGTGGCTAGGCACAGCTCAAGTGCCATCTATAAATTTGTTGATGACACAACTATTGTTGATAGAATTTAAGATGATGACAAGGAGGTACTGAGAATGATATAGATGATGTCACAGCAACAGCCTTGCACAGTGTCAATAAGACCATGGAATTTATTGTAGAAAGAGAAGTCGAAGGAACACACACCAGTCCTCATCGACGGATCAGAAGTAGCAAGGGTGAGCAGTTCCAAGTTCCTGGGTGTCAACACCTCTGAATATCTATCCTGGGCTGAAAATATACTAATAGGCATCTGTTAGTCTCGTGAGACCATGGATTTGGCCCTTGGAGGGCAGGGTTGTATGGGAAACCGGCACTAGGACCCAAGTAGCTTGGCACCAGTGTCGTCACAGAGCAATGTGTTGTGTCCTTGCTTAAGGACACACTGCCTCAGCTGAGGCTCGAACCAGTGACCTTCAGGTTACTAGTCCAATGCCTTATCCACTAGGCCACGCACCAAAAGAAGGCACACCAGCAGTCATATTTCATTAGGAGTTTGAGGAGAATTGGTATGTCAACAAAGACACCCCCAAATTTCTACAGATGTACCGTGGAGAACATTCTAACTGTGTGCATCACACTCTGGTAAGGGAGGGCGAATGCACAGGATTGGAAAAAGCTGCAGAAAGATGTAAACTCAACCAGGTTCATCGTGGGCACTAATCTCCCCAGCATCCAGGACACCTTCAAAAGGGAATGCCTCAAAAAGGTGGGATCCAACATTAAGGACCCTCATAACCCAGGACATCTGCTCTTCTGATTGCTACCATCAAGGTGGAGATGCAGGAGCCTGAAGATACACACTCAGTGTTTCAGGAACAGCTTCTTCCCCTCCACCATCAATTTCAGAATGGACAATGAACCCATGAACACCACCTTACTATTTTTGCAATACTTATTTAATTTTCATATATATATATATATATATATATATATATATATATACACACACACACTTCTGTTGAAATTAATAGTTATTGCAATGTACTGCTGCCACAAAGCAACAAATTTCATGAAAAATGCTTGTGATATTAAATCTGATTCTAGTGTAGACTAAAGAGTCGATACAATAATGTGGGCCAAAGGGCCTGTACTGTGCTCTTCTATGAAGCTGTGTCATATGCACACGCGTCAAGAGATGTGATATGAAAAAAAGTATGTTTGTTTACTTTCTTTCCCCACATAAATTCTGCTGCAGCAAATCTTATTCCACATCTCAGATTTTGGGTAGTCACAAATGGTATGTTTAATGGTCCTAACTCAAATGTACACCACAGCACTAGAAAGTGTTGAACATAAAGTAGCAGCTTTGCATTCAGAATTAATTATTATAGCAAAATGCACTGTTAAGCAGAAGTTTATTATAGTTATATTTAAGTACATATTTATGTTCTTGATATTTAGTAGTTTATCTTGCCAAGTACTATCTTAGGAGATGTAAAAATCTGATGAGATGTTAAATTATATATATATATTAAAAAATAGTGGATTGAATGTAATACACTGGCTTCCACCTATTCTCAGGATTCCCAATTGCAGGCTGAAATCCTGCCCTCTGCTCCAGAGTAGACCACAATCACAAGATATTCCAGATAGACATGCTGTGGGTGATGTTTTCTGTAGCCAAGTAGGAACTAGTTTATGTTCTTTTTTGGTTTTTTGTTAACTAAACATTTAATCAATTAAAAAGCTGTTATTTAGTAAAAATTATGTGTAAAACAATTGTATCCAAGTGACTTTGGTACTCATAAACATTCAATGTAATGGTAGCTCTGATTGTTTCCAAACACGGGGGTAGAACAGCAGTTGAAGCCATTCTGCCAGATAGAAACTAAACACATGTTCAGAAAGGCTCAGCATAGTACACAGCCATCCATCAGCTACGTGCTGACACCCTGGTCTATGACAATGCACTGTTAAAGCTGGACTGTCTCTTAAAAACTCATGTCAACCATTATGTTCAATTGGTGGGCCAGCAACTTCTAACACCTAAGCATGTAGATATAGTATACTAACAAAAGTTCAGTGTAGTATTTTTCATTACCACATGATACTTTCAGTTGTTGTATGAGAAAATGCAGAGCATAATAATAGTGACACAAGTGATATTTATTGTTTATGGTAGTCAAGGAAGAAAAATACAGAAAACCTCAAATGAGTGCACAGCTGGCAAGTAGTATTTAATCAGAATCAAGATTAATATATTCGGCATATTTTGTGAAACTTGTGAAATTTGCGGCAGCAGTACAATGCAATACATGATAAATATAGCAAAAAATGAATTACAGGAAGTATATGTCTATTAAGTACTTAAATTAAAATACGTAGTGCAAAATAAAAAATAAAAAAGTAGTGAGGTAGTATTGGTGGGTTCAATGTCCATTCAGAAATTGGATGACAGAGGGGAAGAAGCTGATCCTGAAATGCTGAGTGTGTGCCTTTAGGCTTCTGTACCCTCTTCCTGATGGTAACAATGAGAAGAGGCGTGTCCTGGGCAATGAATGATGATGAATGCTACCTTTATTACCTTCTTTGGAGCTGCACACGTTAATAATTTATATAAATATAACTGCATGTGGGGACATGACCAACATGCAAAAGACACCCAACAAGATACAGTATACAACTATAGACATTTGAGTAAAAATTATAGTGTTCTAAAGGCCCTTGATCAGTACCAACAAACAAAATAAATGACTGCTACAAAAGGGGATTCTGAGGGATAAGATATATGTACATCTGGAAAGCTAGGAGTTGATTTGTGGTAGATAGTATGGCTTTGTGTATGGGAGATTCAAGGACTTAACGAGGTGAAGAAAAAGACTGATGAGGGCAGGGTGATAGATGGTTTATATGGACTCCAGTAAGGCATTTATTAAGGTTCCACATGGATCACATAGAATCCAGGGAAAATTGGCTAACTGGATACACAATTGGGTTAATAGTAGAAAGGAGAGAGTGATAGTAGACTATTTTGTGGACTGGAGACCTGTCCCATTGTTGTTTGTCAACCATATCAATGATTTGGATGAGAACATACAGGGTACAGTTAGACAGGTACAAAAACAGGAAAAGTTTAGAAAGTTATGGACCAAATGCTGAAAAACAGTACCAACTTGGATGGGGCATCTTGGTCAGCATGGGATAGTGGGCATGTTTCTGTGCTACATGATTCTATGACTCCAAGTGAACATGCATTGACCAGAACAATGGTATATAAATGAAATATTTCTATAATGATTTGCTGTGATTCCATTTGGTCCTCTTAAAATAGTGGGCAATGTAAAGGCCCTTAGAATGTATAGTAATTTGACAGTATCATTATAGATTCCTGAATAGTTCCCGCTGCTGCACGCAAAGAGTTTGTACATCCTCCGGGTGCTCCGGTTTCCTCCCAAAGACGTACCATTTGGTAGGTTAATTAGATGCTGTAAAATGTCCCATCATTAGGCTCAGCTTAAATCGGAGGATTACTGGGCAGCAAGGCTCGAAGGGCAGAAAGGGCCTATTCTATGTATCTCAATAAATAATTTGAAAATGGGCTTTGTGTACTTGTTCAGAGAATTGCATTAGACAGTGAAAGAACAAAGACATTATATGTACTGATCAATGACAAATTTTTTAAATAATCTTTCTGTCCCAGAAATAAAACCCACAAGGGCAAAAAAAATCATGTATTTGTCACTATATATTTGGACTACTTGAGGAGCATTCATGTCTCTGACCCTGGACTTAATGGAGTTCTGAAGGAGGGACATCTCATTGAAATCTACTGAAAAACCTAGATGTGGAAAGGAGCTTTCCTTTATCAGGCAGGATTGAATAGCAGAAAGATTCAATGGGCCAGAGTGACCAATTCTGATCTTGTATATTATGCTCATATTAGGTTAATACAAAACACTTTTCTTTAAACATTCCTTCTACGACCAACACAAAATAACATGGCCTATACTTAAGTGTTCAAAGTAGCACTGATACTAATTGTCAGCACAAAGCCAACAATAACATTCAAGTTATCTGCAGTATGTTTTTCGTAAATCCCACATTTCTTGAGGGAATTAGGAATTTAATAAATCCAACCACAGCAAGTCAATTCAGTGCAGCTTGGTCTAATAAGTAGGAAATGAAATACAAACATAATCGCTGATAAGGTGCTTGATTGACACTCACACCAGAATGGTTACACCTTAAAGGATATCACAGGGAGTAAACTCAATGAAATGAGTTTAAAGTGCCATTTTTTTTAATAGACTTACAAATTTGGATTTTACAGAGGTACACTAATTGCCAAAAAAAGGTTTTCCAAATAGACATCAAGCAGTTCTTTCCTGATGGTAGGATGGGAAAGTATATTGATATTTAAACCCGCCTTCCCAGCAATCTGGGCAACCATTGGCACAAGAGTGGGAAGCCGCTTGTCTATTCGGCGACACGGCCGCCACTCAGCCCACGCCACACTCTCTTCCGCAATCAACTTCGGTTTACCGGCGGCACGCCCGAAAACTCGGGCCAAAGCTAAAAGCCCAAGGCGGCGGGACGGTTCCCGTCGGGCGGCGGCACGCAGCAGAAGGAATATCGGCGGCGGCCCGACTTGTAGCCCCGACCGTCCGCTTCCCGTGAAGGGGCCTAACTCTCTCCCGAGTGGCCACGTCCGCAATCCCTCAGCTGGCCACCTCGACCCCAGGGCCGGGGGAACTAACGGGGGGGGGGGGGGGGTGAAGGGAGAGGGATTACCGTTGGTCATGTCGCCAGTCCAGCCCTCCTCCGCGCACTCGCCTCTCGCCCTTTTATCACGCACTCATGATCCGGCTTGTTCCTTGGCGAGTCCGGAGTAAATACACAGGGGGAAGTAATCAAACCCGTCCACCAGGCGGCATCGATCCCGCCACGCTCGCTTATTCTGCGAAGGATTGCGCTTGCCTTTTAAAAATAATCAAAACTACTGAGCCAGGTTCAATAGACTTTAAACACCACGGGATGGGATGACCCTTTAAAAATGAGATGCACAGTTTCTTCAGTAAGAGTGAGGTGAATCTGTGGAATTGTTGCTGTGGAGTGTAGTCGAGTATCTGAGGCAGAGATTGATAGTTCCTTGATATATGGGGTGTTAAAGATTATGGAGAGAAAGTGGGTGAATGGAGCTGATAAAAAATCAGCCGTAGATCAAATGATGAAGCAGACACATAAGCCCAATGTCCTAGTTCCGATCCATTTTTTAACGTCTGTTCTATTTTCTATTTATGTCTTTTGCTTTGTTCTGTTTTGATTCTGGTAAATGTATAAGTACTTAATAAATTGAGTGGGAAAAGTATCTGCAGAAGATAGGGAGAGTCTGCAGAGAGATATAGATAGGTTAAGTGAGTGGGCATGGGTCTGGGAGATGGAGTACAATGTTAGTAAATGCAAGGTCACCCGCTTTGAAAGGAAAAATGAAAGTGCAGATTATTATTTAAATAGGAAAAAAATTGCAGCATGCTGCTGTGCAGAAGGACTTGGGAGTGTTTGTGCATGAATCTCAAAAGGATAGTTTGCAGGTACAGCAGGCTATCAAGGCAAATGGAATGCTGGCCTTCATTGCTGAAGGAATTGAATTTAAGAACAGGGAGGTTATGCTGCAACTCTACAGGGTACTGGTGAGGCTGCACCTGGAGTACTGTGTGCATTTCTGGTCTCCTCACTTGAGGAAGGATATACTGGCTTTGGAGGCAGTGCACAGGAGGTTCACCAGGTTGATTCCAGAGATGAAGGGGTTAGACTATGAGGAGAGATTGTACTGGGATTGTACTCACTGGAATTCAGAAGAATAAGAGGAGATCTGGTAGAAACATATAAGATTATAAAAGGGATAGATATTGTAGAGGCAGGAAATTGTTTCCACTGGTAGGTGAGACTAGAACTAGGGGACATAAGATTCAGGGGGAGTAGATTTAGGTTGGAGATGAGGAGGAATTGCTTTACCCAGAGAGTGGTGAATCTGGAATTCTCTGCCCAATGCAGCAATGGAGGCTACCTTAGTAAGTATATGTAAAACAAGGTTGCATAGCTTTTTGCATAGTAGAGGAATTCAGGGTTATGGGGAAAAGGCAAGTAGGTGGAGATGAGTCCATGGCCAGATCAGCCATCATCTTATTGAATGGCAGAGCAAGCTCAACAGGCCAGATGACTTATTCCTGCTCCTGTTTCTTGTGTTCTTGTGTTAATAAGAGAACTTCTGAAAAAGATTATTAGATTGAGGAGCATAGAATTATGAAAGGGAAGCCATCTTTGGTTAATTTAGTAAGTTATTTGAGGATGGTACAAGTAGAAAAGAGGAAACCAGTAGATGTGTGTAAAGGGGGGTTTCTTCTTTTTCTTTGTTACTGCGTATGTTAATCAAAATGGCTGTTTTGTTAAAAGTAGGAATGCTTCTTTGTTGCGAGAGAGTGCTGGAAGCTTGTTTGGGTTAAAATTTACTGATAACGAGAATTGTATTCCTTTGTAAACTAATTGGGATTAATGTTGTTCTTTCTTCTGAGTCTGTAAGCTATTGTTGGTGGGCTTTTGGGGAGTCGGCGCGAGGGGGGTGAGAGAGAGAGAGGACGTGATGCTGTAAACTGGGCGAGGAATGGACCCCAAGCAGGGGTCCAAGGCCAGGAGGTACCCCGAGGAGAGGAGATGAAGCTAGATGTGCTTGGTTGACCACTTCGGACGGTCCTGAGCTGCGAGTCGAGTTTGGAGGGGTTCGAATGGTGGCCAGAAGACTTCAGTAATTGAGCTCCAACGGTTGTGCATGAAGTGGTTTGGACTTTGATAAGTTTGGCGCCTTTTCTTTATTTTTGTTTCCTTCATATATACTGTATGGTTATTAATCAGTTATAGTAATCTTTATAAACTGTAATCATTTAATCGCATATGGTGTACTGTCTGTTTTTGGGTGAGGCGGGGACATCACACAGCATCCACACAAGCTGATTACCCAGTTTGGCGGGGCCGAAGGCTGCTCCCCCTAGACGAGAACGAGCTGAGCGAGCCTGAGGCAACCCAGGGGGTTACATGTGTATATAGGTTCTTGATAAGGTCCCGTGAAAGGCTCTTCTATAAAGGTTAGAATGCATGGGTTGAATGTGATCTACTGCATGGATTGAGAATTCCTAACAGACTCTGTTTTCTAACAAAGTGAGAATAAAGGAGTCTCTCTCAGGCTGGCAGAATATTGGGGTGTCACAGAAATCAGGGCATGGAGCCAGGTTATTCAATTTCTGTATCGACAGTTTTGGCTGAGTAGAACAAATTGCATGTTTTGTTGATGGTACAAAGCCAGGTGCTCACCAACCCAACAGCAACACCCGAGTGTCTACCACCATCAGAACAATAGCAGCAGCTGAGGAAGCTGACTCACCTTTTCCAGGACAATTAGGAGCAAGCAATATATTTGCATTGTAAACCCACATATGAAATAAAAAGAATAAAACAGGAAAAAATGGAAAGGAATTGCTGGAAAAGAGGAAGCAGATAGAGCTGAATGAACTACATTGCTAAAGCAAAGCTCTGGGACAAGTACAATAGTGTGGATAACTTCAATCCATGCTGTGAAGTCTAACTATGTATGTATAAATCAGTGAATCATTTTACTCATGTTTAATATTAATTGTTCTGCTGTTGTCTGATTTCACAGCCTTGAATTAATTCTTAATAACTATGTATCTGCTTTTTTTTTAAAAAAAGTAAAAAACAAAGCAATATTTATTTTTGTAAACATGAGAACTTCTGCAGATACTGGAAATCTGAAGCCACGCACATAAAACGCTGGAGGAACTCAGCAGGGCAGGCAGCATGTATAGTTGGTGTTTCAGGCTGAGGCCCTTCTTCAGGACCGGAAAGAAAGGGGGAAGATGCCAGAATAAAAAAATGGGGAGAGGGGAAGGAGGATAGCTAGGTGATGTGTGAAGCCAGGTGGGTAGGAAAGGTATAGGGAGGAATGTGATAGGAGAGGAGAGTGGGAAGGAGGAGGGGACCCAGGGGTAGGTGAGAAGAGGTAAGGGGCCAGAATGTGGAACAAAAGAAGAGGGGAGAGGAAAAGAAATAACTTAGCAGAATGAGAAATTGATATTCATGCCATCAGGTTGGAAGCCAAATGGAATATAAGGTGTTGCTCTTGCAATCCGAGGATGGCACAAGAGGAGGCAAGGACTGACATGTCGGAATGGGAATGTTTGGCCACTGGGAAGATCCACTTTTGGTAAATGGAGCAGAGGTGCTCAACAAAGCAGTCCCTCAATGTACAATGGGTCTCACCAATGTAGAGGAGGCCGCACTGGGAGCACCGGACACAATAGACAACACCAGCATATTTGCAGATGAAGTATTACCTCACTTGGAAGGTACTGTTTGGGGCCGTGAGTGGAGGTGAATGGGCAGGTGTAGAACTTTGGCTGCTTGTGGGGAGAAGTGCCAGGAGGGTGATTAGTGGGGAGAGACAAATGGACAAAGGAATCACAGAGGGAGCAATCCCTGTGGAAAATGGAGAAGTGAGGATGTAAGTAAATGTTCAGTGGTGGTGATGGTGGAAGTTGCAGAGAATGATGTGTTGGATCTGGAAACTCATGGGGTGGTAGGTAAGGACAAGAGGAACTCTATCACTGTTAAGGCGGCAGGAAGATGGGGGTGACCACGGATGTTCGGGAAATGGAGGAGATGTGGGTGAGGTCAGCATCAATGGTGAAGCAAGAGAAACCCCGTTCTTTGAAGAAGGAGATCATCTCTGATACCTGGAAAGAAAATCTTCATCCTGAGACCAGATGCAGTGGAGAAGCAGGAACTGAGAAAAAAGAAAAGCGTTTTTACAGGAGACACAGTGGGAAGAGGTACAGTCAAGATAACCGTGAGAACCTTTAGGTTTATAAAAGATGTTGCAGGACAGTTTCTCTCCGGAGATGGAGAATGCAAGGTCGAGAAATGGGAGGGAGGTGGCAGAAATGGACCAAGTGGATTTAAGGGCGGGGGAAGTTGATAAAATTGACGAATTCACTATGGGTACATGGGGCAGCACCGATGCAGTTGTTAATGTAGTGGAGGAAGAATAGGAGAGCATTACGGATGAAGGCTCAGAACATGGACTGTTATATGTAGCCAACAAAATGGCAGGCATAGTTGGAGCCCATGGCTATCCCTCGAGTCTGGAGAAAATGAGTGGAGCCAAATGAGAAATTGTTGAGGGTGAGGACTAGTTTTCCCAAACGGAGGAGACTGATGGTGGAGGGGAACTGGTTGGTTCTTTAATTGAGAAAGAAGCAGAGGGCTTTCAGACCTTCGTGATGGGGGATAGAAGTGTACAGGTGAAAATGAGGCGGACAGGGCCAGGGAATTGAAAGTTATTGAGGATATTGAGAGCATAAGAAATGTCACGGATGTGGGCGGGAAGGGACGGAACTAAGGGAGATAAAATGGAGTTGAGGTATGAGGACATGAACTCAGTGGGGCAGAAGCAGGCAGAGACAATGGGCCTACCCATACAGTCAGGTTTTATTGTGCTCTGGGCACCATTCCCCTCCCTCAAGATTCTGCTACCTACAAATCATAATCAGCTGTTAATATTATTTAATTTGATTCCCATTCTTCTGATTTGGTGCTGCAGTTGAACCAGCTGGTTGTACCGAAATGTATTAAAAGGCTGACCATCCTGGCACAAAGCAGTTTATATAAACTGCTCATGTAATCCCAGCTCACAGCCCTGTAGTGGCTCTGCCAGGACACCAGGGGAAGCCTTCATAATTGTGAAGTGACTCATTTCAAATGACATTTGTGGTTATGGATGTGAGCGAAGGAACTTTCAACCCAAATTTTATAAGTGCCTGAAAATGGAGGCCGACCTCCTGTCGTATCTCCTTGAAAAATATTTCCCTCACTCTCAACTTGTGGTGCATCTAAATTCTGTAGTTAGGAGATCGTTTTAACCTTATTCTTTGGGCAAAATGACCAACAATCACTTCCGTTCCCACAGAGCACATATTTAACCTGGCCTGAGTAGCTGAGACAGATCGATTATTAACTGCTTCTCTAAATCCGTCTTAAGGGGGGAAAAATTCTCTGACCCTTGAGGAAAGTTCAAGCTTCCCCTGTCCAGATTGTATTGCTTCCTCACAATTACCCATAATTCCAGCTGCTGTTCCCCTTCTGCTTGACCGTGAAATCTATAGTCTCAAAACTCTCTATACAAAGAAGCTTGTCTGACCTTTGTTTGAAATTCCTCACATTTAATCAATTGTACTTTATACTTGATACCCTACTTCCTGGAAACAGGATTGTTCTATCAACCCTATTCTTTCCTTCAATATTTTAAGTTCATAAACATAAATAATTGCCTTGTAATCTGGTTCACAAAAGGACTGTTCTCTTTCATGGTTTTATTCATATTTGTAACTATTCAGTGAGTGGTTTGAAATATTTTTGTTTGCTAATTTATCAGATGTTCAATCTCTTAGTTAAGTTATGTACATCAGTTAACTTTAATCTGCAAACCTGTGCTACTAACAAGATCACATTGCTTTTATATATCTGACACCTTCCATCTTTTCATTTATCGAATTAATTAGTTTTAACATAGGTATCTTGGGAGTGAAATAGAGAAAAATATAAATTTCTGTGAGGTTTATTACTGGGTGTCCAATGAATAAATATTTGTATAGTTTTATCCTGAAACACTGTGAATTGGTGTATGGCTTATGAGAGTCTTGCTGTTGATCATTTCTGTGCACCATGGTGATGACATGTCCTGTCATGGACAATTAACATAATCCCAGTGTGTTTGTGCATCCACTGAATAGAACAGATGTACTGAAATGATGTGACTGAGCTAATGCGATTACAGTCAATGCACACTGTCTAGCAATACACGTTGATCATACTGAGGGACCCGCTGACCCATATCGAAGTTAGGCTTCAGACATAACATACAGACCTACTCTGCTTTGGATGAAGAAATAGTCTTCATACAAGTAATTGTTTCTAGATAAAACTTTTTCTTTGCCATCTCTAGTCAAGGTTGTTTAACAGATCATGGACAGCTAAATACTGGATAAGTATAAAAGAAACTGATAAATAAATCTTTTGATGGAAGCTTTAGTATCAAGATAGAAGCAAAAATATAGGTTAACTCCAAGGCATGGGAGGATCCCAAGGCAAAAAGGTAAGTTCGTGGAGGTTATTCAAAGCTGGTTAATTTTACTGTTATGTAGTATACTGTATTAACTAGGTAAATGTTGTAAGTTTATTGTTTCCATTCAGTTATTTACTTAATTGAGACATGGTTAGCATTTTTTTCATTCATTTCTTACTTTACATTATTTATTGTGATAATATGAAAAAGAGTTGATTTAGTTGAAGTTTGAGACAATCAATCATTTTATATATTATAAGTAAACAAAAGTCTGCATTTCATATCTGCTGCTTTCAATATCTTTATTCATCAGTGCTTCCTCTTTATAGCTTTCAATTTAAAATCATATAAGCTCACTAAAATAACGTGCAGAAGAAATCTTTATATAAAGGTTCCTGAAACCCATTTGAGCAGAACTACCAATGCCAAATAAATTGCTGGCAGGTTTGGCACATGGTTTTATCTAAGTATAGTTATGTTACGAGAATCTGATGAAATCTGGACAGATAAATGTTATAACTTGTCTCCTGTATCTTACTTATATAATTATAACCAGATATTATTTAAACCATTGTTTACTAAATTGGATTTGCCATGAAAATATTATGGTGAATTATGGTCATAAAGATATTCTGGTTATAATGATGTTGCTATAAAGATCAATCTAAAATTTTGGACGTGGGTATTGCAGGGTTGTCATTGAAAGAAGATCACAGCTGTGATTTTAACATCCAAGGAAAGACGTTGTATAAAAAAGCAGCTGGGCAGCTTGGCTTTCTTGGTGAAAAATTAAATCAAATTCTTAGAAAGAATTGATGTAGAATCCTTATGAGTAGAATTAAGAAACTGCAAAGGTAAAAAGGTACCGACCTCTGAACAGCAGCCGGAATGTGGGGTACAATTGACAAAAGGAGATGGAAAAGGCAGTGACGGTGATGGGAATTTCAAGATGTATCTCGATCTGGAAAATCAGTTTGCCTACAAGACAGTTTTTTTAGAGTTGCCTGGGTCAAGCTACCCAGGGAAAAGGCAATTCTGGATGAGGTGTTGTGTAATGAACCGGATTTAATTAGGGAGCTTAAGGCAAACTAACCCTTAGGAGGCAGTGAGCATAATGTGATAGAATTCACCCTGCAGTTTGAGAGGGAACAGCTAAAATCATGTGAATAGGTATCAGAGTTGAGAAAAGGTAACTACAGAAACAAGAGAGAAGAGATGGTCAAAGCTGATTTGAAGGGATGATGGTAGAGCAGCCAAGGATGAAGTTTCTGAGAGTTGAAGCATTCTAATGGGAGATGAAGCAACCATAGCTGATAAGGAAAGTCAATGCCAGCATAAAAGCAAAAGAGAGGGCATACACTATAGGAAAAATTAGTGGAAAGCCAGAGGATTTGGAGGATTTTAAAAAGCAACAGAAGGCAACTAAAAAAGCAATAAGGAGAGAAAAGAATGAATATGAAGGTAAACTGGCCAATAATATACAAGAGTTTACCAAAGGTTTATTTCAGATAAAGTGTAAAAAAAAAAGAGGCAAAAAGCAAGAGTGGGCATTGGATTGTTGGAAAATGATGCTGGAGAGGTAGTTTTGGGGAACAAGAAACTGAACATTTACCGCCTGTCTTCATTGTACAAGGCACTAGCAGCATGCTTGGAACTTGAAAGTGTAAGGGCAGAAATTAATATAGTCGCTATTACTAAGGAGAAGTAATTCATAACAGTTGTTCGTTATACATCATGTTGTAATTTGCAAATTTCAAACCAACTTTATTTGGAAGGCAAATATAAAAAGTAAGCAAACTGATATTAAGCAATATCTGTGGAGAAATAGAAATCTGTTGCAGAAGCTGTATATGTGGAAGGCTGTCGAAGAGAATTCCATTTGGCACATTCTACCTTATCCTTTACTCCTTTGCCCCTTCCCACTTTGAAATATATTTTATAACTATTCAAACAGTTTTCATCCCATCTCATCATTCTGTTTTAAGTAACCTTAATTCTATTCCGTCTAGTTGCCAACATTTTATCATTGGAAACAATTTCTCCTTTATTTCAAGTATGAAACTCTTCCTTAGGAACCAGAGTTTGAAAGTAAAACCACCTTATTTTTAGAATTCTTATCTAATCTGCTGCTTTTTTAAAGCTTTGTTTTCAGGTTTTTAGCTCCAAAGTGTTTTGCTTCTTGTAACACCACATCACTTACAGGAGCTTTAATTGAACTAGTTCTGAATGTTGCACGATCAGCTCTAATCATCTGGTGAAATTGAAAAGCTGTGATTTAGATATCGAATATTGTGTAAGCAGTTCTATTTTGTTTTCCAGTCTTGAAGCCTGAGGCAAAGATATATTCTTTCTCTGATCAATACTATTTCACTCTTTTTGAACAATCCATTGCATCGTGCAGAAAACCTCTCTAGAATACAAGATTTCCTATATAAATAGTACAACAAATGAAAAATTGTAATAATAAAGTGGTTGCAAATAGAGAAATCCTCTCATTCTCTAAGTAATTTTACTGTATATGCTGATACATTGATTAAATAAGGAATTTGCTTGAAGGTAGCCATATTAATCTTAAGAAACATCTGGTGTTTTTCTTTTAAATTTATTCAAGCTAACAGAATCTATCCAATTAATTAATTGACTTTGAAAAAGGCTGACAAGTACAAAATGTAATCAGTTTTAAAATTCTCTTGGTAACGTTGTGATTAGCATGATTTTCAAGCAGGGAGAGAATAAAGCTGCCACTATCGCAGCCTGCAATTTGTACGTACACTCAGCGGCCACTTTATTAGGTACCTCCTGTCTGTGGTCTTCTGATGCTGTAGTGCATCCTCTTCAAGATTACTATGAGTGTTCAGAGATGCTCTTCTGCATAGCAATGTTGTGACGCGTGGTTATTTGAGTTACTGTTGCCTTCCTGTCAGCTTGAACCAGCCTGTCCTTTTTCTCCTGACCTCTCTGAAGAACAAGATATTTTTGCCTATAGCAGTGCTGCTCACTGGATGTTTTCTGTATCTTGCACCATTATCTGTAAACTCTAGAGACTTGTGTGTGAAAATGCCAGGAAATGAGCGGCTTCTGAGTTACTCAAAGCACCTTGTCTGGGACCAACACACATTCCATGATCAAAGTCACTTAGATCACATTTTTTCCTCATTGTGGTGTTTGGTCTGAACAAAAACTGAGCCTCTTGACCATGCCTGCATGCTTTTATGGATTGCATATTGGCTGATTAGATACTTGCATTAATGCACAGGTGTACCTAATAAAATGGCCACTGAGTGTAGATCCGCAAGTAAATGCAAAGAGATTTCTTGCATGTATTAAAGCAAAGAAGGAGTATAATGTTAAAAAATGTGAAATCTATTCTGGAGACAATTTCACATGGTTTCAGATCTGAAACAGGAATACACATGTGTGAAGTCATATTTAAAAAATACTAATTTGGGGAATCAGGAATTTATTTTATAGCTGTATAGCCAAAGTACATCAAAATATATAAAAAATACCTGGACAAAAACATAAGAAAGTTCACCTGGTTCTTCTACCTTTGAGTTAGCCATAGGGTTCAAAACTAATACAGTGGAAGACTAACCAAGTGAATTAATGTCTGTCAATTCATTTACAACTGATCCAGTCATGAGGCAAGGAAATCTTATAGTGTGAACCACAGGCTCATGTCACCTGCTCTTCTCAAATGCCAAATTGCTCTCATACTCTTTATCTAAATATTATTTTCTGAAAGAAGATTTTTGAATTCATATTTAAGTCAATCAACTATCTCTTACCTTCATCTTCCAAGGAGCTCAGGTTCACCATTTGCTCATTAAGATAGAACAAATCTGACTACTTCTATTTGGTCGCAACAAAGAGGAGCTGAGGAGGGAATTAGGATACTTCTTGAGAGCACATTCAAAGTTCAAAGCAAATTTTGTTATCTAAGCACATAGATGTCACCATATACAGCCTTGAGAATCATTTTCTGGTCGTCGTACTCGATAAACATATGGAATAATGACCGTAACAGAACTAGTGAAAGATCACCCAGCTACAGTGTTCAAGCAGAGTGCAGAAGACAACAAACTGCAAATACAAAAAGAAGAAATAATATAAAATGAACAAGCAACAAATATCGAGAACATGAAATGAACAGCCCTTGAAAATGAGCCCATTGATTGTAGGTATATTTCAATGATAGGGCAAGTAAAATTGTGGGAAGTTATCCCTTTTGGTTCAAGGGCCTGATTGCTGAGGGATAATAACTATTCCTGAACCTGGTGGTGTGAGTCCTGAGACTCCTGCATCTTTTTCCTGATGGCAGCAGAGAGAAAACAGCATGTCCTGGGAGGTGGAGGTCCCTGATGATAGATCCTGCTTTCCTGTGTCAGCATTTCATGCAGTTGTGCTCAATTAGACACTCAATTTCAAACCCTTCTGAAGAACATAAAAGCAATGACATACCACTGCAACTTTATAATCTGTTAAGCAGACTATATTTGGAATATTGTGAACAATTTTGGACCCTTTATCTAAAGTAAAGTGTGTGGGCCCTGCAGATGATCCAAAGGAGGTTCAGAAGAATGATCCCAGGAGTGGAAAGGCTTAACATATGAAGAGTGTTTGATGTCTCTCAGCCTGTTCTAAATGGAATTCAGAAGGATATGAGGGGATCTCATTGAAACTATTGAATGTCAGAAGGCCTGGATAGAGTGGACATGAAGAGGCTGTTTCCACGAATTGAAGAGTCCAGGATCCGAGGGCACAGCCTCAGAATAAAGGGACATCCCTTTAAAACAGAGCTGAGAAAGAATTACTTTTGTGTGGAATTCATTGCCATAGAAGGCAGTGAAGGCCAAGTTATTGAGTGCATTCAAGGCAGAGAGTTCTTGATTAGTGAAGGGGTTAAGAGCTATGGGAAATTGCAGTTGAAAAAAAATCAGTCATGATTGAATGGTGGAGCAGATTCAATGGGCTGAATGGCCTAATTCTGCTCCTATCTTATGGACTTATATGTTCAAAGTTGAATGAGTCATCATTTAACTTACTCCAATTTACCCAATCCATCCCTGCAGTTAAAATTCCTTTCAAAGTTCTTTGCAAATTAGTTTATCCCTTCATGTATGGGCCGTGTCTTCATGTTCAACTCCACTGAACAAGGTGAAATAACTTGTCATGGTCTGCTCTATCTAATCTGTTTAGCATTACAAGCACAATAATTTCTTTTCAAGTGAGAACATTTCCAATTCACAAATTCTGCTCTCTGTTCAATCCCGATTGAGTTTACAACTCCTTAATCGGCTAAACTGTGGAAATCATGTCCTTCTATCCTGTCTTAGTGACTGCATTTACATCTAATTCTGTCCATCAGTGCTGCTTAAACATTGTACTCGCAAACCCAAAAAGACATTTAGCCAACTGCACAGGGTTTTATCTGTTGACACAGATAAAAGCATGTTTCACTTAAGACAGAGTATGCCTCTAATCCAGCCCAGTATCTCTTTCACCAGCCAACTCCCCAGCTCTTTACTTCACCCCTCTCCCCACTCCCGGTGTCGCCTATCACCTTGTGTTTCTTCCTCCCCTCCCCCGCTCCACCTACCGAGTCTGATCCTCATCTTTTTTTCTCCAGCCCTGATGAAGGGGTCTCAGCCTGAAACATCAGCTATACTATCTTCCATAGATGCTAACTGGCCTGCTGAGTTCCTCCAGCATTTTGTTCATGTTGCTTGGATTTCCAGTATCCGCAGATTTTCTCTTGTATATGCCTCTAATAATTTGCTCTGGCCCTAGAAATGCTAACTAGCCTAAAAATAGAACAAAGCCAGCAATGCAATTTGGTACTAAAATTACTAAATAGTACTAATCAGAAAATCTGAAATTAGCAGTTTAAAGTTAAGCGGACCAAATCTGATATTATTTGAGAGTCATGGAACACTATAGCACAGAAACAGGCTCTTTGCACCATCTCATCTGTGCCACACTGGTGGTGTGAGTCCTGAGGCTCCTGTGCCTTCTTTCAGCAGTGAGAAGAGAGCATGGTCGGGATGGTGGAAGTCCTTGATGAATGATGCTGCTTTCATGTAGATGTGCTCACTAGTGGGGCGGGTGTCTTTACCCATTGCTCTGGGCCGTATGCACTACTTTTTGTCAGATTTTCCGTTCAAGGGCATTGGTGTTTCCGTACCAGGCCATGATGCAAACAGACAATATACTCTCCACTACACATCTATAGAAGTTTTGCAAAGTTTCCGAAGTCATGCCAAATCTTCGCTAACGTCTAAGAAAGTAGAGGCGCTGACGTGCTTTCTTCATAATGGCACTTACATGCCGCTACTCAGGACAGAACCTCCGGAATGATAACACCGAGGAATTTAAATATGCTGACCCTGTCCTGATAAGAACTGGCTCATGGATCTCTGGCTGCCTCCTCCTACAGTCAATAATCAGCTCCTTGGTTTTGCTGACGTTGAGTGACAGTTGGTTATTGTGGCACCACTCAGACAGATTTTCAATCTCCTTCCTATTTGCTGATTCATCACCAGCTTTGATTTGGCCAATGACAGTGGTGTTGTGCTTAGCCTCACGGTCGTAAGTATAAAGTGAGTAGAGCAAAGGGGAAAGCACAACCTTGTGTTGCAGCCGTGCTGATGGAGATTGTGGAAAAGATGTTGATGCCAATCTGAACCGAAGTTTGGTCCAGAATTGCCACTTGCATGTGAGAGTGTTTTTCCAAGATTGTAGCTGGTCTACTTGTATTTTACTTGGTTCCCAGACCTGAATGCCTTTGATCTGGCCCTTAGTAGAATGCCAATACTATGGTTCCCATGCACAGCAGTCCAATGATTCAATTAACATTAGCAATTAATTTCCAAACATATTATAAGTTTGAGAGGCATAATATGATTAGGAATAGTCAGCATAGCTTTGTCAAAGGCAGGTCATGTCTTATGAGCCTGATTGAATTTTTTGAGGATGTGACTAAACACATTGATGAAGGTAGAGCAGCAGATGTAGTGTATATGGATTTCAGCAAGGCATTTGACAAGGTACCCCATGGAAGGCATATTGAGAAAATAAGGAGGCATGGGATCCAAGGGGACATTGTTTTGTGAATCCAGAATTGGCTTGCTCACAGAAGGCAAAGAGTGGTTGTAGATGGGTCATGTTCTTCATGGAGGTAAATGACCAATGATGTGCCTCAGGGATCTGTTCTGGGATGCCTTCTCTTCATAATTTTTATAATTGACCTGGATGAGAAAGTGGAGGGATGGGTTAGTAAATTTGCTGATGACACAAAAGTTGGGGGTGTTGTCGATAGTATGGAAGGCTGTCAGAGGTTACAGCGGGACATTGATAGGATGCAAAACTGGGCTGAGAAGTGGCAGATGGAGTACAACTCAGATAAGTGTGAGGTGTTTCATTTTGGTCAGTCAAATATGATGGCAGAATATAGCATTAATGGTAAGACTCTTGGCAGTGTGGGGGATCAGAGAGATCATGAGGTCCAAATCCATAGGACACTCAAAGCTGCTGTGCAGGTTAACTCTGTGGTTAAGAAAACATACAGTGCATTGGTCTTCATCAATCGTGGGATTGAGTTTAAGAGCCAAGAGGTAAAGTTGCAGCTATATAGGACCCTGGTCAGACCCCACTTGGAGTACTGTGCTCAGTTCTGGTCACCTCACTATAGGAAGGATGTGAAAACTATAGAAAGGGTGTAGAGGAGATTTACAAGGATGTTTCCTGGCTTGGGGAGCATGTCTTTTGAGAATAGGTTGAATGAACACAGCATTTTCTTCTTGGAGTGGCAGAGGATGACCTGATAGAGGTGTATAAGATGATGAGAGACATTGATCGTGTGGATAGTCAGAAGCTTTTTCCCAGGGCTGAAATGGCTAACATGAGAGGACACAGTTTTAAGGTGCTAGGAAGTAGGTACAGAGGAGATGTCAGGGGTAAGTTTTTTACTGAGAGAGTGGTGAATGCATGGAATGAACTGCCGACAACGGTGGTGGAGGCGGATACAATAGGGTCTTTTAAGAGACTCCTGGATAGGTACATGGAGCTTAGTAAAATAGAGGGCTATGGGTAACCCTAGGTAATTTCTAAGGTAAGTAACATGTTCGGCACAGCATTGTGGGCCAAAGGGCCTGTATTGTGCTGTAGGTTTTCTGTTTCAATTAAAACTGACATGTAAAATTAGATTGCATATTAGGGTGACCTAATGAAAATTAGACTGAAAGTTAGACTGGCCTAATGAACTTGCAGTCAATGAGCCACAAAAGCTACTTGACCCTACCTTTCTGCCACTATCCTCTTACTACCGACAACTCTCTTCCCCATTTCTCTTTCTGATCTTGTCTGTGTCTACTGTAATCTATCTTATAACTACTAACCACTGAATTATCTCCACTCTCCCATCCAGTCAGGCAATCTACCTTGTGACCAACATCCAGCCCATTCCTTTACTGAATCCTGGTCTACTCCATCTACTGAAGGGGTTGATCCATCATTTCTGATACCCATCTACCCATGTCTACAGCCTTCTGTTCATTTGGTCTTTGGCTTCTTCCTCCCCTGGACCTTAGTTATGAATTTAGTCCAAATGTATTTTTTTTAAATAAATTTTGCAATTATGATGTATGCACAGAAGAAATACGGAATGCTTCCTTTAATAGTCAAGATGCTGATTGGATTCAATTCTGGAAGAATGTAGAGGTTTTGGAGAGGGTGCAGAAGTGGTTTAGTAGGATGCTGAATAGATTAGAGGAGAAATTACAGTGTAAAGACAAGTTGGATAAACTAGTGTCATTTTCTTTGGAGCCAGCAGAAGCTCAGGGTAGACCTGATAGAAGTGTCTAAGATTATGAGGGGCATAGATAAGTGTTGAAATGTCTTAACAACAGACTGTGTGTGAAGGAGCGAGTCCAGAGGAGACGATGGGTCATTTTTATTCACAGAGGGAGTGATGGGGGTTGGAATACACTGTAATGCTGCTGCAAAACGACACACTTCACACCATGTCAGTGATACTAAACACATGATTCTGATGCTGTTGCACCATCAGGGGTGGTGGATGGAGGCCGATATGATTACTTACTTACTTACTTACTTACTTTACTTTTATTGTCACCAAACAATTGATACTAGACCGTACAATCATCACAGCGATATTTGATTCTGCACTTCGCACTTCCTGGAGTACAAATCGAAGTAAATATAATAAAAATTTAAATTATAAATCATAATTAGAAAATAGAAAAGGGAAAGTAAGGTAGTGCAAGTCTAGTCTGGATATTTGGAAGGTACGGCCCAGATCCGGGTCAGGATCCGTTCGGCAGTCTTATCACAGTTGGAAAGAAGCTGTTCCCAAATCTGGCCGTACGAATCTTTGAGCTCCTGAACCTTCTCCCGGAGGGAAGAGGGACAAAAAGTGTGTTGGCTGGATGGGTCGTGTCCTTGATTATCTTGGCAGCACTGCTCCGACAGCGCGTGGTGTAAAGTGAGTCCAAGGACGGGAGATTGGTTTGTGTGATGTGCTGGGCTATGTTCATGATCTTCTGCAGCTGCTTCCGGTCTTGGACAGGACAACTTCCATACGAGGTTGTGATGCACCCTAGAAGAATACTTTCTATGGTGGATCTATAAAAATTTATGAGGGTTTTAGGGGACAAGCCAAATTTCTTCAGCTTTCTCAGGAAGTAAAGGTGCTGGTGGGTCTTCTTGGCTGTGGACTCTGCTTGGTTAGACCAAGTCAGGTCATTTGTGATATTCACACCGAGGAACTTAAAGCTTTTGACCTGTTCCACCTGCGCACCGCCAATGTAGATGGGGTCGTGCATTCTACTACTCCTTCTGAAGTCAACAACCAATTCCTTTGTCTTGCTGACGTTGAGGGATAGGTTATTGTCTTCGCACCATGCCACCAGGTTCTTAATTTCCTCTCTGTACTCAGACTCATCATTACCCGAGATACGGCCTACAATTGTGGTGTCATCAGCAAACTTATATATTAAGTTCGATGGAAACTTGGCTACACAATCATGGGTGTACAGTGAGTACAGCAGGGGGCCGAGTACACAGCCTTGTGGGGCACCGGTGCTCAGAGTGATTGTAGAGGAGAGCTTGTCCCCTATTTTTACAGCCTGGGTCCTGTCTGTGAGGAAGTTGAAGATCCAGCTACAGATCTGAGAGCTAAGACCCAGGTTCCGGAGCTTAGGAATCAGTTAATTTGGAATGATGGTATTAAAGGCAGAGCAGTAGTCAATAAAAAGGAGCCTTATATATGCATCTTTATTCTCCAGGTGTTCTAAGGAGGAACGTAGCGCCAGAGAGATGGCATCTGCCGTTGACCTGTTGCTCTGGTAGGCGAATTGCAAAATGTCGAGGTTGACCGGTAGGCTATGGTTGATGTGTGCCATAACCAATCGCTCGAAGCACTTCATAGCAATTGATGTCAGAGCCACAGGTCGATAGTCATTCAGGCACGCCACCTTGCTTTTCAAGATTCAAGATTCAAGATTCAAAAACTTTATTGTCATTCTAACCGTACATCAGCTCTGCAGGGCAGAATGAGACAGCGTTTCCCAGGAGCAGTGCAATCATAACATAACAAACGCAACACTAAATAATAAACATAACAATAAATAGTAAAACACAACAGCCACATGTCAGTTAAAATCAAGTTATAAGTGTCCAGTGCAAGTTAAGAGTGTCCAAAGCAGAATCAGGTAGAGCAGCTATTTAGCAGGCTGACAGCCTGTGGGAGGAAGCTGTTTAATAGCCTTGTGGTTTTAGTTTTGATGCTCCTGTAATGTTTACCTGATGGCAGAAGAACAAACAGTTCATGGAGAGGGTGTGAGGGGTCTTTAATGATGTACTGTGTCTTCTGGAGGCATCAACTCTGAAAGAGGTCTTGGACAGAAGGTAGGGAGACCCCAATAACCTTCTCTGCTCCCCTAACCACCCTCTGCAAGGCTTTTTTGTCGGCAGCACTGCAGCTGGATTATCGTTGCCTTCTTAAAACACAAGAGGATCTTAGACTGAAGCAGGGAGCAGTTGAAGATGTCAGCAAACACTCCAGCTAGCTCGCTTGCACAGGCCCGGAGAACCCGTCCCAGGACACCATCTGGGCCTGTCGCCTTCCTTGGATTTATCTTCAGGAAGGCTCTTCTAACGTCTTCCTCAGTGACGATGAATCTCGATGCCACCAGGTCCGGTTCATCCGGAGGGGGCGGGACGCTCCTCTTCTGTTCAAATCTTGCGTAGAATACGTTAAGTAGTCAGGAAGAGAATCGCTACAGTTGATGATATTCCCAGCCTTTTCTTTGTGCCCAGTGATCTCATTTAGACCCTGCCATAGTCTACTGGCATCCGTCTGGTTAGCCTGGGCTTCCAACTTGGCTCGGTATTGCCTCTTGGCGCCCTTAATGGCTTTCCGGAGTTCACGCCTGGATTCTGTGTAGTGTTACGTATCCCGTAACTGGATCACTTACCAACAAAGATAGAGAGGTCCGCTGAAGTCTGATGGTACTATTTTTAAACATTTTATTTTATAAAGGGGCACAAAAGTAAGGTTAATACAAACATTCAGATAACATACGTCATCAATACTCAATCTAAAGCGCAGGTATAGTAATAATCAATAAGAAATAAGCTCTATCGTTGTCTAGGGGTAATGTATATATTGTCCGCTGTATATCTAAAAGTCTCTTGCGGTCACTGCAGTTCCACCAGCTGCCGTCTTTTGGGGTGTCGCGGTGGTGCACTTTGTTAGAGAGAGAGAGATAGAGATTGAATGGAACAGTTACCCGGCGGGTTTTTCCAACCTTTATGAGTTCGATCCGTCGGAGTCTCGTTGGGGAATGGACGCTCACTTGTGGCTTCTCCTGTAGCTAAGCCGTTCTTCCGTGGTGAGGTCGCCAATCCCAGGCAATGAAAAGACGCACACGAACCCCACCACCGGCTGTCGCTATTAAACGCTGTCACAGGATTTCTAGCGTGTCTTCTGGTGCGTCTGGGGGGCTGTCTTTACAACCCCTCTTTTATCTGAACTCACGGGGTCTCAGATGTCAATCAGGTTGGGATGATGCAATCTCTCTCCGTCTCTCCACCCACGTTGCCCTGAGGGTATACACATAGTACAGTTCCCAATTCACAAAGGTGTCTCCACGAGACAATGACCACAGTCGCCAGCTTTTGCCTCGCCGTGAAACGAGGGACACCGCACGTATCTCTCTCTTCTCTTGGGTCATTGACCCCCCCTTCACTAGGGCTCTTGTGATTCTCACAAAGGAGGGGGCTGGGGTCATAACAGTAGCGACTGGTATCCCCAGACCTAAAAGCCGCAGCTCTAGCCTTCAAAAAAGACTGGACCTCATAATTCATCCAAGGTTTCCGGTTAGGGAATACCCGGATCGTCTTGCGAGACACACAGATTAAGGCCTTTAAAAGGCTCTCAGATAGACACACAAGGATGTAGAGAGTGGAGGGACATGGATCATTGCAAGCAGAAGTGATTAGTTTAATTAGACATCATTACCATAATTAGTTTGGCTCATCATCATAGGCTGATGGACCTGTTCCTGAGTTGTACTGTTATACAGTATGTTACGAATTGGTCTTTCCTTGTACAAGGCTTGTCACTGCCATATTTTAGCATTTATTTCCGATTGTGCTTTCCCTCTTTGTGCCATCCCAGTGTTTTGTACTATTCTCTGTGTTTAGTGTTATATTCATGATTACCATGCATACTGTTTCCTCTGTGAGCTTCATGCAAGAATTAGATTGTACCCTGGTGTATAAGACAATAAATGAATCTAATTTTAACTACGGTAACTGTCTAAATTTAAAAGCTTGGCAGGCCCTCAAAGTATTTGTTGGTGTTCCATGCTGGATTGACTAATGTTACAGATTAGATCTGTTGGCCAAGAATATTTTGTTTGTATTCTTTTAATGCTCTGCATCTAAAAATAACTTTTTCCCAATGGCAAGTGATTAGGGCTAATTGAGCCAGTCTGAAAGCTAGACAGGCCTGTGACTAAATTGGAGACCAACACACCCAGATAAGAACTTTGTACTGTAACTTTCAGGATGCTTATTAAATTTTCACTGATGATGTAGTTATTCATTCTCCTCAATAGGTGGTGATACAGATAAATTTATAAATTCTCTGACCAAATCCTTTACTGAATTGCTAAAGTTCCCTTTAAAATAGCAATATTCATACACAGATATTGGTAATCTACTGGTTACCAAGGTTGCAAGATTGCATTACTGGTTGCATTGTTAAACTGCTAAACTGTATCAATTTTGACTGTTTCTGGAAAATGAATTGATGGCACTCCGGAGCATAGATTGTGTAAATGCACTCTCTTTTTTTTTCCAGTGTTGGGGAATCAAGAGCTAAGAATATAAGACAAATGAGCAGAATTGGGCATTCAGTACATCAAGTCTGCTCCACCATTGGATTATGGCTGAGTTAATTTCCCTTGTTAGGGTATATTCTGCACGTAATGTGCATAGCTAAATATTAACTTCAGCAACCAATCTTTAGACCTAAACATGGATTATAAATTTAAAATGCAGCTCTGGACAATCAGTTCCTGGAGCTGTGAACAGCAGTTAATTGAAAAACCAGACAATGCTGATTAACTTTAGTTGTAGCTGTTTGGAGTGTAGGTGCGAAGAAGGAGGTATGAAAGTTATATGTAATTCAAAGGAAGCATTGTAGCTACATTGTAAATATAGGATTGTCCTTTGATCTTTAGTATATAAAATGCCGTGTGATGTTGGGTCAAGCAGGACTCTTCCTCCGAAAAAGTCTCAATATCATGCCTGCTGCTTGTTTTTGTTGAATCGGCCACTCTGTATCTATTTGCTTCAGTCTCTCTCTCTCCAACCTGATGGCATGAGCACTGACTTCTCTAACTTCCGTTAATGCCCCTCCTCCCCTTCTTACCCCATCCCTGATATATTTAGTTTTCTTCCCCCCTCCTCTTTTTTTCTCTTTCTGCCCATCACTCTGCCTGTTCTCCATCTCCCTCTGGTGCTCCCCTCCCCCTTTCTTTCTCCCTAGGCCTCCCATCCCATGATCCTTTCCCTTCTCCAGCTCTGTATCCTTTTTGCCAGTCACCTTTCTAGCTCTTGGCTTCACCCCCCCCCCCCCCCGGTCTTCTATCATTTTGCATTTCCCCCTCTCCTTCCTACTTTCAAATCTCTTACTATCTTTCCTTTCAGTTAGTCCTGACGAAGGGTCTCAGCCCGAAATGTCGACAGCACTTCTTCCTATAGATGCTGCCTGGCCTGCTGCGTTCCACCAGCATTTTGTGTGTGTGTCTCTCTCTCTGGTGACTTTGTTCACATTACAATATTTGGAATTTCTGGGACAGTTTGGCCCAGGGAGTGCAGGATGGTACATGGGAAATAACAGAGAACAGCAGCAATGAAAAGAGATATTGCTTCGTTAAAAGGGAAGTGAAGCAGCTACTGGGGGGAGGTGAGAGTAAATGGAGAATGATAATGTCAGTGATTCAGAGAGCTGATGAGCCTGCCATGGATCATGCAGAGTACAAATATCAAGCATATGAGGATTATTCAGGGTTGGACAATCCAGGAGGAAGGTTTGACTCGGTCTTCCTGGAAATGCTGAAGGAAGGTCTGAGCTCAGCCCACCAGTAAGTTTTAGATTTGGGAATAGCAGTGGGATGAACCTTCTTCATGATAGTATCATGGGCCAGTGAGAGAGACCAGAGGAGGCGAACAGAAGTTGTAAAATGGTGGTAATGAAAGCAGCTGCTGACTTGTCACATAGAACTTGCTTTATGTGCGGGCAGCTGGGAAGCATAGCACGGAACGACTGCAATAGATGTGGAAGGGGAAAGGGGAGGGGTCGAGCACAGTCAGGCGCTGTTAGGAGTCGCACAGCTGCCTGAAAAAGTTACATTTACGGTTACAGATCCCGCAGCCTGCCTGGGTCGTAGGGACGCTGTGCAAGTGAGCACTGCACCAGTTGCTTCCATCCCCCAGGGCTGTGGGCACGTTCCTGGGTTGCAACACGAAGAGGTAGCGGTGATTAAAGGCTCATCGGAAAGGGGGATAATAAGGAGCAGAGACGGAGTGAGCGGGCAGGCATCAGGGCATCAAATAGCAGGGCATTTCTGCTGCCTTATTTGAGTAAATACCCACCCCATAACCCATCAATTCTGCTCCACCATTTGATCATGTCTGACTTACTTTCCTCCTCAGCCCCATTCTTCTGCCTTCTCCCCAAACTTGTGATGTCATTACTAACCAAGAACCTAGCCGGCTGGTGGCGTAGTGGCATCAGCACCGAACTTCGGAGCGAAGGCTCCCGAGTTCGAATCCAGCCGGCTCCCTTGCACACTTTCCATCCGTGCTGGGTCGAGCGTCGAGCTTGCAACTCGGCCTCGTAAAAATAAGAGAGCCTGCTAAAAACATGCCGTCACAGTGGCATCCAGATGACTCCACTCAGAGTTAAGGGCTTCTTCTTCTTCTAATCAAGAACCTATCAATTTCTGCTTTAAATATTTCTAATGACATCAGACATCTGTGGCAATGAATTTCACAGATTCAATACCCTCTGGCCAAAGAAATTCCTCCCCATCTCTACTCTAAATGGATATCCTTCTATTCTGAGTTTACGCCCTCTGATCTAGTCTCTCCCACTATTGGAAACATCCTCTCTACGACCACTCCATCCAGGTCTTTCAATATTCTGAATGGATAGGTTTAAGGTAGGAGGGGAAAATTTTAATAGGAACTTGAGGGGCAAATTTTTGCACAAAAGGTGGTTCCCATGTGGAATGATGAGCCAGAGAAATGGGTTGACACAGGTACAATAAGAAGACTTAAAAAATAATTGGACAGGTACATGGATTGGAAAGGTTTAGAAACATGGGCAAGTGGGTCCAGCTTGGATGGAGCATCCTGGCTGACATAGAAGGATTGTGCTGTGGGCCTGCTTCCATGCTGCATGACTCTATGACACACTGGTTCTTGATGCATTCCAGCTCTTTGTGTGTACTGTTTACTACCTCAGAAATTCAAAATAAATGTAAGACTTAACTACAGAGCCAGATGGCATCGGACGCTTGTGGCTCAACAATCTTCATCAAAATGCAATGTGCTACACACTGTGTTCCTGATAATAGGACCATTGGATAACCAGGGAAGCTGCTAATTTGGGACAACTCTTAAAGACCAAAAACTATTCCAGGAAATAGCCAAAATTCCCTTAGTTTACTTGAGACACCATGCCACTTGATTGGGGCAGAAGACTGCTAATAAACAGTTTCTAATTAGCATCCATCACATGTGCTTGTGTGACCATTAAACTCTGCACTGTGCTTTGAGAGAATAGTTTTTGAAGAGTGTCAGTTGAATGTGTTTTTGTTTAAAAAAAGCACTGATCTTTGTTACTGATAGTTGGCGAGAAATAAGCAGTAAGACAATTCAGAACTGTTTTGCTCACTGTGGTTTAAAGCACTCGGGCTTGAAAATGCCAGAAACGGCCAAGAGTGAAAATTAAACAATTTCACTACTTCAACAAGTTAGGCACTATGAAGAATTTGAAGGTATCAACAATCAACTTGAGTGTTACCTTTGGTCTCTACCGGGCACCCAAAACTCAGCTGTACATGTGAAAGTGGCTACACTCTCGTACACCTCTTCAACAGGCAGGCTAAACCAGGTACGGGTAGCCAGTGGGTCACATACTCCAGTGAGATAGGGACATGCCTGTCCTAGCATATGAAGTCACCTCTGGTGGATGGGCGAATGAGATCCAATGGTCAGGGAGGTGGTCATGGAGAACAAAGTGCATGACAAGGTGCAGTAGAAGTCATGGTCATCCACTGTAACCAGGGAAGAACCCAGTTGTGATATTTATTTGTCCCACCAGACCTGGACTTCCGAGTTCGGCAGAGTGGAACTTTTAAAACTCTCCCGCACAGGTTTCCTGTCATTGTCAGATAAGATAGACAACCACCTGTAGTATTGGTAGTGATCCAATTTTTTTCTGTATTTTATTTAAATGCACAATTTGTTACTTAGTTAAATAGTACTTTGTCTTTTTATCTGTTTCCATGAAACTTCAGTTAATTGGGGAAGCCTCTTAATTGGGACAATATGTCCTGGTGCCAACGTGTTCCAATTAACTGAAAATGCAGAAACCTTGCAATAAACCAACAGCTATATTGTGTGATTATTTTTATTTTAAAACTTTATATATGATTGATGGTGAAATGGTGATGCTTTCATTCTGTTTGAATATTAGAGATGATAGTGTACTGAACATAATCGAAGCTAATTTTATGTTAGATAAAATGCATTGCTGAAGAAGGTAAAAACTCACTGGCTATACAAATATTAACCTATTGGACAAGACATTGTTAAAATGGCTTAGTGATAAGTCACTATTCTTTAAATCTATATGGTGTCCTCTGATGAATACTCCTAAAATATTTTGCAATGGCTTTAGACATCATTATTGAATCAACATCACATGATATGAGAATATACCATTTGAAAAATGTAGGTAGCTGCATACCAGTCAAGTATTCCTCAATTGTGACATTATTGTTTTCCTGAGCTCTATTTCTTAAATATACTTTGAATCAAATCTGCAGCTTACTTCATGTTTACTTTTAGAGTACAGGCCATAGACTGCACAATGCTCAGAATATATTGCCCTGGTGATAAATGGAATTCAATAAGTATAAATTGCTTACTTTTGTGTATAACAGTATAGATCTCTTGCAATGACATAACAATTTAGATCCCTTATGATACAGTAGATATCATTATGGAAATAATGTAACAGCAACTTTGTATGAGGTATGAGAATTTCTGATTTAGATGCAGAAAGCAACTAGATACAAGCTCCATTGAAATTTCTATAGTTTTCCTGAAGTGATTTTGTCATTCAAAATTATGCCCAACTGAGATAGTTAACCACAAGCTTAATCTAGATCCAGATCAATAGATAAAGTAATAGAATATTATTGATTTTTTTCTTGCATTAGTCAATATGCATTTTTATATTTATAAGTTGTAGTCTTTTGCATTTTTATTAAAGGTAGCCAAAAATGGATTAACCAAATATGATTTTTGTATATAGGAATGTTAAGTCCATCAACTGTAAATGGAATTTTAAATACTGAAAATGACTAAAAATCTGAACTGATTGTTTTATTAAATTTGTTACTGGACATAAACCAATTTCACAGTAAATCAAGCATATTTTAATATTTAAAAATAAATCTCTGCTCTGGATGTCAATTTAAAAGAAATAGTTTCACTTAAAGGACTTACTCAAACAATTACAAACAGATACAGTCAATTGAAACTGGTCATGTTCATTTTACGGATGTAGGACCAACCAATTGTATAGTCAAGGCTTGCTGTAAGTAGAGTGCTTTAACCATAATTTTTTTTAAATTCTGGAGTTAACTTGAGTTCAGCATTTCAAAAACCTTTGATAATTTGATATTTTTGCAAAGGGTATCAGCAGCGATTAGAGCAAGTAATTCAAGCAGTCTAATTTTCCTTTTTCTGTTTGTCACCCACCACAGACAGGGTTCAAAAGCATGAGAGATGGGACAAAATCTGGTAAGCAATAAGTTACGTTTTCAAAAAAGGAGAGACACAAAATACGGCAAATGCTGGAATCAGTTGGTGGAACTCAGCAGGTTAATAGCATCTTTTTGGGGATGGTGATGGAGGTGGGAAGGTATTATCAATATTTTGGGTCAAGATCAAGCCTTCAAAGGTTTACTTTGAATGCCAAAGCACTATTTTTTTTATCATTTTATTAAAATCCAATTCCGGGCAATCTCTTATTGATGTATTTCATGAGGAATCTTTATTTGTATTCAAATTCCAAGACTTGAATTATTCTCCTTCAAAAAAACTTGACATGCAATCATTTTAAGTGGTTATATGGGATTAAAGTAAATGAGGGTTTATATGCCAATCTTGATCTTTTTCTTTGTACTACACTGCAAATTCTCTTTAAGGGATGCCTACCCTGAAGAAGTTCAATTATTCCTTTCAACGAGCGTTCTGTGGTAGTCTCTCTCACTGTTCTCCCTCTGTGATCTCTCCAGCCCTCTGACTCTTCCCCTTGTACTTCTTACTCCCCTCCCCGCACCTTCTTACTCTGACTTCTCATCTTTTTTCCAGTCCTGCTGAAGGGTTTTGGTCTGAAACGTTGACTGTTTACTCTTTTCCATAGATGCTACCTGGCCTGCTGCGCTCCTCCAGCATCTTGTGTGTGTTGCATCTTCTCCTTTGTTGCCTGATTTTTCAAAAAGACCAATGTTTATTTGGTACAATAAGTGATCTCAGAACATCAGAAAGTACCTTTGATCAATTATAAGAAAGATGGCAGTGAAATTTCCACAAACTATGACATGATTAGGGCTGGAGAGTCCATTTCCTAAAAGTTGTTCATGTTAAGGAGATTGGCACCAATGATGAATTTGAATGTGGACTCATGATGAATTCATAATGACTCGATTTGATTACTTTGCTTCTTCAAAAAAGAGGAGAAATTGGTCACTGCCATTGGGTCTGTTTCTGGGAAGAAAACTTCCAAGTTTTCAGGGTGCCATTAAAACAGTTACTCATCTATATGATTATGCTATAATCACATTTAACCGTGTTAAGTCTGTGTGCTTCTCCCTCTGCTCTACTTCCTCTACACTTGATTATGTGGCTAAGTACAGCTCCAATTCCATATTTATATTTGCTAACAACATGACTGTTGTTTGCCAAATCAAATGTGGTGACAAATGGGCATAAAGGAGGGAAATAAAAATGTGGTTGAATGGTGTCACAACGACAAACTCTTATTGAACGTGAACAACACCAATGAGCTGATCATTGACTTCAGGATGAAAAAGCTGAAGGTCCATGATCCCGTGCTCATTGGGGGATCAGAGGTGGAGACGGTCAGTAACATTAAATGTCTTGGTGTTACCATATAAGAGTATCTGTCCTGGAACCAAGGCACAAAAGCAGCTCTACTTTCGTAAAGTTTGCGCAGATTTGGTGTGCCACCAAACAAACTTTCAACAAACTTCTCTTGATGCACAGTGGGGAATATCCTAACTGGTTGAAACACAGTCTGGTATGGATACACGAATGGCCAGGAATAGAAAAGTCTGCAGAGTATGGTGGACACATCCTAGTCCATCACAGGTAAATGCCTCCACAGCATTGAACATACTTACAATGAGCTTTGCCATCAAAAAAGACCCCCACTCTTCTCACTGCTACCATTGGGTAAGAGGTACAGAAGCCTTAGGTCCCACACCTCCAGGTTCAGAAAGAGTTATTGCTCTACAACCATCAGACTCCTGAACTGGCATGGACAACTTCACTCACCTCAACCTTCCACAACCTACAGACTCATTTTGACGACTCTATAGCTCATATTCTCCGTATTATATTTTTTATTTGCACAGTTTATCATTCTTCGTTTATGTATAGATTTTAAAAATTTGATTATATTTCTTTGTTTTCATATAAATGCCTGCTAGAAAATGAATCTCAACATTGTATATGGCGACATATATGTACTTTGATAATAAACTTACTTCAAAGTTCAAAATTTGAAGCAAATTTATTTCGAAGTACATGTCTGTCACCATATACAACCCTGAGTTTCACTTCTTGAGAGCATTCACAGTAAATACAAGAACCACAATAGATTCAATGAAAGACTGCATCCAACAGGATGGTCAAACAATCAATATGAAAAAGACAACTGTGGAAATACTAAAGAAATAATAAGTGATAGTAATAAATAAACAATAAATATTGAAAACATGAGATGAAGACTCCTTGAAAGTGAGTCCATAGGATGTGGAAACAGTTCAGTGATGGGGCAAGAGAAGTTATCCTCTCTGGTTTGAGATCCTGATTATTGAGAGGTAATAACTGATCCAAAACCTGGTGGTGTGGGTCCTGAGGCTCCTGAACTTTCTTCCTAGTGGCAACAGAGAGAGGAGAGCGTGGCCTGGGTGGTGTGAGTCCTTGACGATGGGTGCTGCTTTGCTGCAAAAGCATTCCATGTGGATGTGCTCAACGGTGGAGAGGGCTTTACCCGTGATGGACTGGGCCATATTCACCACATTTTGTCAGACTTTCCTCTCAAGGGCATTGGTGTTTCCATACCAGGCTGTGATGCAGCCAGTCAATATACTCTCCACCACACATCTACGGACATTTCTCAAAGTTTTAGATGTCATGCTGAATATTTGCAAGCTTCGAAGAAAGTAGAGGTGCTGATGTGCTTTCTTCGTAATGGCACTTACGTTCTGAACCCAGGGCAAACCCTCAGAAATGATAACACTGAGCAACTTAAAGCTCCTGATGAAGACTGGCCCATGGAACTCTAGTTTTCTCCTCCTGAAATCAATAATCAACTCCTTGGTCTGGCTGACATTGAATTAGAGGTCACTGGTGTGGCAGTTAGCTAGATTTTTAATCTCCCTCCTATCTGCTGATTCATCACCACAGTTGATTCAGCCAATGACAGTGGTGTTGTCAGCAAACTTAAATGGAGCTGTGCTTAGCCTCACAGTCATAAGTATGAAACAAATATAGCAGAGTGCTTAGCACACAGCCTTGTGGTGCATCTGTGTTAATGTTGGTTGTAAAGGAGATGTTGTTGTAGGATAATGTACATAATTCACAATGACTGTCACTTTAAGAGGCTGGTCTGATGCATTGACGTTGTTACGTAAGGATTGTTAACAAATTTTTTTGTGTTCAGGGTTTGGAGTTCAATAAAATGTGTTATGGGTTTCATTAAACATAAAACGCCTCACTTCGATTCATTTGTAAAACATACATTGGTGACCCCAATGCTCTAGGATGATTCCAGAGTTATTGAATATGTCAGCTAACGCAGTTGCTTTGAAACTACTGGAGTTCTGCGAGCAAAATGCCGTCGCTTGGTTCATATAAGACTTTTCGACATGTTTAACCAGGAAGTTAATTTTTTCCAAAGTCGATCTAGTTAGGGGCTACCTTTGTGCTCAGAGGACGTTCCCAAAACAGCTGTGATAACCCCGTTTGGCCTTTTTGAGTTTCTGCACATGCCGTTTGGACTGAAGAATGCAACACAGACTTTACAGCAGCTGATGGACTATGTCTTAAAAGACTTAGATTTTCTTTTTGTTTACCCGGATGATATGCTTGTCACCAGAGCACTGAATCTGAACGCATATCTTATTGCATATTTTTCAAGCACTAAAGCTGACCTGGGTTGATTATTAATCCTGCTAAATGCCAGTTTGGGTTGTCAACCATCGACTTTATCGGTCTTTGCATCTGTGCAGACGGTGTGAAACCCCTCCCATCAAAATAGCCGCTATTATGGATTTCCCATCGTCCCACACTACTAAAAAAAACTACAGGAGTTTTTAGGTATGGTAGGTTTCATTTCACGAGCAGCTGAACTTCTGCTCCCCCTGTATAGTGCTCTTAAAGACAATACCCCAAATCAGGTGATTGACTGGTCAGCAGACATGACCAGGGCAATTGATGATACCAAACGAGCTCTTCCTAATGTGACCCTTCTGGCCCCCCGCTCCCCCATGCACCCATAGCCATTACTACTGATGCTTCAGACTTTGCTGTAGGTGCTGTTCATGAACAGTTGGTCGGAGGCGTGTGGCAGCCGCTCGTCTTCTTCAGCCAGCAACTCCACACCTCCACACCCCTGAAAGGAAGTACAGTACGTTGGACTGTGAGCTGCTTGTTCTCCACTTGACCGTCCGCCATTTTCTTCTAGAGGGTCGCCATTTTACAGAGTTCATTAACCACAAACCCCTCGTGCGTGAGATGGCCCAGAACCTCGGCGTTAAGCTACGTCACACCTCGGTGTACCACCCACAGTCCAATGGCCCACGTGAGCAGTTTCACTGCTCCTTAAAGGCTGCTCTGAGGGCTTCCCTGACCAATGAGTGTTGGCATGATCACTCCCATGGGTCCTGCTTGGACTCAGAACAGCTCCCAAAGAGGATCTGCAGCCATCCGCAGCTGAGTTGGTATATGGGCAGTGTTATGGGTGCCAGGTGAATTTATTCCTGATGCCAAAACCACCTGGTCAGCCTCTCAACAGTGTTCAGCCTCCTCAGTAAATTCAATTCCATTTCCCCTGTTCCCACCTCCCATCATGGCAAACAGTGCTCTTGGGTCCCTGTGGACCTACATTCCACCTCATTTCTTTCTGTCTGCCATGACGCACACCAACATTCTCTTGGGGCCCCCTTATGATGGCCTGTTTTGTATTTTGGAATGGGGAGAAAAGACCTTTATCATAAATAAGAGGGGTAAACCTGAATGTTTTTTGGTACGTAGCCTTAAACTGGCCCACCAAGATTGGGAGGAATCCACTGCCATGCCCCTGGCGTCACAACGTGACCATCAGAGTGGCAACGCACCTTTGGACGAGCCAGAGGCACCCGTGGTTCCTCCACCGCGGAACACAGGACCTGAGCAGGGCAGCTAGTCTGAGCTCCAGACAGGCTCATGATGCCGGTTTCAGTGAATTCTGTGGTGGGTTGGGGGAGGCACCTGTGTAAGGTAATGTAATTGGGAGAAATGTACATAAATCACGGCCACCGACACTGAGGTGGGGTGTCACTGCGTTTGCATATGGCCCAAGTGCAGAGCGAGAGACACTGAAGTAGGTTCACTGACTTTAATGCGAACAGAGTTAGAGGGAAAAGAAAACAATAAACCACTAGGCCAAACAGGGCCATTAACTAAAACTCTCAAATGGAAAACGAAGCCTACACAGCGGCTGAAAGGAATAACTAATATGAAATGAACACCGCTAGGCTTCAGAGCCAGTTGACTCGACAGTCCAACTTTCTCTGGCAAGGCCGAATGCAAGCAGACCGCGAAGTGTTGCAGTGCTTTGTTCAATTCTCGACAAGCACGACGACGAAAGGAATGGAGTTAAATATCATCACAATGAAATAACAATTAGCAGACACGTGCATATTCACCAGTGCAACTGTCGTATCTGCTGCGCTGCCGAATCCATGGTTGTGACATGGGGTTTCACTTTAAGAGGCTGGTCTGATGTGTTGCTGTTGTTACGTTATGGATTTTTAGCGCTTTTTTGTGTTTAGGTTTTGGAGTTCAATAAAATGTGTTGTAGGTTTCATTAAACATAAAACGCCTCACTTTGATTTATTTGCAAAAACCTATAGTATGGCCAAACCAAACTTACTGTGGTCTGCGAGTGAGGAAGAGATTTTTATCTCTTTGCACTTTACTGCTGTCAAAGCAACAAATTTCATGTCATATGACCGACTAATCAGGGGCTATTATCTGTTTGCTTTGTGATATGAGTCATGTTATTCATGTGCTATAAGCATTCTGCTTCATTTTACCAGGTTTCTCGTGACTTAAACTTGATAGAAGAGAGAAGCTGTCCTCAGTTTGTTTCAGCCACATCCAGTGTTTCCCTCATTCCTACCACAATCCCTCATAGAACAAACCTTTCTTTTTTCAGCAATCAGTGTAGTGAAACTTCCTTTCACTCCTGTCTCAAGCACGATCCCCCCCGAGACAGAGAGACCATATGTAAATTCAGGAATCAGTCTCAGATTCAGGTTTATTATCTTTGTCGTACGGCATGAAACTTGTTGCTTTGTGGCAGCAGTACAGTGCAAAAGCTAAAAATCTACAAATGACAAAAAGTAGTAAATAGCGCAAAAATAAATAATGAGTACTGGTTCAATAGCTGTTCAGAAATCTGATGGTGGGCGGGAATAAGCTGTTTCTAAGTATGCACGTGGGTCTTCGGGCTCTTCTTCCTGATGGTGAGGGTGCTTAATGATGGATGTCAGCTTTTTGAGGCACTCCTCTTGAAGATCTCCTCAATAATGGGGAGAATTTTGTCTGTGATGGAGCTGGCTGACTCTACAACCCTTTCCAGTCTTTTGCGATCCTGTGCACTGGAAGCCCCATATCAGGCTGTGATACAACCACCCAAAATGTTCTTCACATCTATAGAAGTGTGTAAGAGTCTTTGGTCACCATTTCCCCAAACTCCCGATGAAATAGATCCAGTGGGATGCCTTCTTTGTAACTGCATTAATGTGTTGATGACTAGGAACTTGAAGTTGCTCACCCTTTCCACCTCTGAACCTTCAACAAGGACTGGGGCGTGTCCTCCTAACTTCCCCTTCCTCAAATCCACAATCAATACTTCGGTCTTGCTGATGCAAACTCTGCCACTCAGCTCGGTTTCATTAGAACTAAGCTATTTAAAACAAAGATATTTTGCTTTTGGTTCCTCATTCATATAATTTGAAATGCCTTCTGAACAAATGTGGCCACAATACTGATCACTGAGGCAAGTCACAGCCTCTCAGCCTGACAAAGGCCCATTAATTATAATGTTTATTTTGACCTATCCTCAATCCACACCAGTATGTTACGTAATCCTGCATTTTTTAATTTGGTTCAGCAATCTCTTGTGTGGCATTTTATTGAAAGGCTTCTGAAAGTACAAATACACCATATCAGCTAGTTTAACCATACCTGCTGCACTAGCTACACCCTCAAAAAATTCCATGAGGTTTGCCCAAGATGATTTCTCTTTCAGAAATCAATGTCCTCTCTGCAGTCTAATTGTTATTTTCTAAAGTTCCTTTTGCTACTCCCTTAATAGATTCTAACTTTTTCCCAAATACTGATGTCAGAATAATTTGGTCAGTAGTCCCCAATTTTCTCTCTCCCTTTGCTAGCTTGTGATCTTTTGGGGAACCATTCTAGATTCAATTGGGTCTTGGCAGATGAGGACCAGTGAGTCCACTATATTTGCAGTCATCCCTTTTCAAAGCCTTTGCGTACACATCATTAGATCCAGGGAGTAATTCAGTTCCAATTATTTCTCCAGTATTTCTTCTTCACAAACTAACTTCTCATTCCTCATTTACTCCAGACATGCAGTTTTCTGCTATCCCTGAATAGTTGTTTAATACCTGCACCATATCCTTATTCCCCGAAATAATTTATCCTGATAATAATGAATCAGAATCAGGATTAATATCGCAGGCATATTTTGTGAAATTTGTTAACAGCAGCAGCAGCAGTACAATGCAATACATGACAAATATAGAGAAAAAACAAATGAATTACAGTAAATATATATGTATATTAAATAGGTACATTTTAAAATACTAGTGCAAAAGTAGAAATAATTTAAAAAAAAGTGAGGGTGCATCCATGGATTCAGAGTCCATTTCGAAATCGGATGGCAGAGGGGAAGAAGCTGTTCCTGAATCACTGAGTGTGTGCCCTCAGGCTTCTGAACCTCTTACCTGATGGTAACAGTGAGAAAATGGCTTATCCTGGGTGATGGGCGTCTTGCCGCTTCGAGTTCGCCGCTGAAGTAGTTAAAACCCACATTAACCTTTTTATTTACTTTTTCACATATCTAGAGAAGATTTTCCAGTTTGCAAGGTTATTATTTTATTCTGCTTTCCATTTCCTTATCAATTTATTGGTCCTCCATTGAGGGTGAGAAATCTTTAAGGAGCTGGGAGAGATGAAGAAGCAGAGGGAATTAATTTACAGTGTGTGAAGTCTCCTGTGCTTGAAGCCCAACCACCAGCAGATGGAGCTAAAGTGCTTGAGTAGATTTGAAGAGGAAGCGGCAGCGTTTATATTTGGAGGGAAATTTTAAATTGAAACCACCAGGGGATCAGAATTCAAAGTCAAGCAGAAAAGCTAAGTGATAAACTGAGGGTGCTGATGAAGTGGAGTAAACCAGGAATTTAGGAAACTAAGGGTTTTAGTTTAAATGGGCAGTTCAAACAGCGCCCGTTGTTCTCCAGCCAAGTTTTACAAAGGTTGGCTGAAGCCCTTAAGCAAAAAGTAGTATGTTTTGGAGCAGGAGTCCAATTTATTTTTAATATTGTTCTAAAGCTAAATTAAGTTAAAATAAGAAAGTCAATCTCTTGCTATTGCAAATCATACGTGTGCAGATCAAATATTTTATGTGAAAGATGCATACTCAATGCCATCTTTGCTCATACAAAGTAGGTCATTATATACTGGTAACCAAGCTTGGTGGGTAATGGTGATGTAATGTGAAGTTATGTCCATGTGTGACCACTGTTACCACATAATACTGAGGCCAACTTTCATCTCTGTCCTAACAAAGACAAATACGAAGTCCTGTAGATTACTAGGTTAGAAACATACATTTATTTTAATTTAAACATTCTACAGTTTCTGTGTGAGATAGTCATCGCACTTTGACTGACAACATAGAGTATCAGAACTTCTTGTCCATTCTAACCCTTGTATAAATGGTAGCAACTGGACATTATTTTCTGTAAATAATATTACAGCAAAAACCTAGCATCACTTCGTTAAATTTCTTATGAACTGAAAAATGCATCGTTATATTTTCACTGTGTTATTGTGCCCAGATTTGTTAAAATGATAATACATATCTCACCTCATAACCTCAGAAAATAACACTCGACCAAACCAATTACTTTTGAAATAACATCCCGAAGGAAGTAGAAAAGATAGTTTACATGTTTGGTTTATTGTGCGGCACTATCTGAAAGCAAATAAAAAGAAACTTAATCATTTCACTTTGTCTTCAATAAGTTCTGACAGCCATTGAAGAGTTTGCAGTTCTTATTCACATTTCACATGAATGGAAGTGGAATACAAAATGGTTGCAGCATTCCCATTGAATTACACATCCCAATTGTCTTAAAAATGAAGAAAGTTTTAAAAAATGGTTATTGAAAGACCTAACTGTAAGTCACATTTTGCTAATTTGTGAAACAGGTTTTTACGCAGTGGCATTAACACGTCCTCTGTTTTAGGGAAAATTACATTTTATATTTACTATATATCCTGAGCAGAGATCTGTGCAGAAGGAGTTCTGCTGTGAGCTGGTGAAGTACGTTTGCAATGCAGCTCCTGAACAAATCAAATACAGAGGGGAATTGTTTCCTAGCTGTGGGGCATCAGCTAGTGTGAAACAACTAGATCAAGACTCTTTTTCAATTTAATCCACTCCGAGATGAATTTATAATTATGCTCTGTTGATATCAATCTTTATGTCTAATTTATGCAACTACTGCCTCATAATATTTTTATGCACGGTTTTACAGGCAAATGAGATAGATAGATAGATAGATACTTTATTCATCCCCATGGGGAAATTCAACATTTTTTTCCAATGTCCCATACACTTGTTGTAGCAAAAACTCATTACATACAATACTTAACTCAGTAATAATATGATATGCATCTAAATCACTAACTCAAAAAGCATTAATAATAGCTTTAAAAAAGTTCTTAAGTCCTGGCAGTTGAATTGTAAAGCCTAATGGCATTGGGGAGTATTGACCTCTTCATCCTGTCTGAGGAGCATTGCATCGACAGTAACCTGTCGCTGAAACTGCTTCTCTGTCTCTGGATGGTGCTATGTAGAGGATGTTCAGGTTTTCCATAATTGACCGTAGCCTACTCAGCGCCCTTCGCTCAGCTACCGATGTTAAACTCTCCAGTACTTTGCCCACGACAGAGCCCGCCTTCCTTACCAGCTTATTAAGACGTGAGGCGTCCTTCTTCTTAATGCTTCCTCCCCAACACGCCACCACAAAGAAGAGGGCGCTTATCCCTCTTATCTTATGATATATCTTATGAGATATCCCAAAGTGGAACACCCTTTTCATTTCCAGTGCAAATATTTTTCACCCTGAATGAGCTAATGTCTCATGTGAAACATATATTAATCTAATGAACAAAGTGTCCTTAAAAGTAGAGAAAAAAATCATAATCCCAATTTAGGATTAATGAATAAATACCAATCTGACGGAGAATATTTGGCGAAATACTGCCATGTCATGAGTTGCTAAGAAGTAAATACAGCAAAGGCAAAAGTTAATTGAATATATTGCATTGATATACTTAGTATAAAATACCTTACATAACGAAACATAGTTCACCAGAGTTGAACTTTCATCTTTCAAGGACAACATCCCTTCCTGCCATAACCTTCCTCCTGCTCCCTCTTTTTCCATTCTCCCTTTCATTTCCCTTTTCCTCCAGCATGACATTTCAATCAACTTAGGGCTTAATGAGAAAAGGCACAACGATGTACCCAAAAGCAATTCAATATCAAAGGACTCAAAGACCTGCAAGAAAAATGCTATTCAATGAATGCCTCATCATCATTTTGGCAACCCCTAATCAACAAGAGAGTCCCCAGTGCCTGGTTACCATGGACTTCACCATAAATACCATCTAGGACTTTAATTTTCATAGGATGAGATTCATTTTCCAGTTGTAATGAACATCTTCAGCCTTAAACATTAGCTCTGCTTTTCTTTCCATGAATACTGCCTGACCTGCTGAACTTACTCAGAATTTTCTATTTTTATTTCATATTTTCAGTATCAGCAATTTATCCCTAGATTTTTTTTTACTGATGGGATGTTATCATTGAATAACATTTAAAGTCAATTCAAACCAAGCAAAGGAGGAGAGAAAAAGCACAAGCTGTAAAACAAACTCAGTCTATTAAATACCTTATTACATTTATTTCTGTGATATATATAGTGTTTAATAATATCACTTCTGCTTTCAAACCATTTCCTGGTTATAATTAAAGCAATAGACAAAGGGCTGTATCTCTTTCTCTTGCTCCGTGCATGTCTTTGTGCGTTTAGTTTTGTACGTGAAGTGTGTATGTGTGCGTGTGTGAACACATAGGTGCATGCTCACACTTGTGTCATTTTTCTTTCCTTTCTTCTGAAGTATATCCAGAAATTATCTTTCAAATAAGAGCTTTTAGCTCTTACGTGGTTGAGTCAAAATTTGTGTTGTCAAACAGCCAATACCATTAAAAATGTCTATAACTGCTCTGAACCAATTGATCAAGCTTCATCCATAAATTGTTATATTGCTACTTTTAATACTGGTTTTATGGCTGTCATGCATCTGAGTTGCTCTTTTGTACTGCTGGATATTGCTTGTATTGGCTGGTTACTTGATTTTATTTACTGTTTATTTATTTGTTGTTTTATAGTATTGAGTACGAGAGTTGCAAATTCATTTTCGCTGTATTGGTGCATGACAAACTGTACCACGCAATGACAATAAAGATATTTCATTTTGTTTCATTCATTCATTTCATTTCATTTCATTATTTTGAGGGTCTATCTTGGGCAGACTTATGCAGACGGAAGAGCAAAAGGTAACTTTTGAAATGTCTCATCTGCATGCTCCAATGGACATGAATAGGCTATGACACAATTTGAATAGGAGTCTACTTGTTCTCCTTCTGCCCCAACCAGTATCAATTCCTCATCCAGCAGCTCTGCCAACAGATAATAAACACAAGAGATTCTGCAGATGCTGGAAATCCAGAGTAACACACACAAAATGCTGGAGGAACTCAGCTGGTCAGGCACCATCTATGGAGAGGAATAAGCAGTCAATATTTCACACTGAGACCCTGTTTATTCCTCTCCATAGCTGCTGCCAGATCTGCTGAATTCTGCCAACAGATTATTAAGTCTTAACTTACTTAGGAGATTTGCACAACTTGCAGCAACATTTGTTTATGTAACTATGTTTTCCCTTTAAAAGTAATGCATTGCTAGAGAACACAAAAAGCAAGGTAAATGTTTGACATACTGCATTTCCCAGCTCCTTTTCCTGGGGTTGACGGAAATCAAGACTGGCTTAGGAGGTCTTGCAGTGAATAACACTGGGTCACACCAATATTTTATATTTACACATTGTTTCAATAAGTTCATTAATAAATGAATATTAATTCTTAGTTATTAGTGATTTTAATTAAATGCAAGTTAAACAACTTTGATGTGATTAAAGTTATTACTAAATCTTCCATCTATATAAACTATTTTATAGTACTCAACGTTCAATGGTAACATGTGGGTAACAAAGATCTGCTTGTTGTTCACACAGGAAACGCCTGGAGTGGTAACAGGGGAGCAGAATTGGGGTTAAAGAAAGCTAATGTAACTCAGGGTGATGGCAAGACTGAGCTCATTAGACCCCAGAAGCCCAATAATCCTGTGAAGGATTCCAAGAGTTATAGCGCTCTTCATCGTGAATTGGTGTTAAATCACAAGAGGTGAGTCCTGCTTAAGAGGTGATTTTGAAAATAATTTTACAGGAAGTTTGTTTGTTCTGTGATTTTCTTCCTGTTGAGCAAAGTAATTGCCTTTGGTCCTTGCAACAGTTTGCACAAATGCCTCAGACTCGGTTATCAGTACATTTGACATTGTTGTGTGAACAAAGCCACTGGAGAGACACAGTTGGTAGGTATGAAAAGTAGTGTTTTATTTGATACACACACTCACAAATAAGCTGACAGCCTTTTGGAGTCACGAGAGAGAGAGAGAGAGACCCCTTTCAGAGTAAGAGGTCTGCTTGACCCAACATTACATGACATTTTATATGCTAATGATCAAAATTCAGGACAATTCCAGATCTACAATGTTTCCTTTGAACTACATACCACCTTTGCACCTCTTGCTTCACACCCATACTATAGACACAAATAACAAATTTAAATGTGCGATGTCTGGTCTTCCATTTATCTGTGGTGTTTTTCATTAATTTGGATCGCGATTCTTGGGAGCCCATTGTTCTTCGCTGCATTTTAGATTTAATCCAGTTACTTGCTATATGTGCTAATTCCAAGAAAACCTCTAATAAACACTAAATCACGCAATATAATTAAGAGTGAGAAGAAAAGGACTTCGCATAAGTAAGTAAAAAATTCAGAATTTGAATTTCATTGGCAAACAAATTTTCTTAAAGCAAACTTCAAAATGTTTAGAAGAAGGATAAATACTAATTTCATCTGGGTGGGGGTGCAAAGGGGATGTTCATAAGTCACTTAATGTGGATCTGTAGGTCATACAATCGTAGGGAAGGAAAACTAACCACAATTTGCAGAAAATAAAGCTAAGAAATTTGTGTTACCAACTTGGCTGGGTCAGTGATGCAGTTTTGTGAAACACTTCTAACTTCTACGTTATAAAAAGTAATAGAAAGTCAATAAATACAGACTTCTGAGAGATTAGAAACATTGGGAAAGATTGAAGAAGTTTTAGATTTTCTTTTGAAAGGAGCTGTTTGAGGAATGATGTAATAAAAGCCTTTATGATGCGGAACCTGGAAGTAATATTTCCATCTATGGAGTGGGCTAAAACCAAAGGCTATAAATATTCACGAATAAATTGTGTGGAGAATTGAGGAAAAGTTTCTAATCAAAGAGTGGTCAGAATATACAATAAAAACCGAAAATGCTAGAGATTCTTCTCAGGTTGGGCTGAAACTGGAAAGCAAAACAGAGTTAACATTTCAGGTTCAAGGCACTTTATGAGTCATGAAACATTAATTATTTTTCCTTCTGCTCTTGCTGCCTGTTGTGTATTTAATAGTTGCGTTATCTTGTATACGTTTTGGTTTCACAGGCACAAGTTTCACCTGCCAAGCAGAGTGATCCACCTTGTCAGGAAAAACATTATCCCACAAGAGTAAGAAGTCCTCCACGGCAATTAAATCTTTAGACCTGAATGCAACAATTGAAAATTTGTTCTACTATGACCTATTGTCCACACTACGCCGGATAAGACAGACAGACAGACAGGCAGGCAGACAGACAGACATACTTTATTGATCCTGAGGGAAATTGGGTTTTGTTACAGCCGCAACAACCAAGAATAGAGTAGAAATATAGCAATATAAAACCATAAATAATTAAATAAAAATAAGTTAATCATGCCAAGTGGAAATAAGTCCAGGACCAGCCTATTGGCTCAGGGTGTCTGACACTCCGAGGAAGGAGTTGTAAAGTTTGATGGCCACAGGCAGGAATGACTTCCTATGATGCTCAGTGTTACATCTCGGTGGAATGAGTCTCTGGCTGAATGAACTCCTGTGTCTAACCAGTACATTATGGAGTGGATGGGAGTCATTGTCCAAGATGGCATGCAACTTGGACAGCATCCTCTTTTCAGACACCACCGTCAGAGAGTCTAGTTCCACCCCCACAACATCACTGGCCTTATGAATGAGTTTGTTGATTCTGTTGGTGTCTGCTACCCTCAGCCTGCTGCCCCAGCACACAACAGCAAACATGATATCACTGGCTACCACAGACTCGTAGAACATCCTCAGCATCGTCCGGCAGATGTTAAAGGACCTCAGTCTCCTCAGGAAATAGAGACGGCTCTGACCTTTCTTGTAGACAGCCTCAGTGTTCTTTGACCAGTCCAGTTTATTATAAATCCGTAACTGAAGCTTTTTCTCTTCGTTTTTACCCTCCGTCCACACTAAAATGGTGTTTTCGTCCCCCGAAACCAGAGCTTTTCAGAAACGCTATCCAAAGTGTGTATTTTTGAAAACGCCGGATTGGCCGGAGCAGTGTGGACGGGGTAACTGGAGACTTCTGAAAGCGCTGTCAGACGGCAGAGCGCTATTTCATTGTTTTCTTGAACGCAACCTATCAGAACAGACAGCAACGAGACTGAAGCCAGAAGAGTTAGAAATGTACTCACCAAATACTTTGACCCATAACTTACTGAATAAATAAGTATACTCACTTTGCCCTGTTTTCTGTTCTTGCTTGTATGAAGGTGGTTTACCTATTTATGCAACTACTTCTCTGACAATAGGCGTGTAACATCCTAATGTAACATTGTATGGAAATACAAGATAACACTGATGCAGACATGTTTTATACATTTAACAAGGTGCTTTATTAATGCAGCAGAGTTAGTCAGTTTTTCAATGTTCGTTGTCAGCTGGGTCAATCTGTCCGTTAACTCTCTGTTGGTTCCCTCCGTACGCTCCAGTATTTGTCTTTTTTTAACTTTTAAGTTCTCCTGTGCGAGAGCCAACAGCTGTCCGTCATTTTAAGTTTTTCTAGTCTGTAACTACACAAACGCGCACTTTCACAGCAAGATTCGGCACCAAACATGTTGCTTGTTTTCGGTAGATGTGTCCTGTGCCTGCGCAGGAGGAGGAGATTCGCCGAAATCTCCATTTCAATGTGGACGGAGATATTTTTTAAAACGCATAGTGTGGATGCCTATCGTTCTTACGCGAAACCGGCCTTTTCAAAATGATCCGGTCCGGTGTGGATGTAGCCTCAGTCTTTTCCAGCACTTTTATTTTCATTTCAGATTTCCAGAATATGCAGCATGAGTCTCATTTACTGTATTGAGGTGTGAAGGGCATGCTCCTGTGTTGTACTGATCTAATATGCAATGTGCACAGTTGAGGCAAAATGCATGGATGTTTTGAATAGAAAGTCAGAAAAGAACAAGCAGGAGAAGGTATTTGCTGATAAGGTTGGTTGTAGAGAGTCTAGAGTAGGCAGGAGTGGAGCGTTATCATAAAGAGATATGTACATATGAAATGTAGAGATCAATTGGATTTATGTGACAGTTAAAAAAAGATTTTCTGCTCCTTTGTCTCTCTTATGTATTGTTAATAGCAGGACTGTGGGACATGCTCGTTAGGTGAGGATATACAAGAGGAAGGAATGGTGCTGAGCCAAAATCACAAATAGGTAACTGACAGAAGGATAGAGCAAGTTACTGTAATATTGAGGAATACAATACTATGTCTGGAAGTTTGCAATGTGCTCAGACAAAAGACGAGGTGCCGTCTCTCGGGCTAGTGCGTTGTGCCTCATTGCGATGTCGCAGGCTGCTGCTGGCACGAAGGTCAGAGCAGGGGCGGGATGGAGAATTAAAGTGGCAGAGGCTTACAGCGGCTCCAGCAGACTAAGTTCAGGAGCTCCACAAAGTTATCAGCCAAGCTGCATTTTGTTTCTCCGCTGTAGAGGAGACCACATTATCAACAGGAAATGCAGTACTCCAGATTGAAAGAAGCACAGGGAAGAAGTGAAAGACAGGTGTAGCATTTCCTGGCTCTCATGGGAAAGTATGTTAAAGTGGGGAGTAGCTGCTAGGGACTGAAGAGCCAACAAGGGAGCAGTGAAAGGAAGGGGTAGAGGAATATGTGTCTGGTGGTGGAGTTCCTGGCAGGCATTGTGAAAGATACCTTGGTTAGAGATTTGTTAACCCTCTTTCTTGATGAGAAGATACACTGGGAACCTTATAAATAATGGAGTAGATTTTCCTTAACCCTGAGAATCCTGGCCATCTGCCTATCGATTTAATGTTTGATTTTCATTTAATAGCTAAAGAATAAGGACGAAAGAAATTGGAAAAGCACTCTTCTTGAATGGCCCCACATGCAGCTTTCTGCTAGAGGACGTGGCCAGCTGTGCCCTCGCTCTGCATGAGGCTCACTCATTGTGAAACTGAATGTCCTTGATTCCTGAGGCACAGGGAAAAATAATGGTAGAGTGTGGTTTTGTTATTGATGGAATAAACAAACTATGAACTTTATATTATTGTTCAATATTTAAATGTCCTTTAAAGATAGAAGCATGCAACGTTAGCATGTAACTTAATGTTCACCTGACAAAAACTGAATTTAGACTTAAAGAGTCCACTGAAGCAAAGCATCTTGGAAGTTTCTATATAAAACAGATCAACATTTTTATATTCCTTTTCAGAGGCTTTGTACTACCGAGAAAACCTGAACTTCAACGGGTAATGGAACAAAGAAAATATAATTTATTAAGGGAACAGGAAAAAGCACAGAGACCCAAAACAGACTTTGAACGAGAACTTCATAAGTGGCACCAGAAACTAGAGCAGGTATGTTTAGACCCTTTGTATCACTTTGCTAAATTTCATGTCAATAATCTAGTATCAGTTATTCAAAATTTCTAGAGTAATGTATTCAAGTACAATTACCAATAAAGCACAAGTGTGCTGTAGCTACATATGTCTATACATTTATACAGATTTGGTAAAAAAAATTGGCAGCTTTAGTAAAAATAGTTTCAGTCCCAACCACACAGTAAAATAAATGTGTTTCTCAAGTGTATGCTTAACCATCTGAATCTTTCACTAAGCAATTATTGAATAATCAAAGGAAATCAATTTGCATGTGTATTGCATTGCTTTTTACCAACAAGCGTACAAAATAAACACAAAAAAACAAGTTTCCACTTGTTTCCATGGTATTAATGCCATTTAATGGAAGTGTCCAAATCAACAACAGTAATCATTCAATCTCAGTTAGCTGCAACAAAGATTTCTTCAAGCTCATCTTTTGTGTGACCATTTAACATTGGCCCTTTATTCCCTACATTTTAATCCCTCAGTCCCAGGCTTGCCATATTCAAAGGGGCAACCTACATTTAGATTGATAATTATCTGCCTGGTATTAAATCTGTATTCGGCAAAAGTATTTCTACGCATACAGGAAGATCAAGAATTGCCGAGGACCTAGCAAATGTAAATGAGTGGTTCTAATTGTTTTTGTCAATAACTTGGTGGTGGGGGGGGGGGGGGGCGGGGGAAGGAAGGGTGGAGTAAGGTTCTAAGAAAACTGTCTTTTTTTTTGATATTTTGTAATGTGAATGATCTGCCCTTTACAAAATGGATGCCCCAGACCAAAATCATGGGATATCAGCATTTGTACTGAATCAGGAAGGCTCCTCGAATTCAGTTCATTTTCTTGACCATGTGAAGTTATTGTTAAGAAAAATAATTCTGTAGAAATCTGAGATGCAGTGATAATCTAATATATATAATGTGTGCCCAGAATGAAAACGTTACCTCAGATTTTTGTATTCAGCTTTAAAATAATGTGTCCAATAGCAGGGCTTACTTTTCATTTTTTTTTATTAAGAGAACTGCTCTGGACAGATCAGGATTACCAAGGAACCAAACATGCCCAGTACCTAGTACATTGAGCAATGCAATTAACAAATTACCTTTTGATTAAAAGCTCTTTTTATGAATGCATGATTTTCGTGCATCTTCTGTACTGTTCACCAAACCATGATCTCAGATCATCATAAAAGCATTGAATCTACTCTACCATACAAGTCATCTCTTTTTATCTAACGTCCTTATCTTAATTTTCATATTTCATATATTGTCCCAAAATAGGTAGAGGCTATTTGGCCCATCTGACCTGTATCAGCTCTCAGCCCAGATCCATTCAAAGTATTCTCTCTGTAAATTGGTCTACATTCTTTGGGTGATATTCGCACACCTCTCCAAGAAGGCTTGAACTATGTTCATCCTGCCTTCACCTGGTTTACTTTTCAGCCAAATCCAGATAACCTTTCACACCCACCTGGATTTATGAGCATTGATTAGGAAATTGGAACATAGCTGCAACATTCTGGCACTTGGCTGGACAATTCAGAGTTCAGAGTTGAGTGTTGAGAGTCAAAGGTCGCTTTCTGGCATCCCTTGCACTAGTACTTGCTTGGGAGATCAGCAGAAAGTGTTCAGGTGAGCTTTGTTCTATTTAGAAGATGTTAAGGTGTGGATATCATAGCTCTGTATTTGTTAAGGACAATAGAGCGAGCGGGGGGGGGGGGGACAGTGGATCGTAGTGAGTTGAGGTTGAAGACAGTGAGTCATAGGAATGGAAAAAGAAGCTGGTGGAATTGTAGAAGGATCTGTGCTCCATGTAGAGGTGTGGGGATTGAAGGAAGAAGAAGAAATTGAAATTGGTTCATTATTGTCACAAGTACCAAGTTATTGCATACCATTCATACAGATCAATTCATGGAAGTAGTACAAAAGAAAACAATGCCAGAATGCAAAATATTGTGGTACAGTTACAGAGAAAGTGCAGTGCAGGTAGACAATAAGATGTAAGGTTAAAATACGATAGATGGTGATATCAAAAGTCCATTTTTAAGCTCTTTTCTTCACTCTGGTGTTGAACAGGTCTTTTAATGTCTGTAGCTGACAGCCAAAGATTTTCTCTGCTATACAAGAAGTCAATTTTAAGGGCAAAAAAAACAATTCTGATTGAGGTTTGAGTTGGAATTGGGTGCACGTCAGCTCTGGTAGTGTTTGTAGGCCATTACTTCTTACAAAGCGAAACCTAACATCATGAGTGGCTGTGATTCTTCACTCCCAGATGAAGACTCCTCCGTCGTAAGACATCAAGCCCTGCTAGTGTGCCTGGTGTGGCTCTGAAAATCTGTGCCAACCAACTGACGCGAGTATTCGAGGTTATCTTCATCTCTCACTGCTGCAGTCAGGGATTCCTATCTGTTTCATATCAGTGTCCAGGAAGAGCATAGTCAGCTGCCTCAATGTCCATCACCCAGTGGGACTCACATCTACTGTGATGAAATGCTCTAAGAGGTTGATCATGGCTAGAATCAACTCCTGCCCAAGCAGGGACCTAAGGATCTGCTGCAATTTGCCTATTGTCAAATAGGTCTAAGGCAGATGCAGTCTTACTGGCTCTTCCCTTGGATCACCTGGCCGATAGCAATACCTACGTCAGTCTGCTGCTTATTGACTGCAGCTTAGCATTCAATGCAATCATGCTCTCAGTTCTACTCAACGAGCTCCAAAACCTGGGCCTCTGTACCTCCCTCTGCAAATGTATCTCCTCACCAGGAGACCACAGTCCAAGCGGATCATAAGTAACATCTCCTCCTTGCTGACAGTCAACACTGGCATACCTCATGGATCTGTGCTTAGCCCACTGCTCAACTCTGTCTACACCCACGGTTGTGTGGCTAGGCACAGCTCATCCATCAACTATAAATCTGCCAACAACACAACTACTGTTGGCAAAATTTAAGATGGTGATGGAGAGGTGTGCAGGAACAAGATAGAAGATGAGCTAGTTGAGTGGTGTGGTGGCAACAACCTTGCACTTAACGTCAGTCAGACCAAGGGATTGATAGTGGATTTCAGGAAAGGGAAGTTGAGGGAGCACACACCAGTCTTCATCGGGAGATCAGTCGTAGAAAGGGTGAACAGTTCTAAGTTCCTAGATGTCAATGTCTCTGAGGATCTATCCTAGGTCTAACATATTCGGACAATTAAAGAAGGCACAACAGTGGCTATATTTCATTAAGAGTTTGAGGAAAATTGGTATGTCACTAAAGTCACTCACAAATTTCTACAGGTGTACCATGGAGATGATTCTAACTCAGTGTCTCGTAAGGTGGGGGGAGATCATTGCACAGGATCAGGAAAAGCTACAGAATGTTGTAAACTCTGCCAGCTCCATCATGGGAACTACATCTTCAAGGAGCAATGCCTCAGAAAGGCGGCATCCATTATTAAAGACCCCCATCACCTAGGGCATGCCCTCTTCTTATTGCTGCCATCAAAGAGGAGACACAGAAAGCATTTTAGGAACAGCTTCTTCCCCTCTGACATCAGATTTCCGAATGGATAATGAACCTATGTACACTTTCCCAGTATTTTCCCCTCTCTTTTTGCACTATTTATTTTGATTTATAGTTTTTAATATTGTGTACTGCCAACGCAAAACAAATTTTGCAACATATTCCACTGATGTTAAGTCTGATTCTGATTTTGATTCAGATTCAGCAGAAGTCTTATCGACGAAGCCCTCAGCTTCTAATTATTTGCAAATGCGCATCACACTCCACATTGTAGCGAGTCCAGAGACCTAACTCTTAAACACTTGTACCTCTCTCCAAATCCCACCTCCTTCTAAGGGAAACAAGCTGGAGTTAATGCCTCCATGACTGGCCTCTTGAAGCACTTCATGATGATGGATGTTAGTAGTTATTAAGGCATCTTACTTTGTTTCTCTTAGTTACTGCCATGATAGTTGTCTTCTTAAAGCAGATACAAATGAAGGATTGAAGCAGGGGGAGGTGAAAAATGTCTGCAGAGTACCCCACCTACTAATCTCTGTAAATTTCCACACAGGAAGCAATTTGTGGTAAAACCAAGCCTTTCATTGGCCAGAGATGCATTGATTTCTTGTCGTTGATCTTGAATTGGGCACAAAGCTTTGCATTTTGGCTGCACAGTAGAAATATGGTGGAGGTTTTGCATTCATATGCAAATTCAGAATAATTTCCTCTGGAAAGTTCTGCTTAAAAATCACCTGGATTTATTCACAAATAAGAGAAAATCTGCAGATGCTGGAAGTCCAAGCAACACAATCTTTTCCACAGATGCTGCCTGGCCTGCTAAGTTCCTCCAGCATTTTGTGTGTGTTACCTGGATGTATTGATCTATCTGCAGTATGTTGGTCGAACCAATCTGTAAAATATTTTTTGTATGCTCATACAGTAACAATCAGTATTTATATTGCATGGTTAAGGTGGAATATTATCCAAAAATATTTTGTAGAAATAACTTATCAAAATGAGAGCTAGCAACAATCAGAACAATATTTGGTTACAGAGAGTTTTAATCAGTGACACAAAGGAAATTCGAGTCCTTATGGAAATCCAGCAATTTGAGAAGTTGGGTGACCTTACAGAGATTTATATGAAGGGGTCAGGAAAAGTTTTGTTGACATGAATGAGAACATGAGAATAAATGCTATAAAAATGGTTATTTTTATATATATTTCAAGCAGTTCCCTCTTTTGTTCCAAAAATTTTTTTTGATAAAATAGATTCTCTGATTTTTTCTTATGTTTGGAATAATAAAAGCTCTAGAGTGAATAAACTTTTATTGCAAAAATCAAAAAAAGATGGAGGACTGGCTTTACCAAACTTTAGATTTTATTATTGGGCAATTAATATTCGTTATATTACTTTTTGGATTTATGATATAAACGACCAAGATCGCCTTTCATGGTTACAGCTGGAGGAAAATTCAGTAATGTGGTTTTCGTTAGCTTCTTTATTAGGAGCTCCTCTTCCGTTTTCGTTCTCCAGAGTAGGTAGACAAGCTCTTAACCCTATTGTTAAACATACTTTAAAAATTTCGTTTCAATTTCGTAGATTTTTTTAATTTAATGATTTTTTACTTTCTAGTAATATTTATTCTAATTTCTTTTTTAAACCATCAACTTTGGATAAGACTTTTTTAACACGGAAAATTAAGGGAATAAAAACTTTTTTAGATTTGTTTTTACAAGACTGTTTAATGTTTTTTTCACAGTTAATAGATAAATATGATATCTCTAATACACATTTTTTCAGGTATTTACAGGTTAGGAATTTTTTACATGATTTTTTACCGAATTACCCCTTGCCCTGCTCTTTAAATTTGGCTTATGTTATTTTTCAGTTTAAACCTTTTCAAAAATGATTAATAGCTATCATTTATAAACAGTTAATGAATGCTCGCATGTTGCCTAATGATAGGGTTCAACGCACCTGGGAAGTAGAACTTCAACATTCACTTTCAGATAATCAATGGAGTAAAATTTATTATTTAGTCAATAATTCATCTATCTGCGCACGCCATATCTTAATACAGTTTAAGATAGTACACAGGGCCCATATGTCCAAAGATAAATTGGCGCATATTTTTCCTAATATAAGCCCTATTTGTGACAGATGTAATGCAGAAGTGGCTACTCTAACTCATATGTTTTGGGCATGTGTAAGTTTAAATAATTTTTGGAGGATGTGTTTGGAATATTATCTTAAGTTATAGATATGGATGTTCAACCTAATCCACTTACAGCAATTTTTGGGATTATTCCAGAGGAAGCAAGCAAAGTGTCTGCTTCCGCCCAACATGTGATAGCTTTTTCAACTTCACTGGCTAGGAGAGATATTTTGCTACACTGGAAAGATTCTAACCCACCTATTGTTTTCTATTGGCTCTCCTCCATTATGCCATGTCTAAGCTTGGAGAAAATTAGAAGCTGGATATTTGATACATCCTTTAATTTTGAACAAGTCTGGCGACCCTTTATTCAATATTTTCACATGATTTAATTTTTTTAATTTATTCATTTTTCTTTATTCTCTTTGGGGAAAATCCTTATCCATGAAGGTTCGGAGATGACTGGAAGGATGCGTTTTTTTTCTCTCTTTTTTTGTTTCAGTTTAGTTAGTGGGGTTTTTTTTTCTTTATCAATAAAATTTCCAAGCTTTTTTTATGATTGCTATGAGGAGTTGTAGTTTTCTTTTGACCATTGTATATATAACAGCATAATAATATTTTATCTATTTGATTTTGACATTATATACTTTCTATTTTTACTATTGCTGTTTATATGTCTTTTATATTATCTACTTGTTAAACTCCTCTTCAGATTTGTATATTCTTTATTTAAAAATCAATAAAAAAGATTGAAAAATGAAATGAGAACATCAATGATTGAGTCAACGAGCACTCAAAAGACAGGTGAACAGATTTCAATGAGAGTTAGGTTAAGCTTAGCAAGAATTTTAGATTTTCAGCTTTACAGAGAGGTTCTTGTAATTTATGTAAAGTAGTATTTTTAAACTGTTTAAATTTTTCATTTATCTTACTATGGAATAACATTACTTCTGAAAATTACTTTACTTTTCATTGACAGTATGAACAGGAACAACAAAAGTTGGAAGAACATGATAATGTCCCAGAGTTTGTCAAGATCAAAGAAAACTTGAGGACAACAAAGAAAGCAGCTACAGTGAATGGCTAGATTAACTAGTCGAGAATAAAATAGTGAATAACTGATGCTGTGCCTCTTTGTATCCTAGCTCATGAAGTGATGGGAAAGATGGGACTTGTAACTTTCAACAATGAACTGAATTATTTTTGGTAACATTTGGCTCATTTTTCATTTAAAGTACAACATTTCTCAAATCTGACCAATCATTTTTATCATATTATCAGGCAAGCATTTCACTACTTTGGTTATTCTCAGCTTTGGAAACATCTGTTTGTCCACAGTAGCAGATTATTTTCTTTCGGTCATTTTAAACAGGTATGAACCAATTTCCTCAAAGGATGTAATCTACTATGGTCAGAAATTACTGATATTAAACAATTGTATGTCATATTGTATACAGTATAGCTAATTACAAAGGTAGCTTACTGAATGAAATGGTTTACAAAGTGTGTTTATTGGAACAACATTAGCTTTGTTAGCATTGTGGACTTCAGGAAGGAGCAGATGAACCATCCTCCTCTATGAATACATGGTTCCTCCGTAGCAAGAGTTAAGTACACCAAGTTCCTGGGAGGTCACATCAGAGATTACCTCACCTGATCCCTCAATATCACTTCCCTGAACAAGAAGGCATAGCAGTGCCTCCACTTCCTAAGAAAGTTGAGGCAAGCAAGGCTCCCTCCCATCTTAACTGTGTTTTACAGGAGCACTATTGAGAGTATCCTGATAAGTTGCATCTCCATCTGTAATGGGAGCAGTCGAACATCAGACCAGAAATCCCCACAAAGGACCGTGGGAACAGCTGAGAAGTTCATAGGGACATTTATCAGGAGCACTGTATACACAGGGCCCTTAATATTATTAAGGATCCCACTCATGCATCCAGCATCATCTTTGACTTTCTACCATCAGGCAGAAGACTACCATGCATTAAAACAAGAATGGTGAGGATGAGAAACAATTCCTTTACCTCAGGCCATTAGGCTTCTGAACTCCCTGCTGCATCGCGTTCAAAGTGTCACTGGTTAGTCTGTTCTGTACTTTCCAATATTTAATACTAATGCCCTTTAGTTTGTTATTTATGCGTAATTCATCTGTAGATTTTATCCTTACCTTCATAAGTTATCATGTTTTATGTGTGTTATGTGTACTTCTTTGCTTTACACCCTGGTTCAGAGAAATTTTGTCGTTTTTCTATATACATTATATGGTTATATATGTTTTATATATATATATATATGTATATAGTTAAATGACAATAAATTTGACTTGACTTTGAGCAAGTCAAAAATAAATAATTAACCTTTTGTACACATCCTTTAACAAAATAAAATAATCCACTTTATTAGATTTTCTTCAGTGTCTTGCATTCCAGCTACATGAGCGTTACATTATGGACAAACTGGTGCAGAGCTGGCAGAAATAATAGTATACTAGAAACGTAGAATTGACAGGAGAAGGAATATCTCTTCTGAAAAGATATATGTACAGTATAAATATAATAGTTTCAGTTTAGCATCTAGTGAAACACAACAATTGACTCAGTTGGTTGATAGTACTGTCTAGTGGATTCTGGCTAATTGAGCCATTGGTTAATTGGGGAAGCCACATATTTGGGACAACTCTTAAAGAACAAAAACTATTCAAGGTAATAGCTGGGATTTCCTTCACTTATTTAGGACACTATGCCATTTAATTGGGACAGGAAATCGTTGCTGAACAGTTCCTAACTAGCGTCAGTCACGCACACTTGCGTGGCCGTTCGATGCTACACCGTGCTTAGAGTAGACAGTTTTTAAATAGCGTCAGTTGCATGTGTTTGTGTTCAAAAGGCAATGATCTTTGTCACTGACAGCTGGCAAAACAAGCAAGCAGTAAGGTTGCAGTTTCTAGCATTCAGGCTTGGAGATGCCAGAAACGGCAGGGATTGAAAATGGAACAATTTCACTACTTCAACAAGTTAGGTACTACGAAGAAGTTGAAGGTATCAACAATCATCTTGAATATTACAATGAAGATTTGAAGGGTGCAATCATCAAAAACATTGTATGAAGGAGGTCTGCACCGATTTTGTTCATTTGCGATCAATTCAAAAGAACATTCACTGGATGAATTCCTCCATCGATAAGTATTGGGAACTAAAATAAAATTTTATAGTACTGTAATAGTACTTGTAGTGTTGTAATTTGATTAAATACATAATTTATTACTCTGTTAAGTGGTAGTTTGTCTTTTTATACCTTTTTAACTACTTGCATGGAACTTCAGCTAATTGGGGCTGTTGGCCAGAAAGAATGATAATCTTCAAATCAGTGAATTCAAATGAATCAAGGACAATGGAAGCAGTCTTTGTTCTTGCCATGTGCTTGGGGGATGGAGGCTGCCATTTTGTGAAGACACTCGATTCTCCATTTTGTGAGCTTGACATGCTGGACTTGATTAGTGTTTTAAAAAAGGCACAAAGACTCTTCAGGTAATCTGCGGGACTGGAGGTCATTTCCAAATAAGGAGTTATTTGTGAGGTGTTCTTTGGTTGGCTATAACATACAGGATTGTGAATGCCTGAGGCGATTCAAGCTCATTGCTGACTGAGAACAAAGAGCCATGAGTCAGCAACTGTGCCTTGATGGGAAGAGGACAATAGATGGATGCTGGCTTGGACCAGAGCCAATGACCAGGTGTTAAAGGCCAGGCACATGACCTACGGCCAATGACACGGGAATGCGACATTTGAATTGATAAGCAATGGATATAAAAGTGGATGCTTTGTGTGTGCCGGTAGCGGTAACTTTGAAGAATAACCATCGCAGACACAAGCAAGAAGAACCCTGCGTGAAGCACGTGGAGAGTGAGTCGGGACCACGAGGAACAAGGAGCATCTGGCCAGCATAAGTTCCTCTGCCCAGGTAATACCTTTGCTATTCTTTGACTATCCAGGAGAGTCAGGGACACTTAGCAGGTGTGCGCACGAGGTATTTAGTGTATGAATTCACGTATTAGTTAGTTTGAACAATAAAGGTAATTGTCAGTAAATACAGATATCTCTGTGCCTCGTTGGAAGAGGTAGAAGCGGTATCTCTCTCTTTTCCAACAGGGCAGCTGCTGTAACAATTACGATAAAAAAGACTACATATTATAATTTTTTAGGAAATTATTTGTGTAATTGAATTTGGCTGTACCCATATTCACTACACTTTAAGTGTTACAAAAGAAGTAATGTTTTCTTTCAGAACTGCTTATATTTCTTAAAATTATTTTCCTATTATGTACAACTAACCAGGCAACAAGCATTAATGATCATAAACAGGAAGATGGAGGAGAAAGAAGGGATGAAGCAACCCAGTGAGCCACTTGCTGGTTGAACTTCCCATGAAAAATTCATACAAATGCCATTCAAATGACTATAATCCAATTTTCCCACTTATTAATGATCCTGCACCATAACTTCTATCTGAAACTAACCACAAAATCCATTAGATGACAATGCAGAAATAAAAGCCGGCAGAAAATAACTGTTCCTAACTTTAAACATGCCAGTCGAAATTTATAAATAGGACTATTTCAAATGCACAAGCAAGTTTTCTAAGTATATATGTACATTACGTTGACAGCCGGCCCTTCTGTGCGTTTTCTGTTCTTTCACTCCAATGTAGTATTTTGTCAGTTGTTACAGTCTGTGTGGTGGATACCACAGGTGATCTTGGAGATTAATTTTTAACACCTCAGATTCAACAAAGTTTAGTCAAAATTACATGCTTCATCTTGAACTGGAGCAGACTGGGCTGGCTGACTGGTTGGCAAAGATGCTGGTGAAGAGAGAGTGGTAGGAGAGTGAATTTGGTCTTCCTGACCAAGGACAATGGAACAATCTATGTAATCTCCTGGAGGACATGCTCCAGACTATCATTGTCACGATGGTAACAAATGGACTTTGCATGGCAAAGATTTAAGCTTTCCATTGGCATTAATGTGTGGCTACCACTTGTGCTGCAGTAGGACCATATCATTGGCTATGAAATTGTGCATTGTGTTGGATTCAGATCACCAGCTGTATTGCTCCTGGAACTTGTATGGTTTGTGAAAGCAATACAAAGCCATAATTGCCTGACTATTGAAAACAAATCTTCAGAAAATTCTCCAGTTACACAGAGCTGGGTAAGCATGGGTGCAGAACTTTGCACAGCAGCAATCTTAGTTAACTTCTTCACCGCTTATGCAAAATAAAGCAGGTGGAATGAGAGGTGTGCAAAGCAAGATGCCTATCTTAAGAATTGTGGTTTTCAAGCTTTAAACACAGTTCTGTTGCTTGACTGTTTTTCAGTTAGCATCCGAACACAGGGGACTGAAAACAAATCAAAACAACACAAGTGAGGCAGAAGCAAAACCAGTCAGGGTGCAAACACCCAAAGTGATCACAAGCATCATAGCAAAGTAGGTTTCCTAGAAGTGGCACATCTCTTAAAAAAGTACAAATTGCTGAACATGAACATTCTGTTTTGTGATCCCATCTCTTCTATTTGTCCCCTTAAAACAGTAATTAGTGATATTCACCAGTTTCTCGCCCATAATGGTTGTGTTAAAGTCTACCCTCCAATAAGGGGCAAACATGCCAAATAACTAAGAAACTTTTAACCCTTCCTCATTCAAACCAATTTGAACTCCCAAGTTATGTGTTCAAAGTTGCCATAGTTTCTACAGCCTGCATTGTACATATCAGGTTTTAACATCCATGTATACATCACAGAGGAAACCTAGTTATAGCTTTGGAAGTAGCAGGTAGTCTCGATGCATTGAGTACATAATGGGATTGTCACAAATTTCAAACTGACACAACATTTTTTTATGGGTTATTGTTCTCTACATGTTGAGTGTTGGACAGTCTTTATATATAGAGAGGTTCTTTTTTGGGTCCCTTTGTTTTGTAGCTGCCTATTTGGAGATGAATCTCAAGGTTGATAATGAATATACTTTGAACTTGAACCGCTCCACAATTGCCTTCCTCTATACAGAGGGTAGTACTGTCCATCATCTCCATATAGTTATAAAAAAATTTTCTCATCATATTGAATATTGTGGAAACAACATTGCTTGCAAAATATCCAAGCTGAGGATAAAGGGGATCTACTTATCAAAAAAGAACTGCAGATGCTAGAAATTTAAAACAGAATATCGCTGGAGAGGGAACCAGAACTATCACTTCAAGTCAAAGACCCATTGTTCGAACAGAATCACTTGCATGCCTAATATTTTTTATTGCAACCAAAATTGCTGACTGCATTGTGCCTTGGGAAATAGACTTTGTATTACCATAAAGAAACCGAACAAAAAGAATAATACTGAAACTAGTAGTTCAATGGCCAAGAAGAAAGTATAAACATCAATAGATGGCTTCAAAGTAGATTTCTGTTCTATAAGGAGAAATAAAGAGCAGAAAGATGGGTTAAAAGAAAAAGTAAAATACAAAAAAGTTATGTACAACAATTATTTTCCTACAATACTCCACATACATTTGTTAATTAGCAATACTAAGGAGACTTATTGCCTATAACACTGGACAACAAAGATTGTGCTTCCTGAATACTTTTGGGTGTATTTTGTGAATATTGGGCTGCTGATCATGAAAATCACTGTGAAACTTCCCTATAATACACCTCTTTTAAGAAATCACCTATTTTATTATTTCTATTTATAATTCAATTAAAATGTTGCCCACAATGTAAGCTGAAACCATGACGTGCAACAGGTCACTAAATATTAATTTTCTGCATTCCCATTTAGACCTCTTCCCTGCAAACTTTGGTGCAGTCAATTGTGAGCATGGTGAGAGGTTTCACCAGGATATTGCGATCATGGAGAACCAGTATCAGAACAACTGGAATCCATCAATGTTGGCTGATTATTGTTGGACACTTAAGCAGGAAGCCTCAGACACTGTGTACAAATGGAAATCATCAATAAAACATTTCAGCTCAGTTGAACTATTGCAAAGCAACATTGCATGATGCGCAATTAAATGCATTATATTCAATAAAATTTGATTTCTTGTTTCTCCAAATTCTACATGCTTGTCATTTCCAAATTAGTCTGATGTTTAGACGGATCCAAGCTTGCTCCTGTTCTGGGATACGGGCTCCAAAACAACTCCGCTCAACTCTAACCAACTCCTCCTCAAACATGCCTTGACTTCACTCTGACTCCATCTTGCACTGGCTCACCTCGACCCTTGGATTGGCCTCGCTTTCGCTCACTCCCTCATTGTGGTGATCGCTTACCACAATTTTCCACATGAAAAGTGTTATTAATAATTTAGTTGTATTTCTTGCTTTGAAAACCACACGTAAGCTGTCGCCCACTTTAGTAGCACCATCTTAAGCCAGAATTTCTTTCCTTGTGCATAACTCTAACTTCTAAGGGTTTCCTTATTGTGTGTTTTCCACTAATTTTTCATTTCATTTTCTGTCAATGAAATGAAAAATTAGTCTGGCATTGTCAAGACAGTTTATGAAGTTACTCTACTCAGTCCTTTTGCATCTTCATTTTACTTCAAACATGGTTCTACTGCTGTTGGAGCCTGTGATCTGCATTCTGGTGGTGTGTTTTTGGGCGAATTGGACAATTTGGTGCTTCACTGTCTCCAAGAGGGTTCCATGAGGCTTCGAGTGAAGCATGCAGCACGGAGGCCATGGAGCCTGGAGACGGAGTGCGGGTCATTTCTCGTTGATTGAAGTGCCGAGGAAGATTGAAATCATTGAGGTGGGCGCGGAGGGCGAGCAAGTGTTCAGTGCTGTCTACAAGCCTCTCGCTTGCTGCTGCCGGAGGAAGCTGCCTGCATGTGAACATCTCTCTCTCCTTCTTGCTCACTGCTCCCAAGGGAAGGTCCTTGCGTTCAAATGATCTCTCCATCTCCCTCGATGCTGTTGGAAGATGGCGCCAGAGCAAGGTCCTATCAATGTAGTATGTGGATTGGACTCAATGTATGAAGTGTTTCCAGTTTTTCTGTTTGCTCCTTTTTTTTTTGTTGCTATTTTGGGCAATTTTGTAGATAAGGAACTTTTCTTTTTACAATATTTTTATTCAGAAGAAAAAGCAAGATTTACAGAGTTGCAGCACATAGATACATCAACATAAATTGTGTACATTCATATATTGTAATAAAATTGATCAAAATGTTATAGCATATCACATAAATGTATACCACTCTGTAATCGAAAATTTAAAGACAGGTCATACATCATAAAATAATTTTTATATATAAAAAAAAGTCAACTCCCTACCAACTACAAAAGAGAAAAGCTGATGGATGATAATGGATAATTAGAAAAAAAAGCATATTCGCTTAAGAAGAGAAGATAGAAATATACATAAAAGTCTGTGCACTGTTAAACTTTATAAATTGGAAAAGTAATTTAGGAAAGGTCCCCAGATATCATAAAAAGATTGTTTCGAATTTAAGACTGAGCAGCGAATCTTCTCTAAATTTAAATAAGACATAATATCACGTAGCCATTGAAGATGTGTAGGAGGGGTAGACTCCTTCCATTTAAGCAAGATTGCTCTCCTTGCTAAAAGAGAGGTAAAAACTAAAACCTGTAGGTTAGGAGTATTTAAAATTACATCTTCATTTGCAATAATACCAAACAAGGCAGTAAGGGGATTTGGGTCAAATTGGACCCTAAAAAGTTGTGAGAAGGTATGAAATACTTCCCGCCAAAACTTTTCAATTTTAGGGCAAAACCAAAACATATGAATTAAAGAGGCATCAGCAGAACTGCATTTATTACGAAGTGGAGAAACGTTCGGATAAAAACTGGACAGCTTCTGTTTAGAAATGTAAGCTCTATGAACCACTTTAAATTGTAGAAGAGAATGACGAGCACAAAAAGATGATTTATTAACCCGTTTAAGAATTTTATTCCATCTTTCATCAGAAATCTGACAATTTAGGTCATCCTCCCAAGCTTTTCTTATTTTATCTAAAAAGTCTTGTCTAGAATCAATCAACAAGTTATGGATACCAGTAATAGAACCATTAACAAAATGTTTTAAATTTAAAAGATCAACCAATTAAATTTTTATCAATTAAAGTAGTTAATTGGAAACAAAAGAAATCTCTAATTTGAAGGTATCTGTAAAAATATGTTTTTGGCAGTGCATATTCAGTTAACAATTGGTCAAATGAAGCAGGAGATCCTGAGATAAACAGGTCCCAAAAACACTTAATACCTAGTTCATCCCAATTCTTAAAGACTTTGTCAGTCATGGAAGAGATTAAAAAAAAATTAAGGAGAATGGGAGATGATAGTGAAAAATTTGCTAAACCAAAAAATTTTCTAAATTGAGACCAGATCCTTAAACTTTGCTTAACAATTATGTTATCTGTTGTTTTATTTGCTGAAAAAGAAGAGTATGATCCAAGAAGAGAGACAATAGAGGAATTTTTTACAGAATTAACTTCTAAGGAGACCCGTGATGGGCAAACTTCACGATAAATATAATAGGACCAAAAAGTAATATTCCTTATATTGGCAGCCAATAGTAAAACCTAAAATTGGGTAGGGCTAATCTACCCATCTCTTTATTTCTTTGTAGGTAAACTTTACTTAAACGAGCTTGTTTATTATTCCAAATATAAGATGTTAAAATTGCATCTAAAGAATCAAAGTAGGTCTTAGGAATAAAAATCGGTAAAGCCTGAAAAAGATATAAAAATTTAGGAAGAATCTTCATTTTAATCGAATTAATTTGGCCAATTAGGGATAAAGAAAGAGGAGACAATTTAGAAAGCATCTTTTTCAAATAATTCAGTAAGGGGTTTAAGTTTTCTTTAAATAAATTCTTGAAGTTTTTAGTAATTGTTACACCTAGATGAGTAAATTGACTTGTAACAACTTGGAACGGAAATTTGGCATTTGATGACATTAGGTCATTTAAAGGAAATAGCTCACTTTTATGTAAGTTCAGCTTATATCCTGAAAAAAAACTAAACTGGGAAATTAAGAAAAGAACCAAAGGTAAAGAAGTTTCAGTGTTAGAGATAAAAAGTAAAATATCATCAGCATATAATGAAATTTTATGAGTCATACCTTCCCTTAGTATACCAGAAATGTCCTTAGATTCTTGAAATGCTATTGCTAAGGGTTCTATTGCTAAAGCAAAAAGTAAAGGACTAAGAGGGCAACCTTGTCTAGTTCCCCACTGTAATTTAAAGGGCTTAGAAATTTGAGAGTTAGTAATAACCTGAGCGGTAGGAGACAGGTAAATTAATTTAACCCAACGAATAAAATTAGGCCCAAATTTAAACTTTTCTAAGGACTTAAAAAGATAATTCCACACAATCCTATCGAAGGCTTTTTCTGCATCTAAGGATAATATACACTCTGATTTTTTTTTTGGATGGTGAATATATCACACTCAATAACTGACGTATATTAAAATGTGAGTAACAATTTTTAATAAATCCTGTCTGGTCATGTGATATAATAGATGGTAAAATATTTTCAAGTCTTCGAGCTAAGATTTTGGATAACATTTTTGCATCAACATTTAATAAAGAAATTGGTCTGTATGAAGAACATTCAGCTGGATTTTTTTTAAGAATAAGAGAAATAAAAGCTTCATAAAAAGATTGAGGGAGTTTACCTGATTTAAAGGACTCTGATAAAACAGAGGATAAATAAGGTGTAAGTAATGTAGTGAAAGTTTTATAAAACTCCCCAGGAAAGCCATCAGGTCCTGGGGTCTTACCAGAATGTAAAGCACGTATAGCCTCAGCCACTTCTTCATTGGAAATAGGCTGATCTAACTGTATTAGGCTATCAGCAGACAATGTAGGAATGTTGATATTACTGAAAAAAGCATTCATATAGGCATCATCTGAAGAAGAGTCAGACTGATAAAACTTAAGGTAAAAGTCTTTAAAAACATTGTTAATTTCAGAATGGTTGGATATCTTAGTACCATTATCTTTAAAAATTTCTGTGATTTGACGATTAACTGTAAAAGGTTTTAAGCGATTGGCTAATAAACTACTTGTTCTATCCTCGTGAATACAAAATTGAGTTTTATCTCTCAACAGCTGTCATTCAATTGGGTAAGTCAGCAGAAGATTATACTTGGATTGGATTTCAATCCGCTTATTATATATACTTGGTTCTGGAGATAGGGCATACTTTCGATCAAGATCTTTTAATATTGCTGCTAGGTCAGACCTTTCTTTGTCAGCTTTTTTCTTTATATAGGTAGAGTAAGAGATAATTTCTCCATGAATATATGCTTTAAAAGTATCCCAGACTATAGTACCAGCAGTATCTCCTTTAAAATTTTCTTTAAAGAAAAAAGTAATATGGTTTTCTAAAAACTTTAGAAAATTTTTATCAGATAACAATAATAAGTTAAAATGCCAACTTCTATTTGATACAGAATAAACAGGTAATCTTAAAGCCAGAAGCACAGGTGCATGATCAGACAAAGCAATCTCCTTATAGTCTCAGGATCGTACCAGTGGAAGCAAGTTTCTATCTATAAAAAAGTAGTCAATCCGAGAGTACACATGATGAACCTGAGAGAAATATGAATATTCCTTTTCTTGGGGGGTGTAAAAAACGCCACACATCGAGAATACCACATTGAAATAGAAAAGAGTTAAAAAGTAGGACTGATTTATTAGTGACAGGGGTTTTACTTGAAGAGCGGTCTAATATAGGGTCAAGCCAAAAATTAAAATCTCCACCCATCAGTAAGGAATACTGATTCAAATCAGGCAGAAAAGAGAAAAGACGTTCAAAGAACAAGGAGTCATTTGTATTTGGAGCGTATACATTCGCAAATACCATTGGGTTGGGAACGTTAGATTTAGTCTTCAGCCTCCCTTGGCTGATTTCTCTCTATGGGGAGAGGGAGGGGAGAAATGGGTTCTTCCAGAAAGCTGATTGGATGTTTTTACTGTTTTATTTATTCGCTATCTACATGTCTGTGATTACCTTTTATACATTACTGAAGGATACTTGATGGATTCTTTTATTAATATACTCAGTTTTAATGTGAAAGGTCTAAATAACCCTGTTAAATGAAATAAGATTTTCTCTTATATCCGGAAACTTAAAACTCGTATAATCTTTCTTCAAGAAACCTATATTCGTAAAGATGATATTTCATGTTCTTTCTAAGGATGGAAGGGTATACATTTTCACTCAATCTAGATCGAGAGGCGTCTCTATCCTGTTTGATCAGAATGTATCCTTTATTCAACATAATGTAATTTCTGATACAAATGGCGGCTTTGTTATTGTAGATAAGGAACGCTGAGCTGAATTGAAATATGCCTTTTGATTTTGTGTTTTATATTCTGTGTGTTTTCTCTCCTTTTTTGTTTCTATTTGCACGAGGTTTTTTTTGCATGTGGTGGTGGGGGGAGCCCTGATGTTCTTTTTCTTTGAACGGGTTCCAAGGTTCTGCTTTGTTTAATTGCTGTCTGTGGGGAGGATGAATCTCAGCATTGCATGCTGCATACATACTTCGAGAATAAATGTATTTTGAATCCTTCTGAATCAACGTGCCTTGATTTAGAAATAACTTTTAATCTTATCTACCTCTTCTTTCAGAAAATTACTCTTGTTTGCAAATGGCTGTTCTGCATATACAAAATTATATGCACTCCCCTCCAAAGAATGAGTGAAGGTTTAGACAGGAGGAATTGTCAGCCTCTGGCATATGTCCTGTGATTCAACACAGAACTTAGCAGCAGAGCTTTTGTGAGGGAAATTTTGGTAGTTAGACAGGTAACCTTACAAGACTTGTTAAAACAAGGGGAAAATAAACACCGCAGATTTTTTTTTGATATACGTCAGTAATGATGATTCCAAACCAGATAAGATTTGAATTAATTCAAAGGAAAAAAATGCTCACCCCTTCTTTTAGCAACTCTGCCACAGTTTTATATATCTATATCTACAAACGTTTGTATATATTTATCTATCTATCTATATATATATACACATATATATGTATGTATATGTGTGTGTGTGTGTGTGTGTGTGTCCATATATAAATCTATACCTTCATGACTTAGTCTGTTTCTATAACCATATAAATGGTTATAGAAATGGTTTCTCCACCCAGAAAGTTTCTATTTCACACAATTTCTATTCTTTTGCATTTTAAGTCATCATAGATACCTTAGTCTTATCCCTTAAGTGGCGTGAACAGGGTATCTTTTTAATAACATGAACTGACACTCAAAGCTAGTGTTTTAACCTGCCCCTTATTAAAGCAACACACACAAAGTAGCGGAGGGTCTCCGGTGGGCCAGGCGGCATCTATTGTAAAGAGTAAACAGTTGGCACTTCCGGCCGATCCTGATGAAGGGACTCGACCCAAAATGTCAATCATTTACTCTTTTCCTGGCCAGCATTTTGTACGTGTTGCCTGGATTTCCAGCATCTGCAGATTTTCTCCTGTCCCTTTTCTTTAGTTCGCTTACCAATTTTTAATGTGAACTTCAAAGTAAGCTTATTATTGAAGTGCATATATGTCACCACATCCAACCCTGCGACTCATTTTCTTGCAGGCAAACTCAGTAAATCCATGGACCCATAAAAGAATCAATGAAAGACCACACCCACCAGGATGTACAAACAACGGATGTGCAAAAGACCACAAACTGTACAAATACAAAGAGAATAAAGAAGCAATAAGTATCGAGAACATGAGATGAAGAGTCCTTGAAAGTGAGTCCATAGGTTGTGGGAACCGTTCAGTGATGGGGCAAGTGAAATTGAATGAAGTTATCCCCACTGGTTCAAGAGCCTCACAGTTGAGGGGTAATAATTGTTTCTGAACTGGTGGTGTGAGTCCTGGCAGCAACGAGAAGACAGCATGAACTGGGTGGTGGGTGTCCCTGTTGATGGATGCTGCTTTCCTGCGACAGCGCCCCATGAAGATGTGCTAAAATGAGGGGAGGGCTTAACGCGTGATGGAATGGGCCATAACCACAACTTTGTGGAGGATTTCCATTCAAGGGCATTGGTGTTACCCCACCAGTCAGTATATTCTTCACCACTCATCTAAAGAAGTTTCTCAAAGTATGAGATGTCATGACAAATCTTCTCAAACACCTAAGGAAGTAGAGGCTCTGCTTGCTTTCTTTGTAATTGCCCTTAGGTGTTTAGCCCAGGACAGGTCTACTGAAATATTAATATTAAGGAATTTAAAGTTACTGGCCCTCTCCACCTTTGATCCCCAGATGAAGACTGATTCATGGACCTCTAGTTTCCTCCTCCTTGCTCTTGCTAACATTGAGTGAGAGGTTGTTGTTGTGACACCACTCAGCCAGATTTCCAATCCTCCTCCTACATGCTGATTTGTGACTGTCTTTAATTTGGCTTGATCACCTTTAATTTCACTTGCCAATTTATAATTTTTAAAAAAAAAATTTCAGAAACTTTTTTTATTGCGTTTTCAAGTAATTACAGAAATAAAAGTATATGAAAAAATATATATATATTACCCATCCCCCCTCCCCTTAACCCCTCCCCCCTAACATCCCTATAGAAAAAAAAAGAAGAAAGAAAGAAAAAAAAAGAAAGAGTGCCTGGATATTGGAAGATCCCCACATGCTCCATGGAATTCGTAATAACTTTAGTATGCATATTTATTTCTTTCCCCAAATAACCAATTATTTCATCTTCAGAGCACCTATATATTTAATCCTGTCTTTTGTAAATAAGGGTGCCAAATTTTCAAAAATGTTTCATATTTATCTCTTAAATTATAAGTAATTTTTTCAAGTGGAATACAGCCATAAATTTCTTTCTTCCAACGATCTATACTTAAGTATGTATCCGATTTCCAAGTAACTGCAATAGCCTTTTTGGCTACTGCCAGTGCAATTTTTATAAATTCTTTCTGATATTTATTCAATTTGGGTTTCGGTTTTATCCCTTCAATATCGCTTAGTAAAAATAATATTGGATTATGGGGAAGTTGTGTTCCAATAATTTGTTCCAATAAAACTCTTAAATTTGTCCAAAAAGGTTGAATTTTAGAACAAGACCAAGTAGAATGTAAAAAAGTACCAATTTCTTGGTTACATTGGAAACACTAATCGGATAAATTTGGGTTTAATTTATTTATTTTTTGTGGTGTAATATATAATTGATGTAAAAAATTAAATTGCACTAATCTTAACCGGACATTTATTGTATTTGTCATACTATCAAGACATAGTCTTGACCAATTTGTTTCTTCAATTTTAATATTCAAGTCACTTTCCCATTTTTGTCTTGACTTATGGACTCCTTGTTTAATTGCCTGTTTTTAAATCAAGTTATACATACAAGAGATAAATCTTTTAATCTTTCCTTTTTGAATTAAAGTTTCTATTTCATTAGATTTTGGCAATAACATTGTTTGACCTAATTTTTCTCTTAAATAAGCCCTTAGTTGGAAGTAACAAAAAAGAGTGTTGTTTGATACTTTATATTTATTCTTTAATTGATCAAATGACATTAATATACCTCCTTCAAAACAATCTCCTATATATCTAATCCCTTTTTGAAACCAATTATATAAAAGTTGATTATCCGTTGTAAAAGGAATAAGTCTATTTTGAATTAAAGATCTCTTTGCTAATAAGGATTTCTTTGTCTCATCGTCAATATTTATCTTATTCCATAAGTCAATCAGATGTTTTAATATAGGAGATTCTTTCTTTTCCCGTATCCATTTAGATTCCCATTTATATATAAAATCTTCTGGTGTATTTTCTCCTATTTTATCTAGTTCTATTCTAATCCATGCCGGTCTATCTTTCTCAATAAAAGATGCAATAAATCTAAGTTGATTTGCTTTATAATAATTCTTAAAATTTGGAAGTTGTAACCCTCCTAGATCAAATTTCCATGTCAATTTTTCCAATGATATTCTTGACATTTTACCTTTCCAAAGAAACTTCCTCACATATTTATTTAACTCTAAAGTAGTGACAAATGGTCAAATTTCAACACCATTTCAGTTAACAAGGTCAACTAGGCAAGGTTGTCTATTATCACCTGCTTTATTTGTGTTGGCGATAGAGCCATTAGCTGAATTAATTAGAATGGACCCAGACATTAAGGGTTTCAGAGTTAATCAGGAAGAATACAAGATTAACTTATTTGCTGATGATGTTCTGCTTTATTTAACAAACCCATTGCACTCGTTGCGTAAATTATCCTATAGATTAGAAGAATATGGGAAAATATCAGGTTATAAAATAAATTGGGATAAAAGTGAAATTCTACCTCTTACCAAAGGAGATTATAGTCAATGTCGATTAATAACTCAATTTAGATGGCCGGCAAATGGTATAAAATATTTAGGTATAAGAGTTGATAATGACATAAAGAACTTATATAAATTAAATTACCATTATTGAAAAAAAATTCAAGAAGATCTTGATAAATGGATGGTATTACCAATAACATTAGTAGGTAGAGTAAATACCATAAAAATGAATATATTCCCTAGACTACAATACTTATTTCAATCACTACCAATACAACTACCCCAGAAGTTTTTGCCAATTTATAATTGAGCACTACTGGAATCCTAAATGATTCAGTTCTTCCTAAGCCAGTTGCCCACAGGATTTTTGAATTGACTTTATTTCTTACATCCTTTATATACATGAGGAGTAAAAATCTTTACGTCACCTCTCTGGCTAAGTGTGCAATGTGCAATTTATAGTAATTTATAATAAATATTATGTACAACAGGACAGTTAATATAACATAGAAATACAATTGTATCAGTGTGAATTAATCAGTCTGATGGCCTGGTGGAAGAAGCTGTCCCGGAGCCTGTTGGTCCTGGCTTTTATGCTGTGGTACCGCTTCCCGGATGGTAGCAGCTGGAACAGATTGTGGTTGGGGTGATTTGGGTACCCAATGATCCTTTGGGCCCTTTTTACACACCTGTCTTTGTTATTGTCCTGAATAGTGGGAAGTTCACATCTACAGATGTGCTGGGCTGTCCGCACCACTCTCTGTAGAGAACTGCGGCTGAGGGAAGTACAGTTCCCATACCAGGCAGTGATGCAGCCAGTCAGGATGCTCTCAATTGTGCTCCTGTAGAAAGCTCTTATGATTTGGGGTCCCATACCAAACTTTTTCAACCATCTCAGGTGAAAGAGGCGCTGTAGTGCTTTTTTCACCACACAGGCGGTATGTACAGACCACATGAGATCCTCGGTGATGTGTATACCAAGGAACTTGAAGCTGTTCACCTCTCAACCGCAGATCTATTGATGTCAATAGGGGTTAGCTTGTCTCCATTCCTCTTGTAGTCATAACCAGCTCCTTTGTTTTTGTGACATTGAGGGAGAGGATGTTTTTTTGACACCACTGTGTCAGGGTGATGACTTCTTCTCTGTAGGCTGCCTCATTGTTATTTGAGATTAAGCCAATCAAGTAGCAGATTGAAGCTGTGGGTAGCGACACAGTCATGGTTATACAGAGAGTAAAACAACAACTGAGAACAGCGAACCCACCAATACCAGGGAACATTGTTTCAATGGTCACATAACCAAAGAACTGAGTAAAAACAAATTGTGAAGAGGCTGACTACTGATCTCTCATTTTTAACAATTATCCTTGGCTAATGATGCAAATAAAACAATTAAGATATATTAATCAAATTAGTAAAATCACAAAATTATAGACACATTACTACTTTTTTGCATTCCATTTGATGTATGTGATAATATGAAATTCTTTATTAGATTAAAAATTCTTTAGAATTTTAATTATTAATTCATTCTTTTTTGTTTTACACACCAGCCAAGGACAGTTCACTGTTTCTTGCTGCAGGATGTAATTCTGGGTAATTCATGTCAACCTTTTCTGAATGCTGTCATCTATTTTCTATCTGAGAATTTTCAGATAATTTCTAAGGAATCTTTAAGTATGATGCTTGAATTTATACATATGGAACACTTTAGTATGATTAGGATTTTGCTTGTGCTGAGAGATAATTGCATCAATTTTTTTTAAACTTGGGGAAGAGAAGAGAGTTGGTTTGCGATCGAGGGATCTTGTCATCCTAGAATTTAAATTAGAGCTTTAAGATTCTTATGAAATCTTCAAATAAATAGAGTGAAGTTGGTGCATAAAAAGTGAGCTTCTAACATGTCCACCAAGACTGAAGAAGGATGAACTGAAGTAACAGTAAAGAAACTTAAAGAAAACCATAATGAAAATGAGAGGATTTAGCTGATGAAGTCCAAGATTTAACTCTTACAACAAGGATATGATTTAAAATTCATCTGCGATGGTGGAGGTTGAAATGGAAGACCTTGATTGTTCACGGAGGGTTAAGAGTAAAAGAACAATTTGTAGAGTTCCATAAAGAGAACAAGTGATTAAAGTACAGCATAGATTGGAAACAAGGAAAGTAATTTTGAAACAAACTCTCTGCTTGAATGCAGAAAATTCACAAATTGGGTACAAATTTAGTACTAAGAATTTGAAGTTGTTGGCACTTCGGATTTTTTTATGTGATATTTATTACTCTTGTACCTTATTTAAATGTTAAAATTAAAATATTTGCAATGTTTAGTCTTTTTCTATAGTTTTTAATAATTTGGATCTTAATTGCTTCATTTAAATTTTGAGTCTTGCCATCTCCAGAAGTTTTCTGATGACTCTGCCATAGTTGGATGCATCAGCAAGGGAGATGAGGCTGAGTACAGGGCTATGGTGGGAAACTTAGTCACATGGTGTGAGCAGAATCATCTGCAGCTTAATGTGAAAAAGTCTAAAGAGCTGGTGGTGGACCTGAGGAGGGCTAAGGCACCGGTGACCCCTGTTTCCATCCAAGGGGTCAGTGTGGACATAGTGGAGGATTACAAATACCTGGGGATAAGAATTGACAATAAGCTGGACTGGTCAAACACTGAGGCTGTCTACAAGCAGGGTCAGAGCCGTCTCTATTTCCTGAGGAGATTGAGGTCCTTTAACATCTGCCGGACGATGCTGAGGATGTTCTACGAGGCTGTGGTGGCCAGTGCTATCATGTTTGCTGGTGTGTGCTGGGGCAGCAGGCTGAGGATAGCAGACACCAACAGAATCAACAAACTCATTCGTAAGGCCAGTGATGTTGTGGGGGTGGAACTGGACTCTCTGACAGTGGTGTCTGAAAAGAGGATGCTGTCCAAGTTGCATGCCATCTTGGACAATGTCTCCCATCCACTCCATAATGTACTGGTTAGGCACAAGAGTAAATTCAGCCAGAGACTCATTCCACCGAGATGTAACACTGAGCGTCATAGGAAGTCATTCCTGCCTGTGGCCATCAAACTTTACAACTCCTCCCTTGGAGTGTCAGACACCCTGAGCCAATAGGCTGGTCCTGGACTTATTTCCACTTGGCATAATTTACCTATTATTTAATTATTTATGGTTTTATATTGCTATATTTCTACACTATTCTTGGTGCGACTGTAACGAAACTCAATTTCCCTCGGGATCAATAAAGTATGTCTGTCTGTCTGAATATCTGGTGAAATAAATTTACTGCTTGGAAACAGTTTAATTCATGGTTTAAACATGCTTATAAATTAATAATCTACTATTTTATTTAGTGGGAAGGATATAGATCATGCAGAGGTCTGAGGACCATCGAACGATGATGTTGGGGAACCAATTATCATAATGTAAACTGGGATAATAACAATGTTGAAAGCACAGAAGGAAAATACTTTGTGCAAGTGTGTTTTCTTAATCAGCATCTTCTTGTCCTGTTAGAGAAGAAGGAGCTGTCAGATCTAGTTGTGGAAAATGAGACTGATCAGTGGAGGAGATAGGCTTGTGTTGAGGGAACGATGATCACATCATCATAGAATTCGGATTAGCTATAGAAAGTAAAAGAAGAGTTTACTATAAAATTCCTTAAGTGTAGAGGACTAATTTTTGGTAGGTTAACATGGAATCTGACCAGGGTAATTCACATCAAGGACCGGGAGGCAAAAACTGCAGATAAAGAATAGGTTAATATTAGGGTCCCATAATAGGTTCAGGTTACGTTACCCTTTGAGCTGCCTAACAACAGGAAGACAACTACACCCAGACTTTCACACTGTCGATTAGTTATAGCACCGCCTCCTCACTATTAACACAGGTACACCTCAAGGATGCTTGCTTATCCCACTGCTCCACGCTCATGACTGTATGGCTAAGCACAACTAAATTGCCATCGATAAATTCCCTAATGACACTATTGTTGCTGGTAGAATTTCAGATGGCAACGAGGAGGCTTAAAGCCTACTTCGAGGTCGGTTGTTTGAGTGAGGTGGCAACAGCGACCGCAGTCCCAAAGTCCGCAAGACCATGGAACAGATTATGGACTTCAAGAAGGGAAGTCAGGAGAATGCACACTAGTCCTCATCGAGAGAATCAGGAGAAGGAAGGGAGAGCAGTTTCAAGTTCCTGGGCATCAACATCTCTGTGGATCTACCCTGATCTCAACACATTGATACAATCATGAAGGTGGCATGCCAACAACTCAACTTTGTTAGGAGTTTGAAGAGACTTGGTACATCACCACAGACTCTTACAACCATCTATAGATAGAGTGGAGAACATTTTGCTGGCTGCATCACAGCCTGGTATGGAGGCTCCAATGCAAAGGATACAAGAGGTTGCAGAGGGCTGTAGACTTAGTCAGCTCCAACCTGGTCACAAACCTCCCACCATGGAGGACATCTTCAAAAGGCGTTGCCTCAAGAAGGCAGCATCCACCACCAAAGACCACAGGACATAGGAGCTGAATTAGTCCATTTGGCCCATCAAATCTGACCCTAACGATCCGGGACATAACTTCTCATTGCTACTGTCAGAGAAGAGGTACAGGAACCTGAAGGCGCACATTCAATGATTCAGGGACAGCTTCTTCCCCTCTGCCATCAGGCTTCAGAATGGTCCATGAACAATTACTATTTTTATGACTTCGCAGTGTACTGCTTTTTTTTTGTGTATACAAAAGTTTATTCAAATGATTACAATATCACAGCAAAACGCTATTATAAAATATACAGAACTTCATAAAACACAATTAACAGTATCAAATTAAAATACGGTTATCACTGTCCACCACGGCACATTCGAGCCCCCGAGGACTCTAGCATGGTACTGCTGCTGCAGAACAACACATTTCACATCAAATGTCAGTCATAGTAAGTCTCAGTTGGACTCAGAGTAAGATTAGGCAGAGAGAAAAAAAAGCCTGGTGTTTGATAGATGTAAAGCTGAAAAAAATTTGAAAAGCAGTTCGAATCAAGGAAACTGGGTTACAAAATGAAAAGAGAAATAAAAGGGCATAAACGCATATTTACAGATCATCTAAAACGTAGCTTAAAAGGTTTCTGTTGACATTTAAATAGTCGATGGTGGAAAAGTAAGGTAGGGGCCATTTAGGGGGCAGAGGCAGGTCGGAAATACTAAATGAGTATTTTTTTAATCTTTATTCTTTGGGTTTTTTTTTAGTCAGGAACAGAGATGCTACCAGGGTTACATTTAGAAACTGGATGGACTAAAAATTGATAAAGGGGAATCAGAATAAAAGTCGCCTGCACTTAAGTAGTCAAAAAATCTGGATGGGATGTATTCTAAAAGACACACCAGTGCAAGTTGCAAAGGGAAGTGTTTGTAACTTTATCAAGTGATTGGGAAGGCAAAAAGTGCAAGAGTGCTGGAAAAACTTTTAATGTTTTTTTTAAAAGTATAAGCGTAACCCTACAACTCCAGGTTAGTCAGTTTAACCTAGTGGCAAGAAAGCTTTTAAACATATTAATTCAAGAGAAAATATAATTATCACTTAGAAGCTTATCAGTCAACAGAGATTTTCAAGTCATGTTGTGTTAAGTTTATTGAGTATTTAAGTCAAGTCAAGTCGCTTTTATTGTCATTTTAACCATAACTGCTGGTACACTACACAGTAAAAACAAAACAATGTTCCTCCAGGGCCCTGGTGCTACATGAAACAACACAAAACTACACTAGACTTCAGACCTACATGGGACTACATAAAGTGCACAAAACAGTGCAAGACAGTACAATAATTAATAAACATAGAAACATTAAATACCTACAGCACAACACAGGCCCTTCAGCCCACAAAGTTGTGCTGAACATATCCCTAACTTAGTAGTTACTAGGCTTACCTATAGCCCTCTATTATACTAAGCTCCATGTACCTATCTAAAAGTCTCTTAAAAGACCCTATCATATCCGCCTCCACCACCGTTGCTGGCAGCCATTCCACACACTCACCACTCTCTGCGTAAAAAACTTACCCCTGACATCTCCTCTGTACCTACTCCCCAGCACCTTAAACCTGTGTCCTCTTGTGGCAACCATTTCAGCCCTGGGAAAAAGCCTGTGACTATCCACACAAGCAATGCCTCGCATCATCTTATACACCTCTATCAGTTCACCTCTCATCCTCCGTCGCTCCAAGGAGAAAAGGCCAAGTTCACTCAACCTGTTTTCATAAGGCATGCTCCCCAATCCAGGCAACATCCTTATAAATCTCCTCTGCACCCTTTCTATGGCTTCCACATCCTTCCTGTAGTGAGGTGACCAGAACTGAGCACAGTACTCCAAGTGGGGTCTGACCAGGGTCCTATATAGCTGCAACATATAAGCAAGACTATAGGCACAGTAAAGGGCAAATTACAATATAATAATAAAAGATGTAAATGTAAATGTACACAATGTTTTAGCAAGAATTGAGAAAGAAATGAGCAAAAATTGCAAAGGGAGTGGTGTTCAGGGGTGTGTGTGTGTGTGTGTGTGTGTGTGTGTGTGTGTGTGTGTGTGTGTGTGTGTGTGTGTGTGTGTGTGTGTGTGTGTGTGTGTGTAGACTCTGGGTATCGAGGAGTCTGATGTCTTGGTGGAAGAAACTATTACATAGTCCGGTCGTGAGAGCCCGAATGCTTCGGTGCCTTTTGCCAGATGGCAGGAGGGAGAAGAGATTGTGTGAGGGGTGCGTGGGGTCCTTTATAATGCTGTTAACTTTTCGGATGCAGCGTGTGGTGTAAATGTCTGTAATGAATGGATTAAGGAGACCAATGCTACTAACGTGTTGTACATTGACTTCCAAATGAGAATTTATGCAGTGTCACATTGTAGCTTTATCAGCAGTTTTGAAATATGAGGAAAAGAGGCAATGAATGTATGGAAAGTAAATTACCAGTGTCAGAAACTTATGGTGTGACGTTTGGTGGAAATTACTGCATTTACACCTTGATATAATGGCCTTAACTCTTGCAAATTATTAGCAAATTCCAAGATTTGGCAGGAGTTTCTGGAATTCTCAGTATATACCTTCCATTTACACCTTCTTTCTGAATTTTGGTGCCCAAATTTTGACTCAGTTCTTCACATGATGACCGACCGAAGCTTTCTGATCTTAAATCGTTTCCTTGCTTTTCTATCTAATCCCTTAAGATAAAAATAACATTCATTACCTTTTCTAATTACATTTAATGGATGTGAGAGAGTTTTTAGTGAGCTTTAGTATATTTAAATTCACTTTACACTTAAATTATTTTGTTCCTCTATGAATTTGATGGTTTTTTCCATTTTTATTTTCCTCATATAAATCCATTTTTAATTTGCATGTTGATATACAAATATTAAACTCAGCTTTTATTTATTTGTTTTTTTTATTAATAAGAACTCAGATCAAACATCAATTTTATAAAATGTGTAGAAAGAGGTATTTGCCAACAGTATTTTATGAGAAGGCAATGATAAACAGATGTAACCAATAGACTTATAAGGAGATGTCTGCCTAAACAATTTGTTTTGATTCTGCCTAAACAAAACAATTTGTGAGCAAGTTAAGAGCTGACATGCTGCTTTGCGCAAATATGTCAATGTTTGTATCAAATTGAGGTTGCACTTGTGGTCACAGAGAACTGCATCTTGGTTCCTGACACTTTGAAGAATTATGTGCTACCTAAGCTGTGGTTATGAGGTTTCATTCTGCCACTTTCTGGCATTGTAAATAACTAAAATGCTACTGCACAATTTTTGGTCTTGCTTCTTTGTAATCTTGAGAATTGCAGATTTAGTGTAATCGTGCCAACTCCACCGTGGACGGTCCCAAGTCTAGCTGGCCATGGGGGTTAGCAGCCCCATCCCACAAAAAAACAAGTGCGGCAGGAACACTAGCAGAAGCTCTAAAGAGCTCATCCCTGGGAGAGGAAGGATCTTCGAAGATGGGCTAATCTGGGGATAACTTGACAGAGGATTCCAGCAATGTGCTGCTGCTGGCCTATGCCCGATGTCATTGTGCAGATTGCAAGACTATTCAACCAACCATGCCTACACTTTGTAAACACTATTTATTCCTATCTATTTTGATTCTCCCCCCCACCCCACATTTATAAACTAACTCCATTTCAATTATTAACAAGTTTCCTTTATGAAATTACTGTTGAGTCTCCTTTTCTAAACTATCTATTTGAGAAGGTACATTTGGAAGCATTTACCGTAGATTCTGGATTATAAGCCGCTACTTTTTTCCCACGCTTTGAACAGCTTTGAACACTGCGGCCTTTACTACGGTGCGGCTAATGCATGGTTTTTTTTCATGCCGCCAAAAACATTTTGCCTCGTAACAGTAGACCAATAAAATTGATGAGTAGTTCACAGAGGTCCAATGAAATTGTACGATAAATCAAGCGCACTTTCACAATTAAATTATTGTAAATCAGTCATTTGTACTCACCCTCATCAACATGGAAAACACTTGAAGAAAAGCATTGTGCTGCCTTTATGGCAGTTATTTAGTTTATAATATTTTCGCTTAGTAATTCATTTGTTAGTATTTTCTAGTTAAAGTTAGAAGTGTTTTAAGTATATTTGTTTTCTGTACTACATCCCGGGATGCTATGACGTCACATCCGGTTTCGCCGCGTCTTGTGGGGAAATACCGGTTTGCGATAAACGGAAAGGAGGGGGCGAGCGCATTAGACCTGCGCGATGATGCAGCTTTTAAGTTAAAGGCGATCAATAACTTTTCCTGGTAGGCTGCAGTATATATTTTTTTACCAGTCGTTAGGAGATATTGGAATGTTGTTCGTGCACTGTTCAGTAAAAAAGTATACGTAACGTAATTTGTGTGTTACCGATACGTATGTATATTTAAAAGTAGCCGTGTTACAGGCATGGTTCGAAAAAAAGCATTTGCAATATGTATTTGTTTATGTTACCATACGGATTTAATTAAAAGTTAAAAAATCCTCACGTGTAATATCTTTCTGTGTAAATATCTCATATTACAACGTGGGACACCTGCGGCTTAAAATCCGGTGCGGCTTGTACAAGTACAAAATTGATTTTCTTTCTAAAATTAGAGCCTGCGGCTTTTAATCAGGTGCGCTCTGTAGTACGGAATCTACGGTAAGTCCTCATCTGCCACAGTTTTATTGGTGATTATCTAAAACCTGCATGCCCTCATTCCACTCCCCTTCCTCCAAATAAAATTAGTTTCTTGTTAACACGAGAGATTGGAAATCTTGAGCACGAAATACATAATTCTGGAGGAACTCAGCAAATCAGGCAGCATCAATGGAGGGGTATAAAGAGACCTCTTTTATTAGAGACCTTTTTCCTCAGCCCTTTACTTTTTCCCCCTATCCTAGCTTCTTACTTCATCACCACCCCCCCATCCACCTACCTTCCCCTCACCTGGTCTTATCTATCACCTGCCCCATCGACTCCTCTCCCTACTCCTCATCCCACACCCAACATCTTATTCTGGCTTTTGCCCCCCCCCTCCTTTCCAGTCCTGATGAAGGGTCTTGGTCTGAAATGTCGACTGTTTATAGAAAGCTAGGTGGATACTTTTTGATCCCAAAGGAAATTACAGTGTCACAGTAACATTACAAGTGCACAGATACACAAATATTAGAAGAGAAGTAAGACAGAATAAAATAATAAGTTCCCTCAAACAGTCTAACAGGAAGGGGCCGAAGGTAAAGATAATCTCTTTGGAGCAGCGTAGTTGTCTAGGTCTATTACTAGAAGTGCTCCTCTTTTCAGCATGCAAAGGGTGAGAAAAATCATCCAGAATTGCCAGGATTTTCTGTAGAGTCCTTTGTTCTACCACAGCCTCCAGTGTGTCCAGTTTGATTCCTATAACAGAGCCAACTTTTCTAATCAGTTTTGTTGGCATTCCCCTCCATAGATAATTTCTACCTTACTTACTTTCTGACACATTCCTTAATAAATTCTGAACAGCAATTTGTCAAATCTCACTGCATAATTGAAATTTTTGTTCTGTGAAATAGGTAAATATTAGTTGAATTAAATAATGCAACTATAGTAAAACATCGGTTGTACAAAGTCCTTTAGTTACTACTTAAATAAGATCTTCAAAACATTCACATTGGGGCTTCTTGGATTGTTTTCATTTGATAAGGCTCATTAGAAATATTATCAAAGAAATGAAAGTCTATCAATATAACTTTCTAAACTAATTAACATTTAATTATTTTTAGTAATACACAAGAAGTAAAATTATTGGAATATTGGTAAATATTCCTTGTTAACATGATGATGCAAAATGATAGGCTGGGTGGTGCTGGAGTGGGTTATCTTGTGAATTAAGATATCTTGTTACTTTTCCCTTACTCTTCAGTTTGAAATATTGCTGTGCTGTGATCTGATAATGGCTTAGAGAGAGTTTACTGAGCCAGTGATCTGTCTTCTTTAACAGTAAGATTTAAAATCTGGGAAAAGCACATCAATGAAGGTGAAGGAGGACTGATAATACTCAAATCCATTATGTAAGTCAAGGGCAAGAATAATCAGAATATGAAAGAGACAAAAGAAGCCAATCACACCAAAAACAAAAGAAATACAAAATTTTGCATTTTTGAAAAAAAATCTATAGTACAAGTTCATACTAGCCAGAGCTATTTAACTGGAATGCTTAAATAAATTGTTTGGTATTGCATTAATGATTATTAAATTGCTTCAGAATTGTGATGAGGGTGTTTAATTTCACAGCTTTCATTTCAAGGTAAACGGGCATACCAATTTTTAAGTTGTAAAGTCCCTGCAGATTCTACAGCGTAGAATAACAGGTCTGCTTAGTTTGAGATATTACTGACAGGAAACAAATAGATAGATAGATAGATAGATAGATAGATACTTTATTCATCCCCATGGGGAAATTCAACTTTTTTCCAATGTCCCATACACTTGTTGTAGCAAAACTAATTACATACAATACTTAACTCAGTAAAAAAATATGATATGCATCTAAATCACTATCTCAAAAAGCATTAATAATAGCTTTTAAAAAGTTCTTAAGTCCTGGCGGTAGAATTGTAAAGCCTAATGGCATTGGGGAGTATTGACCTCTTCATCCTGTCTGAGGAGCATTGCATCGATAGTAACCTGTCACTGAAACTGCTTCTCTGTCTCTGGATGGTGCTATGTAGAGGATGTTCAGAGTTTTCCATAATTGACCGTAGCCTACTCAGCGCCCTTCGCTCAGCTACCGATGTTAAACTCTCCAGTACTTTGCCCACGACAGAGCCCGCCTTCCTTACCAGCTTATTAAGACATGAGGCGTCCCTCTTCTTAATGCTTCCTCCCCAACACGCCACCACAAAGAAGAGGGCGCTCTCCACAACTGACCTATGGAGCCTCATATGGAGCCAGTGATCATTAATGGAGAATGTGTGGAGCAGGTTAAGACCTACAAGTATCTGGGAGTACAGTTGGACGAGAAGCTAGACTGGACTGCCAACACAGATGCCTTGTGCAGGAAGGCACAGAGTCGACTGTACTTCCTTAGAAGGTTGGCATCATTCAATGTCTGCAGTGAGATGCTGAAGATGTTCTATAGGTCAGTTGTTGAGAGCGCCCTCTTCTTTGTGGTGGCGTGTTGGGGAGGAAGCATTAAGAAGAAGGACGCCTCACGTCTTAATAAGCTGATAAGGAAGGCGGGCTCTGTCGTGGGCAAAGTACTGGAGAGTTTAACATCGGTAGCTGAGCGAAGGGCGCTGAGTAGGCTACGGTCAATTATGGAAAACCCTGAACATCCTCTACATAGCACCATCCAGAGACAGAGAAGCAGTTTCAGCGACAGGTTACTGTCGATGCAATGCTCCTCAGACAGGATGAAGAGGTCAATACTCCCCAATGCCATTAGGCTTTACAATTCAACTGCCAGGACTTAAGAACTTTTTTTAAAGCTATTATTAATGCTTTTTGAGTTAGTGATTTAGATGCATATCATATTATTACTGAGTTAAGTATTGTATGTAATGAGTTTTTGCTACAACAAGTGTATGGGACATTGGAAAAAATGTTGAATTTCCCCATGGGGATGAATAAAGTATCTATCTATCTATCTATCTATCTATAGAACATCTTCAGCATCTCACTACAGACATTGAATGACGCCAACCTTCTAAGGAAGTACAGTCGACTTGTGCTTAAACTGACCAACCAGAGATTTCGAGCAATAAATAACGAAAATTGGAGAAATGATAAAATTCAGAGAAACAAAATAATTCAAATCCTGAGCCTTTCAGTAACGTTGTGTGTTGTTGCTAACATTACAGGTAATTAGCACATTTTATAGTTTCTATGACAAAGTCAGAAGCATAATATTCTCTTTCAGCTCATTCTCTGCTTGTCATAGAGTGCTTAGCACCACATTTTGTCCCAATTAAACACTTGCTTGGCAACTGTTAACCTTTGAGTGGCTGTGACAGGCGTGATTGAAGTACTTATCTCAATTAAGTGCTTGCTTTGCCCCTCCTAATTTTTTTTTGCCACACACATCCTGTATCACCAAATCTGACACATCTGACGTAAACAGCACCACATTGGTTAGAATGAAATGAGTTTAAAAGAGAGCTGCATACTCTAGTGTCTTGCTTTTCTGCTCAAGATCAGTCTGCCTTGGTTTTTCTGAGCAAATCGCACCTCTTCAGGTCTTCAGAAGACACTCTGCGGAACAAAACAAAGGAAATAGCGAAGGCTCCTCTTTCATCAGTACAGCAGATTTAAAGTAAGAGCCGAATTGCGACAAGTTGAATGAAAATGTCCAGTGAAGAATACTTTAACATGACTGATAATTATCCAACTCTTGAACTTATGACTAATTATTATGTCGATGACATAAATGGCGATATCTGTTACCATGAGAATTTACCTTGGGCAAACATTTCAATCTCAGTCCTCTACTATCTGATCTTCTTGATTGGATCTCTGGGTAATATCTTTGTCATTATAAACATGGCCTTCAAAGAGAAGAAAAGGAGGAGACTGGTGGATACATTTGTGATCAACTTAGCAGTTGCAGACCTGATTTTTGTCTTCAGCTTGCCTTTGTGGGCATCCTCAGCTGGCAACAATCACCACTGGACCTTTGGCAATGAACTCTGCAAAATTAGCAGCTACATCATTGCTGTCAACAAGTACTCAAGCATCTTTTTTCTCACCTGCATGAGCATTGACCGCTATTTGGCCATTGTTAAGATGCTCGACTTCAAGCACCTCAGGACGCAGAATTATGCTATGACAATCAGTTTCGTGATCTGGTTTGCATCCATGCTTCTAGCCATTCCGTCTGCCTACTTCAGGAAACTTATACCTGCACAAGATGATGAAATCCGATGCACCGAAGACTCAGATTCTTATTTTTACCGAGGTTTCTATTTGTTTGCTATTTGCCTGACCTTCATCCTGCCTGTCATTGTTATATTGTTCTGCTACTGCTCGATTCTTAATAGGCTAAGGGTTCATTATGAATACAACAACAAGGTTCTCCAGAGAAGAGAAAACTCCTTAAAAATCATCTTTGCCATTGTGTCTGGGTTTGTTTTGTCTTGGTTGCCCTTTAACATTTTCAAGACTATCAGTCTGTGCTTGGAATTCAGCAATGTTAACATGTCTTGCTGGGCTATAGTCAACCATTGCTTGGCCATTGCTTCTTGCCTGGCTTTCGTTAACAGCTGCATGAACCCAATCATTTATGCCTTCTTAGATCGGAATTTCAGACTGAGAGCTCATCGATTCTTAGGTTGTATCTTTGGAAACTTCAGAAGGAGAAGGAACAGCATTGGCTCTGTGTCGATGGCCACCGACAGCAGCATGTTCGCAGAACCTTCAAAATTAAACCATCTCTAGCAATTGACACAATGTAGAAGTACAGATTTTTGTTCGAAAGGTTGCAGACAATCCAAATGGTGACAGTTAAAGCTCTGCACTTGATGATTACACCTTCAGTGCTTTGAGTCAAACAGTGACCTTTGTAGAAGCCTCATGAAAATGTATCGAAGCCTCGGTGAGTCTCAGTGATAATATGAATTCCTTAACGCTTGTGGGTTGTATTCTGATATATAAATGCAAGTAATTCTGCTATTCCATTCAAATGTAAAATTGTGATGCCTTTCACACCATGTGTTCAGGCAGCTTTAAATGTTTTTATGCCGAATTAAATAAAAGTGCTTTTTGCATCAGCTATCTGTTCTTCTTGTCTTGTTTCCACTTCTGAGGTACTCTTTTAAACTTTATCAGATAAACTTGTGAAGAGGGGCATCTCAGAAGGATGTAGACAGATAGACAAGCTGAGTAGACTGTGGCAGATGAAGCATGGTGGAGAGGATTATGAGACCATCCCCCTTGGAAAAAAGGCAGAATATTCCTTAATTCTAGAAGAAATTGGATATTCTTGTGCATGAATCAGTGAGGGCTGATATGCAGGTTCAGTGGATAATTGTGAGGACAGACTATACGTTGCAAGAGGTGTGAAGGCTCTTGCTCCAGTTGTACCTAAACACAACACTTGAGATGTGGTGTGCATATCCTGTGTAAGGAGGGAGACTAACCACATTGATTGCCGGGATGATGGGCTTGTCCTTTAGTTAGACTGAGTCTATAATTCCTCAAATTAACTGTTTTCAGTAAACTAGAATTTATGGCAAACTTCTTTAAGACAAAGAAAAGTAAAATCTCATCTGCCAGTTTATTTCACTTCAGCTATGAAACCAAAAATAAGTAACATATATTTAATACTGACATATTTTATTGAATAATTAGTAGCACCAAAGGTATTTCTTCATTCAGGTTCCTCCCTCGCCAAAGTCTATCCTCTGTAAATATTACAAACAGCAGATTCTATTGTCTATTGTCTATACAACCACACTGAAACATATATAACTGATCAGCTTTCAGCAGCGTGATTAATGAATATGGATAAAGCTGTCAAAGGAATTGGATCTAAGGCAGATAAATGGGTTGATTACAAATCTTTTCTTCTAATAAAGGACATAATTTTACGGGCTTAACTCTCAATGATTGCTAATCAATTTTGAAGTGACACGTAGAGCCTTCTAATGTGTACAATATGGCTCTGACATAAAATGACACTTATAAACTTGTGAAAATGGGAAAGGTTGGTCTTCAGTTGCCGACAGACAGGCAAATTGGATCAGTAATGTGCAGACCATGTTTGAAAGTCCGAATGATCTTTTGAAGTGATAACCAAATTAAAGGACCCAAGGATGTCAATGAATGTAATGTATAACTATTCTGGGAAGACACATAATAAAAGTCTTTCATAAGATAGAATAGGTAAAGATTAAGCAAATTGATATGTGAACATGATTATAGGAAATCAGTGCTAGAATTGACATTGATCTCTTGTGATGGCTTTACAATAAGACCATGATTGATGTCGCATGGTCTGGTGAACTGTCCTTCATTTATTCCACACCCCCGATTCACATGATATCTAAAAGTCAATCAGTCTTTTCAGTATACTTAGGGACTGAGCTACCACTGGGTAGAGAGGTCCCAAGTTTCACTATCCTTTGGTTGGGGAAAAGTGTACTTACCTCTTTGCTGAATAGCCAGTTGCTGATTTTGTGACAGTGACTCCTGATTACCTAATTGACAATTATTTATTGTCACGATACCGAGGTAGAGTAAAAACTGTTTTGCCTGCCGTCCATACAGATCACTTCATCACATCAGTGCAATGAGGTAGTACAAGGGAAAAGCAATAACTGAATGCAGAATGTGGTGTAAGAATTTTCTTTGCTGTAAAAGATCGCCTCTCAGGTTTTCTAACTCAAGAGGTTGCATCCCCAGTCAAGTTCATCTTTCCTCATTTGACAAACCAAGAATCATAGTGATAAACCTCAAGTTAATTTCCTTAATTACTAGCATATGCTTCCTCTGGCAATCATCATGTGCATAATATTCCACAAGCACTCACATCACGGCTCAACATAATCAGAGTGGACATCTAAACATTTGTACTCAAAATCTCTTCCAAAAAATGCCAATTATTTACCTTCCTAATTGCTTGCTGAATCTGAACATTAGCTTTCATCTGCAAGGACAGGTAAGTGCCTCTGAATATCAATGGCATTCAAACACCTCACTATTTAAAAGTTATGCTACTTTTCTACCTTCCTTTCTTCCCCCACATTATGCAATCAGTGGCCACTTTATTAAGTACACCAGCTCATTAATGCAAATACCTAATCGGCCATTCATGTGGCAACAACTCATTGCATAAAAGCATGTGGACGTGGTCAGAAGGTTCAGCTCTTCTTCAGATCAAACATCAGAATGAGGGAGAAAATGCAACCTAAGTGACTTTGACTGTGGAATGATTGTTGGTACCAGATGGAGAGGTTTGAGTATCTCAGAACCTGCTGATCTCCTGGGATTTTCACACGCAACATTTTCTGGAATTTACAGCGAATGGAGCAATAAACATGTTTCTGAGTCAGATGACTTTGTGTTTAAATCATACACTGAGATTTGTGCAACACATGGCTGATTCTCCAGCATAATACAAAGGGAGTGTTATGCTGATAGACACGTTAAAATGAAGCCCAGTCTCCCAAACTGGGTGACCACAAATGATACTATTTTGAATGTGAGTGTAGGCTGGTTTCTTTGTTGCCCTAGCCAGTGCTTAACCCTCCTTCATTCAGTGTCTTGCTGAACTTTGTACATTACTTTGGGAAAACCTGAAGTCGGAAATAATTTGAGTGCTGTTCTGATTCAGATTCCAATTTTGTTTATCACACATACGGTGAAATGTGTCATCTGTGTTAACAACCAACACACCTAAGGATGTGCTGGGGGACAGACCACAAGAGTTGTCACACATCCTGAGGCCAAAATATCATGCCCTCAGTGCCTGACAGAAGAAAACAGATAATGGAAACAAAACAAGACCATTTCCTCCATCCCAGCCTCCCACGTACATGAACTGTCCTCCAACTCCAAGCCTCCAGTCAGAAGACACATTTCAGGGTTGTGTACTGCACAGATACTTTGATAGTAAGTGCCTTGGAATCTTTGAATCCAGGCTTTTCCCATTGACGTTTAACTTCCCCATTCATTTGGAGCAAGCCTTTGTTTTCATAAGGAATGAATGTACCTTCATATAGTGATTTTCACATCCACATAGCATTCACAATGAATAAAGCCATTCTGAATATAACCTCGAGAGGTTCTGCAGATGCCAGAAATCTAGAGTAACACACACAAAATGCTGGAGGGACTCAGCAGGTCAGGCAGCAACTATGGAGAGGAATAAAGAGCCGACTTTTTGGGCCGAGACCCTTTATCAGGGTGTGTGTGTGTATAACCAGTTGTGAGCAAACACTGAATGAATTTTTTCAACTGATAGCCAGAAGCAAAACTGAAATGATAGAGCATTTGTAGAGCAAAGAAGTCAGTAAGGTGGGGGGATAGAAAAGAGAAGGGAACTGAGGCTAGAATGTAAATTTTCTATAGAAACTGAAAATGAGCATCAGAATAGAATTAAAGCCTAAAGTGAAAAGAATTTATCAGTGTATTAAATCAAATGCAAGGTTGAACGGTTAGAATGATTTAGGAAACCAAAGGATCAGGGGCAAAAATAAATGACTCATTTTACAAGTTCACAAGTTCACATAAAGGCGTAGAGGTAAGTTTTTGAAAACCTGTAGAGCTGAGATGACTAATCCTCACTGTGAGGCGGTGAGAATCAAGGTCTGTGATTTGGGGAAAAACGGTGACAAACAATTATTTCTACAAGGAATGATTTTTAATTACAGAATTACTAAGAGAAAATGAACAACTCTTCAGTGAGGGAGTAAATACGCCCAGCTTGAACTACAAAGGGAAAGAACGAATCAAAGTTTTAAAAAAAACAAATTATCATTAACTGCATTAGTTTCCTACAGTCAAAGTACACTAATGAAAAATAAATATCCAAATCACTAATTTTGAAATATTCAATTAGTGTGCTTGGGTTTATGAAACTATCTGAAAGTGTTCTTTCCTACCATTGTTTGTCTAACCATTGCAGATGTTGGACATTGGACATTGGGACTTTTATCTTTAAAATTATGGATAGTGGCTGATTGGTTAGGAGGGCAAAAATTTAAAATCAATGTTTCTGCTCCCTCATCCAGGGAATATTGAAGCCCGAAATCTCACCACTGACACTACCATCAATTGTTTTGGGTTGGGACGTGGTGCTGGGATGTTCCTCAACACCCCTCAGTGCTTCCTCTTTATTGTATTTAATCACGGGGAGATATCACACTCTTTCTACATCGATAGTTTCCATGAAACAGAAGAAAAAACACAACATTTTCAAAGCTGTTTCTGCAAATCTCTAAGGCAAGAGTAGTACTTATCTCACAACAGCAATTTTTTCACGGTGGGGATGTGCCATTAATGAAACATTGTGTTGTATTGCACAATAATACAATATTCCACAACATTTCTCCTTTTACTTTTGTTTAGTAAATCTTATCTCAGCTTTGAATAACCACTGAAATACCCTGCCAATATTTGAATTTGTATTTATTCTACGTTTTTAATAAATACTGCACTTACGTACAGGTTTTATGACTAATTTATATATTTCCATTAATGAATTAAACAATTAGCTATAAAGATCATGCAGGAAAAGGTCCGGTGGCATTTGTTGTATTTCTAAAACTGAAGTGGCATGCAATTAATTCAGAAAATAATTCATCAGTTATGTTTTTAAAATTGAATTTAATCAGAATAAGTTCTGAAATATCAAAGACAAAGTTGAACATCTTAAAATAATTAATTACAGTAAAAGCTGATTTAGTGCAGACTGAGAGACCGTACCCAAAACATTAAGTAGGTCTGCTTCCCAAGGATAGAATTCTCATTAAAAAATAATCTTTGATTCTGAATTATTGAAAACATCAAGCGGGGATAAATTTTGTAAGTTACTGTACATGTATGGCATTTCTCATGAAAAAATTCTTCAATGCTAGTTTCAACCACGGACACTAATGAAACTTTATTTTTACTCAATAAGAGAAGCAAGAGCAAAAGTTAATAAATTTAATTTAAAAAGTCGTGAGTATGCTAAATTAATTCCTGTGGAAAATCTGTGCAGTGAGAAGGCAAAATGCTGGTGAAACTCATTTTGTCAGTTGGGTTTCAGATCATGCTTTCTGAGTTGAGAATCACAGACGAGCTGTCACCCCAGCCACAAATTCTGATGACTGTGAAGCACTATTTTTTCAAAGCAGTGTCTATACTTAACAAAAGTTGGTTTACAATGGAAACATTGCTGCTTATGTGGTTTACGTAATTCTGGAATTAACACTGTTTCTGCTGTGAGTACAGAAGCAAAAGTATAGAAAGCTGATCTTTAATTTTTTTTTAAAGCCCATACATTTAAAGGAATGGGAAAATGATACATGAAGCTGATTAGTTAATGTTGAACACAACATCTTATTTTGAAAAGCACATTTTTAGTGTGAACCTCTTCAGCAAAACTTCTTCTTAGGTAAATTCAAAATACCGCACGATGCCAATGCAAACAGGAATAGGGGAGTTTCGCCAGTATGCTAAAACTCATCTATATCGCAAATAACAGCACCAAAGTGAATGTTTTGCTTATTGTGCACTTTACTGTGTATGCAGATTTATATCTTCAAATCAATCAAAACTAATTAATGCCAATAAGAAGACATGTACAGCCAGAAAAAAAACATATTTGAAATGTGATTTCTTTCAAAATATATAGTTTCCCATGTTGCAGAAGAACTACATTTCAAAATGCTTTATTGCCTGTTAGACACTTTGGGGCATTTGAGGTTGTAAATGTTGTTCTCCAATGCCAAGCTTTCTTTAAGCCCATTTAAAGATCAACACAGAATGCATTACTTTGAGTGATATACTTTCAAAGCCTTAAACCAACATTGAAGGCAACAAAATAAATAAATGCTCAAAACATGAAAATTTTCGGTATTATCAACAGATTCCTTCTTCAGAATAAAAGTAAATTTCTGGAAACACTCAGCAGGTTAGGCAGCACCTGTCAAAAGGTGGACAGTCAATATTTCAGGTCAAGGATTTTCATCAGAAATGGGGAAGAACAAAAAAAAAACTAAGTTGGTTTTATGTGGCAGGGAGAGGGGGAAGTAGAAAGGCCAAAGGTAACATTTTGGCTGGGGTGGTGTCATGTTTGCCCAGAAGAAAGAATGAAGGTAATGAGGGCAATTAGAAAGGGCCGTGTAAAGCAGGTCAGAGCTATTGCTGCAGTACTGTATGAAACCAAATGACAAATGCTGGAAATAGCCAGCAGGTCAGGCAGCAACCCTCTGATACTTACTTTTATCACTTTCACAATTCTGATTTAAGGGATTTCGACTTGAACCGTTAACTCTGTATCTCTTTTCATGGCTGTTGCCTGAACTACTGAGCGTGTCCTAACTCTTCTGTTTTTACTTCAAAATTCAAGGTGAGTTTATTATCAAAGTACACATATGTCGCCATGTGCAACTGTAAGATTTGTTATCTCGGGGGCCTACTGAGTAAAACCAATAACTAAATACTTGTTGCAAGAGTGCCAGATGGCGCCGGTAAACCATGCTGATGTTTGAATTCAGACCTCCAGTCGCTGGGGTGTTCTGATCTTTAATCTTTGGTTAGAATGCTCTTTTCATTTATTCATGAAGAAATGTTGGATGATATTAATGCCTATTTTTATTACAAAGTGCGTAGCACTGTCTAAATTCAAAAGCGACACTATAGCCCTTCACATAGAGCACTTATTGATAGTTGTTATTGTACTCTGGTTACTTTGAGGCTATGATTAAATTCTTCGTGGGCGCTGTTAAACTTTATTGCATTTTATTCAATCAAGATGATTTCAAAATTCATATGTCCCAAAGCAATACACATGAAATGCTTTACTTGAGAGTATTGTACATAGATAAAAATAATATCTGAAATAGCTGATTATATAGACATCGGATATGTTATAGAAAATTCACACCTGATATTTGCAGCTGATTTTTTCAAAGGAGTCACCTTTTAAAATTTTATTTTTGTTTTATGTCATTTTTATCTATGTCTTATGGTCTTATTTTTCAGGAGTGTAACTCCTTTGAAAAAGGAGTTGTCATTTTCAGAATCCTCTTGTCTGACTACATTTATTATAAGATATTAACTGTGTTGAACTTCTTAAAATTGAATTCTTCCACACCAATCTACTTTCCAGCCCCCACCTCTCCATCTTCCAAGGCCTTGTCAAGCCCCCATCAATTCCACTGACATCCCTATCCTAATTTACTTGACTCCCTTAGTTCCTACTTCATCTTCTCCTGGTCTTCCATTTCCTTAGGTCCCTTCCCTTCACAATCTCCACATATTCTCTGATTTTGTATTACCGGCTGGATACACCTACACAGTCTTTGTACTTAAAAAGTCGTCTCCCAGCTCCCCCTCCACGCTGGTACCAACCCCCTCAGAGAAAATTCTTTCTTCTTTCCACCCCATTCACCCCATTTTCTTCCCAGTCAGCCATTTTCCCCATGAGCTTCTCCCTGTTCTCCTCTCCCACTCTATTATTATTAAAGTCACCTGGCACTGAACACAACCCATTGACCCATTAAGTTCATGCTAGCATTAACCATCTTGACACTCATCCTACACCAATCCTATGTTGTGGCTAATTAACCTACCAACCAACACCTTTGGGATGATGGAGGAAACTGGACACCCGGGGAAATCCATGGGTCCACAGGGAGAAAGGACAAACTCCACACAGTTAGTGTCTGAGGTCCACATCGAGGCTGGTTCACTGGATCTGTGAGGTAACAGCTCTATCATCCATGACACTCTGCCACCATCTTCATCTTCACACAGCACGCCACGCCCCCCACCCACCAAGATGGCCCTGTTGCACCCAATCAGCAGGGCACTTCAAGGGCAAATATTTAGTTCCTGCTGCCTGCAGGCTGGTCACCTCCCAAGCTCGCTGCAGCAGTGGTGCAAGCTGCCATCAATGGTTCCACAGGGTTGACAACAGACAGTCACTGTGCCACAAAGGCAAAAATTAGCATTATATAGTTTTTGAGCTTTGAAGCTTTAAGACACCTTAGTCTAAATTGGCTGACTTTTTACAGATCAGCTGCTTACAGACGCCACCTGCTGGTTCGGTTCATGAAAACCAATGCCAGTCAGTTAAATAAATGGCCTTTAATCGGCACGCTGCTAACTCATTGCACAAGCCTTTTTCTCACACACCTAAAGAAAACTTTAACAAACTTGCTAAAACATCCTATACTCATGAAACCAAAGAATATTGATCTCTTTCAACACAAGATGGATTCATCAAAATGTGAAAATGAAAATGTACCATAACATTCATTGGAGACAATTCTACCACATTACACATGGAGGGCACCATTATAACGTTGTTGAAAAAACTCTTTAATAGATTAACATGTCCGATCAATTCAAGCTATTATTACTTAAGCATGTTGAAGCATTGAGCAATCTAGTTATACAAGGTGTCATGACTGACCGATTTGTACTGTACTCTAGACCAGACCACCCCCTGGGTATTTTAGACTGGTATTTATCACCAAGATGAAAAGGAACTTGCTGAAATATATTACAGACAGCAGAGGGCGAACATCACACTGGGAAACTGGAAGGAGTGAATGGACTAAGATTACCTACCACCCACTCCTTCTGCCGTCTATTCAACTCTGCTACTGCCCTCTGAGTTTGGACAACTCATGGTCAGGTTCTTCTCTGCCATCTAATAACATTTCAATCTTCTCCCTAGATCCCTTGTTCCCTTTGAAACCCACTAAGCATGATTTCATGATTTCAGTGTTTCATGAGATGCAACACTGAGTGTCATAGGAAGTCATTCCTGCCTGTGGCTATTAAACTTTACAACTCCTCCCTCAGAGTGTCAGACACCCTGAGCCAATAGGCTGATCCTGGACTTATTTCCACTTGGAATAATTTACTTATTATTATTTAATTATTTATGTTTTTTAAATATTGCTATATTTCTACACTATTCTTGGTTGGTGCGACTGTAACAAAACCCAATTTCCCTCGGGATAAATAAAGTATGTCTGTCCATCTGTCTGTCTGTTCCCACCTGCATCAATCTGTCACCTCCAACTATTGTTCAATATTAAGAACTTCTCTTTGTGTCTCCCCATCTGATTTGCTCCTAAAGTTCTCCCTCAATCAACCCCTGATGTGTCCCTTCGCCCACACAAAGTTTCCTCCCCAGGCACTGCATTTAATCTCTCATTTCTGTCACCAAGTCCCACTGGTATCTCCGTCGCTCTCTAAGCCTCCACCTCACCAACTAGCTACAGCTGTCTCCCCTGTCCAAGACCTCCCAGTAGCATTCTATCCAGATCTCCCCAGATTCCCCTTTCCTAAATTCCTCTGTGGATGTTCCCTCACCACTCTTCTCTTCCCCCCAAACCTTCTCCCCAGCTCCATGAGCATTACCAACCTCCTTTCATGCTTTCTCCCTGCCCTGTACATGGCCAGCCCCAGCCAGTCTCTATCCCAGTTAACGTCTCTCTGCACCACCCTCCTGATCTTCTCTCAGTGCGATCCCAAATGAACGTCTCACACCCCACTCATCTCCCCAATGAGCCAACTTGCAGTGTTTTCCCCAACTTCCATCCTTTCCTGCCCACCCCTTTGGCACTCTCACAACAGCTTCCTCACATCTTCTTGCTGTCCTGCGGTCTCCTTGCAACCCTTTCCTCATCTGCCAACTTCTGCATGATAATTGCACTATTTTACATCAACAACAATGTTTCAGTATCACAACAATGAATGTACCAGGTCCTGAAAACCTATCCCAGGACTGAATCAAGTGAACGTTTCTTGCAAGTGTGTCTATCCTTAGGTAGGGCATTCAGGCTTACGCACGATAATGCCAGTTGCTGGATCACCGGAGACCAAACTAAATGAAGCAAGTTGACTCTTCCTCAACTCAAATCCTCTCACAATAAATGTCAGCATACAATTTTCCATCCTGGTTCCTAGTTGTATCTACTTGTAAAACTTCATATACTTGTGCACAAGAAAACCCAAGTTCCTCTAAAGTTCTGTTAAATCACTTTTAACAATTAAGAAAAAACTTGGACAGGTACATGGATGAGAGGTGTATGGAGGGATATGGCCCAGGTGCAGGTCAGTGGGACTAGGCAGAAAAATGGTTTGGCACAGCCAAGAAGGGCCAAAAGGCCTGTGTCTGTGCTGTAATGTTCTATGGTTCTATGATTCCTTTCAAATTCTCAGCACACAAAAAAGATCAGTTTTCTACTTTTTCTACTAAATTTGAATGACCTTACTTTTTTTTTACTTTAAATTCCACCTGCCTTGACCCTGCCCATTTATTTATCTCTGAATCTTACAGTCCAGACTGGCAACAAACAAGTTAAGATATTTTATATATATTGATGACCTCATCGTAGACATTGACATAGATTAATGACAGCTGGGCTCACAGCACCCTACAGAATTCATGCAAAAGTTACCCATTTATTCCTATCCTGCATTTTAATCAGTTAATCAATCTTCTATCCACACAAGTATATTACCCCCAAATCCGTGCACTCTAGTTCTGATTTATTTCACATTATCAAATACTTTCTGAAAATCTAAATTCACCTCATCAATTAGAGGAGAAAGTTCTGTGAGGCACAGAAGGAAAAATAATGAAGAGCAGTGTGTGGGCAGCACAGTGGTGCAGAAGTCAGCATAACCTGCTTTGCAGAGTCAGCAATCGCTAATTGGGGTTCGATTTCCCGCCGCGGTCTGTAAGAAGTTTGTACATTCCGAACCCGTGGCCACGTGAGTTTCCTTCAGGTGCTCCGATTTCCACCCACAGTCCAAAGACGTACGCCTAGGATTAGTAGGCTGCGGGCACACTGTGTTGGTGCTGAAACATGGCGAGACTTGCTGCCTGTTCCTAGCACAGCTTCGCTGATTTGGTTTGACGCAAGTGATGCATTTCACTGCACGCTTTGATGTTTCAATATGACATGTGACAAATAAAGCCAATCAAATGAAATTACTTCAAAACCTGAGCCATTTTGTAGTTTTTTATATTAATACCATAAACTAGTACTGGGATTAAAGTTTAGTATTTTTTTTTAAATGATGTATTCATTACTAACATTACCAACTGATGGTATTTGATGAATAGATATTTTCAGCAGTGAGACTTTCATTCTGACTTCACTAGCCTGCTGTGCCAGCTTCTAGGTAAGCTTTCTGAGCACTTTTCCTCATTCTATTTCAATATATATCTTTCATACAGAAAATCATTTCAATCTATACCTTTATTCATTTACCATCTAAATCCTTTTTGAGCATTTCTCTAAGAGAGCATTGAGAGAGTGGGTGGCGACAAAATGATGTTGATTGTAATGATATGAACAGCACTTTAACCACCTTATGAAAGGAAAACAATCATAGCAAATAGTTATCGACTTTAATCGATGCGGTAATAGTGTATTCCGTTATTTCACTGGGAATGTGGAAGCTTATTTGACCTTTAACCCTCATATTTATTTACCTGCTGTTTGTTTGTTTCGAGTTACAATGTGGAACGGGAACTTCCTGCCCAACGAGCTGCATCGCCCAGCAACCCGACGACTTAACCCTAGCCTAATTGCAGGACCGATTTACAATGACTAAGTAACCCATTAACTGGTTCATCTTTGGAACGTGACAGGAAACCGGAGCCACCAGAGGAAATGCACGTGCTCATGGGAAGGAACGTACAAACTTCTTACAGACTGCGTCAGAATTGAACTCTGAACTCTGATGCACTAGCGTTTCATTAACCGCTTTGTTACCGTTGTGCCCCCTGACCTAATCTGGTATATTTAAAAGCTCGTGTGTTAATGATCCTTTTGGTATGATACAGCATTCTGTAGACCTTTAATAAACTATGATTGGTGTCTGGTCCCAGTTAAATCAGCTGGTGATAGACAGAGTGGCGATTAGCAAATGCAATCGGCCTCTGTATGCTTTGGTGTGGCACTGCATTCTGCAGACAATGATTGGTGTCTGGTCTCGGTTAAGTTGGCTGTTGATAGTCAGAGTGGTGGTTAGGAAATGCAATTGGCCCTTGTGCTGGCAAAACCCCCCAAGCTAAAAGGAGAGAAGCTAATCATTGCTTCCAAGCTAAATCTCGGCAATACTGGCCATTATACCTGCACATTAGTCAGGAGCTGGTGAGATACCGGCTTATGAATTAATCACTGCAGGTGGTGGGATCTGGGTCGTTAAACAAAACTGCTTTAATGATGCTACACAAGTCAAAACTTTAGAGTTAGCAGCTTTGTTACAGGAGTTCTGAGAAGTGCACTGAGAACAGGGACTATCTGATAAGCTCCGTTTCACATCGAAATCAGCACTCTTAACAATGGTAAAAACCCAATGGGTTTTTTCCTCACTTTTTTCTTGCTTTAGTAGGGTTTTTTTTCTTCTCTTTTTTTTGTGTCACCATATTTTTCAATCCCTCATATTGTTCTTCATCATGACAGTAGAGGAGGCATTTCAGAATGGGAATGGGAAGTGGAATTAATGTGGTTGATCACCGGGAAATCCCGATTGCTGCGGACAGAGCGAAGATATGTATTTCTATAGATTTCCAGCATCAGCTGTTGCATCAGGTCAACATTGTCCCAGCGCCTATCATGAGAGAATGTGTGAATTTGTCTTCAATTACAAAGAAGTGAAAAGCTGACAATGGTTCAGTGTGCAGGCAAACTATATGTAGGTGGGAAGTGTTTAACAGGAAGTTGTCCCACATGCCCACTCTGGTTAGTACTGGACTCATTGAGTTGAGCTGATCTCACCCAGAAGATCAACAGAATCATTTAATGGTGGGTGGCGATGCACCAGATAGTGGTGCGACAAATCATAAACACATTAGAGATTCTGCAGATGCCGGAAATCCAGTGCAACAACACAGAGAATACTAGAGGGACTCAGCAGGTCAGCCAACATCGCTGAGAGAAATAAGCAGTTGCTGTTTTGGGCCGAGACCCTTGGAGCTACTGCCTCATGCTCCAGGGGCCAGGGATCTGGGTGCGGCCTGCGTAGGCCTTGAACGTGTTCGGCACGTCGGGTGTGGGATTCCATCAGGTCCTTGGGATTCTTCCCACATCCTAGAGTAGCTTTGACAGGTTAACTTGCTCCTTAGTGTAGGGAAGTGGCAAGTAAAAAAGATCAATGTGAGATTGAAGGACACATGAGGGGAAATAAAATGAAGGTGGTTGCCGTGATAGACAATAGGTGCAGAAGTAGACCATTCGGCCCTTCGAGCCTGCACCGCCATTTTGAGATCATGCCTGATCATCTTCTATCAATACCCGGTTCCTGCCTTGTCCCCATATCTCTTGATTCCCCTATCCATAAGATACCTATCTAGCTCCTTCTTGAAAGCATCCAGAGAATTGGCTTCCACTACCTTCCGAGGCAGTGCATTCCAGACCCCCACAACTCTGGGAGAAGAAGTTTTTCCTTAACTCTGTCCTAAATGACTTATTCTCAAACCATGCCCTCTGGTACTGGACTCTCCCAGCATCTGGAACATATTTCCTGCCTCTATCTTGTCCAATCCCTTAATAATCTTATATGTTGCAATCAGATCCCCTCTCAATCTCCTTAATTCCAGCGTGTACAAGCCCAGTCTCTCTAACCTCTCTGCGTAAGATAGTCCAGACATCCCAGGAATTAACATTGTGAATCTACGCTGCACTTCCTCTACAGCCAGGATGTCCTTCCTTAACCCTGGAGACCAAAACTGTACACAATACTCCAGGTGTGGTCTCACCAGGGCTCTGTACAAATGCAAGAGGATTTCCTTGCTCTTGTACTCAATTCCCTTTGTAATAAAGGCCAACATTCCATTAGCCTTCTTCACTGCCTGCTGCACTTGCTCATTCACCTTCAGTGACTGATGAACAAGGACTCCTAGATCTCTTTGTATTTCTCCCTTACCTAACTTTACACCGTTCAGATAATAATCTGCCTTCCTGTTCTTACTCCCAAAGTGGATAACCTCACACTTACTCACATTAAATGTCATCTGCCAAGTATCTGCCCACTCACCCAGCCTATCCAAGTCACCCTGAATTCTCCTAACATCCTCATCACATGTCACACTGCCACACAGCTTAGTATCATCAGCAAACTTGCTGATGTTATTCTCAATGCCTTCATCTAAATTGTTGACGTAAATCGTAAACAGCTGTGGTCCCCATACCGAGCCCTGTGGCACCCCACTAGTCACCACCTGCCATTCCGAGAAACACCCATTCACCACTACCCTTTGCTTTCTATCTGCCAACCAGTTTTCTATCCATGTCAATGTCTTCCCCACAATGCCATGAGCTTTGATTTTACCCACCAATCTCCTATGTGGGACCTTATCAAATGCCTTCTGAAAATTGAGGTACACTACATCCACTGGATCTCCCTTGTCTAACTTCCTGGTTACATCCTTGAAAAACTCCAAAAGATTAGTCAAGCATGATTTACCCTTGGTAAATCCATGCTGGCTCGGCCCAATCCTATCACTGCTATCTAGATATGCCACTATTTCATCTTTAATAATGGACTCTAGCATCTTCCCCACTACTGATGTTAGGCTGACAGGTCGATAGTTCTCTGTTTTCTCCCTCCCTCCTTTCTTAAAAAGTGGGATAACATTAGCCATTCTCCAATCCTCAGGAACTGATCCTGAATCTAAGGAACATTGGAAAATGATTACCATTGCATCCGCAATTTCCAGGGCCACCCCCTTTAGTACCCTAGGGTGCAGACCATCTGGACCTGGGGATTTGTCAGCCTTCAGTCCCATCAGTCTACTCATCACCATTTCCTTCCTAATGTCAATCTGTTTCATTTCCTCTGTTACCCTATGTCCTTGGCCCATCCATACATCTGGGAGATTGCTTGTGTCTTCCTTAGTGAAGACAGATCTAAAGTACTTATTAAATTCTTCTGCCATTTCTCTGTTTCCCATAACAATTTCACTCAATTCATTCTTCAAGGGCCCAACATTGTTCTTAACTATCTTCTTTCTCTTTACATACTTAAAAAAGCTTTTGCTATCCTCCTTTATATTCCTGGCTAGCTTGCGTTCGTACCTCATTTTTTTCTCCCCGTATTGCCTTTTTAGTTAAGTTCTGTTGTTCCTTAAAAATTTCCCAATCATCTGTCCTCCCACTCACCTTAGCTCTGTCGTACTTCCTTTTTTTTAATGCTATGCAATCTCTGACTTCCTTTGTCAACCACTGTGGCCCCTTTCCCCCCTTTGAATCCTTCCTTCTCCAGGGGATGAACTGATTCTGCACCTTGTGCATTATTCCCAAGAATACCTGCCATTGCTGTTCCACTGCCTTTTCTGCTAGGCTATCCGTCCAGTCAACTTTGGCCAGCTCCTCCCTCATGGCTCCATAGTCTCCTTCGTTCAACTGCAACACTGACACCTCCGAGCTGCCCTTATCCTTCTCAAATTGCAGATAAAAACTTATCATATTATGATCACTACCTCCTAATGGCTCCTTTACTTCAAGATCGCTTATCAAATCCTGTTCATTACATAACACTAAATCCAGAATAGCCTTGTCCCTGGTCAGCTCTCGTACAAGCTGTTCCAAGAATGCATCCCGTAGGCACTCTACAAACTCCCTATCCTGGGGTCCAGCACCAACCTGATTCTCCCAGTTCACCTGCATGTTGAAATCCCCCATAACTACTGCGACATTACCTTTGCCACATGCCAATGTTAACTCCCTATTCAACTTGCACCCAATATCCATGCTACTGTTTGGTGGCCTGTAGACAACACCCATTAGGGTCCTTTTGCCCTTACTGTTCCTCAGTTCTATCCACACAGACTCTACTTCTCCTGATCCTATGTCCCCCCTTGCAAAGGACTGAATCTCATTCCTCACCAACAGGGCCACCCCACCCCCTCTGCCCACATTTCTGTCCCTACGATAGCACGTGTACCCTTGTACATTCATTTCCCAGGTCTGATCTCCCTGCAGCCATGTCTCCGTTATCCCAACAACATCATAGTTACCCACTCGCACCCGAGCTTCAAGCCCATCCGCCTTATTTCTGACACCGTGCATTCAGATACAGAATTTTTAGCCCATTTCTCCTCTCTCTGCTTGAATCGCTGCCTATTGTGATTAACCCAGCTCCCCGAACTCCCATCGGGCTATACGCCCCTAGAATTTTGTTGTCCTTCCTAAATTTACTTATTCTTTCTGCACATTTACCTCCATGTTCCGTCAGACCATCCCTCTGTACATGTGTCCTCCTTATCACTTGTTCCGCCTCACCTTTCTCTACTACACACTTAATATTCCGGAACCGTGTAGTCCCCACCTGTCCTTTATTCTTCATCTCACTATCCTCTCTCACATTCTGGATCCCCGCTCCCTGCAAATTTAGTTTAAACCCCCCCAAGAAGCACTAGCAAACTTCCCTGCAAGAATGTTAGTACCGCTCCAGTTCAGGTGTAAACCGTCCCTTTGGAACAGATCCCACCTTCCCTGGAATAAAGCCCAATTATCTAAAAACCTGAAGCCCTCCCTCCTGCACCATCCTCTCAGCCACATATTAATCTGTATAATCTTTCTGTTCCTTGCCTCACTCGCACGTGGCACAGGTAGCAATCCTGAGATTTTTACCCTGGAGGTCCTGCTCTTCAGCTTCGCACCTAACTCCCTGAACTCCCTACGCAGGACCCCCTCACTCATCCTACCCACGTCATTGGTCCCTACATGGACCACAACATCTGGATTCTTGCCCTCCCTCTCGAGAATAACCTGCACCCGATCTGAGATGTCTCAGACCCCGGCACCAGGAAAGCAACATACCATCTGAGACTCCCGATCTTCCCCACAAAATCTCCTATCCGCCCCCCTGACTATAGAATCCCCTATCACTACCGCTCTCTTCTCCTCCCTCCTCCCCTTCCTAGTTGAGGGTCCAACCTCAGTGCCAGAGACAGGACCACTGCAACTTGTTCCTGGTAGGTCATCCCCACCAACAGTAGCCAAAACGGTATACTTATTGTTGATGGGAACGGCCACAGGGGTGCTCTGCTCTCTCTGTCTGCTCCCCCTGCCTCTCTTGACTGTCACCCATTAATATAATATGTGATATAAAGAGATATAAAGAGAGGGAGAACAGTTTGATAGGATTTTGATTCCCATTCTTCTACTGCCAAACTCAGGCTAGATAAGCAAGACCTCATATCATCCAACCTGATGGCATGAAAATTGATTTCTCTAACTTATGGTAATTTCTATCCACCCCCCCCCCCCCCCACCCCACCTCCCCTCGTTTCCCATTCCCCATTTAGGTTCTCATCTCACCCCTTCTTTTCTCCTCAAATGTTTCTCTGGTGGTCTCCCCTCCTTCCCTTTTGTCCATGATCCACTATCCTCTCCTATTAGAATCTTTCTTTATCAGTCTCTTACCTCTTCCATCCATTACCTTCCAGCCTCTTCCTTCATCCCCCTTCCCCCACCCAACTTCCTGTCCTGCTCCCCTGGTTTCAACTGTCACCTACCAGCTTGTGCTCCTCATCTTTGTTATCTTGGCTTCTTCCCCATTCCTCTCCCATTCTGATGAAGGGGCTTGGTCCAAAACATTGACTGCTTACCTCCCTCTGTAGATGCTGGCTGACTTGCTGCATTCCTCCAACATTTTGTGTGTGTGTTCCTCATTAATTTCAGCACCTGCAGAATCCCTCATGATTATGAGACTGATAGGATTGCTCTGTTGGGAGTTGGCAATAACTTGCTGGGATGAATGGCCTCTCTCTGCTTTGTAATCTTGCTCCTGATAACTATCTCTTAACACTACTGAAAACTCTTTGCATACAGGAGAAGAGTAATGGATTAACCTGCATACCCAGTATCACCCAGTAGCACTTAGTGTTTGAGAGGCTGGTGATGAAAAATATCAACTCCTGCCTGGGAAGGGACTTAGATCCAGACCAATTTGCCTACTGGAGCAACAGGTCCACAGCAGATGCTATTTCATTGGTTAATCACCAAGACCTGGAACATCTGGACAGTGAATGTATATACATCAGGATGCTCTTCATTAACTAAAGCTCAGCATTCAATGCTATCATCCTCTCAAAACTAATCAATGAGCTTCAAAACCTTGGCCTCAATACTTGTTCAATTTGATCCTCGATTTTCTCACTTGCAGACCTCAGTCAGTTCGGATTAGCAACAACATTTCCTCCAAGACCTCCATCATCACAGTTACTCCATGAGACTCTGTGCTTAGTTCCCTGTTCTCCTATTTTACAAGTATGACTGTGTGACTAAGCACAACTCCAATGCCAAATTCAGTTTGCTGATGACACCACCGTCATGGGCCAAATCAAAGTTGGTGGTGAATCAGTATATAGGAGTGGAATTGAAAATCTGGCTGAGTCGTGCCATAACAACAACCTCTTACTCAGTGTCAGTCAGACCAAAGAGCTGATTATTGGTTTCAGGAGAAGGAAACCAGAGAGCCATGAGTCAGTCCTCATTGGGAGATCAGAGGTGGAGAGGGTTAGTAACTTTAAATATCTCAGTATTATTTTACTGAACTGTCCTGGCCCCAACACATTAGTGCTGTTATGAAAAAAAAAACACAACAGTGCCTCTACTTCCTAAAGAATTTGTGGAGATTCAGCATGACATCTTGACAAACTTCTATAGATATGTCATGGAGAGTATATTGACTGGCTGCATCACAGCTTGGTATGGAAACACCAATGCCCTTGAATGGAAAATCCTACAAAAAGTAGTGGATATGTCCCAGTCCATCATGGGTAAAGCTCTCCCCACCACGGAGCACTTCTACATGAAATGCTGTTGCAGGAATGCAGCATCCATCACATTCATCATCAGGGATCCCCATTACCCAACACATGTTCTCTTCTGGCTAATGTCATCAGCAAGAAGGTACAGGAGCCTCAGGACTTGCACCACTAGGGTCAGGACCAATTACTACCCCTCAACCATCAGGCTCTGGAAACCAAAGGGGATGACTTCATTCCACTTCACTTGCCCCATCATTGAAATGTTCCCACAATCTAGGGACTCATTTTCAAGGATGCTTCATCTTAAGTTTTCAATATTTTTGCTTATTTCTTTCATTATTATTATTATTATTTTGCATTTGCACAATTTGTTATCTTCTACACTGTGGTTGAATACCCTAACTGGGCAGTCTTTTATTGATTCTGTTATGGTTTTTATTCTATAGGTTTATTGAGTGTGCCCCAAGAAAATGATCTCAAGGTTGTATATGGTGACACGTATGCATATTGATAATAAATTTACTTTGAACTTTGACCTTTGAACCCTGAGTTTATTTCACTGTTAATGTTTCAGCCATGAAGGTTAACAAGTTGGTTGAATGACTGGAGGATATTGGCACAGGTAAAGCACAAGACTCATTGTCTTCAAAGCAGACAGAAAAGAAATAAGAACAAGAGAACTCAAGAAAGTTGAGGAAAATAGGACCAAGAATCAACCATGACCCCTCACTATAATCATGGCTGATTTGCCCCAGGCCTCAACTTCCCATCTGTGCCAATTCCACATGGCCCACTATTTCTCTGTCTTTCAAAAAATTATCTACTTCCTCTTTAAATAGCCTAACAAAATGTCTCTGCAATCTAGAGAGATAAGATTCCAAATACTTACCACCAGCCTTGAGAAACAATTCCTACACCCCTCAGTTTTAAATGATAGCTCCATATCTTCTAATACAGCCATCCCCCCCCCCCCCCCCGCCCCCAAAATGGCTTCTGGTTGTACAGGTGTCTATAAATTGGTTTTATCCATAAATACACAAGAATCACTTGATATGGTAATTGTATCTCAGCAGTTTTGGCATCAGATGCACAGAATACAATTAAGAAAGAACAATTGCAAAATGGGGAGAGAGAGAGGAGACTAGTTCCGTTGTTTCACATACAAAATGGTGGAGGAATTCAGCAAGCCATGCAGCATCTAAACAGTCGATGTGATTTCCAGCATCTGCAGAATCTCTTGTGTTTGCAAGAAGGAATATCTGTATGTGCAACAGACATTGAATTTAGTAAGACTACGGGAGCTCACTCACTGATATGGTGCCCATAGGTCGGGCGTTCTTAACTAGATGGTTGCCTGTATGTTCCTTCATTAGACTAGTTGAATCATCTACCTATCAACCTATAGAAACATTTCAACATCTACCCCGTCATGTCTCTAGAGTCTTTTGCATCCCTCATCCCTCATTTTCTAAACTCCAAGGAATTCAGATCAAACTTTATCAGATATTCATGATAGGACAACCCATCGTATGAAGAAACGGCTGAGTTAATCTCTTCTATACTGCCCCCGATGCTAGTATAGTCTTTTAAGAAAAGAGAATATAACTGTATGCTGGGCAGCCTCATCAAAACCTTGCACAATTGTGACCATACATTACTATTTTAAAATTTCACACTTTACAATAATGACCTTTATAGGTCTTTCTAATTACAGAGTGTAATATCATCGCCCTGCCTTTTTGTGCATCATGTATAGAAAAGCCACTTTCCATTTCTACTCAACTCATTTCCAATGTCCTTCTATTTTTTTTCTGCCTAAGTGCCTGGCCTAACACTTTTCTACACTAAACTCCGTTTTTCATTTTTTTAACACATTCAATAAAGAGACGTATTTTCCTGAAGTATACACTCCCAGGCACTGCAGAGCAACCAGACAGAATAAGCAGCAGTTTGGAAAAATAATTTCTCAAAATCTTCCAAAGAAATATAGAGTCTTACCTTTTAACAGCATTGATGTTACACTTGCAAATTGATGCAAATATTGGACTGGAACATACTGTTCTACATTAATTACTATTTAAAAATGATACAATAGAGAAGAGACTGGCATTAAATGACGGGCATGACAAGTACCAGTCAATGGGATGGCACAGGCGGAGCGAGAGCCAATTAAAATCGTTATATATTTTAAATTTGCTTCATTTGTGCACAATAGATGTTGTTTTTTTAAATATAAAAGTCTGTTTCTATGGTAATAGGGCATTCGCTATCCAATCACGATCCCTTTAGAAGATTTTCTCCTTTTCTGTACAGCTTTTACTTAAGATACTCCAGAGACTGATGAACTCTTGAACTTTTTAATATCTGTCTGTCTCAGTGAAACAAACTGATTGGCAAACAGTCATTTCAGCTCTAACCTGTGCTGTTCACTAGAATGTTCCCACACATTTGCACCATCGTCCAAGGGCAGTTCTTAATCAGCACAGGAAGTGGTATAAACCTTTGCAGAGGCCACAAACCATTCCCTTTAAAGACTGAACATGTTGAAGATGTTCCCACACCATGAAGTGAAACAAGAAAATTGCGTGCAACGATCTGCTGTCTGCAATCAATGTGAAACATCAGCTTAGCAGTTACTGGAGGCATCTGTCTGTTGAATATACAAAACGCCATAATACTTTTTATGTGCATTTCTAATACATTTGTTTCAGTTGCTGTAAGAAAAAATACTTTACAATATGGGGAAAAGCATGTAATGATGAATTAAATGCTGAAAAATTTGTAAATACTCAGCAAGTCAGACAGCATCCACAGAGATTGAAACTGATAAGGCTTCATCTCTGTTTGAATAAAAGTTAAATGTTAAATCTCCACAAAATATTTCTCAAACCACAGATGCTGTGTGATCTGCCGTTCTTTCCAGCCACTAAAGAAAAACTTTTTCGGATATCCAGGATCCAAAGTTTTTTATTTTCAAAGGAAGGCTTATTAATGGGATTTCTGGGTTGGCATGCTCAGCTCTTCACAATGCTTGGATAGAAAGGTAAACTTGCTAGTGAGGAAAGTAAGGTGTGAGGAGAATGCAAATTTGATTGCAAAATAATATGGAGAGGTTAAGTGAGCAGGCAAGCTTTTGTGAGGTGGGTACAATGTGGGGAAATGTGAGATTACCCACTTTGCAAAGGAAAGCTTGCAATAACTGTGGGATATTGTTTAAACGGATGAGACCAGGAATGCTGCAGGAGACAGGAACCTGGCTGTCCTTGTACATGATGCACAGAGAGTTAATATGCAGTTACAACAAGTTATTAGGAAGACAAATGGAATTTTAGCCCTTATTGAGAAGGGTTATTTCATATTGCAAAATATGAAAGTTGACTAGAATTGTTGTAACTGAACAGGTTGTTGGTAAGACTGCATGCATTAGTTTCAGTTACTCTATTTAGCCTGAGGTATACTCATATTGGAAAGAGCTTGGAAAAGATTCATGACATTCATTTCTGTTTTAAGGCATTGAGCAGGCAGGACTGATACAATGGAGCTTGGAACAGTAAGAGAAACACATACAGTACTTTCCTTTGGAATATGCATGATTCAGAAGGGACTTTGCAAGGTAGATGTTGAAATGATATTTCCCCTATGGGGCTCTCCAGACTAAGAGGATAACATGTTACCCACTCGAGATGGAGACAGGGAGCAAGCTAATCTCCTACACGATTGTGAATCTCTGAAGTTTCTAACCTGAAGGATGGGTCATTGAGCATACTGAAGGCTGATCAGAAGACATTCTTTAGAAGAGTCAATAATTACAGGAAAAAATGGAACAGAGGCCAATATCACATTGCTCTGACATTATTAAATGGCAGAGCTGGCTGAGGGGATAATTTGGCTCCTTCTGCTCATCTTTATTATGTTCTTATGTTCTGAAAGTAACAATAGCTAATACTCCAGTAGAACGAAAAGAAAAGGAGTTATTTCCCCATCAGCGATTGACTAGTAGGTATTTGTATAAAGAGTTATGTAGCTATAAAATAGGACAAAGGTAGGACAAAGTCAGCATGGCTTCCTTAAGGGAAAACCTTGCCTGACAAAACTGTTGGAATTCTTTGAAGAGATTACAAGTAGGATCAATAAAGGGGATGTAGTGGATGTTGTATATTTGGACTTTCAGAAAGCCTTTGACAAATTGCCACACATGAGGCTGCTTACCAAGTTAAGAGCCTATGCTATTACAGGAAAGTTATTAACATGTTCTGAGCATTGGCTGATTGGTAGGAGGCAGTGAGTGGGAATAAAAGGATCCTTATCTGGTTGGCTGCCTGTGACTAGTGGTGTTCTGCAGGGGTTAGTGTTGGGACCGCTTCTTTTCATGCTGTATATCAATGGCTTAGATGATGGAATAGATGGTTTTGTTGCCAAGTTTGCAGATGATACAAAGGTTGGTGGAGGAGCAGGTAGTGTTGAGGAAACAGGTAGGCTGCAGAAGGACTTAGACAGATTAGGTGAGTGGGTAAGAAAGTGGAAAATCAAATACTATGTTGGAAAATGCATGGTCATGCATTTTGGTAGTAGAAATAAATGTGCAGACTATTTTCTAAATGGGGAGAAAATCCAAAAATCTGAGATGCAAAGGGACTTGGGAGGCCTTGTGCAGAACACTCTAAAGGTTAACTTGCAGGTTGAGTCGGTGGTGAGGAAGGCAAACGCAATGTTAGCATTTATTTCAAGAGATCTAGAATACAGGAGCAGGTATGTGATTCCGAGGCTTTATAAGGCATTGGTGAAGTCTCACCTTGAGTATTGTGAGCAGTTTTGGGCTCAACAGATAAGAAAAGAGGAGGATATCCTGAGGCTGGCCTTGGAAAGGATTCAGAGGAGGTTCACAAGGATGATTCTGGGAATGTAAGGGTTCATATGAGGAACGCTTGATGGCTGTGGCTCTGTACTTGCTGAAATTTAGAAGGGATCTCATTGAAACCTTTCAAATGTTGAAAGGCCTAGGCAGAGTAGATGTGGAAAGGATGTTTCTCATGTTGGGACAGTCTCGGGCAAGAGGCCACAGCCTCAGGATAGAGGGGTGTCCATTTAAAACAGAGATGTGGAGAAATTTCTTTAACCAGATGGTGGTAAATTTGTGGAATTTGTTACCACGGGCTGCTCTGGAGGCCAGGTCATTGGGTATATTTAAGGCAGAGATTGATAGGTTCTTGATTGGACATGGCATCAAAGGTTATAGGGAGAAGGTTGGGGAATGGGGTTGAGGAGGGGAAGAAACGATCAGCCACGATTGAATGGTGGAGCAGACTTGATGGGCCAAATGGTCTCATTCTGCTTCTATGTATTATGGTCGTATGGTCTTATATGCTGGCTCATGAAATGCAGCGAATGTGCAGGTACAGAGTACAATGGAAAAGGCAAGATATGTGTTAGCTCTTATTACAAGGAGATTGGATACAAATGCAAAGAAGACAGACTGAAATAGAATAAGGTTTTAGTGAGATCACAACAAGATTACTGTACCTAAATATGGGCACATGCCTACACAACATCTTTTATTGGATTGGTGGCTGGATGAGATAGTTTTCATTGATATGAGACAATGTTTGCTTACCCATACTGATTGGAACTGAGAAGAATGGGAGGTGGTGTCATTGTGATAGACCATACTCTTGAAGACTTCTCTGAGGATTGTCACCTTATCATAGCGGAAGGGCTTGTGAGTTTCTGAGATCCAAGGAACGATGCTATCTAGACCTTATCTGCTGGTAGGGTCACCCGTGCCGGAAAGGTCAAGGGGGAGGATGCAGACAGAGAGCAATCCAACCAAGAACTCAGTGGTGGATCTGGCAGAAGATAATGACAGATGACAATGGCAGTGAGGGCAGAGGAATGTTGCAACAGTGAAGGGTCCCCAGTCATATGCCATTGGTCCCTGTGACCCATGAAGAACCTTGTGGTGGTTGCCTGTGAATCAGCTTCCCTTCCTTAAACAAAGTCATGAAGAGGCATTCTCCTCAGGAGGATATCATACTCGCCTTGAGTGATTACTCTATTATTACTAGTACACTTGAAGGCTAATTGGAAGGAATTTGAGATGCAATTTCTTCATGATGGGAAGTGTGTGCATTAGTGCTGGGGTAGGACAAAAGGAGAAGAAATTACTTTACCAGAGAAATTTGTAAATCTTTGGAAACAATCCTCTGGAAGGCTGGAGATGCTCATTCACAGGGCACAATCAAGGTTGAGATCAATCATGTTTCATTTGTTACTGAGGAAGTCAAGGGCCATGATGATTAGGGAGGAGGTTGACTTGAGTTAGATTGGTGATGTACAACTTACTGAGTAGTGTCAGACTGGCAAAATAAAACACTTCCTGTGACCACTCATAGAAGCAAATTTTATTCTAACCATCTGTAACCAGATACTGATAAATTTAGTTATATGTATGCAGCAACAAAATTCACAGGTGCTAAAGCCATAGAGTCATAGAAAAGTACAGCACAGAAATAGGCCCTTTGGCCCATCTAGTCTGTGTTGAATCATTGCCTAGTTGCATCGCCCTGCTCCCAGACTACAGCCATCCAATCCTTAGTATCCATGCACCTATTCCAAACTTCTCGTAAACATTGAAATCAAGCTTGTATGCACCACTTACACTGGCAACTCACATCACACTTTCATGACCCTCTGAGTGTCACAATGTGGGGGCAAGGGTGCTGGGGGAGGACCCAAATGCAGGACACAAAAAACTGTTTTGTGGGGTTAACCAAATAGACTTTATTACTAGTTACAAGGAGAGCCGTGACGTAAGAATAGAAAAGAGAGAAATCAAGGAGAGCAAAGTGGAAACAGGAATAGGCGTGATGGATAAGGACTCAGGCCCTGGACTAGGCCGGGACTCAGAGTCTGGGCTAGGAGTTGGAGTTCGGGGATCGGAGCCAGGATTCGGAGCTCGAGGATCAGAGCCAGGACTCGGAACACGGACCTTGGAGCCTGGACTCAGAACACAGACCATGGATCCTGGACTTGATACTGGAACCTCGGAGCCTGGACTTGATACTCAAACACAGGATATAGAACACTGAGCCGGGACTCCTCCTTAGACACAAGGCATGGAGCCAGGTCTCTTCTTATTCACGGGACAGACTCAGACACAGGACTGAGCCGGGAATCCTCCTTAGTCACAGGACGGAGTTGGGACTCTTCTTGACACAGGGCCAGGACCCCTTTTAAACACAGGACACGGATATGGAGACCACACAACAATAGACGGTACTATAACTGGGCACAAGTCCGCTCCAAGCAGTGGTGAGCTCCTGACTCACCCTGGCGGGTTAACCTTGCCCAGACCTGCTCTGGCAAGGGAAGTCGGCTTGCTGGCACTTGCTTCGGGAGGAGACTTGGCTCGCTCCGGCATGAAACTTAGTTGGCTCCGGCTAGATGACTTTGGCTCGCACTAGCTTCGGTGACTTCGTTAACACTCTCGCACCAAACGGCTGAAGCCGGAGACTTATAAACTGCCAGTTCGGTCGAGAGTAAATTGCCTTTAATCACCAAGCCCGAGGGACACGGGAAAACAGGGAATTAAAGGGAAACAAGGAGTCAACGGTCCAGATTGTAACACAAAAAGGTAAATTTAAAGGGAACCCAATCCGGACCATGACACTGAGTGAAGAAGTTTCTCCTCATGTTCCCTTTAAACTTTTCAACTTTCACCCTTAGCTCATATCCTCTCATTGTAGTCCCACTCAACCTCATTGGAAAAACCCTGCTTGCATTTACCCTATCAATGCCCCTCATATTTTATATCTCTCTATTAAATCTCCCCTCTGTCTTCTATGTTCCAAGGAATAAAGTGCTAACTTATTCAATCTTTCCATATAACTCAGCTCCTCCAGACCCAGCAACTCTTTCAACCTTATTTACACCTTTACTGTAGGTAGGTGACCAAAACTGCATACAATACTCTAAATTAGGTCACAATGTCTTATACAACATAACATCCCATCTCCTGTACTCAGTACTTTGATTTATGATGGCTAATGTGCCAAAAGCTTTCTTTACGACCTTATCTACCTGTGCCTCCACTTTCAATGACTTATGGACCTGTATTCCCAGATCCCTTTGTTCTACCACTCTCCTCAGTGTCCTTCCATTCACTGTATAAGACCTACTGAAATACAACACCCCGCACTTGTCTGCATTAATTTCCATCTGCCATTTTTCAGCCCATTTTCACAGCTGGTCCAGATCGCACTGCAAGTTTTGATAATCTTCCTCGCTGTCCACTACACCCCCAATCTTGGTGTCATTCACTAATTTGCTGAACCAGTTTACATACAATTTGTGAAATTTAAAGTGCTCAGTACTTTACAAATTAAATTACATTTTAATTAATAGAATGGTAAAATACTAGATCTCTTGTATTCTCTGCTCTCTGCAATAACAATTCCCCTTACCAAGTCTCTGCCACGTGTTCCAGCTCCCTATAGCCATTCACAAATTAACAATGGAAACCTTTAATGTCCTACAGAACTCTGAGGCTGACCAAGGTCTGTGCATCATATTTTCACTATATCCGAGCCTTCAGTTAATTGGACCACTCAAGTAAAAATTCCTGACCTGACAAGGACATCATGCAGTTGTGTATTCAGGTGATCAAGACACAAGCAAACTTGGCAGAGCGGTATTGAGTATGAGCTGGCACAGATATAGAGCACTAGCCATGAGTTAGAATGGCAGAGTACGGCTTAGCGAGCCTTACATACCATGTCAGCTTCTGTTTTGTTAAAATGCTCTTCTTTATAATTTATGGGGCAAAAGTTTCCTTAACTCATCTATCTTTCATTGTTTGCTTACCACAGCAAAGGTAAACTTCTTAGAGGTTGTTATTACAAACAATTCAAGTGGTAGAGGTCCCATTGAACCTCTTGGCCCATTGCCATCTCAACAACCACTTTCCTCTGCTACACTGCCTGTTGCAATTCTTCTAATATTGATTAGATAAATGCAAACTCAAATTGGCTGCAATATCTGTGGTACTGTTCATTATAAGAAGATGGGAACAAAACCTGGGAGCAGAGCTTTTTGATAGAGAATTCTCTTTGATTCAGTTTGTACATAGAAATGATTTCATTCTCCTATGGTATGATTGTTTTTCCCAAGGTGAAAATGGCTCATTCGAGGGGACATAATGTTAAGGTGTTTAGAGGAAAGTATAGGACTGATGTCAGAGGTAGTTTTTATTTACACAGCGAGTGGTAGATGCATGGAATGTGTAGCCAGAGGTGGTGGTAGAGGCAACTGCATTGGAGACATTTAGAAAGCTCTTCAATAGGTTCATGGATGAAAGAAAAATGGAGAGCTATGTAGAAAGGAAGGATTAGATTAATATTAGAGTAGGCTAAAAGGTCAGCACAATATTGTGGGCTGAAGGGCCTCTACTGTGCTGAACAGTTCTCTGTTTCTAGCTTCCACTTTGACATTGAACATCTGCTCACATGACTTTCCAATTAAGAGGTACGTATCATAGAGTTATAGATTATGTAGCTCCACAACTCAGAGTTGGCCCTTTGGCCCATCAAGCTCATGTCGATTTTTCTGTCCATCTACACCAATGGTTCCCAAACCCTTTTGGGTTACTGCCCCCTTGGCTCCCAGAGCTCTCCCTTTCTGGTCATTCATAAAAAACTTTAAAAACATTATTTATGATGCACAGTGAAAGAAAACAGGAACTGCAAATTCAAAGCAGTGAAAATAATTGCAAAGTTATTCAAAACTATTCAAAGCTACAAATAAAATTATTTCTTTATTTAATTGCAGTAAAAACTATTTTCAGCAACAATTTTGGAATGCACATAAATAGTCCAAATATTCACTACTTCATTGCTTTTTCGCCCTTCAATGAGATGGATGGGCTTGGTGTCGTGATACGTGTGCTCGGACATATTCTGGACTTAGGGTGTATTCCAGAATATTACCTTCAGCATCTAACTTCTGCAAACAATCCATATACCTGAACATGGACTGTAGATGAAATTTAAAATGCAGCTCTGGATAATAGGTTCCGAGAGCTGTGAACAGTAGTTAATTTAAAAAAAACAAACAAAGCTGATTTATATTCATTTTGGGTGTCTGGAGTGTGGGTGCAAAGAAGGAGGTGAAAAAGTTATATGTATTTCAAAGAAAGCATTGTAGATGCATTGTAAATTTAGAATTGTCTTTTGATCTTTAGCATTTAAAATGCGATGTAATATTGGTTCAAACAGGCCTTTTCCTTCAGAGTGTGTCTCATCTTGTTGAATAAAAGACTACTTTACATCTACCAGCTATGTCTGTCCAGTGACTTCATTCACATTACAACAATGAGCTTTTCAACATTAGACTGAATATCACTCAGAAGGTGTGACCAGGTTCGGATATGGCCCAAGTGCAGAGTGAGAGGCACTGAAGCGGGTCGATAATTCATAGACTTTAATATGAACAGTGTTAAAGGGAAAATAAAACAATAAACACTAGGCCAAACAGGGCCGTTAATTAAAACTCTCAAAAGGAAAACAAAGCCTACACTGCGGCTGAAAAGAACATCTAAACATTAAACGAATACCGCTAGTCTTCAGAGTCAGTTGACTTGAAAGTCCGAGATCTCAGGGAAAGCCGAATGCAAACAGTAGCAAAGCTCTGTCCAAGTCTACGACGACAAGCCTGGAATTAAATACTATTACGATTAAATAATAATTAGCTGACACATGCAAATTCACAAGCGCAATTGCTGTATCTACTGAGCTGCTGAATCCGTGGTTGTGACATAAGGAGTCTCAGATCCCCACGTTCAGTATCTTGCAACCTGTTCCTTTGCTTTGGCGGAAGTTGGGTGACTGCACTGAAACATAGCTGTACTAAATATGATGTTGGAAAGGGAATAAAGAACATCTCGACTTTTTCAAATAGTGCAGGATAGTGTTCAGAGATTTCTTTCTGCAACCAAACATCTGATATGATTTTTTTTTAACCTCGGCTTCAGCCCAAAGTCATTTTGCAGTGAAATAATTTCTTCTTCCATCCTTGATGTTAATTCCCCATTACAAGTGTTCAGGAATGGATTTATTACCCAATATGGATTTTGGATCGAAAGAAGATCCTGAAATCTCTCTGACATGTCTTTATGCAGCTCGCTCAGGTGGGCACAGTATACTTGAACATCATCATCTGGTATTCTTTCTTTCTCTTCCAACTCTGAGAAGCTTAGAAATTGGAAAAGACCATGACAGCCAAAGTTATAAATGCATTGAGTTAACTTTGACAGAAATGCAGAGAGGACTGATTTAAATTTTATAATATTCACATCATTCCCTTGCAACTGATTTGATTACACTTTGCAAATAATTCTGGCAAATAAGCAAGGTCATTCCTAATATTCTTGAGTTGATTACTGAAAGAAGCATTTGAGTTTTCAAATAATTTTGTCACCATTTCAAAAAATGCATGAAAGCATCTCAGACAGTTTCCTTTTGAGAGCCATCTGATTTCTGTGTGCAACAGCAAGCATTCAAACTCTTCACTCAGATCATTCACTCAAAATAGTCATGTATTGAGAGCAAGGGATGATCTTATTAACTGCTCTGATATCTGTATGTAATGATATGGGCAGCTGATCACTTAGGTTTATTGTGAAAAGATGTTGTCTGTGAATTACACAATGATTGGTGAATATGTTAGGTTCAGTTCTTTCTCAAGGAAGTAATAACCCAGTGGTGTTGGCCTGTCATTGACGGTGCCCCATTTATTGCACAATCAAGAATGTTGGTGAGCGGAATCTCATTCTCTTTGAAAAATTACTCAAGGCTCCAAAATATTGACTCCCACTTCATATCTGTCTCCAGTACCCTTGCAAATAAAAACATGCTTTCATCTTTTCTGGAGCGAACATAACTAAGAAGCAACAATTTATTGCCTGGAAAAGTTGACTAATCCAACCGCAGAGAAAATTCTGTTGTCCTTAGTATGTTGTGCATTCCACATGTCTTCCATGTTCTCAGATATTTCATCTATTCATCTTTGAACAGAGTTGTCACTGGGTGGAATTGATTCAATTATTTGATCTGGTGACTTATGCAAAACTGTACTCTGAATCTCTCTTACAGCTGGTGTAACGCCCTGGTTAAGATTTCTAATGCTGTGCTGTAGGTATTTCATTTCATCAGTTGTCTGCAAAAGAAATGTGTCCTGCTGGTAGAATTTTGGCTAAGATAAGCTTCGGCTAAGATGTTCAACTTCAGAATGTTGTGTCAGCCAATCAGGATGGTGGGATCTGGGGAAAGTGCTAGAGAGAGTGGGGCAGAGAGAGGTTTGTGACTAACAGTAGTCCGGTTTGGAGTCTTTTTGGATGGAGCTGGCGGAGGTCAGGTGGGAAGATGCCTCTGAACACCATGGGAAGGAGAGCCCCTGTTGCATGAAGTACTTTGTGCAGATGAATAGCTCCAAGGAGGAGGGCTAGTACTCCTGAGAGAGACCCAGTTTGCTCGTGATGAGCTTCAAGAGGTGTCGGATAGTGGCTGGTGCTTTCACACAGATCATGGGTTTGGCTCCACGAGTAACGTTTATACGTGGCTTTGGAAGATACGAGCTCCAATGTCATTGCACATTTAGACTGGTTTAACTGTAATGGGCCCCTTTATTATTTTTCTTTCTTTCTTTTCTCTTAATAACTGTTTGACAAAGCTAAAATTAATAAATGTACTTTCTTTATAATATTATGTGGTATATGATCCATTATTTCTTGCCGAACGATAATTGTGCACAGGCAGTGTTCACACATCATTCGCTCAAATCGACGTTTCTTTAATTGGAACATCATGACACTCCTGTTTGACTGAGCCCCAAATCATACCATCCCTAGACAAATATTATTTATGAAAGGTGGCATTCTCACCGTGGAGACAGCTATTGCATACGAGCGCGGTGAGGGGGCCTCATTGGCAAAATCAGTTCTTCTACATTTTTATGGAGCTTTCCAGATATAGCAATGAGCAAAAAACTGTTGTATGAAGCATGCATATCATTTCTGCTTTGTTGTGAAATATGCTTTGAAATGTTTTCCATTTTTGAAAGCTTTCACGAAGTGATTGAAAATAAGCCAAGCTCTTATTTGCTTTATCAGAGTGTATTCTTTTCAAATGGTCAAGGAACTTGGACGATTTTATTGCATCATTTGAAAAAACTTCTTCACACTATGGACACATTGACTGCTGTTGATTGCTTGGTGCTGGTAGAAATCCATATGTCAGATACTTCACACTGCACTGTCTACACTTCCTTTTGTTTGGTCTGCTTCTGCCATTTTTGTTGCGGATCAATAATCATAGTCAATCACCTATTGTTTAAGCCCAACCTCAAGCGCTGCAATCAATAAAGGGGAAAATTATGATGTCATCATAGCTCAGGCAAAACCTGACTCTCTGCCTGAAGAGGGGCAGTGATATCTCCGTCGGGCCGTGAGCTAGAGAAATGTAGCTTAATCTGTTCTTCAATAGATTTGACACTGTGGCCCCTGCCCATCCCCCACATGATTCATCTGTTGTCGGCCCCCAACCAACACATACTCCACTCTCCCCTCCTACCCCTCCTCACAGCCCCCCACCCTGCTCTCATGACTACATCCCTCCCTCACCTGAAACCACCACAGTGGGCTTCACAGCTGAGCAGGTGAGAAGACAGCTGAAACGTCTCCACCCAAGCAAGGCTGCAGGCCCGGATGGTTTCAGCCCCTGGGTGCTCAAAGCCTGTGCCCCCCAGCTATGTGGAGTACTTCACCATGTCTTCAACCTGAGCCTGAGTCTCCAGAGGGTTCCTGTGCTGTGGAAGATGTCCTGCCTCATTCCTGTACTGAAGTCGTCGTGCCCCAGTGGCTCCAATGGCTACAGACCGGTGGCATTCACCTCCCACATCATGAAGACCCTGGAGAGACTTGTTCTAGAGCAGCTCCGGTCTATGGTTAGGCCACATTCAGACCCCATCCAGTTTGCCTACCAGCCCCAAGTAGGAGTTGAGGATGCCATCGTCTACCTGCTGAACCGTGTCTACGCCCACCTGGACAAGCCGGCGAGCACTGTGAGGGTCATGTTTTTTTACTTCTCCAGTGTGTTCAGCACCATCCACCCTGCTCTGCTGGGTGAGAAGCTGACAGTGATGCAGGTGGATGCTTCCCTAGTGTCATGGATTATTGATTACCTGACTGGCAGACTACAGTATGTGCGCTTGCAACACTGTGTGTCAGACAGAGTGGTCAGCAGCACTGGGGCTCCACAGGGGACTGTCCTGTCTCCCTTTCTCTTCACCATCTACACCTCGGACTTCAACTACAACACAGAGTCTTGCCATCTTCAGAAGTTTTCTGATGACTCTGCCATAGTTGGATGCATCAGTAGGGGAGATGAGGCTGAGTACAGGGCTACGGTGGGAAACTTTGTCACATGGTGCGAGCAGAATCATCTGCAGCTTAATGTGAAAAAGACTAAGGAGCTGGTGGTGGACCTGAGGAGGGCTAAGGCACCGGTGACCCCTGTTTCCATCCAAGGGGTCAGTGTGGACATAGTGGAGGATTACAAAAACCTGGGGATACGAATGGACAATAAACTGGACTGGTCAAAGAACACTGAGGCTGTCTACAAGAAGGGTCAGAGCCGTCTCTATTTCCTGAGGAGACTGAGGTCCTTTAACATCTGCCGGACGACGCTGAGGATGTTCTATGAGTCTGTGGTGGCCAGTGCTATCATGTTTGCTGTTGTGTGCTGGGGCAGCAGGCTGAGGATAGCAGACACCAACAGAATCAACAAACTCATTCATAAGGCCAGTGACGTTGTGGGGGTGGAACTGGACTCTCTGACGGTGGTGTCTGAAAAGAGGATGCTGTCCAAGTTGCATGCCATCTTGGACAATGACTCCCATCCACTCCATAATGTATTGGTTAGGCACAGGAGTTCATTCAGCCAGAGACTCATTCCACTGAGATGTAACACTGATTGTCATAGGAAGTCATTCCTGCCTGTGGCCATCAAACTTTACAACTCCTCCCTCGAAGTGTCAGACACCCTGAGCCAATAGGCTGGTCCTGGACTTATTTCCACTTGGCATGATTAACTTATTATTATTTAATTATTTGTGGTTTTATATTGCTATATTTCTTCACTATTCTTGGTTGGTGCGGCTGTAACGAAACCCAATTTCCCTCGGGATCAATAAAGTATGTCTGTCTGTCTGTAGTCAAGACCATTTGAAAGGGCAGATTCTGAGCTTTACCCCATTGAATGGAATTGCATCAATGAGTAATAAAGGTGTGGGAATATCTGGACTGCAGTAGTGAATGTGCAGTCCGGGATTTCTTCAGTCCAGATTTCTCAGGATAAGCCAAGTACAAAAATGTCACCTTGCTTTTCGACAACATTAACACGCCTCAAGCAAAGCCGAAGCAAATGCTGGGTTTGCAAGTGATGAGCTGATTACACGTACCTTGTAATCAACTGTGAGGTACTAAGGATCAAATTATAATAGTAATTTCTTAAATCAAGCGGTAACCCCTCAGCTATGGATGTCCCACCCCCTGCTACTGAGCACTCCCCACCACCCTTCATCAACCACTTGACAGTTTGGAAATGGATATCATCCATTTTGAGGTCCACTGATCAAACTCATCCCAATTGCTCAAATTAGGATCACATCCTTCTAAGCTTTAAAGCTGTATTTTTTGTGAAGCTAAACTGATAATGGCCTGATCAACCATGATCTTATTGAAAGGTGGAGCAGGCTTGACAGGCCAGAAAGGCCTAACCTGCTTCTTGTCCTTATGTTCTTATGATAGATGGGGAAGGGCTGGCATGATTTTGTATTCTCCTCATTTGAGGTAATGACCCAGTTTATGTGCTTCAAACCTTTGGAACAGGGTATGAATTTAAAACTGTTTGGTTGAAGGGCAAGACTGCAATCATTCAAGCAAGCCAAAACCTTTCAGTTCAATGAACATGAAAAGTTCAAATGAGCTAAAGGCTGGAACTGATGAAAAGAAGTTTCCCTATCATACATAGAATGACCACTAGAAGAATCAGCTCACAGGCAGAGGTAACAGGGGTAGATGTCAAATAACTTACAGCTTTGTAATTGAAATAACTAGATTAATTCACAATAGTTGAGCTGAGGTGAAGCAAATTATTCTTCGACCGTATTTTGTGACTTTAGTAGAAACAACACACACAAAATGCTGGTGGAACACAACAGGCCAGGCAGCATCTATAAGGAGAAGCACTGTCGACGTTTCGGGCCGAGACCCTTCGTCAGGACTAACTGAAAGGAAAGATAGTAAGAGATTTGAAAGTAGTGGGGGGAGGGGGAAATGCGAAATGATAGGACCAGAGGGAGATGGAGAACAGGCAGAGTGATGGGCGGAGAGAGAGAAAAAAACAAACAGCTAAATATGTCAGGGATGGGGTAAGAAGGGGAGAAGGGGCATTAATGGAAGTTAGAGAAGTCAATGTTCATGCCATCAGGTTGGAGGCTACCCAGCCGGTATATAAGGTGTTGTTCCTCCAACCTGAGTGTGGCTTCATCTTGACAGTAGAGGAGGCCATGAATAGACATATCAGAATGGGAATGGGACCGAGCGTAGGTGTTCAGAGAAAGGGTCTCCTGGTCTGCGTTGTGTCTCACCAATATATAAAAGGCCACACCGGGAGCACCGGACGCAGTATACCACACCAGCCGACTCACAGGTGAAGTGTCGCCTCACCTGGAAGGACTGTCTGGGGCCCTGAATGGTGGTGAGGGAGGAAGTGTAAGGGAAGGTGTAGCACTTGTTCCGCTTACAAGGATAAGTGCCAGGAGGGAGATCGGTGGGAAGGGATGGGGGGGGGGGGGGGGGGGGGGGACGAGTGGACAAGGGAGTCGCGTGTGGCCTTTTATATATTAGTGAGACCCGACGCAGACTGGGAGACCATTTCGCTGAACACCTACACTCTGTCCGCCAGAGAAAGCAGGATCTCCCAGTGGCCACACATTTTAATTCCACGTCCCATTCCCATTCTGATATGTCTATCCATGGCCTCCTCTACTGTCAAGATGAAGCCACACTCAGGTTGGAGAAACAACACCTTATATACTGGCTGGGTAGCCTCCAACCTGATGGCATGAACATTGACTTCTCTAACTTCCGTTAATGTCCCTCCTCCCCTTCTTACCCCATCCCTGATATATTTAGTTGTTTGCCTGTTCTCCATCTCCCTCTGGTGCTTCCCCCCCACCTTTCTTTCTCCCGAGGCCTCCCGTCCCATGATCCTTTCCCTTCTCCAGCTCTGTATCGCTTTCACCAATCACCTTTCCAGCTCTTAGCTTCATCCCACCCCCTCCGGTCTTCTATCATTTCGCATTTCCCCCTCCCCCCACTATTTTCAAATCTCTTACTACCTTTCCTTTCAGTTAGTCTTGACGAAGGGTCTCGGCCCGAAACGTCGACAGTGCTTCTCCTTATAGACGCTGCCTGGCCTGCTGCGTTCCACCAGCATTTTGTGTGTGCGTTGTTTGAATTTCCAACATCTGCAGATTTCCTCGTGTTTGGACTTTAATAGAAAGTCTGCTTTCTACAGTTGGCCAAGTTGTGATGGAGGGTAGGTATCAATGGTCGCTCTCAATGTCCTATCTCTGTGTGAAACTATCCTTATGCAGCTGGCATTTCCCAATCCCGAAGGACAGATTTCTCTGTTATTCTGCTTGATGTATTGGATGCTATGGGTATAACATAGTGAAGACTATTAAACTGGGAAGGTGAACTCCATCAGGGTACCCAGACTGATTTTACCATCTATTGAGCTTTAATGAAATAAATTAATTGCAATGTTTTGAACTTTCTAACCTGTTTCTTTTTAACTTTGGTCATTTTTTTTTACAAAACTATAACATTTATTCAAATGAATCAAAATGTGCTTTTGAAATCTGGCTCATCTCTGCATAATTCCATGTCAGATGGGGTTCTGATTAAACTGAACTGTCAATTTATTCATTCAACTTCAGCACCAACCTCTAAAGAGCTACATGATTCACCTTTACTTTCAATCTACATCAAAAACTATAAAGCAACACTCTATTTGATTTCACGTTGTGTCAGGATGCTGTTCATTGACTATAGCTTAGAGTTTAACACCATTATTCCCACAGTCCTGATCGATAAGCTCCAGAACCTGAGCCTCTGTACCTCTCTCTGCAATTGGATCCTCAGCTTCCTAACTGGAAGACCACAGTCTGTGCAGATTGGGAATCCTCAATGACAACACTGGCGTACCTCAGGGATGTGGCCTTAGCCCACTGCTCTACTCTCTCTACTTGGCTACCCATGACTACTTGGCTAGGTACTAGCCTCTGTAGTACCCAAGACTTCTTCAAGAGAAGTGCCTCAGAAAGGTGGTGTCCATTATAAAGGACCCCCATCACCCAAGACATACTCTCTTCTCACTGTTACTGTCAGGAAGGAGGTACAGAAGCCTGAAGGCACACACTGAATGATTTGAGGAACTGCTTCTTTCCCTCTGCCATCCAATTCCTAAATGGACATTGAACCCATGACACTACCTTACTTTTTAAAATATTAATTCTGTTGCTGCACTATTTTTAAGTTAACCATTTAATATACATGTACATACTGTAATTTATTTATTTATTTAATATTATCATATTTTGCATTGTACTGCTGCTGCTAAGTTAACAAATTTCACAACACATGTGTGGTGAACTACATATACCTGTCTGGACACGTCCCTCTGCTGACTGCTCCTGTGGCTCCTCCCACAGACCCCTGTATAAAGGCGGTTGGAGACACTGCTCCCCCCTCAGTCTCCAGGATGTTGTGTGGTCGTTTCTTGCAGCTAATAAAAGCCTGTCGTTTGCCTCCCATCTCTGAGAGTTATTGATGGTGCATCAATTTTATTAGCTGCAATTTTAAAACATGGAGAGCATTTTACGACCAGATAAATTGGACATTGATCCTCAAGCTCCTGAAGCAGCCATTGCCTTTGAACTCTGGCTTGCATGCTTCCAATCGTACCTGGAAGAGATTCCCATGACTGAGCCTGCTATCATGCGCAGAGTTCTCCTCTCCAGGATCAGTCCACGGGTATACTCCCTCATCAGAGACCTGCCGACCTACCAAGGGGCACTGGACACCCTCAAAAGACAGTACCTGCGGCTGGTGAACACCGTCTACACAGGACATCGCTTAGTGACACAGCAGCAGCGGGCCGGAGAGTCGAGCACTGAGTTTGTCCGAGCCCTACAGACACTTGTGCAGGCCTGCGACTGCAGGGGACTGACGGCGGAACAGCATGCGGAGCTCCTGGTACGAGATGCCTTCATTACGGGGATCAGGTCAGTGTACGTGCAACAGCGGCTGCTGGAAAATGTCGATCTTACCTTACAGTCGGCGATCGAGCTGGCCGACACGCTGGAGGCTGCTCTGCACGACGCTGACGCTGTCCAGCCGCGCGATCTCCCGTCGGCCCCGTGGACGCCGCAGACCCCGCAACCCATCGGCGAATCGACCACAGCTGCTGCCACTCACGAGTCCGTGAACTCCCCGCAACCCTCTGGCGAATCGACAACGACTGCTGCCAGTCGCAAGTCCGCGCAGTGTTACTTCTGCGGACTCGAAAAGCACCCCCAAAAATGCTGCCCAGCCCGAGAAGCTACCTGCTCCAGCTGCGGAAAGAAGGGCCATTTCGCCAAGGCCTGTAAGTCTAAACCACGAGCAGGGTCGGGCAGCGCCGCGTGCGAGGCATGGGGCGGCCATCTTTGTTGGCGCCACCTCGCCCCGCCTCCGACCCACGGGTGCTTACCGGACACCAAGACGGTGGTTCAACTCTGGCCTCCGTAACCCTTGACCAAAGCGCTCCGCACCAGCTCGCAAGGTCAATGATGGACATCCTGGTGGAGGGGCACAGGACTAGCTGCCTGTTTGACACGGGCAGCACTGAGAGTTTTATTCACCCGGACACAGTGCAACGCTGCGGACTCGTGACACGGCCGGTAAGCCTGAAGGTCACCATGGCTTCTGGGTCGCATTCCACAGACATCTGGGGGGGTAGTGTAGCGACATTGGTGGTGCAGGGCACAGAATATCGGGACTTTGCGTTACTGGTCATGCCTCAACTGTGTGCGCCTGTGCTATTGGGGCTCGACTTCCAGAGCCACCTGAAAAGTGTGACAATGGAGTATGACCGGTCCCTCCCACCAATCACTGTCAGAAATCCTCCGTTTTGTGGGGTTTCGTCATATACCCCGCTACTGACCACACGCACACACACACCGACCCGCACATCCCACCCAGCACCATGCCAACAGCTGCGCTACTGACACCACTTGCAGCCTCTCCACCCTCAAGATCCCTCCCCCACCGCTGTTCGCCAACCTGACCCCCGACTGTAAACCTGTGGCAACTAAAAGCAGGAGGTACAGCGCGGGGGACAGGGCCTTCATTAAGTCGGAGGTGCAGCGGCTGCTCAGGGAGGGGATCATTGAGCCAAGCACAAGTCCTTGGAGGGCCCAGCTGGTTGTTGTTCGGACCGGGCAGATAAATAGGATGGTCGTGGACTATAGCCAGACCATCAATAGGTTCACGCAGCTTGACGCGTACCCCCTACCCTGCATCGCGGATATGGTCAATCAGATAGCTCAGTACAAGGTGTACTCGACCATAGACCTGAAATCCGCTTACCATCAGCTCCCCATCCGCCCGGAGGACCGCCCCTACATCGCCTTCAAGGTGGGCGGCAGGCTCTATCACTTCCTGCGCGTCCCCTTCGGTGTCACGAATGGTGTCTCTGTCTTCCAGAGGGAATTGGACCGGATGGTGGACCAGTGCCAACTGAAAGCCACGTTCCCATACCTGGATAACATCACCATCTGCAGTCACGACTGGCAGGATCACGACACCAACCTCCAACGATTTTTCCAAGCGGCCAAAGCTCTTAACCTCACCTATAACAGGGACAAGTGTGTGGTTGGAACCACCCGACTTGCTCTTCTTTGGTATGTCGTGGAGAACGGGGTCATTGGCCCTGACCCCGACCGTATGCGCCCCCTGTTGGAACTCCCCCTTCCCACCACCCTCAGAGCCCTCAAAAGGTGCCTGGGCTTCTTTTCCTATTACGCCCAATGGGTCCCTCACTACGCAGACAAGGCCCGCCCCCTGGTCAAGTCCACCGCATTTCCCCTCTCTGCCGAGGCCTGCGTGGCCTTCAGCCGCATTAAAGGGGACATTGCCAAAGCAACGATGCATGCGGTGGACGAGACCATTCCCTTCCAAGTAGAGAGTGACGCCTCCGACTTTGCACTGGCTGCTACCCTCAATCAGGCAGGAAGGCCGGTAGCATTCTTCTCTCGTACCCTTCAAGGCCCTGAAATTCGGCACTCCGCGGTGGAGAAAGAAGCCCAGGCCATAGTGGAAGCTATTAGGCACTGGAGGCACTATCTCGCCAGCAAAAGGTTCACCTTGCTGACCGACCAGCGCTCAGTTGCGTTCATGTTTAGCAACCAACAGCGGGGCAAAATCAAAAATGATAAAATTTTGCGGTGGAGAATAGAACCCTCCACCTACAACTATGATATCCTGTACTGGCCTGGAAGGCTCAATGAGCCCCCTGATGCCCTATCCCGAGGAGCGTGTGCCGGCGCGCAGCTCAACCGGTTATACGCCCGCCATGCACATCTTTGCCACCCGGGGGTCACCCGATTTTACCATTTCGTGAAAGCCCGGAACCTGCCTTACTCCCTTGAGGACATCAGGACGATGACCAGGGACTGTCAAGTCTGCGCTGAGTGCAAACTGCACTTCTACCGTTCTGAAAAGGCACAACTTATCAAGGCCATCCGCCCCTTTGAGCGACTGAGTATCGACTTTAAGGGCCCCCTTCCCTCTACCGACCGCAATGTCTATTTTCTCAACATAATCGACGAATACTCGCGGTTCCCCTTTGCCATCCCCTGCCCCGATACCACTGCCACGTCCGTCATAAAAGCCCTGCGCCAGCTCTTCACTCTGTTTGGATATTCCTGCTATATCCACAGTGATAGAGGGTCCTTGTTTATGAGTGACGAGCTGTGCCAGTACCTGCTGGCTAGGGGCATTGCTACTAGTAGGACCACAAGCTATAATCCCCGGGAGAATGGACAGGTGGAGAGGGAGAATGCCACTGTGTGGAAGGCCACACTCTTAGCCCTTAAGTCAAAGGGGTTGCCAGTCTCTCGCTGGCAGGAGGTCCTCCCCGAGGCACTCCACTCCATCCGCTCCCTGTTAGGTACGTCCACCAATGCCACCCCTCATGAGTGACTCTTTTCTTTTCCCAGGAATTCTGCTACTGGGACCACCCTACCGGCTTGGCTGATGTCCCCAGGGCCATTGCTGCTTCGGAAACATGTGAGGAGCAATAAATACTCCCCGATGGTCGAGAGGGTTCACCTACTTCATGCGAACCCCCAGTTTGCCTACGTGGTCTTACCTGATGGGCGGGAGGACACGGTCTCCGTCCGCGACCTGGCACCCGCAGGAGCACCAGACCCCTACCCATGAGACACCGCGCACACCAAGCCCTACACAGACTCTTCACGACACTCCCATACCGGGCACCACACACACGCATGAGGGATTACTGACGCCTAATGGGCTGACACCTCAAGTCAGGCCGAAACCAGCACAACCACCGTCTCCGGTGCAATCACCACCAGTGCTACGTAGATCGCAGCGACAGATTCGACCACCTGATAGGCTTAACCTGTAATTGTAAGAAACTTTGCCCCATGGGGACTCTCTTTTAAAACAAAGGGGAGGGTGAATTTGGTGAACTACATATACCTGTCTGGACACGCCCCCCCCGCTGACTGCTCCTGTGGCTCCTCCCACAGACCCCTGTATAAAGGCGGTTGGAGGCACTGCTCCTCCCTCAGTCTCCAGGATGTTGTGTGGTCATTTCTTGCAGCTAATAAAAGCCTATCGTTTGCCTCCCGTCTCCGAGAGTTATTGATGGTGCATCAATATGCCAGTGATATTAAACCTGATTCTGATGGCACCTCACTGAAGACAGTGATATGAAGCCCTCCGTTGGTCAGGGTTGACCATGGATGTTGTGTCCCAGTTGACTATATGATACACAAGCCAAGGCAGGATGAGATGGGAGAGCAAGCTGTTTCCCATGTCTCAGGCCTCCCTCTCCATGCAGCGGATGAATCCGACTGAATGGCAGAGACCGATACAGTTTGGCGCCAGTGGCTTTGTAGCAGTTGCCCATCAGCATTGAAGTCAACGTAAGACTGGCTTAAGGACTCCAGCTCTGGATCTTTCCCTTGGGGTTTACTCTTGAAGCCTTCCCCATGAGTGGCCATAGCTGCAAGTCTGATCAGAGTTTTCCTTCTCCGAGACAAGCTGTCAACCACAGCTAACGAGACCTCTCTGCCCGAGGTGACGGGCTTTAAGGTGCCAGTAAATCGCCCCTGCCCCTTGTCCTGTCAGTAGAAACTGTTCCGCCAGGCTTGGTAACTAAGCCATACGTGAAGGCTGTAAGGTGCTGGACTTAGTTGTTAAATGTTATTTTGAGATGCCCACCGTTGGGAGGATTTAATAGGTAGTGGGAGCTTGTGTTAAATAGTTGGGTTGCTGGGCGACGAAACTCACTGAGCTGGAAGGGCCTGTTCTGCGCTGTATCTCTAAATGACTAAATAAGTAAACTACCATAGCATCCCGATTTTCAGACCTAGCTCTACTTCCTTAGGAGTTGGAGGAGATTCTAAAACTTTGACAAACTTCTATAGATGTATAGTGGAGAGTATATTGACAGGCTGCATCACAGCCTGGTAAGGAATCACAATGGAAAAAGGTAGTGAATATCACCCAGTCCATCAAGGGTAAAACACTCCCAACCACTGAGCACATTGACATGATACACTGTCACAGGAAAGCAGCATCCATCATCAGGGACCTCCACCACCCAGGTTATGCTGTCTTCTCACTCCTACCATCAGGAAGGAGATACAAGAGCCTCAGGACTCACACCACCATGTTCAGGAACAGTTTACTATCCCTCAACCATCAAGCTCTTGAACCAACAGGGATAACTTCACTCAACTGCACCTGCCCCATCATTGAAATGCTCTCATGATCAATGGACTCACTTCCAAGCACTTTTCATCTCATGTTCTTGGTATTTATTGTTTTGCTTACTTTTTATTATTGTTTCTTCTTTCTGTGTTTGCACAGTTTGTTGCCATGTGCTCTCTGGATGAATCTTACTTGGGCAGTCTTTCATTGATTCTGTTATGGTTATTATTCTATAGATTTATTGAGTATGCCCAAAAGAAAATGAATCTCAGGGTTGTATATAGTGACATATATGTACTTTGATCATAAATTTACCTTGAACTTCGAACTTTGAAGAGGTCACTTGGATGACTTAAATTACCCCAATCAATATACACCAGGTACAATTCTGGCTTAGTTCCGGACTGGCAGATTAACATTGCTTCATGATAGCCTGAAACTGACTTTACTTAAAGAAGAATGAATGGTTTGATTTGAATTCCTTCTCCAGTGATTCATGCTTGGGCACATTTCTCAGATACTGTGCTTTATCTTATTCAAGCAGTTAATCCTCATAAGCAAATAAGCAGAACATTTTAGCAAGCCGAACTACAAGAAAAGGTATTCTCATCAATATTTATTTTTAAATAACAGCCTTAAACTTCTCAGTTTGAATTTTTCTTTTGCTTCTCTGCTGAAGTGAGATTTCTGCATTAACTGAAGCATAATTGGTGGTTTTCAGTTTAACAGCTTTGGGTCGGTCCTCCCTGATGCATTCACCCTGCAATAATCAAAATGGCAGGACAGTGATTTAAGGTGTGACCTATTTCCCGTTTATTTTTACAAGAGCAGCTGCCGCAGTAAGACAGACGTTGCCACAAGATCTATGACTTAAATCACTAAGAATAAAAGGACAATGCTTTAACTCTTGCATCACAGTTCTGTTCTTTCTAAAAACAAAGGTATCATTAAATTTACTGTTCTCAGTCTATATCATGCAGAAACGGTGCAGACCAAAGAGTATGTATATGTAAGGGGTCTCTCTTAATAACCGGCCTTGAAATGCTAATTTTCACAGACTGCTGACTGGAAGTTTAGCAAGAAGGGGGAGAAAGATCTTTAAATCTTTACAAACCTTTGACAAAAGAAAGGAGACAGAGCCCATCTGTTCTCAAAGTTTAAAGATAGTTGGCAACAGACCCATGGGACCATGATCCAGCTATTGCAGAACAGGCTAATCAGAATAAATAAATGCTACAAAGATTGCAAAATAAAACTAAATCATCAAGGGAAAAAAAATGTATTGTATTTAGATAGCACCATTAACTTAGTGGCATCTCAAGGTGTTTTACAGGAGGGTTACCAAATTAATTTTAGCATCAAGTCACAAGGGAGGAAATATAAGCACAGGTGACCAGAAGTTTGAATAAAGAGTGCCTTAAAAGAGGTAAGAGAGTTGGATAGGTTTGGGGATAATTTTCTTGAATCAGAGTCAGAATCAGGTTGTTGATAGCTGAAGCAAAACGGTTAATGCTAGAATGTTTATATATGACCCAATTAAGTCCTGATAAAAGGTAGCCACTGACTTAATGTGTTAAATGTTGGATAATGTATGTAATGTGATCAAGACAGATACTCTAAAATGTGGAAGTGGAGGGACGTGTTAATAAATTTGCTGATGACACAAAGGTTGGGGGTGTTGTGGATAGTGTGGAGGGCTGTCAGAGGTTACAGGGGGACATTGATAGGATACAAAACTGGGCTGAGAAGTAGCTGATGGTGTTCAACCCAGATAAGTGTGAGGTGGTTTATTTTGGTAGGTCAAATATGATGGCAGAATATAGCATTAATGGTAAGACTCTTGGCAGTGTGGAGTATCAGAGGGATCTTGGGGTCCGAGTCCATAGGACACTTAAAGCTGCTGCACAAGTTGACTCTGTGGTTAAAAAGGCATACAGTGCATTGGCCTTCATCAATCGTGGGATTGAGTTTAAGAGCCGAGAGGTAATGTTGCAGCTAGATAGGACCCTGGTCAGGCCCCATTTGGAGTATTGTGCTCAGTTCTTGTCACCTCACTACAGGAAGGATGTGGAAGCCATAGAAAAGGTGCAGAGGAGATTTACAAGGATGTTGCCTGGATTGGGGAGCATGCTTATGAGAATAGGTTGAGTGAACTCAGCCTTTTCTCCTTGGAGCAACGGAGGATGAGAAGTGACCTGATAGAGGTGTATAAGATGATGAGAGGCATTGATCGTGTGGATAGTCAGAATCTTTTTCCCAGGGCTGAAAAGCTAACACGAGAGGAGACAGTTTTAAGGTGCTTGGAAGTAGGTACAGAGGAGATGTCAGGGGTAAGGTTTGTATACAGAGATTGGTGAGAGCGTGGAATGGACTGCCGGCAAAGGTATTGAAGGCGGATATGATAGGGTCTTTTAAGAGAATCCTGGACAGGTATATGAAGCTTAGAAAAATAGAGGGCTACGGGTAACTTTAGGTAATTTCTAAGTAAGTACATGGTCAGCACAGCATTGTGGCTGAAGGGCCTGTATTGTGCTGTAGGTTTTCAATGTTTCTATATATATTACAGGGTACATTTCAGAAAAGACATCAGAAATAATTCCACATATTTTCAGATTAGTTCCTGGGGATCTTTCACATTCAGAGTATATTTGAAAGACTTTACATTTATTTTGAGGCTATTAGGATCAAAAAACCCTCATTTCACTGACTATCTTGAATAAATCATTGATATTTCGAGACTATTTTAGAGGGCAGTTAGCATCAACCACTTTGCTATTGGTTTGGAGTTACATACAGTCCTCCCTGAAACATATCTGTAAGTTTTTGTAATAATTTTAGCTTTATGCTTATTATACTAGATTTATTTGGACTCTAAGCTTTAGGTCTTTGGTCCAAGCTTTCTGATTAGAAACCTTACTGCATAACCATGATATTGTCATACTCACATAAAGCCCCACTACACTGAACTCGCTCAGTATTGTACAGATTTTTATATGGTGGACAAGGAGTCCAAGATAGTAGAGGTGACAGAAACCTCCTGCTCGGAACATAGTTTTTTGAAGGAATATGGTCCATTCCAGTTCTGTCTGCTTGCCTCAGGCTGCAAGCTGTTTAACTGGTCATCTTCAAAAGGATCATTTCATACAAGGGCTACAAACACATTTATATCCATTAATTATTTCACAAGAAGGAATATACCAGGTCAGGGAGGCAGCCACAATGGCCCGCATTTACATTCATTGGCTACCAGTTGCATTCAAATGATATCCATTTCCAAAGTGCACTTGTCCACCTATCACAGACATTGAGTAACATCTCCATATCTTTCATTGCTGTCCTTAATAAGGCAGAGCAGGAGTGGGCCACATGTATCATTGACCCTGTCTACGATTCAATTAAAAACACAGGTGTCTGATCTTAGCTTCTATTACTCCCCTATTGCCCAGTAATATATCTATCTAAGCGTTGAATACATTCAAAGTGTCAGCTATCATAGCTCTCTATAGAATGTAGAGCATAGAAATCTACAGTACGTTACCGGCCCTTCGGCCCAAAATGTTGGGCTGACCATGTAACCGACACTAGAAACTGCCTAGAATTACCCTACTGCTTAGCCCTTTGTTTTTCTGAGCTCCATGTACCTATCTAAGACTCTCTTAAAAGACCCTATTGTATCCGCCTCCACCGCTGTCATCAGCAGAGCATTCCACGCACCCACCACTCTCTGTGTGAAAAACTTCCCCCTCGTACCTACTTCCAAGCACCTTAAAACTATGCCCCCTCATGTTAGCCATTTCAGCCCCTGCGAAAAAGCCTCTGGCTATCCAACCAATCAAGTCAAGTCAAGTTGCTTTTTATTGTCATTTTGACCATAAACTGCTGGTACAGTACACAGTAAAAATGAAACAACATTCCTCCAGGACCCTGGTGCTACATGAAACAACACAAAACTACACTAGACTACAGACCTACACAGGACTACATAAAGTGCATAAAACAGTGCAGGACAGTACAATAATTAATTAATAAATAAATAATAAACAAGACAATAGGCACAGTAGAAGACAAATTTCAATATAATAGTAAATGATGTTGCACAGCCTGGTCGTGAGAGCCCGAATGATTCGGTGCCTTTTCCCAAATGGCAGGAGGGAGAAGAGTTTGTATGAGAGGTTCGTGTGGTCCTTCATAATGCTGTTGGCTTTGCGGGTGCAGCATGTGGTGTAAATGTCTGTAATAGCGGGAAAAGAGAACTCGATGATCTTCTCAGCTGATCTCACTATCCACTGCAGGGTCTTGTGATCCGAGATGGTGCAATTCCCGAACCAGGCAGTGATGCAGCTGCTCAGGATGCTCTCGATACATCCTCTGTAGAATGTGGTGAGGATGGGGGGTGGGAGATCAATGCCTCTCATCACCTTATACACCTCTGTCAGGTCACCTCTCATCCTCCTTCACTCCAAGGAGAAAAGGCCGAGTTCACTCAACCTATTCTCATAAGGCATGCTCCCAACCCAGACAACATCCTTGTAAATCTCCTCTGCACTCTCTCTATAGTCTCCACATTCTTCCTGTAGTGACGTGACCAGAACATGAACAGTACTCCAAGTGGGGTCTGACCAAGATCTTATATAGCTATAGACAGGAAGTCCAACGATTTCTGAGTCTTTGAAGGATAAAAGTCTTCCTGAGCTCTGTTTTATGTGGGTGGCTCCTAATTCTAAAACCAGGCCTTCTAGTTCTAGATTTCTGCTTTAGAGTAAAGCATCCTCTCATCATCTAAAGCATCAGGACTGATGTAGTTAGTAATCCTTCCCTTCCCCCACTGGCTTAGTTACAGCATTTTTTCATGAGTGAATCGTGTCACTTTGAGACCCATTATCATTATTTTGTAATGCAAGCACAAGTTTCAACCTGAGGGGTAGTTAATAACGATGAGCATTTAGCCTTGTGCACAAAGTAGGTGCAGCTAAATTAGGCAGGAATTCTGGAGCTGCCTCAAACTTTCAGTTCTTACAAGTTTTTCACTTGTTTAGTTTGGAAGTATCTACATAAGGACAATATGAAGACAAAAATGTTGTGCATGCTACAAATCTGAAGTAAAAAAAGAGGAGAGCAGCAGTAATGCCCAGCAAATTAGCCAGTATTCTTGGAGAAAGAAACACAATTCACATTTCATGCTGTTCATTGTCCATACAGAATACTGAGAGAAGCACATTTGTATTGAAAAGTGGATGTGATTGCCATCCTTGCAAAGGGCATGAATAAAACATCGAACAAGTCAATTAAACTGCAGCAAACAAAGCAAGATAGTATTCTGAAAGCAGAGTGTTAGTAGCCAACTGCTGAACTGTAGTCTGTTGTGAAGAAATAGTTTGTATACTTTGCAGAATCTGAATATATCTGTTGCTAAGGATGCTGTGTTCTGTTTTATATTATAAATGTCTGCATTGTGTTAAAAATGTAATCAGGCTCCAGCTAATAAAATATTGGATATCAACATATGTGGTGAGCTTTGGCAGTTTAGCAACATGTTCATAAACATAATGAAAGATTTTATTAAACTTTATGACTATATTTGAGTCCTCATCCATACAGATATACTATATTGCATAAAAGTTAATAGGGTTAATATTAGGTTCAATATATAGGTTTAATATTAAATGTAATGCATGCCCTGGGAAAATGCACTGGAAGTACTTGAGCTTACTTTTTGGACATAAAACAGTGGAATAGTCTGCAAACAAGATTAACACTTGCAAAACACTGAAGAGCTCAGCAGGTCAGGCAATATCTGTGCAGGGAATTAAACAGTCAATGTTTCGGACCAAGATTGATGAAGAGCATTCATCAGGATTGGTCTCAGCCTGAAACATTCTTTCCCTGCTTTGATGCTGCCTATCATGCAAACAATAAACGCAAGCAAGTAGTGCTCTGATGTAGTGAACTGAAGTCCACAAATAGTGTCCATCCACAGACCACTAGTTCAGGGCAGAATGGAGCAACAAGCTGAACTGGCCTGTACCTTGCTTCGGGTCCCAACACCCTGACCTTTTCAATCTAGCCTGGCGCCAATATCATTGTCCAAGCATTGGGTTCAATTGCCTCAATATGGTCTGTTACCTGGATCCCGCTGCCTCAATTTGGAATGTACCTACCTTTCCGATTCAGCATGGCGCTTAAATCATCGTCCAAACATTGGGGTTCAGTCACTTCGATATGATCAGGGGCCTGAACTCCACCACCTCAGTTTGGCTTGTACCCAACCTTTCCGTTATGGCTCAGCACTTAAATCGATTGAACCTCAGATCAAGGACACGACTCACCCAGCCAACACACTTTTTGTCCCCCTCCCCTCTGGGAGAAGGTTCAGGAGCTTGAAGACTCATACGGCCAGATTTGGGAACAGCTTCTTTCCAACTGTGATAAGATTGCTGAACGGATCCTGACCCGGATCTGGGCCTTACCTTCCAAATATCCAGACCTTTCTCTCGGTTTTTTTTTGCACTACCTCACTTGCTTTTTTCTATTTTCTATTCATGATTTATAATTTTAAATTTTTATTATATTTACTATCGACTTGTACTCCAAGGAGCGCGATGCGCAGTATCAAATATCACTGTGATGATTGTACGCTCCAGTATCAATTGTTTGGCAACAATAAGGTAAAGTAAGATCTTCTTTGCTTTGGATGATGGGCCTGCTGCCTTACTTCGCCTCACTCCTGCTACGCCTAAACACCTCCAAGTGCAAAGGGAGGTTACAGACTATTGCTTGCAATAATCATTTGGCAGAAAAACAATGATTAACGAAGCACTTAGTCGTTTTCCATGCTTCATCAGCCACCAGCCAGAAGCTGCTGAGATTCACCAGCGCAAATGAAATCAAAAGATTTACCACCATCAGGGAAGAGGTACGGGAGCCTGAAGACCAGCAATTAATAATTTGGAAACAGCTTCTTCTCCTCCGCCATCAGATTTGCGAACACTAAACCTTGTTACTTGGTCTTATTTATTTAGCTTTGTAATTTGCAGCAATTTAATGATGAACTTCAATGATAGTAAACCTGGTTCTGATTCTGATTCTGATAACGGTTATTAACTCTTCCTCCCCCCAGTCTTAAATACTCATTTAAGATGAGAAGTGAGTGATCTTCTGGAAACATAAAAGATTCAGATGGAAGTTGGCAGGATGAATGTTGAGAGGAATTTTCCTAGTGGGGTTGTCTAGATTTGTGAGACATTGTTTCAGAATAAGGAGTCATCCATTTTAGACAGAGGAGAGGAGAAATAGCTTTTCTCGGAGGTTTGCGACTGTTTTTCTTTATGTCAGAGAATTGAACAGAAGAGTGATGAATATAGGTGGATACTGACTGAAGTTGAATTTAAAGAACTCAAGCGGTGTGGAGACAGAGGAAGAAGTGGTGTTGAGCCTCAGACTGAACGACAGACTTACACACAAGCCATTAGGGTTTTTCGGTGGTGGTTCCTTTCATCTTCAATGAAAGGAAAAATATGTCTGTGTGGTTTGAAAAAGCAAACCAGTACAAATGCTACCATTACATCATCAGCGCAAATGCTCCCAATCTTGTCATTGTGTTAGCTGTCTCTCCAAATGCACATAAATGCTGTCAGAGCTCTGAAATTGAGTGACCCTGTGGTGAAAATGACTTGATAAATATACCATTTTAACCACACTGCCTTTGCAACTAACCTACTGCTAAAGTGTACACAAAGGGACCATGTCATAATTACAAAATTATAAGGGGTATAGATAGCCTAAATGCAAGCTGACTTTTTCCACTGAGGTCGGGTCAGACTAGAACAAAAGGTCATGGGTTAAGGGTGAAATGTGAAATGTTTAAGAGAAACATGAGAGGGTACTTCTTCAGTGAGAGGGTTTTGAGAGTGTGGGACGAACTGTCGACAGAAGTAGTGGGTGCTGGTTCAATTTTAACACTTAAAAGAAATTTGGTTAGGTACATGGATGGGAAAGAGATGGAGGGCTAGGGTCTGAGTGCAATGGGACTAGGCAGAATAATAATAATAATGACTAAACACAGACAATATGAGCTGAAGGTCCGGTTTCTGTACTGTGATGCTCTATGACTCAATGACACTACATCTGAAAATGCAAATTGGAGAATCTGAAGGAAATCAATTCATTGAAAGAATTTAAGGAGATTGATCATGTGTAGAGTCAAAATGTCCACTTGCAGAGCATTACACACCAGAGGAATTCAGCAGGTCAGGCAGCATCTACGGACCGGAATAAAGAGTCAACGTTTTGGGCCAGGACTCTTCATCATCGACTCTTTATTCCTCTCCATAGATGCTGCCTGACCTGCTGAGCTTCTCCAGCATTTTGTGTGTGTTACTCTGGATTTCCAGCAGCTGCAGAATCTCTTGTGCTTATGTACAACCGAACAAAGGTTTATCAAATTTATCAAGTGTAATTTAATTTCCCCATCCCCAAATTAGGCTGGATAATAAATGGAGTCTTGAGTTATTGTTGTGGAAGGAAGTTTACCTCCATTCCCGGTGGCTCTGGCACCAACTTTCTCCTCTTTCCACATCCAACTGGGCGGAACAGTGGTCCAGCCAAAGCACTGTCACCTCATAATTCCAGTGAATCAGATTCAGTCTTGACCTCCAATGTCACCTTTACAGAGTTCTTCCCGCAATAACAGGAGCTCCCCACATTCTTTATTTTTCTCCCACGTCTCAAAGAACGTGAGGGATGGTACGTTAGTTAGCGGCTGCAAATTGCCCCGCTGCCCAGGTAAGGTTAGAATGGCTTTATTTGTGCTGTCCTGGCTGGTGACTGGAAGAATTTACAGGGGGAGGCAATGGCAATATGGGATTGCCGCAGGATCCTTGTAAATCGGCGCATGATGCTCAGCACGGACCCACTGAGCCGAAAGGCCCGTTTCCAAGCTGTGTGACTGCATCCGCAAGCTTCTGAGACTAGCTTCCCTTAATAACAGATCTAACCAGTTATCGTCCCCCAAACCATCACACTTGTATTGCGACATAGCTGGAAAATGAAAATGACTGGTGCTTCAGAACAAAGAACACATAAGGTGCAGATCTGACTAAGCCTTTCTTGGGTGTTCAAATGTTTTCATAAATTTCTCTAAAACTTCCCTAAACAGCTTGCTTCTGAAATTCCTGCTACATCATTGACCTGCTCAGTTTTAGATTGGTCAAAACCTATTATAATGCACACATGATCTCTAACTTAAAGAGGGAGCTTTGAGCCTATTTACATCCACTTGCCTCAATAATTTGTATTTTTAAAATCACTGGCCATTTATAAAATGTTTAGAACTTCAAAAAAATTGGTGTGCATTAGCTAACAGCTTGACTTAAAGCATGATTACTAAATACGCATTTAGAATATTCTGTTTTCAGTTGAAGCTGGTTTATTATTCCCTTTGATGTGTCGCTGCTTTGAATAGATGATTGTACTGGGTACAATGTGTATGGTTCATGATGTTTCCGGCTGGGTAGGAAACCAATTAAGACACAAAATGTAGCCAAATGTCTTAATCAGCTTGAGGTCCCTATCTCCATATTAAAAACCATTCTGGAAGGTTTTACATATAATTGGACATATAAATATTTTTCACAATGAAATTATTTGCACCCTCTACAAAGATAGATTAAATAATGTGACAAAATTATCAGGGTATTCTGGATTTTTTTTAGCTTTACTTATAGCAGAACCTCATTTGATTGCTGGCTGTTGCAACAATCACTTGCGGCAGAGCAGATGAAGAGCTGTGGTGCTTAGCTGCTTCAGCTAATGGAATGCAAGTATTTAATGTGCTCAGAACTCCACTGGCCCATGGCATCATTTGAAACTATAAAATACAGTGACATTACATTTTAATAAAGGTGCAGTATTGGATATCTGAATGTCAGCTGGAATGGTCAGTGCCTGTTGACACCTCCATTATGCCTGAATTCAAATACACGCCACATTTTGTGAACCTTTTATGCAGAAATATTATACAAAGGAGCAGAAATTTTTGCAGCTTACAATGCTGATCCAATGTTCAGTATAGTACACCCAACCCTACCTCACAACACACAGAGGGAAAACTTTCAATAATCTTGCTAGATGCCATTCTTTTGTATTGTACAAACTTTAAATGGAATAAAATTCTCCCTAGGGGACCTTGGTGCTGTTTGAAGGATCTCATTCAATCAGTAAGCCGTGTCCTTATGGAACAGAAGATTTTTAATAGTGTAGAGGGACATCTTCCCTGGCACTGTTTCATGCAAGGATACATTTCCGACAAGTTGTTGAATGCTAATGAAGTGATTCAATGCTGTTGACCTTGGGGTTGTTGTTCTTCAATAGTAAGCATACACAACTTTGCATGCACAGCAACGCACACTGGAGATCCCTCCCCCCTCTTCTGAGACACGGTACATTCCAGAGACAGATGTCCTTAGTGGCAAACCAGTTGGGATGCAGCATATGAACAGCTGTGCATTACAATGTCTTGACTCAGTAATGTGACTGCCTTGCTCCTTTCCACTAAACTCACATAAGTCGATGACAATCTTCAACTTATTTCATAAGTGTCAAGGTAAGTGCTGCCAAATGTACCAAAGTCTTTCCACAGTAAGGTTTTGCTTGCTTGTAAAGAAAGTGCTTTGAAGTCAGAAAGAATGAACAACTGAACCCATAATGACGTGTGCATGATAGAATAGAATGGACTCTTTTACAAACATTGTACCTATCTTTTCAAAAAATAATAGACTAGTTCACATTTTGGCGGGATGTTTTACCTACAACAGATTTTTCAATGTTTCTTAAAATAAAAGTGGTATTTAGTTATTGACTAGTTATTCAAAGTTTTGTGCAAATACCCTTTTGTACAATCCCCTTTTGTCTTTTTAACTTATGGGTGATGTGCTGGCTGAAATTTGGCTTGGCAGACCTCCAGTACAACTGGAAGAAATGTCAATAAAGCTGACCTTAGAAAATCCCTTGAAGACATGTCAGTTTGTGCATGATATCACAATGTGGGTGCAATGCACACAGAGGAGTGAGGTAAAGAAGGTCATTTTTTTTCCCTTACCTCCAGTGAAATACTTTGTTCATGCAGTATAATTATTTTCCAGTACTATGTTTGTGTCAAAACAGCCTGGTTATTGAATCTGCAGCTTGTTCCTCTGGTCAAGATCTTGACTACACCATTGTTTCTTTAACATTATTAGTTTCTTTAGCTATTTTCCTTATCATGTTTCCTTATTGCTAATCAACAGGTTCTAATTTTGCATTCTTATTTTTTGGATGCACTTACCTTTCCTGAATTTCTTCCAATTTTCTAATCTCTTCCACCCCCTTCTGTAACCTTTGACTTTCAGCAGCAATTACTTCAAGCATTTTCCATCCATAAGTCCTTCACATTCGCTTTGTAAGTTGAATGACATTAGCACAATTTTCCGACAGATCCTAACATAACAAGAACATTCAAGTTGTGTGTAATCGAAGTTACTGGATGTCAGACAAAGTATGTGAACAGGAGAACACTGAACTGATGCTTTTCCCAGCAACTCACAAATTCTGGTTTATATTATGGCCTGCTTAGCTGAACCAGTACTCTAACAAACAATAGTTCATTTCCAGCAGGACGTTGCTCTTTGCAGCCCTATATGTGACTTTCAGAGTGTTTTTTTTTAAAATAACCTAGTTTTGTCCCTCATTCCCTTTTAGACGTGAGAGAGTCTGCAAAGACTTGTGAGGATGGAACCAGGAATGGATGGTTTGCATTATAAGGAAAAGTTGGATAGCTACCTGTAGGATAAGCTGGGGCATTTTCCCCCGGAGGCTGAGGGGTGACATTATTGAGGTTTATAAAACCATGAACAGCAATCCTTTCTTTTGTTCTACAGGCATGTTATTACTTCTGCTTTCTGCTTTGAGATTCCCATCTTCCTCTCAATTTATTCCTCTCTCCTCTTCAAACACCCACGCATTTTCTGTGTATTTTGTGTTCTCCCAAAGTGAGGGCATCAAACATTTAGAAATCCAGAGACTGACAGATATAGTACTATGTCCTGTTTTCTCTTCTAGTTTACCAGAGGTTTTGTTAACTTGCAGAACTTATCCTACTTAATTATCTTTAAAACTAATTCAATTGGAATGAGGAAGACACTTCTCAGTACTTTCTTACGTGGAGTCGATATTTAAGGGGTGAGCTACCAGTCCAGTTTAACTCATAGGAAGAAACAAAATCTCTGTCCCTTTCTCATTATCTATCTGTCCCAAAGGAGGTGCAAATAGAATTTTTGCCTCACATGTATGATCCTTTAAGAAAATGAAACGCAGATGCAAGCTTTAATAATCAGCAGGTTTTTATTTATAGTGGGTGAGCTCCTATCAGCATGATAAGCTATTGCATGGGACAACAATTTTTTTCAGAAGTGTTGCCTCTTCAGAAGTTTTTCTTCGTTTATGATAGACCACTTTAAGTGAACACAAATATTATTTCAGACTACTTGTATTGCATAGGAATTTGGACAAACAAGAAATTAACTTTTATCAGTTATAATGCGCTTAATTGCATAAAGGTGCTTATATTTTGCAGCAGTTCAACTAAGATAAAAATGTTTTGCTGATGATTTTCATTTATACTCAGTGTCTGAGGCTTCTCACTTAAGTGTTCAACAATAATCAGCCAGCAATAATGGATTCCAGTTGGGCAAATACTATTCTTCCATTACTACAATGCCCTGGTGAAACCTTTTGCCACGCTCGTTACTGACAGCACCAAGACTTGCAGGGAAGAAATCTAAATGGGAATACAGAAAATTAATCTTTAATGGCATGTTGTACTTCATGGCTTCCTATGCTTGAGGCGTTTGGTCAACTGGCTGTACATAATTTGGTGCTCTGTAGGTGCCAAGAAAATTTTCAACAACATCCTTGAATGCCTTGCATGTGATTTTCTCCAGTCGCTCTAGGAGTTCTTTGAATTGCCTGTCATTGATGACCTGCTTGATCTGTGGACCAACAAAAATGCCTTCCTTAATCTTGCCATCGGTTATTCTGTCTTGGATTATGAATTGAAATAACAAATATAGGTGATTTTTTTTTTAAAATGGTGCGTGATAGGGAAATTTCATGGTGATTTTCATGATCCGCAGCCCAAAATCCGTAAGAAACACCCAAAAGTATTCAGAAAGCAAAAACTTTGTCGTCCAGAGTTATTGTGTTGTGTTGGCCTCCATTGGGCAGAGTTGACCATGGACATTGCGTCTTAGCTGTCTAGGAATGCAAGCCTGACCCATACGATATGGAGAGCAAACTCCCCCCTCCATGCATCTGATGAACCCAAAGGAACAGCAGAGACCGATACAGTTTGGTGCCAGTAGCATCGCAGGAATTACCAGTCAGCATTGAACTCAATGTAGGACTGCCTTAGGGACATCAACTCCAGAATTTTCCCTCGGAATTTACTCCCGAAGCGATCCCCATGAATGGGTATAGCTGCAAGGTAGCAGAGGTTTGAAATCAACATTTTCCTTCTCCTAGATGAGCTGCCAACCACGGCTGATGAGCCCAATCTGCTTGAAGTGACTAGTTTTAAGGTGCCAGTAAACTGCCTTTGCCCCTCCTCCTGTCAGTGGAAACAGTTCCGCTGGACTTAGTAGCTAAGCTACACGTGAAGGCCAGGAGCTGGAGGCTATAGTAAGAGGCTATTTGTGGTGCACGCCATTGGAAGCATTTAATAGGTCGTGGGAGATTGTCCCCATTACAATACCTGGCTACAACAACCTTAAGGAACCATAGTTATTAATACATGTTCAAAAATGTATATATTATTTCAGGCCTGCACAAGCAGGCACCGCCCATCTCCACCAAGCTTACAGGAGCCTCTTGCCATTTGTTTTCAACTCATCACCTGCAGCCTATTTAAACCTGGCTTTCATCCTTTTTCACTCATCCTGTCAGAAAATGTAGAGGAGGTAATTTAGTGGTAAGTGATAAACTGCAAAACAACGAGCCACGAAGAGCCACAAAACACGAGAGAACAGATACTTAACATGACAAGGTAGCTAGTTAACTGAAGGCAAGGAGCAACTGGTTGAGGCTGGCTGGTTCAATGAGTGAACAAGGACTATGCTAAGAGCTGGGTTTAAATAGGCTGCAGGTTATGAATTGGAAATGAGTTCCAGGTGACTCCTGTTTGCTGGATGGAGACTGGGAGGTGCCTCTCTGTGCAGGCATGGCATGCTATTAATTAATAGTTAAAGCAGGTGAGAAATTAAAACAGTAATATTTCTTTCATGCACACAAACATATACATAAACACACACATGTACACACACATACACAGAAACATGTACGCACAGAGAAATAACTCATAACTGGGGTTTCAGAAATTCTTGATGTAATAAAGCTTACCTTTCATAATACATTCATTTTCAACTATATCAAGTCCTCACCAGATTACCTATCTTACATAATTCAAGGAAGATGTTCCAATCAGAGCTAAAAAAAATTCTAAAATTTTACCTGATAGAAATGAGTTTGAATTTAAACTTCAGCAAATGAAAGACTTTTTAGAACTGGTCTGATTCTGAGCATAATGTGCCCGGTTAGTTGAAGGCCCCTAAGGCAAAGTCACTTGGCTAATTGTTACATTCCCAATGTACAATGTGGTCTGGAATGCACTTTGTAGGATGTGGAAGTTACTGGATTAATTCTGATTGTTTTTTTTTCTTTAAATCAGAATAGCGTTACTTGCTCAGGAATTTGAAAGGATTGATGCCCATGTGTCTACTATGTCTGCCTTTCTAAGTGATGAAACAGATTTGGAGACTATACTGAAAAGGCTCAGCAGAAATGGTGCAGAAGATCGTGTTGCCCCCATTGTCTATGGTCTGGTGCACTGCTGGTGGATAGGCTGGATATTAAATCCAATGGAAACATTCCAAATGTTTCTTGATGTTGGTGAGCTTTTTTGAGCAGTTTTTCAGTGCTACCATCCAAGCAGGGTGACAGGGTGGAGATACATCTCTACCAAAGGAGGTCTAAGGCACTCCTTCCCTCTGCCAGCCTGCAGGTCACCCTTGGGCAAGGTGTAGCACCTGCTTAGCCCCAAATCAGGGTCACTTGAAGTCATGGGAGCAGGTGCTGGTTGGTCGTATGAGCAGCTGATGCATATCAGAAGTCCAGGCTATGTGACTGCTGACGCCAGGCAGACAATCTTTGAAGAGTATTGATAATGGCTGGGACCACACCTCTTGTAAAGACATTGACCAGAAGAATGCAATGGCAAATCACTTCCGTAGAAAAATTTTCAAAAACAATCATGATCATGGAAAGACAATGATGACCAATGTCATACGACACAGCACATAACAAACAAGCTATCTATCCAAATGCAGGGGATTTTGCCATATTCCTGAATTGTGTTTTTGATGGTGATAACAAGAGAGAAATCAAGACCTAAGCCACTTATTACTAATTATTAAGCCTCAAACATTCTCAATAGCAATGTGGCTTCTTGGCCACTATCTTCTTATTGAAAGTTGACAATGATTGTGAAAAACTTGGTGACAGTTAGGCAAATGAATGTGACGGAAAAACTTTGTTTTTGTTGGAGATGACATGACCATGATTCCTCATTAATCTGCCTAACCTAGGATTCTGGCCAGACCTTGCTTTGTGTTAGGATGGACTGCTTCATTATATAAGGGATTATTTATGAAGCTGCTTACCCGAAAGCAACAGTGACCAGGGGAAGGGTAGGCCATTGCTTTAACAGCTGAATATAGCTGGAGCCAGAAACATATGATGTACTGGGGCTGAGGAGACTGGCATCCAACAACTGTAATCATTTGTGCTAATTTAACTCTAACCACTAGGGAATTTACCATGTGATTTTTATTGATTTCAATTTTAACAGCTCTCCTTCATGTCACACTACTTCTCTCAACAATTTAGTTTAGATCCAAGACTAAAGTTAAGATTTAGAGCTAAGTGAGCATACACCAAAATAAACAACATTAATAACTCCGGTAGTCAATCATTGTGGTTTATGCCGACTCTTTTATCAAGCTTTAAATCTGTTTTATACCTCAACTACATAGCATTCATGATCACAATCACTGCACTATTGCTCCCATTACTATTACCCCACGAGCCCACTATTACAAAGGCAATGGTCCAGCATTAATGGGGGTAAATGGGAGTGCCGTAGTATAGGTAGATGGGACCAGTGAAGCAGAGTCATGAACTGTAAGATCAGAAAGACTTTGACTTTCTAGAGTTATCACTATTGGTTAAGAATGCAACAAATGAACTATGAGCAATGCCTATCTCATGATCTGCTTAAATATTTCATTGCTGTTTGTATGATGTTGCTATGCCCAAATTGACTGCAATATTTGCCTACACTACAACAATGGTACCACTTGGGGAAGTGATTCATTAACTAAAGCATTTTGGGATGTGCTGATGTTGTAAAAGGCATTACTTATGTACAAACTTGATTGCAAAATTAAACAATTGAATATTGATACGAATTTTCAGATTTCTTCCATTGTTACCGACTTGCATGCCATTAGTCTGACACTAGTTATGTGAAAATAGAAAAATGTATAATGTTTAACGTGGAATTGAGAAGTTTGGTGAAATACCTGCAACGTTTGGAGATGTAAATGTTTCCTCAACAATAAAGTTAAGTTTAGTTCCTTGTAAACTTGCAGTGTGGTGACCATGCCTTATCAGAGAAAGGCAGGTATGAACAAATTTTGAAGGCTTCTCTGCATTATGATAATTGTCCAAAATGGACAATCATTAACAAAATTAACAAAAACTCTCACCTTCCAATTGCTGCAGGATAGTGTTGACCTGAGAATTGACCTGTGATAGCACTGACATTCTTCATCTCTGAGAGGTGTGGTTTTATTTTGAGTAAGTACTCACTGAGCAGATCGTTATTGATTTCTTACAATCTCGTGGGTGGCTATTTATTTTAGATTCCTTGAACAATAAATCAAAAGATTATCTCTTAAAACGCATAGAATTCTATGTGCATTTTCTTAAGGGTACGATTGTGAATTCTCTTTTGCAATTTTGGCGGTAACAGAATAAAGGTGATCACTTCACCTATTTCCCTTTTATAAGTAGCATTGATTATGTACACGTCACCAAGGTGAAATTGTATGTGTCTTTGGGTTGTTGCAGACAAGCTTAACATGTTTCTCTGTGTTTCAATGACTGAACAAAGGGGTCTTGTGTCTATAGCACACAGAAATACAGATTATGTTGGTTATCTTGAGTCATTTATTGTCCATTTGACCTTCAGAGAAGATAAATGTGAATTTGGAACAAAGTTTCCCTTGTGATTTGCTGTTGTATCAGAACTCCCTGTTCAGCTGTTAACAGGAGACACATGGGACATAACTTGCTTAATAATGATAACATGAAACATTTTTGAGTCAGTTCAAGTAGGTGATTTCTTTAATCAAATGAGCAAGATGCTTAATTATTTGTGACAATCTAATGGGTAGTTATGTACTTGGGCCTGGTGACTAACAAATTAGAAAGCTATGCCTCAAAACTTATGGAGTACTTGGCATTTTAATGTGAGCCATGTCACAATTATACTGTTTCAATTTGAATTTTGATAAATAAATCACTTATTTCATAATTTTGAGTCAATAAATAAAGATAAATCTCTTCAAATTGTTATTACTAATGCAAATTACCGGCTTGCAGTTAGTTAAAATATAGAACATGAGAGCACAGTACAGGCCTTTCAGCCCATGGTTTTATGCTGCCTTTTTAACCTACTGTAAGATCAATCATCTAACTCTTTCTTCCCACATAGTCCTCCATTTTTACATCATTCATGTGCCTATCAAAGAGTCTCCTAAGTGTCCTTAATGTATCTGCCTCTACTACCATCCCTAGCAGTGAAGAATTTGATTTAGATAGCCTATAGATAGAAAGAGTGAATGTTGAGTGTGCCAGTATTCCATGTGTTCTTGGACCAAGTGGCTTCAACCAGCTAATCTCCAGCCAAACCTTCAGCTGTTGTGAAGTTATTGTAAACTGGAAGGATGAATGGCACCTAATAAGATCGTATGCATTGATAACATCATTTATCCCATTCCAAGGACATCAGTGCAGGAGCTCCTCCAGGTAGAATCTCGGACCAACCGTCTTCAGCAGTGTCATCAATGGCTTTCATTTTGTTGGAAGATCAGAAATGGGGATAGTCCCTGTTGACAGAAGAATGCCCAGTTTCATGCCATAGATCATGGCATTGGACCATAAGACATGGGAGCAGAATTAGACCATTCGGCCCATCGAATCTGCTTTGTTATTACCACTCAACCTCATTCTCCTGCTTTTTCTCCATAACCTTTCATGCCCTGACTAGCCAAGAACCTGTCAGCCGCTGCCTCACATACACCCACTGATCTGCCCTCCACAGCAGCCTGTGGCAATGAACTTCAGATTCACAACCCTTTGGCTAAAGAAATTCCTCCTCGTCTGTTTTAACTGGATGTCCTTCTATTCTGAGGGTGTGCACTCTCGTCCTAGACCCCCCCCCCCCACATGATAGGAAATATCCTCTCCAAATCCACTCTATCTCAGCCTTTCAACATTCGATAGGTTTCAATGACATCTTCCCTCACGCTTCTAAATCCAGTGAATACAGGCCCAGAGCCATCAGATGCTCCTCATATGATAAGCCTTTCATTCCCAGAATCAGTTTTCGTGAACCTCCTTTGAACCCTCTCCAATGTCATCTTAGATAAGGGGCCCGAAACTGCTTACAATACTCCAAGTGAGGCCTCACCAGTACCTTTCAAAGCCTCAGCATTACATTCTCGTTGTTATATCCTAGACCTCTCAAAGTAAATGCTAACATTGCATTTGCCTTCCTCACCACTGACTCAACCCGCAAGTTAAAATTTAGGGAATCCTGCATGAGGACTCCTAAGTCCCTTTGCAATTCCATTTAGAAAATAGTCTTTGCTTTTATTCCTTCTACCAAAGAGCATGACCATACACTTCCTGACGCTGTATTCCATCTGCCAACTTCTCGCCCATTCTTCTAAGTCCTTCTGCAAACTCCTTGCTTCATCAACACTACGTGCTCCACCACCTATCTTTGGATCATCCGCAAACTTGGCCACAAAACCATCAATTCCATACATACAACATAAAAAGAATCAGTCCCAACACAGACACTAGTGGAACACCGCTAGTCACCGGCAGTCGATCAGAAAAGGCTTTCTTTATTTCCACTCTTTGCCGCCTGCCAATCAGCCAAAGCTCTAACCACGCTGGTATCTTTCCTGTAATGCCATAGGCTTTTATCTTGTGCGGCATCTTGTCAAAGGGCCACTGAAAATGCAAGTACAAAACATCCAGCGATTCTCTTTGTCTATCCTGCTTGTGGTTTCCTCAATTAATTCCAACAGAGTTTGTCAGGCAAGATTTTCTGTTAAAGAAACTATGCTGACTTTGGCCTATTTTATTACGTCCGTCCAAGTACCCTGAAACCTCATCCTTTACAATTGACTCCAACATCTTCCCAACCACTGAGGGCAGGCTAAATGGCCTATAATTTCCTTTCTTCTGCCTCCTTTTCTTCTTAAAGAATGCAGTGATACTTGCAATTTTCCAGTACCCTGGAACCATGCCAGCAGAAACTATTGATTCTTGAAAGATCATTACTAATGCTTCCAAAATCTCTTCAGCTACCTCTTTCACAACCCTGGGGTGTATACCATTTGGTCCAGGTGACTTGTCTATCTTCAGACGTTTTAACATCCCAAGCACATACTCCCTATTAATAGCAACTGCACTCACTTCTGCCTCCTGACACTCTGGAACATCCAGCATACTACTACTGTCTTCCACAGTGAAGACTGATGCAAAATATTTATTCAGTTCATTCACCATTTCCTTGTCTCCCATTACTATCACTCCAGTGTCGTTTTTCAGCAGTCTGATATCTACTCTTGCCTCTCTTTTAATCTTTATGTATCTGAAAAAACTGTTGGTATCCACTTTGATATTGTTGGCTAGCTTACCTTCATATTTAATCTTCCCTCCCTATGGCTTTTTTAAATGTCTTCTGCTGTTTTTTATATCTTCCCAATCCTCCAACTTCCCATTGTTTTTTGCTCTATTATAAGTCCTCTCTTTTGTTTTTATGTTGGCTTTGACTTTTCATGTCAGCCCTGTTGTGCCATCCTGCCTTTTGAATACTACTACTTCTTTGGGATGCACCTTCCAAATTGCTCCCAGAAACTCCAGCCATTGCTGCTCCGCTGTCATCCCTGCTTGTGTCCCCTTCCAATTAACTTTGGCCAGATCCTGTCACATGCCCCTGTAATTCCCTTTACTGCACTGTAATACTGATACATTTGACTTTGGCTTCTCCCTGTTAAATTTCAGGGTGAATTCTATCATCATATGATCACTGCCTCCTAAGAATTCCTTTACCTTAAGCTCCCTAATTAAATCTGGCTCATTACACATCAACCAATCCAGAATAGCTGATCCCCTAGTGGGCTCAACCACAAGCTGCTCTCAAAAAGCATTTGCATTCTACAATTTCTCTCTCGGGATCCAAAATCAGCACCAACCTGATCTTCCCAATCCACCTGCATATTGAAATCCCCCATGACTATCGAAACATTGCCCTTTTGATAAGCATTTTCTATTTCCCATTGTAATTTGTAGCCGATGTCCTACATGCTGTTTGGAGGCCTGTACATAACTCCCTTCAGGGTCCTTTTAGCCTTGCAATTCCTTAACTCTAACCACAACGATTTTGCATCTTCTGGTTCTATGTCACCTCTTTCTATGGATTTGATCCAATTTTTTAACCAACAGAGCTACACCATTCAACTCTGCTTACCTGCCTGCCAATTGAGATGTTAAACACCCAATTATAATTTTCTTCCAGTTTCAACTCAATGATTTGGAAACCTAAACAATATTCAAACATTCATAGCATGGAGCCACTAAGACAAAAAGTGCCATTGTTGTAACCTCACCATCAACATCTTGGAAATTGGGAGGGGCTGTAGGGGCAAATGCATGGGTTAGGGTCTTCCTTAGCTGCCCCCTCCCCCCTAATGGCCAAACACAGTGGTCATGATCTTCACCACACAACTCTCAGAGGAATACAGGAAATTTATCTCCATTTTACGTTTGCTTTGCTGTGACATGCCAGCTGTGTTGCTCGCAAGTCGATCCCCAGTGAAGACTGGTCTCAAGCAAGGCTTTGTCATCCAGAATCAGAGTCAGAATCAGGTTTATTGTCACTGACATCCTGTCAGTTGTGAAATGTGGTGGTTTGCGGCAGCAGTAAAATGCAGGCATAACAATTGCTCCAGGTTGCACAAATAAATAAATAAACATTGCAAAAGAAGAGTAATGAGTTCATGAGATCATGGCCCGTTCAGAAGTGGAAATAACCATTCCTGAACTGTTCAATTTGCTGTACCTCCTCCTTCACGGCAGTAATGAGAAAAGATACTTACAGTATATCAATCATTCTCACTACTGTTCTACAGCTCGTCGCCAATAAACCTCCCACTGAATGTGGCAGGACTGCAGAACTTTAATCTGATCTGTTGGTGCTGGGATTTTTCAGCCCTGCTTATTGCATGCTTTTTTTTTTATTGTTTAGCACTCAAATTGTTGTATACTGCAGCTTCACTGGATTGGCACCTCAAGTCTAGGCACGTAAGTACAGTGCCTGCCATGACCTTCGTCACTCTTCATTAAACCAGGTCTGATCTACTGTTGTGATTGTATGGAACCTTGCTTGATTACATGATTTCCTTAATAAACCATTCAGGATATCCCAAAATACTTCAGAGCTAAAAGTATTTTCAGAAGCAAGTTTTCATATCACAGCATGCTCCAAGTAGCAATGTAGTAATGACCAGACAATCTGCTTAATAATGTTGATAGACAGATATAAATTTCCCAGGACAATGAGGATAAGACCCCATCTTCTTTGAAGTAATATATGACATGGATGTTTTGCATCCACCTGAGCAAAGAGTTTATCATCTCAAAAAAAGACATTTTGACCATGACATGCGGGAAAACTAGCTGGGAGTTTTGTTCTCAAGTTCACCAAGCTTCAAGCTCACAGACAAGAAGGCAACTGATCTGGAATGTCTGTCAGGATCCTTTGTGTTACTTCTTGCAAATACAGGGATAGATATATAAATAAATCACATTTTCTCTGGTACAAGAATGTTTCAAAATCATATAACCGTCCTTTTATAAATAATGCACAGTTGATACCTTAGATTTATGAGGAGAGTGACAGGATAAATGACAAAAGCACAACTTTCCAATTAAGAGGTTAGAGCTAACATTTATCATCCCAGAATAAGAAAGGAATTGCTAAAGATTTTGAATGAGATATAGCTAATTTTAGCACTGTCAAACGTAAATGGGAGTTAAATCTACTCAATGTACTTAAAGGTCAAAGTCTTTAAAAGGAAGCTTAGCAGCTGAGTACTCAATATTTGGGCCCTTTCAGTTTGAAATGTATTTTAATAATTTACACTCAAATGTCTTCTTTGGCAGTCGTTCTTCAACTCCAGTACTGTGGGTCATGAGATGGTGCTGAGGCCAACGTGGGACTTGCAGACAGAGGGATAGGAAAGTGCTTGACAAGGCAGGTTGGTGGATTATTTAAGATCTGGTGTGTTCCCTCTGCCTCTGACCCTGGTCTTTTGTGCACTCCTATACATGGTCTTGCGGCTTTCACTGTTCTCCTGAACATGCCTCCATTTTGAGCGGTGATGGGTCAGAGATTCCCTTGAGTCAGTCTGAGTGACCTATTATGGCCAACTGGGCGTAATTGCAGCTTCAAAGTCAGCATTGGAGAAGAGATTGACATTCATTAACCTACTCTGAGTGCACTGGAGGAATTTGCAGAGACACGATTTGCGGTATTAACATGAATACCATCTGCTCCCCCAGGTCTTGTTTCTCCTTTGGCCAATGGCTTCTTATCATTTGTATTGAGTCATGATAATGAAAGCTATCAACGACTGAAGAAGTGCATGCGATTTACCATGAGGAAGATAACTTTAAAGTACAGAATAGAGAACCTGATCAGTTAATTTAGAAGTGATCATTGAAGTTTAATCCAGAGCAGTAAGAAGCAATATATGTGAGAAGATGCAACAGATAATGAAATATATAATAATAAACAGAAGTATATTGAGTGTGTGGAAGAATAAAGAGACCTTGGCGTGCATGTCCATATATTGTTATAGTTTGCAAGAAAGGGAAATAAGGTGGTTAAAAAGGCATATGCAATTCTTGACTTTCTTTACCAAGGCTCACTATATAAGAGTAGGGAGCTTATGCCAGAACTGAATGCAGGCCATCCCTCAGTAATGAACAGGTTCAATTTTTACAGTACAATCGGCCCTCCTTATCCGCGGATTCCATATGCGCGGATTCAACCAACCGCGGATCAGGAAAACCCGGAAGTTCTCTCTCCAGCAGTTGTTGCTTGAGCATGTACAGACTATTTTTTGTATTATTCCCTAAACAATACAGTATAACAACTATTTACATAGCATTTACATTGTATTAGGTATTATAAGTAATCTAGAAGTGACTTAAGAGTACAGGCAGTCCCCGGGTTATGAATGAGTTCCATTCCTGAGTCCGTCTTTAAGTCGGATTTGAAGTCGGAACGGTACATCCGGTATTATTTAGCGTCAGTTAGTCAAATGTTTTTCTTAGTATATAGTACATATTTTACCTTTCTATGCATATAAAATACTTAAACATACGTATTTCAATAATTTAACCACTGCATTGCTTAGTAATAATTGTAGATTTTATCGGGGCAGGGCCTTTCACATTCTCCATTAAAATTGTTCTGATCATTGACCGACTGTAGCCTAGCGCTTTTCCAATGACCAATGGCGTTTCACCTCTTTCCGATCGCTTTATTACTTCCACCTTATTTTCAATCGTGATTATTTTCGTGAACAGAAACACTGCGGATTCAGAGCTGCGCCGCCAGGTCCTAATGTCCACTTCATGGAGACATGTTCAATAAAGTCCAGGGTTCCGCTGGGTCCTAAAGACCACCACACTGATACATGTTAAATAAGGGACTTGACTATCCGTGAATTTTGGTATCCACGGGGGTCCCGGACCCAATCCCCTGTGGATAAGGAGGGCCAACTGTAATTGATTTTGTCCATAAATCAGAATATACACAAAAATCACTCGATATGGTAGCCACACTTCTGAATTTATTAATATTATGAGAGCATATTTGTATTTGAGGATGCCTATAAGTCAGGCATTCATAACCTAGGGATGACCTGTGAGATCAGTTTATGAGCAGTTGTGGTTCAAAGATCAAAGTTAAAACTAACGTTATTATCAATGTACATGTACGTCACCATATACAACCCTGAGATTCATTTTCTTGCAGGCATACTCAGTAAATCCAAGAGCCATAATAGAAATAATGAAAGACCATACCCACCAGGACGGACAAGCGACCAATGATGTGGCCAACGACAGCAAACTTAAATCTGGTTGTAGACAATGGGAGACAATATTATTCCCATGTTAGACAATGGGAGTAATCAAACTGGAGAGAATTCAGAGGAGATGTTTGAGGATGTTGCCAAGCTGAGAACATTCCAAAGAAAAGCTGTGTTATTTTCCTCTGAGCAGAGGAGTCTGTGGGGCAACTTAGCGAAGGAATATAACATTTTGAAGATTCAATCTATTTCCCAAAACACATGGGTCAAAAGATAGGGGGTCATAATTTAAGCTAATTAGCAGAAGGAAAATATGGGCGAAGAAGAAAAAATTACAGATTGAAAGGGAGTTGGAGACAGAAACCTTCATTCTAGTTCACTGCTTGGACATGTACTTGAAGAGTTGGGAATACAGTCACAGAGCTGAGACGAGGAGCTGAACTTGGAAGCATCAATTTGAACAGCACAGCCATGGATCATAAACTTTCCATGACTCTACGAAGGGAAGTTGCTTTACTTCATAGGTTATGAAGTTTTGGAATTGTCTGAAACTAGTGGCCTGAGGGTGGCAATGAATAAGTATATTCAGGACAGATATTGATGGAGCACTGGATAATGAGGGCCAGCAGAAAACAATGGACTTGTGCCTGAAAGCCAGCCATGATCTTATTGAATGGTGGAATGCTACAGAGGGGCTGAATGGCTTACTCCTGTATCTTTCAAGTCCAAGTTCGAGTTTATTGTCACCTGATTGTACATATATGCAACCAAATGAAATAACTTTTTTCCAGCCCACCGTGCACTCACAATGCATTTATCACACACAGCACACAAAACAAAATATCACCACAAATAAGATAATAAAGCATAGTACAAAATATATGTGAAGTACACAGCACAGATGCACAGAAAACAGTACGGCCAACAGTGAACAGCTTGCTGCACTAGTGATGAGACCTCAGTGGTGGCAGGATATCCGTTAGTCTCGCGTAAGTTAGTCTTACCTTCCATAAATTACAAGTGTTATTTAATATTTAACTATCCTGACACTAAGTACCATTTGCTGTCTCAATAGCGACACGGTATTGCTCATGGGCCTTCAGTGATTCATGGACTGGGTCCTTCTCACAGTGTCTTTTTTCTGTCAGCTGTTTGGCTTTAGGTGTGGCAACATACTGTTAATTTTGAGACTGGCTACCACCTGGGTAGAAACACACCTGAAGCTTAAAAAAAAACCTCAGTAGATATACTGTGTACCTATTGTAGAATGCAGTGGGGAAAAATTAAGAAAGGTCTAACTTGAGTCTCCTGGTTTGCCAGCTGCAGTCATATAATGAACTTGCGCAAGTTTGTGTGGGAGAGACTTAGTGCTTGGAATGTATGACACACCACATGATGCTGAACCTATTGGTTGGATTTCTTTCCACCTTATAGGTACATTTGTGAAATGCAAACTGATAACATAATAAAGAGCCTGGTGGAGCTGTGCTGTTCGACAAAAGGGTAGAGTCAGTGGAAAAGGGATGGAAGGAGGTCCTTCAATATTTCTGGCTGATTCCACCATTGGTGTTTGCTTAATCTCGCAGTTTTAGTTGGATGATTTAGTGCTGATAAGGTTTTGTATTTTGCTCCTCCCTCACACTCAAGTTGAAACAGGTTAGTATATTCAGGAGTGTACATACTGGAGACCGTGAATTAGAACAACTCAACTGTCTATTTGCCAAGGATTACTGTGGAACTGCTCTAAAAATAGTTTATATTTCTCCTGCCTGAATACTTTATTTGAAGCTTTTTTAACTTGAGGACACAATTGAATAAACAGGTAAGGATATTTATTCTTCACATTTCTATGCACTTTGGTTTCTAGAGAATGTTTGCTTTCACAGATCGGGCACACCTTCAGGGAGTAGCTGTATTATGTCTCTGCCAGTTCACTCTAGTACTTCAAAGTGAAGCTGATAAAATAACATTAGGTATTTTAATGGACAAACAGTTTAGAAGATCAATAGTTTGTGGCAGTTCTAGTCTTTAATTTCCATGTTAAAACAACAGCAAAACGTTTCTGAATTTATAATAAATCTGATTTGTAGCAATGAAGTTTACACTGACAGGATTTAAAAGTAAGTGTGGGGATCTTGTGTTAATTGGGGAAAATCTTAATGGTTTGCTTTTGTGCTTTGAAAATGGGACAAACTGAAGTAGAGTCATTGTTTAAGGAGTGATACTCAATGCCAGGACAACGACTGGATTTAAGAATGGCCTGCTTTCAGTATTTTTGAGCTAATCGGCTGAATTTCAATTGAGCAGTTTCCCTTCATGGGAATTTGACAATCATGCCATTGGATTTGCACTGGAGATGTTCATGTTTTAAACAGAAGCACACTTGATTCATAAAATCCTGGTACTAATTAACCTGACTGCATTTACTGTAAGTATCCTTAATCACAAAAAGTAACTATCCTCCTGGCTGCGTTACTCAATGGCTTTCACTGTCCACAAACTATAAATTGCCACAAGCCATCATCCTCAGAGAAAAGCCAAAGGACATAAATTCTTAATTTAATTAATACCTGACTTATTAGACCATAAGACATAGGAGCAGAATTAGACCATTTGGCCCATCAAATCTGCTCTACCATTCCATCATGGCTGATTTATTGTCCCTCTGAACACCATTTTCTTACCTCTCCCTGGAACCTTTGACACTCTTATTAATCAAGAACCTATCAACTGCACTTTAAAGATACCCAATGACTTGACCTCCACAACAGTCTGTGTCAATGAATTCCACAAATTCACCACCCTCTGGAGAAATTTCTCCTCAGCTCTGTTCTGAAGGAATGTCTTTCTATTCTGAGTGATGCCACCTGGTCCTAGACTCCCCAGCTACAGGGAACACATCTTCTCCACATCCACTCTATCTAGGTCTTTAAATATTCAATAGGTTTCAATGAAACCAACCCCTCCTCATTCTTCTAAACTCCAGTGAGTACAGGCCCAGAATTATCAGACGCTCTTCATATGTAAACCCTTTCATTCTCGTGAACCTCCTCTGGACCTTCTCCAATGCCAGCACGTCTTTTCTTAGATTGGGCACCCAAAACTGCTCACAATACTCCAAGTGTGGTCTGACCATCTCAATGAACTAGAGATTGTAATAAATTTTTAAGAAGAAATTATGTTACTTTTTTCTCCAGTTGTCTTTCGATACAGAAACAGCACAGCATAGCACAGGACTGCAACCTGAAATATCAAATGGAAATATTAGGGTTCTTCATTATTTCTGCTGATATTTTGTGCCTCTTATAGTGGCAAAAATTACACAATTCTAATAACGAGTCCTGATGAAGGGTCTCGGCCTAAAACGTCGACTGTTCATTCCATCCATAGATGCTGCCTGACCTGCTGAGCTCCTCCAGCACTTTGTGTGTATTGCTCTAGATTCCAGCATCTGCAGTACCTCTTGTGTCTAATAATGTGTTTTAATGGACTGACTCTAAAAAAAACTGGACTAAATTACTCAATCAAGCCAGGTATCTGTATGATATTTCCTATTGAATTATGTCCTGTCACTGACTAAACAATGATTCAAAGTGATTGAGTAAATACTGTTAGAATTGTACTTAGGAACACTGGAATTTTCATGGGGTAATCACAGATGAATAGTTTAAGCTGCTACCACTGAAATGTTTGAAAGGTAATGTTCTATCATTGTATTCTGTTGTTTTTTAAAAAGTGAGGGAAGAACAGTTTAGCAGCTGTGAAGTGCCAGACAGGACTGGTGAGGTTTGGGTTGGTGTCTCACACTTTCAGCGATAATGAATGTTGCTAAATCCGTTGATTAGTATTTTTAGCAAAGACCATAAACAAACTAAACACACACCACCTAGCAAACATTTGCACTTTTTATGGCTAACTATTGATAAATTCTGACCATGAAAGTATGTGTGTTGGCTATGTGTCTGCCACCTAATGTTTGCTGTTTCCCACAAGTTCAGATAGGCAGTTTCTCGTATGGGCTCAGTCTGCAAAAGGAGCAGACTTCTCTGTGAGCTTTTGTCTTGCTGAGAGCAGAGTGCTCCTGCAGCAAGGCAGTGTCACCACAACCCGTTTACTTCCTGTCACCAAGACTCTCGCTGTGACCAACCCTTTCGCTGTTTCTAAGGCAGCACATAAAAGGTGATAACTCACCAGGAATAACATTTGTGTCAGCCATATGTCAGAAGCCTCATTAAAATTTATAAGTGTTTAAACTTCAACATGGGCATGTGCTTTCCTTTGGCGGGCAATGGTGTGCTTAGTGTGGGCTGTGCTGGGAGATTAAGTGAAGTGGGAGGATAGTTAGCAGTGAAATCACAAATTAGCTCTCTATATGCTTAAGGTGGTTTTGTAATTTTGTGAGCCCTGCTGTGATAAGTGAGTTCTGATACGACATCTGAGGAACATTGATCTTTGTGGATTGGTATCTTCTCCTACTGGAGAGGGAGGGGCCGGGTAGGGGAGGAGGCGACTCAATTATTGTAGTATTATACCACTCTAGAGGGCCACAGGAGTGGTAGCAGTACTACTGATGCATTGGAATGCAGTAGAACAGAATGGAAAGCATTGACTATGACTGTAAAGTGTGAAAAGGCATTGAACGGTTTATTCTTGTAAACAGTATTTTATTATGAAAACGTTTATTTTGTCAAAAATCAATTATAAAGTTTAAATGTGATAAGTTCACAAAAACCTGCGTTTATCCACTAATCTCATCTTAATAAAATGACTCAAAATGTTGTGACAGAGTTAAAGAAAATGATATGAAGATACCGTACTGTGCAAAAGTCTTAGGTGCCCTAGCTATATATGTGCCTAAGACTTTTGCACAGTGCTATATTAACTATATTTGTCAACGTGAAGCGGACAGCGAGATTGTAAATCTGGCTGGAGCAAAAGATGTTGGGAGTGGTGAGGGTGGAGTGCAGAGGGAAGGGTGTGGGACAGGTTGCAGAGGAGTGCCAGAGGCAGGTGGGGTGGCATGGGTGCAGACACATCCACCCCTGAGACACCAGGCAAGGTCATTTGATTCCAAACATTTGGTTTATGAATTATTACAGGATGTCTCTCTGGTGATTCCCACTCCGTCTCCTCTCCTTCCCCTTTTCCCAACCATGATTCCCCTCTCCTGGCCCCCTTCCACATTGTGGAATTTTTGTTGTGGACCCCCTTCAGTCCACAATAAAGACCCATATCAGAATCAGCTTAATCATCACTCACATATGTCATAGAATTTCTTTTTTTGTGGTAGCAGCACAGTGCAATACGTAAAATCACTACAGTACTGTGCAAAATTCTTAGGCACCTTAGTTATATATACAGTTCCTATAAAAAGTATTCACCCACCCCCTTGGAAGTTTACACGTTTTATTATTTTACAGCATTGAACCACAATGGATTTAGTTTGGTTTTTTTGGCACTGATCAACAGAGAAAGACTCTTTTGTGTCAAAGTGAAAAAGATCTCTGCAAAGTGATCTAAATTAATTACAAATATAAGACAATAATTGATTGCACAAGTATTTAGTCTGATGTACTTTTGGCAGCAATAGATGTACTTCTGGCTAGAGTTTGCCAGAAAGCATGTGGGAGACTGCGTGGATAGATCTCTATCAGTTTTGCACATCTGGGCACTGCAATTTTTCCCCACTCTTCTTTACAAAACTGCTTAAATTCTGTCAGATTACATGGGGATTATGAGCAAACAGCTTGTTTCAAGCCTAGACACAAATTTTCAATTGGATTGAGGTCTGGACTCTGACTTGGCCATTCCAGGAGATTAACCTTGTTTTTAAACCATTTCTGTGTAGCTTTGGCTTTATGCTTGGGGTCATTGTCTTGCTGGAAAATACATCTTCTTCCAAGTCACAGTTGTCTTACAGACTGCATCAGGTTTTCTTCCAGGATTTCTTTGTATTTTGCTGCACTTATTTTACCCTATATCTTCACAAGCCTTCCAGGGCCTGCTGCAGTGAAGCATCCCCACAGCATGATGCAGCCACCACCATGCTTCACGGTAGGGATGGTGTGTTTTTGATTATGTGTGTTGTTCGGCTTACACTAAACAGTGTTTAGTCTGATGGCCAAAAAGCCCAGTTTTGGTTTCATCAGACTATAGAAATCTTGTTCAGCTGACTTCAGATTCTCCCATATGTCTTCTGGCAAACTCTAGCTGAGATTATATGTGAGTTTATTTTAACAGTGGCTCTCTCTTTGCCACTCTCCCATAAAGCTGTGACTGGTGAAGCACCCGGGCAACAGTTGTTGTATGCACGGTCTCTCCCATCTCAGCCACTGAAGCTTGTAACTCCTCCAGAGCTGTCACAGGTCTCTTGGTGGCCTCCCTCACTAGTCCCCTCCTTTTATGGTCACTCAGTTTTTCAGGATGGCCTGCTCTAGGCAGATTTACAGTTGAGCCATATTCTTTTCATTTCTTGATGATCGACTTAACTGTACTCCAAGGGATATTCAGTGACTTGGAAGTGTTCTTGTATCCATCTTCAGACTTGTGCTATTCAATAACCTTTTTGTGGAATTGCTTGGAGTGTTCTTTTGTCTTCATGGTGTAGTTTTTGCCAGAATACTGACTCACCAGCAATTGAACTTTTCAGATACAGGTATACATTTACTACAGTCAATTAAAGCACCTTGACTGCACACAGGTGATCTCCATTTAATTAATTATGTGACTTCTAAAACCAATTGACTGCACCAGTGATGATTTGGTGCGTCATATTAAAGGGGGTGATAGTTAAGTGTTTTACTTTGTGTTTTATATTTGCAATTAATTTAGCTCACTTTGTAGAGATCTGTTTTCACTTTGACACAAAAGAGTCTTTTTCTGCTGATCAGTGTCAAAAAAGCCAAATTAAATCCGCCATGATTCAATGTTGTAAAACAATAAAACATGAGATCATAGACCATAAGACATAGGAGCAGAATTGGGTCAATCAGCCCATCAAGTCTACTCCGGGATAAGCCATGTTGGAATGGCAGAGCAGACTTGATGGGGTCAATAGCTTAATTCTGCTCCTATGTCTTATGGTCTTATGAAAACTTCCCGGGGCGGTGGGAAGGGTGAATACTCTTTATTGGCACTCTATGTCTCTACTTTTGCGCAGTATTGTAGATCACCGCAATCTGGGCCAAAAATGGAGGATTGGCCTATCAGAGGAAAGTCACAGGAGTCAAGGCTCTGTGATTCAGAGGGGAAATGGGGAGAACAGGCAAGCTGTGGTGATAGGGGATTTATTAGTTAAGGAAACAGAGAGTAGATTCTGTGGATGAGAATAAGACTCCAAGATGGTGTGTTGTCTCCTGGGTGCCAGGGTCTGTGATATCTTGTCTCAATTCCTTAGCATTCTTAAGTGGCAGAGTGAGTAGCCAGAGGTCATGGTCCATGCAGGTACCATAGGAAGGAAGAGGGATGAGGTCCTGCAAAATGAGCTCAGGGAGTTAGGTGCTACGTTAAAAGACAAGACCCGCAGCGTTGTGATATCAGAATTGCTACCCATGCCATGTACTAGTGAGGCCAGACATGGGAAGATCACACAGTCTAACAAGTAGCTAAGGAGTTGGTGTAGGAGAGAGGGCATCAGATTTTAGGATCATTGAGTTCTCTTCCAGGGAAGGTGGGACCTGTACAGAAGCGATGTTTTGAAGGGGTCTAATACCCTCATGAGAAGGTTTGCTAGTGCTGCATGGGGGTGGGGTTTTAAACTAGAGTTGCGGAGAGATGGGAACCAGAGCGCCAGAACAGATAGTGGAATGGTTGTGGGGACAAATATTAAGACCTCAGACAAAGTCAGGAATCAAGAGGTTGAGCATGGTGGGAGTAACATTCTGAGTTGCTTATTTCAATGCAAGAAGTATTGTAGGAAACACAGATGAACTCAGGGCATTGATCAACACAGAGAATTCTGATATGTGGTCATAAGTCTGGCTTGGTTGCAGAAGGGACAGGACTAGCAGCTCAATACTCCGCGATTCTGCTGTTTTAGACTTGATAGAGTGGGAGGGATTACAGGTGGGGGGGGGGGGGGTAGCATTACTAGTCAGGGAAAACGTCATGGCAGTGCTTAGTCAGGACAGACTGGAAAACTTGTCTAGTGAGACATTATGGGTGGAACCGAGGAAAAGAGAGTCATCACCATGTTAATAGGACTACATTTTAGACTACCCAATAGTCCAAGGGATTTAGAACAACATTGTAGAGAGATTGCAGTCCGTTGCAAGAAACATCAGGCTGTGTTGGTGATTTTAACTTTTCACTTATTGAGTGGGACTCCAATACTGTAAAAGGACCAGGTAGGATAGAGCTTGTCAAATGTGTTCAGGAAAGTTTCCTTAATCAGTACATAGAAGTCCCAACAAGAGAGTGTGCAAAATTTGATCTATTAGGGAATGACACAAGGAAGATCTCAGAAGTTTGTGTAGCTGAATACATTGAATCTAGTGTTAATAATGCCATTAGTTTCAAGGTAATTATGGAAAAGGATAGGTCTGGTCCTCAGGTTGAGATTCTAAATTGGAGAAAGACACATTTTGATGGCATCAGAAAGGATTTGGGAAGTGTGGATTGAAATAGGTTGTTTTCTGGCAAAGGTGTACTTGGTAAGTGGGAGGCCTTCAAAAGTGACATTTTGAGAGTACAAAGTTTGTATGTGCCTGTCAGAATAAAAGCCAAGGATAACAGGTTCAAGGAAATTTGGTTTTCAAGAGATATTGAGGCCTTAATTAAGAGAAAAAAAAAGGCATGAGGTTCCTCTGGCACCCAAGGTGAAGGAGAATCTTATGAGCTTCTACAGGTATGTTAAGAGCAAAAGGATTGCAAAGGACAAAATTGGTCCTCTGGAAGATCAGAATGATAATCTATGTGTGGAGCCAAAAGAGATGGGGGAAATCTTAAATGGATTTTTTTTTTTTGCATCTGTTTTTACTTGGGATTCAGACAAAGAGTCTCTAGAAGTGAGGCAAAGCAGCAGCAAGGTCATGGACCCAATAGAGATTAAAGAGGAGGAGGTGTTTGCTGTCTTGAGGCAAATTAGAGTGCACAAGTCCCCTTACAAGGTGTCCCCTTGGACCCATGGAAGACAAGTGCAGAAATTGCAGAGGCCCTAGCAGAGAAACTTAAATCATCCTTAGCAACAGGTGTGGTACTGGAGAATTAAAGGATAGCTAATGTTGTTCTGTCATTTAAGAAAGTTTCTAAAAATAAACCAGGAAATTGTAGGCCAGTAGGAAATTTATTGGAAGGTATTCCAAGGGACTATAACCATGTAACCATATAACAATCACAACACGGAAACAGGCCATTCTGGGCCTCCTAGTCCGTGCCGAACTCTTAATCTCACCTAGTCCCACCTACCCGCACTCAGCCCAACCTAGATTTGAGTATTTGGATAGACAAGGACTGATGAGGGATAGTCGGCATATCTTTGTGCATGGTAGGTTATATCTAACCAAACTTATAGAGCTTTTAGAGGAAGTTACCAGGAAAGTTGATGAAGGCAAGGCAGTGGATGTTGTCTACATGGACTTCAACAAGGCACTTGACAAGGTCCCATGTGGTAGGTTGGTCAAAAAGGTTCAGTCAATTCAGGATGAGGTAATAAATTGGATTAGACTTTGGTTTCATGGAAGAAGCCAGACAGTGGAAGCAATTGGTTGCCTCTCTGACTGGAGGCCAGTGATTAGTGGAGCGTGGCAGAGATTGGTGCTGGGTCCATTGTTGTTTATCATCTATATCAATGATCTGGATGATAATGTGGTTAACTGGATCAGCACATTAGGGTTGTACTGGACAGCAAGGAAGACTATCAAAGCTTGAGGGGATCTGAAGCAGTTGGAAAAATGGGCTGAAAAATAGCAGATGGATTTTAAAGCAGACTAGTGTGAGGTGAGGACCAACCAGGATAGGTCTTACACAGTGAGTGTTAGAGCACTGAGGAGTGCAGTAGAACAAAGGGAATAGTTCTGGGCACTATGCCTTTGGAAAGAAGAGTTAAACCAAAAATGATCAACCAGAATAATAGTTCAACAACAATTAATATACCATAGAGTTATGTTTCTTGTAATTTGGAAAGCTAAGGGTGATTTGGTTTTTGAAGGTATTAAGGAGAACTAAAAATGTTAGACATATTTTAAGAAGGAGTTGGAAATAGTTCTTATGGGTAAAGAGATTAATGAATATGGGGAGAAGGCAGGAACTTCTTGGAACTTCTTGTGCAACTTGGATAAGCAGCTAGAATTGTATTGAAGACCCTGTCATACTACTTTCTACATGACTAAGCTCTATATCATCCATATTTTCCAGTGAATCCTTATTACCAAAGGGTGTTGAACATCTATACAGGTGTTGGTTGACAAGCCAGTATTTCAGCTTTAGCTTCAACACCTACAGCTTTTTCTTCGCTTTTCTTTGCTGAAAATAGGAAATATACTGCTTACTTGATTAATGACCTGCTCCAAATCATTTGACAATTGCATGCTTTGGAATTACAAATTTAAGAAAAATGGTTCATTGCTGCTATGGCAGAAGAATTTACCGTTCAGCTTTCTGAGGTATATGTGGATGTAAACCTGTCGGTGAATCTACTTTCCCAACACTGTCGGAAATCAAGGGTATTAAATTCTTCCATTATGATCCTCATGTTTGTTATAATTAAGAACATCTTCTATAGCTGATATTCAATGGAGAAATAATACCATCCTAAACTAAAGCAGAAAACACAGGAAATCCGCATCAGTTTAGCACTACTGTGAATATAAAAATTCTATACATTCAAGTCAATAACCTGCATCAGGTGTTACCATTTTGTTTTAATGTACCAAAAAGAAATCGTCTACAAATTAAACTATGCAATATTTCTTACATTTCTTACATTTAGGGCAATATTGCCCTAAGCTTTGTAGGATATCATACTCTGGGTGATTGCAAAACCCAAACTACTATCTCAAATGCACATGAACGATCCCATGGCTCTATATTAAAGTAGATCAAGTGTTCAGTGCATTGAATGCCCAGTACTTGTACCTACACAATGTGTTAAAACAGAGCAACTCATTGGGATTGCTTGATCTTGCCAAGGTAAATTGGCTGCTGGAGATTTGTAAGACCATGAGGTTCTGAAATCTAATATTTGTATTTTAGAAATGTTGTATACAGAGAGTAGAGCCCACTGTTCTACTCTCTGTATACGCATGACTGTGTGGCTAGGCATAGCTCAAATACCATCTACAAATTTGCTGACGATACAGCCATTGTTGGTAGAATCTCAAATGGTGACGAGAGGGTGTACAGGAGTGAGGTATGCCAACTAGTGGAGTGGTGTCGCAGCAACAACCTGGCACTCAACGTCAGTAAGATGCAAGAGCTGATTGTGGACTTCAGGAAGGGTAAGACAAAGGAACCCATACCAATCCTCAAAGAGGGATCAGAAGTGGAGGGAGTGAGCAGCTTCAAGTTCCTGGGTGTCAAGATCTCTGAGGATCTAACCTGTCCCAACATATCGATGTAGTTATAAAGAAGACAAGACAGTGACTATACTTAGTTAGGACATCTTTAGGGAGCGTTGTCTCAGTGATGCACCATCAATAACTCTTGGAGACGGGAGGCGAACTTAGCAGCAAGAGAGCACCACACAACATCCTGGAGACTGAGGGAGGAGCAGTGCCTCCAATCGCCTTTATACAGGGGTCTGTGGGAGGAGCCACAGGAGCAGTCAGCAGAGGGGCGTGTCCAGACAGGTATACATAGTTTACCACACTCAGAAAGGCAGCGTCCATTATTAAGGACCTCCAGCACCCAGGGCATTCCCTTTTCTCACTGTTACCATCGTGTAGGAGCCTGAAGGCACACTCACACACTCAGCAATTCAGCTTCTTCCCCTCTGCCATCCGATTCCTAAATGGATATTGAAGCTTTGGACATTATCTCACTTTTTTAAATATACAGTATTTCTGTTTTTGCACATTTAAAAAAAATCTATTCAATATACATAATCAATTTACTTGTTTGTTTACCATTATGTTTATTTTATTTATTATTATTATTTTTTTATTCTCTGCTAGATTATGTATTGCATTGAACTGCTGCTGCTAAGTTAACAAATTTCACGTCACATGCCGGTGGTATACACCTGATTCTGATTCTGATTCTGATTTTTTGACACATGTCATTGTCACAAGCAAACTCATTATTTGAATCTCTTCAATCCATGACTTTATTGTGTGTTCAGTTCACACCAGGCAACTGAACATTCACCATTCTCTTCTCACTCATTATACAATTGCATTGCCCACAAGAAGTCACACAACTCCTATAATTAATATTTTCATCTTCGTTTGGCTCTTCAAAAGCAAATTTTGCTCCACTTGCAAATTCACTTCAGACAGTTGTGGAAGTTTGGTATGGGCCCCCAAATCCCAAGAACTTCCTACATGGGCACAATTGAGAGCATGCTGACTGGCTGCATCACTGCCTTGTGTGGGAACTGTAACTCCCATAATCGCTGGACTCTGCAGAGAGTGGCGTGGACAGCCCAGCACATCTGTAGATGTGAACTTCCCATGATTCAGGACATTTACAAGGACAGATGTGTAAAAAAGGGCCCGTAGGATCATTGGGGACCCAAGCCATCCCAACCACAATCTATTCCAGCTGCTACCATCCGTGAAGCGGTATCGCAGCATAGTAATCAGGACCAACAGGCTCCGGGAAGGTTTCTTCCAGTAGGCCAAAAGACTGATGAACTCACACTGACTTGAGTGTACTCTGTATTGCATTGACTATTCTATTTATTATATATTACTATGATTACACATTGCACATTTAGACGGAGATGTAACGTAAAGATTTTTACTCCTCATGTATGTGAAGGATGTAAGAAATAAAGTCAATTCGATTCAAATTCTATAAGTTAATGCTGACAATGAAACATTCTACTTGGATAAAGCAAAACAAATGTACCTTAAAGTATGACAAAGCTAAATATTTAACATCATGCTGAATTCTTTGTTGCAAAAGCAAAATCGGATGTGTAGATTTACATTTTGGTTACAGCCATATTTTATTAAAACGATTGTTTATCACAGATACTTCAAATGGACACATTTAGACATGGTGGGACAAATCTGCTGACATTATGGTGCTGTTAATTGAATAGATTCAGCTCTTGAATTGGTCACTGCTTCATGTTCATACCCACCATTATATTAAAGTGGTTTATGCAGCATTTTTGGCTTTGATTTATGATGGGCCCAACATGTTTTTATTAGTGCAGGCTCATAAAGAAAGTGTGAAACTAGTGCTAGGAGTCACATAAAAAACCCAGACCAGATAAGGATAACAGCATTTCTTCCACTATCCATATTAGTGAACCTGTTGGGCATTTACACCTGTTTGGTAGATTGATACTATGCACTATTAATAGAATTACAATTCTGCAGTCCACTTCACTACAGTAGGTCACTAGTCAAGTCTTTTGAATTGGTAACTTCACTAGCATGAGACTGGAGTCATAGCGTAGTTATCAAAATAATATTGCATGCAAGTGGTTACAAATATAACAATTACAAACATTTAAGAGATGATTGCAGGAATAAGTTGTTAGTGATGAAGTTAAGTATAATTTACTACCGACAACAAGAACTGTACCTACTAATTATCCGGCCATGGTACATTACACTCAGTCTGGGAAGCTTTCTCTCCCTATAATTACTGGTTTACATTCTCCATTCAATGATTACAGATCATTGTTTCTCTTCCCTCCAATATCTCTCTGTACCTTTCCACACGGATCAGTCTCTTATCTGCAAATCCTTCTTTCCTAGTGCTTTGCCCACTCCATCTCTTTCGTTTCTTGCTTGCTGTACTCTGTTATTGGTGCAGTAGAGGCATGTTATTTAAATACAGAAATCTATTTGGCATAAAGGCATCATGAAAAAAGGGAATTCTGTAGTACATTGAAGTAATTTCTGACCCATCACATGCACTGTCAGCAAGTTTTTGCTTATAATTACAAACGTTTGTAATATATTGAACAATTTCTGAAAATAGCAGATTGCTAGGAATTCAAACGTTTCTCTGCTTTGGCACGAGGAAGCCTGAAGGCAGATGCGTAGCTCTGAGAATAAATAGATGTGGTGTAAACAGACAAGAAATGAGGTGCAAATTACATTGTTAGTTAAAGGACGTGAAGATGATAAAAAGTTAATGAAAATTTTTTTTGAATAAATAAAATAAGAATTTTGCTCTGGAATTGGTGAATTAGTATATATGAATGTGATGCATAAACAATAATTACCTAAGAAGAAATAGGCAAAGCAACTACTTATTATAAAAAGAAAGCATTGCTGCTCAACTTGCTTTCATTTACCAGTTATCAGGCCATATTCCCTTTCTAGTTGCAAGTCTACATTTGGAATCATTACCTCAATGTTTAAAATTAATTTGCTTATTTTCACAATCAATATTGAGAATCCCTTGGTTTGGGTGCAAGTGCTGCAGCACCAGTAAGAGAGAGATCTCTAATGTTTGTCTGGTTGCTAATTTGTAGGTACAGTATTTGTTACTGAGATCGATAATCAGATCAACATGAGGTGATTTAAATTATTATAAATAAGAAAAAATGTAATTGTACATTATTTTTTGAATGGTTCGATCATTGTGTGTTTCATACCAAAAAAAAACTTTGAACGTAAAAACTGTTTTAATTTAGTTTGTATACAATTGACACATAACAAAGTAAATTCTTTCTGGCATTAATTATTGCAGGACCAAAGAAGCAATAGGAAATAATCCATTCCACTGGAGATGGAAAGCAAAGATGAAGTCAGTGATTCTGATAGTGGAGTCATTCTCCAGTCAGGTAAATTGCTTTTAATTTATCTGTAATATTATTCGATTTTGATCAGATCAACTCATTTCTTTAGTGTACTTTTGGATATTTTTATTTTTCCCCATGTAATTTATGGTCTAAGATGTGAACGCATTTGAAGGAGAGGGATAACACATATCCATTTGCTTTATGTGCTGAATGTGCAAATTATACAATACATTGTGAATTCTTGGTTTGACTTAAGTGGGGCCAAATTTGAAGATTGGACTTCAATGTGTATATATTACTATACCTCAAGTTTGTTAGATTGATTTTTAGTTGCTTCTTCATAAATTTAATTATAAATTTTGCTCTCAAATAATATTCTTGATAACTCCATTATCCTCTCTTCACGTAAGATTATCAAACCAAGTCAATTTTCTCTGGTGTTAATTGGAATTTTCATACAATTTTCATCAATTCTGAAATTGGCACTTAAATAGATATTGTCTATGTAAAACCATTAGTGTTCCTAATGTCACTTATCACATTGAATTTTTAAAAAATGATATTGCACTGTCTCTACCAATATCTATCAGCAGTCATCAAAATGGTCTGAGACTTGGCTGGTGAATCTCAGCTCCTTTTTGTTATGAGTCACTATAGGAAGTCGAACTATTGCTTACTGTGAACGTATGGAAAGGATGTAACAGCTTTACTTTGAGTTTGATTCAGAGCTCAACAACCACATTTTTATTTTTAGATGGTACAATTAGTGCAATGGAAGTTTATTATCAGTAGGAATGGTGGAACACAGATAGGAAATCTTGAGATTTGCCAGGAAGGAAGAATTGTTGTGAAGACCAATTATTACAAGGTTATAGAAAATGCTGGAGTTGCTAATTCTAGATATGATTCAGGTCTATGAATTTTTGGCTATTCATGTATTAAGTTGGTATGTCATAACTAGTCATATCTGTAATGAATACAAATGGTCAGCATTGTATTCACAGTGCTAATCATATGAATTCAAATTTAACGAAGCATTTCAATAGCTGTTATAGGCATCCGTTAGTCTCGTGAGACCATGGATTTCAGGGTGCAGGCCTGGGCAGGGTTGTATGGGAGACCGGCAGTTGCCCAAGCTGCAGGCCTTCCCCTCTCCACGCCACCGATGTTGTCCAAGGGAAGGGCACTAGGACCCAAGCAGCTTGGCACCAGTGTCATCACAGAGCAATGTGTTGTTAAGTGTCTTGCTCAAGGAGACAACACGCTGCCTCAGCTGAGGCTCGAACCAGTGACCTTCAGATCACTAGGCCGATGCCTTATCCACTAGGCCACACACCAACACAACAATAGCTGTTATCAATAGCAAATATGCAATTTCTATTTTACAACATTTACTTTCAGTGCAGTGTGCTGCACATTCCACTTGGCTATGGTTTTGGTTAGGTATTGTGAAACTTATTCCACAAATATTAAAGCAAGGTGGAAACCTGATTTCTGGATTCTATCAGAATCAGAACCGGGTTTATATGATGTGAAATGCTTTGCTCTTTTTATGGTAGGTGTACAGTGCATACAGTCACAGTAAATTATAAAATAAATACAAACGTAAATAGAGCAAAATAAAAGTGACAATGTAATGTTCATGGGTTCATGCATCATTCAGATATTTGATGGTGGAGGGGAAGAAGCTGTTTCTGAATCATTGAGTGTGGGTCTTCAGGCTCCTGTACATCCACCCTGATGGAAGTAATGAAAAGAGGGTACATTCCAAATGGTGAGAGTCCTTAATGACGACTGCCACTTTTCTGAGGCACCACTTCTTGAAGATGTCCTCAGTGATGGGGAGGGTCGTGCCCTTGATGGAGTTGGTTGAATCTACAATCCTCAGCAGCCTCCATACCAGATTGTGACACGATTAGTCTGAATGCTCTCCAGGGTACATCTGCAAGGGTCCGGTGACATGTCAAATCTCCTCAAACTCCTAACGAAGTAGAGCCAATGCTGTGCCTTCTTCTTGAGTTCATCAATGTGTTGGGCCCAGAATAAATCCTCTGAGATGTTAACACCCAGTATTATTTGATCCCTTGCAAATAGAAGTGTAATATTACTGAAAGAAAATTGAAAAGTCGAAGCTAATGCATTAAAATATGACCTCTGGTTCTCCAAGTCAAAATGCTATTCACTCTATACGTCGGAACTGTAAACATTATAGAAAATTCCTCTTGTGATTGATGTATTTAGTACTGTTAATGCGTCAGCGCAGAGGTCTTATTTTCCTTTGAATAATACAATGCTGAACATAGTGGATAGATTAGCACCTACTCAAAAGTTTCATTAAGCAGCTATTCCTTAGCAAGAATGGTTCTTAACAGTTGTTCCAATGCATTGTATCCAATTCAACAGTTATTTTTAAAGCTTTGGTTTGAAGTTTTCAGATTATCTCTATCACGATGAAGGTCCCAGTTTCGTCAAAAAAGATTGCAGAATTTCAAACATTCAGATATGAAGAGCCTACTTTATAAGTTCAAAGTATTTATCAATGAAGGCATGCAGGAGAGCATATCATTCTAGATTGGAGATGTAAAAAAAATTAGAATTGTTTCCATATTTCCATAACTAACAATTTATGGTATCAGTACAGAACATTTTTTTCTGTAAATAGTTGGAGTAGTGAAGTCTAATTTATCTCCAGTAGGGAGAGTAGCAACAATGACTTCTTTGTGCCCACAATGTATCACGTAGTGCAGGGGATAATTGGATAGGTTAGAGTACACTGGAGCAGAGGCTGCAAACTTTGTGATTATTGTGGATTGAAGATGGAATAACTGCCAAGATTCAGAATTACTCCTCCTGCTCTGCACAAAATGACATTTTGCTTTAGCTAGAAGCTCTATTGTTTTAAAACTATTTTGCTAAGAGTTAAATATTACTCTTAGTTGCCACTTTATCAGGTATAACCTGTGCACTTGTGGGTTTTCAGCCAATCCTGAGGAAACAATTCAAAGTGTAAAAGCATGCAGACATGGTCAAAAAGTTCATTTATTGCTCAGGCCAAACATCAGAATGGGGAAGAAATATGATATAAGTGTCTGTGGAATGATTGTTGGTGCCAGATGGCATAGTTTGAGTAATGCTAATCTCCTGGGATTTTATCACACAATCATCTCCAGGGTTTATAGAGAATGGTGCGTAAACCAAAAAAAATCCAGTGAGCGGCAGTTCTGTGGGCGAGAATGCTTTCAAATTAGAGAGGAGAATGGCCAGACTTGTTCAAGCTGACAGGAAGGTGACTAACTCAAATAGCCACATGTTGCAACAGTGGTGTGCGGAGGAGCATCGCTGAATGCATCTCATGGCAAACCTTAAAGTGGATTGGCTACAGCAACAGAAGATCACACTGGGTCCACTCCTGTGCCTAATAAAGTAGTCACTGAATGCACTCTCATCAGTTTAACTGTGGTGAGGATTATTCTTTATTTTACATAACTTTGTATTGCATTAATGTTAAGAAGTAGAAATAGATGCTGTGGGCATGTTTACTGTCCTTTAGAATCAAAGCACAAACTTAAAGAACTCTTATTTGCAAACAATTTATGGTATAGCAGATCCTGGTTTAGTAATAGTTGTTACAAAAAAAGTAGTATTCTTCATCAGTAAAATGTCAAAAAGATAAAGTTTTTAAAAAATATATAGAAAGGAAAACATGCAGAATGCATATGTTTGTCACAAATAAGGAAGCAAACATTGCTGATTGTAGTTCCACATATTTTGCCTAATTGATATGACTTTGGGATTTCCATGCAAAGTTTGAAGTAAAGTTGTGGCTAAAATATTAGCAAACAGTGAAAAAGGCTTTTGTGATTTGAGGAGTTGAGTACAAGATTGAAGACATCCTGCTCCAGTTATGTTGAATCCTGGAGGAAGCAGGATTAATTGGATGGTGAATTGCCATATAAGGGGAGTTTATGCGGACTGGTTTTTAATTGAGTTGAATTTAGAAGAGTGAAAGGTGATCTCTTTAAAACATGCAAAGTCCTTAAGGGATTCAACAGGGGAGATGTTTCCTAGGTCTAAGGGTCACCATTTCAAAATGAGAAATCAGTCATTCAAGGCAGAGATGAGAAGAAATTACTTCATGAAGAAGGTAATGACTTGATAATCCAAGACAATCAGTTGCTAATTATATTCATGACAGTCATCACTGGATTTTTAGATTGTAAGGGAATCAAGGTATATGATAAAGGAAAATGCCATAATCATTGAATGAAAGGCCATGCAGGAGGAGTCAAATATTTCTTATGCTCTTTTGCATTTATGCACACTCCAAGAATGCCATTCAATGGTGTACTCCTCATCCAGATTATACATAATTTGGTATCATTCAAGGTTAACAAATTAGTTAAGGTAAGATGCGGCCATAAGATCTGGAGGTATCAGATTTCTGGGAACAATGTTTCAGCTTTTCCTGATATGGAAATAGATGTTTCATACATGGAATTGGAAAAGACATAACATTTTGTATTATCCAAAAGACATTATGAAAATATATTGTTTTTCTGGATGGTGGTAATATAGCTACAATGTTAGGATATGTAAAACAGTAATCAAATTATTTGTAATTTACCAATTGGACAGAGGTATGTAATGATTGAGTTTGAGGCTCATTACTCTCCAGATCCAAGCCCATGTCATCTATATAAAAATGAAGCAAAGTTTTGATGTGTGCAGATAATACAAAACTAATAATTCATTAAATAGGTTCCTGTAGAGGGCTTCAGGATGATGTTTATGAATAGTAAAGCAAGGAAACACCTGGCAGATGGTGCTAGCGATGAAACTCAGTCGAGGAAACAGGGACTTGGACTTGCGAGGACACAGAACTTGTGCTGATTAATGCCATGATACATAGTGTACTACTAAATATATAGATGTGATTTTTGGTTGATCCTATGATTCTGATTTGGGTGAAAATGTGGTTGGAGACTACAAATTATCTTAGAAATTGATTTTAGGAAAGTGATGAAATAACCATAGTTTCCTCTTCTGTCCCTGTTCTCAAATTGTCTCTGCTTGTGACAGACAGCTGAAAACTTAAAAATTTCCAACCTGATGGCATGAATATCGATTTCCACCACCCTCCTTTCCTCTATTCCCCACTCTGGCCTGTTACCTCTTCTCACCTACCTATTACTCCCCACTGGTCCCCTTTCCCCTCCTATCAGATTCCTTTTTCTCCAGGCCTTGACCTTTCCCACCCACCTGGCTTCACCAATCACTTTCCAGCTAGCCTCCTTCTCCTTCCCCCACATTTTTATTCTGCCATCTTTACCCTACCCACTCAGTCCTGAGGAAAGGATTTAACCCAAAACATTTCCATAAGTACTGCCTGACCTGCTGAGTTCCTGCAGCATTTTGCGTGTGTTGTTTTAAATTTAAAGTCATGTTACAACTGCAGTAAACTAAGCGTTGACCACACCTGAAGTTCTGCATTATGGGCACCACACCTTATTCAACATTCACATTGACTTTAGAAGGAATGTGGTGCAGATTGCTACAGTAATGGTTGATGAAGTCATAAGGAGGAATTTCACAAGACTGAGTCGTATCCCCAGTGGAACTGAAAGATTAAAAACTGATTTGGTCAAATTTCTCAAGCTCATAATGAGGTTGATAGAGTAAAACTGTTTTTGCTGGTCAGGCGATCTAGGAGTGTGAAATATGGCTTGTAAAGGAGAATACGGAGCAAAGCCTGAAACCAGGCTATACCAAAATTATGCTGGAAAATTGGAATTTCTTCTGAAAATGACAATTGACCTGGGGTTAACTGTTGCTTTTTAATTTAAAATAATTGACTAATCAAAATCAATGAGTGACTTTAAAAAGGGAAAAGAGTTCAAAGGAGGAAATGAGACATGATTTCATTGTCTGGTGGAGCATACTTGAAGGACTAACACACTCCTTTCTGTAATAGACTGAGAGTGGCTGGTTACCCTCCCTTGGCAATTTGCCCAACTGCACCATCTGTTCACTTCACAACAAAACTCACTTGAAAGCAAATGGTGGTGTAGTCACTAGTACAAGGGTCAAACGTTCAGGACTTGGGAACATCAGATTAAACCGAAACATTTTAGCCACGCCCTATGGAAGTTGACCAAGTTCCTGATTCCCCAACACATTTATAAGGGCAAGAAGAGATTACTCTGGAATATTTTTCAGTGACCAAAACTAATTTCATTCTTAATTCCACTTTATTATTTTAATCTCGCAAACGCAAAGGAATACAACACACTTGTGATTGGGGAATCTTTTTGTTGAGCACTTCTACTCTATCCACCAAAAGTGGCATTTCCCAGTGTCCAACCATTTTAATTCCTTTACCTATTCCCGTTCTGACACGTTGGTCCATGGCCTCGATGGGGTGGAGAAGCAACAGCTCATATTCCATCCAGGTAGCCTCCAACATGATGTCATGAACATTGATTTGTCCTTCTGGTAATTTTTTTTCCTCCCCCTTCTCTCTTCTTCTGTTCCCCAGTCTGGCTTCTTGTGTCTTCTCTTCACCTGCCTATCACCTCCTTCTGGTGCCCCTCCTTCTTCCTTTTCTCCCATGGTCCACTCTCCTCTCCTGTCAGATTCCTCCTTCTCCATCCCACCTGGCTTCACCTGTAACTTTCTAGATAGTCCTCCTTCCACTCTCCCCCACCTTTATATTCTGGCAAACTCCCCCTTCCTTTCTAGTCCTGAAGAATGGTCTCAGCCCAAAATGTCGACTCTTTATTCATTTCCATAGATGCTGCCTGAGCCGCTGAGTTCCTCCAGCATTTTGTGCGTGTTGCTCCGGATTTCCGGCATCTGCAGGATCTCTTGTCAATGTGTTGTCCCACATTGTATTCCTGCCCAAACCAGTCCATGCTTTGTAATACTGTACTGTTCAGAACTGACAAAGTTCTCCCATGTGGCTGACGGAGTCAATGCAGAGTGGAACATAGAACAGTCCTGATGCAAAGCCTTATCCCAAAATGTCGGTGATTCTTATGCCTCTACAGATGCTGTCTGGCCCAATGAGTTTCTCATGCAGCTTGCTTCTTGCTCTAGATCCTTTGGTTTCCATATCTTGTGTCTCCAATGCAGTGTGGAATCTGGACTTTACACACTCATCCGTTTGACACAAATCAGGATTAAGAAAGGAAACTTTCAGTCTTCCCCTTCCCATTATGGATGACGTGGCTCACTTGATCGGCTCCCCCATTCTCCATCCTGACCCACCACTCATTTCCCGCAAAGTGCAAAATGCCTGCAGCATTTCAACAAGGCATTTTCATTAACAGCTCCCAAGTACATGACTTCCACCAGAAAGAAGGACAAGGGGTGCAGATCTATGGAAATATAATCAGCTAGAAGATCTGCACCAAGCCCTATGTCTATTCTGATTTAGGTTCAGGCAAACCCCTACAGTGCACTTCGTTAGGTTGTCCCAGGAGTTAAAGGCAATAAGGATGAAGTACTTGCATTATATTCAGGGTCAGGATGATGTCCTATTTGGAAGTGCTGGTGTTCTCATTCATCTGCTGCCCTTGTACCATGTGCCTTTTATAGAAGGTACATAATGTTCCCACTGTATGCCGATGATGATGTTTAGGATGACGAATTGTCACTGATTCAGCAGGTTGATTTGTCCTGGAGGGTGCCAAGTTTCCTGACAGTTGTTGATTTTGTACTCATTCATGAAAGTAAAGAGTAGATGGTAGAAAAGATTTACAGCATCAGGAGGTGAGTCACCTCCTGCAGGATATTTTGCTTTTGGACAGTTCTTGTAACTCTAGCACTTCAGTGGCTGATCAGGTTGATTTTCTGGTGAATAGGGTTTCCGCACATCATTGCTGGTATGCGACATGGTGATGGTAATGCTGTTGAGTAACAAGAGTATATGGTTAGACTTTCCTTGCTAAAGAAGGACAATTCTTGACATTTGCCAAGGGCAATATATTATTTACCAGGTGGGATTGATGAGATTTCCATGCCCGAATGTTGTCTTGCTCTTGTTACATGAGGGCATGGACAGCTTCATTTTGGTGAGGAGTTGAGAATGAAAATGCACATTGTGAAATCAGTAGCAAACGTTCCTACATCTTGAAAGCTATAGATGAATTAGATGATAATTAGGTTTTTGACACTACCCAGTGGAATTCCTACAGTGATGCCTCGGATTAGGATGATTGACTTCTGGTAACTCCATTAATGCATGGGTTTCCTCCAGGTGCTCCAGTTTCCTCCCGTAGTCCAAAGACATACGTTAATTGGTCATTTTACTTGTCCTAGAGTTAAATAGGTGGGTTGCTAGGCGATGTGGCTTGTTAGTCAGAAGGATCTGTTGTCTGCTGTATCAGTCAATCAATAAATCAATAAAGGGATGCTGTGAGTATCTTCTGTTGTGTAGGCATGACCAAAAACTGGACTGCTATCTTTGATGACCATTAATTTTATTTTTACTAAGATCTTCAATGCCACTCTCAGTCAAATGTGGCTTAGATGTCAAGAGTTGTCATTCTGTGCTCATCGAGTAAGCTGTAGAGCTGATGCCTCGTAGCTCCAATGACCTGGGTTCAATCCTGACCAATGGAGCTAATACCGGGCAGTGTGTATGGTCTCCCTGTAACTGCATGGTATTCACTAGAGTACATACATCCCAAAGCTGCATCATCTGGTGGTCTATTTGGCAACAGTAAATTACCCCTTGTGTAGGTGGGTGGTAGAAGAATCAGAATGACATTGATGAGCATGTGAAGGACAGTAGGCTACAGTGAACGAAGGGGGTGAAAGATGGCACTACTCTGAGAACCAGTATGATCTCAATGGGCTGAATGGCCTCTTTCTATGCCTTATGTAAATATCAGAACATAATCTGAGGTACTCAGTTTGTTAGCCAATGTTTAGACTAAGAATGGTTCAGAGGTCAATTGGTCCTGATAAAGAAGCAAATTAGACATTGGTGAATAGGTCGTCACTGAGCAGGTGTTGCTTGGTAGCATAATCAATAGCAACTTAACAGATGACTGATTAGCCGATTGGAATAAATTTGTTCTCCTCCCCTTTTATATCCTGATGACTGTATCATATCAAAATTAGTTTCAAGCTGCCTTGTTTATTTAATGGAATGATAGTTCATTGTAGAATGTTGAATTTGCATAATTCTCCAATATGGGAAACCAAACATTTAACTTTCTTTCCATCATAAGGTCATGGGTCATAAGGTCATGACTCACTCTTTATCACAATGCTCAATTCCACTCATATTTCCTCAGCACATGAATCAGTCCATGTCTGCACATAGTTAGACACAAACAATATTCATTCACAGGTTGACAAATGGTAAGTAATATTCTTGCCACAGAGGTTCTAGACAATGTCTAGTTTTAGGAAGAAAGAGATTAACACAGATGCCTTGTGCAGGAAGGCACAGAGGCGACTGTACTTCCTTAGAAGGTTGGCGTCATTCAATGTCTGTAGTGAGATGCTGAAGATGTTCTATAGGTCAGTTGTGGAGAGCGCCCTCTTCTTTGTAGTGGCGTGTTGGGGAGGAAGTATTAAAAAGAGGGACGCCTCACGTCTTAATAAGCTGGTAAGGAAGGCGGGCTCTGTCGTGGGCAAAGTACTGGAGAGTTTAACATCGGTAGCTGAGCGAAGGGCGCTGAGTAGGCTACGGTCAATTATGGAAAACTCTGAACATCCTCTACATAGCACCATCCAGAGACAGAGAAGCAGTTTCAGCGACAGGTTACTATCGATGCAATGCTCCTCAGACAGGATGAAGAGGTCAATACTCCCCAATGCCATTAGGCTTTACAATTCAACCGCCAGGACTTAAGAACTTTTTAAAAGCTATTATTAATGCTTTTTGAGATAGTGATTTAGATGCATATCATATTTTTTTACTGAGTTAAGTATTGTATGTAATTAGTTTTGCTACAACAAGTGTATGGGACATTGGAAAAAAGTTGAATTTCCCCATGGGGATGAATAAAGTATCTATCTATCTATCATCGATAGCATTATTTTTGCTGAACTTCCACCATCTATACCCTGGGTGTCACCATTTTCCAGACATTAAACTGGACAGGCCAGATAAATACAGAAGCTGCAAGGACAAGTCAGAAGTTGGGTATCTTTTGGTGAGTGATTCATCTCTTGACACTGAAAAATCAAGGTATAAGTCAGGAGGGTGACTATATCCAGAACAAAGCAGTCCACTTGATCAGTGCCCCATTACTGACCTTAAGCATTTATCCTCAGTACCACAGGGGCATTGCCACTAGACTGCAGCTGCTCAGATAGGCAAATCTGCCTGCCCTCCTCAACCACCAAGAAGGCTAAGGGCAGAAGGTAGATGGAACATTAGCAGGTTCTTCTCCAAGCTGAAGAGCATCCTGATTCGGAAATCTATCACTGGCCCTTGATCATTGTTAGATCCATATCTTGAAACTCCTCCACAAGGAGAGCACTGGAGTGTCTTCACCTGATAGACAGCAGAGATAAAAGATCCAAAGATTAAAGATTAGTCTTATCTGTCACATGTTGATCAAAACATCGGAACATACAGTGAAATGCATCAAATCACATCATCGAGGATTGTGCTAGGCAGCTTGCAGTGCTGCCACCAATACAGCAAGCCCTCAAATCACTAACCCTGATCTACACCTCTTTTGAATGTAGGAGGAAACTGGAGAACTGGGGGAAACCCACACGGTCATATGGAGAATGTACAAACTCTTTACAGGCAGCAGCAGGAACTGAACTGCTTTCATTGAAAATTAGCATTGTAAAGCAATGTGGAACAACCTCTACTGTGCCACGCAAAATGCTGGTAGAACACAGCAGGCTAGGCAGCATCTATAGGGAGAAGCGATGTCGACGTTTTGGGCCGAGACCCTTCATCAGGACTAACCGAAAGGAAAGATAGTAAGAGATTTGAAAGTAGAGGGGGGAGGGGGAAATGCGAAATGATAGGAGTAGACCGGAGGGGGTGGGATGAAGCTAAGAGTTGGAAAGGTGATCGGCGAAAGTGATACAGAGCTGGAGAAGGGAAAGGATCATGGGACGGGAGGCCTCGGGAGAAAGAAAGGAGTTGGGGGGGGGGGGGGAAGCACCAGAGGGAGATGGAGAACAGGCAAACAACTAAATATGTCAGGGATGGGGTAAGAAGGGGAGGAGGGGCATTAACAGAAGTTAGAGAAGTCAATGTTCATGCCATCAGGTTGGAGGCTACCCAGCCGGTATATAAGGTGTTGTTCCTCCAACCTGAGTTTGGATTCATTTTGACAATAGAGGAGGCCATGGATAGACATATCAGAATGGGAATGGCATGTGGAATTAAAATGTGTGGCCACTGGGAGATCCTGCTTTTTCTGGTGGACCGAGCGAAGGTGTTCCACGAAACGGTCTCCCAGTCTGCGTTGGGTCTCACCAATATATAAAAGGCCACACCGGGAGCACCGGACGCAGTATACCACACCAGCCGACTCACAGGTGAAGTGTCGCCTCACCTGGAAGGACTGTCTGGGGCCCTGAATGGTGGTGAGGGAGGAAGTGTAAGGGAAGTGTAAGTGTAAGGGCACTTGTTCCGTTTACAAGGATAAGTGCCAGGAGGGAGATCAGTGGGAAGGGATGGGGGGGACGAGTGGACAAAGGAGTCGCGTAGGGAGCGATCCCTGCGAAAAGCAGAAAGAGGGAACGTTTAAGTTCCCTGGCCCCCTCCATCTTATTTTCACCATGGACGTCCAGTCCCTATATAACTCCATCCCCCACCGAGATGTTCTCGAAGCTCTTCGGTTTTTTTTTGGATTCCAGACCTAACCAAATCCCCTCTACCACCACTCTCCTCCGTCTAGCGGAATTAGTTCTTACTCTCAATAATTTCTCCTTCGGCTCCTCCCACTTCCTCCAAACCAAGGGTGTAGCCATGGGCACCCGTATGGGTCCCAGTTATGCCTGCCTTTTTGTTGGCTTTGTGGAACAGTCCATGTTCCAAGGCTGTACCGGTATCCATCCCCCTCTTTTCCTTCACTACATCGACCACTGCATTGGCGCTGCCTCTTGGATGCGTGCTGAGCTCGTCGACTCCATTAACTTTGCCTCCAACTTTCACCCTGCCCTCAAATTTACCTGGTCCATTTCCGACACCTCCCTCCCCTTTCTTGATCTTTCTGTCTCCATCTCTGGAGACGGCCTATCTACTGATATCTACTATAAACCTACAGACTCTCACTGACCTGGACTATTCCTCTTCCCACCCTGTCTCTTGCAAAAAGGCTATCCCTTTCTCACAATTCCTTTGTCTCCACCGCATCTGCTCTCAGGATGAGGCTTTTCTTTCCAGGACGAAGGAGATGTCTTCCTTTTTTAAGCAAAGGGGCTTCCCTTCATCCACAATCAACTCTGCTCTCAAACACATCTCTCCCATTTCCCGCACATCTACCCTCACCCCAATCACCCGCCACCCCTCGGGATAGGGTTCCCCTTGTCCTTATCTACCACCCCACCAGCCTCCAGGTCCAACATATAATTCTCCGTAATTTCCGCCACCTCCAACGGGATCCCACTACCAAGCACATTTTTCCCTCCCCCCCTTCTGCTTTTCGCAGGGATCGCTCCCTACGTGATTCCCTTGTCCACTCGTCCCCCCCATCCCTTCCCACCGATCTCCCTCCTGGCACTTATCCTTGTAAACGGAACAAGTGCTTCACCTGCCCTTACACTTTCTCCCTCACCACCATTCAAGGCCCCAGACAGTCCTTCCAGGTGAGGCGACACTTCACCTGTGAGTCGGCTGGTGTGGTATACTGTGTCTGGTGCTCCCGGTGTGGCCATTTATATATTGGTGAGACCCAACGCAGACTGGGAGACCGTTTCGCTGAACACCTATGCTCGGTCCGCCAGAAAAAGCAGGATCTCCCAGTGGCCACACATTTTAATTCCACGTCCCATTCCCATTCTGATATGTCTATCCATGGCCTCCTCTATTGTCAAAATGAATCCAAACTCAGGTTGGAGGAACAACACCTTCTATACCGGCTGGGTAGCCTCCAACCTGATGGCATGAACATTGACTTCTCTAACTTCCATTAATGCCCCTCCTCCCCTTCTTACCCCTTCCCTGACATATTTAGTTGTTGGCCTGTTCTCCATCTCCCTTTGGTGCTCCCCCCTTTCTTTCTCCCGAGGCCTCCCGTCCCATGATCCTTTCCCTTCTCCAGCTCTGTATCACTTTCGCCAATCACCTTTCCAGCTCTTAGCTTCATCCCACCCCCTCCAGTCTTCTATCATTTCGCATTTCCCCCTCCCCCCACTACTTTCAAATCTCTTACTATCTTTCCTTTCGGTTAGTCCTGACGAAGGGTCTCGGCCCGAAACGTCGACATCGCTTCTCCCTATAGATGCTGCCTAGCCTGCTGTGTTCCACCAGCATTTTGTATGTGTTGTTGTTTGAATTTCCAGCATCTGCAGATTTCCTCGTGTTTGCTCTACTGTGCCACCTCTTTAAAAACATTCTTTAAAACATGAATACAAAAATAAAATAGGCAGCATAGAATATTTCTTAAAATCACCTTCTGATAAAAAGCTTTTCTGATTATTCTAGATTTTGTGTTAATAATAATAGTTAAAAAGAAGAATGTGTGACAAAATGCTCAGTACAGGCATTGCTATTGGAGCACAATAATGTCTCTAAATTACAGAACTAATAAATTAGAACACTACTATTAGTGGGAGGGCATGAGCATAAAGTGATGTTTCCTCATAAACATAGATCCACAAATCTATGATGGTAAGCATTAACAGAAGTTAAGCAAGCAAATGGAAGATATCTTCTGTATTTTACATATTGTCGTGTTACAATAGATGTTGCCTTTCTCACCACATCTTGTTGTAAAAAACTGATCTGTTTGAAACAATACTACAAAGAAATAACTTGCAAAGAAAATCTGATTCTCAATATTGTATTAATAACATAATCAGTCACACACGTAAAATTTCAATGATAAAAATAATACCCAGTTCTTCCTTAAATTAACCAATTTGTTAATTCATTTGTCAGTTCTGAAACTTCTAATCACTTCAACTGATTTGCAATATACACATGTTCGAGCACGTCTTTACTTTTACAATCATATGTAATATTAAAGACAGTTCGAGCGATCAGCTGATCAGCTAGCAGAGTCCTATTTATTTCAGTTCTGTGTTGTGACTTGCCGGTGCATCTGCAGAAATATGTTATAATTGACACCTACCAGATTTTTGACTGCACAATAATTGCTTTCTCATTGTTAGTCATATTTTGATTGTGGAATTGCAAATAGTGTCTAATTTAACAAAGACATCTGTTGCAATTGTTAATATAAGAATGCATAAGTTTCTACTGTCTAGCAGAGGTTTTAACCCATTACAGCTTCTTAACTTGGAACAGAATAATTTTCATGGACATATTAATTCATTGTGAATTAAGAACTTGAGAAAATATAGGACTTAGGGCATTATTCCTTGGAGCATAATGAGGGGCGATATGATAGAGGTATACAAAAATTGGGTGGCAGGGTGGAGATACATCTCTACTGAAGTAGGTGTGAGGCACTCCTTCCCTTTGCTAGCCTGCAGGTCACCCTTGGACAAGGCGTAGCATCTGCCTAGTCCTTCCTGATCAGGGTAATATGAAGCAGGAGCTGGACGGCTGTATGAGCAGCTGCTGCATGTCACAAGTCCTAGTTATGCAACCACTGATACCAGGTAGACAATCTCTGAAGTGTACTGTTAATGGCTGGCGTCACCTGTCTTGAAAAGACACTGTCCAAAAGGCAATAGCAAACCACTTCTGTAGAAAAATTTGCTGAGAACATTTATGGTCATAGAAAGATCACGATTGTCTACATCATACGACACAACACATAACGAACAAGCAATATAAAATTATGAGGGGTGTAGATAGCATAGGTTCCTTAAGGTTGTTATAGCTGGGGGAGGTAGTGGTGATAAGCTCCCACTACCTATCAAATGCTGCTAATGGTATGCATCTCAAATAGCCTCTGACAACCAAGTCCAGCTCTTGGCCATCATATGTGGCTTAGCTACTAAGCCCAGTGGAAACATTTCTACTTACAGCAGAAGAGACAAAGGCAGATTACTGGTGCCCTAAAACCAATCACTTTGGGCAGATGGGACTCCTTAGCTGTGGTTGGCAGCTCATCTAGGAGAAGGAAAACTCTGATCTCAAACCACTGCTGCCTGGCAGGTATACCAACTCATGGGGCAGTCTTCAGGAGTAAACCCCAAGGAAAAATCTGAACCTGAAGTCCCTAAGGCAGTCATATGTTGAGTTCAACACTGTCTGGCAACTCCTGTGATGCTGCTGGTGCCAAACTGTATCGGTCTCTGCCGTTTTTTTGGATTCAACAGTTGCAAGAAGAAGGGGGAGCCTGGTGCATGGGCAACAGCTTGCTCTGAGTTCAATTTTGACATCATCAGTAAGAGGTCTATAGTCCTACCCGTGGAACACGTGGGTTTTCTTTGGGTCCTCTGGTTTCCTCTCACAGTCCAAAGACGTATTGGTCAGTAGGTTAATTGTCGTTGTAACTAGTTCCGTGATTAGACTAGGGTTAAATTAGGGGTTGCTGGGAGGTGTGGCTCAAACGTCTAGAAGGGCCTATTTCGCCTTGTATCTCTGAAATAAAATTAATTAAACATAACATAGGACTGATGAGATTGATCTGCTAGGAGTTACTGAGTGACCTCTTTCTCTACAGAGCAGTAAAGTAAGCTTTCATCACAAATGTGGCTGAGCCAGTTTCCAGCCCTATCCCCATATCCTTGTATTCTTGCTATCTCCAGCAAACTATCATCCCTTGTGAAGAATTAACCTAAAGACTCAGCACCCTGTGAGTGAAGGTAGTTTTCCTTACCTTGGGTGTACACTGTCTATCTGTGTCCTGAAATTGTAATTCCTAGTTCCAGAATCTTCAGCCGGGGAATCATCTTCCCTGCATTTACCCTGTAGGAAATGTGTAGGCTTGAATAGAATCTTGTCCTTTCTTCTGAACCGTAAGGAATCTAGGCCTAGACTACTCAATCCCTCCTCATATGGCAAGACCACTTTACTTGGACCCAGACAAGTGAATCTTCTGTCCCTTTAAGGCATGTTTCCCTCCTTTCTTAAGCTAGGAGACCAAAACTGTGCACAACACTCTTTTAAAAAATTCATTTATGAGATGTGGGTGTCACCAGTTACACCAGCATATATTGCTCATCCCTAGTTGCCCTTGAGAAGGTGGTGATGAGCTGCCTTATTGAACTAATGGAGTCCCTGAGGAGTAGGCACACCCACAGTGCTATTAGGGAGGGAAATCCATGATTTTGACCCAATGACAATGAAGGAATGGTGATATGTTTCCAAGTCAGGATGGTGAGTGACTTGGAGGGGGATTTCCAAGTGGTGGTGTTCCCAGGTCTCTACTGTGCTGTATCATTAAGGCTCTGTTCTATCCCCTCCTTCCAGTTTTCAAATCCTCTTGTAATAAAGGCTAAACTATCACTTGCATCCTATTTGCTGGTTGAAATATATTGACTTACACTGATTTGTGTACAAGTACACTATTTCTTTTAAGATCAACATCACCCAATCATAGATACCATGTTTTGTTTTGCTATTCTGTGCCCAGAAGTGGATGATTTCATAGTTTTGTAAATTATCTTCCATCTAATGTGCTTTCACCTTTGACTCCCCCTGCTTGTGTCCCCTTGAACCTTCTTTACATCTTCCTCTCTACTCACATTTACTAACACCATCAGGTTCAGAAATACAGTATTTGGACCCTCAGCTAAAACGCTGATCCAGGTAGTGAATAGTTGGACTGAAAACCAAACATTGTAGTACCCCACTGGTCACAGATAGTCACACTTTGTTTCCAGACCAATAACCGGTTCTCAAAGAACATCTGCAAAATATAGTTTAATGATAATGAACAAGTGCATATGGCAATTGGTGGTGGGTGAGAGAATTGAGCAGATATGATCATATATTTGGCATGAACTGCGATTCCCTTTGAGGGACCAATCTCATTCATATTCAGTTTGGGAGCTCTTGGAGCAATTGAGTGACAAATCCAACATCGTCATAAGGGTGAACCAGAATAATGACTTCTAAAGGAGCGGCCAGTAGAGATGGAGAGGGGAATAATAAACAGAAATGGATTTACAGCAGCCCAAGATGTAACTATAGAACCAAGATATGCATTCATTGTCTACACAAATAACATTAATACAAATAACTTTGGATCAACCTTTCATTCCAAACTGCAAAGAGATTACTGATCAATCACTCCATCCTTTTCATATTCCATTGGTTACTTAAATTTGCATCAAGGTCTTACATCAGTTGGAATGTGGAGCTTGACGCTAAATCGGGAAGCCGATACAAAAGTTGCTGTGAAGGTCTGTAGCAGCCATACTGGAAGTGAGAACAAAGGCGTACTGCTTTCTTTGGTGTAGAGCAACTGGGTTCCATCTTTGCAAACGTCACAGAGCCTGCCTGTCCTTTACTGTGGCATAACATTCCATACATCACAATTCACGACGTTATTGGCTGAGCCTGTCACGCGATAACTGTACACTTAATTTGGCAGGTAACCGTCAGTAGAGATTGCCGAAAATTTCACTACATTCCAGATATAAATTATGTTCTGTAATGTGTCCTTCCATGTTTACATTTGCAAAAATAATTTGTCGTAAAGTTCTATCCTAGAGTTATAGAGCCATGCAGTTTTGCAGTCAAAACTCACAGGAACTGACCCAATGGCCCATTGTGTCAATGTACTGGCCATCAAATGTCAGCCTAAATTAACCTAATTTTCCAGCTCTTGCCCAAAGCTTTGAACTTCAGGTGTTGAAGTAAATACTACTTAAATAATATGAGTATACATGCTTCCATCTCTTCTTCCCGAAATACTAGTTTTTGAGTGAATGAAGATCTTCTTCAAATCCTCTTTATATCTTCCACCACTTATCTTAAACCTTTCCATCCTGATACAGACACCTCTACTCAGTCTCTCCTCATAGATGAAGTATACCATTCCAGACAATATGCTGGTGAATCTCCTCTGAACAATCACGTCTTTCCTATAGTATGGTATCTGTAACTGCACAAAACACATCAGATGGGACTCAAAAGTGGTTGATATAATTCTACCATATCCATATGCACTGGCTAAGAAAGGCAAGCACCCTGTACACCTCCTTGAACTGTGCCACTGTTTAGTGACATGCATACCGAAGTCCTCTATTCTTCAGTACTTCCTCGTATCACCTTCAGTTTATTCTAATCTTATTATTCCTCCCAGAATGCATAACCTTACATTTGTCAGGGTTAAATTACATCCGTCCTTTCTCTGCCTATCTTATCAGCTGATCAACATAGTTCCATTGTAACAAGGTTTGACTAAAAACAAATGAAGCTTACATAAGAAATCAGCCAATCTTTAACAAAGCAAAGTTAATATTAATTAATAAAATAGAAAAGAAGAGCCAAATTGTTATAGATAATTAACTAACATAAAGGGCAGGTTATTTAATCCTTTCGATCCATGGTTCTTCCTGAACTCTGATTCATAAATCCTTGAATCACTTGATCAGGAGAGGTGAATGAACAAATGAATATTATGGTGACTGTGAGAGAGAAAGCATAATTTTTCCAATGGCATTGTAACCATCCAATGACATGAAGGAGAGCTGTCATTAGGATGTCCAGTCATGACAACTTCCAGATTTGTACAGACAGATGGGATGGGCATAAAGACAATGAGTCATTTCAGAATACCTTAACGTCACCGGATACAACTACTGCCTCTGTCAGTGATGTTGATGAACATTATTTTAAAGTTTCTTATTTGTCATCTTTTTTTTCACTCTTCACCTGGAGGCAGTGCTGAAATATGATTCATTGAACCTTAACAGACTTCCAGAATCTGACTTGCAGTAGCTGTGGCATTAACATTTACACAATGTCTCCAAGAGGAGGTAGAGTTGATCACTTATTTGGAGCAGGGAAATGCTGAAGGAAGGCGTATCTAAATATGTTAATCATGTAGGCTCAGAGTGTACTTCTGGAGCTCTGGGAAATGCAGTATGTCGGAATATTTCAAGAGGAAAATTACAAAGTTCAAGTCAGCGATGACTAAAAGGGAAAGAATGGGAGGTGCGGCAGGAACATGCAGTCACTTGTACTAGAGACTGAGTAAAGCATAGAGCTGGAACAATTTGGAGAGTCATAGAGCACAAGAGAATTTTGTAATCAATGTCCTCTGTTGACAAACTAGAATGCCATTGAGGATAGGGACAGTAGGTGAGCAAAAGTTAGGTCAAGTTAGGATGCAAGTCCAGAGATGGAACTTCTGTTGATAAGACCTCATAAAGTAATAAGGGTCAGAAGATTATTCCATTTTTGGAAGCATTCATCTTCATTCAGTGCGTAGTTATTAAATTAATATTAGCTACAGTAAAGCGCCTTATCTAATTAACTGCTGGCATCAAGGCAAATTATTTTGTCTGCCATAATTTCCTTCACTGGGTTTAATTAAAGTAGTACGGATGAAAGATATAACCTGAAAGTGAACTCAAAAACTGGCAAAACTCAAGAGTGGCGGGATCTCCCTGTGGCCACACACTTCAATTCCACAGACCACTCCCACTCCGACATGTCTGTCCATGGCCTCCTCTACCGTCAAGATGAGGCCACACGCAGGTCGATGGAGCAATACCTTATCTCCTGCCCAGGTAGCCTCCTTCCTGCCGGCATGAACATCCAACTCACTGACCTCCGTTGATACCCCTGCCCCCCACCCTTACCCCCATCCCTATCTATTATTTTAGTCTGGTTCTCTTTCTCTCTCTTTTTCCCCCCCTCACTATAATCTCTCCCCCCAGCCCATTTCCCTCCAGCCTATCACTTCCCAGCTCTCTACTTTATCCCTCCCCCCACTTCTTATCCCCCCTAGACCATCCCATGTTACTTTACTCCTGATGAAGGGTTTCGGCCCGAAACATCGTCACTACCTCCTCCCATAGATGCTGTCTGGCCTGCTGAGCTCTGCCAGCATTTTGTGTTTTTTTTTTATTTCCAGCATCTGCAGATTCACTCGAGTTGCCTTTGAGTTATTTGGGAATTCATTTCGAACTTCAAAAAAAGTGCATGCACTTTATTGGAAGTGTAACATCTGGGAAAAAGTATTTTTTCTCTGTATTTCATTTGTGTTATTTGCTGATTTAAAGCATATTCTTCAAGAGTCTCAGAAGTTGCTTTGGGAACTTTAGTTTGTGGATGGCCGTCTAAGGCTACATCCACACTAGACCGGATAATTTTGAAAATGCCGGTTTCGCGTAAAAACGATAGGCGTCCGCACTATGCGTTTTTGAAAATATCTCTATCCACATTGAAACGGAGATTTTGGCGAATCTCCTCCTACTGCACATGCACAGGACATATCTACCGAAAACAAACGACTTGTTTGGTGTCGAATCTCGCCATAAAAGCGCGCATTTGTGTAGATACAGACTAGAAAAACTTAAAACGACAGACAGCTGTTGGCTCTCGCGCAGGAGAACTTAAAAGTAAAAAAAAACAAATACTGGAGCGTACGGAGGAAACCAACAGTGAGTTCACGGACAGATTGACCCGGCTGATGACAAACATTGAAAAACTGACTAACTCTGTTGCATTAATAAAGCAGCTTGTTAAATGTCTAAAACATGTCTGCATCAGTGTTATCTTGTATTTTCATACAATGTTACATTAGGTTGTTACACATCTATTGTCAGAGAAATACTTGCATAAATAGGTAAACCACCTTCATATAAGCAAGGACAGAAAACAGGGCAAAGTGAGTACAGTATACTTATTTATTCAGTAAGTTGTGGGTCAAAGTATTTGGTGAATACATTTCTAACTCTTCTGGCTTCAGTCTCGTTACCATCTGTTCTGAAATTGTTACGTTGCGTTCAAGAAAACAATGAAATAGCGCGCTGCCGTCTGACAGCATTTTCAGAAGTCTCCGGTTACCCTGTCCACACTGATCTGCCCGAGCAATGTTTTCAAAAATACCCAGCCTGGAAAGTGTTTCTGAAAAGCTCCGGTTTCGGGGGATGAAAACGTTGTTTTAGTGTGGACAGAGTGTTAAAACAAAGAGAAAAAGCGTTGGTTACGGATTTATCCGGCGTAGTGCGGATGTAGCCTAAATGACATTAAACTCCATTGCTCTTTGTTGTGGAACAATGCCTTAATTTGCTTCACAATGGCAACATCAAATGATGAATTGTCACTGAATATTAGGAAACTTAATTGGATAATAATTGAATAATAGGAAACAAGAAATTGCGGGAGAAGCTTGACATCCTCTGTGGATTTGTAGAGAAGGCGATCTTAAAGGAGTGTTGAAAAAAGTGGAATAAGGTGAAGTATAAAAAGAGAAGTAGACACTGGAATTGTAGGGAAATGGTGACTTGTTGACAGCACGTTATTAGCTGGCAGAAGCAATTGTTCGACAGGTAGCCCAACATTAAGATTTATAGCCAAATTAAGAAGTCAATGGAATCATTAGCAGTAAAACTCTGACAGTCAGCTCCTTATATATATATATACTGAAGGGAAATATAGAGGGAGATGTTGACTATCCATACACTTGATTTGACCATGATGCAGTGGGGGCTGAGGTGATCAGTACAGAAGGAAGCTAATGAGAAACTTCTGAGTGAGGCTGTGTTAAAGAGGAATCTCACAGAGAGAAGGATTGGGCAGTTCATAAAGAGATAGCAATTAATGGTTCAAATGTTCTCTGAAAATAGTCATGGACTCAATCAAGGAAGGTTAGGTCTTGTATGTTGATGGAGAGATAAAGGCCAAAGGAATTGTGTTGGTTCAGCGTGGATGAAATGTTGCAGAAGAAACCAGTTGTGGCACATCTGGAGATAAAAGAAGGAGAGAAAACACCAAGAAGAAAAACAAAGGTGTTCTTGAATTGGTAAAATAACTTGGCACATATTGTATTTTCTTCTGTAATGTAATCTTCACTTCACGGTGGAATTTTAGATTTTAATGCATGTGTTTCTTTGCTTATAATGTTGACTTTGTATTTATAGGGTCAGACAGTCCTCAATCAGTGATGAAAGATCGGTGTTGTTCGGTTATGTTACGTAAGCAAATGCTGGAGGAATCACTTGAGGCCTGCTTAAATGAACTGAAGCAACTCTGTTTACGTGAATCTGTGAGTATTATTAAAGGAGTCCCTGTTGGTCTTCATCTCCAGATTTAACAGCGATAACAATTTTTACAGTTATTAATCCATCTTATTATCCATCTCATTAATGAATTACGTTGTGCAATAAATATCATAAAAATTATAAAAAGAAGCAAGGGTGCAGTGCTAGCTGGAGCTCACCCGGCACATCTTTACGAAAAAAGCCAAACTAAACAAGCTAATTAATTTGGTGCCGCCCAGGGTGTTTTGAGTATCTCAGAAACCGCTGATCTCCTGGGATATTTACGCACAACAGACTCTGGAGTTTACAAAGAATGGTCCCAAAGACAAAAATAATCATCCAGCGAGCGGCTGTTCTGTGAGCGAAAACATCTTGTTAAATCCACTTGCTGGATGTTTTTTTTTTGTTTTTGGCACCATTCTTTGTAAACTCCAGAGTCTGTTGTGCGTAAAAATGCCAGGAGGTCAGCGGTTTCTGAGATACTCAAATCACCCTGGGCGGCACCTAATTAATTAGCTTGTTTAGTTCAGCTTTTTTCTTAAAAGGTGTGCCGGGTGAGCTCTGGCTAGCACTGCACCCCCGAAAATAAGCAGTACAGCATATTAGCAGAGAAAGCATTAATCTCCGTTGTTATTAGCTAAAGACAAGAATGCATTTTTTGGAGCATTTTTATTGAGGACTTTTTATATTCAATGTTTATTAATGATATTAATACTAGACATTATCAGCTAACTTTATTAATGTATGCTTCATTGTGCTTTGTCGTTAGGAGTTGACAGGATATTTACCAAAAGAGTATCCTTTAGCCGAAGGAGAGAAACCACCCACTGTCCGCCGACGTATTGGTACAGCCTTTCAGCTGGATGAACAGACAATTGCTTGCAAAGGAGAGGTAGACTGCGTTCCGCTTTAGATCAGCTGCTATTTCTTAACAAACTGCATTGCATTATATGCTGTGCTCTTGTGAAAAACATGCAGGATGGTTCAAGTAAAGAAAATTCTCCTGTACTTTAATACCAATGCCAATGCTGTTTTGGAAGTACAAATGGTCTGCATAAATTGGCCTAGTTTGTTTGAGAAATGATTTCTATTTCATATCTTTGTGATGGCATAAGGATGCACGATAAAACTAACTAAATGCAATGGTCAAATCCAGGGATTAATTAATCAGTTTACAAATTTTTGAATTCAAGAGTTTGCTTTAACTTTATTGAAAACTTATCTATGTAATGTGCAAAAGCAAGGAAACCCACAGACAGTTCTTACTAGCTTTTCCTACTTAACCACTTAAATACATTGCTCTGCAATGCAGGTTCTGTCAAACAAGAGTCCAAATCTTATTGACATATTTAGAAGAATAATTCCTGTATTAGCTTAAAAATCAGAGGGAACGTTAGATTGCTTGTTTAAATTTATTGTTTTACTTCAATATTTTTAATTATTAATAAGCATTTTAAGAATTCCTAGTTAACTCTGTTTACATTTTGAAAAACTTGCTAATTATTACTAAGTCTCTCTGAAGATCAGAGACACTTATGAACCACTGAATGACTTCATAACTTTTATAACTAGCAAAGGTGAGGGTGAAGGCTTTGCTGGCTGTTAAAGATCTCTGGGTAGCCTTAAGGCCAGGGACTTCTCACCGCACAGATGTTGCTACTCAGATCCTGCTGCTGTTTTGGTCCATTGCATATGGACTACATGTGCTGAACTACATATACCTGTCTGGACACGCCCCTTTGCTGACTGCTCCTGTGGCTCCTCCCACAGACCCCGGTATAAAGGCGATTGGAGACACCGCCCCGGCCTCAGTCTCCAGGATGTTGTGTGGTGGTCACTTGCTGCTGACAGTGCTTTCTTCCTCCAAGTATGATTGGAAGCATGCAAGCCAGAGTTCAAAGGCTTCTGAGTCTTGAGGGTCAATGTCCAATTTTTCCGGACGTAAAATGCTTTCCATGTTTTAAAACTTCCAGCCAATAAAATTGATGCACCATCAATAACTCTGAGACGTGGGTTAAGGTAGGCTTTTATTGGCTGGAAGAAAGCACAAGCAGCAAGTGACCACCACACAACATCCTGGAGACTGAGGAAGGAGCTGTGTCTCCAATCGCCTTTATACAGGGGTCTGTGGGAGGAGCCACAGGAACAGTCAGTGGGGGGGGGGGGGGGGGGCGTGTCCAGACAGGTATATGTAGTTCACCACAGCTACACATATATGAACCACAGATGGTGATTCTGGGCAGACTTCAGGTGGCATTTCAGACAGGGGAACCGTAGATTCTGGCCATCTGTTCTCTGGAAGATAGATATAACAAATTCCTATTTGTCTTCCACAGTCTTACTGAAGGAACAGAATATCGGTCAACAAAATTGGACCTTGTGACTGATTTATGTAAAGCCAAGATCCCAATTAATTTCATTGTTGTAATGAGAATTTGTACATTTACAATTCAGTTATATCTTCCTTTGGCTCTGTTTATCTCTAAGTTGTTTGCAAAGGGAAACAGTTTTTATCTGTAGGTGCTTTCCTTTATTTAAACTTAAAATTTTTGCAAATGGTTTGACCTCTGAAGGTCAAGGTTATTAGAAAATCAGAACACAGCTTAGGTAGAGAAAGTACCAAACAATTCTTCATGTTTCCATAGTAACAATCCTATGCACACAATATCACATCAACTGGGATATACATATTCACAAAATTATTTTTAACTTGGAAGAACTGTTTAGGTCCGTGAATAGTGTGAAGAGAGGAGGTAAAGGAGCAGTTTTCTACCTGGATGAAGCATGTGGGTCTTTCACGTGGAAACAGTATTTTGGACTGTAGTTCATTTTAATTCTGCCTATTACTTGCTAGGACTCTGAACTTGACTGTCTGGAGCGAGACTTTGCCTTGCAACTACAGCTTGTGGAGGCAGCCAAGCGCCTTTCCCAAGAAGGAAATTTGAGCAGGCACATAAGGAAACAAAGAAAACATGCCTATAAAAAAGAACAAATTAAACTTAATGCAATCAAAAATGCCATAAATAATCGTAAAGCTATAACTGGTGGAAGAACAGCACAGTTAAGTAATATGGTTGAAGGTAAGTTACAATTTTAACTTGTCTCTAATATAAATATATAATTTGTTACTTGTCACCACAAATACGATGAAGAGCGTTCCTTCATTCCAGTAGAACAGCTTTTTCCTCAGGCAATTGTAATACAAACTGGCTTGTGTTAAGAGGCAGGGGATGCCCAAAGCTTCTCTTGGATAAACTTTATGCAAAAAAGCATGATGTCAGCTAGTATTTGTGACTTTATCAAAGAAAAAGTTAATGTTAATACCCATCACATTATCCATGTGACTGTTTGGATTCAAGAGTCAAGATTTGGAATGCATGTGATTTCTTCTTCTGTTGTGAAGCAACGGATTCTCCGAAACACTGATTTTATCTACTGGAAACACGATTTATTTTCACTTTAAGTCTTTGAACTTTGGAGGGGATTTGGTTCAATAAGCATGACATCCTTCAGGTACTTCACCCCGCAAAAGTCAAACTCAACTGCGACATAACTGCTTTCCAATGGGAGTAATCATACCAGGATCATTAATCTAGCAATTAACTAATTGGTTCTATACTGTATCTGCCAGTTATTACATTTGCTAGTTAGAATATTTTGCTAGCTGCTTATTAAGAGTTTAGTTTGTAATTGACTTGCAAAGGAAAACATCTGACTAGAGATACAAGGCAAAATCAACAAATCCCACAATCAGAAATAAAACACAATGGAAGCCTTCTGTCATGGTCTGCTATATATAGATTCAGGTGCCAAGGCAGTTTTTGTGTCCAGTATTTTTGTTTGCTAGTTATTAAATAGTTGTCACATTATAAACTTTATTCTACGCTTAGCTAAAGTCTTCATTTTTCACATTGTTCAGGATGACTGGTGAATAAATTAAGAGAATTTATTTTTGTTCAGTGCACACATGTAGTCAACCAGGTCCTGATTACTTAATTTTGAACTCCTATAGGTACTCTTTATTTAGATGTAGGGTCAATTTTGTAGACAGTGGGGACTTAGTAAGGCAATTAACTAACGAAACCACATTGAGGACTTTCTGTTATTCATATAGCTGACAATATTTATAAATATTTGTTTAGTGATGTTTTAAATGATTCATGATTCTCAAAGTCTGTCCAAGTATCGTAGTTCTGAGAAGGGCCCGATTAATAACACATCTACACTTATAATGGGAAAAGTTGGGTGTTGATGAATTTCAGGAAATCCATTTCAAGGATGTGTGAAGACAGACAGAAGAATTTTTGATGCCCAGAAGTCCAAGTTACTTCTGTGAGCCAAGAAATATTACTGTTTTTCCTGGCTAGTGTTGGGTGTCTGACACCATGCTTGGGGTGTTTTTGTCTTCTTTTGTCCGCTGTGAGTTGACTTTTTACATGTTTCTAATGTTAGAGTCATAGGCCACATAGCACCAAAACAGGCCTGTCAGCCCTCAAGTCCTCACTGACCATCTATCTACTCATTTACACTAATCCTGATTTATTCTCTCAAACCTCTCCCCTCCCCACTTGCCACCCCCTCCTCAGATTCGACCTCTCACCTGCACACCACAGTCGATTTACAGTGGCCAATCAACCTATCAATTATGTTGAAGGAAGCTAGAGCACCCTGATTCCAGGGATGAAGGGGTTAATCTATGAGGAGAGATTGAATCGCCTGGGACTATACCCTCTGGAATTCAGAAGAATGAGAGGGGATCTTATAGAAACATACAAAATTTTGAAAGTGATAGATAAGATAGACGTAGAAAAGTTGTTTCCATTGGTAGCTGAGACCAGAACTAGGGGACATTGCCTCAAGATTCAGGGGAGAAGATTTAGGATGGAGATGAGGAGAAACTGCTTTTCCCAGAGAGTGGTGAATCTGTGGAACTCTCTGCCCAGGGAAGCAGTTGAGGCTTCTTCACTAAATATATTTAAGATACAGTTAGATAGGTTTTTACATAGTAAGGGAATTAAGGGTTATGGGGAAAAGGCAGGCAAGATGGAGTTGAGTTTACGGACAGATCAGCCATGATCTTATTGAATGGCGGGGCAGGTTTGATGGGCTGGATGGCCTACTCCTGCTCCTATTTCTTATGTTCTTATGAATCATGGGGAGGGTGTGCCAACTCCACACAACGAGCAGCACCCGAGGTAGGGATTGAACTAGGACTTCTTGAACTGTGAAGCAGCAGCCCCACTAGCTGTGCTACTGGAGAAGATTCAATGGGCTGAATGCTAATTCTGCTCTTATGTCTTGTGACTAATGGTCTATAAGCCTGCGGTTAGAGCAATTGCATATGTTGAAGCGACTCTAATGATCCTATCATGATGAGCAATTAGCAATCCGAGCTGGTGATCTGTCCTACATAGGTGTGACTTGTTTCTGATCTACAATAACAATACTGTACTCATATTATAATGGCTTTGATTTTTTAGGTTCCCCACCTTAGACATCAAAGATACATGACTTGTAGGTTTAACTGCATCACCTTTAAAGGTTGGCATTACATTGTATTATGCTGCAGTGTACTAGGTTCTATGTTCACTTTGGAATATATGGTCTTTGCAAGGACATCACACATTGAGGTCAAGTTGAAATGTCACTTGCAACCTTTGCACCAGCATTTCCACATCGAGCAAATCTGCAGGAATGATCCCGTTTGGCCCCAGGTACAATGCATTCAGCTGGTATTGAATCTGCCCCGATTACCATGTGGCTCACCTCATCCACAGATCTTGTCCCTTTCACCATGCGCCGTTTGCAACAACGATTTTCCGCTCCACAGATGCAAGCCATTCATGTTGCTGCTCACTATACCTTTCTCTTTTCCGCCTTTTACCTCTGCTTCCACTGCTCATAGTTCCTTCCGTTTGCCACCCAACATTGCAAAATTTGTGGAAAATGAAACATAAACCGAAAATGCTAAAGACACTCAGCAGGGAACATTTTTGAACAGAGACACAGACCATGTTTCAGATCAGGGATCCTTTATCAGAAAGGAAGTAAAACAAGTTAATATTCAGTAACAGAGAAGGTGGGGAGGAATGTGTAGAATACTGAAGACAACTATCTTCATTCTTGCTATGTTTGTTCTCAGTACTACAAAGTTGCAAGGGTAAAAATATTAGCATATTTTATTTTTTACTGTAATGGCTCCACCCTGACACAAGCGAGTGCCATCCGCTCACCAACATCACTTCCAATTCCAGGAGAACCACCCCCATTGCACACTGGGAATTGAAGTTCTTTGTTATGAGCACACATAATAGCACTATTCTACCCATCCCTCCCTCATGTTATCAGGATTTTCCTTCCTCCTGGTTGTGAGAGAAGCATTGAAAGACAATGCAAACTTCTGAGAAGTGGAATACTTAGAAGAGAACATTGTCTTTTAGTGCTTCTAATGAATCCTTAGGATCTCATTTATGAGCTTTTTATTCCAATTCTCTCCTTTCTGAAAAATGAAATACAACCTTTTCTTAAAATGTCCTTCCTTCCATTCATTCACTATTACCAGCTGAGTGCATACTGTGAAGTTTTCTCCTCTCTGCTTCTGTTCTTCAAACTGGATATCCAGGAGTTTGGGCAGCTCTGTTTGCCCCACTATACATGATCTAAACTGAATCACCCAACAGATCATCTCATGGTGCACACCAGTGTTGTTTCCAAATTGGAAGGGATTGTGTCTAACATTCAGTATTCAAATTCACCCATGGAGTCCAAATTTCTTACTTTCACTAACAACCACCTCCAATATATCTCCGTATCCTTCTCCCCTTAACTCATAAAGGTACCAGAGAATAACTGGTTAATATAAACATGAAACAAGCAACATTTCTACTGCTCTTAAGCACAGACAGACAGGTAAAGTCCAGTTCAACACTTGTGGAAATTCCTTTGTTAAATGCTACAGTTCCTAATGGTTGCACATCCAGCAATATATTATGCAAACTAATGATATTACAACAGAAGGTAACACCTGATTTCGAATATTTAGCGGCATTTTAGAATAAAATTCAGCATTGCAATGAAGTGAGCCTTTTTAATAATTCTAGTGCTAACAATAAGTTAAATACAGTGGATTTATCTGAAATAAAACTTTTTTACAAATAGAAACTCACATGCCACTGTCATTAACCAAAATGATTGCTTCAATTCCAAACAACCAATATAATTTCTGAAACACTATTACTTTGTCCATTGTGCTACTTTGTAGTGCATGCTTTGAAATTCCAAAATTGGCACTCCATTAATTATTTTATATTTTTCCTGTCAAAATAATAATCAGATTGTCATCCATACACTGTATGAGACCAAGTGTTGAAAGTAGCACCAAATCTCTCGATATACAGTATATCATAATTAGATAGCAGGTACTAAAAGGAAAATCTAACAAGAGCATGAGGAGGTCACTTATGGAGATTCACACACACTCAGAGATCATAGCAGAGAACCTAAGTTATTTCTTTATACTTCATTCATTCTACTGATGGTTGTAATGAGTGAAAAATTTTCTGCCCATTCTTCAATCAACTGGCAGCTGGAAAAACAATATTTCCCAAAGGAACACACAAATAAGTTTTACATGGTATTACAACACTGAAGCTGACCATTCTGGACAACATATTCATGACAGTGTTAATGTTCCATACATAATTATAAACCTTTCAGCGACAGGTTACTATCGATGCAATGCTCCTCAGACAGGATGAAGAGGTCAATACTCCCCAATGCCATTAGGCTTTACAATTCTACCGCCAGGACTTAAGAACTTTTTAAAAGCTATTATTAATGCTTTTTGAGATAGTGATTTAGATGCATATCATATTTTTTTACTGAGTTAAGTATTGTATGTAATTAGTTTTGCTACAACAAGTGTATGGGACATTGGAAAAAAAGTTGAATTTCCCCATGGGGATGAATAAAGTATCTATCTATCTATCTATCTATCTATCTAATAAGTCTCAGTTTCACATTAAATGCACTTTATCCTTTTAATTACTCTCTGTGGCAATGTTTTTTGAATAAATAGTTCCTTGTAATAATCTTCCATTTATACACTGCCTCGGTACTAAACTACCGGTACTCTGCTAGTAGAAATGTCTCTGCATAAAAGCTTATCCCTAATCAGTGGTGCTAAATACATTACATTGTAATGGCATCCCTGCCTCTGCCTCGTGTTCAAAGGAGTGGATTTTGGTAGCAGAGTACAACATGCTGACACCTAAATACTGTATATTATGTTTACACTAATGACAAAAACTGAACTTATAAGTACCTCGCAACATTATCTTGTTATCTCATTTCAAAGAGTCTTTTGGTAAAAAGCCTCTTGGTAAAGCAATCTCCTATTTTGAGATTGTCCACAAAATTTTGAAGTTATGCTGCACTGTCCCAAGTCCAAGTCATTAATGTGAATGTGAATGATGGATAGTGACTTTAGGAGAAGTTATTGAAGCTAAAATTGTAAGGTCCAAAGCATATTCTGTAATTAAATGTGTATCTTCATTTCATTGGGTGATGTGAACCAATGTCAAAGACAAAAAATGTTCTGCCCTTTTAAAAATTATAATTCATTATCATGTCACCACTCACACTTGCTTGTTCAATCTTCCCCAACAAGAAAAATCATTCAATCCTGACACTGTTCTAATTAAATTTCCTTTCACCTTCTCAACTGTTTCTACATTCATATTACAATACAATGTTTAAGACTTTTATGTGGTCTTGCCAAAATTCTATATAAATTAAACATTTTCTGCTGTTTTCAGATGTATCACTACAGAAAAGAATCTCAATGAACCAAAGAACCATAGAACATTACAGCACAGAAACAGGCCTTTTGGCCCTTCTTGGCTGTGCCAAACCATTTTTCTGCCTAGTCCCACTGACCTGCACCTGGACCATATCCCTCAATACACTTCTCATCTATGTACCTGTCCAAGTTTTTCTTAAATGCTAAAAGTAAGGCCGCATTTACTACTTCACCTGCCAGCTCATTCCACACTCCCACCACTCTCTGTGTGAAGAAGCCCCCCCAATGTTCCCTTTAAACTTTTCCCCTTTCGCCCTTAACCCATGTCCTCTGGTTTTTTTCTCTCCTAGCCTCAGTGGAAAAAGCCTGCTTGCATTCACTCTATCTGTACCCATCATAATTTTATACACCTCTATCAAGTCTCCCCTCATTCTTCTACACTCCAGGGAATAACTCCTAGCCTATTCAACCTTTCTCTGTAACTCAGTTTCTCAAGGTCCGGCAACATCCTTGTAAACCTTCTCTGCACTCTTTCAACCTTATTAATATCCCTCCTGTAATTCGGTGACCAAAACTGCACACAATACTCCAAATCTGGCCTCACCAATGCCTTAGACAACCTAATAACTGTTAATTTTTATTAATGTCATTACTTCTCACACTTTCTGTATACCCTTTCAGATCCACTGGGACACTTAATTTTCAATGAATTTATGACTTGCTTATACCTGCAACTGTAATTTTGAACTTCACAGATCTACTCTGAAGTTCATTTCCAGTTATACACCCAACCTGAAGTTGATTATTGATTCTTATATATGTCATGAATCACCTCTTGGTAAATCCTTCCCCTATTTTGAGACTGTCCACAAAATTCTGAAGTTGAGCTTCAATGACCCAACTCCAAATCATTTAGGTGAATGATGGGGAACTGTGAGCCGGTTGACTTCAGGAGAAACTAAGGTTATCCTCGTAACTCTCCAGTGTCATTTGATTAGGATCAACTACAAAGGAAAATCTGTGGAAACATTGAAAAATAGATGTTGTGTTTTCGTGGCAGAACCTAATCAAAATAAACCATTTATGTGATGAAAAGCCAGGGAAAAAAATCTATGTAATGAATGTAAGCAAGCTAACAATGTTCGTGGCTTCTCCATTTGTGACCATAAACACAGCTGCTTGGCCACCAAATTCTTTGTCTCACAACCAGTAGACAAATTAATAGCACAAAGACACTTATTATAATGAATTTAGCACGACTCCTGCAATTGTTTGAACATGATGGTGGTAGGGTGTCTATTAGATTCAGTTTATTCTAGTGAATCTAATAAATGACAAGAGGAAAATTATTTAAAAGTGGAGAAGGAATCACTTTACAAGATTACAATCAGATTAACTCCATTGTTTGACTAAATTAGAAATTCAAAGATTAAATAGTTTATTCACTTGTGTCAGATTTTCATTTCTCAATGCATGTTTTATTTTTAGAACTGAGTGCATCTGATGACAGCTCTCTGGAAGATGGTAAGTTCCCAACATAAAGGGGCAAAATATATGATAACTTGTGGAGTGAAACAGAGGAATGGGAAAGTGAGCAAAATGTAATACAAAGTGCTAATTCACCATCACTTGTTGTTTGCCACCATAAGAAGCATTTTTTAAAGTGAGTTTGTGAATGTTTTTCAAGCTGGTAGCTTACAAAGGGTCCAAAAATTCACTCATTCACTCCCCGACTGAAAGCAATTTATTGCAAATTAAACTAAATCAGAATCAGAATCAGGTTTAATATCATTAACATAGGTTGTTGTTTTGCTACTGCAAGACATAAAATAAAACTATGAATTACAAGAAGAAATGTGTGTGTGTACATATATATATATATATATTAAATAAGTAGTGCAATGAGAGCAAAAGTATTGAGGTAGAGTTCATGGGTTGGTTCATTGTCCATTCAGAAATCTGATGACAGAGGGGAAGAAGCTGTTCCTAAAATGTTGAGGGTGTGTCTTCAGTTTTCTGTACTACCTCCATGATGGTAGCATGAGAACAGGGCGTGTCCGTGGTGCTGGCGTTAATGATGGATGTTGTTTTTGAGCCATCACCTTTGGAAGATGCAAAGATCCTTAACGCGAAGATCACTTTTTGCCAGTAGCTTTACATGTCTGTCACTTGGTGTTAATCAAGCTGCCAGTACATTCTACCATCCTTACCTGGTCCAATCCATGCCTTACTTGACCCATCCTTGAAGTTGTCCTAAATAGTAATTCAACCCAGGAGTAATCAAGGTGGACATTAAATTCAGAACTTGCTGTTAATGTCAACATCTCATGAATCGATAAATACAAATCATTTGACCAAAAGGGAATATTTCTTTGAATATCTGTTTTTCTCTCTCCATTGTTTGATTTCTGCAGATGCAAGGCACCTCCACAGCAGGTGTTCATCTACAGAATTCTTGTCAGCTACTCATGAAATGCAGAGGAGTACCGGTAACTCACCACTGCCTCTTCTACAGTCCAGCAGACCAACGCCACCCCAGAGTCTGGAAGGACTTGCTCCAGGATGTTATCAGGGCAGTGACTATGACAGATCACCCATCATGGACAGAGCATGGGCAGAATCTAATCTGGATGAACCATATGAGAAAGTGAAAAGACGTTCCTCCTTAAATTGCAAGTCAAGGTATACAGTAGCTTTCATTTATTTGCCAGTCATCTCAAATGTGAGTGCCTTTAAAGCTTTTGGCAGAGTTCCTCAAATTATCAAACGCTTTTGATTTTCTGATTGTGCAAGAGAAACATTGGAACATGAACTGAAAATCCCATATCAAACTGGTTCGCTGGATTGATTCCTGGGACGAGGGATTGGCTGATAAAAAGATTAAGCAGACTCAGCCTTTTTCACTTTATAGCGCAGATAATGAGATGTTATCTCATCGAAACATTCAAAATGCTTGCAGGGCTTGATGGTTAGATGCAGATTAACTGTTACCCTGAGCAGAATTTACAGAACCGGAGATCACCATCTCCAGAAGAGGTCAGCCTTGCCAAACCGAGACGAGAACAAATTTCTCTAGCCAGGAGACGGCTGTGCACTTTGGAGTCCGCTCTCCCATGGATGTTCAATCAGTGAAAGTATTTGGGAAAGAGATCAACAGATTTTTGGTTAGCATGCAAGTCAGGTGATCTGGGTTCAGAGCAGAAAAATGGTGCTTATGTAAAAGAACATATCCATGTTATATATGCATTATGAAGTGCCAAATCCCTGCGTCTATTTCTTATCAAAGATCTGGAAAATAGCTAAAATCTCCCCCAAAGTCCACTAGCTTTTTTTTTGGTAATGTTCAATGTATATCTGCAGCTGTCCATCATCTACAAATTGGAATTTTTAATTTTTTAATGAAATATTTTTCCTTTCAATTGTTTTGGACATTATTAGCACAATATCAAATGAAACGTGTTTTATTTACAAAAATAAGTAATATTAATAATCAGATTAGCAACAATAGATGCTTGATGGTTAGCATAGATGTATAATTCTTTGTAGCATATGACTCTTTGACTCCATGACTCTAAACTAGCAAGTTATGTAACTTTTCCTTAACAGTCGTACCTGAAGTAATCTGAACAGTTATGCCTTCTCCTCTGAGACACTACATCCTTATCAACTGTCTGTAACATACCCCAGTGTCATTCAAGGCAGTCTTCACGTTTTCTCATATCATTGTAGTATGATTTGTTCCCTTTGTCTCTCAGAGTGAAAACTTCAAATGCTCCTTGATGTTGTCTTACATGCAACAAAAACAGCTGAGGGGAGATTGAATACAGATGTGTAAGATTATGGCTTGTTTCGAGAGAGTAAACAGAGAGAAACTTTGTTCCATTGGCAGATGGTTCTAAGCATCGAGGGCACAGATTTAAAATTTTGGATATAGGTACAAGCAAGACATGAGAGAAAATTTTTGTTACGCAGAGAGCATGTTGATTTGGAGATCACCTGCAAAGGTGATGGAAAGACAATCAATCCAGAGAGAATATATATATAGCAGGGCAACGTGAGGCATTAGGATAATGGGTCTGATGGAATTGCAATGAGCCAACACAGGTTCAATGGGCTGAAAGGCTTTCTTCTATTGAAAGTAAAAATGACTTTGAATTGCTTGAATAACATTTAATGCATTGAATGCTTCATCTCTCTCTCTCTCACACACACACACACACTTACTTTTAGTAACAATATCATTGAATTCCTTACATCACTTTCTCTTGTCACATTTTTTTCCATTAAGATCACCCATACCATCCCTTTATTACCTTGTGACACAATTATACTTCTAGATTCTATGTTCTATGTTCTCTAGATCAGTGGTTCTCAGCGTTGGCCATATGGTCCCCCGGGGGGCCAAACTGAATTTTGTAGGGGTCACAAGTAAAAAGCAAGGAACTGGGGGCCACTGGATTTTCTGAATGGGCCATGATAAGCTTACTGTTTTAATGAAAATAAGTGAATAAACCGTATGTACGTAATTTAATTGGAACCCTCAATGAAATGAATGGGAATATATGCGAGATGATGCAAATGCGGCAGCAAAATAGCTGTGTGTGCAGGAGGTGGTGCGGCACATCAGTTGTTATCTCTGCTCCTGCTTGACCTCATCGTTCAAATCACCGTTCACACTCTGCAGGACAGCCCGCTGACCCCGCTCCGCATCTGCCCCCAGTACACTGATTATGGAGAAAGCACTTCTGATGACGTATGTTAAGCCATTGTATAATGATCAGGCCAGTGAGAAAATGCTTTCTGCAGTGAGGTACCGAGGATGAAATTATTTTCGAAGAAGTCAAGAGCCATTTCAATATTCCGCTGCAGTGTAATACGCTGCTCCGTATTCACAGGGAATCCTGTAAACGCCAGCTGATCTGAGTCCCAGCTCATCTTTGGACTGCATAAGCTATGAACTGAGCTTCCTTACGGGTTTGTAGATGATAATAATCCGGTATTTCTTCAGGATCCTTCCAAAAACCTTGGAAGTATATAGAAAACAGGCAATAGCGACAGGTTGTACTTATTGTAGGTTTCCCAGTTTTTCTGACAGCTCCTTTAAGGGCCCAATTGATTTCCTTCACCTTGTAGCCATTCTGTAGGAATGTTGTACATAATCATCTTACTTCCTCATGGAGATTCTCTGGGTCTGAAATAGTTTTCATACGGTTAGTCAAAGTAGAAAGAACTGCTCTATGTTGGGAGGCGTGAAGGTGGTTGCTATTGTTGAGGTATAAGTCCGTGGGAATTGGGTTTCCGATAGACACCTTGTCTGAGGCAACTATCCAGTTTCTGTCATTTTAGAATGTCCAGGAATGGGAGGGAACCTTTCTTCTATGTCTCCATTCTAAACTGAATGTTTGGACATATGCTGTTCAGATGGTTGCTGAACCATTGGACTGCCTGGAGTCCATGAGGCCACGGTACAAATGTGTCATCAACGTAACCGAATAAGCATTTGATGTGGACTAAACATCCAGGAGGGACGGACGATGAGGGTATAAATACCATTGGACTAGACATGCCCAAACATCACCGCTGATGAAGATGGCAGAGTTTGTCATCGAAACGTCAGTTACAATCGATACCTGTAGCAGCTAGAACCTTGATAAGAGTTTATTCATCATCCATGCCAGGAAAGCACTAGATTCTTTATCAGTATGTATATTATAAATAATGTATCCTATTCAGAGCTTTGAAATAGTTTTATTTTTTATTTTTACACATGTAACATCATATTTAACATATAATAACCTGTTAAAACATAAATATTGACTGTATATTTGAATATTAGTACAGTTAACTAAATAAAAAATCAGCGATTAACAGAGTCTGTGGAGGGTGGGGGCTCAGAGGTAAATGAAAAGCAGGAGTAGGCCAGGAGCCGAAAACGCATGAGAACCACTGCTCTAGATGGTTGGTAAAAACACTTGTTTTTATCTAAAAGCTAATTATCTTAGGCTAGGTCTTATTGTGGATTATTACTAGCTACAGTCTTACTTTGTTCTCATTTCTTTGTTGCAAATAACCCTTCCTTCTCCCCTTATTATTGCCATAAATTCACCAGTCTACACTGCCTGAATTAACTATCTATGAACTAGACTACTAATTTTAGTACTTTTCTTTTATATCTGTAGCTTGATACTTTAGACTTCAGGTTAACATATCACTTCTGAAACTTTCAATTTTGAAATTTTAAACTTTAAATCTATCTAATAACTACTATGACATTAGATAGAGCAAATATTTTCAAAATTTGAAGCTTGACACTTCAAGGTGATAACCTACTGTTCATACTTGTTACTCCTACCCATTGATGTTCACTGATAGTTCAGTTAGACCACACTTTTGAAATCAGAAATAAACACCCAGGTGCTGGAGGAACTGCATCAAATTTGTCTGACTACAGACAAAACCAAAATAGAAACCAAGGCATATTCTTAGTTTCTGTCTGAACTGACAACGTCTGCTTGTTCTGTAAAAGTGAACCAGTTTTGCATGTTTGACAGCCTAACTTGTCATCATATATTCTAGTGGAACCTGTGAGAAGCAAACTTGTGAATTATGAACCAGAAGACTAGGTTGACCTTACTCTGGCTTCTGCCCCCTTCCTTTCCAGTTCTGATGAAGGGTCTCAGCCTGAAACAATGACTCTTTATTTTTCTCCCTAGATGCTGCCTGACCTGCTGAGTTTTGTGTGTTTTGCTCTGGATTTTGTGTGTGTTGCACTGGATTTCCAGCATCTGCAGAATCCTCTGTGTGTGTATGTTCTATAGCAGTGGAAATCCACTCTATTATCCGTAACAAAACATCAGGCCAAAATCTGTATATTACAATTTTGTACAGAGTTGTAGTTTTAAACATAATGTTCAAAAGCAGGAAAAAGAGCATTAAATCCAAGTAAATATTTCATCATTTAGCTTCATTAACCATTTTCTTTTCTTCATTCATATCTCTTTGATAACTAATTGTTTATCCCTCCAACCTATTAAATCAGGCTGGCCCGATAACTTCAAAATTCAAAATAAATTTATTATCAAAGTAAACATATATGTCACCATATACTACCCTGAGGTGCATTTTCTTGCAGACAGTGACAGTAAATACGAAGGAATCAATGGAAAACCACACACAACAACATGGACACACAACCAATATGCAAAAGACAGCAAACTGTGCAAATACAAATTATTTGTAAGAGGGACTATGTTCTCCACATCACTACAGTTGAGAAAAAACTTCGGCCAGAGTTCCTCACTTTTGTTTACCCAAGTTCCTGTGAAACCTATCACTTCACATCAGTCGTTCATTGTCACCATGGCCCACGAGGAGTGGTTCTCTTCTAATGGAATATCTGAATTGGTTACAAGGAACCATCTTTGCAGCTGTATTCAATCAAAACACGAGATTCCCCAATGTTAATTACAAGGACCCAGTCTCATGATCTCTCCCCCACCCCTCATATTTCTAGTTTGGTCTAACTTAAATGAATTAAATGCCATTTTATTCTTTCTGTCGGGCTTATGAAGCTGCCCTAGTTTCCTCTGAAACGTGTGTATATACACATCTGCAGCATTGCTTCAAATTGAAATAACTTGATTGTCTTTTCATTTACCCACTGTTTTAATCTACTTATCTGCTTGAACCTGTCTATAAAAGTCTATATGGGTGAGTGGGGCAGAGATTTCAATACCTGGCAGAACATGAGAGACTCAAATGCATATTGTGGTATTTCTATAACATATTTGCTTAACCCTGCGGTTGATTAGGTGCGTCACAGTCCTACTTCATTGTCAAATAACTCAACTTCTGGGTGTAATCGGAACAATCAGAGGAATTTGGATTTTTCATTTTAGAATTTTGATATCCAGGGTATTGGGTGAAATTTTTTACACAGTAGCAGTTTGAAGTATTCACAATTCATGTTTGTTTTCAAAGCAAGAAGAGAGACAATTAAATTTAACACATTAAGGCTTTCACATTATTTCAGTAGAAGTAAGTATCGAAGAAGGTTTGAATGTCCGATGTTTCTGTTGCATAAAGAGAGCTACAAGCATAAGAGTCAAACTTCAGATAGAACAATCTGCTCTGCTGTCTAGCTTTACCTTAAAAGATGGACATATTACTAAACTCATGGATAGTTTGACAGGTGTCCTGTTTTACCTCTTATGTCTATTACTTCCATTCACAGAAGAATCACCAATATTTTATGCAATTCTGTATGTTTCTGATGTCACATATTTTCTTTTTCTTGATTAACCTTTCAGCAGTCCAGTGGTGACCCCATCAGAATCTGGTATGAGTGATATCTCCCCTTTCCAGCATTTTGAAATGAGGAGCAGTCCCTATCAGAATCAAATCTCAGCAAGCGCACCACCAACACCAGAAATGAGGGGACGCATCCCCCATCCAGCAGGCAGGTAGGAAGGAATAAGAGAAATATTAATATTTACATATATTTTATCTGCTAATGGGAATTGCTTCTAATCTGACTAACACTGCATGCAAAGATATTCTCAAACTCTTTAAGAGCTACAGAACCCATCTATGGAATGTATAATATATGATTTATCAGTAAAACCCTTCCCGAGAACTAAAATTCTAGAGTGAGAAATGCTTGTGTGTGAAATTTGACTCAGTTCTTAATGCCTACAGATTACTTTCGGCATGCAATATTAACCTAGCCAGTCTCAGACATTGAATTTACACCACAACAAAGGATTAGATACAAAGGCACTTCAAACAAACCATAAAATGGATTGTCATCACCACCCATCAATTAGAGGATTAATTTAAAATATTCATAACATTTCAAAAGAGTACTAATAAAAAGTTCAACATATTGAAACCAAAATGTCCTGAAGCAATCAAACTTAGTCTGACTTAGACTATCCCTTAGTCTGGGAGATAAAAATGTTCAAAACAAACTTGATCAGCAATGTAGAACATTATTTGCAGTTTAAATTCCAGATGGTGTTACATAAATAATTCCATGTTGCTGTCAGTCATTATGACATGCTTTGGAAGATAATCTTTCATTATAAATTTTGCTTTTTGATTTTCTTGTGTTAATCAAATTGAGTGGGACAGAGCAAAGTAGAGACTTACAATTATATTCAAGTCTTCCAAATCAAATATGGTAAACTGGAATGTGATTCTTTTTCAGTATTGGAACACTGACATAATTAAGGCAATTCTTCTCAACACATAAATGGAATTCTTTATGTTTCCTGATCCATCCACTCTAACACTCTCTCTGATTAGGGTCACTAATTTGAGCAAGTTTTAAAGCTTATAAATTTTTCACACATTAAACCAGTGATGTCTTGGGACACACACATACTTTGTGTGTGTCCTAACTCCCTACAGTGTCTGATCTTACAAAAGACACAAGGTAGATAAAATTGTCTACAAATGGACCAAAAGGCCTGTCCTTCAAAAACTCTGCGATGACGAAACAATGTAAACAAATGTGGTGGGTGAATGATACAGAGACAGTGACACACACACTTGTGAAGGTGACAGGTAGGATAGGACAGGTCACAGACCTTGGTAGTCGGGTCACAGCACTGATGGTCAGGATGGAGCAACTTGCGAAGCAGGGTTTAGGAGCACAACATGATCGGAGGCCAGAATGAGAACAGCACGAAGGGAGGAAGAGTGGGACTGACAAAAACTCAGAAAAAAGATTACTTCAGGGAATATTCATGCATTGGAATCAATAGCCATGGAATAGGAAAGGCTGAACCCTTGCAACCAATATGGATCTTGTTTAGGCCTGCCTCAGCAAACAGGGTATGCCAATTTGGGCCTCAGTATTGCAAATGAATTTTGAGAAAATATTGTCAAAATAATAACCAATGCAGAGGGCACCAGACACATACAGTGACAACAGAAGTTTTTGACATCATGGTATGTGCCTGGTACCTTCTGTGTGCATATGGTATGTAATGGGGGTTCAACATCCTGGTCCAAATAAAAGAACATGATACATTTTAAATTCTAGCATTCTAGAAGTGTGATAGATAATGTATAGTGAATAGATAACAGATCTTAAACCAAAGGAGGGACTGGGTAAAGATTATTTGAAATGGAAAGGAATTATCTGGATCTCCAACCTGTGTGTACGTTGGATCAGGTATTGCTCTTGTTTCCCATATCTGCACCTAAACTTTCAAATAATAAAGTCATAGAGTCATACAGCTTGGAAACAGGCTATTCAGTCCATCAGATCAATGTTGGCCAGTCAGCACTCTTCTTTATTAGTCTTATTTCCAGCACTTGCTCCATGATTTTCTATGGCTTGGTGATCCAAGTTGTTATTCAGACACATTAGTGTTGTCAGTGCCTCTGCTCTCACCACACTATGAGTGAAAGCAATCCCCTTTGGAATCCTCTGAACCTCTTCCCCCTTACCATAAATCTACGTCCTCTAGAATTACTCATTGCTGATAAGGGGAAAAGATTTCGGCAATCTATCTCATTCATGCTCTTCATTTATCTGTTATTCTCAATACCTCAATTATTTTCTCACTTAAGTTTCTCTGCTCCAGGGAAAACATTACCAATCCATTCTCCCCTCATAACTAAAATGCTTTATCTGAGGTAACTGTCCAGTGAATCTCCTTGGCAACCTCTCCAGAGCAGTTACTCCTTTCCTATTTTATAATGGACAGAACTACACACATTACTTCAGCTGAGGTCTGACTGATTTATAATGTTTAAGCATAAGCTCCCTACTCTTTTATTTCATTTCCCTGAACGTTTCCTAAATAACCCAGTAAACTCTGCTAATTCAGCAGAATATCTACATGGTCAGTATCATGGCTGTATGATCCCTAAATTCCAGTAAAGCTTCTCATAATCTTCAGGCATATAATCATTTGAGATTACTGGCCCTTCATCAGTCAGGTATTAAACTTCCCTCAACCTTGCCTTTAGCTGCCTATGATCTGAAATTTTCTCCTTAAATCTTGCTACATCTATCCCCGTTGTTTAAAATGCTCCTTATAATATAACATACTAACCATGCTTATCCTTCTAATATCCCATCATGTGACTGAGCATCTATATTTTTCTATGACAATGCTCCTGTGATACATCATGTGACGATTACTACATGAATATCCCTGACTGAGTATAATATGTTATTTATGATGTCTCTGAAGACCCCTTGCCTCCCTCACTTGGACCAACAGAGCACAACTAATTGTCCTCCAGTGAAAATCCAAGTCTTGTTTAGTTATTTGCATCAAAGTTGAAATCTTTAGCTCACCTGGGAAATCATGCTGTCACTATTTTGGAGGAAAAGTAGGGACCTTAGAATTTCATATCACAGAACCTTTTGTAGCATCTGTGAACTGAAATTCTAAACTTGATTAGTTAGATCGATTAAATACTTCATGGAAATTTAAATCATTTCCTGCTAAATCTTGTTAAAATATTAAAAAAACCAATGAATGATTTGGAGTTTTATTAATTTCATTTGAGGATTACTGAGAAATTTTGCGAAATTACAAATAAGTTTGTTGGGTGAAATATAGTCCGAAAACAAATGAACAAAATCCACTCCACTTCCAATCTTTAAAAACTTTTTTTTATGAGTTTCTGCAATACAACTACAAAAAAAACCATCAACAAAATGGAGATTTATACAGTGCAAAACAAATGTGTCTAATATATAATTCATAACAATAAGGAAAAAGCGCCCAAAATAAAATCATATAAAGTTAGAATCCTCCCCACTCTCCCACTACAAAACTCCAAGCCAACCATTTCAATGTGTAAAGGAAAAATTAATCGGAGCGTTTGACCCCACAGAGCTGTAAATGTATATGTAAAAAATAAAATTTATAATCTGAAATCACCGTGTGTTCTAATCATGTGAATTATGCCAGCATTACAATGATTATCTACTATCACTTGTAGCCTGAGGCTACAGCAATTAAACCATTTCTACACCAATTTTATTCCTAATTTATAGATAATATTTAATATTTTGTATTCATAAATAGCTGATATCTGAATGGCTGGAGTATTTAACTCAGGCCAATACTGAGTTAATAACTGATTCTGTTTTGCCAAACAGATATATGGATGTGAGCCCTTTTCCAGCAACTCCTGATCAAAGAGGTCGCAGCATGCATCCCCAGAGGAGAACGTCAAATTATACTTTTATTGTGCCAGATTATCGTGCTGGCGGGAATAAAGCCAATGGGAGTTTACACATGAGGCCCTATCCTTTGAGCGGATATGCCAGCCCAGAGCCTAATAGCTCTGGAACCTCAACTCCAACATATATACCATCACATCTTAACTATAATGCTGCAGTACCCAGATATTGGCAAGTGTATAATTTGGTTGAAAACATGGAAACACCTGTCTTACCAGGTAAAGGATTTTACCAGTATAAGCCAAGCCAACCTTTCAAACATTATAGAGCAATTGATCACAGAGAGGGAAATGCAATGGGTCATATGTGGGGAAATCACCCAAATCAACAATATAGCGGTGTACAGTACTTCAACCCGCCACTGTACCAAGACTGCCAATACAGCGATGAGAAAAATTCACTGACAGTGCAGCGAATTACTCCATCTCACTGCAGGATCGTACGGACTCCCTCTCTAAAAGAATACCCTAACAGAGGCTTGCTAAGGGATGTTGTATCAGAAGAGTTACAGTCATGGCATGAGAGAGCCAGGCAGAGGAATGGACGACCTCACTCGCTGGACAGGCAGGGTGCCTTCCGCGGACCACGTGCTCAGGGCAGAAATCGGGAACAGTACATGCGCTGGCCAGCACTCCCTTTGCAGGTGAGAGTCTGTCTGAATATACTTCCAAAGCACAGAGCAGATCTGGTAAATGAATTAAAGGAAATGGGCAAAACCCAATATAATATGCAAAATCAATAACGAGTTCACACAGAGTAACATTTTGAGCTTACACAAGGCGTTGACTACATCTGAAAAGGACATAACATTTTGCGGAAACTAACCAAACATTTCAACTTTGAGCTGAACTGGGCAGAGCATACTGTATAGATGGAACATTCCAACTGCAGAAGCTAGACATCTGAAATAAAAACAAAAAAAAAAATGATGGAAATACTCAGCTGGATATTTGCAGTGAGGGAAGCAATATTTCAGATTGGGGAACATGATCATTTTTGAAACTGAATAGATTTAGAACACAAAAGGGTATGTTTATGATATGTTGACAAGCAGGTAGACTAGGAAGGCAATGATTAGTCAAGCTGACAGAGTTGGTGATGGAAAATATAAACTTGAAATGCAGAAAAGAAGTTACCCAAGGGAATTACTGTGGTGCTGGAAATTTGGAAATAGAAACTAAACATATTGGAGATGTTCATTATTTCTCATTTTTGAACTCAGTATTGAAGCTGGAAGACTGTAATATTCTTAATAGGATGCTGAGTTGCTGTTCCTTCAGATTCAATTAAACTTTATTTTTATTTATTTATTTGGAGATACAGCACAGAACAGTCCTTCTGGCCTGACGAGCCACACCGCACAACAACCCACTTATTTACTTACTTCCCATTGCACCATTGGCATTAAGGGCAGCAATGAAGGCCCTCTACCTCTGCCGATGTTCAGGGCTTCCTTCATCATGTCAGTAGTTTCCTCTTGGTTTTCACTACCGTCAGTCATGTAGGTCCCGAATGAAACACCGTTGCACTCAGATGTAGAAGGATTCTTCATTGCTGTTTCCGTAACAATTTTGTTTGACCGGTCAGAGTTGTTAGCCCTGAGCTGAACCCCTGAACCTGGGGGATCAATGGACCACTCAGACCGACTTCTAACCTTTGACCTGTTTGGCATGGATGACCATACCAAGAGCCAAAGCACAAGGCCCTGACTCCAGCCAATGTAGCAGGTCATTGAGGCACACAAGCCCCCAAACCCCATGACAAGTTGTAGTTCTTAAGGAAGAACCCACTTATATAAGACTAGCCTAATCACAAGGCAATTTACAATGACCAATTATCCTACTAACCAGTGTGTCTTTGGACTGTGGGAGGGGAGGAAACCCATGTGGTCATGGAGAGAATGTACAAGCTCCTTACAGATGGCAACGTAACTGAATTCCAAACTCCAATGCCCCAAGCTGTTATAGTGTCACGTTACCATGGTGCCCCTGAACTTCATTCAGGAACTCCCGTTATCCAGTTGGCTAGGACACATAGTCAATAAGTATGAGCTGAAGTTCAATAAAAAGTGTTAGTCCTTTTCTTATCATCTAACAGTACAGAATCTGATTATTTTACATGTTATATAACCATATAACAATTACAGCACGGAAACAGGCCATCTCGGCCCTTCTAGTCCGTGCCGAACTGGATTTTCTTTTTAATTTTCTTTTTAATCATGACAAATTACAGCAAATCACAGATACTATATTATCTGAGAAATTCAGCACAGTTGACAAATAACCCTGCCCCCCCCCCTTACCCCATCCCTATCTATAATTTTAGTCTGGTTCTCTTTCTCTCTCTTTTCCCCCCTCACTATAATCTTCCCCCAGCTCTACCTTTCTTTCTCTTTTATTTCCCATAATTCTCCACCTTCCCACTAGCCCATTTCCCTCCAGCCTATCACTTCCCAGCTCCCTACTTCATCCCTCCCCCCACTTCTTATCCCCCCTTGACCATCCCACGTTACTTCACTCCTGTTGAAGGGTTTCGGCCCAAAACGTCGTCACTACCTCCTCCCATAGATGCTGTCTGGCCTGCTGAGTTCTGCCAGCATTTTGTGTTTTTATTTTTTTTGACAAATAACTATATTGTTTTATAATTTTGTTCTCTCCTGTTGATAAATATTGTATAGTGGTGCTCCCGATACAGAGCTCCATATGAAAGAGCCATATCAAAGAGCACAGAACAGCACAATGCATGAAACCCCTTCAGCCCGTATCATCTGTGCCAACAATCCAACTAATCCTATCTCTGTACAAATAGTGATAGTATCCAAGAACTTCTGACATTAAAGCTGGATTTGTCACTATTGCAAGGAAATGTGGCAATTAGTTGAATGAAGCAAGAGGCTGCACAAAGACATAACAATCAGTCGGCAATAATCAGCTTGGATGAAGTTGATGAATGAATAGTGGTCAATGGGGCTAGGAGGCGGGAGAAGATAGTGCTAGAAAGAAGGTGCATACTGTCTTTGAATAATGCACATAATTATCCAGCTTAAAAGGCAGCATCCTCAAAAAGGCAGCTTTCCAGTTAGTGCTCCCCCCGTCTACATGTTCAAATGTTTAAATAAGAGAGTGTGACTCAAGTTTTTTTGTCACATGTACTTCAAAGCATACAGTGAAACATATTACTTGTGTTAGTAAACACGATATGTCCTTATGCAGCAACTCAGAGTTTTAATTTTAAGTCAATTTTGTCAAATATTGTTATCTTCTCAGCAAACTAGTTTTCATAAACCATATTTACAAATTATGCCTGACTGATTGATTACAAGGCGAAAGCATCAGATGAAACTGAAATTGAAGAGTTATTTTGCATTTCCAGGTTCAATGTAAAGACTTTCAGAGAAATATTTAACACATAAACGTTCAACTGGCTTAAAGAATTTTGCATGTTATTACAATCCCAGCTTGAAGCCTGTAATTGAACAATTCCTATTTAATTCCAGTAGAAAATCCACTTTCTGTTCAGGCAAGTTATTGTTAGATCAGATTATCATCTTTTTGCAGTTCATGTGGGTTTTGTTACATGCTTAGAAATTGCTGTGATACTTACCAGCCTAAACAGGTAGAACACGAAGCATGTCAGGACAGATACTCATCCCAATTAAATTAGAAGCCAAACAAATGTGATCACCACCATTTTCACAATTTTGCTCGGTGGCCATATTACTTCCCATTGTGTTGATTGTTACAAATGTAACTAGATCAGATGGTATAAAGGTCTGAGCCTGCAAGGCATGGCAGGAACTGGTACATCAAATGCATCCGTAGTTGTCAAGCAATTACTGAAACAAACAAGATTCCACAGGAATTATATAAACATTGCCAGGCCAGCTACTAGGGAGTGACCATTAACCTCATTTTTCAGATGAATGGATGGGAAATCAATTATGCATTATTCAACTCTGGAATGTTGACAATTTAGCCTAATGTGTGTGAAGATATGGCTGCAAAGAGGAACGGGGTAGGCAATGACCTATGTCTGAAAAAGACTCCTGATGCTCTGTGACTGGGTTCACAAGTGTGGTCATATAAACAAGGTACTGAGAAGTAGGGGTGTGGGAGAGAAATGTGGTGAGGCAGTCAGAGCACAATTAATTCACACTTCAGTCACTGACTGAGAAAAAAAACTTCAAAGAAAAATTCAGAGCTAGGTGAACTTGAAACGTTGATTATATGACTAACAATATGCACAGTGCCAACATGCTTAATGAAGGAGTGTAACTTTACTCTTGATAAGGAGATTGTGTGGAGAAAATGTGTTCAATAGAAATATCAGTACCAACCATTTCTAAATTCCATAGGTCACATTACAATTCAAGGGTCACTTGAGTTCATCGTTGCTTTGTGGCCACTGCTTAGACCTGTAACTAATAAGGCTGAACACTACCATGGTTTCTAATCTTATTTCATTTGAAAATACTCTTTTTTAAACTTTAAAATCTTTCCACAATCTGCCTTGGTGATCGACTTCAGGTGTGTATTCTTGCAAGCACTCACTGTTTCCCAAACTACAAATTCCCCCTTGTTCTTCAAACCACCTGTGATGGTTTTGATTTCAGTACTGTGGCCTTCCTCTTCATGTGCAGCTGGTTTCAAAAGCCTCTCAAAAAACCTCTACTCTTTCGCTGTGCACTCTCTCCTATCCAATTTTTCTACTCATTTTTAACCCTGTCTTAGCTGCTCTGTTTTCAGTCAGTCCTGAATAACTATTTAGTCCCGTGCCTGTAGTCCCGTGCCTGTAAGTAGGAAATAATCAAGTACTTCACATTAGAAAGCCTCTCACCTATTTTAACATGATAGAATTTGAAGAGGACACTCTCTTTCAAAGTTTCTCAGCTTATTTACACCCCTGTGCTATGTGTGCCAATGCACTTTTTTGCTGGAAGATCATTATCCAATTGAGGAAAGATCCTCCAATGCAGAATTTGCCTCTAGTATTGAAAATATTATTAAATCTTCTGATATAAACATTGATCACTCAAAAGGTTAATTATTAAAACTTTTGGACTTAGATCAGAGAAACTTTGTTTCATTAAGATTGTGCAATAAATAAACTTTGCTTTTTTTTGTCAATCCGGCTTGTCACTTCAAAACAAAATCTATATCATGACAACATTAATGTACTTGGACTGTTCTTGACCATGGGAAAAAAATCATTTGCTATGAGATTAAATTGTATGACAAAATTAGTTGGAAAATGCAGTTGAAAGTCATTTTTTAGAGTGAAATTCAATAGTGACTGTTTCCAGATCATAAGCATTACTTTGGAAATTTAGCTGGATACTCGCAGGCTGGAATCTTGCATTCGTCCTTCCTGAGTTTTGCATCAGGATTCTGTTGGATGAAGTAATTCCCCATGCAACACTACTTTTGCAGCATTGAAGAAAAACCACCTCATCTTCGGGGATGAGATTCCCAGGGTAACTAGGTCTTTGCAATACTAGACTAGGTCTCCTGTACATTTAGTGCTTCACTTAACTCTAATTCTTATTACATTGAACCAAGCATCCAACCAACATCTAATGTGGCTCCCAGACCCCCATCCCCACCTTTTCCCTCAACTTCTCTAGCTTCCCAAACACCTGAAGTCCCTTCAAATCCCTGACTCCCTGAAGTCCATCTGGAGGTATTACCCTCCAACCATCAGGCTCCTGAACCTGCATGGAGGACTTCACCCACCTCAATACTTCTACAACCTATGGACTCACTTTTGTGGACTCTACACCTCATGTTCTCATTATTTTTTATTACTTTTTTTTGTAAGTGTGCAGTTTGTGTTCTTATGGACATTGGTTGCTTGAAAGTCTTTGGGTGTAGTTTTCCATTGATTATATTGTGCTTCTTTGTATCTACCGTAAATGCCCACAAGAAAATAAACTTCAGGGTAGCATAGGGTGACATATATGTACTTTGAGAATACATTTGAACTTTGGATCCCCCTGACCCCCAATGGAGGAAACTGTTTTCTAATCACAATCCTTTGCCTGTTACTGGATCACCATCCCTGAAATTTGAGCACAACTCCAGGTCTGATCTCCCCAGGTTTAGGTTTCCCCATGAGCACTGTGAAGTCTAGACCCTGAGTATTCTACACGTAGACCATCCCTATTTAAAACATCAGTCTTAATGACTATCCTCTTCACCTGGTGACAACTGGTCTGGAGCACTATTTTTCCCTAACACTACAACCATTCTCTGATTACATTTTCCCAAATGAATGTACAGCTGCAAGCACTTCCTCCTCTCACTCCACCATTTCATCAGAATCAATATGATCATTATTCATTGCTACAATGTTAGACCAGTGCTCTCATTTATGTTCTCCCGAATCTCACTGTTTATTACTTAATTTTATAACTTAGAGATACAGCACAGTAACGGGACCCACAATGAACCCACACTGCCCAATTACGTTCATGTGACTATGGATGGTCTTTGGAATGTGGGTGGAAACCCGAGCACCCAGAGGAAACCCACGCGGCCATGGGAAGAACGTAAAGATTCCTTACAGAGAGCGGCTGGAATCGGACCCTGATCAGCGATCGCCAGTGCAGTATAGCGACCGCATTAGCCGCGCTGTGCTACTGTGCTGGCCCGAACAGATGTTGGGGCTCAAAGCAGTGCAGGCCGTTGATGCTGTAATTCATTCGGTTCGATCCATTCTCAGCAATAATCAGGCAACACTACTAATGGTTGACCAGCAGGTTGAATTTTTTGACTAGAGCATTAAATTGCTACACCTGCAAATCACCCTAAATCAACTCAAGAAAAGTCCAAACAGAATTCCAGCGGTGAAGCATCACACTGCTCTCCTGCTCTTTAGGGAACTAACCAAGGACAATATCATTTTAAATTCTGTACCGGATAGGTACATGTTTAATGGTAGAACCAGTCACCTAGTTTTACCTTGCTTGCAGTAGATTCTAACATAGTCAATATGCTTTATAATGGTTCATGCTGGGGCTCTTCATTGAGCTTTGGCACTGATCAAGACTGAATTGCAGCAGTAGCAGTTTATTAACAGTAAACTATCGCTACAAATTTTAATTACCTAATTACCAGTATTCTGAAAATAAAAACGCCTGATATCTGTCCTTGTCTCAACCACATCCTGTTTTTGTGCCCATGGCAACAGATGAAATCTCTGAGAAGCAGCTTGGGGGGGGAGAAAGACTTGTTTGTGAACCCGGTGTTGTTTGGCAGTATCTAGAGGCAGAGAAGAAAGATTTGGAGTCACCGCTGACTCAGCACTTAACCAGAGAGATCAGCATTTTCCAGATTTATCAAGCACATATTCTTAGTCAACATGTAGCAAGAAGACTTTCCAAGTCTGGCTTTCTGATAGGAAGCTTCATATACAACAGCACTGAATAAAGATTCATATCCTATAATGGTAGTGGCTAAAAATTAATGAATCAAGGGGTTAGGGACAGGGATGAGGGAGAATTAGAGGTTGGGGGCAGTCAATGAAAAGTCTGGTGCAGGAACTGTAATGTCTGTTGATGCTGTGGCTCTGACTCAGTTGTTTATGTAGGTTCATAGGGATGCTTTGGGGAACTGTGCAGGGAGTTAGGGGGTCAGGTTAGGAACAGGGATGGTTTGGGAACTGTGCAGGGAGTTAGGGGTCAGGTTAGGAACAGGGATGGTTTGGGGAACTGTGCAGGGAGTTAGGGGGTCAGGTTAGGAACAGGGATGGTTTGGGGAACTGTGCAGGGAGTTAGGGGTCAGGTTAGGAACAGGGATGGATAGGGGAACTGTGCAGGGAGTTAGGGGGTCAGGTTAGGAACAGGGATGGGTTGGGGAACTGTGCAGGGAGTTAGGGGTCAGGTTAGGAACAGGGATGGGTTGGGGAACTGTGCAGGGAGTTAGGGGTCAGGTTAGGAACAGGGATGGGTTGGGGAACTGTGCAGGGAGTTAGGGGTCAGGTTATGAACAGGGATGGATAGGGGAACTGTGCAGGGAGTTAGGGGGTCAGGTTAGGAACAGGGATGGGTTGGGGAACTGTGCAGGGAGTTAGGGGTCAGGTTAGGAACAGGGATGGGTTGGGGAACTGTGCAGGGAGTTAGGGGTCAGGTTAGGAACAGGGATGGGTTGGGGAACTGTGCAGGGAGTTAGGGGTCAGGTTAGGAACAGGGATGGATAGGGGAACTGTGCAGGGAGTTAGGGGGTCAGGTTAGGAACAGGGATGGGTTGGGGAACTGTGCAGGGAGTTAGGGGTCAGGTTAGGAACAGGGATGGGTTGGGGAACTGTGCAGGGAGTTAGGGGTCAGGTTAGGAACAGGGATGGGTTGGGGAACTGTGCAGGGAGTTAGGGGTCAGGTTAGGAACAGGGATGGATAGGGGAACTGTGCAGGGAGATGGGGGTCAGGTTAGGAACAGGGATGGGTTGGGGAACTGTGCAGGGAGTAGGGGTCAGATTAGGAACAGGGATGGGTTGGGGAACTGTGCAGGGATTTAGGGGTCAGGTTAGGAACAGGGATGGGTTGGGGAACTGTGCAGGGAGATGGGGGTCAGATTATGAACAGGGATGGGTGGAGGAACAATGCAGGGAGTTAGGGGGCAAACACGAGGAAATCTGCAGATGCTGGAAATTCAAACAACAACACACACAAAATGCTGGTGGAACACAGCAGGCCAGGCAATGTCTATAAGGAGAAGTACTGTCAATATTTCGGGCCAAGACCCTTCGTCAGGACTAACTGAAAGGAAAGGTAGTAAGAGATTTGAAAGTAGTGGAGGGAGGGGGAAATGCAAAATGATAGGGGAAGACCAGAGGGGGTGGAATGAAGCTAAGAGCTGGAAAGGTGATTGGCGAAAGTGATACAGAGCTGGAGAAGGGAAAGTATCATGGGACAGGAGGCCTCGGGAGAAAGAAAAGTGGGGGGGAGGCACCAGAGGGAGATGAAGAACAGGCAAACAACTAAATATGTCAGGGATGGGGTAAGAAGGGGGAGAAGGGGCATTAACGGAAGTTAGAGAAGTCAATGTTCATGCCATCAGGTTGTAGGCTACCCAGCCGGTATATAAGGTGTTGTTCCTCCAACCTGAGTTTGGATTCATTTTGACAGTAGAGGAGGCCATGGATAGACATATCAGAATGGGAATGGGACGTGGAATTAAAATGTGTGGCCACTGGGAGATCCTGCTTTTTCTGGCGGACCGAGCGTAGGTCGATAGGGGATGGATAGGGGAACTGTGCAGGGAGTTAGGGGTCAGATTAGGAACAGGGATGGTTTAGGGAACTGTACAGGGAGTTAGGGGGTCAGGTTAGGAACAGGGATGGTTTAGGGAACTGTGCAGGGAGTTAGGGGTCAGGTTAGGAACAGGGATGGATTAGGGAACTGTGCAGGGAGTTAGGGGTCAGGTTAGGAACAGGGATGGTTTAGAGAACTGTGCAGGGAGTTAGGGGTCAGGTTAGGAACAGGGATGGATTAGGGAACTGTGCAGGGAGTTAGGGGTCAGGTTAGGAACAGGGATGGATTAGGAAACTGTGCAGGGAGTTAGGGGGTCAGGTTAGGAACAAGGGTGGGTTGGGAAACTGTGCAGGGAGTTAGAGGTCAGGTTAGGAACAGGGATGGGTTGGGGAACTGTGCAGGGAGTTAGGGGTCAGGTTAGGAACAGGGATGCTTTGGGGAACTGTGCAGGGAGTTAGGGGTCAGGTTAGGAACAGGGATGGATAGGGGAACTGTGCAGGGAGTTAGGGGTCAGGTTAGGAACAGGGATGCTTTGGGGAACTGTGCAGGGAGTTAGGGGTCAGGTTAGGAACAGGGATGGATAGGGGAACTGTGCAGGGAGTTAGGGGGTCAGGTTAGGAACAGGGATGGGTTGGGGAACTGTGCAGGGAGTTAGGGGTCAGGTTAGGAACAGGGATGCTTTGGGGAACTGTGCAGGGAGTTAGGGGTCAGGTTAGGAACAGGGATGGTTTAGGGAACTGTGCAGGGAGTTAGGGGTCAGGTTAGGAACAGGGATGGATAGGGGAACTGTGCAGGGAGTTAGTGGGTCAGGTTAGGAACAGGGATGGGTTGGGGAACTGTGCAGGGAGTTAGGGGTCAGGTTAGGAACAGGGATGCTTTGGGGAACTGTGCAGAGAGTTAGGGGTCAGGTTAGGAACAGGGATGGTTTAGGGAACTGTGCAGGGAGTTAGGGGTCAGGTTAGGAACAGGGATGGATAGGAGAACTGTGCAGGGAGATGGGGGTCAGATTAGGAACAGGGATGGTTTGGGGAACTGTGCAGGGAGTTAGGGGTCAGGTTAGGAACAGGGATGCTTTGGGGAACTGCGCAGGGAGTTAGGGGGTCAGGTTAGGAACAGGGATGGTTTAGGGAACTGTGCAGGGAGTTAGGGGTCAGGTTAGGAACAGGGATGGATAGGGGAACTGTGCAGGGAGTTAGGGGGTCAGGTTAGGAACAGGGATGCTTTGGGGAACTGTGCAGGGAGTTAGGGGTCAGGTTAGGAACAGGGATGGTTTGAGGAACTGTGCAGGGAGTTAGGGGTCAGGTTAGGAACAGGGATGCTTTGGGGAACTGTGCAGGGAGTTAGGGGTCAGGTTAGGAACAGGGATGGATAGGGAAACTGTGCAGGGAGTTAGGGGTCAGATTAGGAAAAGGGATGGTTTAGGGAACTGTGCAGGGAGTTAGGGGGTCAGGTTAGGAATAGGGATGGATAGGGGAACTGTGCAGGGAGTTAGGGGGTCAGGTTAGGAACAGGGATGGGTTGGGGAACTGTGCAGGGAGTTAGGGGGTCAGGTTAGGAACAGGGATGGATAGGGGAACTGTGCAGGGAGTTAGGGGTCAGGTTAGGAAAAGGGATGGTTTGGGGAACTGTGCAGGGAGTTAGGGTGTTAGGTTAGGAACAGGGATGGTTTAGGGAACTGTGCAGGGAGTTAGGGGTCAGGTTAGGAACAGGGATGGATAGGGGAACTGTGCAGGGAGTTAGGGGTCAGGTTAGGAACAGGGATGGGTTGAGGAACTGTGCAGGGAGTTAGGGGTCAGGTTAGGAACAGGGATGGGTTGAGGAACTGTGCAGGGAGTTAGGGGGTCAGGTTAGGAACAGGGATGGGTTGGGGAACTGTGCAGGGAGTTAGGGTGTTAGGTTAGGAACAGGGATGGATAGGGGAACTGTGCAGGGAGTTAGGGGTCAGGTTAGGAACAGGGATGGATAGGGGAACTGTGCAGGGAGTTAGGGGGTCAGGTTAGGAACAGGGATGGGTTGGGGAACTGTGCAGCGATTTAGGGGTCAGGTTAGGAACAGGGATGGGTTGGGGAACTGTGCAGGGAGTTAGGGGTCAGATTATGAACAGGGATGGGTGGAGGAACAATGCAGGGAGTTAGGGGGCAAACACAAGGAAATCTGCAGATGCTGGAAATTCAAACAACAACACACACAAAATGCTGGTGGAACACAGCAGGCCAGGCAATGTCTATAAGGAGAAGTACTGTCAATATTTCGGGCCAAGACCCTTCGTCAGGACTAACTGAAAGGAAAGGTAGTAAGAGATTTGAAAGTAGTGGAGGGAGGGGGAAATGCAAAATGATAGGGGAAGACCAGAGGGGGTGGAATGAAGCTAAGAGCTGGAAAGGTGATTGGCGAAAGTGATACAGAGCTGGAGAAGGGAAAGTATCATGGGACAGGAGGCCTCGGGAGAAAGAAAAGTGGGGGGGAGGCACCAGAGGGAGATGAAGAACAGGCAAACAACTAAATATGTCAGGGATGGGGTAAGAAGGGGGAGAAGGGGCATTAACGGAAGTTAGAGAAGTCAATGTTCATGCCATCAGGTTGTAGGCTACCCAGCCGGTATATAAGGTGTTGTTCCTCCAACCTGAGTTTGGATTCATTTTGACAGTAGAGGAGGCCATGGATAGACATATCAGAATGGGAATGGGACGTGGAATTAAAATGTGTGGCCACTGGGAGATCCTGCTTTTTCTGGCGGACCGAGCGTAGGTCGATAGGGGATGGATAGGGGAACTGTGCAGGGAGTTAGGGGTCAGATTAGGAACAGGGATGGTTTAGGGAACTGTACAGGGAGTTAGGGGGTCAGGTTAGGAACAGGGATGGTTTAGGGAACTGTGCAGGGAGTTAGGGGTCAGGTTAGGAACAGGGATGGATTAGGGAACTGTGCAGGGAGTTAGGGGTCAGGTTAGGAACAGGGATGGATAGGGGAACTGTGCAGGGAGTTAGGGGGTCAGGTTAGGAACAGGGATCGATAGGGGAACTGTGCAGGGAGTTAGGGGTCAGGTTAGGAACAGGGATGCTTTGGGGAACTGTGCAGGGAGTTAGGGGTCAGGTTAGGAACAGGGATGCTTTGGGGAACTGTGCAGGGAGATGGGGGTCAGGTTAGGAACAGGGATGGTTTGAGGAACTGTGCAGGGAGTTAGGGGTCAGGTTAGGAACAGGGATGGGTTGGGGAACTGTGTAGGGAGTTAGGGGTCAGGTTAGGAACAGGGATGGTTTAGGGAACTGTGCAGGGAGTTAGGGGTCAGGTTAGGAACAGGGATGGATAGGAGAACTGTGCAGGGAGATGGGGGTCAGGTTTGGAACAGGGATGGGTTGGGAAACTGTGCAGGGAGTTAGGGGTCAGGTTAGGAACAGGGATGGGTTGGGAAACTGTGCAGGGAGTTAGGGGTCAGGTTAGGAAAAGGGATGGGTTGGGGAACAGTGCAGGGAGTTAGGGGTCAGGTTAGGAACAGGGATGGATAGGAGAACTGTGCAGGGAGATGGGGGTCAGGTTTGGAACAGGGATGGGTTGGGAAACTGTGCAGGGAGTTAGGGGTCAGGTTAGGAACAGGGATGGATAGGAGAACTGTGCAGGGAGATGGGGGTCAGGTTAGGAACAGGGATGGTTTGGGGAACTGTGCAGGGAGTTAGGGGTCAGGTTAGGAACAGGTATGGGTTGGGGAACTGTGCAGGGAGTTAGGGGTCAGGTTACGAACAGCGATGGTTTGGGGAACTGTGCAGGGAGTTAGGGGTCAGGTTAGGAACAGGGATGCTTTGGGGAACTGTGCAGGGAGATGGGGGTCAGATTATGAACAGGGATGGGTGGAGGAACAATGCAGGGAGTTAGGGGGCAAACACGAGGAAATCTGCAGATGCTGGAAATTCAAACAACAACACACACAAAATGCTGGTGGAACACAGCAGGCCAGGCAATGTCTATAAGGAGAAGTACTGTCAATATTTCGGGCCAAGACCCTTCGTCAGGACTAACTGAAAGGAAAGGTAGTAAGAGATTTGAAAGTAGTGGAGGGAGGGGGAAATGCAAAATGATAGGGGAAGACCAGAGGGGGTGGAATGAAGCTAAGAGCTGGAAAGGTGATTGGCGAAAGTGATACAGAGCTGGAGAAGGGAAAGTATCATGGGACAGGAGGCCTCGGGAGAAAGAAAAGTGGGGGGGAGGCACCAGAGGGAGATGAAGAACAGGCAAACAACTAAATATGTCAGGGATGGGGTAAGAAGGGGGAGAAGGGGCATTAACGGAAGTTAGAGAAGTCAATGTTCATGCCATCAGGTTGTAGGCTACCCAGCCGGTATATAAGGTGTTGTTCCTCCAACCTGAGTTTGGATTCATTTTGACAGTAGAGGAGGCCATGGATAGACATATCAGAATGGGAATGGGACGTGGAATTAAAATGTGTGGCCACTGGGAGATCCTGCTTTTTCTGGCGGACCGAGCGTAGGTCGATAGGGGATGGATAGGGGAACTGTGCAGGGAGTTAGGGGTCAGATTAGGAACAGGGATGGTTTAGGGAACTGTACAGGGAGTTAGGGGGTCAGGTTAGGAACAGGGATGGTTTAGGGAACTGTGCAGGGAGTTAGGGGTCAGGTTAGGAACAGGGATGGATTAGGGAACTGTGCAGGGAGTTAGGGGTCAGGTTAGGAACAGGGATGGTTTAGAGAACTGTGCAGGGAGTTAGGGGTCAGGTTAGGAACAGGGATGGATTAGGGAACTGTGCAGGGAGTTAGGGGTCAGGTTAGGAACAGGGATGGATTAGGAAACTGTGCAGGGAGTTAGGGGGTCAGGTTAGGAACAAGGGTGGGTTGGGAAACTGTGCAGGGAGTTAGAGGTCAGGTTAGGAACAGGGATGGGTTGGGGAACTGTGCAGGGAGTTAGGGGTCAGGTTAGGAACAGGGATGCTTTGGGGAACTGTGCAGGGAGTTAGGGGTCAGGTTAGGAACAGGGATGGATAGGGGAACTGTGCAGGGAGTTAGGGGTCAGGTTAGGAACAGGGATGCTTTGGGGAACTGTGCAGGGAGTTAGGGGTCAGGTTAGGAACAGGGATGGATAGGGGAACTGTGCAGGGAGTTAGGGGGTCAGGTTAGGAACAGGGATGGGTTGGGGAACTGTGCAGGGAGTTAGGGGTCAGGTTAGGAACAGGGATGCTTTGGGGAACTGTGCAGGGAGTTAGGGGTCAGGTTAGGAACAGGGATGGTTTAGGGAACTGTGCAGGGAGTTAGGGGTCAGGTTAGGAACAGGGATGGATAGGGGAACTGTGCAGGGAGTTAGTGGGTCAGGTTAGGAACAGGGATGGGTTGGGGAACTGTGCAGGGAGTTAGGGGTCAGGTTAGGAACAGGGATGCTTTGGGGAACTGTGCAGAGAGTTAGGGGTCAGGTTAGGAACAGGGATGGTTTAGGGAACTGTGCAGGGAGTTAGGGGTCAGGTTAGGAACAGGGATGGATAGGAGAACTGTGCAGGGAGATGGGGGTCAGATTAGGAACAGGGATGGTTTGGGGAACTGTGCAGGGAGTTAGGGGTCAGGTTAGGAACAGGGATGCTTTGGGGAACTGCGCAGGGAGTTAGGGGGTCAGGTTAGGAACAGGGATGGTTTAGGGAACTGTGCAGGGAGTTAGGGGTCAGGTTAGGAACAGGGATGGATAGGGGAACTGTGCAGGGAGTTAGGGGGTCAGGTTAGGAACAGGGATGCTTTGGGGAACTGTGCAGGGAGTTAGGGGTCAGGTTAGGAACAGGGATGGTTTGAGGAACTGTGCAGGGAGTTAGGGGTCAGGTTAGGAACAGGGATGCTTTGGGGAACTGTGCAGGGAGTTAGGGGTCAGGTTAGGAACAGGGATGGATAGGGAAACTGTGCAGGGAGTTAGGGGTCAGATTAGGAAAAGGGATGGTTTAGGGAACTGTGCAGGGAGTTAGGGGGTCAGGTTAGGAATAGGGATGGATAGGGGAACTGTGCAGGGAGTTAGGGGGTCAGGTTAGGAACAGGGATGGGTTGGGGAACTGTGCAGGGAGTTAGGGGGTCAGGTTAGGAACAGGGATGGATAGGGGAACTGTGCAGGGAGTTAGGGGTCAGGTTAGGAAAAGGGATGGTTTGGGGAACTGTGCAGGGAGTTAGGGTGTTAGGTTAGGAACAGGGATGGTTTAGGGAACTGTGCAGGGAGTTAGGGGTCAGGTTAGGAACAGGGATGGATAGGGGAACTGTGCAGGGAGTTAGGGGTCAGGTTAGGAACAGGGATGGGTTGAGGAACTGTGCAGGGAGTTAGGGGTCAGGTTAGGAACAGGGATGGGTTGAGGAACTGTGCAGGGAGTTAGGGGGTCAGGTTAGGAACAGGGATGGGTTGGGGAACTGTGCAGGGAGTTAGGGTGTTAGGTTAGGAACAGGGATGGATAGGGGAACTGTGCAGGGAGTTAGGGGTCAGGTTAGGAACAGGGATGGATAGGGGAACTGTGCAGGGAGTTAGGGGGTCAGGTTAGGAACAGGGATGGGTTGGGGAACTGTGCAGCGATTTAGGGGTCAGGTTAGGAACAGGGATGGGTTGGGGAACTGTGCAGGGAGTTAGGGGTCAGATTATGAACAGGGATGGGTGGAGGAACAATGCAGGGAGTTAGGGGGCAAACACAAGGAAATCTGCAGATGCTGGAAATTCAAACAACAACACACACAAAATGCTGGTGGAACACAGCAGGCCAGGCAATGTCTATAAGGAGAAGTACTGTCAATATTTCGGGCCAAGACCCTTCGTCAGGACTAACTGAAAGGAAAGGTAGTAAGAGATTTGAAAGTAGTGGAGGGAGGGGGAAATGCAAAATGATAGGGGAAGACCAGAGGGGGTGGAATGAAGCTAAGAGCTGGAAAGGTGATTGGCGAAAGTGATACAGAGCTGGAGAAGGGAAAGTATCATGGGACAGGAGGCCTCGGGAGAAAGAAAAGTGGGGGGGAGGCACCAGAGGGAGATGAAGAACAGGCAAACAACTAAATATGTCAGGGATGGGGTAAGAAGGGGGAGAAGGGGCATTAACGGAAGTTAGAGAAGTCAATGTTCATGCCATCAGGTTGTAGGCTACCCAGCCGGTATATAAGGTGTTGTTCCTCCAACCTGAGTTTGGATTCATTTTGACAGTAGAGGAGGCCATGGATAGACATATCAGAATGGGAATGGGACGTGGAATTAAAATGTGTGGCCACTGGGAGATCCTGCTTTTTCTGGCGGACCGAGCGTAGGTCGATAGGGGATGGATAGGGGAACTGTGCAGGGAGTTAGGGGTCAGATTAGGAACAGGGATGGTTTAGGGAACTGTACAGGGAGTTAGGGGGTCAGGTTAGGAACAGGGATGGTTTAGGGAACTGTGCAGGGAGTTAGGGGTCAGGTTAGGAACAGGGATGGATTAGGGAACTGTGCAGGGAGTTAGGGGTCAGGTTAGGAACAGGGATGGATAGGGGAACTGTGCAGGGAGTTAGGGGGTCAGGTTAGGAACAGGGATCGATAGGGGAACTGTGCAGGGAGTTAGGGGTCAGGTTAGGAACAGGGATGCTTTGGGGAACTGTGCAGGGAGTTAGGGGTCAGGTTAGGAACAGGGATGCTTTGGGGAACTGTGCAGGGAGATGGGGGTCAGGTTAGGAACAGGGATGGTTTGAGGAACTGTGCAGGGAGTTAGGGGTCAGGTTAGGAACAGGGATGGGTTGGGGAACTGTGTAGGGAGTTAGGGGTCAGGTTAGGAACAGGGATGGTTTAGGGAACTGTGCAGGGAGTTAGGGGTCAGGTTAGGAACAGGGATGGATAGGAGAACTGTGCAGGGAGATGGGGGTCAGGTTTGGAACAGGGATGGGTTGGGAAACTGTGCAGGGAGTTAGGGGTCAGGTTAGGAACAGGGATGGGTTGGGAAACTGTGCAGGGAGTTAGGGGTCAGGTTAGGAAAAGGGATGGGTTGGGGAACAGTGCAGGGAGTTAGGGGTCAGGTTAGGAACAGGGATGGATAGGAGAACTGTGCAGGGAGATGGGGGTCAGGTTTGGAACAGGGATGGGTTGGGAAACTGTGCAGGGAGTTAGGGGTCAGGTTAGGAACAGGGATGGATAGGAGAACTGTGCAGGGAGATGGGGGTCAGGTTAGGAACAGGGATGGTTTGGGGAACTGTGCAGGGAGTTAGGGGTCAGGTTAGGAACAGGTATGGGTTGGGGAACTGTGCAGGGAGTTAGGGGTCAGGTTACGAACAGCGATGGTTTGGGGAACTGTGCAGGGAGTTAGGGGTCAGGTTAGGAACAGGGATGCTTTGGGGAACTGTGCAGGGAGATGGGGGTCAGGTTAGGAACAGGGATGGTTTGAGGAACTGTGCAGGGAGTTAGGGGTCAGGTTAGGAACAGGGATGGGTTGGGGAACTGTGTAGGGAGTTAGGGGTCAGGTTAGGAACAGGGATGGTTTAGGGAACTGTGCAGGGAGTTAGGGGTCAGGTTAGGAACAGGGATGGATAGGAGAACTGTGCAGGGAGATGGGGGTCAGGTTTGGAACAGGGATGGGTTGGGAAACTGTGCAGGGAGTTAGGGGTCAGGTTAGGAACAGGGATGGGTTGGGAAACTGTGCAGGGAGTTAGGGGTCAGGTTAGGAAAAGGGATGGGTTGGGGAACAGTGCAGGGAGTTAGGGGTCAGGTTAGGAACAGGGATGGATAGGAGAACTGTGCAGGGAGATGGGGGTCAGGTTTGGAACAGGGATGGGTTGGGAAACTGTGCAGGGAGTTAGGGGTCAGGTTAGGAACAGGGATGGATAGGAGAACTGTGCAGGGAGATGGGGGTCAGGTTAGGAACAGGGATGGTTTGGGGAACTGTGCAGGGAGTTAGGGGTCAGGTTAGGAACAGGTATGGGTTGGGGAACTGTGCAGGGAGTTAGGGGTCAGGTTACGAACAGCGATGGTTTGGGGAACTGTGCAGGGAGTTAGGGGTCAGGTTAGGAACAGGGATGCTTTGGGGAACTGTGCAGGGAGTTAGGGGTCAGGTTAGGAACAGGGATGGATAGGGGAACTGTGCAGGGAGTTAGGGGTCAGGTTAGGAACAGGGATGGTTTGAGGAACTGTGCAGGGAGTTAGGGGTCAGGTTAGGAACAGGGATGGATAGGGGAACTGTGCAGGGAGTTAGGGGGTCAGGTTAGGAACAGGGATGGTTTGAGGAACTGTGCAGGGAGTTAGGGGTCAGGTTAGGAACAGGGATGGATAGGGGAACTGTGCAGGGAGTTAGGGGTCAGGTTAGGAACAGGGATGGTTTGGGGAACTGTTCAGGGAGTTAGGGGTCAGGTTAGGAACAGGGATGGGTTGGGAAACTGTGCAGGGAGATGGGGGTCAGGTTAGGAACAGGGATGCATAGGGGAGCTGTGCAGGGAGTTAGGGGTCAGGTTAGGAACAGGGATGCTCTGGGGAACTGTGCGGGGAGTTAGGGGTCAGATTAGGAACAGGGATGGTTTGAGGAACTGTGCAGGGAGTTAGGGGGTCTGGTTAGGAACAGGGATGGTTTAGGGAACTATGCAGGGAGTTAGGCGTCAGGTTAGGAACAGGGATGCTCTGGGGAACTGTGCGGGGAGTTAGGGGTCAGATTAGGAACAGGCATGGTTTGAGGAACTGTGCAGGGAGTTCGGGGGTCTGGTTAGCAACAGGGATGGTTTGGGGAACTGTGCAGGGAGTTAGGGGTCAGGTTAGGAACAGGGATGGATAGGGGAACTGTGCAGGGAGTTAGGGGTCAGATTAGGAACAGGGATGCTTTGGGGAACTGTGCAGGGAGTTAGGGGTCAGGTTAGGAACAGGGATGGGTTGGGAAACTGTGCAGGGAGTTAGGGGTCAGGGTAGGAACAGGGATGGGTTGGGGAACAGTGCAGGGAGTTAGCGGTCAGGTTAGGAACAGGGATGGATAGGAGAACTGTGCAGGGAGATGGGGGTCAGGTTTGGAACAGGGATGGGTTGGGAAACTGTGCAGGGAGTTAGGGGTCAGGTTAGGAACAGGGATGGATAGGAGAACTGTGCAGGGAGATGGGGGTCAGGTTTGGAACTGGGATGGGTTGGGAAACTGTGCAGGGAGTTAGGGGTCAGGTTAGGAACAGGGATGGTTTGGGGAACTGTGCAGGGAGTTAGGGGTCAGGTTAGGAACAGGGATGGGTTGGGGAACTGTGCAGGGAGTTAGGGGTCAGGTTAGGAACAGCGATGGTTTGGGGAACTGTGCAGGGAGTTCGGGGTCAGGTTAGGAACAGGGATGCTTTGGGGAACTGTGCAGGGAGTTAGGGGTCAGGTTAGGAACAGGGATGCTCTGGGGAACTGTGCAGGGAGTTAGGGGTCAGGTTAGGAACAGGGATGGATAGGGGAACTGTGCAGGGAGTTAGGGGGTCAGGTTAGGAACAGCGATGGTTTGGGGAACTGTGCAGGGAGTTCGGGGTCAGGTTAGGAACAGGGATGCTTTGGGGAACTGTGCAGGGAGTTAGGGGTCAGGTTAGCAACAGGGATGCTCTGGGGAACTGTGCAGGGAGTTAGGGGTCAGATTAGGAACAGGGATGCTTTGGGGAACTGTGCAGGGAGTTAGGGGTCAGGTTTGGAACAGGGATGGTTTGGGGAAATGTGCAGGGAGTTAGGGATCAGGTTCGGAACAGGGATGGATAGGGGAACTGTGCAGGGAGTTAGGGGTCAGGTTAGGAACAGGGATGGTTTGAGGAACTGTGCAGGGAGTTAGGGGTCAGGTTAGGAACAGGGATGCTCTGGGGAACTGTGCGGGGAGTTAGGGGTCAGATTAGGAACAGGGATGGTTTGAGGAACTGTGCAGGGAGTTAGGGGGTCTGGTTAGGAACAGGGATGGTTTAGGGAACTGTGCAGGGAGTTAGGGGTCAGATTAGGAACAGGGATGCTTTGGGGAACTGTGCAGGGAGTTAGGGGTCAGGTTAGGAACAGGGATGGGTTGGGAAACTGTGCAGGGATTTAGGGGTCAGGTTAGGAACAGGGATGGGTTGGGGAACAGTGCAGGGAGTTAGGGGTCAGGTTAGGAACAGGGATGGATAGGAGAACTGTGCAGGGAGATGGGGGTCAGGTTTGGAACAGGGATGGGTTGGGAAACTGTGCAGGGAGTTAGGGGGTCAGGTTAGGAACAGGGATGGTTTGGGGAACTGTGCAGGGAGTTAGGGGTCAGGTTAGGAACAGCGATGGTTTGGGGAACTGTGCAGGGAGTTCGGGGTCAGTTTAGGAACAGGGATGCTTTGGGGAACTGTGCAGGGAGTTAGGGGTCAGGTTAGGAACAGGGATGGATAGGGGAACTGTGCAGGGAGTTAGGGGTCAGGTTAGGAACAGGGATGCTCTGGGGAACTGTGCGGGGAGTTAGGGGTCAGATTAGGAACAGGGATGGTTTGAGGAACTGTGCAGGGAGTTAGGGGGTCTGGTTAGGAACAGGGATGGTTTAGGGAACTGTGCAGGGAGTTAGGGGTCAGATTAGGAACAGGGATGCTTTGGGGAACTGTGCAGGGAGTTAGGGGTCAGGTTAGGAACAGGGATGGGTTGGGAAACTGTGCAGGGAGTTAGGGGTCAGGTTAGGAACAGGGATGGGTTGGGGAACAGTGCAGGGAGTTAGGGGTCAGGTTAGGAACAGGGATGGATAGGAGAACTGTGCAGGGAGATGGGGGTCAGGTTTGGAACAGGGATGGGTTGGGAAACTGTGCAGGGAGTTAGGGGTCAGGTTAGGAACAGGGATGGATAGGAGAACTGTGCAGGGAGATGGGGGTCAGGTTTGGAACAGGGATGGGTTGGGAAACTGTGCAGGGAGTTAGGGGTCAGGTTAGGAACAGGGATGGTTTGGGGAACTGTGCAGGGAGTTAGGGGTCAGGTTAGGAACAGGGATGGGTTGGGGAACTGTGCAGGGAGTTAGGGGTCAGGTTAGGAACAGCGATGGTTTGGGGAACTGTGCAGGGAGTTAGGGGTCAGGTTAGGAACTGGGATGGATAGGGGAACTGTGCAGGGAGTTAGGGGTCAGGTTAGGAACAGGGATGGTTTGAGGAAATGTGCAGGGAGTTCGGGGTCAGTTTAGGAACAGGGATGCTTTGGGGAACTGTGCAGGGAGTTAGGGGTCAGGTTAGGAACTGGGATGGATAGGGGAACTGTGCAGGGAGTTAGGGGTCAGGTTAGGAACAGGGATGGTTTGAGGAACTGTGCAGGGAGTTAGGGGTCAGGTTAGGAACAGGGATGCTTTGGGGAACTGTGCAGGGAGTTAGGGGTCAGGTTAGGAACAGGGATGGGTTGGGGAAATGTGCAGGGAGTTAGGGGTCAGGTTAGGAACAGGGATGGATAGGGGAACTGTGCAGGGAGTTAGGGGTCAGGTTAGGAACAGGGATGGTTTGAGGAACTGTGCAGGGAGTTAGGGGTCAGGTTAGGAACAGGGATGCTTTGGGGAACTGTTCAGGGGATTATGGGTCAGGTTAGGAACAGGGATGGGTTGGGAAACTGTGCAGGGAGATGGGGGTCAAGTTAGGAACAGGGATGCTCTGGGGAACTGTGCGGGGGATTATGGGTCAGATTAGTAACAGGGATGGTTTGAGGAACTGTGCAGGGAGTTAGGGGGTCTGGTTAGGAACAGGGATGGTTTAGGGAACTGTGCAGGGAGTTAGGGGTCAGGTTAGGAACAGGGATGGTTTAGGGAACTGTGAAGGGAGTTAGGGGTCAGGTTAGCAACAGGGATGGTTTGGGGAACTGTGCAGGGAGTTAGGGGTCAGGTTAGCAACAGGGATGCTCTGGGGAACTGTGCAGGGAGTTAGGGGTCAGGTTAGGAACAGGGATGGATAGGGGAACTGTGCAGGGAGTTAGGGGTCAGATTAGGAACAGGGATGCTTTGGGGAACTGTGCAGGGAGTTAGGGGTCTGGTTAGGAACAGGGATGCTTTGGGGAACTGTGCAGGGAGTTAGGGGTCAGGTTATGAACAGGGATGGGTGGAGGAACAATGCAGGGAGTTAGGGGTCAGATTAGGAACAGGGATAGTTTGAGGAACTGTGCAGGAAGTTAGGGGTCAGGTTAGGAACAGGGATAGTTTGAGGAACTGTGCAGTGAGTTAGGGGGTCAGATTAGGAACAGGGATGGTTTGAGGAACTGTGCAGGGAGTTAGGGGTTCTGGTTAGGAACAGGGATGCTTTGGGGAACTGTGCAGGGAGTTAGGGGTCAGGTTAGGAACAGGGATGGGTTGGGGAACTGTGCAGGGAGTTAGGGGTCAGGTTAGGAACAGGGATGGATAGGGGAACTGTGCAGGGAGTTAGGGGTCAGGTTTGGAACAGGGATGGTTTGGGGAACTGTGCAGGGAGTTAGGGGTCAGGTTAGGAACAGGGATGGATAGGGGAACTGTGCAGGGAGTTAGGGGGTCAGATTAGGAACAGGCATGTTTTGAGGAACTGTGCAGGGAGTTAGTGGTCTGGTTAGGAACAGGGATGCTTTGGGGAACTGTGCAGGGAGTTAGGGGGTCTGGTTAGGAACAGGAATGGTTTAGGGAACTGTGCAGGGAGTTAGGGGTCAGGTTAGGAACAGGGATGGTTTAGGGAACTGTGCAGGGAGTTAGGGGTCAGGTTAGCAACTGGGATGGTTTGGGGAACTGTGCAGGGAGTTAGGGGTCAGGTTAGGAACAGGGATGGATAGGGGAACTGTGCAGGGAGTTAGGGGTCAGATTAGGAACAGGGATGCTTTGGGGAACTGTGCAGGGAGTTAGGGGTCTGGTTAGGAACAGGGATGCTTTGGGGAACTGTGCAGGGAGTTAGGGGTCAGGTTATGAACAGGGATGGGTGGAGGAACAATGCAGGGAGTTAGGGGTCAGATTAGGAACAGGGATAGTTTGAGGAACTGTGCAGGAAGTTAGGGGTCAGGTTAGGAACAGGGATAGTTTGAGGAACTGTGCAGTGAGTTAGGGGGTCAGATTAGGAACAGGGATGGTTTGAGGAACTGTGCAGGGAGTTAGGGGTCAGGTTAGGAACAGGGATGGTTTGAGGAACTGTGCAGGGAGTTAGGGGTTCTGGTTAGGAACAGGGATGCTTTGGGGAACTGTGCAGGGAGTTAGGGGTCAGGTTAGGAACAGGGATGGTTTGGGGAACTGTGCAGGGAGTTAGGGGTCAGGTTAGGAACAGGGATGGATAGGGGAACTGTGCAGGGAGTTAGGGGTCAGGTTAGGAACAGGGATGGGTTGGGGAACTGTGCAGGGAGTTAGGGGTCAGGTTAGGAACAGGGATGGATAGCGGAACTGTGCAGGGAGTTAGGGGTCAGGTTTGGAACAGGGATGGTTTGGGGAACTGTGCAGGGAGTTAGGGGGTCAGATTAGGAACAGGCATGGTTTGGGGAACTGTGCAGGGAGTTAGGGGTCAGGTTAGGAACAGGGATGGATAGGGGAACTGTGCAGGGAGTTAGGGGGTCAGATTAGGAACAGGCATGTTTTGAGGAACTGTGCAGGGAGTTAGGGGGTCTGGTTAGGAACAGGAATGGTTTAGGGAACTGTGCAGGGAGTTAGGGGTCAGGTTAGGAACAGGGATGGTTTAGGGAACTGTGCAGGGAGTTAGGGGTCAGGTTAGCAACTGGGATGGTTTGGGGAACTGTGCAGGGAGTTAGGGGTCAGGTTAGGAACAGGGATGGATAGGGGAACTGTGCAGGGAGTTAGGGGTCAGATTAGGAACAGGGATGCTTTGGGGAACTGTGCAGGGAGTTAGGGGTCTGGTTAGGAACAGGGATGCTTTGAGGAACTGTGCAGGGAGTTAGGGGTTCTGGTTAGGAACAGGGATGCTTTGGGGAACTGTGCAGGGAGTTAGGGGTCAGGTTAGGAACAGGGATGGTTTGGGGAACTGTGCAGGGAGTTAGGGGTCAGGTTAGGAACAGGGATGGATAGGGGAACTGTGCAGGGAGTTAGGGGTCAGGTTAGGAACAGGGATGGTTTGGGGAACTGTGCAGGGAGTTAGGGGTCAGGTTAGGAACAGGGATGGGTTGGGGAACTGTGCAGGGAGTTAGGGGTCAGGTTTGGAACAGGGATGGTTTGGGGAACTGTGCAGGGAGTTAGGGGTCAGGTTAGGAACAGGGATGGATAGGGGAACTGTGCAGGGAGTTAGGGGGTCAGATTAGGAACAGGCATGTTTTGAGGAACTGTGCAGGGAGTTAGGGGGTCTGGTTAGGAACAGGAATGGTTTAGGGAACTGTGCAGGGAGTTAGGGGTCAGGTTAGGAACAGGGATGGTTTAGGGAACTGTGCAGGGAGTTAGGGGTCAGGTTAGCAACTGGGATGGTTTGGGGAACTGTGCAGGGAGTTAGGGGTCAGGTTAGGAACAGGGATGGATAGGGGAACTGTGCAGGGAGTTAGGGGTCAGATTAGGAACAGGGATGCTTTGGGGAACTGTGCAGGGAGTTAGGGGTCTGGTTAGGAACAGGGATGCTTTGGGGAACTGTGCAGGGAGTTAGGGGTCAGGTTATGAACAGGGATGGGTGGAGGAACAATGCAGGGAGTTAGGGGTCAGATTAGGAACAGGGATAGTTTGAGGAACTGTGCAGGAAGTTAGGGGTCAGGTTAGGAACAGGGATAGTTTGAGGAACTGTGCAGTGAGTTAGGGGGTCAGATTAGGAACAGGGATGGTTTGAGGAACTGTGCAGGGAGTTAGGGGTTCTGGTTAGGAACAGGGATGCTTTGGGGAACTGTGCAGGGAGTTAGGGGTCAGGTTAGGAACAGGGATGGTTTGGGGAACTGTGCAGGGAGTTAGGGGTCAGGTTAGGAACAGGGATGGATAGGGGAACTGTGCAGGGAGTTAGGGGTCAGGTTAGGAACAGGGATGGTTTGGGGAACTGTGCAGGGAGTTAGGGGTCAGGTTAGGAACAGGGATGGGTTGGGGAACTGTGCAGGGAGTTAGGGGTCAGGTTAGGAACAGGGATGGATAGGGGAACTGTGCAGGGAGTTAGGGGTCAGGTTTGGAACAGGGATGGTTTGGGGAACTGTGCAGGGAGTTAGGGGTCAGGTTAGGAACAGGGATGGATAGGGGAACTGTGCAGGGAGTTAGGGGGTCAGATTAGGAACAGGCATGTTTTGAGGAACTGTGCAGGGAGTTAGTGGTCTGGTTAGGAACAGGGATGCTTTGGGGAACTGTGCAGGGAGTTAGGGGTCAGGTTAGGAACAGGGATGCTTTGGGGAACTGTGCAGGGAGTTAGTGGTCTGGTTAGGAACAGGGATGCTTTGGGGAACTGTGCAGGGAGTTAGGGGTCAGGTTAGGAACAGGGATGGTTTGGGAACACTGCAGGGAGTTAGGGGTCAGGTTAGGACCAAGGATGGTTTGGGGAACTGTGCAGGCAGTTGGGTGTTCAAGTTAGGAACAGGGATGAGGGAAAATCAAAAGCATTCAGAGGGCAGGATAAAACACTCTGCTGTCCAAGGTCACAATTGGAGATAGGATCTCAGGTCATGTCAACAGGTGGCGAGGAGACCAATCATTGCAACATCTGTGAATCCTGAGTCAGATGTCCGTGCAAGCAGGAGTCATGCAGCTGGTGTCCCCCTGCCCCCCCCCCCCCACCCACCCAGTTTGGGGAAAAATTGAGTTCAGAAGTAGAAATTAGAGGTGCTTTGCAGTTGAAGGTCAACGATCTTGGAGATTAGTTCGGTTAAAGCCTGAAGGTCAATTTGACCTCTGTTATACCACCATGAAGGACACATAATGTGCTGTTCCATGTCCACAGCATGGAAATCCGATCACCTGGCTGTACTTCTACTCAATGTTTCAGGATCAGCTTCCTTCCATCTGCTGTCAGATTTCTGAATAGATAATGAATCCATAACATTACCTCACTATTTTTTCTCTCTTCTTGCACTACTTATTTAATTTAAGTTTAAATATATTCTTACTGAATTTAATAGATTTATTAGTATTATGTACTGCAATGTTCCTCTGCCACAAAACATCAAATTTGATGACATATGCCAGTGATATTAAACCTGATTCTGATTGGTCAGTCCTGAGACTGAGGCCTGAAGGTTAAGCCCATGATCAGTGAGGCCTGGGTCAATACCAGAAGGCAGTGAGCATAAGAACTAGGAGCAGGAGTAGGCCATCTGGCCTGTAGAGCCTGCTCCGCCATTCAATAAGATCATGGCTGATCCGGCCATGGATTCATCTCCACCTACCTCCACTATAATCCTTAATTCCCCTACTATGCAAAAACCTATCCAACCTTGTCTTAAATACTTTTGCTGAGGTAGCCTTCACTGCTTCATTAAAGTCTAGAGGGCCAGCCGAAGGTCAAAGTCCACAGCTTGGCGAGTCTGGAGGTAGAAAGCCCAAAATGATGAAGGCCCAATATCATCGAGTGCAGAGGTAGAGGCCTGGAGGTTGAGTCTGTGTATTTGGGCCAGAGACTGGAGTTCGAAGGCCTGATATCTGTGAGTTTGAGAGTCTGGGGCCAAGGACTGTAGGCCCAGAGGTGGCCTGTCCTGGGTTGGCAGCTTTCGTGTGTGAGGGGTTGGGCAGGTGGGGATGGGACTTGATTTGCTATAGCTGTCTTTTTTTGTCCTGCTGTTGTCGTTTCCGCTTGTGATGTTCTGTGCTGTGCATTATGTATCATGTTGCTGTTGTGTTGAACACTGCAGGCATGCAACTTTTGCTGCCGGAATGTGTAGCCACACTTGCAGACTGTCCCCAGAACATCCTCAGGTGTAGTGGTTATTAACGCAAATGACACATATCACTGTATGTTTAGATGTTCATGTGATAAATGAATCTGAATCCAAATCAGGAGCTCAAAATACGTCCATCTAAAAATTTCTGAAAAGTTTGGTGGCTGTCTTCAGTATTCCTTGCAGCTTTGCGATTCCAGCCAGGTGGTATAGTGTTTGTGGTGAACTACATATACCTGTCTGGACACGCACCCCCCCCCCCCCCGCTGACTGCTCCTGTGGCTCCTCCCACGGACCCCGGTATAAAGGCGACTGGAGACACAGCCCCGGCCTCAGTCTCCAGGATGCAGTGTGGTGGTCATTTGCTGCTTGTTCTTTCTTCCAGCCAATAAAAGCCTATATCTCACCTCACGTCTCGGAGAGTTATTGATGGTGCATCAAGTGGTACAGTGTTTAACGCTGCAAGGGATAAGTTTAGTAGCAAATTTACCTAAAGCACACCTTAGGACACTGCACTCGAGGAGAAAATGTCCAAACCCTAGAAAAGCTGTGCATGACGTCTGGATCAAAGTTAGGTGTACGAACCAATAATACAACATGAATTTCAAAGCAATGGACAGAAGAGGTACTGACCTGTGGATAAGGTATTTTATTTAAACATGCAGAATGGTTGTGGTCTTAAATACGATTCTGGAGAGACGGTGGAAGCAAAGTTAATCAGGATTTTCAAAAGCAACTAGATTGGCATATGAAGAAATGTCAGTTTGAGAGTATTGTGTGAGAGCCGGGGAATGATTCTGACAGGACTGATCCACAATGACCCGGTAAAGATTCAGTGGAGCATGCCACAACAATTTAAAGGAATAAGCATCTGTCATTTTGTTCCTGGTTTTGCAGAGACCCATGCCACACTGGATCATAGAACGGGCACCGAATCAGTGGTACACGATGGAAGAATCAGAAGTGGCGAGCCAATTTTGAAGCTGGAATTTTGCAGGTTGAAATTCCTGATCATCACAATGAGCTGGATTTTCCGTAATAATCAAGAGAACAATTGCGCTTCTTGGTGAAGAAACTATATGTTGACCACATTCGTCCAAAATTTGCTTTTTACTTTCACATACTGCTTCAGTGATAAAACTTCCCTTTCTGACTTCTTGGCTAAATGTCAAGATTGCAACTGGGTTTTATTCTAAGTATGAACATTCACAGCTATTTAAATGGCATAGCTTTCCCTCTGGAATGGTGTTCCTGCTGATCATTTATAGTTGTATTGCATTCCAGTTTGGTGCCAACTTTACTGAAATATTCAACAGATAGAGGCGGCACCTACTGGCCATCAGCACAGATGATGCAATTCATTCTCTGTGCATGCTAACGCTTCTTAAAATTACTCTTATTTATGGTTTTCTTTATTACCTTATTTACGACTGTTTAAATTTAATGAGTGACACATTTCTTTCATAAAGTTGCTATTCACTTTATGAAATATATTGAACGAATAGTGAAATATTCTATAGATAGAAATACAATTAAGTTTAACAATAGATAATTGACCAATGTTCAAATACAATATTACTGGTAAGTGTGCAGTGTCAAGACTGTTATAAATTTATAATTTCACCACAGAAAACAATATCTCATCAAAAGCCTTGCAGAGTTTGCCAAAGACAACTTATTTTTAACCGAGAACCACTGTAGAATTCATAATAGGCATGGTCCTTTCACTGCCCTCAATTGAACATACTCTTGTTCTGAGTTAAAGGACAGATTTGATTTCCCATTTTCTGGGGGGTGCCGCAATGAAGTGAAACATGGAACCTGAATGTAACCTGAATTTAGTCAGTGCAGCCAAATTTAATCACTGAGGAATATCGAAAGTTTAATGTTTTTTGTTAAAGTGACTGTGAATTCTATCATTGTGCATTGAAATCTTACGAAGTAACTTTTGCTTCCAGATTAGAATTTAATAAGAATTAACCATCTTCCAACAAACTAAAGTTCATGTTTTTATTAAATACAGGGAAAATTAGATTCCACAATACAAGAACAGTTAATTATTTGTAACATTAAGAACTAATATAAACCCAAAATATTGAAAGAGTCTTTTCAAAATCCCATCCCAATAGAGAAGAAAGATTATTTTTTTGTAATTTATTGTACTGTTGATGGAAAATTTAAATTTCAATTCATATGGAATTCTGAACTAGAAATGAGACTCAACGTGGCTCATTGGGGCCAGATGAAGAAATAGACAACAAACCAAGGAGAAAATGCCAGGAAGTTGTCCATAGTTTTTGTAAAAAACATGGATTTTAAGTGTTCTAAGTAAGGGAAAGAGAAAGATTGATGGGGAGGTGAGGGATGAAATTAGAAAACATGGTCATCATCATTATGTGCCATGTTGTATGACGTGGTCGACCATGGTCTTGACTATGACTGTTAGCAATTTTTTCCACAGAAGTGGTTTACCATTGCCTTCTTCTGGGCAGTGTCTTTGCAATATGGGTAAGCCCCAGCCATTATCAATACATTTCAGAGATTGTCTGCCTGGTGTCAGTGGGCGCATAACTTGTGATATGAACCAGCTGCTCATACGACCATCCACCACCTCCTCCCATGGTCTCATGTGACCCTGGTCGGGGGGCTAAGCAGATGCTACACCTTGCCCAAGGGTGACCAACAGGTTATTGGAGGGAAGAAGTGCCTTACACCTCCTTTGGTAGAGATGTATCTCCACCCCACCACCCAAACAAAATACAGTAACCATGCAATTGAAGACACAACTATCAATATGATTGAAAGGAAGTACAGTAATTGGGAGTGAAAAGGCAAAAAGAAGGTGATTGGAGAGTTGGGTAATCTTATTAGTATAAATGGAATCGGTCACAGAGAAAAGGGAAGGGTAGAGGTATAGAGGAAAGATGAGGCTTTAAAGTTTGGGATATGAATGTAGGGCAGTACAAGCCTGGGGAAAATGCCATTAAGCAAGTCAATGAAATCGGTACTAATGGGCTCAATCTGCTTGTTTAGCAATGTGACCATACCAATAAGAAAGTTAAATTATTTTCATCATGGAATGAACAATTTTTTGCACAGTTTTCTAGAAGTTTTAAAAAATGGTTTTCATGGGTGATTAAAATGCATTAACTTCCATTCATGTTTGATGGTGGGAGTATTCCTTCATCTAATGTTTTCAAAAATTCTCACTCTGCTTGCAACTCGGAGATTGGATTATACTGTGTCTGCAGAACACTAAGATTGCTGCAAGTGAGGAATGCTGAGGTAATAAACTACAGTTAAGTTTGGAAACAACCCTGGTTGGAACACAGGATCAGAGTTTTGTTGAATGTAGAATTCCAGATGAAAAAGTTTTATTATCCTTTACAGTTTGCATATCTTGCTTTTCTCTCCAGAGATGAGGTGCCTTGGCAGAATAAGGCTTCTCAACCAAGAGGGGTTCCTCCAAAATCCTACCAATGTGCCTGGTATTTCTTATGATCTCTGCTGGTCCCGCCTCATTTTCAAATGCTATTTACTTTTAGTAAACCCCAGCAATCGTCAGGGGCTAGCCCTCTGCCAATTTTCCCCAGCTTGAGGAGACCCTGGTCTATTGTGAACCCCTACTTGGCCCAAGAAAAACTAAACCTGATGCAGCTTGCTATGTGTTGCATAACATGTAACCTACATGTGGTATTTGATTTTTTTAAAATTTTAAAAATATTTGATTTCAATGTATAAATGATTGTTTTAATTATCTAGGATGAAATATTTTTAAAAAGAATATATAGTAGAAGCAATATTAAATGCTTCAAATTTATCCAAAAATTAACAATGTCAGTTATGTTTTGTACAAAAAATATTTTGAAATCTGAAAGTTATTTCATGTAGTTTGGGTCAGCTGGCTGTAATAAACATTTTTCTATTAACATGCAAGTAAAATATATCTATTGATCAAAGCAACAGCCTGGTGAATTATTATAACACCTTGAATCTCTTCCACATTAGCACGGACCTTTTAAAGCTGATACAGTCATAGAAAGGTACAGCACAAAAGCAAAACAGGCTCTTTGGCCCAAGTGATCTGCATCAGTCACAGCATCCTCCCTGTGAGATGCCTCTGGCCACATTTACCCTATAAACTTCCAAGCCCCTCTTTTCTGTATATCTATTGAAATGCTTCTTACATGTTGCACTTGTATCTCCCTTGACCACTTCCTCTGGCAGCTTATTCTAGGTACTCACTACCCTCTGAACAAAGGTTATCTCACATGGTCTGAACCATTTCTTAACCCATCTGGCTTTATTCATTTGCTGTTCAGCCTTCTTAAGTTTATGGAATATATACTCTGAGTTCTCCCCTTGTCCCATGACATCGCTGTTGTATACCTTTTATGTAGACACTCCTCTTAGGCTTTGATTTTCAGGTTATAATGCACACACAAGCCTGGAGACTTTTGATTTTGTGTCTTATATTCTTTGTTTTTTGCCCTATTTGTTCCTCATTGCTATTTGTGCAATTTGGTTTTTTTTGCATGGTTGTAGGGGGAGGGTGGGTTCTCTGAATGGGTTCTAGGGTGTCCTTTGTTTCATGACAGTCTATTAGAAGGCAAATCTCATGGGTGTATACTGCATACACACTTTGATAATAAATGTATTTCGAATCTTTGAAGCAATTCTTCAAACAGGTATACGTGCCCCACCCTCTGGTGTCCCGAACGGTATCTTGCTACATGATGTGCTAAACGATAACATCAGTCTGGTCTGCAAGTTTCCGTGAAATTGTTTACAATGATGTAAATTACCAGCGCACAGCTGCTGGGTGATGCAGGCCAATTTAACATATAACATTTGGCTGATGCATGAAAATGTCTCTTTCTTTCTTTATCGATTTTTTTATTAAGTAAAAAAAGATCATATATATAAACAAGAGGAGAATTATCTCAAATATCTATATCAATAACAATTCATATAAAAGGTAAAATGACTTTATTGTTTTTCTATTACTGTTTCTATTTTTATCTACCACTTTATTAGTTACCTGAGTGGAAGCCAAACAGAGTTTCATTGTATCTATGTATAATGACAATAAAAATTATTCATTCATTCATAAAATAAACATTATCAAGATCATACATAGTATTAATGTAATAGTATATAATAAAAAAGTAATTGATTCTCCACTTATCATTCTATGAAAAGAAGAAAAAAGATAAAGAAACTTTTATAATTTTTATATACACAAAGAACCCACTAGACAAAACAAAAACAAAAAAAAAAGAAAAAGAGAAAAAAATGAACTGGGCAGCTCATACTGAGAGTGAAAGCAAGAAAAAAGAGAAACTTTCTGATCAAATCCAGCATTTCGAGAAAGTAACTGGAAGAGCAATAAATCAAACCATATGAAAATATTGAATAAAGGTCGCCAAGTTTCTTCAAATTTAAAGGATGTATCAAATGTCCGACTTCTTATTTTCTCTAAACTTAAACAGGACATAATGGAAGTAAGCCAATAAAAAACAGTAGGTGGATTAGAGTCCTTCCATTTCAGCAAAATGACTCTCCTAGCCAATAAAGTTGTAAAAGCTATCATCCGTTGAGCAGAAACAGGAATATATCCTGCTTCTGATGGAGTGATCCAAAAATTGTTGGAAGTAAATTTGGTTGTAGGTCCAAATTCAAGACTTTTGATAAAGTTTTAAAGATATCTTTCCAAAAATTATCTATCTTGATACAAGACCAAAACATACATGTTAAAGTAGCCACTTCAATATTACATCTGTCACAAATAGGATTAATATTGGAAAAGATACGGGCTAATTTATCCTTTGACATATGTGCCCGATGTACTACTTTGAACTGTATCAAGGAATGACGGGCACAAGTAGATGAAGTATTTACCAAATGAAAAATTTTATCCCATTGATTATCTGAAAGTGACTCTCGAAATTCGAATTCCCACGCAGATTTAATGTTATCGTTAGATAACATTCACAAATTCAATAACCATTTATAAATTATAGCTATCAGTCCTTTTTGAAATGGTTTAACCTGAAGAAGAGTATCTATTATATTGGGTGAATAAGCAGAGGGAAAATTTGGAAGTAAACTACTTAGAAAATTCCTAATTTGTAAATGTCTATGAAAGTGTGCATTAGGTAAGTCATATTTGTCCACTAACTGAGTGAAAGACATTAAACAATCCCCCATAAGCAAGTCTAAAAAAGTTATTATTCCTTTGGTTTTCCAAATTAAAAAGGTCTGATCAGAAATTGATGGTTTAAAAAATAATTAAGATGGATTTTTAAAGTTCTAATATTGTCAACTCATATTTCCTTATGACATTTGACCCATCAAATTCATTCTGGCTCTGAGAGCAATCCCATCACAATCAATTCCCCTCTATTTTCTTGGAATCCATTCTCATTCATGTAACGATCTGGGAAAGGTTTCACTGCTAATTGAATGGTTTCTCTATAGCGCAGTGTTTAGGTTATGACTAGAGATAACGCTTTGGAATGTGCGCTGGCCAATGAGGGGAGGTGTTTTTCTTTCTTGTGTGCCCGAGAGAAGGTTTCGCCGTCTTTTGTTCAGTGAAAGATGGAGAGAGAAGATGCCAGAATGGGGAAGTCATAGACTGCAGGATGGACTGGATTTGGAATGGAGTCGGAAGTCAATGATGCCCGGGGCGAGATCAATGGAGAACAAACAGATGGGACAACAGTGAGCTCCAACATTGCACATTAGACTGTTTCAAGAGAATGGGCTCTTCTTCTTTTTTGTTTCTTTGCTAATCCTATAGTCAAATTAAGAACAATAAAGCTCAGTCATTTAATTGCATATTGTGTACTGTTTGTTATTTCATGGTACTGATTTGTATCAGGGAACACATCCCGCAGCATCGACCCGAACAAGATTTCTTAAGTTTGGCTAGGTCGAGGGCTGTCTGCCCCTAGATTAAGCCGCTAGCCGAACCTGCGGGTTACATCCACATTGGCATTAACTACACCATAATACTCCTATTACCATCCTACAACAGAAGGTAAGTTAACCCACCAAACAGCAGGTCTTTGTAATAAGGCCATAACTGGCAACTCACCTGGACAATAAACTGGATTCACTAAAAATGCTGGGGTTCTGTACAAGAAGGGACGGAGCCGATTGTACCTCCTGAGAGGTCATTGAATGTCTGCAATACCTTGCTGTAGGACTAGGACTCAGTGGTGGCCAGCATACGCTGTAGTCCGCTGGGGCAGCAGGGTGACAGCAGCTGATGCCAGGAAGATCGGTAAGCTCATCAGGAGGGCTGGTTCTGTTCTGGGAGTGGAACTGGATTCCTTGGTGATTGTGTCTGAGAGGAGGATGCTGCAGAAGCTACGGAGCATTATGGACAATTCCTCTCACCCCTCCATGACACACTGGGACAAACAGAGGAGACCCTTTAGTAAGAGACTGATTCTACCGAGGTGCTCCACTGAACACCACAGGAGATCCTTTCTCCCTGTGGCTATCAGACTCTACAACTCCTCCTCCTTAAGTACATATGTCTCTGGTTTCATTGCACATCTGTATTTTGCACTATTACTTTTTAATGCACATTTTGTTTTCTTTGAATCCCAATGCTTACATTTTTTTGTATTTTAAAGTACATATTTCTAACTGGGCAACCTTGCAACAATAATTTCCTTTGGTATAAACAAAGTTTAATCTTGATCTTAATCCTAATAAGACTTGGGAGAAAAATTAGGCCATTTGGCCCAATGCGCCTGCTCCACCATTCCATCATGGCTGATTTATTATCCCTCTCAACCCCATTCTCCTGCCTTCTCCCCATAATCTTTAATGCTCTGACTAATCAAAAACCTATCAACCTCCACTTTAGCCACACTCAATAACTTGATGTTTTAGGAAATTAGGGCACCCAGAGGAAATCCATAAAAACACACAGACTCAAACCCTGAAAGTGTAAGGCAGCAGTATTTCTGATCCTTCTCACCCGGCAGTGTTATTAGTACATCAGAACCTTCAGCTTCGTCTCTATCTAAATGCCCCAACAAGTGACCTCAGGCCCTGACTCCCACCTATCAAAGGCTGAGTGAGGAGTGGAAAGGGTTTTGTACTCATTGACTAAGAAAAAGCTAATTCTACAGAGCAGGACTCATGCATCCCTGGACTATACAAAAACATGTGTTGGCCTAGTGCATATAGCCTACTTGCTTTCTGTGATTATACTGTGTCTTTAAGTATGGGAATGCGATTCTCCCTCTGTCTATTTATGCTCAAATTGTGAACCTCTTGGGCAGGAGAGTCACATTTTCAGCAATACACATTGTCTCAGAGATTCAGTCTGCACCAACAACATAAAGTCTCTACATACTATAGATTAAGTAACACACACAAAATGCTGGAGGGACTCAGCAGGCCAGGCAGCATCAATGGAAAAGAGCACAGTCAGTGTTTAAGTTGAGACCCTTCAGCAGGACTGGAGAAAAGGAAGATGAGGAGCCCACCTTTTAAGTCGACTGCTCGTAATTTTTCTCCTGCTGAAAGTCTCAGCTTGAAACATTGACTGTTCTCTTTTCCATGGATGCTGCCTCACCTGCTGAGTCCCTCCAGCTGTTTGTGTGTGTTGCTCGGATTTCCAGCATCTGTAGATTTTCTCTTGTTTGTGTAGATTAAGTATGCTGTTTATGAATAAACCCTTACCTCTTTGGATATGTATATAAATGCTGTGACTTAATACATTAATTCTGACATTAAAACAAGGTAGAAAAATCTCCAGGGAATTGTTGTTTTCTAATGGCTTGTAAGGAATAGCAAAATTAATAACAAATAAGGTGAAGGGATAAATCATGCTTAAGCATTAAATATTGCTCTAATAAACTCAGTAAAATATTCAATATATAAATAAAATCAGTCCAACTTTTTCAACTTTTGGTGTCTGAATATTGGCTATTCCTAAGGATATGAATCCTGTATTTTGGGCACGTGCCTGTCAGCTCCCTGGAGAACATACAATTATTTGTAAAACTTCCAAAATATTAACAAGGGCATTTAGCTAAGGATTCTGTGTGGAAAAATAAGTGTGTTAATCATTTGAAGAACCAGGACTATCAGGAACATAAGATTCCGCAGATACTGGAAATCCAGAGTAGCACAAAATGCTGGAGGATCTCAGCGTGTATGGAAATGAATGTGTGGTTGAAACAGGCAAGGCATCCTGGATTCAGTTATTCTATTATTGGCGACAACAGTTACTTGGAGGTCCCACCGAAATGGATAACCCTCGGGTTTGTTTTACCAGAAAGGAATTCAGCTGATGGGTCCTAAAGCCTAGTCTGCTTATGTTTGAGCAGACTGAGTCTGCTGGAACGCAAATTTCCTCCTGTGTGGGGTAGTGAAGCTACGCGGAATATTGCAACGTTAAGAAACGGGTGGCCTGGCCTGGGTCGGGTCCTGCAGGAAGCACGGGAAAAGGAATTCAGGTAAGTACGTGGCAAACTGTGAGAACCCTGACCGTGAATGGTAGCGTGAAAGTGCCCTGTCCCGAATCTCTAAAGGACTCCAGTAGTGTCAGAAAGCATTAAGTATATCGTATGGGTAGAGTGGACCATGAGAGTGTTTGCAGATGGGTTTGTTAGAGGAAGGAACATGTGGGAAGACTAGTAGGGTGGTCGGTGAGTTTTCAATGTAAATGTGAAACGGTTGGATGAATCATGTAAAAAAAGAAGCAGAGAAAGTGAGCAGAAGTTAAAGAGCCTGAGGATGAAGCAGATGCTGTACCCTGCCTTCCCCAAGTATGGTTTCAACATCGCCCATCCAATTGGCGCCTCTTGCGTACTCGGCGAATGCCGGCGTCAGCCCCGGTTACCCAATAGCATTGAGGGATGGGAGGCAGAGGAGATGAGCGAAATGTTGATTTAAACTTTAAAAAATGTTTCCCTCACACTGTGAGTTGGTATGGAAAACGCAGCGTCGGACAGAATACGACGGTGTTAATGAATGTGCAGAATGCGTGCGTAAACGTTGTCGGAAGTATTCCAAATCGACTCTAGGAGCAGGGACGCCAGTCGTAATAAATGTTATTGTAAATAAGTTGCAACCTAGCTTAAAGGAAAACATGAACTGTTGTCTGTGTGAGATGAGAGAGTTAAGTGAAATTACGAGTGTTTTACAATATTGCCAACAGCAATTACAACATCAAAGGATTAAAGTTCATAAACACGAGAAAATCTGCTGATTTTGGAAGTCCGAAGCAACACATACAAAATGCTGGAGGAACTCAGCCGGAAAATAGACTGTTTGCTCTTTCCCGTAGATGCTGCCTGGCCGCCTGAGTTCCTCCAGCATTGTGTGTGTGTGTGTGAGTGTGTTGCTTTAGATTAAAGCAGTTAAGGGGAATAGGAACAATACTAGTGCGGCTTCCTGGCTGCTTCACTGGAGCTTCTCCGCAATATTGTACATGGTCTTAAAAGTAGCTGTCCCATACAATTTGAGTGTTATTTTACACTTACAGCTTTGTGATCAAATTTTGCCTAATCATTACCAGGTTAACTTCTGCCTAAAATTTCACTGCAAATTTTGTTTTTAGCATTACCTGCTTTATACCGATATGGCTCATGTGACCCGCTTGCGGCTGGTAATTGTTGTTTTCGACTGTGTAGACTTTTGTTTTAGATAATGCTATTCTAAATGTAGAATGCTATTTATGGTTCTTTGATTCACATTGAAATGTGTCACAAGAGAAAATCTGCAGATACTCGAAATCCAAAGCAACACAGTGCTGGAGGAACCCGGCAGGCCAGGCCGCACCAACAGAAAACATGACATTGACGTTTGCAACCGAGACCCTTCGTCAGAAATGGGATGGTGGGCAAGGTAGGGGCGACACCTAGGGATGTCTGCCTGGGGTATGTTTTCTGTAAAAGACAGCCTGGCCAAGGGCTCGAAAATGCCTTCAGGATAAAACAAACTTGATAGAAGTTTTTGGCTCCACTGCCACCATAGACTATGCAATTTCATTTAAACAATCCGTTCCTGAACTGTACTTAAGAACCTGTGCAATTTTAATTATGCCTGGTTAACTATGCCAATTTTAATTATGATGTGAACTCATATGTCATTTTCCATGGCTTTCCCTCTCAATTTTATACTGGGAGAAAACCCTAGTGGATATGTGGTCTAGGCATCTCATATAGAAGCTGAGGTGGCACAGGTACCACCCTCCTGTTCTCCTCAAGCTGCTGAACCTTCTTTACCTGAACAAAAGCCTGCATCCTTGCAGCCAATGCTGCTGTAAGCATATACAATTTATAACATAAATTATGGAAACTACGTGGGTCTTCGGAACTACCTCTTTGGTACTCCAATAAAACACAGTGAATTAACTTCAGTATGTATCTTTTCCTGCTTTTCAATTACTTCCTGCAATTGCTGATATAAACTTTGCAGCTCATGCTCACAGGAAGGATAAAATAAGCAGAGGGGCGAATGAGATGACTCCTTTGCTAAAGCAGCAACTGCAGATCTTTATGGCTACGTAGCACTGCATGTAATCAGGCTGCCAATACTTTACAAATTCTATTGATGAACCAGTACAGTTAAGCTTGAGGCGTCAGTGGCTGAAAGGAGTTTATGGACGAAAAGCACACTATGTGCAAAACTATAAAGGACAATGGGTCTAATTGAAAATGAGAGATTCTCGACCATAGCAAGAAAAGCAGCAGCAACTGTATGATTCGCCAGAGACAGTCCAGTTTTTGACATCGCTGGGCCGTCGCCCAGGAAGTTATTGTGCATCTCCAAATGGACTTTATGCAGTGTGATTATGCATTTGTTATTGTGTTTGTTTTCTCCACGGGTAGAAGCTTATTAAACTCTCTAAAATGATACTGTAACTTCTGACTGCCAGAATCCTTTCACAGTTTTGGGATCCCTGAGAAAACCTCAAGAGATAATGGTCCTCACTTTATCGGAAAAGTTATATAAGAGTTGACAAAGGCTTTGCAGTATAAGCATCATTTCACCTGCCCTAATTTCCTTCAACCTCCTGAGGCAGCTCAGAGACAGAGCAGGGCCCTGAAATGCAGTCTAGCTAAAGTGCATGATGAGACCGCTCTAAAGTGGACAAGGGCGCTTCACCCAACCCTCATGACAATGCGGTGCACTCCACAGTGCGTAACAGACCTAGATCTGTGTGAGCCGCTTCTACCTGTTTTGGTTAAGCAGATCGACATCCATATTATGAGTGAAAGCTTATTGCGTTATTGTATATCACTACCACAAGCTCTTAAAAGTTCCCATCAACAGGTACTTGAAGCCCTGAAGATCATCCTGGCTGCAAAGTGCCACACCTATCAGGCAGGAGTGTCAGGAAATGTAGAGGAGCCTTAACCCAAAAACAGAGCAGCGGAGACTATTTACAATAACTTAAATAGCAGACTGCAGAATAACAAGCCACAAGGAGCCACAAAACAAGAGAGAGGAGAAAATGAACACAACAGAAAGCAAGGTAATTGAAGGCTAGGAGCAACTGGTTGAGACCAACTATTTGATGAGTGAACAAAGGCTGTGGATGAGAACTGGGATTAAATAGGCTGCAGGTGATAAGTTAATAATGAGGGACAGGTGTCTCCTATTAGCTGGGTGGAGACTGGGTGGACGTCAGTCTACATGTGCAGGACTGATAACCCCCCCCCCCCCCCACACTACATCACACCTATGATGAGCCTGGACAATCAGAGTGAAACTCCTTGATGAGTGATAGATCCAAGTTGCTACTAGACAGCACCCAAGATCTCTCCTCAGAGCTGTACCGTTCCTAGTTGACCAGGTACTGCATACACCATCCATGACAACGTGGTTCCATCAAGCAGCAAACTGGGTACACTGGGGCACTGGGACATTTCTCGGGTGGATGGCCAGACATGGTCCCCGGGCCAAAGCAGTCTGACTGGGTGCTGATAGTGGTTGGCCTGGTGGCTGTAGGTTTGGTTGGCAGCTAGGATGCCCTCCATGCCCTCTTCCAAGGATTCCAGCAGTGGTGAACTAGAGCCCTGGCAGATGGGTTCTCCTTCTTTGCCTCCTCCGTGGGAAACAATTGAAGCACATGAAGCACTTCAAAGGCTGACATACCCATGACAGAGGAAGAGTATAGAGTATGGCCCAGAGCAGATGCTTCTTCCATGCAGAAGAGTTAGAGATGGCAAAGCATTGAAGAAACTTCTCCACTTGCTGATTGGCTCTTTCTGACTGGCCACTGGTCTGTGGATGATAGCCAGAGGACAAACTCACTGAGTTGTAGAGCAGGGAGCAGAAGGCTCACCAGAAGTGGGAGATGAATTATGGGTCCAGGTCCTTCACAATGTCCTGAGAGAAGCTGTGGAGGTGAACTACATGTTGGAGAACGAGGTCCATCATCTCTGTGGCTGATAGAGGTTTGAGGAGGGCAATGAAGTGGGTGACTTTGGAGAACTAATCCACCATTGTCATGATAACCATGGCCCCATCAGAAGGTGATAAACCCATGATGAAATCCATGTTGATGTGGGACCATGGGCATTGAGCTTCTGATAGTCCTGCAGGAGCCCAGAGGACTGCTGGTTGGAGGTATTAGACTGGGCACATTGAAGGCTGGCGGCATTGAACTTTTGACCATCTATGATCATCGTGGGCCACCAGAACCAGTGTAACAAAAAATCCAGAGTCTTTTGTGTGCCTGGATGGCCAGAGAGGGGTGAGGAGTTCATGGCCACTGGCACATACATGCAGCTATGGACAGGGGCTGGGGGGTAACCCAAGATGGGAACAGTGCTGGGAGAGTCAAACAGAAGGAACTGGATGGACTTGCAGTGCTGTCTGATGCTCAGGTGCCTAAAGGAACCCGTGTGTGGGTCTGTGTGTGTGTTCTGACTATCCCAGACCCCAAGGGATGCCCATCACTGGCTGTGATGTAGAAAGCGAGATGTACACACAGAGTCCAGCCCATAAATCTGTCTGCTGTGCCGGAATCCACTGGAGCCTGATGTGCGTATAGAGCCATCAGGGAGTAGAGCAGGTCAGAGAGAGTGAGCTGGCAGGGGAGAACTTACCAGTTAGAAGGCCCCTCGTCTAGACCTGGTGGTGCCGTTTCCTGGACACAGTGGGCATTTGATGTATTAGTGATTGGCTGCTCCACAGTGAGTACAGAAGTTCTTTCTCCACCAACACTCGTGCTCTTGAGGGTGAAAGGAGCTCTCCCTACCAGCATGCGTTCTGGAGGTGTTGACGATGAGGGTCCTGCCGCCTGAAGTGGTTCTGGGAACAGAGCTGGAGTTCGAGCTGATGACCTGGAGGGTCATTCCATGAGAGGCTTTTCAATACGGAGGGCCAGAGTGATGAGGTTTGTGAGGTTGGTGGGTACCTTCCAGGTAGACAGCTTGTCTTCCAAGCACTCCAAGAGACCATGATGGTAAATGCCCAGCAGCATTTCCGTGTTTCAGCCGCATCCCACCGCGAGGGCCCTGCGTTCCAGCGTGTAATCCAACACATAGCGTGAGCCTTGGCGCAGGTGAAGTATCCGATCTGCTGCCTCCCTTCCACTTCCTGGATGGATGAAAGCTCATCGTATCTCAGCAGCAAAGTCCTCACATTTGTTGCAAGTGGTAGTTTTATTGTCCCTTTAGCGGCAGCGCTGGTCAGCTCTCTCCCAGTCAGAAGAGAGATGAGGAAGGCAGTCTTGCAATCTTGGCTCAGTCCGTAGAGCACAAAGATGACTGGAGCTTGAAGATCAAGATGCGCTGCGACACAGGAAGTTGCAGGATTGAGTTGGGGATCCGTGGAAGCACTCAGGCATGGAAATCTGAGGCCTAGAGGGAGGAGGTTGACTGGTATGAGGTTGCTGTTTCAACCCAGGGAGTTGGAAGAGAATGGGGAGCAGATGGTCAATTTTTCCTGTTGCTTCTAGATCGTATGCTCAGGTTGACGGACGAGTTCCTTTAGGCAAACATTCTCTGCTGGTTCACTCATTCTGTCAGGCAATGTAGAGGAGGTCTGACCCAGAGCAGCGGAGATGATTTAGCGGTGAGCAATAACTTTAATAATAGATTGCAAAATAACAAGCCACGAGGAGCCACAAAACAAGAGAGAACACATATTAAACAAAACAGGCAACAAGGTAACTGGCCTATGAGCAACTGGTTGAGACCTGCGGGTTCGATGAGTGAACAAGAACTGCGGATGATAGCTGGGTTTAAGTAGGCTGCAGGTGATGAATTAGAAATGAGTGCCGGGTGATTCCGATTAGCTGGGTGGAGATTGGGAGATTGGGTACCGGTGAGAGCCTACCAAGGAGAAACTGTCTGGAACCTTGTTTGGGGAGGTCCATTACTCTAAATGTTGCTGACCGCATACAAAGGTTCAAGGAGAGCGACGTGGATATATGCCTCACACATTAATCCAACTGTGCCTCTGGACCAGGGAACAAGCGGCCAGAAGGGTTTTGATGGTAAGGACTGATAGACTGAACTCTGGATCTTTGAGAGGTTGTCTAAGAGAGGTGGTCCCTGTGCCATTATTGGCCATGAGTGTTGCACATACGTCCCTGATATCAAACAATGAAACCGTCACAGGGTTACAGACTTTGTGCTACTGCAAATCAGTAAGACTGCTTTGTCTTTTACAGGACGAAAAAGGAGGAAGTGTGGAAGCTGGGGCAAGGCAAGGATTAACATAATGTCCACGCAAGGATAAAAACGTAGAAACATAGAAAATCTACAGCACAATACAGGCCCTTCGGCCCACAAAGTTGTGCTGAATATGTCTCTACCTTAGAAATTACTAGGCTTACATATAGCCTTCTATTTTTCTAAGCTCCATATACCTATCCAAAAGTCTCTTAAAAGACCCTATTGTATCTGCCGCCACCACCATTGCCGGCAGCCCATTCCATGCACTCACCACTCTCTGAGTAAAAAACTTACCCCTGACATCTCCTCTGTACCTACCCCCCAGCACCTTAAACCTGTGTCCTCTTGAGGCAACCGTTTCAGCCCTGGGAAAAAGCCTCTGACTATCCACACGATCAATGCCTCTCATCATCTTATACACCTCTATCAGGTCACCTCCCATCCTCCTTCGCTCCAAGGAGAAAAGGCCGAGTTCACTCAACCTGTTTTCATAAGGCATGCTCCCCAAACCAGACAACATTTTCAACATAGATTGAAAATAGAGTGCAGAGAGCCCGGGCAAGAAAATCTCTGAAGAGCATAGCTTTCCTTTGCACACTGGTGGTCTGGGGACAAGATAAACAATGCAAGACACACACACCAACTAAGAGACAATTGCTTTACTAACTTCAAAGTATCATTGGTTGCAATTGTAGTTTCCATCGACTTTTAACTCTATAGTGAATGGTGATCGATCTTGCAAGCAAGGAATTCAAACATACACAATTTACCATGTGGTCAATATCTATAAGCCAATTCTGCATAAAAATAGTAGTTTTCTGTCCAGGCTTCAAACGGTGAAGCCATGCAAGAAGATTCCAGGAAGTGAGCCCGTACTCAGAAGGAACTTCGAGACTGGACGTGAGCTGATGTACGACCCCATTTCACCGGTTAAAGCATCCGTTAATCGGCGAGTAAAAGCATCGAGGAAGATCGAGACAGAGAGGCAAATGTAGAAGCTGAGTGAGAGTTCAGCACCAACTGATCGCTGCTGGAGAAGGAATCTGTGAGTGGCCTATCGCACTGTGGCTCACTGTGGCAGATAGGTAGACCTCTGCGCTCGTATGGTGTCCCTATCTTTTGATGAATGTCGGTGTTATCGTAGGGTGTTATTGTGGCTCTCCATGTATGGATTGGACTATTGCGTTTATACACTGAGGACTTTTTCAGACTTCTTCAGACTTGTTTTTCTATTCTATGTTTTTTATCACCCGTTCCTTTTCCGTTTTGTTGTGCAAGGGGAGGGTGTTTGGGAACTGATGTTCTGTTAGTTTTTTGTGTGAGGAAGGGGTTGTTATTGGGGGTTGATATTCCTGATCTGTTTTGTGCGGGGGGGGGGGGGCGGGAAGGGATTTTGGAGGTTGATGATTGGAACACCATTCTTTTTGTGCCGGGAGGGGGGGCAGTTTTGATGTTCCTCTCTGAAAAACTTTCATGTTCTTGCTTTATTTTGTGGCTCTCTGGAAAAGACAAATTTCAGAGTTGAATACGGAGAAATGCTACGATAATAAATGAACCTTCGAAACTTTTTGCTGTCTCCATGAGCAGAAGTAAAATAAAGTGTGGTTAAGTCATAAGAGTTCAGGTGTTCTGAGTCCAGTTATTTTATTTTGATTTATTTGATTATCAGCAGCATTAAATAGACAGCTAACATTTTGGGCTGAGACCCTTCATCTGGTTTGGAAAGAAAGGGAGAAGAAGCCAGATTAAGAAGGTGGAGGAGTGGAGAGAGTCCAAGCTAGAAAGTGATAGGTGAAGCTAGGTGGGTGGGAAAGGTAAAGGACTGGAGAAGAATGAATCTGATAGGACTGGAGTGTGGACCCATGGGAGAAAGGGGAGAAGAAGGGGCACCGGGGATGTGATAGGCAAGGGAGGAGAAGAGAAGAGGTAAGGGGGGACAGAGTGGTTATTAAAGAAAAGGGAAGGGGAAGAGGGAAAATTACTGAAAGTTGGAGAAATAAATGTTCATGCCATCAGGTTGGAGGCTATCCAGTCAGAATATGAAGTACCCCCATGCTCCTCCAACCTGAGAGTGGCCTCATTGAAGCAGTAGAGATGCCATGGACTGATATGTCAAAATGTGATTGGGGATTGGAATTAAAATGGCTAGCCACTGTGAAGGTGCTGGATAAAGTTGTCCCCCGGTCTACCCTGGGTCTCATCAATGTGGAGGAGACTGCATCAGGAGCTTCAGAAAGAGCAGATAACCCCAACAGATACACCTTGAGTGACTGGTATCTTATCAGTTTTCTCTTCGGTATCCACCCAGAAACCAGTCTCGAACCTATTTTATTCATTGTACCTGACATCCAGAAATGGCTCAGTGAGCTGAATAGAGCAAAGGCAGCATTCACCATGCATGTCCCAAAACTGTACTAGACAACATTCCAGTGGCAGTACTGGTGGCCTGTGGTCCAAAAACAGCTATGCCAAAGACAAACTGTTCCAGACGGTTACAGCGTTAGCATCCATCCAAGAATTTGAACATTGCCCAGGTATTTCCTGTTCACTACAATCAGGACAAATCCAGGCTGATTAATCACTGCTTAATCAGCTTACTCTCAGTCATCAGCATGGTGATGAAAGCTGTCATCAGCAGGGCTATCAAACAGCACGTATTCACTGATAACCCACTGACCTTTGCCCAGATGGGTTTTGTCTGAACAAGTCGGCTTTATCCAAACATAGAACAGAGAATGGTTCCAGAGATGAGGTGAGAGTGCCCACATTTCACATCAAGGCAGCTTTTTACCAATTCTGGTATCAAGGTGTCCTGCTAAAACTAAAGATACTGGGCACCAGACTGGAGGCATATGGCTTGAGACGTAGGATGACAGCGGTGCATGTTGAACGACAATAATCTCAGTCTCTAAGTATCACTGCAACAATTCCTCAGAGTGGCATCTTGAATCCAACCAAGTTCAACTTCTTCACCTGTGACTTGCTTTTATCACAGTTTCAGAAAGGGGGATGTTCACTGACGATTGCACATTATTCATTTGCATTCACTACTCCTCAGAAAACGATGCAGTCGATGCGTGCATGCAGAATAACCTAGACAACATTCAGGATGGACTGACAGACAGCAAGGAAGATTTACAACATGAAAATGCCAAACAGTGGCTGTTGCCAGCAAGAGGGAATCCAACCATCGCTTGTCAATATCCAGTTGTATTGTACCCCTCCCCTCCTCACCCACATAATTGACCTGAAACTCAACTGCACCAGCCACATAAACACAAAGGATTCTGGAGATGCTCAAAACCCAGGGGGACACACAAAATGCTGGAGAAACTCAGCAGGGCAAGAGAGGAATAAACAGTCGACATTTTGTGCCAAGGTCCTACATTGGGACCCGATGAAGGATCTAGGCACGAAACATCGACTGCTTATTCCTCTCCATAGATGCTCCTGATCTGCTGAGTTCCTCTAGTTCTGTGTGTTACCAGCCACATGATACCACAGCTACAAGGGCAGACCAGAGGCTGGTTTTCTTGCAGTGAGATACAGTACTTGCCTCCTGTGTCTCTATGGTCATTCCATGTTCTACAAGGCACACATCAAGAATGTGAAGGTACATTCAGTGGCTATTTTAATCAGCCCATCATATAGCAGCAACTCAATGCATACAAGCGTGCAGGCATGGTCGAGATTCAGCTCTTGTTCAGACCAAACATCAGAATGGGGAAGGAATGTGATCTAAGTGACTTTGACTGTGGAATGATTGCTGGTGCCAGATGGTTTTGGTATCTCAGAAACTGCTGATCTCCTGGGATTTTCTCACGCAACAGTCTTCAGAGTTTACAGAGATTTATGCCATAAAGAAAAACATTCTGTGAGTGGCAGTTCTGTGGTCGAAACCACTTGGTTAATGAGGAAGGTCAGAGGAGAATGGACAGACTGGTTCAAGCTGACAGGAAGCCGACCGTAACTCAAATAGTTACAAGTTACAATAGTGGTGTGCACAACACATTGAACACCGAAGTGGAGGTTCAGCAGAAGACCACGAATATACACTCAGTGGTCACTTTATTAGGTTGAGGAGGTACTAAATAAAGTGGCTGGATGAATGCAGCACCAGTGGTTTGCAGAAACTCAGCAAATCTGCCCAGTTTGATCGGCAACCTATCAGTCACAGTAAGTATTCACCGCCCCCCGCCCCGGCCAGGATGCTAAGTGGCTGTCGTGTGTTATGCACAAAATTTACTGTGAGTTTCTTTTTCATCCTTTCTGTGCAATGATGTTTCAAAGTACCTTCAGAAGTTAAAACCCAATATATTGGAAGACTAAATGGCCAAAAGGGAACAAGACTCATCAGTAAAGGTTCTCCTGCAAATGCAGAATAAATGTTATTATCAAAGTACATATATGTCACCATATACAACCCTGAGAGTCATTTTCTTGTGGGCGCCCTCAACAAATCTATAGAATAGTAACTATAACAGAATCAGTGAAAGATGATCCATCTTGGGCATTCAACCCAAGTACAAAAGAAACAAACTGTACAAATGCAAAAAAAGAAACAATAATATAAATAAATAAACAATAAATATCGAGAACATGAGATGAAGAGTCCTAGGTTGTGGGAACATTTCAATGATGGGGGAGGGGCCAAGTGAATTTGAGTGAAGTTATCCCCTTTTGCTCGAGAGACTGATGGATGAGGGGCAGTAACTGTTCCTGAACCTGATGGTGCGCGTCCTGAGGTTCTTCTGCCTTATTCCTGATGGAAGCAGTGGAAAGAGAGCACGTCCTGAGCGGTGGGTGTCGTGGTGATCAATGCTGCTTTCCTGCAGCAGCATTTCGTGTAGATGTGCTCAATAGTTGGAAGGGATTCACCGTGATGGACTGGGCCATATTCACCACATTTTGTGGGATTTTTGTTCAAGGACATTGGTGTTTTCATACCAGGCTGTGATACAGCTGGTCAATATACTTTCCACTACACATCTATAGAGGTTTGTCAAAGTTTTAGATCTCATGTCAGATCTCCACAGTCTCCAAAGGAAGCAGAGGCACTGCCATGCTTGCTTTGTAGTTGCACTTACGTGCTAGACTCAGGACAAGTCCTATGAAATAATAACATCTAGGAATTTAAAGTTGCTAACCCTCGACATCTCTGATTTGGACTGGCTCATGCTTTCCTTCTCCTTGGTCTTGCTGACATTGAGTGAGAGGTTGTTGTTATGACACCACTCAGCCCGATTTTCAGTCTCCCTCTTATATGCCGGTTCATCTCCACCTTTGATTTGGCTAACAACAGTGGTCTCATCAGCAAATTTGATTATGATAGATAGATAGATACTTTATTGATCCTGAAGAAAATGACAGTGTCACAGTCGCATTGTAAGTGCACAGATATAAATATTAGAAGAGAAGTAAAAAGAATAAAAAATGTTACCTAAAACAGTCTAACAGGAGGGAGTCATCACTTCCCCAGCTATAAGTTGATTCATTATAGAGCCTAATGGCCGAGGGTAAGAATGACCTCATACAGCACTATTTGGGGCAACACAGTTGTCTTACATTGGAGCTGCACTTAGCTACGCACTTATAAGTGTGAAGTGAGTAGAGCAGGGGGCCAAGTACACAGGCCTGTGGTGGCCCTGTGCTGATGGACATCGTACAGGAGATGTTATTGCCAATCTGAACTGACTGGGGTCTACAAGTGAGGAAGTCCAGGAACCAATTGCACTAGGAGGTATTGCACATTTGCACAAATATCTAAGTAGTAATTAAGCTTTATCACTCTACAAATATAAAAGTAAAATATCACTGGAACAACTATACATAATAGCAGTTTGCCCTCATATGAAGTGTATTCCATAGAACATTACAGCACAGAAAAAGGCCTTTTGGCCCTTCTTGGCTGTGCCGAACCATTTTTTTTTGCCTAGTCCCACCGACCTGCACCTGGACCATATCCCTCCAAACCCCTCTCATCCATGTACCTGTCCAAGTTTTTCTTAAATGTCAAAAGTGAGCCCGCATTCACCACTTCATCTGGCAGCTCATTCCACACTCCCACCACTCTCTGTGTGAAGAAGCCCTCCCCCCTAATGTTCCCTTTAAACTTTTCCCCCTTCACCCTTAATCCATTACATCTGTTTTTTTTCTCCCCTGGCCTCAGTGGAAAAAGCCTGCTTGCATTCGCTCTATCTATACCCATCATAATTTTACACACCTCTATCAAATCAGCCCCAGGTTACAGAGGTGGTTTTGAACAGATGCTACGCTAGGCATAATAAAAGCTGTTGGAATTTACTTATGACTTTGTGAGAAATGATAAGGCCAGGATATATACAACAAAACAGGCCAGGATATATAAACAACTAAAGAGTAGGTGGGAACAGAAAAATCTTAGTGCATAAGTCCAAGGATCCTCAAAGTTATAGCACGGGTAGGTAAGATGGTGATACTTGTCTTCGTTAGCTGGGACGCAGAATATAAGAGCAGGGAGGTTATGGTACAAATTTAGAAGACAGACAACTAGATACTGTGGTCACTGCACCATAAGATGGATGTGATTGAACTGAAGAGCTGACTTGCTCAGGTGTGGGCTTGGAAGGCGTGTTTCAGTCACGAAGAGAGATTGGATAAGCAGGGACTGTTTTCATTTCAGCCGAGGGACTGATTGAGGTATACGGGCATGTATGGATAGAAGAGATAGTAAGAAACTTTATCGACAGGAGATATATAAAATCAGTGAGCACAAATTTAAGGTCATAGGTGAAAGATGTGAGAAAGAAAATTTTCACCAAGGGAGTAGCTGGATTGCGTTTTAGAGATACAGTGTGGAACGGGCCTTTCCAGCTCACGGAGCTGTGCCACCAGTAACCCACCAATTAGGTTAATCACAAGGCAATTTACAATGACCGATTATCCTGCTAGTGGTACATCTTTGGACCATGGGAGGAAATCAGAGCACTTGGAGGAAACCCACATGCACATGGGAAGAACATACAAACTTCCTTACAGAGGGTGCTGGAATTGAACTCTAACACTCCGAGCTGCAATGGCGTCACGCTAACCACTACGCCACCGTGGTGCCCTATGGAATGCACTGCCTGTGAGGGAGGTAAAGGCAGGAAGTCTCACAACATTTAAGTATCTAGGCAAGTACTTGAATCATCAAGAAGATTACAGGGTAAGTGTTGTAAAATGTGATTTGTGAACTGCACACGGGTTGTTAATGCTTGGCATGGACATGGTAGGCCAATCAGCCCTTTTATCTGTACTATACAATTTGCCAGTAGGGTATTTCAACATGTACAAGGTTGAAAGTATGATTGAATAATGCAGTCCCTCCTTCTTTACATCTTTCATTGGTGAGAATATAATTAAACATTCCTTTGTTTGCCATGTATGGCCAATGGCACCATCTAGTGTCAAGTATGAGTAAACCTCCAAAATAGTTCCTCCAAAGAATCTACCTCAAAGAATCATTGCATTACAAATTTTGTGCAAAAGGGAAAAATAATAACACCTATTTATTGGGGATGTTAATTTTTGGCATGACAAGCTCTTAACAGCACAGTGCCAGGCTGGGATGCTTGCTAGATAAATATGTTAAGGCGAAAGAAAACTGGAGATGCTGGAAATATATAATAAAACAGAAAATTTTGGAAATCCTCAGCAGGTCAGGTCACATCTGTAGGAAGAGAAACAGAGTTAGCACTTCATTTTAGCGACCCTTCATCAGAACTCTGACCAAAGAGGATTAAATTACTTCCCATCCCCATCAGACTGTACTGACCAGCCCAGCAGCCCTAAAATCCAATGACTTGTTTTTCTATCCCTGTAATCCCCTCACTGATATTCCAAAAGTCTGAACTGACCCCACAGACAACACCAGTCTCATCTTCAGTCCGTGATTCAGATACATCAAGCTGTCTGCTCCCCAACCCTACAACAGTCCAATGTCCCCACCACTACCATAGCATAGGCTCAATTGATTTCCTTCAAACAGAGTTACTTTTGCAGCCCAAGCACTTCATTAAGGACATCTGTGGGAATAGTTATTTATGAAAAAATGGAATTCTAATGTCTTAACATGTATCTGCGTAACATAATTCGGTGATAAGAGGTGTTGTCAGGATCCCTTTGGAAGTGTGGTAAACCGTGCAGATTATGTCCACAGTATCTCAAGAAGGACAATGTCCACACTGCTATTCAGGGAGCAGATCTTCATCCAGCAGAGAACCCTAGTCATGAATTCCCACATAGCAGTCGGAAGGGATTACCACAGTCCCCTTTCTTAATGACATGATTACAGGGTACCTGGCGTATCCCCTTCTTCCCCGGTGCAGAGATTGAGGTTGTGAAGTTGTAACTGAAGCACTCACTGCCAGGATTTTGGACTTCATTGGAAAAAAATTTATTTGGGACGTGGCATTTTCAAATTCTTATTGTTTAGGACAGGATAAGCTGTTGTGGGACGTCAAGGATGTTCACGTCCAGGACAAGAGTGATCGAGGAAGCCTTCGGATTGCAAATAAACACTACTGTCTGTGAAGCAGAGACTAAGAGCTATAGTTTGTAAAATGGTGACCATGAGACTTAACATATGCATCAGTCAAACGTTAAGACAATGGGGTTGTGTTAATTGATCTGCATCAATCCAGGGTTTGATTGAACCATCGTAAACAAGTTCAAGAAAGCTTGAAATTAGAATTTGAATATTTAGAGGTTTCTCCCACAGTAGATATGCGTTGTGTTACATACCCCGTAACTGGGTCACTTACCAGCAAAGATAGAGAGGTCCGTTGAAGTCTGATGGTACTATTTTTAAAAGTATTTATTGATAAAGGGCACAAAAATAAGATTAATGCAAACATACAGATAATATACATCGTCAATACTAAATCTAAAAGCGCGGTGTTAGGGTTAATTTGCGACTGCCAGTTCAGGTCAGCGTGATATTAGCAGACAGGAATACAAGGGAGGGAGGGAGCGAAACAAAGGATTCCTTTGTGCCGAAACTGCTAGTGTCACGTGATTCAGTAAAACAGGGAACTCGTGAAGAAATGGCATCGGACCAAGGACACAAGTGTCCAGCATTACCAAATATGTGTAGCGAGGGGTGGGCTAAGGGAAAAGGGGTATAAATAAGAAAAGAATGTAAGGGGAGGGCAGAACGCGCCTTCTCCAGCGGGGGTCGTGTCTCCTCGCTGTGCCAGTTACGCTTCTGCATTAAAGCCAAGTTTTGTAATATTCCGGTGTTGGTTGTCTCTCTTCCTAAACGAACACAGGGCAAAATTTAAAGCCCAACAATTGGTGACCCCGACGTGGGGAGGGAAGAGACAACAGGCTGGCGGATCCGACAGCAGACAACTTGCGGCCGCACCCCGACTAAGGTCAGGAAGTGCCTGTTATATCGAAGACTTCCACTAGATAGTTAAATTACTGAGTTAGATCTTGTCTGCTGACGGACCCTCACCAACCCCAAATTACCCTGGGAAAGATTATTCCCGGTGCAGAATCGTGACTGGTAAGTACTCACTTTTTCTTGTTTGTTTGTGTTTGTTTGTAGAAGGATCCTCCGCCGCCCACGAGGGGCATAAAAGTCTTCTGAGTGAGGGTACCCGCCGCCCAGAAGGGCATAAAAGTCTCAGGAGTGAGGAGGAAAAAAGTGTTGCCAGGTACACCACAGTGCACGGAGATACTGACGGCGCCTACCTTAGACTGGTTGTTAAGAGGAGAAATCTCCCACGCGAAGGTCAGGTTTTGAAAGGCGACTGTCCCACATTTGATTTTCTCTGTGTACTAGGGAGCCATGGAGCACTTCAATTTCGAGTTACCAAAACTCAGACATTTGTGTGTTGAGTAACAGAGTATATGAGAGTTTTTAGAAATATGGTAAAATTGATAACTGTGCTTGTCTGGAAGCTAAAGATAATGAAAAGAAAAGTATCTCTGATTTCAAATCATTGTTAAAGGAAGCAGAGAAGGAAAAATTTCCAGAAAATGATTTATTGAAACAGTTGCGGGAAGCTATTGTTGAGGCAGAAAAGTGTGCCTCTGTTGCTCAGCAACTACTTAATGATAAACGGCGGGAGGGCAGTGGTGTGCCTCCTGGGATGATGTTTGGTGGGGAATGGGGTGGACCAGACGGAAAGCTGACCAGGAGCCTGATAGAACTCCGGGCGTTGGCCAACGAGCTGAAAGAGCAGTCCGGGGTAAACAACCCAGTGGTAGATTGGCTGAATAAGACCTTTGGTAAGTGGGGAGCGTTCCTGGGACAGTTGGCGTTAGGACTGTCTATTTCAATTGCTATTTTTATCACGTGTGGTTGTTGTTGCATACCCTGTATCAGGACCCTAGTCGTCCGGACTATAGATCGAGCTTTGACTGGAAAGGATGGACCTCCACCGGCGTACCAGGCACCCTTGTTCCCGGTGGAAGGGGAGATCGAGGCCCTCCCGAAAGCGGACGCGCTATGGGAGGACACGGACTGGAATGGACCATGGCAAGGGGGGGATTGTGAATTTGTTCTTGAATAAGTTTTCAGAAATGTTGCGTGCTACTTGTAAAAATTGCTGATGCTTAGGGAACCCCTACCCATACTTTGTGACCCTAGGTCGGACAAATCAGGAAATGCAAAAAGGGAGGGCATACCAAAGAGTGCCGGGGGGACACTCGCCTCCCTGCCTGGTCCCGACAGCCGCGGAAAAGTTTGTAAGGGATGTGGCCTCAGGGAGGCCAAGGGAGGGAATGTTAGGGTTAATTTGCGACTGCCAGTTCAGGTCAGGAGTGGCTCGCGTGATATTAGGAGACAGGAATACAAGGGAGGGAGGGAGCGAAACAAAGGATTCCTTTGTGCCGAAACTGCTAGTGTCACGTGATTCAGTAAAACAGGGAACTCGTGAAGAAATGGCATCGGACCAAGGACACAAGTGTCCAGCATTACCAAATATGTGTAGCGAGGGGTGGGCTAAGGGAAAAGGGGTATAAATAAGAAAAGAATGTAAGGGGAGGGCAGAACGCGCCTTCTCCAGCGGGGTCGTGTCTCCTCGCTGTGCCAGTTACGCTTCTGCATTAAAGCCAAGTTTTGTAATATTCCGGTGTTGGTTGTCTCTCTTCCTAAACGAACACAGGGCAAAATTTAAAGCCCAACAGCGGGTATAATAATAATCAATAAGAAATAGCTCTATCGTTGTTTAGGGGATAATGTATTGTCCGATGGAAATATAACAGTCACTGTTAGTTCGTTCAAGCTGCAGCGTTTTGGGTTTAAGAGAGAGACGGTTTTAAACTTGCCCAGGTCTTTTATGATGCCAATCCTTTGAGTCGGGGGAGTTGATTTCCCCGTTGCTAGCTAAAAGCCATTTTCTGTGGTACCAGCCACCAGTCCCAGGCAACGGAACTGAACGCACGTGGCCTCCTTCAAATGGCTTCCCGCTATTATGGGATCGCTAGCGTTTCTTCTGGTGCGTCTGAGGAGCTGTTCCTACAGACCCTCTTTTATCCTGACTCGCAGGGTCGTAGATGTCAATCAGGTTGGGGTGATGCAATCTCTCCCTCAACCAGCCCACTTTGCCTGAGGGCGTTCACGTAGCATAGTATCTCAATCCACAAATTTGTCTCCAAGAGACAATGGCCATGTCCCGTAGCTTTACATCGCCGGGGAACGAGACATTCCGCACGTCTCTCTCTCATTTCCTGGGCCCCCTGACCCAACCCAACAGTGATCTTGCGATTCTCACAAAGGAGGGGGCTGCAGGCATAACAGTTGTCATAGGAAGCGTTGTCAACCCAAAGTACTGAAGTAAGCAATGCCATTGCAATCATTTTGAATCACCTACTGTTACCTTTGATCTTAAGGGTATTAGAATGTGGTGTACTTTGAGTTTGTGGGACTCTACCATGTACCAAGAATGTCTATGTGTCATGATAAATAGACTTTCATATCCAAGCTCCAGTGTCTCTCTAAAGACTTCAATCACAGTCACAATACCAATTAATATTCTCTCTTCAAAATCCTCCATATTCACTGATGGCATAAATTAACCAATCCTAGTGTTCTCACCCTTACCAAAATCTTCAGTGTTAAAGGCTCAGTTAGTAGGCTATTGTTCACATGCTGGACTCTAGATTCCCCAAATAGACATTCTATTTAAGGAAAGAGATTACGAGGCAGATTGAGGGAATTAAGTTCAACACCCTCGTGGAATCCCTGCACCTTGGCTACTCAAAGTAGAGAAGGGGCATTCAAGAAGGTAGTGAGAACCTCAGATTTATCCCAGCAGATGAAATAGACCACTTCACAAGCTATCTATCCTTCAGACACCTCCTTCCCCTAGAAGCTAGACTGGACTGCCAACACAGATGCCTTGTGCAGGAAGGCACAGAGTCGACTGTACTTCCTTAGAAGGTTGGCGTCATTCAATGTCTGTAGTGAGATGCTGAAGATGTTCTATAGGTCAGTTGTGGAGAGCGCCCTCTTCTTTGTGGTGGCGTGTTGGGGAGGCAGCATTAAGAAGAGGGACGCCTCACATCTTAATAAGCTGGTAAGGAAGGCGGGCTCTGTCGTGGGCAAAGTACTGGAGAGTATAACATCAGTAGCTGAGCGAAGGGCGCTGAGTAGGCTACGGTCAATTATGGAAAACCCTGAACATCCTCTACATAGCACCATCCAGAGACAGAAAAGCAGTTTCAGCGACAGGTTACTATCGATGCAATGCTCCTCAGACAGGATGAAGAGGTCAATACTCCCCAATGCCATTAGGCTTTACAATTCAACCGTCATGAGTAAGATATGTTAAAGTGCCGGGGTTGATTGTATTTAATGTATTTAAGTAAACTACTTAAGAACTTTTTAAAAGCTTTTATTAATGCTTTTTGAGAGAGTGATTTAGATGCATATCATATTTTTACTGAGTTAAGTATTGTATGTAATTAGTTTTGCTACAACAAGTGTATGGGACATTGGAAAAAATGTTGAATTTCCCCATGGGGATGAATAAAGTATCTATCTATCTATCTATCTATCTATCTAAATCCATTTAAGTTGTCCCGTACAGAAATAAATTAATACACCCAGTCTAGTTAGTTCTATTTCTTTGGAAGCACAGGCCTTTCATCTGGAATAGGTTCCTCTTGTATGAAGGATGATCACAAATCTTCTAAAAGCAGACTCCCTACCAGCCATTTCCGATGGTGTGGAAGAGGGCATAACATAAATATTGCCTCTGAGGTTGCTAACCATGAGCCTTTTACTTTCATTGGAGCATATGTTTCTTCTCTGTTAACCCCTGGACAACCTAAACAAAGCTGGATAATCCATTATAATAGACCATTTCAATAAATTTGTTTTTATCATTCCTTTAGTGTATTTTTTTTCACTCTGTGACTTGTAGGGAAGCACATTCAGCGTAAATTACAGAAGATATGAAAGGCTATCAGCTTTCTTAGGCTGTCAGGGATTATTGTGAAACTTCAGCTAGTTTGCTCAGAGCCAGGAAAATTAAGCTTCTTTTCCCCGGCACCACTAAATCTGCACTGTGAGAGAATTTAAGGTAGAGTGTAGGGAGTGAAGTGACAAGGAATGTAGCAAGAATGGAAATATGGAAATGTAAGAATGGAGTGTAGTTGTAGGAAGGTAAAGAATGAAATCAGCTAGGACTCAGACTGAAGAAGCTGGAATGAGTAGGCAGATGGTAAAAGGATAGGGAGTGAAGATGCAGAGACTGACTTTGTTAAGTCTGTACATACAAACCCCATTTCCGGAAAAGTTGGGATATTTTTCAACATGCAATAAAAACAAAAATCTGGGATATGTTAATTCACATGAACCTTTATTTAACTGACAAAAGTACAAAAAAAAAGATTTTCAATAGTTTTACTGACCAACTTAATTGTATTTTGTAAATATACACAAATTTAGAATTTGATGGCTGCAACACACTCAACAAAAGTTGGGACAGAGACATTGTGTTACATTACCTTTCCTTTTAATAATACTTTTTAATCGTTTTGGAACTGAGGATACTAATTGTAGTAGATTTGCAATTGGAAATTTTGCCCATTCTTGCTTGATATAAGACTTCAGCAGCTCAACAGTCCGTGGTCTCCGTTGTCTGATTCCTCCTCTTCATGATGCGCCATACATTTTCAATAGGAGATAGATCTGGACTGGCAGCAGGCCAGTCAAGCACACGCACTCTGTGTCTACAAAGCCACGCTGTTGTAGCCCGTGCAGAATGTGGTCTGGCATTGTCCTGCTGAAATAAACATGGACGTCCCGGGAAGAGATGTCGCCTTGATGGCAACATATGTCTCTCTAAAATCCTAATATACGCCTCAGAGTCAATGATACCTTCACATACATGCAACTCACCCATGCCGTGGACACTGATGCACCCCATACCATCACAGATGCTGGCTTTTGCACCTTTCGCTGATAACAATCAGGATGGTCGTTTTCATCTTTGGCACAGAGAACTCGACACCCATTTTTTCCGAAAACTAGCTGAAATGTGGACTCATCTGACCACAGCACACGGTTCCACAGTCTTTCGGTCCATCTGAGATGAGCTTGGGCCCAGAGAACTCACCGGCGTTTCTGCATAGAGTTGATGTATGGCTTCCTCCTTGCGTAATACAGTTTCAAGTTGCATTTCTGGATGCAGCGACGGACTGTGTTAAGTGACAATGGTTTTCCGAAGTACTCCCGAGCCCAGGTGGCTATAATTGTCACAGTAGCATGATGGTTTCTTAGGCAGTGCCGCCTGAGGGCTCGAAGATCACGCGCATTCAACAGTGGTTTCTGACCTTGCCCTTTACGCAGTGAGATGTCTCTGAATTCTCTGAATCTTTTCACAGTATTATGTACTGTAGATGTTGAAAGACCTAAATTCTCTGCAATCTTGCGTTGGAAAATGTTCCTTTTGAACTGACTAACAATTCTCTCATGGATTTTGGCACAAAGGGGTGAGCCACGACCCATCCTTGCTTGCAACAACTGAGCCTTTGATGGACGCTACTTTTATACCCAGTCGTGGTACCTCACCTGCTACCAATTAGCCTGCTTAATGTGGAGTCTTCCAAACCGGTGCTACTTGAATATTCTGTGCACTTTTCAATCTTATTTTGACTCTGTCCCAACTTTTGTTGAGTGTGTTGCAGCCATCAAATTCTAAATTTGTGTATATTTACAAAATACAATTAAGTTGGTCAGTAAAACTATTGAAAATCTTTTCTTTGTACTTTTGTCAGTTAAATAAAGGTTCATGTGAATTAACATATCACAGATTTTTCTTTTTATTGCATTTTGGAAAATATCCCAACTTTTCTGGAAATGGGGTTTGTATTTGTAGATGCATTCGTCTGCCAAATCATCCTATTCTTACCTTCACTGGCACGTGGCATAGGCAGCGTTCCAGGGATTACTACGCTGGAGGTCTTGCTTTTCAGCTTTCTTCCTAATTCCCTATATTCTCTCTTCAGAACCTCCTCCCTTTACCTACCTATATTGCTGGTAGCATTAACTACCACATCTTCGGCTGTTTACACTTCCCCTTTAGAATGCTGAGCACCCGATCCAAGACATTCCTGACCCTGGCACCTGGGAGGCACCATGTCATCCAACTGTCTCTTTCACGTTCACAGAATCTGCAGTTTTGTCCTCTAATTATGGAATCTCCTATCACTAATGCACCCCTCCTCTATTACTAATGCACTCCACTTCTCCCCCTTCCTCTTCACTTCTGAACCACAGAGACAGATCAGGTCACTGCTGCTTCTCCCTGATAGGTCGTTCCCCCACACCGCCCACTCCCCAACCCCACCAGTATCCAAAACGGTAGACTTATTATTGAGGGGAATGGCCACAGGGTTACTCAGCGCTCTCTGCCTATTCTCTTTCCCTCTCCTGAGAGTCACACCCAGCTACCTGTCTCCTGCAGCGCAGGGGTGACTACCTCCCTGTAGCTCCTATCTATCACCTCCTCATTTTCCCTTACATGCCAAAAGTCATCCAGCTGCAGCTCCAGATCTTTAACATGGCCTCTAAGGAGCTGCAGCCTGGTGCACTTTATGCATATGTAGTTTTCAGGGAGTCTGGAGACCTCCCAAAGTTCCCACATCTCACACCAGGAAGATACCACTAACTCTGGACCCATTCTCAGTGCACTAGCTATGTACTATCAGAAAAAAAACTTACTAGAAGTTTACTTAGAGCCTCCGCCTGTGCTTGCCCAAGCCTGTTGAGCAAAAGCCTGACCAGTCTAACACTGTCCACTCACACAATAGCCTCTCCACTTATGCCTCGCTTCTTTTATTGGCCTCTGCCCCTTCTCCCTGTGGCCCTACCCATTCCTATAGCCCCATCCAGCACCCAAGAACCCTGTCTCTTCTCCTTCTAGCCCCTCTCCATCACAAAGACCCTTCACTCCCCAACTCCTTGACCGTAGTTCCTGCCTCTTCTCTCTGTTTCCTATTCAGATTCCGATTTATTTGTCAGAACATAGAGTGAAACGTGCCATTTGTGTTAACAGCCAGCACACCCATGGATGTGTTGGGGGCAGCCCACAATTGTCACTACACACTCCATCGCCAAAATAACATGCCACAGTGTTCCACAGAACAACAGCAGCAGCACAATAAAACAAAACAAGACAACAACAGCAAAACAAGCCTCTTCCCAGTTCCTCACCACCTACCACTCATACACTCAGACGTGCTCTCTCTGGGCCTCCAGTCCTCGTCCCCAGATTCTCAGGCTCGCAGGCATTGAGTTTCAACTTTGGATTTCACATCAGGCTGCTGATCGCAGGTTTGGCCTCAACTGTCCGAATCGCACGAACTTCAAACCCTAGTTGGCCCTCGTGGTTTCTTCAGACCCTTGTGACTCCTTTGGGCCTCTACCTTTGGTCTTTGACCTTCATACTTTCACCTCCAGTCTCGCTGTGCTCTGGTTCAACCCAAGGCATTGCCCTCCAGACCTCACTGGGTTTGACCTTCTGGATTCACATGGAGCACTGACCCTGGGTGGGGGGTCATAATTTTACCACTCATATCCAGGACTGACCCCTCCCCCCCCCCATATGGGCTTCCATCCCAGGACTGGGCTCCATCCTGGAGATAGCTGGTCTCTTCATTGCTTGTCACATGACTTCTGGGATTGGTGACCTTTGACCACAGTGTGCTTCGACCTGGATTTAAATGCCTGCCCATACTCTTCATTTACTACCTGTAACCTCTAACTCCTCCTCATCCCTGTCCCTAAATCCTAACCTAACCCATAATACCACTCTCTATCTCCAAAACCACCTCTATAAACCTCAGACTGGGAGTGAAGAGGCAGAGACAGGGACAGAAGGGGGAACTGAAAGGATCCCTTTAGTCCTAACTCCTTCTCTTCATATGGTTCTGACATATAACACCTAACGATTAAATGTAAACCATTTTATTTCCCTCAGGAGTTCTCATCAGTGATCCTGACCACAGTGTATATACCACAATCTTGCAACTATAAGCAAGCTCTCGAGAAACTGCACTATGTTATTATTTGCAGGCAATAAACAGCCCATCCTGACGCATTTCAAGTTACAGTCGGGGACTCTAACCAGGCCTGTTTGGAGAAAACTCTGCTCAGTTATTACCAGCATGAAAGTCAAGTCAAGTCAAGTTTATTGTCATTTAGACCATAAACTGCTGGTATAGTACACAGTAAAATCGAAACGAAATAACATTCCTCCAGGACCCTGGTGCTACATGAAACACAAAACTACACTAGACTATGTGAGAAGGCACAAGGCTACACTAGACTACGTAAAACATAAAAACTGCACTAGACTACAGACCTGCGCAGGACTACGTAAAGTGCACAAAACAGTGCAGGGCAGTACAATAATTGTATAAACAAGACAATAGGCACAGTACAGGACAAATTACAATATAATAATAAATGATGTAGATATCAGTCCAGACTCTTGTTATTGAGGAGTCTGATGGCTTGGGGGAAGAAACTGTTGCACAGTCTGGTCGTGAGAGCTCAAATGCTTCAGTACCTTTTGCCAGATGGCAGGAGGGAGAAGAGTTTGTGTGAGGGGTGCGTGGGGTCCTTCACAATACTGTTAGCTTTGCAGATGCAGCTTATGGTGTAAATGTCTGTAATAGTGGTAAGAGAGACCCCGATGATCTTCTCAGCTGACCTCACTATCTGCTGCAGGGTCTTGCGATCTGAGACGGTGCAATTCCCAAACCAGGCAGTGATGCAGCTGCTCAGGATGCTCTCGATACATCCTCTGTAGAATGTGGTGAGGATGGGAATTGGGAGATGGGCTTTTCTCAGCCTTTGCAGAAAGTAGAGACGCTGCTGGGCTTTCCTGGCTATGAAGCTGGTATTGAGGGACCAGGTGAGATTCTCTGCCAGGTGAACACCAAGAGATTTGGTGCCCTTAACGATCTCGACGGAGGAGCCATCAATGTTCAGTGGAGAGTGGTCGCTCCGTGCTCTCCTGAAGTCAACAACCATCTCCTGTTGCACCAGAGGTCCCAGCACACTAGACCACTGCTGTATTACAATAAGGAGTACCTATCATTCCTTCCCGAGAACTCATTTTGGCAAGTCGGATCATTTGGGTGTACTCCTACTACCTGCCTATAGACAGAGCCTAAAAAGCAAGGCTCCAGAGATCAAGACAACTAATAGATGGCCGTGGGAGGCTGAGGAATGGTTACAGGATTGCTTGAGTCAACGGACTGGACCGTGTTCAAGAACTCATCTGAGGATCTGAATGACTACACCAGGGTTGTTATAGATTTTATTAAGATGGCTGCGGATGATTGTGCCCCACAAAATCTTTCAGAGTTTACCACAATCAGAAGCCCTGGATGAACCATAAAATCCAACATTTGCTGAGGGCTTGATCAGAGGCATCCAAGACTGGAGATGAAGAATGCTACAAGAGGTGCAGGTATGATCTCTGGAAAGTAATCTCATGGGCGAAGTGGAGATTCCAGGCTAGACTGGAATCAACGAGGGATGCTCGACAGCTGTAGCAGGGTTTGAATGCCATAACCTTCTACAAAGTTAGTATAACAACATGGGGGATGGGAGAGCTTTGCTTCCAGGTGAGCTCAATGCCTTCTATGCTCTCTTTGGCCACCAGAACAGGGAGGTGCCATCTCACACCCCCATGTCCCCTGGTGATCCTTTGGTCTCAGAATCTGAAGATGATGCTCAAGAGAGTGAATTCAAGGAAAGCATCCGGTCGGACGGAGTAACTGGCCAAGTACTAAAGACCTATACTGACCAACTGGCTGGTGTGTTTACGGAATCTTCAACCTCTCATTCTGGCAGTGTGTGGTACCCACCTACTTCAAGCAGGCTTCTGTCGTACCAGTGCCAAAAAAGAGCGTGGTAACCTGTCTCAATACTATTGCCCAGTGGCACTTACATCCACAGTGATGAAATGTTTTGAGAGGCTGGTGTTAAAGCATATCAGCTCCTGTCTGAGTTGTGACTTGGATCCGCTCCAATTCACCTACCATAGTAACACGTCTACAGCAGATATCATCTCATTGGCTCTTCACACAACCCTGGAACATCTAGACAGCAAAGGTGTGTACATCAGGATGCTCCTTATCAATTGCAGCTTGGCATTTAACACCGTCATCTCCTCAAAACTAATCAATAAATTCAAAGGCCTAGGCCTCAGTACCCACTTGTGCAATTGCATCTTGGATTTCCTCACTTGCAGAACCCAGTCATTTCAGATTGGCAAAAGCACCTCCTCCATAATCTCCATCAGCACAGGTGCCTCGTCCCCTGCTCTACTCACTTCATACCTATGACTGTGTGGCTAAATATAGCTCCAATGCCATAAACAAGTTTGCTGTTGTCATCACAGTTGTGGGCCATATCAAAGGAGGTGATGAATCAGCATATAGGAGGGAGATTGAAAATTTGGCTGAGTGGTGTCATAACAACAACCTCCCACTCAGTGTCAGAAAAACTGAGGAATTGATTGTAGACTTCAGGAGAGGTAAACCAGAGGTGTATGAGCCAGAGTTTATTGGGTGATCAGAGGGGAAGAACATCAAATTTCTGAGTGTCACTATCTCAGAGGATCTGTCCTGGACCCATCACATAAATCAAATTGCAAAGAAAGCACAAGCTCTACTTCCTTAGGAGTCTGCATGTCATCGAAAACCTTGGCAAACTTATTTAGATGTATGGTAGAAAGTGTACTGACTGGCTGCATTACACCCTGGTAGGGAAACACCAATGCCTTTGAGTGGAAAATCCTTCAGAAGGTAAATTGATCTGGCCCAGTATATCATCAGTAAAACCCTCCCAACCACTGAGCACATCCACATGAAAAGTTGCCGTAGAAAAGCAGCCTCCATCATCAAAGATCCTCACCACCCAGGCCACACTCTTTTCTCGCTACTGCCATCAGGTAGAAGATACAAGGGCCTCAGGACTCACAGCACCAGGTTCAAAAACAGTTACAACCCTCAGCCATCAGGCTCTTGAACAAAAGGGGATAGCTATACTCATTCTGTTTCTGGTGTCCCCTTAATCAATGGCCTCACTTTAAGGACTCTTCATCTTGTTATTTCCTACTGGTTATTTATTGCTATTTATTTATATTTGCATTTGCACAGTTTGTTGTCCATTGATCCAGTTTACTTACTGTTCTATAGATTTGCTACGTATGCCCACAGGACAAAGAATCTGAGGATTGTATGTGATGACATGTATGTACTCTGATAATAAATTTTACTTTGAACTTTGAGCTTCCTCTTCACAGTCACTCAAGCCCATATTCTCCCTCCATTTCTTGAACTTCCACAGTCCCCTTCACTCTTTGTCCACATATGCCTCCACTCTCTGCACGTTCACACATTCCCTTCACTGTGATCTCCTTCAATCCCTTTGGGCCAGCCTAGTCGGAGAGTCTGAGAGGAGTACAGCATTGAGACAAGCCTTTCAGCCCACCATGTCAGCCATCAAGTATTCACTTTGATACTAATCCTACCCAAACACATTTTATTGTCCCTACACTCCCATCAGCTAACCCATACCACAACCATTCAAAATAAGTCTAAGGTTGCGAAAGGGTTTGATTTCTGAGAACTGATCCTAACCTGAACTGTTTGTAAGAAATAAACAACAGTGATGGAGAGGATCACAGAAGCTGCCACGAAGGGAGAGTGAGCCAGAGTGAGTGACTGTCACCTGGCCTCACTGGTTCACTGAGTGAGTGAGTAACTCTGCTCAGTACTCACAGCCTTGCTTGGCTACAGTTATTGCAGCTCAGAGAGAAGGTAGCGGTTGGAGATTGGGGACGGTGAGTGGGGAGAGAAGGCATTTAGATTTGCCCCAATCAGTTCCCACCTGTCCGAAGATGTCACCTGGTTTATATGCATGTGGGTTGCTTCCAGAAACTCCAGCCATTGCTGGTCTGCCATCATCCCTACTGGTATCCCCTTTCAATCAACTTTGAACAGCTCCTCTCTCATGCCTCCGTAATTCCCTTTACTCCCCTGTAATATTGATACATTTGACTTTAGCTTCTTCCTCTCAAAATGCGGGGTGAATTCTATCACATTATTTTCAGAAGGCCTTTGACAAGGTGCTGCACACAAGGCGGCCTAACCCCATTGTATTACAGGAAAGATACTAGCATGGATAGAAGATTGGCTGATTGGCAGGAGGCAAAAAAGTAGGAATAAACTGCACCTTTTCTGGTTGGCTGTGAGTGGTGTTCCGCAGAGGTTAGTGTTTGGGACTACTTCTTATCACATTACGTCAATGATTTGGATGAAGGAATTGATGGCTTTTTGGCCAACTTTGCAGATGATACAAAGATAAGTGGAGGGGCAGGTAGTGGTGAGGAAGAAGGCAGTCTGCAGAAGGACTTTGACAGATTGGGATAATGGGAAAGGAAGTGGAGAATGGAATATAGTGTAGGGAAGTGTACGGTCATACACTGTGGTAGAAGGAATAAAAGTGTGGACTATTTTCTAAATAGTGAGAAATTTCAAAAATTAGTGGCGCAAAGGGACTTGGGAGTTCTTGTGCAGGGTTCCCTGAAGGTTAACTTGCAGGTTGAGTCAGTGGTGAGGAAGGCAAATGCAATGTTAGCATTCATTTTAAGAGGACTAGATACAAAAACAAGGATGTAATGCTGAGGCTTGATAAGGCATTGGGCAGAACACTTAGGCTACGTCCACACTAGACCGGATAATTTCGAAAAGGCCGGTTTCGCGTAAAAACGATAGGCATCCACACTATGCGTTTTAAAAAATACCTCTATCCACATTGAAACAGAGATTTCGGCGAATCTCCTCCTCCTGCGCATGCACAGGACACATCTACCGAAAACAAGCGACTTGTTTGGTGTCGAATCTCACCATAAAAGTGTGCGTTTGTGTAGTTACAGACTAGAAAAACTTAAAATGACGGACAGCTGTTGGCTTTCACGCAGGAGAACTTAAAAGTAAAAAAAAAACAAATACTGGAGCGTACGGAGGCAACCGACAGAGAGTTCACGGACAGTATGACCCAGCTGACAACGAACATTGAAAAACTGACTAACTCTGTTGCATTAATAAAGCACCTTGTTAAATGTATAAAACATGTCTGCATCAGTGTTATCTTGTATTTTCATACAATGTTACATTAGGCTGTTACACATCTATTGTCAGAGAAGTACTTGCATAAATAGGTAAACCACCTTCATACAAGCAAGGACAGAAAACGGCAAAGTGAGTATACTTATTTATTCAGTAAGTTATGGGTCAAAGTATTTGGTGAGTACATTTCTAACTCTTCTGGCGTCAGTTTCGTTGCCATCTGTTCTGAAATTGTTATGTTGCGTTCAAGAAAACAATGAAATGGCGCTCTGCCGTCTGACAGCGTTTTCAGATTTCTCCATTTACCCCGTCCACACTGATCTGGCCAATCCGGCGATTTCAAAAATACACACTTTGGAGAGCGTTTCTGAAAAGCTCTGGTTTCGAGGGCCGAAAACGCCATTTTAGTGTGGATGAAGGGTAAAAACGAAGAGAAAAAGCTTTGATTATGGATTTATCTGGCGTAGTGTGGACGTAGCCTGAGAAAGGGTGTGTAGGCATTGGAGAGGGTCCAGATGAGGTTCATGAAAATTATCCCATGAATGGAAGGATTAACATATGAGGAGCATTTGATGACTCTGGGATTGTACTCAATAGACAATAGACAATAGACAGTAGGTGCAGGAGTAGACCATTCGGCCCTTCTAGCCAGCACCACCATTCACTGTGATCATGGCTGATCATACACAATCAGTACCCCGTTCCTGCCCTCTCCCCATATCCCTTGACCCCGCTATCTATAAGAGCTCTATCTAACTCTCTCTTGAATGCATCCAGAGACTTGGCCTCCACTGCCTTCTGGGGCAGAGCATTCCACATATCCACCACTCTCTGGGTGAAAAAGTTTTTCCACATCTCTGTTCTAAATGGCTTACCCCTTATTCTTAAACTGTGGCCTCTAGTTCTGGACTCACCCATCAGCAGGAACATGCTTCCTGCCTCCAGTGTGTCCAATCCCTTAATAATCTTATATGTTTCAATCAGATCCCCTCTCATCCTTCTAAATTCCAGTGTATACAAGCCCAGTCACTCCAATCTTTCAACATATGACAGTCCCCCCATTCCGGGGATTTAACCTTGTGAACCTACGCTGCACTCCCTCAATAGCAAGAATGTCCTTCCTCAAATTTGGAGACTAAAAATGCACACAATACTCCAGGTGGGGTCTCACCAGGGCCCTGTACAGCTGCAGAAGGACCTCTTTACTCCTATCCTCAATTCCTCTTGTTATAAAAGCCAGCATGCCATTAGCTTTCTTCACTGCCTGCTGTACCTGCATGCTTGCTTTCATTGACTGATGTACAAGAACACCTAGATCTCGTTGTAGTTTGTACTCGCTGGAGTTTAGAAAAATGAGGGGGGTTCTCATTGAAACCTATCAAATATTGAAATTCCTAGATAGAGTGAATGTGGAGAGGATGTTTCCTATAATGGGGGAGTCTAGGACCAGATGGGACAGCCTCAGAATAGAGGGATGTCCATTCAGAACAGAAATGAGGGAAAAAATGTTTTAGCCAGAGGGTGGAGTATCTGTGGAATTCATTGCCACAGATGGCTATGCAGGCCAAGTTATTTTAGGCTGAGGTTGATTGGCTCTTGATTAATCAGGACATCAAAGGTTACGGGGAGAAGGCAGGAAAATGGAGTTGAGAGAGATAATAAATCAGCCATGATGGAATGGCAGAGCAGGCTCTAGGCCAAATGGACTAATTCTGCTCCTCTGTCTTAAGGTTTTACGCAGAGGGGGTAGATCTGCTGTGAGGGTGGGTCTATGGGGAAACAGGACAAGGGTTAGGGTAGGATTTATACTGAGCCCCTGGCAGTACAGAGAGGGGGAACGGTGGGGTCTATTGGTGATGAGGTACCTCGAGAAGGGGTGGAGCCACTGGAGAAGTGTGGGACCATGTGAAGGTGTGTATCAGGAAAAAGTGTTGGATCTATGGGTGACATGCAGGGTTACATGGAGATGGTGCTGGGTGTAGGAAGGGCTGGGCTATTCAGAAACAGATGGGCTGTTTTAATGGCAGTTAGTAGTCAAACTATGTAACAGTTTCTTCCCCTAAGCTATCAGACTCCTCAATACTCAGAGCCTGGACTGACACCTTGCCCTATTGTCCTGTTTATTATTTATTGTAATGTCTGCACTGTTTTTGTGCACTTTATGCAGTCCTGTGTAGGTCTGTAGTCTGAGTAGCTTTATCTGTATTGTTTTTTTACATAGTTCAGCCTAGTTTTTGTACCGCGTCATGTAACACCATGGTCCTGAAAAACGGTGTCTCATTTTTACTATGTACTGTACCAGCAGTTATGGTCAAAATGACAATAAAAGTGACTTGACTTGAGACTTGGCATTTCCACCACCGTCGGGTTGGGGTGTGGTGCAGAGAGTTGGGAAATAAAACCTCCTACTAATTCTTTATCAAATGAAAACTAAATTACCCCCAAAAGCCCTATAGATAGATAGATAGATAGATAGATAGATAGATAGATAGATACTTTATTCATCCCCATGGGGAAATTCAACTTATTTTCCAATGTCCCATACACTTGTTGTAGCAAAACTAATAACATACAATACTTAACTTAGTAAAAAATATGATATGCATCTAAATCACTATCTCAAAAAGCATTAATAATAGCTTTTAAAAAGTTCTTAAGTCCTGGCGGTTGAATTGTAAAGCCTAATGGCATTGGGGAGTATTGACCTCTTCATCCTGTCTGAGGAGCATTGCATCGATAGTAACCTGTCGCTGAAACTGCTTCTCTGTCTCTGGATGGTGCCATGTAGAGGATGTTCAGAGTTTTCCATAATTGACCGTAGCCTACTCAGCGCCCTTCGCTCAGCTACCGATGTTAAACTCTCCAGTACTTTGCCCACGACAGAGCCCGCCTTCCTTACCAGCTTATTAAGACGTGAGGCGTCCCTCTTCTTAATGCTTCCTCCCCAACACGCCACCACAAAGAAGAGGGCGCTCTCCACAACTGACCTATAGAACATCTTCAGCATCTCACTACAGACATTGAATGACGCCAACCTTCTAAGGAAGTACAGTTGACTCTGTGAATAATTGTGAATAATGAAAGACAATGTTGCGAATTAAATTGAAGTCACTTCCTTAACTTAGTAAAGATTTTAGTGGAAACTATCAACCCTCAAAGGTAGTAATGCAGAATGCATTTGCTTTCTTTCAACCTTGTATGCTTCACATTGTAAAAGAATGTGTTCAACTCTTTCATGATGATGACGAAACATACACACCCCAGACTGATGGGTGGAGCTGCAGGGAGCGACATGGAATCTGGGCGGGGCTATGGGGAGAAGGGCGGGGCTATGTGCAGGAGGGCGGGGCTATGGGAGAAGGGCGGGGCTATGTGCAGGAGGGCGGGGCTATGGGGAGAAGGGCGGGGCTATGTGCAGGAGGAACTTGCGACGGTGAATCAGTCTCCTAGTTTGCAGCGATGGCGGCGGAGCTTCATCTGGAGCCGACGCGCGTAACGGACCCGGCCACGGCCTCCAGTTTTCAGAGCTTCCGTGTGCGGCACCTGCACTTGGAGCTGCGGGTCGACTTCGGTCAGCGGCGGCTGGAGGGCCGCGCCGTGCTGGAGCTGAGCTGCTTGCGGCCCGAGGGCGGGCAGCTTCGGCTGGACAGCCACGCCAGCCTCAGCGTGCGGGCTGTCCGGGCTAAGTGCGGCGGCGCCGGCTCCCCCTCTGTCCCCCTGCACCATGAGACGCAGCCGTTCACCAGCTACGGCTCCGTCCTGGTGCTCACTCTGCCCGGCCCTTGTCACCCGGGGGACCCGCTGGAAGTCACTATCGACTACACGGCCACCGATGGGCCAGGGGTGAGTACCGGTAGTCCTCTTTCCAAGTCAGTGTCCATTTGGAAAATTCCCAATGTGGTCCTAATGGACTTGAAAGAGAACAGCGATCTGTTGGGCAACGGTCCGATCTACCGGACGATTGGGTGTTATTACATTCTTGACGTGTTGCATTGAAATATTCTTCAATGAATCCCTTCATTTTCCAGGGAGAGTGGAAAAACAACAACTAGGTTTCATGGGAGCTCGGCAATTGGCACCCAATGACAAACCATTAATTGGATAGTGGATTAAGGGAAACTTATATTCTCAGGCAAGGCAATAAACGGGCTAAAGTAGACTCTGGCCACTCGAGCCAGACTGTCAACCTGGGATTCCCTGGAGTTTATGTCTTTGAGTTCCTGTGAATGTCATCCAGGAGTACGGTTGGTGAGGTGGAAATTTGACCTTGTTTGCTCGACCGAATCTGTGTTGCATTTTTGTCAGTGCTCCTAAAAGTTTTAACAAAACGAGGATCTGTTAGTCTTTGTATAGCGACCACAAAACTAAAATCCATCTGATTCGCAAATACCATATTTGCCCGGTTCTGGTCTATATGTGAATCCAGACCTGCATCAATATACTGGTAATCGATGCATAATCGTCCTCTGAAACGGTCTGATAAGGCCGTTCAGGAGAATTTGGAAAGTGCAATAAATGCTGACCTTGCTAGAGATATTTACATCCTTTTTTAAACAAAAACCGATTAATAAAAAGTCATCTTACTGATGAGGTTAAATCAAGGAGTCGAATTCTCTTGGGTGTGTGTGAAAGATCTTTAGGAGGTATTTGAAGAGTGACGGAGCTATACTTGGTACTAATCCCTCAAGCTACATTTTTTTTTCCCAAAAAAATCAAATTATTGGCCATATTACTGTTCAAGGGTATCCTCGTGCATGAAGTTCTAGTATTACAGTAGTGAAGCATTTTGGATATTCTTGAGGTCATAAAAGGCACAATGTAAATGAAAGAAACTTTTGTAGGAGATTGTGGTTTTAGGATTATGTCAGTGTTAGTTTCTTTATCAGGTGCTTTGCATGAGATGCTGATGTATTACTTTCTAAGTTGTGCGGTTAAAAACTCCCTACAGGCTTCCTGCCATCATGGGATAGGAGAGGCAACCACAACTTGGCCTTGTAGTATTAAGATCGTTGAACTGGTATAAAATAACCTTAAAAACTGGAATCTGGAAGTTTGTATTTCATCCCTTGACCTTTTATAACCCACCAGAGCGTTACATCTTGGTTCCACATCAAGCTTATGTGTATCACTCAGCACTGCAGTGTGCTCGGAGGTTTCAAGCATAAAATGCCACGGTATCCTTGTTTCCCAGTTAACCCCCTCTCCCCACCAAACCTCCTCTCTGCAATTCCTTTTCCATTTTGTAAAGTTACTTCATTTTTAATCTATAAATTATTGTCTGTTGCTGCAGATTCCTTGACAATACTGTGCTTCAATTAATCCAGTATCCAGCAAAGCTCATTGTTTTGTTCTTTTTAATAGGTGGTTTGGCTGAACCCTGAACAGACAGCAGGAAAAGTAAAACCTTATCTCTTCACCCAAGGTCAAGCTGTCTTAAACAGATCTTTTTTCCCTTGCTTTGATACCCCAGCTGTTAAAAGCACTTACTCCGCCTCTATTAAAGTAAGTTTTGATTTTGTTTTGTTGTAACACATTCTTTCTGTTAGATTCACAATGAGCACTTAAAACTAGGTGCTACTTAAGTGTCCTGACAGAATAATTGAAGTTTCTTTTCCTTTCCTGAAACTGCATGTTTAACAAAAGAAAAATATATTCTACGACACAATAGAATGTTTTTTTTTCTTCTAACTTCAATCGGTGAATATTTTTAAATGGATTATTTACAATGTCTATTTTTCTTTATTCCTAATTTCAATGTTAATGAATCTATTGGTCTGAAGCACATTAAGGGATATTTTCTGATGTTTGCCTCAAAAAGTAAAGATTTGGTGAATGGTGTATGGATTAGAATCTAAAACAAAATAAAATACTGCAGGTGCTGGAATTTTGTAATAAAGCAGAAAATGCTGAAAATGGCTTGTAGCTGCAGACTAAATTTGAAATGGTAACACTCTCTCTTCCCCCCCCCCACCCCACCCCACAGATACTGACTAGTCTGCTTTATTTCCCCTGTATTTTGTGTTTCATTTCATGAATTACTTAAGTACTCACCTGGTCAAATTTTCAAAGAAGCAAAAGTAGTTTGTCTTGGATAAGAGTCAGAATTAAGTTTAATATTACTGGCATATTTCATGAAATTTGCTGTTTTCCAGTAGCAGTACATTTCAATATATAATAATAAAAACTATAAGTTACAAGTGTATACAAAAAAGAAAATTAAATAAGTAGTGCAAAAAAAAGGGGGGAAATAGCGAGGCGGCGTTCATTGTCCATTCAGAAATCTGATGGTGGGGGGGAAGAAACTGTTTTTGAAATGTTGAATGTGTGTCTTCAGGCACCTGTACCATCTCCTTGATGGTAGCAATGAGAAGGAAGTCCTTAATAATGGATGCTGTCTTCTTGAGGCATTGCCTTTTGATGGTATCCTGGATGCTGGGGAGGCTAGTGCCCATGATGGAGCTGGCTGAGTTTACAACTTACTGCAGCTTTTTCCAGTCCCGTGCAGCAGTCGTTCTATGCCAGACAGTGATGCCACCACTTAAAATGCTCTCCACGGTACATCTGACAATCCTCCAAACTCCAAATGAAATATAGCCACTGTCGGGAATTCTTTGTAATTACATCAATATGTTGGGGCCATTATAGATCCTCAGAAAAGTTGATAGCCAGGAGGTTGAAAATGCTCCCCGTTTCCACTTATCCCTCGATGAGGACTGGTGTGGGTCTTCCTTCAACTACCCCTTCCTTTGTCTTGTGTTGACTGCAAGATTGTTGTTGCAACACCACTCAACCAGCTGTTTTCTTCGTTGTCACTATCTGAAGTTCTACCAATAATAGTTGTATCATAGGCAAATCTTATAGATGCCATTTGAGTCTGTGCCTAGCCACATAATCTGCTCCTATATCTTAGGGTCTTGTATAATCGTGTGTATAGAGAGAGTAGAGCAGTGGGCTGAGCATTTAACCTTGAGGTGCACCAGTGTTGATTGTCAGCAAGGAGGAGACGTTAATTCTGATTAGCACAGACTGTGGTCTCCTGTTGAGGAAGTCAAGGATCCAGTTGTAGAAGGAGGTACAGAGGCCCAGGTTTTTGTAGCTTGTTGATTAGGACTGGGGGTAAGATTGTGTTGAGGTCTGAGCTGTAGTCAATAAACAGCAGCTTGACATACGTACACTTTGTTGATTACTATTATCCAGGTGATCCGAGGCCGAGAGGAGAGACGGTGAGATTGCATCCACTGTAGACCTATTGTGGTGATAGGCAAATTGTAGCGGGTCCAGGTCCTTGGTTAGGCAGGAGTTGATTGTGGCCTTGATCAACCTCTCAGAGCACTTCATCACAGTAGGTGTGAGTGCCACTGAGGCAGCTCATCCTGCTCTTATTCGGCACCGATAGGATTCTCGCCCCTTTGAAGTAGGTGGGAACCTCTGACTGCAGCAGTGGGAGATTGAAGAAGCCCTTGAAAACCCCCCGCCACTCAGCTAGCACGGGTTTTCAGAGCCCTATCAGGTACACCAGCAGGGCCTGTTGCCTTGCGAAGGTTCACCCTCTGGAAAGATGTTCAGATGTCAGCCTCCAAGACGGAGATCCCAGGGTCACCAGATGCTGCAAGGATTCGCACAGGTGTAGTTTTACTCTCCCTTTCAAAGTGTGCATAAAAGGCATTGAGCTCAAGTGCGAGTGAAGCATCAGAGCCATTCGTGATGCCCGGTTTTACTTTGCCAGAGCTGATGTGCATCGATTCTGTCTCTAATCTCGTCAGAATTGTTTTCTTTTGCCCTTAAAATACCAAGACTACTTGATTAGAAAGGACATGGATGTGAGGAGTATAAAAAGCTTTGGTCCAGCTGCAGGTTGATGGGATAGGCAGAAGAGTTTGGCACAGGCTAGATGGGCTGAAGGGACTGTTTCTGTGCTGTACTGTTCCATGACTCTGACTCAATGTGATCTAGTACATTGGGAGATACTGTGTTCTATTTAAACCATTCCCACGTGAATTTTGTTTCAGGTTCCAGAAGGTTTTACTGCTGTTATGAGTGCAAATAACTGGGAACATGATGAAAAAGAAAATGTATTCCACTTCAAAATGGAACACCCAATTCCTGCATATCTTGTTGCTTTGGCAGTTGGTGACATTGTGTCTGCAGAGGTTGGACCAAGGTTAGTCTTTTCCCTGAAATTAATGAGTTATAATTTTTAAAAGCCAAAATGGCTGTTTAGTTTTTGCCAGTTCACAGATTAGTTCTATTTGATGACAGAGAGGAAGTCATAGTCTCAGCAGTCCTCTGTGTAGTCTTCCATTTGGAAGCTTTTCTCTGCCAAGGGGAGGGTTTATTATCTACCTTATCAATGGCCCTCATAATTTTGTATACCTGTCAAGATCTTGCTCGGCCTCCTCTGCACCAGAGAAAATAAGCCCAGCTTGTCCAGTTTCTCTGCTTTACTGAAACCCCTTCATCCCAGGCAGCATCCTGCAGAATCTCCTCTGCACCCTCTCCGGTGCATTCATGCCCCTCCTGCAGCAGGGCAAACAGAACTTCAGAGTACAGGTTTACCCCGCTATCTGAAGGTAGAGCGTTCCTATGAAACAGTTTGTAAGCCGAAATGTTGTAAAGCAAAGAAGCAATTACCACTAATTTATATGGGAAAAATTTTTGAGTGTTCCCAGACCCAAAAAATAACCTACCAAATCATACCAAATAACACACAAAACCTAAAATAACACAAACATAGTAAAAGCAGGAATGATATGATAAATATACATCCTATATAAAGTAGAAATATTGTAGGTACGGTGTAGTTTCAAGTATCAAACTTGGGAAGACAGCGAGCCAAAATCGATTTGGAGAAAAAAAATCGGTACGTACATGCATGTGTACGCACACACCTATGTACATACATGCGCAAACAACTGCCCGCACAGGGCTTCACGGTCATTGTAGTTTTTCTTGGGGTAAACACGTATAAAGTGGGCGACTTCTTTTCGTAAAAGCTGAAAGCCTCTGGTTAGCGAAAACAGGTACTAATGTAGGTAGGTCTTTCGAACAGCAAGCTGTCGCAAAGCGAACGTTCAAAAAACGGGGGCCACCTGTACTCCAACTGTATCTTAACTTCCTTGCTTTGACACATGCCCTCTTTAACTCTTTTCCATCCTGTGTTCTCACCTTCACCGATCTGTGACTTGCACACAAAGTTTCCTCTATTCTTCATTACTCTCTGGAGCCACATTATTCATTGTGTAGGTGCTGGCTGACCTTGTTGGTCCTCTCAAAGCAATGTCACACACTTGCAGGATTAAACTCCATTTGCAGTTGCTCTACCCGTCTTACAAACTGTTTAACGTCATTCTGTAAACGGACTCTCCTCCCTATTAATGTTGGTTTTATCCTTTATATCTCCTACTTTCAGACCCAGATCTTTACTGTATCAACCAAACAGTAAGAGTCTCAACCATACTTGAGGGCTCTAACCTTTTGGACCAGTTTCCCAGGGTGGGATCTTGTCAAATGTCATGTAGAACACGTTGTCTTCATGATTACATTTGGTCAAGATCTCTTCCCCCACTGCAACAACAAATCTGGCTGTCTGTCTTTGATTAGTCCCTGCCTTTCCAAGGGTAGATTAATCTTGTCCTTTGAATTTTTTCAATAGCTGTTCTTCCACTGACAGTAGGACTCAATTACCAAGCTTATGCTTGCTCCCCTTTCTGAATTAAGGTATTACATGTGCTGTCTTCTAGTCATCTGGCAGCTCACCTGTGGCAGCAAAGATTTAAGATTCTGGATTGAATATTGTATATATTCAAAGGTGAGACATAAACATACTCTGTATTCATGAAGTACTGACCTCTTTAAAGATTGTGTAACACTTGTAGCCTCAGAGTATTTGTACGCTTCTCACTTAAGGTACAAAGGACGTGGGTCTATCTTAACTAGACAATCTAAAAGAGCTTTATGGCATTAATGGCTCCTCATTTGGTTAATATTTGAATCAAATCCACTGTAGCAGTCAGTTTTTGACCTATTTTTCTAATGGAGGATTTGTAATTAAAACAAATGTATCATTACAAAGTACAGCTTTAACTTGTAGTGTGCAGTATATGGGAAGTAATAGTGGCATCAGTTGCCTTATTTTACCTCTATAAAGTGGCTAAATAGGTTTTTAAGAATGTTTGTCATGATGTGGGGTTTTCCCCCCATTCTCCTACTGCTCGGGTATCATTAGAACTCTGTATCTGATATAGGAGCCGTATCTGGACTGAACCGTGTCTGCTAGAAGCTGCCAAGGAAGAATTTAATGGTGTAATTGAAGAGTTCTTGACAGTTGGTGAGAAGTTGTTTGGACCATATGTATGGGGAAGGTAAATCTGCTTTATGATGTATTATCAAAAATCTTTGGTTCATTCACAAGTCTCTGCCGATGAAATTTGCTTAAGGTTTTCAAGTTGTTTTTTGTAATTGTTTAATATCCACAAATAACACTGAAATTGCCTGCACTAACAATTTAACAAAAATAGTAAATCCGTATGTGAATAATTCTTTTTTTTTCTTAACTGATGGATCAACAGAAAGAAAGTTGCTTCCTTTTATGTTTTAAGTTTTTTAATATCCAAAGTATGCCATAAGATGAATATCCTGCTTTCAGATCCATGCCCACTTTGCTTTCTCTTTAAGGGTGTACATGACTGACTGCTATTTCCAGTACCTTGTGAAAGTATTCAGTCTCCAACCCTTTGTTTGCATAAATTGATCAAAATCCCTGGTTGTAATACTGGTTTAACTGAGAAATTTTATTCATGAATCACCTGCTCCTTTTCTCACAGTCTGAAAAGGAGGGAAAGTGCAAAGCATGAAAAAGTAAAAATTCAAAAACTGAAATGTCAGTAGTTCAAAAGTATTCACCCCCCCCCCCCCCCCCCCCTTTCTCAGTACTTAGTAGAATCACCTCTCATAGCTATTACAGCCAGTAGTCTTTTGGGATATGTCTCGATTTGCTTTGCTCAATGTGAGGGAACAAGATTTGCCCATTCCACCTTGCAAAATTGCTCAAGCTCTGCCAGGTTAGTTGGGGAGTGGCAGTAGAGAGCAGTGTTGAGGTCTTCAGTTCAGTTTAAGGTCAGGGCTGTGACTGGGCCACTCAAGAGCATCAATTTTCTTCACTTGAAACCACTCCATTGTTGCTCTGGCGGTGTGCTTTGGATCGTTGTCCTGCTGAAAGACAAACTTCCTCCTCAGTTTAAGTTTGCTCGCAGAGACTGGCAGGTTTTTCTCCAGGGAACACATACAAAAATAGGGGAGGAATTCAACAGGCCAGGCAGCACCTATGGAAAAGAGTACAGTTTTTATCCAGGAGCTCTGTTTTTTTGGCAGTGTTCATCTTCCCATCGATTCCTGAACAGATTTCCAGTCCCAGCTGCTGAGAAACATCCGCATAACATGATGCTACCTCTCCAAACTTTACAGGAGGAATGGTGTAACCTGGCTGATGTGCCGTATTAGATTTACTCCAAATTTAGGCCATAAAGTTCCACTTTAGTCTAATCTGACCACAAGACCTTCATCCACATCTTCAGATATCTTCAAAATGATGCTTTACGGGCAAAGAGATGCTTTTTTTAAAAAAAAACTAGGGCTTCTCCCTTGCCACTCTTCCACAAATACTCTTTTTGTGCAAGGCCTTAGATCGTGGAGCCATGAACTTCATCTCCAGTTGCAGCCACTGACCTCTGCAGCTCATTCAGTGACTGTTAGTGTCACAGTTGCTTCTTACAAGTGCCATTCTTCTCTGACGACTCAGTTTAGAGGGATGGCCTGACTTAGGCTGTGTGTCTGTTTTCCATTTTATCCACAATGGACTGCACTGAGCTCTGGGACATATTCAGTCCCTTTGAGATGGTTATGTACCCTTCCCCAGATTTGTACTTCTGTATTGTCATCTCCTCATCTTGTCTCGAATTCTCTTTCGTCTTCATTTTGGTTTGATCTGTTGAAATTGGATGGTAAATTGGGGTGGTAAATTGGATTAGTAAGTATGCAGATGATACTAAGATAGGTGGTGTTGTGGATAATGAAGTAGGTTTTCAAAGCTTGCAGAGAGATTTAGGCCAGTTAGAAGAGTGGGCTGAAAAATGGCAGATGGAGTTTAATGCTGAGAAGTCTGAGGTGCTACATTTTAGTAGGACTAATCAAAATAGGACATACATGGTAAATGGTAGGGCTTTGAGGAATGCAGTAGAACAGAGTGATCTAGGAATAGTGGTGCATAGTTCCCTGGAGGTGGAATCTCAAAAAAAAAGAAAAAAGGTTCACGAGGTTAATTCCCAGGATGGCAGGACTGTCATATGTTGAAAGAGTGGAGCGACTGGGCCAGTATACACTGGAATTTAGAAGGATGAGAGGGGATCTGATTGAAACATATAAGATTATTAAGGGATTGGACATGCTAGAGGCAAGAAACATGTTCCTGATGTTGGGGGAGTCCAGAACCAGAGGCCACAGTTTAAGAATAAGGGGTAGGCCATTTAGAACGGAGTTCAGAAAAAACTTTTTCACCCAGAGTTGTGGATCTATGGAATGCTCTGCCTCAGAAGGCAGTGGAGGCCGATTCTCTGGACGCTTTCAAGAAAGAGTTAGATAGAGCTCTTAAAGATAGCGGAGTCAAGGGATATGGGAAGAAGGCTATCAGAGAGACGATGGCTGTTCTAAAGTTTGAAGATTCGATTTTGGTTTTAAATTTACTTCATTTCTTTTTCTCTATAAAGCATTATTTAATAATTTAAAATTAGTATTCTGAAATTTTGAGTTTGCTGTAATATATGTTGATGAGGACAGTGTGTAAGCTAGAATATAATGTACTATTTCTCTAAAGTTGAAATCCATTTAGTTTTCCTACTATTTGTAGTTGTTAAACAATATAATCTGATAATTGATAAATGTGTTCCAGCAATACACAATCTAACAAATGAGGATTCAGTCAACTATATTGAGTGAGTGTGGCAAAGAAAAATAGAAAGAATAGATACCATGCAAGATTGTAGTTTGATAAGACCCAGAATTTGTATATGTATATCTTTTCCTTGTTTTTTTTTGTTGTTAAGCACCTGAAAAATGGTTTCCTGGAGACAATGCAGCTGTGGCCTTAATCCAGGGGTGTCAAACTCATTTTAGGTCACGGGCCGGATTGAGCAAAATGCAGCTTCATGCGGGCCGGATCAGTCGGACGCGTGCGAACGCAGCTTTCGTTGCCTCCGTTTTTTCAGCCTGCTCTCATGTAGATAGATAGATACAAAGTGTTTCACTTTACAAATTCCGTTTCTTATGAAGAAGACTGCCGAATAAACACTAAAAACCCTGAAAACCTGGTACCTGAATAAACTCAGCATTAGCCATATCATACACCATAGGCGCTTCAATTACTGGGGCCAGCTTTAATAGTAATTAGATATTATCTCACGGGCCAAAAATAATTCCACTGCGGGCCTTGAGTTTGACATATATGCCTTAATCCATTTGTGAATTCAAGCCTGTAATCTGGGCTATGACTTGAGTATCACTTTGGAAAGCTGTAATGACATTGAGCTTCCTGACTAGGTTTTAATCACATAAAGTATGCTCGCAGGCATGGGTAGATGAGATCAGCCGAACTGGGTGTGGTGCAGGCCTAGCTGTCTGCCAGGTTGACTCCTTCCACGTGACACTGACAGCACTGACTCTTCAGACTCTGAGTCTGATCTCTCCTGGGCAATGCTGGACTTCTTAGATCCAGAAACCTTGCTTTAATTCATTGAAGAAGGGTCCAGACCCTTCGAGTTGTGAGAGCGTGTCTACAGTGAAAACGTGTAAATGTTTTAACAAAAACGCACCAGCATGAATTTTGAAATTTCATGATATGCGAATTAACCTCATTACCTGTTAAATTAATCTTGTGATTGGAGTACTTTTTGGCAAATGTGGACAGTGTGTAAGATGCATAACAACACAAGCTTTTTATCATCAAAATAGTTGTTTTGTTTCTTAAGGCTGAAGTTAATTCATTATTATTCAGTAATGACTGGTGAAACAGACAGCGAAAGTAAAACCACTACAACCTGCCTTTTCAAGATTCCCTGAGGAAGGGTAGTAAGTTTACAGAAGACATGAAGATTGGTTGTTGAGGCCCTCCATTGTTTGGACACTGCATCTTAAATGTCTACGTGACACGCAAGCCAGGGCAGTACAATAAGGAGAACAAGCTCCTGCTTTCAGGAGTTGCCAGTCAGTGTTGAACTGATGTGGGGGCTGCATTAGGGATTCCAGCTCTAGATTTTTCCCTCAGTGTTTATTCCTGAAGCCTTCTCCATAAGTGGGTGGAGACATGAAGCAGTGGAAGTATGAGATCGGAGTATTCCTTTTCCTGGATGAGCTGCCAACCACAGCTGACAAGCCCCTTCTGTTCAAAGCAACTGTTTTTAAGGCACCAGTAACCCATCTTCGCCCCTTCAGTAGAAACTGTTCTGCCGGGCTTAGTAGCTGAGCCGCACGTAAAGGGCAAGAGCTGGACTTGGTTGTCAGAGGCTAGTTGAGATGCACACCATTGGGAGCATGTAATAGGTCTTGGGAGCTTATTCCCACCACCTCTCGTAGCTATGACAACCTTAAAGAACCAAGGTTGTTAGTGGTGAGGATATATTCAGATAGTTCCTGCAGGGGAAGAAACAATTACAATAAAAGGTCAGGTTTGCAATTTAAATGCAGCTTCCTTCTCAGCACATGCTGTCCAACTGGTTTTGTGTTTTAGAGAGTTTCTGTTTCTGAAAACAAAACTTGCTCAGAATTGACATAACCATCTCAGTTCACTGCTGGCATTAATAAATTAATAAAAGAGTTTATTAATAAACTCTTAACATTTTTTCTCTTTGCACACTCTGATAGAGCAAATGGCCTGATAGATGTTTGTTAAAAAAATAGAGGCATAGACAGTCAGAATCTTTTTTCCAGCTGGATAGAAATGTAGAATTGCACATTTAGGGTAAGAAGCCTAAAGTTTACAGGAGAATGGCGGGGCAAGGTTTTTGCGCAGAGGGTGGTAAATGCTTGGAATGGACCGCCAGGGGTAGTAATGGAAGCAGATATGAAACTGATGGGGACTGGAGCAAAATGGATCATGTGCAAGCAGAAGAGATTTGGTCTTAATTCGGCATCGCGTTCATCACAATGTGGGCCGAAGAGCCTATTCCTGTGCTGTACTATATTTTGCTTGTTCTGTTAAATGGTTAATTGGAGAACCTTGTGGGGCTCTGCATCTACTCAGAGTTTGGGTTGCAATTCTGTTGATAGCTTTGTCCTTCGACTCTTCTGATCAATGAGGTTAATTGTGTGCCTGAGTGTAAGTCTACCAAAATTTACTCCATCTGAGATTTCCTTTTGCATCCAAGTTTCTGCTAGCTGATAGTTTGTGATTTGGATTTTTTAAAGTGAAAAATAAAGTGTGTTTTGATGTCAGTGTGAGAGTGTACATAAAACTAATTGAGAGTGGGATACTTGTTCCATTTGCATTTTAAAATAACTTGACACCAAATGTCTTGTAATATCCAAAGGTACGATCTTCTCTTCATGCCGCCGTCTTTCCCATTTGGTGGGATGGAGAATCCTTGCATTACGTTTGTTACTCCATGTCTGTTGGCCGGAGATCGGTCATTGGCTGATGTCATCATCCATGAGATTTCTCACAGCTGGTTTGGCAATCTGGTCACGAATGCCAACTGGGGAGACTTCTGGCTAAATGAAGGATTTACAATGTATGCTCAGAGGAGAATCTCAACAGAAATTTACGGTACAGCTTTGTGAATGCATGTTACAGTGATCCAAAAAAATCCCGATATTCGTCTCTCTGCAATAAGATCTTAACCATTTAGTATGCTTTGTTGGATTCCCATTCCAGCATACTCCTCAAAGCCTTTGTACAGACTTCAGAATTTCATATCTTAGATTTTTTAAAAGCATGCAATGATTGAACTTGCAATGGATATTTGTTATTTAATTTATAATGTGCATGATTTCTAACAAATTTGAGAGATTAGCATCTAGTTTTGCCATGTTATTTCAGGTTGGATGGTTTTGTTTTTCTGTTTAACAGTTCATTGTGTTTACTGTACTGGGAGTGTTTGCAGGAATTGTTCCTCCCTGACAAGGTTAATGTGCGAACATGTATTTTTAAGCTTAGTTATTTTTTTAAAATCTAAGTGGATAGAAATGGGAAAGCATTGTTCCAGAGGATTAAGGTGAAAGAATACTAAAATAATAACCAATGCTGAACATCTGTAATAAAAACTAGAAATATTCATAGTTACTGCATGGGAAGAAACAAAAAACAATTGAAGGTCATTCATTTGTAATTTAAATGTTGCTGCTTTCTCAGTACATACTGGCCAACCTGTTGAGTGTTAGCAGCAGTTTCTGTTTCAAATTTAGACAAACATCTATTGTTAACACTTCAAGTTTGGAATGTGAAACTGAAAGGAAGGGACTCGCCCACAGTTTGTACTTCAAAATCAAAAGCAATTAAAACTATAAACTTCAAACCAGAACAGAAATGCTGTAAGAATTCAGGCAGTCAAGCAGCATCCATGGGAAGAGAAGCCAATTAACCTTTCATGGTAAAGACCCTTCATCACAATAATTAGTAACATCTACCTCAGTAAAGATTCAAAGTCTGCTGTTCTAGGTTTGCTTTTCAAAGCAGGTGAAGGGGGCAAAAAGTATGAATAAATAGTTTTTGGTATTGATTATTGTAACATATCAAGATGCAGTGAAAAGCTTTTGTATTCTGTCAGGATAAATCATGGCATGCATAATTACCATCTCAAGAGATTCAAGATTGTTTAATGTCATTTCCAACGTACAAGTGCAAAGGAGAATGAAATAATTGTTACTTCAGATCTGAAAGAGCACAAAAAACACAATTCCATTCCATTCTCATATAGCTTGTATATGTTGATTGTAGGTTGGTAAATTGATGCTAGGCATAGGAGTGTCTGTATATAAGACCACTCTGACGGGAAATGGTGAAGTAGTGGTGGTGGGGGTGTGAAGGGGTGGGTTATTGGGTGGAGGTGTTGATCAGCCTTGCAGCTTAGTACGTTCTCTCCTTTGCATTTGTATACTGGCAATGATGTTAAACAGTCCCGAACTTGGGGAAAGTAACTGAGTCTGGTGGTTCTGGCATGGCCAGTAATGGGAATAAACAGTCCATGGACAGGTTGGGTGGGATCCTTCACAATGTTACTGGCCCTTTTCTCAATGCTGCCCAGTGATGCATTGGGCAGTTTTGACTACCTGTTGTGGAACCTTCCTGTCTGCGGCAGTGCAGTTTCCTTACCACACAGTGATGCAGCATGTTAGGATGTTCCCGACTGCATCTGCAAAAAGGATAAATGTGCATGCTCCAGCTCTCTTCACCCTCCTCAGAATGAGGTGTTGTCGAGCTTTCGTGATTGTGTCTTGGGGCCATAAGAGTTTGTGAAAGATTTATTCTCCCAGGAAGTTGAAACTGCTCAGTTTTTGACTACTGTGCCACCAGTGTGAAGAGGGATGAGAATGGTGCGAGTTCTCCTGAAGTTGATAATCATCTCCTTTGTCTTGTTGAGTGAATTGTGTTTTAAAAAAGAACAGAATACAGAACATTGTGTTGGAATTACAGAAAGGGGTGTAGTGCAGAGAGACAAAGTACAAATGTCACAAGGTAGATCGGGGAGATCAAAAGCTCATCTTTTAGTGTGCGAGAGGTACCTTCACACATTTGATAATATAGGGAGAAAAGCTGACCTGAGTCTATTGATGTATGTTCTTGGGCTTTCAGATCTTCTGCCTGATGGGAATAACCAGGGTGAGGGGGCTGTTGTTAATCTTAGCTGCCTGATGGGAATAACCAGGGCGATCTTAGCTGCTTTGCCAGTGGAGTGGGAAGTGCAGTCGGTGTAAATGGAAGGAAGTTGCTTTGCATGATGGACTGGTACTTTTTGGTACTTAGAAAGAGAAAGTTTAAAAAAAAAACATGAATATTACACTCTCTTCAAAAAATGGGGAAAGGACAAACCATTATGTTTTCAGTGTGGCATTCCAGATGTTTTCAATAGGCAACTAATTGAAACTATTGGTGTCTATACCCACATATTTTCCTGCTGCTGAATCAACCTTGTGCTGCACTGGTAAATTTTTGTAATTTAAAAAATTCTCTATTATTAATTGTCCCAATAAACCATGTGTAGCTTTATGGCACTGATACCATCATATCACCAAGATATCTCCTGTATATTTACTCAAAGTTTATATCTCAGGTCCAGAGTACACTTGTCTTGAAGCTGCCACAGGGAGAGCCCTCCTTCGTCAACACATGGATAACACTGGAGAGGACCATCCCCTCAATAAACTGAAGGTTAAAATTGATCAAGGTGAGAGTTCATAATCTGGATCTGTGCAAATTGATTTGGAATCCCTGATCAAATCCCCAGTGCTTCCAAAAAATCATTTTTCAGATGCAAGCAGAAAAAGCAAGTTTCTGAGTTTGATATTGAATCTCCAAAAGTGAAAGTGCTTGAATAGATGAGCTCCTGTTGGAGTGGGATAAGAGGCAAAAATAGTCAAATTGGAAGCGTGACAGCAAATTACAGGCAACTGGAGATTCCTGGTACTTGCTGTTGACTTAATGGAGATGTTCCACCAAGCACTCAGTCTTTTTGATCAGAGCTGCTTAGTGCCATTTCAAGGTTTTGTAGGTTTAAAGGCTGATTTATACTTCTGCGTAGTAGCCTATGCCGTAGCCTTCGTAAGTGGCCTGCGCCGTTGTGAGCATTTATACCTGTGCATTGGCGTGTCTGCGTCGCTCTGCAATTCACCGCCAAAACGCTAGTTGGCAGTGGGGTTGATGGCGACTGCGCGCATCATGTTGGAGCTAATATTGAACAAGGGTTACTTTTATTGAAATTACTGCAACACAAAAAAGAGAGACGACATCGGAGGAGATGCTATGTATGACCACTGAACAGACTGAGACAGAAGGAGGGTGAATCTTCTGTGCTTGTCCAGCCACCGAGAGACATGGATGAGGAAATGCATTTCAAATATTTTCAGATGTCGGCAGGTAGATTTGACGATTTGGTTCATCGTCTCCAACCATTTATTTCGCATCAGTGTACATAGACAGGAGGAAATGCGATGCTACCAAGTGGACCAATCACAGTTGTTACGTAACCTCGTAACCAGGTAACTTACCAGCAAAGATAGCGGGATCAGTTGAGTCGGATGCTACTATTTTCAAACGTTTTATTCAAAAAGGGGCACAAACGTATGGTTAATACAAAACATTCAGATCATATACATCGTCAAAACTCAATCTAAAACACCGGTGTAATAATAATCAATCAGAAATAAGCTCTATAGTTGTCTAGGGGGTAATACTGAGTCCAATTGAAATATAAAGAGTCACTCAGAAGTCTGCAGGCTTTTCCCTTTTGGGAACCGCTGGGGTTTCACGTTGTGGAGAGAGAGAGATGGTTGAGAAAGGATAAACACTTGCCCGTTGTCTTTACAGAGCAAATCCTTGGAATCAGGGGAGCAGGCTTCCCCGTTGTTATTTAAAAGCGGTCTTCCGTTGGTTCTAGCCACAGATTCAAAATTTGGAATCTAACGCACGTGGCTTCCTTCAAAATGGCTTCCCGCTCCCACAGGAATCGGTATCGTGCTTCCTTGGTGTCTCCTTGGTGCGTCTGAGGGTTGTCCCCCCCCCTCAGACCCTCCTTTATACTTCTTCAAGGGATTGCAGGTGTCAATCAGGTTGCAGATGATGCGATCTCTCTCTCAACCAGCCCACTTTGCCCGAGGGCTTTTCACGTGGTTTCCATGAGACAATAGTCAATGTCGCCTTTATTCTGCTTCTCGGGAGAACGTGGTCTTCCGCACGTCTCCCTCTCTCTCTCCCATTTCCCGTGTCTATTCAGCACGTCTCTCCCCCTCTTGGGTCAGTTGACCCCCCCCTTGACTAGGGCTCTTGCGATTCTCACAAAGGAGGGGGCCGAGGTCATAACACAGTTGTTACTGTCTGCATCGCCATGATGCGCAGTTACATTTTTGGAGAGGTGCACATCAGACTATGGCGTAGGATACAGTGTAGGTTACGTGGCTGTGCCGTACCTACGGCGTTCATTTGACGCAGAAGTATAAATCAGCCTTTACTCAGCAACTGCTGAATCGATTAGTATGTTCCATTGTCAGTTGCTGATGGATGCTTTCCTTATTTCCTTACAAAACAGGAAGTTATTTCAGCCCATTGAGTCTATGCTGGCTTGCAGAACAATTCCTCTCCTAACAATTTTCACTTGTTACCAATTTCCCTCAACTGCCCACCAGATTTTATTCACCCGCTTGCACACCAGGGGAGACTTACAATTTTCAGTTAACCTGTCAACCTGCATGTTTTTGGGATGTGGAAGGGCTTTAGAGCAAGTGAATCACAGAGAAAAAAGGAACTACTTTGTGACCTTGGACCATCCCAAAGAATTTCATAGTCAATAATGTGTGATATAGTCATTTGCGTAATGTTAAACTTGGTGTTTGCTCTCTCATGCCCCATGATTTCTGTATTCCCGAAGTAAGCCCACCCTTAGAAATTTTACCTTTCTTTGACAAAGAATTTATTGTTTCCTTTTTCAGGGATTGATCCAGATGAGACATATAACGAAACTCCCTACGAAAAAGGCTACTGCTTTGTATCATATTTAGCTCACCTTGTGGGTGATCAGAGCACATTTGATGCTTTCCTTCGGGTAAGAACTTGTCAAGTTCATTGTAAACATAATTTTATTTATAAGGGGGGGAAAGCTGCTAAATGCATGTTTGCGTAGCCAACCTATTTTCAATGATTCAAATACATTTATCATCAAAGTATGCCTGCAGTATACAACCCTAAAATTCATCTTCCCACAATCATGAAACAAAGGACCATGGAACCAACCCATTCAAGGAAAAATATCAAACATCAAATCCCGCCTCTCATGCAAAAATCATGCAAATTTCATCAACCACAAATGAAAACAAGAATAATATTTTGTTCAGTTTTAAAGAAAGACAGTGCACTAAGGTATTCCCAGGCGATATTATGGAAGTTGAAATCTATTATTCAAACAGTCATCTAATTCCCACTGAATACTGCAAGATCTGTAGTACATTTATTGAAAAGTGATCCTCTTTATATCTTAGTTCTGCATGTTGCCCCAGAATATCTTTACGTTCCACCATGGTGTTCCCCTTAAGTTCAACTCCACTCCCCGGTCTTACCCGCACCATTACAGAAAAAGCAGTGATATCACAAAGGTTCATTTGCCATATCTGCTATCTGTCGACTGTGAGCCAAATGGCTGAACTTTACTCTTGTCTTATGCTTCCATAATAACTGAAATACAATCCTATGTGCTGATCCATACTGAGTTCACCTGCTTCACCTGTGAGGCTTCTTGCATTAAATGTACACTCTGAGCAAATCAGATCACCTTCAACTGCCCTTACTGGACTTGTTTGCTTTTACCTCCATATTTCATCTTTCTCATCTGATGTACAGTACAAACATGTAAAAGTGCTTTTCATTTCATATTGCACATAATTAATTTTAAGCTTTCTTTTTACTTTGCATCCATCTTTAACCTCTAAAAATTTGGACATTGCAATTAAAATAGGAAAGATTATGGTGAAATAGTGATCTTTCATCAGTTTGGTATTTTTGGCCATTTATGCAGATATTTTGTTTATACCATTGCTAAAGAACTTGTCTCTATGGACTCCAGCTTGTTAAAGAGCAGAAATTGATTTGATGGTAACTTGGAGACATTAAATTAACATTCCAGATTTGAGAACTTCCACTGATACCCAAGACCTCTGAAACCTGTAGAACAAACTCTTAGCAGAATGTACTTCAATCTATGTTACAGATCTGCTTAAAACTTTAAAATAAGAAAAGGGCAATAGGACAGATTTTGATTGCCTTGTTATGCTGTTCCAAGTAGAAAATTGATCAGTCTATTATCAAGTAATGTCCTGGTCTTGCTGTGTAGAGGCATGGCCTACTTCATTGTTGGGGAATTGCAAATTGAATTGGTCATCCGTTAATAGCTCCTTTTGTGATGGGAGGAAAGTCCCTGATGAGGCAGTTCAATATCAATGCAGTTCCTTACCCGAAATGGGTCACTGATACACTGTCCAGTGTACAGGTATATCATTTGCTCTGATTTAACATAAATCATGTGTCTAAATTGTGTTTACTTGCAGGCCTATGTGAACAAATTCAAATTCCAAAGTATTGTGGCGGAAGACACTTTATGTTTTTATTTAGAGTACTTCCCAGAACTCAAGAAACAAGAAATTGAGAAAAAAACTGGTAATGCTGTTTTATTATTATATCAACCCCTCGCTGAAGAAAAAGTGGGGATGCACAATCTTTCAATAAGATTAAAGTTGCTTCAATTATTTTGATTAACTGGAACCTATCCACAATTTTTATCATGACCGAGTCCTTAACGCTTTGTTATTTTCTACCTGATTCTTTTTCAATTTATGCATGTTCTTCACCCTGTCAGTTTGGTAAGAAGTTGAACATTTAGAGAAACAAAGGATCTAAATTTTCTTATCCAGGATTTGAATTTGACTGTTGGCTGAATACTCCTGGATGGCCACCTTATCTGCCAGACCTTTCATGTGGTGATGTTCTCATGAAACCAGCAGAAAGCTTGGCTTCACTATGGTTGGCTACAGAGCTGAATATGGATGCCATCAAAGCTGTTGACATAAGCTCGTGGAAAACCTACCAGATTGTGCACTTCCTTGATAAACTACTGGAAAAGTCACCTTTGCCTCCAGGTATTTAGTAAGGGATGACATTTACTAATAAATACTAAAATTCCTGTCATATTGTGTAGTGTACCATAAATTGTGAAAATGTATTTTTAATTTTAAATCAAATACTAATGATTTAACCAGAGTCCAATGGAAATCATATTCTAAATTAAATCTGCGCACTTTAATTTGTTTCATGCTTAATTCCAGATGTCTTCAATTGCTGTTTCAATAAATCATAGTTGATTTATAGAATTCTGTCCACTCGAAACTTTGGCTTTAAAAGTTTTAATTATTTTGGAAAACAGTTATCTTTTGCCCTCACTTCATTATACAAATGCTCAGAAGAGACTTTGTAAATGTTATAACAAGTAGTGATGATTAAATGCTTTAAGAAACTGGAATAATATCTGAAATCTCATTTTCTTTAGGAAATATTGCTAAGATGGGTGAAGTCTACCCAAATATCTCCAGTTCCAAGAATGCTGAACTACGTTTTCGCTGGGTAAAGTTAATTGTGAAAAATAACCACACAGATGCATTTGATGAAATTCGCAAATTTCTACACAGTCAGGTACATAATTAATTATACTTAAGGTGATGGTTGTCCCTTCTGCAAAATTCATGTAAGATCATTAAGTGTAATTTGATTGAAATGCTTTTATGTGCATATGCCTTAACTTGGTCAAAATTATCTTTTTAAAAAGTACTGTAAACCCTTTTATTACGGAAATGGATAATTCTTACATTGAGGAGAGTAGTACAGAGTTTGAGATGAAAATGAAACATCACAATTACTTAGAAAAATTGTTGAAGTCGAATTCAAGATATTAATACTTAGGAAGACTATATCATGGGTGTTGAAGGATTAAAAGTAAAATGGCATCTTACATTCAAAGAATGGAGGATGAAGGCTTTTTTAAAGAAAAGACAAGAATGTGGTACTAAAGGCATTTAATATAGAAAATAAAAGCCAAATCCCATTTTTTGGTAGTTAAGTATAATAAACCTGCCATTGTTATTCCTGACTACCTTACAAAAAGTCCCAATATGGAAGGACACTTGTAATCTGCATGTAAAACTCAAATTCCAAACCTTACTGAATAATTAAACTCAAATAGTAATTCATCCTATTATACTGCAAATGTTTTGACCTTTTCCTCTCGTCACAGGGTAAACAGAAGTACACAGTTCCCGTTTATCGAGCCATGTGGTCTGAATCTGAAAGGACACGCAAACTAGCACAGGAAATTTTTGCTGCTACAGGGAATCAACTTCACAAAAATGTACAGAATTATGTGAAAAAAATAATTTGTAATTAAGATTCACGAATGAAGAAATTTAAATCGGTAGCTTTCAGGAGATCTTTGAATATACTTCAGAATATTTGTCTCTATAAAACTTTGATTGTTTTCAGATTTAAATAGGGTAAATCAATTAATGCTTCCAAAATAGCCATGATATTCTTTGTTGTACTAATGTGTTCTTTCCTTTGTGTATGCCAAAAGCAGATCTGGGTTAAATCTGTCAAATTCAATTGTTTGCATACCTTGTAGCACACTTGAGCTGCAAAAACATTTTGAAGTGAGTGCAAGTGAGGAAATTGAGAATCCAATTGCACAAGGAATTGGATTGTGCTCTTGTGGATCTTTGCTCAGGTACTTAATGTTTCATGTCTCTTTCAATAGTCATAATCATCTTGGTGTATTCCTACTACTGACTTTCTCTTCTAAATCATTTCTATGGGAATATTTGTATTTGGTAGTAAAATCAATATTTCTGAAAGGAAAACTAGGCCAGTGCATAATCAAAGGATATTCAGTATGTGTGTAAACTGAAATCTGTACAATGAATAAAGTTGTTACCACAAACAAGGCAAGCTGTGATATATTTACTTAACTAGCTTTAATTGCATTTTCAGTTTGCTTGTAGAATTTTAATATTGTGCTCACTATTGCAAAGGTAAAATTTGCTTAACTAATTTATCAGGTATACTTGTACGCAGGAAGAAGTGCCTAACTTAGCCGTGGGCTAATGTAATACAATTTTACACATTCCTACTTTTCTTTTACTCCTTCCACCCCCCCCCCCCCCGCACCATTCAGCCCAGAAGTTCACATCTTGTTTGTATACTCCATAATGAATTTTACTTATCTTTTCTATTTAAGATTACCGTAGATGCCGGATTATAAGCCGCTACTTTTTTCCCACGCTTTGAACAGCTTTGAACACTGCGGCTTTTACTACGGTGCGGCTAATGCATGTTTTTTTTTCATGCCGCCAAAAACATTTTGCCTCGTAACAGTAGACCAATAAAATTGATGAGTAGTTCACAGAGGTCCAATGAAATTGTACGATAAATCAAGCGCACTTTCACAATTAAATTATTGTAAATCAGTCATTTGTACTCACCCTCATCAACATGGAAAACACTCGAAGAAAAGCATATGATGCAGCTTTTAAGTTAAAGGCGATCAATCTGGCGGTTGAAGAAGGAAATCGAGCTGCTGCACGTAATCTTGGCATAAATGAATCGATGGTGAGAAGGTGGAGACGCCAGCGTGAAGAACTGAGTCAATGCAAAAAGACGACAAAAGCTTTCAGAGGTAATCATAGCAGATGGCCCGAACTTGAAAACTTTCTTGAAGACTGGGTTAACACACAGAGAGCAGGCGGCCGCGGTGTTTCCACCGTGCAGATCAGACTGAAGGCTAAAGCAATCGCCACCAAAATGAAAATCGAAGATTTTAGAGGTGGGCCATCGTGGTGTTTTAGATTTATGAGACGAAAAGGCCTGTCCATCAGGGTACGCACGACTCTCTGTCAGCAGCTCCCTCCCGACCACGAGGAAAAACTTGCTAACTTCCGCACATTCACTCAAACAAAGATAGCGGAGAATTCCATCGGGCCAGATGAAATCATAAATATGGATGAAGTACCTTTGACGTTTGACCTGCCTCTCACTCGGACTGTTAATAAAAAAGGTGACTCGTCCATCATACTGAAAACAAGTGGCCATGAGAGAATGCATTTTACTTGTGTTCTGAGCTGCACAGCATCCGGACTAAAGCTTCCACCGATGGTGATTTTTAAGCGGCTGACAATGCCAAAGGAAAAATTCCCAAAAGAAATGATGGTGAAAGTCAATAAGAAAGGTTGGATGATGGAGAGTCTAATGAAGGATTGGCTCAGAGAGTGCTACGCCAAGCGACCGGGGGGATTTTTTTCACAGAAAAAAAGCGTTGCTCGTTATGGACAGCATGAGGGCTCATATAACAGATTCAGTGAAAGCTGCCATCAAGAGTACAAACTCAATTCCAGCTGTGATTCCTGGGGGCACCACGAAGTATTTGCAGCCACTGGACATCAGCGTGAACCGGGCATTTAAAGTGGCACTGCGCGTTGAGTGGGAGACTTGGATGACGAGTGGCGAGAAATCCTTTACCAAAACAGGCCACATACGAAGAGCATCTTTAACTCAAGTCTGCCAGTGGATCCTAAATGCGTGGAGCCATGTCACAACATCCACTATCACCAACGGGTTTCGAAAGGCTGAACTGCTGCGTGATGAAGAGGATCGCGTGCGCTCAAGTGAGAGCGACAACGAAGAGACTGAAGTGAGTGACGAGATCCTGAGGTTGTTCAATTCGGACACTGAAGAAGAGGACTTTGATGGTTTTAGTGCACAGGAGGAAGATGAAGAAGGCGATCAATAACTTTTCCTGGTAGGCTGCAGTATATATATTTTTTTTACCAGTCGTTAGGAGATGTTGGAATGTTGTTCGTGCACTGTTCAGTAAAAAAGTATACGCAACGTAATTTGTGTGTTACCGATACGTATGTATATTTAAAAGTAGCCGTGTTACAGGCACGGTTCGAAAAAAAGCATTTGCAATATGTATTTGTTTATGTTACCATACGGATTTAATTAAAAGTTAAAAAATCCTCACGTGTAATATCTTTCTGTGTAAATATCTCATATTACAACGTGGGACACCTGCGGCCTAAAATCCGGTGCGGCTTGTACAAGTACAAAATTGATTTTCTTTCCAAAATTAGAGCCTGCGGCTTTTAATCAGGTGCTCTCTGTAGTACGGAATCTACGGTACAATACCATCTTAACTACTGGTCCAAACTGACAATTTACATTTAATAGGAAGCCATATGCTCTGCTCTACCAAAATGATTTCACTGTCAGTGAAAAAAGCACTTCAGTTATTTAAGATCATAACCTTCAACTTTAAAGAAAAAGTTGATTTAGTTTTTCTACTGCCTATGTATTGTATCCCATCTGTTAGATCAGAAGATGATTTGCTACAGTGATGCAATTGCTACAAAGACAACACCCCCCAGTGTGATCAGGTAGTGAAGTTGCTCAAATTTGTACAGGCAGTCCCCAAGTTACGTACGAGTTCCGTTCCTGAGTGTCTTTAAGGCGGATTTGTACGCAAGTCGGAACAAGAACATCCGGTATTATTTAGTGTCAGTTAGTCAAACATTTGTCTTAGTATATAGTATACATTCTACCTTTCTATGCATATAAAACACTTAAGAAACGTATGTATTCTAATAATTAAACCACTGTGTTGCTTAGTAATAATTGAAGCTTTCATCGGGGCAGGGCCTTTCACATGTTCCATTATCGGTTATCCTTTAAAATTGTTCCGATCGTTGACCGACTAGCCTAAAGCTTTTTCAATGACTGATGGCGTTTCAGCTCTTTCCAAATGCTTTATTATTTCCACTCAATGGAATAGAAACACTGTGGGTGCCGGGTCCCAAGCCCCGCTGGGTCCTAAGGACCACCGCACTGAAACAGGCTAAATGGGACAAGTGGGGGCTGTGCTGGGTTTGGGTATTTGATCCTCCACAATATTCCGTGTGGGAATTTAAACTGGAGGTGGCAGTGTTTTTTTTTAACGAGGTCAACCCGGCACGGGAGCAGTCTGCCACTGGATCGAACTTGGGAACCTCCATTCTCCAGCGCGGCGCTGATCTCACTGCACCACCAGCCCACCGGAATGGGGGGGGGGGGGGGGGTCAGGATGAATCTTACTAGGAAAAATTTAAGCCAAATACAAAGTTAAACACTCAACACAGTGTCAACGGCAATGACTTAAAATGGCGGATGGCATCGTGATCCCACTTAAAATGCTGGATGGTGTCACGATCTGACTTAAAATGGCAGACGGTGTTCTCCTTCCTCGGGTCGTAAGTTTGAGTTGTCCGTAAGTTGGACATTCATAACTCGGGGACTACCTGTATAATGATTTGGCAGTGATCAGGTCTCTCACTCAGCCCTCCAAATGAAACTGACCATAACAAAATGCTGGATTATTGTAATATCAATACAAGTTCTATTTTTACTGTTCACCCCCCCAAAAACACCCAAAATCTTTAAATTGGGACAGCAATTAGTTCTCAGTTTTTCTGTACAATCACCATCAAATTTGGGAGTGAAAGGATATTATGACCTCGTCTTTACCAGCAATTCTCACAACTATTCTGAAGCTGCACTCCTCCAGCAGTGGAGCATTGATTTATGGTAGTTCAGTGGGCTGGTTCCTCAAAGGAACCACCACACCATTCATTTGAATGGAGAGTAATGGCAGCAAGTTAATATTGCTAACTCATATTTCGAATGAGAACAATATGAGAGAAAAGCAGTGGCAAATTAGAGATCCAAAATGTGAGCAGATGTAGCTCATTTAGATTTGTCGATTGAGTACACAAGGCATTGACTCACAGTAGTCTGCTTTATTTGAGCAGTGGTCGGGATTGATTGGCAAGAACAAATTATAATAAGGCAGGGGCAATCAGAGCAGCCAATGTTGAAGTGGACAGTGGAAGAGTGGAATTTTGAGGCTTTAGCACTTCGAGGCTTCACTCAGAGAAAGCAAAGCAGTAGATAGTTTTTCCCTGTTTATTTGTTTTTTCCTTTTTTATATTTGTTCAGTTAGAACAGTAGGGATGCTAGGTAGGAATGCTCTTCTTGTGGGATGTGGGAAGGCTTCCAATGTCCCTGATGACTGCAGCTTCTAACACTCCCTGTTAAGGTGTTGGAGCTGGAATTGGATGCACTCCAGATCATTCAGAAGACTGAAGGGGTGATGGCTAGGGCGTATAGAAAGGACACAGGAAACTGGCTGATAAGAAAGGGAAAGAGGTTAAACAGCCAGTTCAGAGTATCCCTGTGGCCATCACCCTGAACAACAGCTATACCACTTTGGATACTGTTGCAGGGAAGACCTAGCAGAGGCAAGTCACAGTAGTCAACTCTCTAGTATTGAGTCTAGCTCTGTGACTCAGAGATAGACATAGACTGTATAGAAGTGAGGCAAAGTAGCATTGATTTCATGGTCCCCATATGGATTAGAGGTGTTTGCTGTCTTGAGGCAAATTAGGGTGGATAAATCCCCAGGGCCTGGCAACGTGTTCCCTTGGACCCTGTGGAAGGCAAGTGCAGAAATTGCAAGGGCCCTAGCAGACATATTTAAATCATCCTTACTAAAAGGTCAGATACCAGAGGATTGCAGATTAGCTAATGTTGTTCTACTGTTTAAGAAAGGCTCTAAAAATAAATCAGGAAATTATAGGCCAGTGGGCCTGACATCAGTAGTGAGGTTATTGGAAGGTATTCCAAGGGACAGGAAACATGAGTATTTATCAATAGTTTAGGGATAGTCACCACAGCTTCGTGCATGGTTGATCATGTCTAACCAATCTTAAGAGTTTTTCAAGGAAGTTACCAGGGAAATTGATGATGGCAAGGCAGTAGATGATTATCTACATTGACTTCAGCAAGACATTTGATAAGGTTCCGCATGGGAGGTTGGTCAAGAAGGTTCTGTCGCTCGTCACTCAAGATGAGGTAGTAAATTGGCTTGACATTGGCTTTTGTGGGAGAAGCCAGAGAATGGTAGTAGATGGTAACCTCTCTGAATGGAGGCCAGTGACTGGTGGTGGGCTGCAGGGGTCACTGGTGGGCCACGTTGTTTGTCATATGTATCAATGATCTGGATCGACAAACCAGTTGACACCAAGATGGGGGTGTAGTTGATAGAGAGGAAGACAGCTTACAGCGGGATCTGGACCAGCTGGAAAAATGGCAGATGGAATTTAATGCGAATAAATGCAAGGTTTGCACTTCAGTAGGACCAACCAGAGTAGGTTTTACATAGTGAACAGTTGACTCCTGAAGAGTGCTGTAGAACAAATGAATCTGGGAAGATAGGTCCACAATTTATTTAAAGCAGCACAAGTAGATAGGGTTGGTTGTAAAGAAAGCTTTTGGCACATTGGCATTAAATTTCAGCACTGAGTACAGGAGATGGGATGTTATGTTTAAGTTATACAAGACGTTGGTGAAGCCTACTTTGGAGTGTTGTGCACAGTTTTGGTCATCAACCTACAAAATAAATGTAAATAAGGCTGGAAGAGTACAGAGAAAATTTAAAAGGATGTTGCTGGGACTGGAGGACATGAGTTATAGGGAAAGATTGAACAGGTTAAGACATTATTCCTTTGGAACGTAGAAGATTGAGAGGAGATTTGATAGAAGTGTACAAAATTATGAGGGGTATAGAAAGGATAAATTCAAGCAGGCTTTTTCCACTGAGGTTAGATGGGACTACAACTAACGTTCATGGGTGAAGTATGAGGGGAAACTTCTTCACTCAAAGTCATGAGACTGTGGAACAAGCTGCCACCATAAATGGTGCTCAATTTCAATGTTTATGAGAAGTTTGGATAGGTACATGGATGGTAGCTGTACAAAGGGCTATGACTCTAGTGCAGGTTGACGGGAGCACGTAGTTTAAATGTATTGGCACAGCTAGATGGACTGAAGGGCCTGTTTCTGTCCTGTACCTTCTATGACTCAATGACAAGCTAAACACCATGATTGTTAGATGTGGTTTCTCTTTTTTGGATGCACAACTTCCTATTTTCAGGTGTAAAAGCCTGTTTTGCAAAAATGTGTAGATTAGTAGTACACTTAGGTTGTTAAGCACTCCTGAAAGAGTAATCATAGAGAAAACACCAGACGCTGAAAGACTCATCCATTGTACCAACATTTCCATATTTCTATGGAGCATTTCAATCAAATCATTTGGCAGCAGTGGAAACAAAAATCAATATAATAACATACTTCATTTATTGATGCAATTAGTCTTGTTTGCCAGAACAATATTTAGCAGCAAAAAAAAACACTAACATCTCATTTTGTTAATATTCTTCACAGTACCACCTTGAGCAGTATTTAATTCTAAATGGAAACATGTGTGATGCAATTACAGTTCAATACAAAGTATGAAAATGTGAAATTTGAGTACAATATTAGAATGGAAAAAGACATTCTAATATTTTTCTTGTAAACATTGTTGGTTGAACACATACCTTTCAATAACAACTGTAATATAAAATATTTTACCCCAACTGGTTATTCACCTGAATTCATATTTAAATTACATTAACTTTTCATATAAACTACATTTCCTAATTAAGACTTGGGCTATAATCAAAACACACTTAGCACATTGTGTTACACAAACAAAATGCTGAAGAAACTCTGCAGCTCAGGCAGCATCTATATGGAGGAAGAAACAATCAATGTTTCAGGCCAAGACCCTTCCTTGGACTGGAAAAGAGGGAAAAGCCAGAATAAGGTGGTGGGGTGGGGGGTGGGAAATGAAGTGAGAAGCTGGAAGGCAACAAGTGAAAAAGGGCTGAAGAAATTTGATAGAGTGGACCACAGGAGAAAGAGGAGAGAGGGTACAAGAGGGAAGTGATAGGCAGGTGAGGAGTAGAGAAGGGGTAAAAAGGGAAGAATGGGAGAAGAGAAAGGGGGTGGGGAGAGATATCACATTGTGTTTAAGTTCGGCACAGGAAATTGTAAATACACACAAAGTTTTATCATAACTGTCTTGAATTCTTTAATGATGAATTAGCAACATGTCTTGTGAATTAAATGATGTGCCCAAATGTGTACAACACATACTTAACAAGATTAGATGTTTCATTATATTTTGCTGGGTTTGAAGTGACAATGTATACAATGCCAATAGATTGTTTACAAATATATTCACCAGAGAACATATAAAACTCAGGCACAAAAATAATCTCAATTACATAACATTTCTTATGTCTGGCATAGAACATATATACATATATTACAAGGCCATAGAAAATCATTCCGTAGGGTTAGATTTTCTACAAAAGCCTTCTTAATCATACCAACCTTGCAATATAAATAGTCTTAAACTTGGTTTCATGTGACCATGTATGGAAATTCTTCAGAGGATGTCTGCTTTGTCAGCACCCAGAAAATTACTATTAATTCAAATGGATGTCACTGATACTGTCTGTATTCACCGAACGATGAAGTTTGTAGCTGAGTAGGATCATCTACAAACTGTGGACCTACAAGGGGTCAAAATAACAAATCTTATACAATGTCCACTTCCCCCTTCATAGCAATTGCGGAATTACTTATGTTAGATTTTTCAGGTTATCGTTTTAATATGATCTAGCACAATCTTTGTTCAAAGTAGGCCAGTTTCTAGCAGTTTTATAGCTTACAGAAGTAATGTATTACTACCTTAACTTTTCCACATAGCAACGTTTCTATGGTTCTTGTAATTTTGATTTTACTACAGCTAGGATTAATTTTTACATTAATCATAAATATGACCACACGAGAACTGGGTATTTTACTTCCTTCTCTACAGAAGTTAATTTTAATTCACTAAGGAACTGTTTAAAACCAAGATTTGGTTCAAATCAGGCTTGAAAGATTTCAGAAGCTTATTTTTATTTCTGCTGTGGCTGAACTGATCTAAGCCAAGAAAGTTTAAAATCAAGAGCCAATTTTGCACTGCTACAACTATCCTTTACCAAGCTTAGAGCAGTAAAGCTGTCAAGTTTGCTTTGATGAACAAATTTTCACAAGTTTGCAGAACCTTTATAGGATATCAAGCAGAAAACTTTAATGAATCTGTTCAGAAAGTGAAACATTTTTACTGGGTGTTTTAAACTTCCAAAAATACTGATGTAAAGAATGATCTAGTGCAGCCTTTTAATACAAATCAGCAACACAAAAAATAGTTTCAGAGTTCACCATTTGTGAGCAAACTGTAAGACTTTACAAATATACTAATGACATTGGCAAACAAGTTTTAATAAATTAAAATATACTGAAAGGTGCCAATTTATACCAAATTCCCACTCGCAAACTTGCAAAGGCAATTTAATTGTTCTGGGAGCATGACCAGGTTTATGGCTGAGGTTGGCTGCCAACACAAGTTTCAGACGTACTGTACAGAAAATGGATTCCCTCATCTACAAGGTTGTTTTAATGTTGTTTCCCTTTTCAACCTAGAAAGTGTACATTAAAATTTGTAGAAACTGTTAACTCATACAAATGGTTAAAGTAAATATTAACTACACAAGCAATTCATGGTTTACCAGATGGTAATTTGCAATGATATTTCCATCCATTTTAAAGTTTTTCACCGTATCACAGGACTCTATTCTCTTCCTCAACATGCTTTAAAATTTGTAATTTCTAACTTGAGTTCTAATAAAAGTTGATCTGAAAAACTTATTGTCTAATGTATTTCCAACTTTATTTTCTTTTCAGATTATGCTTATTATGTACTTGTCCCAGTTTACACAGAAAGCATCACTTAATGGGCATTAGAACTTACCTGTTGGAAATTGTGTTGAAGCAAATCGTGTCAACATTATTCCAGCCCCTTCAATCAAGGCGAGTAGTATTCCTCCCATAGCAGCAGATCCCACCATTGCCATTGGGCCATCTAAATGAAAGTGGCCACAGTTGGAATTAAAATGAATGCTCCAGTGAGAATGTACTTTTTAAATGGATTTCTAGCTCAGAAAAGAAACACAATTAACATCCATCTTGGCATTTGAAACTTAGATTGCAAATGGACATGTCTAGAAACTTGGAAAATACAGGAAGAGTGCTAAATAGGATCAAAACCCAATCTGGGATCAAAAAGAATGAGTTAACAATTTTTCAAAATTATTTAGGATATTATTTTCATAGTAATAATCAAGACAAGTCTAGACTGGCTGTAATGTCAGAAACATAATTAGGTTTGTTATCACTGATATCTTGAAATTTGTTGTTTTTGGCTGCAGTACATTGCAAAATATTTAAAAAATTACTAAGATACAATAAATAAAGTGTGAATAGGAATATCAAGGTAGTATTCATTAACAGTCCAGAAATGTGCAAACAACATTCAAACTAAATCCATAAGCCTACAGAAGTTGCATAGGTATATCGATGAAATAATGGAGGGGCAAAACAGCAGCAAATGAAATTTAATTAGAAGAAATATGAATAGAAAAGATTTTTAATGGGAGCAAACTGAATGACAAGAGCCCAATTTTCAAATAAACCATTACAACAAAAAAAAGGGGGATTTACTTTACTTTATGCTTAGAGATACTGAAAATAAAACTGTAAAACTGTGCATGTGTCTCTGTGTGGATTATTGTTACAAAGGGAGGGAAAAATAGAAATAAGGTACAATAAACATAGGTTTACTGTAACATTACTTTCTTAGAAAAACAAATTACAATTAAACCAAAACCCCTCAAAACCCAAGCTGTTACCACTTCAAAGGATATTATAGGGTTATTCAATAGTGTTTAAAACAGAAATGTGCTTTTTTCACAGGAGAATGATATTGAATAAGGAAGCACTGATGCAAAATTAAACACATTATAATATTAGAATAGAGAACAGGAAAAACCTATAGCTTAGAATGCACTATCAAAATAATTGTTTAGAGGACATTGCGAGCTTTTAAGATCAGTTTTAGATAAATGGACAAACCTAAGTTAAAAGAGAAAGGGAACATGACAGGCACCTTTGATTTACATCCATACTAATAGGAAATACTAGGTTTAAATTTCTTATACTTCTGCAGATATTTGGCCAGAAGCTATGCCCAATGTATTAATAATGTGAAATATATTCCTCCTACACATTTAGCTATTTTTATGCTTACGCTTAAAAGATGAGTACTGAAACCAGACAGAACCACTATTGCAAGATCTGCATATGACAACCGTGGACATTTAAAATTAACTTAAGTAAATCAACCTATTCTAAAATAAAGTGGGTTAAAGGTCGACATGTCAAAGCTATTTTAATGATAATACTTTCTTATATGAAGCTTTAAGTGATTTTATTGTTGAAAAAAGGTGCAGAACATAGCTGAAATAGAGGATTTGTGTATTCTAAAGTTAAAAATTTATTCCTGATTTTTAACTTTCACAATCCTTTGATGTTATACTATTAGAAATTGATTTTAGAAGAAAGAAATGAAATAAGTGGTTTTTACACTACCATTATAACCTCAGAGGCAAGGTTTTAGTACAATTATAAGAGTGGAGTAAGTTTAGCCGAAGTGCTCCACTTCCACGCGCCCTCCCCCCCCCCCCCCCCCCCCCCCAATCTGCTGAAAGATGTGTTGGCTGTTAGGTTGTACTGGTGGTTGATGGTGGTGGGAGAATCAGGACATGTACAGGAACATAAATGGGACAATTTCTCAGAATGAAAAAAAAAAACACAAAATCATAGTATCTGCAGCTTTTCTCTAACTTCCAAACTCCTGTTTGCAATTAAGAAAAAGTTCACAGTTCTTATGGTCTGTAAAGAAAGTACAGTTCGCAATCTAAACAAGCAAAAATGAAAAATGAAATCTCTTGAAAACTGCTGGCATTGAGTTACTTGAGATCTAAAATTGCACAAACATTTTTTTCAATGTTGTGTTTTCAAAAATGTAATTTGTGCATATTCCACTCAAACCTTTCAGAAGTACAGAATATGGACTCATCTTCCCTGAATTTCTTTAGTCAATGGAAAACTAAAGGGAGTGTCTGCAAGCTACATTCACATTAGAAAATGTGTAGGCAATATTGCCATGCATTCAACAGGTTTTCCTGTGCTCTCAATTCAGTTATCAGTAGACATGAACTAAATTCCTTTAATCATCCAGATCATTAACATTTGTGAAGTTGTTGATCCAACACTGATCCCTGCAGAATACCATTAGTCACTGGCATGCAACCAGAAAAGGCCCCTTTTCTGCCAGTCGGCCAATCTTCTATCTATACTAGTAGCTTTCCCCTTATCTTGCTTAGCAGCCTCAGGTGCAGCACCTTGTCAAAGGCCTTCTGAAAATCCAAGAAAAACAATATCCTCTTACTCTGCTCCGACTATTCTGTCTGTTATTTCCTCAAAGAATTCCAACAGATTTGTCAGGCAAGATCTCTCCTTCAGGAAATTACACTGACTTTGGTTTTTATAATGTGCTTTCAAGTACCCAAAACCTCACCCCTAACAATGGTGGTTTACCACCAAATGAAGTCAGGCTCACTGGTCTATATTTTCCTGTCTTTTGCTTCTCTCCATTCTTAGACAGGAATGGCATTTGTGATATTCCAACACCATTCCTGACTCTAGTGTTTATTGAAAGATCACCACTATTGCCTTCACTATCACCACTATATCTCGCTCACAACACTGGGGTTTACTCAATCTGGTCCCGGGGATTTACCCACCTTCAGACTTTTCAACTTCCCAAGCACCTTCTCCTCAGTAAGTGACACAAAACCATTCGTAAGCCATTTCTTTGTTCTCATTACTTCTACAGTGTCATTTTCCAGCAATCAGATGTCTACTGCTGCCTCCATTTTACTCTATATTTTGAAAAAACCTTCAGTAATTTTTGTACTGTTGACCAACTTCCTTTCGTATTGAATATTTTCTCCCCTTGTTTTTTTTTTAAGTTGCCTTGCTTTAAAAGCTTCCAATCCTCTAGCTTCCTGCTGATAGTTGCAATATCCTCTGATCTCTGGTTTGCTTTTATGCTGCCTTAGCCTTTTCCTTGTCAGCCACCATTACCTCATTCTTCCTTTAGAATACTGCTGCTTCTTTGGAATGAAAATGATCCTGCACTTTCCAAATTATTCCAGGAAACTACCGCCATTGCTGCTTTACCACCATCCCTGCTAGTATTCCCTTCCAATCAACTTTGGCCCGCTCCTCTCTCAAAGCCTCTCTAATTCCCTTGACTCCACGGTAATACTGACATATGATTTTAGTTTCTGCTTCTAACTGCAAGGTTGAATTCTAGCTTATTATGATCAATGTCTGCTAAGATTTCCTTTACCTTAAGTTCACTAATCAAATCTGGTTCTATGCACAAAACCAAATCCAGAATTTCAGTTTCCCTAGTGAGCTCAAACAAAAGCTGCTCTAAAAAGCCATCTCATACACATTCTATAAATTCCATCATTTACGATCCAGTACCAAGCTGATTTTCCTGGTCTAACTGCATGCTGAAGTTCCCAATAACCACTGTAATATTGATTGCCTTTTTACATGCCCTTGCAATTTGAACCCCATCCCCTGACTACCATTCAAAGTCCCACCAGGGACTTTTTACTCTTGCAGTTTTGTAAAAAAAAAATATCCACAAGGACTCTATCTTCTGATTCTATGTCACTTCTTGCTAAGGATTTAATTTCCTTTAATTCCAGTAAAGGCACCCAACCTCTCTACCCACTTGTCTGTTTTTTAATAGGATGGGTAGCCCTGTATGTTTAGCTCCCAGCTGTAATCTTCTTTCAGCCAAAATTCTATGACACCCACAATGTCGTACCTGCCCGTTTTTAATTGCACATCTAACTAGTTTCATATACTGCATGCTTTCAAATATATTAACATCCTCAGTCCTGTATTCACCACCTCCCTTCTCACATCTGTCCCCATGTTGCCCGAATACTTATCCCTTTCTATAAGTTGTATTTTCTTTTTATTCTGGAAACTTTCAAAACTTCTCCTGTACTCTCCTTTCCTTCTACTTTATTCATACTTTACCTGTCTGTTGAACCCAGCACCCACAATTTAGTTTAAAGCCCTATCCACAGCACTAGTTATGTGAACAACCTCATGAGGATTGTCAAATATCTTCGTGGAAGTACACATACTAAAGAATATAGATATTTTCCAAAGTTCTTTTTGTCAAAAATTAAAAACAGATTCATCAAGAATAATCTTTCTTTTTCAAATACATTCCTCATCTCTCCAATTGACTGGAAGCTTTCAAGGAAAATATAGACTTGTAATGTTCTATAAGAGTTCCAAGTTAACAGCCTTGGTTTCCCATCAATTTGAATAAATATCAGAATGCTATGCACAATTTCCAAAGTGACTGCATCCCAAATACAGATCTCACCTTTTGAAACTAAAAGATTCACTTACTTCTTGCAGCTAATATGGCTCCTGTTAAAGCTCCGCTGGTTATGGAATTCCATGGATCTTCTTTACCTCTGACCTTCACTAAACCACAGTCTATCATTGAAAACAAGCCACCCCATATAGCAAAGCTTCCTAAAATATAAAAAAAATCAATTGAAGGGTAATTACTTACATAATTAAAATTGGAATGTATTTACACTCACTGAATTATTAATTTTACATATTCAACTGATTAATTCATTGCAAGATTTCAATAAAATGCTGATAAATCATGATTGAAAAAAATTATAAATTGAGTATTCAGTAAATTTATTAAACATCTGGAACATAATTAAATATACAGTTCTTAAACAGAGCCTTTCATTCCAACTTTTCACACTGATGTAACCCTCCCATCCCCAGTGCTTGGCAGGGAATAATGTATACAAATATCTAACATATTTCAAAGTAGCATATACAATGAAAGTTGTTCTATTCAAGTTCGATTAGAAGCAGCAATGTTTTGTATGATACTATTAGCATGCAATATATATACTGCAGCTCTGTACGATGGAAACATTTTTGTGAAGGATTTGCTCTAAGAAGTCCTAATTAAAACATGGTAAAATCACAATGCAGAGACATTTTATCAAACTGCAATTTCAAGAAAAGTCTAGACAGGGCTATGAAAATGAAATTTCTATTAAGTTTACACAAACAAACTTTGACATTAATATTGAAATTAATCAGCATTATTCTAACATCTCTATATGCAGAGGACTTCACTAAGAATTTCACTAACGGACAAGTGTATTAATCAAGCAGAAACTGTAAATCCCCACAAGCATTTCACAATTAACTTCGTTGTAAAATCAGACTGCTATTATTTAAATGAAAATGTTTTTCCAATATGCAAATTCTTGCATGCTTTATTAAATACAAAATGGGAGAATAAATGGTCAATTAGTTTTAGCTTGCCAGAACAATTTATGAGCTCATCATTTCATTTTAGTTTTGGTTTTGTCATTTTGAACAGGTAAACAGGATTCAATTGTATTTCCCATTCAAAAATATAGTCCCTCGAAGAGGACCACGGCTCATAGTTTGAAGGCTTGCATGCCTCAATGACTTGAAGAGCGATGTTCGCTGGAGTTAGGGTCTTGTGCTTTGGCTTTTGGTAGGGTCACCCACGCCAAACAGATCAAAGGGACTACGAGTGGTCCACTTGACCTCCAGGTTTGGGGATTCAGCCAGAGGCTAACAACCTTGACCAGTAAAACAAAATTGTTACGGAAACAGTGTGACGGTATTCCTGAGTCTCCACTCAGGATTTTCATGACGGACAGTAGTGAAAACTGAGAGGAAAGCTACTGACATGATGAAAGAAGCCCTGAACACCGCCAGAGATGCAGGACCTTCACTGCTGCCCTAAATGCCAGCGGCATAACAAATAGTCATTCAAAAGATAGCACCTTTGACACTACGGCATTCTCCCCGAAATCCCAAAGTGAAGCAGGAGCATATTCTGACTTGGGTAATAATAGACAATAGTTCCAAGTCAACAAATCATTGCATTTTTGGTATAATTTAGTAAATAATTTGCAGGCTCAAAATCCTCTTATTTCCAAGACAGATCAAAAAGAACAATGATACTTACAGAACAGATACCTCAGCATTCAGCTATAAAGTGTGGATAATTTCCCAAATGCTGATTATGAACTGCCTTTTGAGAACTAACATTTTAAAAACTGTTTAGCTTGAAAGGTCAAACAAGCTTATTGTCATGCAAATACAACCAAAGTACCTCCTAACTGTGGAGCTCTGGTCTTAACAGCAGTCAAACTTCCACGTAATCGGTGACTCATTCCCTATTTAAAGAAAAGACAAAAAAATTATCAAAAGTGATACAAAAGGGAAAGAAATGTAACAAAATTAATATTACATAAGAATGTAACAAAATTAATATTACATAAGTAACTTTGGTAATCTATTTCAAAAGCACATCATAACATTATTGCTACAAAAAGTCAATGTCATATTAGTTATCAGTGTACATTAGTGGTCACCAACCTTTTTAAGCCCAAGATCCCCTAACTCAGCCTTAGTGAGAGGCGAGATCAACTAGCTACACACGTGCACCGGGGCAGAAAAGACCGGAAGTAAAACCCTGCAACCCGGAAGTAGAAATAACGTATAAACACCAGGGGTACAACCCTTTTTTACACTGCGGACCTGTTTAATATTGACAATATTATTGCGGGCGGACTGACTGACTTGGGGTGGGGGGGTGCAGGTTTGGTGTCAAACATGACCCGAAAACACCGATACAGGTTCCTTATGTCCAGTCTATTCCGCAATTTCGTTTTCACTTCTCTTGGTACATAGCTTCTGTCCCGCACTGCTCACATTTTTTCCGCTCAAAAAACTCAACGGGTTTGTCTTTAAGTGCAGGGTGCTTGGACTCAAGGTGCCAAAGCAGTTTTGAGGGCTCCTTTGCCTCGGACAGCCTCCCGCCGCCTTGGCCATGTGAGGCTGGCCATGGGTGGGGTGAGAGGACAAGGGCCGGAGGTCCCCATGCCGGGGCTGCAGCAGTCGCAGTCTGGAGAGAGCGGCCGACCGAGCGAGGAGTGCAACAGGATGCACCCGCCCCCCTTGTAGGATCTGTCGGCCGACAAAAGTTTGTTTCAGTAGATCGCAGCATGCTAGCTGCTCTCTTACTTATGGAACCCTGAGCCCGAATCAGGTCGTCTGCGAATATTTTAGCACTGGGTTTCCCACGAACATTCGGTGTGGTGAACAGGTTTAGAGGCGGCACCCATCTGTCCACGCTTCGAGCCAGTAGCAACAGCACTCCCTGCCGGCTGCCCGAGGCCAACCAATGATCCCTGCCGCCAGGGTATCACTGCATTCAGGCAACTGATGACCTCGCGTGTGTTCAAGTTCAACAGTGACAGGGAATGAGGAAAAGTGCAGCTGACGCATATTGTTTCCTCGCGGCCCGGTGGACGGGGACCATTGAATTACAGTGTGTAGTGCGGGGGAGCTGCACGCATGCACACTAGGCAGAAGACGGAACTAAGACCCCGCAAACCGGTAACAATCTGTCACCGGTCCGTTTGGGGGGGGGGGGGGTCCCTCTCCCCCTTCCCCTCCCCCTCCCCCCCCCTCTCTCTCTCTCTCTCTCTCTCTCTCTCTCTAAAATTGACCCATCGATCACTGGTTGGCGACCACCAGTGTACATAAATGTCACTGCATACAACCTTGAGATCCATTTCTGTGAGTATACTTAGCAGATCTATACAACAATAACTGTAAGCAGGATCAATGGACAACATACTGTGCAGATGTAAATATAAATAAATAGAAATAACAAGCATGAAACAAGATAAAGAGTCCTTAAAGTGAGGCCATCAGTTGTGGGAACACCAGAAGCAGAATAAGCGTAGAGCCTGATGACTGAGTGGTAGTAACTGTTCTTGAACCTGGTTGTGAGAGTCCTTTGGTTCTTGTACCTAAAGGCAGCAGTGAGAAAACAGCATGGCCTGGGTGTGAGGATGTTTGATGATGGATGCTGCTTTCCTAGGCGATGTTTCATGTAGATATGCTCAATGGTTGGAAGGGTATTACCCATGATGTAATGGGCTGAATCCACTAGCTTTTGTAGGACTTTCCACTCTTAGGCATTAGTGTTCTCATTTCAGGCCATAATGCAGCTAGTCAGCACACATCTATAGAAGTTTGCCAAAGTTTCTGATGACATCCCAAATTTCTGCAGACTCCTAAGGAAATAGAGGTGCTGTTGTGCTTTCTTTGCAATATATTTATATGATGGAATTTGGACAGGTGCCCTGAGATAGTGACACCCAAAAATTTAAATTTACTGACCCTCTCCACCTCTGATAAGTACTGACACATGGACCTCTGGTTTCCCTCTACTGAAGTCTACAATAAGTTCTTTGGCCTTGAGTGAGAAGCTATTATTATTACACCACTCAGCTGAATTTTCAATCTCCCTCCTGTATGCTGCTTCATCGCCAATACCGTGGTGTCATCAGCAAACTTGTATATAGTGCTGGAGCTGTTCTTGGCCAGAGTCATAAATGTAAAGCAAGTAGAGCAGGGGGCTAAACATACATCCCTGTGGTGCTCCTGTGCTAATGGAGATTGTGGACTAGATGTTTTTGCTAATCCGAACTGATTGGGGTCTACAAGTGAGGAAATCCAGGATCCAATTGCACAGGGGGTACTAAGGCCCAGGTCTTGGAGTTTACTAATTAGTTTTGAGGAGATGATGGATTAAATGCTGAGGTGTAATCTATATAATACATCCTGATATATGCACCTTTGCTGTCCAGATGATCCTGGATTGCGTGAAGAACCAATGAGATGGCATCTGCTGTAGACGTGTTACTATGGTAGGCAGGAGCTGATATGTTTCAACACCAGCCTTTCAAAACACTTCTTCAGTGGACGCAAATGCCACTGGGTGATAGTCATTGAGACAGGTTACCGCACTCACTTTGGGCACTGGTACAACTGAAGCCTGCTTAAGCAGGTGGGTACCATGCATTGCCGGAGCAAGAGGTTGAAGATATCTGAATACACCAACCAGCTGGTCAGCACAGATCTTCAGCACCTGGCCAAGTACTCCATCCAGACTGGATGCTTTCCTTGGATACATTCTCTTAAAGGCAGCCCACACGTCATCTTCGGATACTGAGACCAAAGGATCATCAGGAGACATGAGGGTGTGCAATGGTTCCTCCCTGTTCTGGTGGTCAAGATGAGCACAGAAGGCATTAAGCTCATCTGGAAGCAAAGCTCACTGTCCCCTATGGCACAACGTTTAACTTTGTAGGAGGTTATGGCATTCAGAACATGCCACAGCTGTTGAACATCTCTCATAAGTGCCAGTTTAGTCCGGAATCTCCACTTTGCCTTTGAGATGACTTTCTGAAGGTCATTACTGCAGCTCTTGCAGCATTCTTGATCTCCAGACTTGAATGCCTCTGATCTGGCTCACAACAAATTCTGGATTTCATTGTTCATCCGAGGTTTCAAGACACACTCATCCAGGGCTGTTTTAATAGTCTATCACGACCCTGGTATAGTCATTCAGGTCCTCAGATGAATTCATGAATATAGCCCAATCCACTGACTCAACGCAACCCTATAGCCATTCCTCTGCCTCCTGCGACCACATCTTAGTTGTCTTGATCTCTGGAGCCTTGCTCTTTAGGCTCTGTCTGTATGCAGGTTGTAGGAGTACAGCCAAATGAACCGACTTGCCAAAATGGTTTCTAAGTAAGGAACAAAAGGCATTCCTTATCATAGTGTAGCAGCAGTCTAGTGTGTTGGGACCTCTGCTGCATCAGGTTACGCGCTGATAATTGGGCAGGGTTTTCTTCAAACAGGCCTGGTTAACTGCATTGGGATGGCCTGCTTCTTGCTTGCAGACAACATCATGCAGTTTCACAATTGCTTGCTTATAATCAGTCACTGGTGGTATGTAAACTGCATCCAGGATCACGTATGAGAACTCCCGAGGCAAAAAGAATGGCCTACATTTAGTCATTAGAAAATTCATAAAATTCTCCGGTTGTATCACTACATCTGGTGTATTTGCCGTTAACCAAGTTTCAGTGCAACAAACAACTGAGATCTGCCTCTGATATAGCAGCTTTGCCCTGAGATCGTCAAATCGTATTTTCCAGCAACTACCTATTCGCCAACAAGATGGGGTAGAGGAGACTTCATCCCTCTGGTTTGAATTCTGCCTCACCTGCCGCATTTTCAATCATGGCGTTGACACACTTAACTGTTCTGCTGGAGCTCATGACTTCCACTCCACATTAAAATGTCAAATGTGAGATCTCAAGATCACTGATGGAATTTTGTAGTCTGCTGTTTAGAAGAAATATGCATATGCATTTAATCAAAGGTTGGGTCACCTGCATCTTTGTGCATGTTTGAAACTTGGGGAAAGTACACACCAAATTCAAAAATACTTAAATAATTCACAGTTTTTATTCAAGGAATTAAGAGTACACATATGCCTGGCTCAATGCAAATTCAAAGAAATCTGCTGTCCACAAAATATCTCATAGTACCTCCTTCACAATCACCATCAGTATACATGCACCATAGCCTGCATGCTAAGCACCCTGCTTTACTCACTTTATATCTGATAGTGGGGCTAAGTACAACTCCAATGTCCATTTAAGTTCACTGACAACACTACTGTCACTGGCTAAATCGAGCATGGTGACCAATCTGCATGCAGGAGGGAGACTGAAAATCTGGATGAATGGTACCACTGCACTCAATGTCAGCAAAATCAAACTAATTATCAATTACAGGAGGAAGCCAGATCCATAAGCCAGTTCTCACTGGAGATTGGAGGTAGAGAACATCAGTAGCTTTAAATTCCTTGGTATTATCACATTAGAGGATCTGACCTGAGACCAGCATGAGACACATTACAAAGAAAACACAATGGCACATCTACTTTCTTATAATTTTGCGTAGATTCACCATGTCACTAAAACTTTGACAAACTTTTGACTTTTTCCTTTGACATTGATCTAAACAATCCAGCAAAAATTATAGTATCAAATTGCTCAGGCAGTGATTGATGTTAAATAATTCTCTTGTAGCAAATACAGCAGTCATAGAAAAGTACAGCACAGAAACAGGCCCTTATGCCCATCTAGTCCATGCCTAAACTCTTTAAACTGTTTATTCCCATAGACCTGCACGATCACTCTTCGGTTGTCCATCGGAATCCGATGACGACGTCCACTCCTGTAACGGTGAGATCTTTGATGACTATACAGTCCTATCCTGGCCCCACAAGTTCTATTACAGGTGGTACATGTATATGTGGTAGTGGTGGTGGTAGTGATGGCAACCATGGCTGCTTTTCTCCTGGTTCTCTTCTGCTGTCTTCTGGTTGTTCTTTCCATCTCCAAAATACGAACACAGTCAGTAGCAACATCCTCCAGGTCCTCAGGTTTGATCTTGCACTTCCTAAAAGCATTCTTCATCTGATCCTTACAGCGCTTCTTCACGACCATAGCCTCGATAACCCTACCATCCATGCGCTTAAAATATTGAAATCAAGCCCACATGTACCACTTGTGTTGGCAGCTTGTTCCACGCTCTCACAAGCCTCTGAGTGAAGAACTTTTCAACTTTCACCCTTAACCCATGATCTCTGGTTGCAGTCCTACCCAACTTCAGTAGAAAAAGCCTGGTTGCACTTACCCTATCTATACCCGCCCTCATAATTTTGAATACTTTTATCAAATCTCTCAATTTTCCACATTCTAAGGAATAAAGTCCTAACCTAGACAACTTTCCTTATAACTCAGGTCCTCCAGACCTGGCAACATCCTTGTAAATTTCCCTCTGTACCCTTTCAACCTTATTTACATTTTTCCTGTAGGCAGGTGACCAAAATAGCACACAATACTCCAAATTAGGCCTCACCAACATCTTATATCACTTCAACATAACATCCAATCTCCTGCACTCAATACTTTGATTTATGAAGGCCAATGTGCCAAAAGTTTTCTTTATGACACTATTGACATGCAACATCACTTTCAAAGAAACAGGTACCTGTATTCCCAGATCCCTTTATTCCACAACATTCCTCAGTGTCCTACCGTACGCTGTGCGGTACCCTGGTTAGTCCTACTGAAGCACACCACCTCGCACTTGTCTGTATTAAATTCCATCTGCCATTTTTTCAGCTGATGGAGATCCCTCTACAAACTATGATAGCCTTCAGCGCCGTCCACAACCCCAACCTTGGTGTCACCCACAAATTTGCTGATCCAGTTAACCACCTTATCATCCAAATCATTCACATAGATGACAAACAACAGACCCAGCACTGATTCCTGCTATACATTAGCCACAGGCCTCCAGTCAGAGAGACAACCCCCTACCACAAAGGCAATTCACTACCTCATCTTGAATGCTGAGCGAAGGAACCTTCTTGATCAACCACCCATGCGGGACCTCATCAAGTGCCTTGCTAAAGTTCATGTAGGCAACATCCATTGCCTTGCCTTCATCCACTTTCCTGGTAACCTCCTCACAAAACTCTAAAATTGATCAGACATGACCTACCATATACAAAGCCATGCTGACTATCCTTAAATCAATCCATGACTATCCAAATACTTATATACACGGCCTCTTAGAATACCTTCCAATAACTTTTCCGCCACTGATATCAGACAAGATTAAGGTTGGAACTTGGTGAAAATTGGGGTTATATTTTGAAATATTTACCCAGATTTATTACTGATCAGATATATATTAGTTTTTCAATAATTAAAAGTTGCCAACAGCAGTAAACATATGCTGTGCCATTGAAATTTCACTTAGACTTCATATAATAACTACATAACATTTTCAGTTTATTTTACTGCAAGAACACTTCGCAAACTCCTCACCAACTGTTGATAAATAAGACTAGTGGAAATGAGTACTTGATGGCATATGAAAAAGGGCCTATTTCTGGGCTTTATGACTGACTCTAACAATTTCACAAAATTATGCCGAGAGCGACTCTAAATTGCATCCAGTAAAGGAATGGGAAAATCAAAAGCAGATACTTCTGGATTTTATACATTTTACCATATATTCAAATATTTCAGAAGTTGCTGTCAGTTTCATAGTGCAAATTCTCACATTCTTCATTACAACTGTAAAAGCAAGATTTTAGACTCCTGCTTATATACAGCAAATCAAAATTTTATCTACTTTATCTCTACATTAGTGAGATGTTAGAAAAGCAATACATTACTTCACATGCAAAAACAAGGTGAGGAGAATGTACAAAGAAACTGAACATTATCTTAGACCAAGGAACATAAAAAAATGAAAATTTTATCAGGATTGTGAAATGACTTACCACTGGTGAATTCCTAAAGCCTTTAATAGACTGAAATATTCCACCACCTATGGCACCCATAGTAAAGGCACCACCACAGTCATCGACGATCCTCCATGGGCTAATGAGAAAGAAATGACATTACGTACTTGTTACATCAGTGGTATCTGCTCAAGCAAAACCAAATGTGCACAAATACTAAAGTGGAAAGCCTCCACAAAACATCCAATGAATTACACAGACCAATCCCACTCCCCGTGACAGCATGGGTTTCCTCAGGTGGTTCAGTTTTCTCCCATAGTCCAGTGACACACCAGTTGATAGGTTACACACACAAAATGCTGGTTGAACGCAGCAGGTCAGGTAGCATCTATAGGGAGAAGCGTTGTCGACGTTTCGGGCCGAGACCCTTCGTCAGGACTTGTTGATAGTTGATAGGTTAATTGGTCATTGCAAATTATCCTGTGATTTGGCTAGGATTAAATCGTAAGTTGCTGGATGACACAGTTTGAAGGGCCAGAAAGGCCTATTCTGTGCTGTATCTCAAATAAATAAACGTTATGATAATTCCAACCCCTTCCATATTTAATTTTGAGATACTCCACTGTAACAGGTTCTGTCAGCCCACATTAGCCCATGCTGTCCAATTGCACCCATGTGACCAACTTACTGACCCATATGTCGTTGGAGTGTGGAAGAAAATCCGAGCACCCAGAGGAAACACATCTAGCTACAGGAAGAATGTACAAACTCCTAACAAACAGAATTGGGATACAGGGGGCAGGTTGCCCTGTTTAAGTTTTCTCTAATCCAGAAGTATTAAGTGTAAGCCACCAAAACTTTTGTATGTACTCCACCAATCACTAAGTCAATGGCCGATCTTTTCCTCCTGCTATTTCAGGCAATGTTATATGCCTCTCCTATAATTGATCTTTAAAAACTGCTGTCAACCAGAGATAGCCAACTACTCCTACACTGCTTTATGCTTTAAAATAACCTTTTCCCCCTTTTGCAAATATTTTTTTCTTAAATGTTGGTCAATGCCTGTCCACTGCCAGGCTTTCAAAAGTTATTTCCAAATTGACCACAGCCAATTCACCCTTTGTACCTTCACAATTTTAATTTTACCAGAAAGATTTTAAACTACTTAAATTTAATTCCCTTTCAAAGTGAAATTGTATCATATTTTGGCCAGTCTTCCTTCAAGGACCATTTAGCAAGGTTATTTATTTTCTCACTGCCCAACACTGAATGAAAGATAGCAAAAACAAAGTGCAGGAGGAATACAGAAACAGAGAAATCGACAGCACATTACAGGCCCTTCGGCCCACAATGTTGTGTCGACCATGTAACCTACACTGAGGGTCAGGCAGCATCTGTAAAGAGAAATTATTAACTGCCTCTAGACAGCATCCAGTCTCTAAACAAATTTTTCCTGAACTGAGTTCTCCACAAATAGCTTCGTCTCAGACTTCAAGCCAGGTACAGTTATTGATTACAACCGATGCTTCGATAACAAACTCTGCCGTCTTCTTCAGGGATAATCATTAGGTATTATCTACTCTGTTCCCTCCCACTCCCTCCTCAGCTTTGGGGAACCCTCACCAGGTGAGGGCACCTGACCTTCAACTGGCCACACCACACCCAGAGGTAAGGGTCCATCTGTGACCTTCAACTGGCCACACCAAACCCAGAGGTAAGGGTCCAGCTGTGACCTTCAACTGGCCACACCAGACCCAGAGGTAAGGGTCGATCTGTGACCTTCAACTGGCCACACCACACCCAGAGGTAAGGGTCCAGCTGTGACCTTCAACTGGCCACACCACACCCAGAGGTAAGGGTCCATCTGTGACCTTCAACTGGCCACACCACACCCAGAGGTAAAGGTCCAGCTGTGACCTTCAACTGGCCACACCAGACCCAGAGGTAAGGGTCCAGCTGTGACCTTCAACTGGCCACACCCAACCCAGAGGTAAGGGTCGATCTGTGACCTTCAACTGGCCACACCACACCCAGAGGTAAGGGTCCAGCTGTGACCTTCAACTGGCCACATCTCACCCAGAGGTAAGGGTCGATCTGTGACCTTGAACTGGCCACACCCAACCCAGAGGTAAGGGTTGATCTGTGACCTTCAACTGGCCACACCACACCCAGAGGTAAGGGTCCAGCTGTGACCTTCAAATGGCCACACCACACCCAGAGGTAAGGGTCCAGCTGTGACCTTCAACTGGCCACACCAAACCCAGAGGTAAGGGTCCAGCTGTGACCTTCAACTGGCCACACCACACCCAGAGGTAAGGGTCCAGCTGTGACCTTCAAATGGCCACACCACACCCAGAGGTAAGGGTCCAGCTGTGACCTTCAACTGGCCACACCACACCCAGAGGTAAGGGTCCAGCTGTGACCTTCAACTGGCCACACCACACCCAGAGGCTGTCTTCACCTTTTACCAGCGTCCCCACAGCTCGTGGCTGCTCTCCGGCAAGGCCCGGCCGGTCACTCAGTCGCTGCTCCCACCCTTCCAGCCATCCTCTTTCCCCTGCGAAGGTCACAGATACGCGCACCACGACCGGCGCCTGAGAGAGACGCGGGCCTGGGCTCGGACGTGATTTCATGGCCCACGAACTGCCGACCCCCCGCCGTTTACGGTCACCCGGCTCCCGGCTCCCGGCTCCCGGCTCACCAGGGCTCGCGTGCGTACTCCTCCATCTTCCTCCGGGTGACGTGCCGCTCCTCTGCGAGTGCGCATGCGTCACGCCGGCCTGCCAGGGCGCATGTGCTCAAGTTGTAGCACTCAGACTTGACAAGTTTGCCAATGGGGGTTGCAGGTAGGGTTTCTGCCCCGATTCCGGGCAACCTGAAGCATCTCGAAGGCAGAGAGAACTGTAAGCACTGTTAGTTGCGGCTCATTCCATGGCAATCTAGTTTTTGAGTTGGAGGCCTCTATGTATGAATTTCTAGAAGCAGGTTAACGTTGCTAAGAATGCTGCCTGTTATCAGCCCGCAATGCATTTACTGTGTAACTATAACACTTTAAATTTAGCGACACTGCGCGGAGTAGATCCTTTGAGCTATGTCGCCCCAGCAACCCACAACCCCCATGTGATAACAAAGAACAATTTCAACGTTCACAGTAAATTTATTATCCAAGTACATATAGTGTTGTGCATTTAATATTTCAGTAGTCTTTGAGTAATATTGTAAAATATTGTTTGATTAAGCATTTGGTTTACATAATTCATTACGAGTAAAATATATGAATGGCATATGCCATTACACCATCACGTCAGACGGGAGCCTCTCACTAAAGTAAAACAAAGTATACACGTTTTCCCGGGCTCCCATTTTTTTCCCCATTGGTGTCTGGGATTTACAAAACGTTAACAGTGGCGATGCGGTTGTTTTAAAATGAACCCTACCTGTTGAAACGCAGCACGTTTTATTCTTTGAAAGGGGAGAAAGATGTTTGAGGTAAACAAAAAGCGCAGCGTATTTTTCTTTGCAAGAGGAGGGATACGTTCGAGTTTTTACAAACCACAGCATACATTTCTTCTAAAGGGCAGAGAGAGATGATAAAGTAAAAAAAAGTAGAAAACGGATGAAATTCATGGGTTCCTAAACAGTGGGTACTGGGTGATAATCATAAAAAAGCAGAAATGGCTGGCGACATTGGAAAGGTAGATGTATTCTACTGCACGACAGAGAAATGCATGATGTATACTGAAAGCATAGAGCAGTATTTTGAAGCAAATGAAATAGCCAATGAGAAGCGAGAGAGTGTTATTGAGTGCAATAGGTGGAAAGGCATACAGTTCACTTAGAAGATTAAGTGCTCCAACCAATCCCATTGAAATGAGCTTTGCTGATAGGTGAACATAATGCAGGAAATTTAGAATCAAAATCGTTGTTGATTGCAGAATGCTTTAGGTTTCATGAGCAGAATCGAAAGGAAGGTAAGTCCAACTGAAGAAACCCGCCAGAATTTGTCAGTTTAGTAATAGGCTTGATGATGCACTGAGAGATTATTTGGTTTGTGGAACCTTACAAGAAAACATTCAAAAATAGTCCTAACTGAAGCACAACTCACATTTAAAAGAACAGTTGAAATCGCTGTATCAATAGACAATACGTGCAGAAGTAGACCATTCGGCCCTTCGAGCTTGCACCGCCATTTTGAGATCATGGCTGATCAACTACTATCAATACCCAGTCCCTGCCTTGTCCCCATATCCCTTGATTCCCCTATCCATAAGATACCTATCTAGCTCCTTCTTGAAAGCATCCAGAGAATTGGCCTCCACTACCTTCCGAGGCAGTGCATTCCAGACCCCCACAGCTCTCTGGGAGAAGAAGTTTTTCCTTAACTCTGTCCTAAATGACCTACCCCTTATTCTCAAACCATGCCCTCTGGTACTGGACTCTCCCAGCATCTGGAACATATTTCCTGCCTCTATCTTGTCCAATTCCTTAATAATCTTATATGTTTCAATCAGATCCCCTCTCAATCTCCTTAATTCCAGCGTGTACAAGCCCAGTCTCTCTAACCTCTCTGCGAAAGACAGTCCAGACATCCCAGGAATTAACCTTGTGAATCTATGCTGCACTTCCTCTACAGCCAGGATGTCCTTCCTTAACCCTGGAGACCAAAACTGTACACAATACTCCAGGTGTGGTCTCACCAGGGCTCTGTACAAATGCAAGAGGATTTCCTTGCTCTTGTACTCAATTCCCCTTGTAATAAAGGCCAACATTCCATTAGCCTTCTTCACTGCCTGCTGCACTTGCTCATTCACCTTCAGTGACTGATGAACAAGGACTCCTGGATCTCTTTGTATTTCTCCCTTACCTAACTTTACACCGTTCAGATAATAATCTGCCTTCCTGTTCTTACTCCCAAAGTGGATAACCTCACACTTATTCACATTAAACGCCATCTGCCAAGTATCTGCCCACTCACCCAGCCTATCCAAGTCACCCTGAATTCTCCTAACATCCTCATCACATGTCACACTGCCACCCAGCTTAGTATCATCAGCAAATTTGCTGATGTTATTTTCAATGCCTTCATCCAAATCGTTGATGTAAATTGTAAACAGCTGTGGTCCCAATACCGAGCCCTATGGCACCCCACTAGTCACCACCTGCCATTCTGAGAAACACCCATTCACCGCTACCCTTTGCTTTCTATCTGCCAACCAGTTTTCTATCCATGTCAATGTCTTCCCCCCGATGCCCTGAGCTTTGATTTTACCTACCAATCTCCTATGTGGGACCTTATCAAATGCCTTCTGAAAATCGAGGTACACTACATCAACTGGATCTCCCCCGTCTAACTTCCTGGTTACATCCTCGAAAAACTCCAACAGATTAGTCAAGCATGATTTACCCTTGGTAAATCCATGCTGGCTCAGCCCAATCCTATCACTGCTATCTAGATATGCCACTATTTCATCCTTAATAATGGACTCTAGCATCTTCCCCACCACCAATGTCAGGCTGACAGGTCAATAGTTCTCTGTTTTCTCCCTCCCTCCTTTCTTAAAAAGTGGGATAACATTAGCCATTCTCCAATCCTCAGGAACTGATCCTGAATCTAAGGAACATTGGAAAATGATTACCAATGCATCCGCAATTTCCAGGGCCACCTCCTTTAGTACCCTAGGGTGCAGACCATCTGGACCTGGGGATTTGTCAGCCTTCAGTCCCATCAGTCTTCTCATCACCGTTTCCTTCCGAATGTCAATCTGTTTCATTTCCTCTGTTACCCTATGTCCTTGGCCCTACATGTATCAATGGAACCAGGCAGAGACACAACTGAGTTACAGTCAGAAATGAAAGTGAAAGTGAACAAAATTTCAACATATAAAGGAAAACCTGTTTGGATGAACAAATTGTGTTACCATCGTAGCAGGGACTCACATACACCAGACCAATACAGGCAAAAACTTGCCTGTAAGCAAAACTTGCAGAAAATACAACAAAGTAGGATACATACAAAGAGCACGTTGGGCAGACAAAAGTAAATGGGCTGCACCAGGAAGAGCAAAAGACAAAATGTCGAGCTGCAGTTTTAAAAAGAGGACTAATCTGCAAGCTGTTGATGAAAAACTGATAATGAGAATGACACAGAACTACGTAGCCTTGAGATTTGCAGTGTGAAAACTAACAATAGAAAAGCAATATGGCTTACACCGGAAGTGAATGGCAAATTAATCAAAATGGAATTGGACATTGGCTCAGCTTTTTAAGTCATTTCACAAAATGAGTTGAAATGCATTTCAATGATACTGAACTGAAGCCTGCAGATATCCAGCAAAGGACTTATACTGGAGAAAAGATAACCCATGTGGTAATGTTAACAACCAACAAGCCACATTGTATATGCATGTGGTAAAAACAGGAGGGCCAGCATTGTGGGGCCATAATTGGCGGAGACAACTACAACTTGATTGGAGACCCATCTACAATTTGAATGCCACATCCCCTGTAATAGGGTTAAGTGAAAACAAATTCTGAAAAGTTCTGGATAATGCCACAGCAGTGCTCAAAGATGGCATCAGAAAATTCAAACATATCAAGGATAAAATAGTGTTAAATGAAAATGCCACACCCAAGTTTTGGAAAGTCCATCCAGTTCCTTATACCACCCGTGATAAAGTAGCCAGTGAGCTAGATCACATGGAGGCTGAAGGAATCCTTTCCAAGCGTGAATGGGGCCCATGGGGAATGCCCGTTGTTCCAGAAGCCAGGAAGAATGGCTCTGTCAAGTTTTGTGTTGATCTTAAGGTCACCATCAACCCAGTACTGAAAACAGATCATTACTCTCTGCCCAGAATAGGGGACATCTTTGCGGAACTTTCTAGAGGGAGACACATCAGCAAATTGGACTTAGCTGAGGTTAAGCTACAGATGGAGATAGAAGAAGAACCCAAAGTGCTTCTCAGTATAAACACTCACAGAGGGCTTTATCACCATAACAGGCTTATCTCTGGAGTAACACAGCACCTGCACTCCACAGAAAGTTAGGGACAGGTGCTGCAAGGCTGCCCAGGCACTCAGTGTTATTTGAATGACCTTATTGCTAACAGCGAGTATGACAAGGAACACCTCCGAAGTCTCAATACAGTATTAAAAAGATTAGAAGAATAAGGGGTCAGAACACAACGCGATAAATGTGAATTCGTTAAACCAAGCAGCACATACTGTGGTTACACCATTGACATAGAGGGATTACACAAGTGTGCTGAGAAAATTCAAGCAGTGGTGGATGCCCCCAAGGCCAAAGGAGGTGTCACAGTTGTGGTCCTTTTTAGGATTTGTTAATTACCATAACGGGTTCCTGCCGAATATGGCTACCATGCTCCACCTCTTGACTCCATTACTACTCATCAGGAAGAAATGACAACGGACAAAACAGTACGAGGTGGCTTTCCAAAGTGCAAAGGAAATGGTGACATCGGACACTGTACTCACACTGGATTATGATCCACATCGTCCAGTGAAGCTCGTCTGTGAAGCCTTGCCTTATGTTATAGGTAGTTATTCACGTTATGAGTGAAGGAAGTGAACGCCCCATAGCCTATGCATCACGTTCCCTTACCACTACAGAGTAACATTACACACAGATTGACAGAGAGGCCTTGAGTCTGGTTTGGGGTGTAAAACATTTCAACCGGTACCTCTACAAGAGAGAGATTACCCTCATTACTAATCAAACACTAGTGTCCATTTTCAATCCGCAGAAGGGCGTTCCAATAACAGTAGCAGCACAAATGCAGAGATTTTATGTTATTTTATTGGGATACAGTGTAGAATAGGCCCTTATGTCCCTTCACGCTGTGCCGCCCAACAACCTGATTTAACCCAAGCCTAATCACAGGACAACTTACAATGCCAGATTACCCTAGCAACAGGTACATTTTTGGTTTGTGGGAGGAAACTAGAGCACCCAGAGGAAACCCAAATGGTCTCGGGGAGAACTTACAAACTCCTTACAGACAGCAGCGGGAATTGAACTCAGCTGGCGGGTACTGTAAAGCATTGTGCTAGCCACCATGCTACTGTGCTGCCCTGTTCCTTGGAGGATGCAATTACAAGATCAAATTCAAGAGGACAATTAATCGTGTAACTGCTGATTCCAATATACTCCTGGAAAAGGAGGTACCTGAAAAATTTACAAAAGAGCACACTCCTCGTGACATATTCTCCCTAACGTAACTCAAAAATCTATTATGGCAGAGATCATGCAAAAAGAAAGCAGACAAGACTCCACTCTGTCTCAAGTCTACATGGCGATACAAAATGGCTGGAATGTGCAGCGGAAACTCCAGTTCCCCCTTTTTTTACCAGCACGGGAATGGACTTGCCCTTGACGTGGGTTGCCTTATGTGGGGATTGAGAGTTGTACCATCCAAGTTGAGAGCTAAAGTGTTGGAGGAGCTACATCGAGGCGTGGTCAAAATGAAAGTGTTAGCTCAAATGCAAGTGAAAAGCAAAGCTCTGGAGAAGCCGCTGCAGGGTCTCAACAGTTCCTTTCCCCCTACGGATTGTTGCTCAATGCCCTGAGCACTGTCAGTGATCCCTCCCATCCGTTCAACAATCCCTACCATCAGGCAAGGGGTACTGTAGCGTTAAGACAAGAACTGTTAGGATAGTAAACAGCCTTTTCCCTCCAGGCTATAGCTTCCTACTCAGGCCTCAGGAGCCACAGGAACTCGAATTTGAACATGAAGTTGACTTCCTCCAGCAGTTTATTTTTGCTCCAGATTCCAACTGCTGCAGTTTTTTTTTGAGCCAGTAACATGCACGTAAATTTGCACACAGTTCTTTTACATTGCTTGCTCCAATCACTCGCATAATGTTCAGCACAAACACCTCGGAAAATGAAAAGTCCATTACCCTTGAGCAAAAATGAGGCGATGTTCAGGCATGGGCTAGAGTCACATGGCACAGACCCATACTGATCAAATGCTTATCTATACTAATCCAATTTATCAGCATCAGGTCTATATCCTTCCATACACTTGCAATTCAAGTGCTCATATTAAGTGTTGTTGGACTATCTGTCTCCATTATCCACTCAGGTGACACATTCTAGATTCCTACCATACTGTGGTGAACTACATATACCTATCTGGACACGCCCCCTGATGACTGCTCCTGTGGCTCCTCCCACAGACCCTGGTATAAAGGTGATGGAGGTCTGAGCCCGGCCTCTCAGTCTCCAGGATGTAGTATAGTGGTCACTCACTGCTCGTTCCTTCTTCCTGTCAATAAAAGCCGATATCTCGCCTTTACGTCTCAGAGTGAGTTATTGATGGTGCATCACATACTATGGATTAAAATTTCCTCTGAATGGGAAGACAATCAGAGCTTGCAGCAGGATCTCCACCAGCTGGAAAAGTGGCAGATAGAATTTAATGCAGACGAGTGTGAGGTTTTGCACTTCAGTAGGACCAGCCAGGGTAGGTCTTAACACAGTGTACTGTAGGGCAGTAAAGAGTGCGGTAGAACAAAGGCAAGTGGGAATAGAGGTCTATATTTCATGGAAAGTGGCATCACAGGTAGATAGGATCATAAAGAAAGCTTTTGGCACATTAGCCTTTATTAATCAAAGTACTGAGTACAGGAGATGGGATGTTGTGTTGAAGTTGTATAAAACGATGGTGAGGCGTTATTTTGGAGTATTGTGTGCAGTTTTGGTCACCTACCTACAGGAAAGACATAAATAAAGCTGAGAGAGTACAAAGAAAATTTACAAGGATGTTGCCAGGACTGGCGGACCTGGGTTATAAGGAAATATTGAATAGGTTAGGACTTTATTTCTGGGAACATAGAAGATTGAGGTGATATTTGATAGAGGTCTAGAAAATTATGAGGGTTAGCGATAGGGTAAATGCAAGCAAGCTTTTTCCACTGAGGTTGGGTGCAACTACAGCCAGAGGTCATGGGTTAAGGGTGAAAGGTGAAAAGTCTAAGGGGAACATGAGAGGAAACCTCTTCACTCAGAGGCTTGTGTGAGTGTGGAATGAGCTGCCAGTGCAAGTGGTGCATTCAAGCTCCACCCCTCCCGCACAACTGCGGAGGAGCTGGTGTCACTAGTGTAGAGGCGGCCGCATCGGGAACAGTGGACGCGATAGGCGACCCCGGAAGATTCACAGGTGAAGTGTCGCCTCACCTGGAAGGATGTTTGGACAACGGAGAGAGTTCAGCCGTCAGGCCCTTTCACTGTGACACCCCGAACTCCACATCAAACGTTGATGTGGAACGTTGTTGGAAACGTTGATTCCAACGTTTGGTAGACTTTTGGATAGGTGCATAATATCAGGGGTATGGAGGGCTCTGGTCCTAGTGCCGGTCGATTGTATTGGGCAGTTTAAATGGTTTCAGCATGGACTAGATGGGCCGATGGGCTTGTTTCTGTGCTGTACTTTTCTATCACTATCTCTTCTACACTTTTTCAGCCCTTGTCATGGCTACTCGAAATGACTTGGAGACACAGACAATTCTTCAAGAAACTTAAACCTTTATTTGCAAACAAAGGCTGAGGCAATCAATGAACTTGCCACCAAAAGCCCACCGAGCTCCGGTGTACAGCATTCTTTATAGTAATTTCTTATCTCAGTTACATTTCAGTTTTATTAGCATACCCAATCAATTTTTAGTTGCATATCATCTATATAGGAATTAATTAATTGCTCTTGCCTAGCCCGCGGTACGTCACCATTGTTTTTCACCCGTTCGCATTGGGGCCTTATTCGTGGCCAAGATTATGTTTTTCAGAAAACCTCCCTCACAGTACATTCCTGCTCGCAGCATCCTGTCCGCCACCGTTATCTCGTACTAAACAAAGGCTGAGTGTAATACATGGGATACATCGCAGCTAATAGTGTTGCAAAACAAACAGGTGTACTGTAAGTGCCATAATATGCAGCTAAGAGAGTACAAAGTATCTAGTGAAAACAACACATAACAAAATGTGCCTAGTAAAATAATACATATTAATATTCGGTACCTAGAAGTGATTACATAGTATAGTAAATAGCTAATACATAGTGATTATAGTTCAGGTATATATAATGATTATATCAGGTATATTTCTCAATATAATCCCCCCTTTGAGACCCACAGGGTCTCACACAGAAAGAGAACACTCAGAGGCCGTGCACCAAAGCCAAAATAAAGTCCAGCATTTTAATCCCAAATTTGGGTCAACTACAATTTCCATACTCGGAGCTCAAAATGATCTCTCTCTGTTATACTAGGCTGTTGAGCCAAAAACCTGTCCCTCCGTAGCTGAGACAGGAAAAAAGACTCAGACACCCTTACAGACTCGTGTCCACATCATTAACACCTTCCAGTCCGCTTGATGCATCGTGTAGACTGTAACAGTACATCATCGGCTTTTCTCCTTGTCTAGGGTCAGATTCAACAATTTCCAGGAGCATCGGGAATTGTTTTGCTGTCGTACGCATTATCAAAGTCTTGAGACATGGAAAAAAACCAGCACAGAATAAATGCACAACTTATCAGCACAATGCCTGCAGTCATTGCCAATTTAATCAGCCACACACCCCATCCCCCTAGTTTGCTTTCTAACCAGTCAAACCACTGATGCCCAAATCCTGCATTCTGTTTGACCTCCTTCCGCAGATCCTTTAATTTATTCATTGCTCTGGTGAAAGACCCCTCTGGGCTAGTATTGTTCGGTATGAAAGTGCAGCATTGATCTCCAAACATCACACACACACCCCCTTTTTCTGCCAAAAGCCAATCCAGTACCTGTCTGTTTTGCCACGCCATCCTGCTAGTTGCATCCAGCTGTTGCCCTAAGGCCTCCAGCGCATCGTCAGTATAGTTGATGAACCTCTGTTGATTGTAGTATATATAGTTTATCCATTCAACATTTTTGCTTACCCCTATCACAGGTATGATAGCTTCCCAGTGAGCATCTCATGCGGTGTCAGGCATGTCACTCGATTAGTTTGCATGCGGTAACTCATCAATGCTAACGGTAAAACATCAACCCAATTAAGTTTAGTGTCTGCACAAATTTTGTTTAGTTTGGCCTTCAGAGTGCCATTGATTCTTTCCACCATGCCCTGTGACTGTGGGTGGTACACACATCCAAACCTTTGTTTTATTCTCAGTACTTGTAATACCAATTTGACCACCTTTTGGATGAAGGCCGAACCGTTGTCCGAGCTAATCTCCGAAGGTATTCCAAACCTTGGGATCACTTCATTTGTCAGGAACCTTACCACTGTTCCTGCCCCTTGATCCTTTGAGGGTATTGCCTCTACCCATCTGCTGAACCTGTCAATTACCACCAGAATGTATCTTTTCCCTCTTACCGTCTTTATCATATCTACGTAGTCGATCACCAGATGTCGAAATGGTCCTTCAGGCACGGGTATGTGACCTATTGGGGTTGCAATCCCCCTTTGAACATTATTCTGTGCACAAACCTCACACTGTGCTAAAATATAGTCTACCGAAGCCTGTAAATAAGGCGGCCAGAAACCATCCTTTTTTATTTTCCTTATTACTTCCCCCCTTGCACAATGGTCCACTCCATGTGCTTCTGAAATTAGGATAATCAACAAAGGAGTAGGAGCTACCCACAAACCATCCTCTGTGCTCCACAGGCCTTCTAAGTTCTGCTTGGCCCCCAGGCGCCTCCACATTGTCTGTTCTGCCAACGTTGCCCTACCTTGCATTTCAACCAGGTCCTCTATCATGGGTTCCGGCTCTAGGATTACCTGGGGTGCAATAATAACTGATGTACACCCAGACGCTTTCCTGGCTGCTTTGCTTTTCCTGTGCCTGTCTCTTGTGTTAGAACCGCTGTGACATAACCCTCCTATCGGTTGGATACATACAAATGAAAAACCTTCTCGTAGTCAGGCAAAGCTGGTGCTGACTGCAATTCCTGCTTAATAGTATTGAAAGCTATCTCCGCCTCTCCATTCCACTGTAAGCCATTCTTCAAATTTGTATGTCCTGCTTCTTTCATTATCTTTCTCAGTGGTGCTACAATCTCAGCATATTCTCCAATCCAGTCTGAGCTATATCCTGTCATTCCCAGAAACGTCATCATCTGCCCTACCGTTTGGGGCTTTGGAGCCTTCGTTATCGCCTCAATCTGACTCAGCGCTACTGCCTTTACGCCTTTAGATACCATCCTTCCTAAATATTCCACCTGCTGCTTACAAAATTACAGCTTTTTCTTAGATACTTTATGTCCTCCATACGCCAGTTTCTCTAAAAGTATCACAGTATCCCGTTCACACTGCTCTTCACTTTCAGAGCAAATCAACAAATCATCCACATACTGTATCAGTGTACTTTCCAACGAAATGCCATCCAAATCTTCCTTCAATACTTTATTAAAAACATGTGGTGAATGCTTAAATCCTTGTGGCATTCTAGTGTAGGTGTACTGGTTGCCTCTGTATGTAAATGCAAACAAATACTGACACTGTTCGGCTAGGGGAATGCTGAAGAAAGCCGAACACAAATCAATTACTGAAAAGTAGCTTGCTTCTGGCGGGATATTAGTCAGCAGTGTGTGTGGATTCGGGACCACTGCTGCCAAATCCTCCACTACCTCATTCACTGCTCGTAAGTCATGCACCAGTCTCCATTTAGACCTGTCTGCTTTTGGGACAGGCAACAGCGGAGTATTGCAGGGGCTGTTTACTCTCTTAAGCACTCCTGCCGCTAACAGTCCCTGTATTGTCGGCGCTATACCTTCCTCTGCTTCCGGTCTTAAGGGATATTGTGGTCTCCTAGGTGGAACTGCTCCTTTCTTTAACCTTACCTCCACCGGACTGGCTGTTTCTATTTTCCCCACGTCCGTGTCATGTTGCGACCACAGAATAGATGGCAACTTGTCCAATATTTTATTTTTCTGCCAACCCCTTGCCTGCCCCAACAACGGCATGTGTGGCTGAGGAGTTACTTCAACTTCCTTCATAGTTCCTGTCACATCTATGTTTACCCCTATCTTAATGTAGTTGTTGTCTCCGGATATCAATACCTCAGGTATAACCTTTCTCCAAACCGTTACGGTGCTTACCTGCTTTACCAGGGGTCCTAAGTCTTTAGACTGGTATCCCTCATTTACCAGCAAGGTTATGTGGGGTACAGCTTCCAGTATCCTGTACCATTCTTTCAAGAAGGTATTCCACCTGACTTGCAGGGCTGCCCCCTGCTTCCCAATTACAATGGCTTCCCCTTTTAGGTGTTGTCGAATATCTGTCCTCATGTTCCATCTCCTCTCTACCTCCTTATTCTGAGTCTCATCGAAAATTACAGTACAATGTAACTCAGATTTGGGCGCTACAGCCTCAGGTAATATGGCCTGCACGCCCTGTTTCCACTTTTCCCAGGTATCCCAGATCTGGTCTGCTATGTCCCCTATCCAAAAAACATTGGCTCTCTTATCTTCTCGCACTATCAATTGAACCCCTGCTCTTTCCACACTTAACCCATTTCTGGTGCATTCTAATTTTAATTTCAGTTTCAATAAGGCATCTCTGCCTAACAAATTAATCGGAGTTCCTTTAGATACTAGTACTGGTAAGACATTTCCTTTATTTCCCATTTTCAAATGCACTGGAGCCGTGCACTGTGTCAACTGTGTTTTCCCCGAGAACCCTACCGTCTTTATAAACTTTCCTGACATGGGAAGGTGAAGGGCATACTGTGGCTGTACGCAAGTGTACGTGGCTCCAGTATCTATCATCATTGGTGTCAGTTGCCCTTCTAACATAACCTGAACCATAGGTTCCTCCTCTGCCTCCCTCGTTATCATTGGGTAATGTCCCTTCCCACTCGAGTTCTCGGGGCACCCCCAATACCTTGCATAGGGGTTTACAGGTCCGCTCGGACCCCCAGTAGCCGGCATGTGGCCAAACTGTGGCTCCCTTGCCATCGGCTCCTGCTGATACAAGACAGGCCCTGGTTTAAATGGGCAGTCTCTCTTCATGTGTCCAGGCTGGCTGCATCCCCAACATAATCTTTCTGCCTCTTTCCCCCTGTCTCCTCTCTAATCCTCTTTGCCCATAACTCCTCTGCCCCCCTCCTTGGGAGTTCCAGTCCTGTCTGGGCTGTTGCTTAACTCTACTCTGTCCCCAATAGGGCATCTGTGGAAATGTTCCGCCGGAGACATTCATTATTGGCATGGGGTTTTCTGGCCCTTGACTGACAGAATGACCGGTTCCCCCATCTAATGGTGTAATGGCTGCACTCACACTAGTGATGGCTGGCAGCATCTTTTTGCTTTTTTCTTTGTCCTTTTTCAGTTCTTCGAGCTGCATTTGCAATAGCTTTCGCTGCACCTCTTCTTGCTGCTCAGCCAGCTTTCGTTTGTCTCTCTGATATTTCTCCACTGCGTGGACTACGTGATCACTGAATGCTTGTGGGGTCAGTGATGACAGCCCAACCACCTCCTCCAATTTAGACTTGACCTGCGGAGGCATTGCATCCAAAATGCTCTGTCGGAACAGTGAGTTCAGAAACAAGTTATTTTCCACCTCTTGCTCAGTCTCCAGTCTCCATTTTTTCAACTGGTTTTCTACATAGGCTGCTGGGTTTTCAGTGTCTCCCAGTAGTTCCCCCTTTAAGGCTTTGGGGTCTACTCTGGGTGGATAAAGCTTCCTGAGGGCCTGCCATACCCTCTGTCTCACTGGATCAAAATTGGCCCCATCAGTCTGTGGACTGTCCACATTCTGTAAGCCAGCCATCTCCATCAGTTCTTTCAACTTGGAAGTTCCCATCAGTCTTATCAGCAGTGCCTTCAAATCTCCCATAGCCAACAATCGTCCCGTTGTTTCCTCCTCAAAGGCTCTAATCCACTTTCCTGCCCCCTCGTGCAGACTAGGCAGAGTATTTTTCAGCCCTTCCAGGTCCTGGGATCCCCAAGGGATATACTGTACTTGTCCTGATCCCTTTACCAGCAGTGGCAGCATCTCCTTCTCCTCGTTCCATGTAATCAAGCTTCCTTCCTCACTTGGTTCTTTATCTATTGCTGGCCCTAGTACTACTGGCTGCCACTCATACCTTCCTGGGGTATACCTTCTTCCTTGCTCCTTCTCCACTCTAGTCCCCTCTTCCATCTCCAATATCTGCTTCTCCGTCCTCTCTCGTATTTCCTCCAAACTCTCGTCTCCTACCTTCCTCCAACTTCCTCTCAACTCACTCCATTCCTGCTGTCTAGATGATTCCTGTTCTCTTCTAGTCTGTCTGTCTCTACAGTATAACCGATACTCCTCATAATCCCTCTTCTCTCTCAGCTGCTGTAGCCTTTCCACTTCTCTTTCCATCTCCCTTCTTTCCTGTTCTATCTTTATCTTTTCTCCCTCTATCTCGTTCTATATCGCCGCTTTTTTCCTTCTCGTATTGTTTTTTTCCTCCTCATTATCCCAAACTTGGACTTCTCCCTGCATGTTTACTGTTCCCGTCAGCAGGGAGCACTGCTTAGGGGTTCCTTCCTCATTATCGGGAGGGGGTTTTTCTGTTTCTTTCGCATCCGGGTACGGAGCTGAAGCCAGCTTCTCACCGTACCCTCCTCTCTCTTTAACAGGCTGTTTTTCCAGCACCTTAGTGTCTTCCTCGTTTGTAATTAATATTCTACCTGTCCTCCTCAGCCTTTCTCCCTCCGTTCTGAAGAGTTTTAGCACTTCCATTTCTCGTTCTCTTTTTTGCCCTCTTTTCTTAGATTTATCTTTTGGTTTGTAATTTTTTAATTAGAGCCTCCATTTCTTTGCACAAACTTACATCAAACGTTCCTTCTCTTGGCCACTTTGTGACCAGGTTTTTGGTTCTTTTTCCCCATTTTTCTGAAGTTTTTGTGATCTCATATTTAATTAACGGGAATTTTTTGCTCAGAATCTCTACTGCCGTTCCTTCACCTGTCATGTTATTCTCTCTTTTTAAGGTATTTCAGAGATTCACAGTTTGATTACTGGATAATATTATTTACTCTAATTCTATGCCTAGTCTATTCTGTTCTGCCCGTGCAGACCTCTATTCAGAGCGGTACCCACAGAACTTGCTCTTTGCACCTCGTCTGTTCAGACCCTTATCTCTTAAGGCGGTATCCACGAGGATTTTCTACTCTAATTCTATTCTATTTTTCCTTACCCTGCCCATTCAGCCCTTCGCTCTGTGCGAAGCGGTATCCACAGGGATTTACTCTATTTTTCCTTACCCTGCCCGTTCAGCCCTTCGCTCTGTGCGAAGCAGTATCCACAGGGATTTACCAACACCACGTGGAATTTTTCTTAACTTAACTTCTTATTAACTTATTTGTACTTACCCTCACTGCAGTGTTCTTGATCAATCCTCTGAGCCTCCTCTGTTAACCCCCAATTCTGCCAGATTCTTTGGACCGGAGAGACCCTTCGGCAGTGGTTCCACACTTCTGAGACTCCAAGACCTCTCCAAAGCCAACAGAATTCTTAGTCCAAATTGTCGCAAAAAGCGCTTACCTTTTGTTTGGGTGCACCCTAAATTCTGTTAGCCTTGTGGGGGTCCCTAGAGGACTGGGAAGCGTCCCCAATCTGCCGTTTCCTTTCCGCGGGTCTCTTTCTGACCCTGCTCGCGGTCGCCAATTTTGTCGTGGTTACTTGAAATGACTTGGAGACACAGACAATTCTTCAAGAAAATTAAACCTTTATTTGCAAACAAAGGCTGAGGCAATCAATGAACTTGTCACTGAAAGCCCCCCGAGCTCCGGTGTACAGCATTCTTTATAGTAATTTCTTATCTCAGTTACATTTCGGTTTTATCAGCATACCCAATCAATTTTTAGTTGCATATCATCTATATAGGAATTAATTAATCGCTCTTGCCTAGCCCGCGGTACGTCACCATTGTTTTTCACCCGTTCGCATTGGGGCCTTATTCGTGGCCAAGATTATGTTTTTCAGACAACCTCCCTCACAGTACATTCCTGCTCGCAGCATCCTGTCCGCCACCGTTATCTCGTACTAAACAAAGGCTGAGTGTAATACATGGGATACATCGCAGCTAATAGTGTTGCAAAACAAGCAGGTGTACTGTAAGTGCCATAATATGCAGCTAAGAGAGTACAAAGTATCTAGTGAAAACAACACATAACAAAATGTGCCTAGTAAAATAATACATATTAATATTCGGTACCTAGAAGTGATTACATAGTATAGTAAATAGTTAATACATAGTGATTATAGTTCAGGTATATATAATGATTATATCAGGTATATTTCTCAATACCCTTACCCTAAATATATGTCCCCTAGTTTTAGACACTCCTACTACACGGAGAAGTGTGCTACTGCCTGCCAAATCCATGTTTCCCATAATTCTGTTTTCCTCTGTCAGGTCCCGAGTCAGCTTCCCCCACTCCAAGGAAAGCAAGCCCAGCCTGTCCAGTGCCCTCAAAACTAAAATGCTCAACCATGGGCAACTAAAAAAAAAATGCAGATGCTGTAAATCCAAAGCAAAAAAAAAAACTTGGAAATAAAGCTGCTGGGAGCACAAAGCAGGTCAAGCAAGGTCAACAGGAAGAGGAGTCAATGGCTCGAGACAAGAAGTCCTTCACCAGAAGTGGAAAGGGGAGAAGGCAAATGGTTTTTAAGTTACAGAGAGGGGAAGGGGAGAGAACACAGGGATAGGATGATGAAGCAACGCAACACTCTAAAATAATGGCAGCTAGAAAAGGAGATCGAGGCAAACTGCGAATGATAGCAAAGGTCCAGTCACAACTGTGGAAAAAAAAGGGTTAACCTGAAGTTGTTGGAACTCAGAATTATGTCCCAAGGGTTGTAATATGCATAGTAATAAAGTGAAGTGCTGTTCTTTGATCCTGCACTGACATCATTGGAGCAAACTAGGAGGAGAAATGCAGCATTAGGAATTTAGAATTTAGAATTTATTTAAATCTTACATCCATCCACCAACGTGAGGGAGTAGAAACTTTTGTGTTACGACTCTGTTGCAATGTACAGACATGTGAATTAAAAAATCTAGTGGCTTGTAGAAAGAAGCTGTCCTGTAGCCTGTTGGTCCTATCTTTCATGCTGTGGTACCATTTGTCAGACGGAAGCAGCTGAAACAGGTTATGGTTGGGGTGACTGGTGTCCCTGATCATCTTCCAGGCCTTCTTTCTGCACCTGCTGCTGTAAATGTCCTCAGTGGAGGGAAGTTCACATCCACAGATGCGCTGGGCTGTCCGTACCACTCTCGGCAGTGCCCAGCGATCAAGGTTGGTGCAATTCTGTACCAGGCGGTGATACAGCCAGTGAGGATGCTCTCAATGGTGTCCCTGTTGGATCTGAGACCGGAATCTCAGGCACACTTGCAAAGTTGTTACTCAATCAGTATTTAATTTTTCATGTGATCTGTCATGCTTTGTGTGACAGCTGCCAATAAAGTGACAGAACTTTAAAAGTCCAGAATCAGTACAATCAGGACGGGAGAAAATAAAACTAGATATAAAACTTGTGTTTAATGAGCATATGGCAAGTTCAATGCTAATACTTCAAACTTCCAGAAGAGGGTATCATTTCATAAGATTGGTTCCTTATGAATCTCATTGAATGTAATGTTTCAAACAAATTTCATAGTTTTTACATACCCTCGTACTTGGATCCACCTATCACCCACCAGCTCTTGCTCCACCCCTTCCTTCCACCTGCTTTATACTGGTTACCTCCCTTCTATTTTTCCAATCTGGATGAAGAGTCTCTACCCAAAATGCAGGTTGTCCATTTCCCTCCATAGATGCTGCCTGATCCGCTGAGTTCCTCCAGCATTTGATGTGTGGCTCCGGGTTTCCAGCATCTACAGTCTCTCTTCTGTCTCTAAACCAGTGGTTCCCAACGTGGGGCGTACGCCCCACAGGGGGGTAATTTGATTTTTAAGGGGGGCAATTCGAGAATGAGTTATTAACAGTGAATTTTTTCTAGTAAGTCTGTGTGAGTATGAGTGTGTGTGCGAGTTAATACATATGTGTATATACAGTATGCATACATAAAAATACTTGTGTGTATGTACATGTGTAATTGTGTATGTACTGTATATATAGTGTATCACCATCATTACAACCATCAAATGGCTTTCATAATTAAATTAATGAATTGACTGATGTAGGAAGGAACGAATGAACAAGTCCAAACGCGTAAGAAACTCGTACGAGGTCGCGCCAATGCTGCTTTTTGCAGTAGCTTTCGGTTCTTGGTGGTGTGAAGGTGTGTACATTGCGTCATCTCTTTTAAACGGTGTATCTGTCTTTGTATGCTGTAGAAACGAATCGGCATTGTTTTATTTATTATTATTATTATTATTATTATTTTAATATCACTTAATGTTCTTTTTTTTACAATTTCTTAGTAATTTCTTCCTCAGAACTTTAACAGTCCTTTGGTTCTTTTATTTTTCTCTTTCAAGAATGCCATGTTCTTTGGAAGCTTGTTTAAACCAAGTTAATGGTCTTTTAGGCTTCCTCCAGGTGAATAGGAGTTCACTTTTTGAATAATAAGAATTATATATCACCACAGGGGGCATCAGGATTTTAGAGGTGATTAGGTGGGGCATGGCCAAAAAAAGGTTGGGAACCACTGCTCTAAACTGTTGAAACATTGATTGTTTCCTTAGCTATGTAAATATGCAGTCGGCACACATTCCATCTTTCACACCTACCTTTCCAGCTATCTTGGTTTTAAGACCATAAGATAGAGCAGCATAAGTAGGCCATTTGGCCCATCAAGTCTGCTCCACCATTCAATCATGGGGTGGTCCAATTTTTCCAGTCACCTCCATTCCCCTGCCTTCTCCTTCTACCCTTTGATGCTCTGGATTTATAACATACTTGTCAGGGTGATCTAGGATAAGGGTATTTAAAAGGGTTGTCATGTGCTAATGACTTACATTGCTATATGGTCGTTACCATTCCCTCATATAAACATACAAAATTAAGAGCAAAATGGTCATTACTGGAACGATCTCTGGAAACGACTACCACAATGGCAAGGAATACTAAAGCAAAGAAAGCCATCGTTGGGGGTTCCTATCCAACCGAACTGCAGAGGTTGACAAAGTCAGGGTGCCACCTTCTGAAGATCAACAACAGATGGCACAAACGGACGGATGTCTCCTGTTGCCAAGCCTACTATTGATCCAATCTTCTTCTTTGAATTATTAATCTAGACTTGTGCAAGAACATAACTAAGACATAATTATGCACTAGCTAACAACATGTTTGTACAGCACGCAGGTCCTTGAAGCTGTTCATAAAGAAACTAAGTAATGTCCACCAGTCAGCCTGATAACATTCCTCTCTAACCCTTAACATAAAACTGTTACAACTTACTTTTGCCACAGTACTAAATGTTCTGCTCTTTTTGCTTCCCGTTGCCTCCCCTACAAAGAATAGAGGAAATTTTACTGTATAGTAAAACAGTAACTGAAGCACTAGAGGCCTGAAACACTTAATCTGGAGAAAAGTACAAGTACTACCTGAAGTCCTGATGACGGGTCTTGGCACAAAACGTTGACCGTTTACTCCCCTCCGTACATACTGGTTCACCTGTTGAGGTCTAGCATCAGCATCTTCAGTGGGTTGCTCAAGGTTTCTAACATCCACAAAACCTGTTCTGCTTTTCAAATGCGACCACGTTAGTCAGTTACGTTCAAGTCCAGTAGTTAAATATATTGTCAGTAACAGGAATACTGAAACTGCTGGACACTTTTGCAACGTCATCCACTTTGTCAAAATCCTGCAGGGAAGAAAATCTGCTGTCCTGCCCAAGCTTGGTTTACATTTCACTTCAGACATGGTTGTCCCTCAACTGCCCCTTCGTACAGAGGAAATTAGGAAAGGGCAGTAGATATCAGCCTAGTCAGTGATATTCACATGCAACCCTTGGGTTCTGTCGGCTGCATAAGTCTAGGGAAGACAATCTCTGGCCGTGCCAAACGGGTGAGATTGCAATGCGAGCCCATCCCAAAACCGCACCTCCCCCCCCACCCCCCGTTTGTGTGGATGCTGTGTGATTCATTATCCTGTTAGAAATCAGTACCACGAAATAACAGACAGTACACCGCATACAATTACCGGTAAATGATTTAGCTTTATAATTCTTAACTTGACTTCAGGGCTAGCGAAGAAAAAGCAAAAAAGAAAAGGGCCCATTTTAATGAAACAGTCTAGTGTGCACAAGTTGGAGCTCACCGTTTCCCTATCGCCAATCCTCCATCGGTTTTTTCGTCGACTCCCAGCCCCACTGCAAGTCCATCCTACGATCTCTCCTCTCCTGTGTCTTCTCTCTCACATTCCAAAGCACCCGTAATCTCTAACCATAACCCAAACACCGCTTCTACGGAAAGACCATTACATCAGCAGAGAAACCTTTCCCAGGGTGTTACACACACAACGTGAGGTGTTTTTTTTAACATGAAAAGGCTGCTTCTACAGTATATTCAGGATTGGTGTTGTTGTCATATCTACTTTGCTCACTGGACTATTTTTCTTGTGCACTTTACTCTGTTTTGTTGCCTCAGACATCTTCAGAACCCCTCCTCAATGTACATGCAAGCAGCACTGAAAAAGTGGAGTAAGTAGTAATACGGATTGTGTTATTTGACAATCTTCCCTGGGTTATTCATCAAACAGAAGAGACTCCTTGTGCAACTGATAAATAAATTATATACAGACCACAATTAATCTTTGGATTAGATATCAGACATAGACCTAGTGGTATGTTTTTTTTGGAGAATAAAATGTTCAGTATAATTGGCAGTACACTGAAGAAGCAAATATTTGCTCAGTGTGCAGACTGATTGGAGACCATTCCTGATGCATTAACCAGGCATCCATAGTGAGGGCTATTTTTGTGATTGGATGCCTGTGACCAGTAGTGTTCCACAGGGTTCAGTGCAGGGACTCTTGCTGTTTGTGATATAGGTGAATGATTTGGATCTGGACGAAGGTTACACGATCAGTAATTTCGAAGGCAACATCAAACTTGGTGGAGATTTTGGCAGTGTGGAGGATAGTCAGAGGCTTCAGGATGCTGAGGAGTTGGTAAAATGGGCTGAGAAATGACAGATGGACTGTTATCCTGATAGATGTGAAGCGATGTATTATTGGAGTTTTAATATGGCTAGGATACAAACCAGGAATAGTAAGCACCTGCGGGTATTGAGGAACAGGATGCCTTGGTGTGCAAGTTCAGAGTTCTTTGAATGTATCAGAATAGGAAGGCAATGTAACTAAGAAGACACATGGGCTGCTTGCTATCGTTAGTTGGGACACTGAATACAAGAACTAAGGTACTGCATTCTGATCTTGTCATCACAATATAAGAAAGATGTGATAGTGCTGGAGACATAACCAGGAATGATGTATTTCAGTTACAGGAGGCTAGTTCCGTCTGTTTTCTCTGGAGTGGAATATGTCAAGTAGGGACATGATTGAGATACATAAGATTATGAGGGGGTATAGATTGGGTAAACCGCAGGGAAATTTTCCCCTCATCAGAAGTGAAAATAAGAATTAGAGGACGTGGATGCATGGTAAGGGGTAAAAGATTTAGTGAGGATCTGAGAGGAACATTTCTTACCCAGAGAGCAGTGAGTATCTAGAACACACTGCCTGAAAGAGTGGTGGACATCATTTAAGAAGTGTCTAGAGAAATCAGTTCAATTATACGGACATAGAAGGTTTATGGGCGGGTGCTGGAAATAGTAATAATATGAATGGGTGCCAATTGGTTGGCATGAATGTAATGGGCTGAATGGCTTGCTTCCATGTTCTATGGCTCCAATAGTCGAACATCAGATATAAATCCCACTCTGACGTCCTATGTTGAATTTCTAAGTATGAGATTGATGTCAGTAAATAAGTAGTCCTGAAGCACAGTTGTAAAAACCTGATTTACTAGAAAACTGGCCACGTAGTTCTGCTTCCACTGCCATGTGATCCAAATCCCACATAACACAGTTTTCCTTACTTGTGTTTTGAAATGACCCAGCAAGCTATTTATTTGTATTGTTGCTGCACAAAAAAATGGTAGTTCAAGGAACATCTCACTATCAGTCTCTCAAAGACTACTTGGAATGTATAATTAACAATAATGTCTTTTCTTTCTGCGTAAGTTTACTTACATAAAGTGAGACAGATTTTTCTCTCAGAACCTGTTGCCTCTCGAGTAGTTCCGGCCTTTCCTGTTTCATATCACATTGCAGAGTTTGAAGTTGCCTTCGATCTGGAACACTTTCAGGTAAAAGGCAGGTGTCAGCATCATAATAGAATCTAGGGGCCCTGCAAAATCTAATGCTATTCATGGATTCTGAATCTGTATTCTTTCTTTAAGATGTGTGGAGCATTCCTGCTAAAATTACGCTCGTGAGCAAGTCAGATTTCATTCTGTCTCAAGCAGGTGAGACAATTAAACTAAACTAAAACAGATCAGAATTCTGCCAACATTGCTGTCTTCGTGAAATGGCCGTGCCACCTACTTTCCACTGGACCTTTGATTTAGAATGGAAGCAGTAATAAACACGAACTAATTACTCACCAGGTCAGGAGTTACCTGTGGAATGAGATACTCATTTTAAATAGGAAGACGACGTGATAATAGGCTGTAGAAAAAAGGCACTGTGTGATCAACAGGTGCAAATATTGCATTAAAGTTCTGACTCAATGAAGAAATGGCCCAGAATTTGTTTTCTTGGTCATTTTTTGCCTGCCGTCTCTGCAAATACCTGGAAAGTATATTCCAGTGAGTGTCTAATATTCTATTTGTATTTTCTCCAAGCAGAACAACTGAGGTTAACGAGCCTTTACTACCTTTCTCAGTTCCCACCATCATCCCGTTCCTTGTATCACGTCGTTCATATTTTTGCATATAACATAAAAGGAGGCCTTTAGGCCCAGCAAGTCTGTCTCAGAATATTTAGAGTAATCCCTTCAGTCCGACTCCTCGTTTTGTTTCGCTGTGACTTATTCTCCCTCACATTGTCCATTATTTCCATCTAGCTTCACTAAGGGCTGTATACCATAGTGAGGAAAATCACCAACCAGTATGTTTTTGGGGTATGGGAGCATCCATGAAAAATTCACATAGTCAAAGGGAAAATGGGCATTCTCCATGCAAATGGCACCTGAGGTTGGGTTTGAACCCACGTCCCTGATGTTTGATTTCTAACTTTTCCTAGTTCTACTGAAAGCTCATCAATGTCAAGCCTGTGTCTCTGTCCAGGGATCATACCTAGTGTGGCAGATCGTCCGGTGATGGTTGGTCGCCAAAGCTGGCTCCAGCCTGACTGACAAGGCCACGTGGAGGACAATAATGTCCAGCTATAAATTCAACAGAAATGTTTTGAGCGCCTACAAAGCTACCCACCATTGTGGTTAATATGGCCAATAAAGCTGCTAAACATCTAAAGTATTTAAAATTATAAAAAAAGACAATGCTCCATTGAATTATATTAACATTATAATAAAATGATAACAGAAAAACATTTAAAATACTTAATAAGCAATTAACTAATTAGATTTAGAAACAATAAATTAAACTTAAAATTCCTGCCTGCAGCTGCATCTGTCTGTTGGAACTGAATGGTTTAACCTGCTGTGAATTCTTTGGACAGAGTTCCATTTATAATTGTTGGGAAGCTGCAGGATGTTGGTGGACTCCACGATGATCCTTCCAGCAGTCAAAGTGAAAAGTACAATCAAATCATGCATATGTCACCATTTACTACTGTGAGATTCATTTTATTGCAGGCATTTATAGGCAAATCAAGAAATACGACAGAATTTATGAAAGACTACACAGAAGTAACAACGGACAAACAACCATTGCGCAAAAAAGACCAATTGTGCAAATAAAATAATAAATAATACTGAGAACAGAAGTTGTAGAGTCTTTAAAAGTGAGTCCAGAGGTTGTGGAATCAGTATGGAGTTGAGGTGAGTGACGTTATCCGCTCTAGTTCAGGAGAGTGATGGTTATTGGGTAATAATGGTTCCTGAACCTGGTGATGAGGAACCTGAGGCTCCTGTATCTCTGGCCTGATGGTGGTCACGAGAATAGAGCGTGGCCAGGATGGTGAGGTCCTTGATGATGGATACCACTTTCCTGTGGCAACGTTCCTTATAAATATTCCCAATGGTGGGAAGGGTTTTCCCTCTGATGGACTGGGCTGTATCCACCACTCTCTCAAGACTTTTCCATCCTGGGCATTGGTGTTTGCTGCACTTGGCAAATAGCTGCAAGGGACATGGATTTCCATGGATTCCTGAACTTCCTGGCAGTTGCATGAAAAAAATGTCAGTCGTAATTTCCAGAACTGCCTGCATTTCCCAGGAATTCTGGAGCAGAATACCAATATATATTTTTAAACTGATGGAAGTAACACCCATATATGGTCTGTGATCATGTTGTAGCACAAGAGATTAAACTCAGTTGCTTACTCATGGTCACAGTGCAGTATCCCAGTCAGGCAATTGTTGTGCTACCTACTAAAAAGCAAAAGCAGAACAGATAAAAAGCAAATTAATCCTTGTTTATGGAATTTTAGTTTTTGAATTGTGCCCAATAGTTGTTTTTATATTGCTAACCATACCAAATGTATTAACCAACTTGCTGGCAGTGTAACAATCATTTCATTAAAATTAATGTTCTGGAAATGCTTGTCAGCATTTGAACTTATTTAAATTCATGACCTTTCCATAGATTGATCAAAACAATAACTGGGAGCCAACTCAGTACTTTTTTGGAATTTTAATTGTGGTTTTAACATGATAAAAATGATTAAAATTATTGCTAAGTTTCATTATTTATCATCAGCAAACTATTTTGTGAGTTTTAGTAAAATAATTTTCAGTGGAATAGACAGGGTGAGGCAAAATATGTCAGAGACCTTTGGTCTATTCCTGAGTAAATAAAAGAGGGTGAGAGACAAACTGACCACCTAGGCCTGTCTGACCCAAGAGCTGATCTTATTACCAAAGTGGTGGTCAGTGCTCATATTGTTGGACTCCACTACAACCTTCAGGTAAACATAGTGGACTCAGTATCCCATGGGCTCTTCCACTGAGACCAGGAATACAACCACATAATCAATAGATACTTGCAGACATTGCTCGAGAAACATCGCAAAATACGACTCTTGTGAATGCTCAGTACCCATGACTATCCTGTCCCACACTCCTATCTCTTTGAGTTCCGTAATTGAGCACAAGTTTCCAGTGGAGAAACTATATTTCCGATCTCTCAGATGAACAAATTGTCAGCAAGTGTTCACTAGATCTTGGTAGCAAATTAAATTGTGCAGGAATATGCTATGCATTTATGTAATGTTTTAAATTCCTTTTCTGAACACCACAAATTGTTTTGAAACCAGTGAGGCATTTCTGGAGCCACTGTAATGTACGAAATGTACCAAACCTTTTGTGAACTTGCTCCCATCAACAACACTGTGAGAAGAGTTCCTGGATATCAATATCCCAGAGGATTTATCCTGGTCCCAATACATTGGTGTAACCATAAAGACTGCACACCAGCGGCTATACTTCAGTAAGAGTAGGAGGAGATGTGGTGTGGCACCAAAGACTCTAGCAACTGTCTACAGTTGTCTGGTGGCGAGCATTCTGACTGGATGTATCACTGCCTGGGGTGGAGGTTCCAATGCACAGGATCGAAAGAAGCTACAGAGGGTTCTAAACTCAGCCGGCTCCACCATAGGCACAAACCACCCCACTGTCTAGAATATCTTCAAAAGGTGGTGCCTCAAGAACACGGCATCCATTATTAAGGACACTCACCACCCAGTACGTAGTCTCTTCTCATTATTTTACCATTGGGAAGGAGGTACTGGAAGTTGAAAACACACACTGAATGCTTGAATGTCACACTGAGAATTCACACCACATTGCTATTCCTCTTCTGCAACATTTATTTTCTTTTCATCTTTACAACTTGTGCTGTACAAATTTCACGGCGTATGTCAGTGATAGTAAACATGCTTCTGATTCTGGCTAGAACATTTGGGGATAAACTCCCCGCTTCTCCTTGAAATGATCCCATAAGATCTTTAAAGCATCAGGAAAATACAGATTGAGTCTCAGCTTAATATCTCAGCCTCTATCCATGCCAATGTACATTCTTGTGCCCACGTCTTCAATCTAACGTAAGATTGGCAAAATATTATGATGCTGGCCCCGTGAGCCCTTCCGTGCAATAGGATTTTTAACAGAGCAGAAGAAGTAAACACGTCAGTGAAAAGTCTTTGTTCCAAGAAACGTTTGACAGGGATCAAATGAAACTAAGTTTTATCAGTGCCGGTGCCACGTTCACTGCCGTTCTTCACCTTCTGAGTTACGTACATATTCAGCAAAGTGAATTCATAATCCAGACTGTCTCAGTCTCCTGGCAAATGGAGGACGTGAGCTTATAACAGCTTACAAATGCGAAAAATATTACAAGCTTTTTTGTATATTTGCATTAATAATTTTCTGGCAATCATTAATTCCTAAAAACGTTATTATTCAGATTGAATTTCTGAAGTTGACTTAAAAATTGTGAAATGAAAGATTTTCCATTCCTTCAAAAGGGAACACATCCATATTTTACTTTCAACTGCCTCTTAATAATCTCCTTGTACAATTGGCTGCGATTACCTCAAATGCATCAATAATAGGAAGTGTTTACAATCAGGTATGTGCAATATAAACCAGATAGATGTTGCTATAATTTACCACACAATTCTTGTTATATTTGGAAAACGTATCACTCTTTCTATATTAATCTGAACTAACATCAGATCTCTGTGTATTAAGACACTAACCAGATGCAAATACTTTTGTGGTGATGTTCTTATTGCTTTAAGTAGCATTTTCCTGCCAATTTGCTTTGAAGGGTAAACAGCCAGAGCCATAGACACTTGTATGGAGCTAATAAGATATACTTGATGTAAATTCATACTAAATCTTGGGTATGTGGAATGTAAGCTAGTGAGATATTTCTATAGTCCTCCCATACCATTTTCGTATTCCAATAGTGACATCAAGAAAGAATGAAATTCTTCACATATGAATCTGAAATAACATCAAATTTCTGCATATTAAGGTATCAACCACATACAAATACTTTTGATTCTTTCAAGTAAGATTTCCCTGCCAATTTACTTTAAGTAGTAAACAGTCAATTTCATAACACCATTACAAATCTTGTAAGGGACACCTGATGCAAATTGTTGCTAATTGAAATTGACAGGTGCAAATCAGCATATCAAAGCTGACGATCAATTGGACGGCGAAGATTCCTGTGGAAGGTAACGATGGGTTTGGAACTGAGGTGAGAGTGGCTTTTGGAATTCAGATGGAGACAAGGAATGGGGAAGAGTGAAAGTTGACTAGTGAAGGGGATCGAAGGTCAAGTGGAAGAGAGGGATGCAGTAACAGAAAGAGACCACGGTGGCTGGTTTGAAATGGACACCAAGGAGGGAATGATGCATTGTTTAAAGTGAGCAGCAGAGAATGAGTGAATGACACTGGTTTTTGGCTACAGATGGCTTCCAACACAACAGGGTATTCACTTAGAGCCTTATCCCTACATTGTTTAACCTCTTCACTTGGATTACCTTGAATATGAATTGAAGAAAATGCCCTAACCAGTAACTCGGCCTTCCCTATTTCAGTGACAGCCATTTTCCCCTTATCAATCAATACTAGAATATCATCGTCCCTACAAATCCCTCCATTTTTCTTAATCGTGAAAAGGATTTGGAGTCCAGGTACTAGCTTTAGAGAGCAAACCTTAGATGTGCACCATGATCCTGGAAGTAATTGTAGGCTGCATTTTGGAGCATGGTCTGGGAGTTCTATAGACGGGAGAGGAGGAGAGAGCATTCTGGGTCATTGCTGCTGTTCTCGGGCTGACAAGGAATTATGGGACATTCTCTTGGGCCAGTGCTACTTTAAAGTGGGCTAGGTTCTTGGAGCATTTAATGACATTGGATTCATTTTTAAGTTTGGAGGATGATATTAAGAAAGCACATTCCAGTTGGTGGCGGTAATGCACCTTTAAGTTTGACTGCCAACCGCCATTAAAAGCGGAAGGGAAAAAGTCCTGTCCACCCGCAAGCTACTTGTTTTTTTTTATTATTGTTATATAGACGGCCACTAAAGTGCTCGATTTTGTTGAGTTTGGGATTAGTTGTAAGTCTAATATTAGCTTTTAAAATATTAATAAATATAAATAATAGATATGTAAAATAAAATAAAAAGCACTCAGTATGAATTTTAGGTACCAGACTCAATGCACAATTAATCAGTGCAATTAGAATAAAGAATTAACAGCAGCATCATTTCTATGAAAAGGCAGCGGCACCCAAATAAAATTTTTAAAAGACCTTTTGTAATTTTGGTGTATATTATTCTGAAGGACCTGGCAAAACTGAGATAATGAGAAACATCATATCATATTAATGTTCTAAAACATCAGTTTTATCTATTTACTGGTATTGACTTCACATGTAAAAAGAGCAAAGCCCGGAAGAACTCAGTAGGTTGGGCAGCATCTGCGGAAAGAGTAACAAATAAATGAAGACTCCTTATCAGAATGTCATCATCATATTCTTTCATACCTACGTATGAAAGGTACGTTTTTCCTTAGCTTGCCTTCCAGTCATTCTTGCTATCACTTTCCACTCATTTTCATTCCTTCACTCATTTTCATTCCCTCACAATTGCTCAGATCTGAAGTTCTCCTCACTACTCTTCATTCCTTTCCCTTATTCTTGTTATTTCATTGTGTCCCTCCACCAGTGTTCCTGGTTTTAAACTTAGCCACAGGCAAAACAAAAAATTAATCTTCCAGTCAGAGCTACATTTGACTTGAGTAAGCAGACAATAATATAGTAGACTTTAATAATTTGGTATACTTGTAACAAAATCAATCTCTTGGGAAACTCCACTTAATCAAATAATTGACTTCTTATTTCTTCCGTGCAAAAATACTCAGTGCAAACGGAATAAGAAATCCACAAGAACATCGTTTTTTTATTAAATTGGCAACTGCTACCATATGAAATATAAAAAAACAAATAAGGGCTAATTAATTGGTTTCCACTGATCAAATTTGCAAAGTTACCAGTAAGGATTAACTGAGCTCTAAAATTCAATTGAAGAATCAATTCAGTCGCTTGGCATTCAAGACGAGGTGGTAAATTGGATTAGATGTTTTTGTGGGAGAAGCCAGAGAGTGGTAGTAGAGGGTTGCCTCTCTGACTGGAGGCCTGTGATTAGTGGTGTGCCACAGGGATCGGGGCTGGGTCCTTTGTTGCTTGTCATCTGTATCAACAATCTGGATGATAATGTGGTGAACTGCATCAGACACCAAGATTTGGGGTGTACAGATAGTGAGTTAGACTATCAAAGCTTGCAGCACGATTTGGACCAGCTGGAAAATGGCAGATGGAATTTAATGTACTTTGAGAGGACCAATCAGGGTAGATCTTACATGGTGAGTGGTAGGGTACTATGGAGTGTGGTAGAACAGAGGAATCTGGGAATATAGATCCATAATTCCATGAAAGTGGTGTTATAGGTAGATAGGGTTGTAAAGAAAGCTTTTGGCACATTGGCCATCATAAATCAATATATTGAGTACAGGAGTTGGGAAGTTATGTTGAAGTTATACAAGACCTTGGTCAGGTCTAATTTGGAGTATTGTGTGTAGTTTTGGTCTCTACCTACAGGAAAGATGTAAATATATTAAAAGACTGCAGAGAAAATTTACATGGAGGTTGCCAGGAATTGAGGACCCGAGTTATAAGGAAAAGTTGTAGAGCTAGGACTGTGTTCCCTAGAATGATTGTAGAAGATTGACAGGAGATTTGACAGAGGAATAAAAAAAAACATGAGGGGTATAGATAGGGTAAACGCGAGCGGCCTTTTTCTACGGAGGTTGGGTGAGGCTACAAGTCGAGGTCATGGGTTAAGGGTGAAAGGTGAAATGCTTAAGGGGAACATGAGAGGAAACATCTTCACTCCGAGAGTAGTGAGAGTGAGGAACAAGCTGCCAGCACAAGTGGTGAAAGTGGCGTCCATTTCAACATTTAACAGAAATTTTGATAGGTACAGTGAAGAGAGGGGTATGGAAGGCTATGGTCTGTGTGCTGGTTTATTGGGCTAGGTAGATTAACGTTTTGGCATGGACTAGATGGGCCAAAGGTCTTGTTTCTTTGCTGTAATGTTCTATGACACTGTGGCTCTATCAATCTTCCTGACATCATTACATGGTGCAACAGAGATGTCTAAAGGCAGCATAGAAAAGAGAAGAGCTGATTTCTAGTTTTAGTTTTCTTTATTGCCAAGATCTGAAAAGACATTATACAAAGACATAAATATCAATATCAATCGGAACACACCAGTTGCATTTCCTCATCTGGCCAAACGTTCCCTGCTGTGTTTTTAAAATTCTTTTAGAGAGGCAGGGAAACAGAGAGAGAGAGAGAGAGATCAATGAGAAACCAAGAGAATGCGTGCAAGTACAGCACGGACTTACAAAATTCTCGTTTATTTCCTGTTGGGAGAAATTTACATTCCAATTGCTTTAGTGATTAGTTTATAGTTACACAGAAATAAAACTTCCGACTTCCTACAGAGACTTTTTCCATTTGATGTATCGTATGTTTATTTGCTTGTAGTGAAATATTTAGCTTCATATTTACCCAGTTACCTTGACTTTAAAATGTTCTTCTCAAACTTATAAATTCAATTGTATAACGAATTTTCCTCAGATAAGATTTATTCTAAAAAAAATCCATTCCTGTTTTCTTCTCCTCAATAACTACTAACATCGGTCATTGTTAACACTAACAAGTTTTCTTCCAATTGCATATACTGTAAATTTGCAGGTCCTCAGCGTAGTTTATCATCAGCAAATTTTTCTTACATATTTTCTTACAACTCATATAAGGGGATATCAACAGATAGATACTTTATTGATCCAGTGTCACAGTAGCATTACAAGTGCACAGATGTACAAATATACAAACATTAGAAGAGAAGTTAAACAAAATAGAGTGGACAGCCAGCGCCTCTTCCCCAGGGCACCACTGCTCAGTACAAGAGGACATGGTTTTAAGGTAAGGGGTGGGAAGTTCAAGGGGGATATTAGAGGAAGGTTTTTTTACTCAGAGAGTGGTTGGTGCGTGGAATGCACTCCCTGAGTCAGTGGTGGAGGCAGATACACTAGTGAAGTTTAAGAGATTACTATACAGGTATATAGAGGAATTTAATGTGGGGGGTTATATGGAAGGCAGGGTTAAGGTTCGACACAACATAGTGGGCCGAAGGGCCTGTACTGTGCTGTACTATTCTATGTTCTATAAGTTACCTTACCTCAAACAGTCTAACAGGAGAGGGTAATCACTTCCCCGGCTATAGGTTGACTCATTATAGAGCCTAATGGCCGAGGGTAAGAATGACCTCATGTAGCGCTCTTTGGAGCAGCGCAGTTGCCTCAGCCTATTACTAAATGTGCTCCTCTGTTCAGCCAAGCTGGCCAGCAGAGGGTGAGAAACATTGCCCAGCATAGAAACAGCAAAATGCAAAGTAGTTCAGCTAGTTGCTATTGATCTGGAAATTGCAATGAAAAAAGTGAGACAATTAAAATGGAGGGAATCTGACAGTAACACCTGGAAAAGGCACACGTGCAGTTGAAGCAGGAAATCTTGTAAATTATTGTCTGTGCTGTTCACTTCTCCATGGAGTATTCTGTTACACATTCTTGTGTAAAACCAGTTGAGTTTTTTATTAAATGATGTACAGATGAATTCTTAAAACCATATTAATTGCTTCATAGAAACCTCTAAAAAAACTAAATTTGTATATGTGGCACTCTAAATTTCTCAGTTAATTATTTCAAAAAATTTCTATGTCCATTAAAATAATAGAACATAATTTATTTCAGTTTTGAAGTTTTATTAAATTATTTCAGTTTATCTCATGTGTCTGTCCTAATTTTCATTTTGTTCCATAATTATGGGCATTATTGGAAATGGACCTTTAGTTATTTAAATTGTTAGACATTTTCTTAGAAAGTTTATTAAAGTTTATTGGTTTATTAAATGTTGAGATGAGAATTTGCAGTTACCATTGCAATATAATGCTACTACACAACCTCACGAATTTAACAATAAGAAGACAGGGGTACGGTGCAGATGGTTCAGATCCTTTATTCACAAGGATATTTCAGCTATATTATCAAGAAATAAGTATTAGAGTTTTTTTTCTTCCTTCTCTGCTAAGCGTGAGAACTGAACAATGTGACAGGTTGTTAGGTTTGATTTAAGACATCATTGTACTTGAATCTGCTGCAGCTGATTGATGCCTGATGTTTTCCAAGGTGACTGGGAGGTTTTTGTAGATATGTAGCTTTCTTCAAAGTCTGGTGCAATTTTCAGACTAAATGATACTGTGCACCTACAGATTTAAAAAACTTTCTCAACCCAATTTCCATGTAGAATAATTGTCTAGGGAGTGGAGCAAGTCTCTTCCCCTGCAAACTCTTCCAAAAATAGTAATCATATCACTGCTCTCAAATCTAATCAATAATCATGCAACCTTTTATTTTGATTAGTTTTATTTATGCCATATACATCAAAATATCAACACATACAGTGAAACGCATCATTTGCATCAATGACCGACACAATCCAAGAGTGGGCTAAGGCAGCCAGCAGGTGCCACCACTCTTCTGACGGAAACATAGCATGCCCACAACTTACGATCCCTGACCCGTACATCTTTGGAACGTGGAAGGAAACCCGAGCACCTGGAGAAAATCCACACAGTTGTAGGAAGAACGTACTAACTCATTACAGACAGCAGTGGGAAGTGAACCCAGTTCGCTGGCGTTGTGAAGTGTTACGCTAACTGCTGTGTTACCATAGCGCCTGAACTGGACGGATTAGTGTTAATTAGTTTTCACCAGTATCTATAATTTTAATGATGCCTATTTTTGGAAGTGGAACTCTATTGATTTCCTTAACAAATTGTATATTTAGCATTTTTACCTCAAACTTTGACAGGTCCATTCGGAATTACTAACTCTAACAATGATCAGTTTCTTAAATGTTGTGAAAAGCATATCTAGTTACTACTGTAATACATTATCATGACATGTAATAGTGCCTACAATGGTGAAATAAAATAATTACAATGAGCTTGTGAATTTAAAAACAGCAGGGCAGGTGTACAGAGCTGATGGGACAGTCTTCTACTCACGAGGATATCTCATTCGTAGATCAGGTAAAGTCATTCTATTTACAATCACTTGTTTTCTAGACTTCAGGTGTTAAATGGAGACACAGGAAACTGCAGAGGCTGTAATCTATGGCATCAAACAATCTGCTGGAGGAACTCAGGGGTCTGAGGAGCACTGTAGGGGAGAAGGTGTTGTCAATGCTGCAGTTTGAAACATTGCATCAGGCCTGAAAGTGATGAGGGGAGGTAGCCAGTATAAAGAAGAGAGAGGGTGGAGTGAGACAGGGGCCAGTGTGAAACTGATTGATGCACCATCAATAACTCTCTCTGAGACGTAAAGGCTTTTATTGACTGGAAGAAGGAACAAGCAGTGGCTGATCACCATACTACATCCTGGAGACAGAGAGGCCGGGCTCAGACCTCAATCGCCTTTATACCGGGGTCTGTGGGAGGAGCCACAGGAGCAGTCAGCAGGGGGCGTGTCCAGACAGGTATATGTAGTTCACCACACTGATGAACTGAGAAGAGTGAAGGATGATGGACAGAATGACCCAGGTGGGGGCGAGGGAGAGGGTAGGGGAGGGGAAAGGGAACGTAGAGGTAGAGTTAGCAGATGGAAACAGATGGATGGCTGACAGAAGCAGACAAACTGAAGGAGGCAGATGAAGCCAGAACAGCAGAGAGAAGGGTGAAGGTGGAGACAGCTGGGAGGGTGATAAGCAGTGTTAAATGTAGATAAATGCTCGATGCAGCGTACTTAAGTCTAAAGATAGGTCTCACTAATTTAATACGCTCTGAAACAAAAGTGAACATAAAGGGAATATTCAAAGTGTACCATTTAAAAAGGTTTTCTGGTAAGAATGAAGCACATAAATATATTTTACACTTTCAACATGAATTTGTGACAGTAGCTTTCTCAGTACGTCTTGGCCATGGGGATTGACATGCTTCACAAGCGATTATTTTAAAAGATTGTCCATCCATGCCAGCCGTGGTCAGGGTCTGAGTCATGACCCCCATTTACATGGATTCCACAGTAGCTAAATTGGAGCTGTAGAGGCTTTGTAAAATGCTTCCTTGTAAACACATGTTAGTTCAACAGCTGAAGCAGTGATCTGCGTCCCATTGGAAGTATACTTAAAGAGCACATAGAATTATCGGTATTTGTTCCAAGAGCTGAGCTTGCACTGAAATATATACTTCCCAAGGTAGAATGTCCAAGTTGGAGTGGTCTACATTGATTCTGTTATAGTACTTATTCTACAGATTTGTTGACTATGCCCTCAAAAAATGAATCTCAAGGTTGTATATGGTGACATCCATGTACTTTAGTAATAAATTTACTTTGAACTTTGATGAGTATACAATCTTCCAAATATGTCATTTTTAATTATTCCTTCTTGGAGGTAACTTCTATGACAAAAATGATCATTAACTGTGGTGTAACAATTTCCCTTCATTATATTTACTTCTGACTGTACTACATAAAGCCATTTTTCACTGCTTTGGCTTGACTTCTCTTTGTGCTGCCTTACATGTTGCACATTGCATGTGCTCAGCAAAGCCTTTTGTAGATTATATAGACATGTATACATGAGGCACAAGCAGCTCAACAAAAGTGGGTGTAGCTTATTGAAGGGCTCTCACAGACAACTCGAGAATTTTCTATAAGCTTCATTGTAGCCAGGAAGCAGTTAGTCACAAGACACAATGGGATGATAGCTTTAAAATTGTCCTGTGATTAGGCTAGGATTAAATCAAGGGATTGCTGGCCATGCAGCTGGAAGGGCCAATTCCACGTTGTATCTCAATAAATAGATAAGTGCAATATTTCATATACTATACTTTTTTCCCCCATGGTAACATGTTTAGTGTGGTAGTGTAGGGAGTAAGCGCTCGTCGCTCTCACTTTCAGCTTCCACCGCCGGCTAGCAGTCTCACAAAAAAGGAGAGGTGAATGCGCAAGTCTCTCCCTGCCAGCGCACAGCCTCTCCAACAGCAAGCCTCAAGTAGCGCCTCCTCACTGGGGACACACGGAAACCGAACTCCTTTCAGACTCGTGCTGAACTGCAGAGGACAGGGAGGAAGTCTGGCCCCTGCACACATAGCAGGCCTGCTGGCGTGTGGACACGCCCTGGTGCTCATGAACCAGATCCCCAGCTATGGGTAAATAGCCGCACTGCCTTGTGGGCAGCCTTGGCAGAGACGAAGGCTATGGGAGTAAACTCAGACAGAAAGTCTGGCATGGAGCTCCTAAGGTGGGTGGACATCACTGAACATCTTTCCAGCAGCTCCAGCAGCCACACTGGTGCCAAACGAATTGCTTCGCTTTCCTTTGGACTACACCAGTGAGGCCAAGAGGGGGATCTGGACGACTGGACATTTCCCGATCTTCATACCTCCTGGCCAGGCTTGTACCCTGGAGAGGTCACTCCAGTGCCGAATAAAAACCTATTGTCCTTCGACACAGATGGATCTCCTACATATGAAAAAAGAATCTTATTTTAATGTATTTGTTACTTTTATAAATGTGATCAAGTCTCAAGATTTGCACTCATTGTAATATCTCACAGCAGCATTGGTGGAACTTAATTAGAACTCACAGATTCAGTGAATATTGTTGGAGTATTGTCTGTCTCTGCAGTCAATGATGTTGGCCTAACTTGACTCTTATCAATAATATTATGTGATGGTTCTTCATTCATAGTTGTGCAATTCACATCAGGAAAGCCTTCAATCTCCTGCTCTTCTTTGCTGTTTCCCATGGGCATGATGCACCAAAGGTAAGGGTGTACATTAGATTAAATTTAGATTAGATTCAACTTTATTATCATTGTGCTGAGTACAGATACAAAGCCAATGAAATGCAATTAACCAGAAGTGCAAAAGAATATTGTTATTTACAAAGTAACTGTGAATAAAAAGTAAGTGCTACAGCACACAAATATAAAAGTACTGAGACAGTACAATGTGGGTGCAATACTGCTTAGCGCTGTGATGTGAGGTTCAGCAGGGTCACAGCCTCAGGGAAGAAGCTCTTCCTGAGCCTGCTGGTGCGGGAGCGGACCTACCGGATGGGAGGAGAGTAAAAAATTCATGGGTAGGGTGAGATGCATCCTTGATAAAGCTTTTCACCCTGACCAGGCAGCATTTACGGTAGATGTCCTCAATGGTGGGCAATTGGGTGCTAATCATCCACTGGGCAGTTTTCACCACCCGTTGGAGTGCTTTGCGGTCCAATACAGGACAATTGCCATACCACACTGAGATGCATTTGGTAAATATGCTCTCAATGGTATAGCGGTAAAAGTCCATCAGTATCCTGGGACAGAGGTGAGCTTTCTTGATGCTCCGCAGGAAATAAAGGCACTGTTGCACCTTTTTGATCAGGATGGAGGAGTTCAGGGACCAAGTGAGATCCTCGGAAATGTGGACACCAAGGAATTTGAAGCTTGATACACGCTCTACTGCAGCTCCGTTGATGTAGATGGGGACATGAGTGTGGCTCCTAGCATGCTTGAAGTCCACAGTGATCTCCTTGGTCTTCTGGGTGTTAAGGGCCAGGTTGTTGTCGGCACACCACGCAGCCAGGTGCTGGACCTTGTCCCTGTAGGCCGTCTTGTCATCCTTTCTGATCAGGCCAACCACCGTGGTGTCGTCTGCGAAGCTGATTACATGTACTTTTCAGAATTTTTCAACAGTCTTGGCAAAATTATTCCGGTTGCTGTTCCATTTTCTCTTCACTGACCTCTCAAGAAGTGTCCATCCACAATCTCTCCAATGCAGACTAAACCACTTTTCCCTATGGCTTTTGCTGTGATCTCCTCAGTCTGAACTACCCTTTCTCCAAATTGAGCGGAACAAGATTGACTATGTTTTGAATCTCGCATGCGATAGCTTTGCTTCTGGAGAGTCTCCTGTTGCAGCTCAAGAACGTAGAACAACTGCTATACATTGATGTTTTGAGGTGGTGTTCAATAGATTTCCCTCAACTTGCTTCTTTAATGATTCCCTTAATGCATGAAATTACCTTTTCACTGAGTGCACAAACACATGCACAGGAGACACAAGGTAATTAATAGCTTATTCAAGGACTTCTGATGGAGGGGCCCAGCCTGAAACATCGGACTGCTTACTCCTTCTCATAGATGCTGCCTGATCTGCTGAGTTCCACCAGCATTTTGTGTGTTATTCTACACAAACTGTCTCTGTGGCCAACATGGCTGCATGCTCAGAAAGAGCAACTAGCAACATGAGGTAACTATTGAGTGACCTACAACAGCCACGTACAGAAGTAATTTTGTGCCTGTTGTATTCTATTACTTCATATTCCGGATGGTTTATGTGCCTCATCACCTCTGGTTGTGGCAGTACTTTTCCCTTGTGATGTCTGCTTTGCTTGGTATTGGCCAGAGGACATCTTAACCCCAAATTCCAGTTTCTCATGCAGATTCGTAATTATATTCAGGCTTGGACTCATCTCTTGGGAGACTGAGAGTCAACGAGTAACACAGCATGGAAATATGTCCTTTGGTCCAACTAATCCATCCTGACTCTGTTACCCACAAGCTCATTCCATCTGGCCATATTTGGCCCATACCCCTCTGCACCTCCCGTGCATGTAACTACCTAGATGGCTTTTACATGTTGCCAATGTGCCTACCTCAACCACTATTTATGGCAGCTCATTCCAAGTACACACCACCAACTGTATGAAGAAGTCACTCACAACATCCCTTTCAAATCCCTCATCTCTGATGTTAAACCTGTCCCCCTTACTTTAGCAAATCTTCTCTGAGACGAATACAATGTACCTCTGCTCTGTCTATGCCTCTCGTGATCTTAAATACCTCCGTCAGGTTCTCTTTCAATCTCCTATACTCAAGGGAATAAAATCTTAGTCTCTGCTACCTCTCCTCTTAACTCAGGCCCCTTGGTCCAGGCGACATCATGGTAAATCTTTTCTGCACTCTTTTTAGTTCAATAACACCTCCCCTATAGTAAGGTGACCAAACCTATACACAATACTCCAAGAGGGACCTCTCTAATGCTTTATATAACTGTATAACTTCCCAATTCCTTGCCCTGATTGATGAAGGCCAGTGGTCCAAGTGCCTCCTTCATCACCTTGTTTATTTGTGACTCTACTTTTAGGGAACTATGCACTTCCACAACATTCTCCAGGACGCTACCATACACTGTGTAAGTCCTATCCTGGTTAGAGCTCTCAAAATCCAATACCTCACATTTATTGGATTGAAAGCCATTTGCCATTCTTTAGGCCACATATCCAGCTGATAAAGATCCTCTTGTAATTTTTTATAATCTTCTATGTTATCGACAACACCACCTACCCAAGTACCATCTGTAAACTTACTAACCAGGTCTTGTACATTCACACCAAAATAGTTTATATACATTGTAAATAGCAAATGTATATACTTACACCTTACTACCGACCTGTGGCACACCACAAGACACAGGTCTCCAATCTGAGGAAACACTTTCAACTTTACTTCCTACCACTGAGCCAATTACGAATCCAATTCACTACCTCCTCTTGGATCCCATGGTATATAACCCTCCAGACTAACCTGCTATGTGGGATCTTGTTAAGGAGTTTGCTAAAGTTAACATCTATTGTCCTAAAATCACTTACTCTCTTGATTACTTCCTCAAAGAATTCCAAGAAATTTGCCAACATAACTTCCCATGCAGAAAGCCATGCTGACTGTCCCAAATCAGACCGTCTCTCCAAGTGTTGGTAGATCCTGCCCCTCAAAGTCCCTTCCAGCAAGTTACCTATCACCACTATCAGACTCCCAGGACTGTAGTTTCCTAGATTGATTTTGCTAAACAATGGTACCTTATTAGCCACTCTCCAGTCCCCCTGAACCTCACCCGTAGCCAAGGATGAAGCAAAAATCTTTCAAGGGCCTCCACAAATTTTTCTCTAGCTTCCCACTAGGTCCAAGATCATATCAGGTCAGGCCCTCAGAAAATACCCACTTCAATCCATTTTGAAACCTCCCATACTTTCTCCCTACTAAATTAAGATGTTGGTTTACTAATTTTAACTGATTTCTTCTCATAAAGTATTTTCCTTTTAGCTAATCCCTATTCAGAGAAAGATCCTAATTTAAATTCACATCTCTTTCAGTGTCAGTGACAATATTTTTGAGCAATGTCAGTGGGTGGAGAGGAATGGTCAATGTTTTGGTTTGAGACTTGATTCAGGGCCTCAGCATGAAACATCGAAATCCTCCCCACCCACCCAAGCCATCACCCTGCCAGAAATGCAGGTCACCTTGCTTAGTTCTATCAAAGGCTTTTTTTTTTGCTTCAAACATCCACAGTCTCTAGAGTCACCACAATATTTTTGACACTCATTATACAAGAATATTTATGAACTTACATTATTTGAGATTTAATAATTCATTAGGCTTATAATTTCTTGGAAAGGTCGAGAGACTAATCAGACTAGACTTCTAATGTCAGTTACAAACAAGAGAAAATCTACAGATGCTGGAAATCCGAGCAACACACACAAAATGCTGGAGGGACTCAGCAGGCCAGGCAGTATCTTTGGAAAAAAGTACAGTCAATGTTTCTGGCTGAAACCCTTTGGCAGGACTGGGGAAAAAAAGCTGAGGAGTTTATTTAAAAGGTAGGATCTCCCAGTGGCCACACATTTTAATTCCACTTCCTATTGCCATTCCGATATGTCCATCCATGGCCTCCTCCACTGTTGTGATGAGGCTATACTTAGGTTGGAGGAACAACACCTTATATTCCATTTGGGTAATAATGCACTATCAATTACTCCAAAAGACTGGAAGTAGAGTAAATACTGAAAGGCTTCTATTAACAGTAAAATGGATCTACGTCCATGCTGTATGTCTGTCCTGGACAGTGGGAGGAGCAGTGACAAAATCGCCTTTATTCAGGGGTCTGTGAGAGGAGCCACAGGAGCAGTCAGCAGAGGGACGTGTCCAGGCATGTCCAGACAGATAACCCAGTTACAACCTGGCTTACCACAGGTAGCCTCCAACCTGATAGCATGAACATCGATTTCCCAGACTTCCAGTACTGCCCCCCAGCCACCCACTCAACTTCTCCATTTCCCATCCCCTTTTCCCTCTCTCACCTCATCTCCATGCCCGCCATCGGCTCCCTGTTGTGCTCCTTCCCTCTTTAAAATTCTTCCATGGCCTTCTGTCTCTTTCGCCAATCAACTTCCCAATTCTTCACTTCATCCCTCCCCCTCCACGTTTCACCTATCACCTGGGTGGTTCTCTCTCCCCTCCCTCCACCTTTAAAATCTACTCGTCAGCATTTTTTCTCCAGTCCTGCCAAGGCTTTTCAGCCTGAAATGTCAACTGTGCTTTTTCCCCATAGGTGCTGCCTGGCCTGCTGAGTTCCTCCAGCATTTAGTGGGTGCTGTTCCAATGTCAGTTGTGTGGTGAACTACATATACCTGTCTGGACACGCCCCCTGATGACTGCTCCTGTGGCTCCTCCCACAGACCCCTGTATAAAGGTGATGGAGGTCTGAGCCCGGCCTCTCTGTCTCCAGGATGTAGTATGGTGGTCACTCACTGCTCGTTCCTTCTTCCAGTCAATAAAAGCCGATACCTCGCTTTTACGTCTCAGAGTGAGTTATTGATGGTGCATCAAGTTGTATGGCCAAAAGTAACTCAAATGATTATCCAAGTTCTGACAGAATTAACACACCCATTCACTCAGTAATAAAGGAAGTTTTCATTGCTCAAAGTTCAAAAGTTCAAAGTAAATTTGATATCGAAAGTATGTATGTGTCATGCTGAGTTCCATGTTTTTGCAGGCATTCACTGTAGAACAAATAAGTACAATAGAATCTATGAAAAACTGCAGACAAGACCGACAGGCAGCCGATATGCAAAATAAGGTGAAAATAGAATAAATAAATAATACACAGAACATGAGTTGCAGAGTGCTTGAAAGGAAGTCCATAGGTTGTGAAATCAGTTCAGTGTAGAGGTGAGTGAAGTTATCCACACTGGTTCAGGAGCCTGATGGTTGAAGGGTAATAACTGTAGCTGAACCTTGTGTTGTGGGACCTGAGGCTCCTGTACCACCTTCTCAATAGTAGCAGTGAGAAGAGAGCATGGCCTGGGTTGTGCATGCCTACTAGACATATAATGTAATAATGTTAGCACTCTGTGGGTCCCCATTGCCCACAGTGGGGGTCTAAGGTGGACTGGTGGGATTGGCATTGTTTGGTATCACTGTTATCATGAACTAACTAGACCACAGGGTGTGCTTCAGTACTGTATAACTCCAACAGTCCATACAAGGCATCTTCAACTAATGCTTTGGGCCTTTCAGACAATGAAATTTTACAATGGTGGGTATTTCCTCAAAATGTCTCAACCCACTGTGCATCATTCATTTAATATTTTTTTTCCAGTACAGATGAATTTCTAAGTCTTATTTTCTCCTGAGTATTTTGTAGCATGGGCACCTATCACAGAAAATACAGCGGCTGATATTACCAGAATGAAAGGGGGGAAAAAAATCAAGACAAACAGAATCAAAATAAGTTCAGCCAGAGTATTCAAATGAAAGGCAAGCAGAAAGCAAAAGATCACATAAGATGAAGGAAATAGAACTATGATAAAATGTAAGCACATTCTTATCTTCTGTGTGATTACATACTTCATCTTTTGTGCTCAAATCCATATTTATACAGTATAGATAAGCTTGAAGCCTAAAAAATCTGGGGTTACAGAAACACTTAATTAGGAGTGGAAATTCTTGAGAGTTACAGGAAAAAAATTCTGCCATTCACAGTCCTCTGCATAAGTAGTTACTGCATTTTCACATTTGACATTTTAAAAGGTTCAATGTTTGGCTGCAATAAATTTTGTTTTAAGGTGCAGGCAACGTTCATGGTTCATTAACACACAACCCAAACCCAGATAAGAGGCAATGATAGTTTATTTTCCCCGTTCAGCAGTTGCTGTTTACTTAGACTGATATCTGAGCTGGCAGCATCCAAGCACATTCCCACAGGAAGCTTTCTTAAAAGTAAAATACAGGATTAGATTATGTTTAATTCGGAAGCTGCAGTAGTATCTTGAAATACAGGGTCTAGTAATTGCAAGCATTTGATATTCTAGTTAAGAGGTTTAATACTACCGTGCTCAAGTTTTAGATGATCAACCTTTCTCACACTAAAACAGGGATTGAGCGATTTTTGCTGAACTTGTGAAACCACAATGAGAATGCTAAAAACTCTGAGCACACCTAATGGACACCTGTGAACAAATGAAAAGTTAATGGGACAGATTGTGCTTGATTCAACCAGTTGTCCTCCCTCTTCTCTACTATTTTTGACAGCCACCTGCTGCCCTTGATCTTGAGTTGTCAGCTCCGTGACCGGCCCAGGAGCAGAGAGGGCTGCAAATGATGACCAGGCCTCTAGACAATGCTTATTGAAGCCCCAGCTCCAGCACAGCCCCACACCATCCTGTGCCTTCATGAACCTTCTTCAGTGTCTTCAAATGCCTCTGATAATTAAAAAATAAATGTCTTTTAACAAACATTTAGCTGCTGTTCATTAATTAAAAGGATAAATAAACAAGTAAGAAAGCCAGCAAAATATAGTTGGTAAATTACAGAATGATCAGCTGGCTGTAAGTTTGATTTGATCGCTGTTTCAGTTTGATGGCCAAAAATCAAACTCATGAGAACTCGAGAAACAAAAATAGGAGTGGGCCTGCTTCATCATTCAATCAGATCACAATCAACCTTTTACTTCAACAGCCCCCTTTCTTTTGAAAAAAATAATTGAACCCAACATTCATTTTAACATTATTAATCTTATGTTTATCTTTTATGAACCTTACGATTATTTTTTCTGTATTAAGCAATAGGATTCAACAAGGTATTTTTAATTTTTAGCTGTAATGGTGTGAGGGACAGATTCACCAGGAACTTTCCCTTTGTTGATTATGTTCATGTATTATATAGTGATATCAGCACATTATACTCCCAATTGAACTCTAATGAAATCGCAAGTGTTTTCCTACTCTTCTGGTCCACTAACTTCCAAACTGCTTCCTCCCCAGCTTGATAGATAGATAGATAGATAGATACTTTATTCATCCCCATGGGGAAATTCAACTTTTTTCCAATGTCCCATACACTTGCTGTAGCAAAACTAATTACATACAATACTTAACTCAGTAAAAAAAAATATGATATGCATCTAAATCACCATCTCAAAAAGCATTAATAGCTTTTAAAAAGTTCTTAAGTCCTGGAGGTAGAATTGTAAAGCCTAATGGCATTGGGGAGTATTGACCTCTTCATCCTGTCTGAGGAGCATTGCATTGATAGTAACCTGTCACTGAAACTGCTTCTCTGTCTCTGGATGGTGCTATGTAGAGGATGTTCAGAGTTATCCATAATAGACCGTAGCCTACTCAGCGCCCTTCGCTCAGCTACCGATGTTAAACTCTCCAGTCCTTTGCCCACGACAGAGCCCGCCTTCCTTACCAGCTTATTAAGACGTGAGGCGTCCCTCTTCTTAATGCTTCCTCCCCAACACGCCACCACAAAGAAGAGGGCGCTCTCCACAACTGACCTATAGAACATCTTCAGCATCTCACTGCAGACATTGAATGACGCCAACCTTCTTAGGAAGTACATTCGACTCTGTGCCTTCCTGCACAAGGCATCTGTGTTGGCAGTCCAGTCAAGCTTCTCGTCTAACTGTACTCCCAGATACTTGTAGGTCTTAACCTGCTCCACACGTTCTCCATTAATGATCACTGGCTCCATATGAGGCCCTAATATTAGGCCATATGATACCCCTAATATTTTCCATTTGATTATTCACAGACTAATGAACCTCATTTATGAACTCTTTATTGACTTCTCAAATCCCAATTATCCACAAAGGTATCTAAATTGACCTCACATTTGGACATCCAAATGACTGCCTACCTGTTTTTCCAACTTCCTTTAGTCACTCATTCCCTACTGAGCCATTATCTTTTAAGACTTACCTGGGAGTCAATGCTTTTCGCCAAATTCCTCCATCTTCACTCGTGAGCTCCAGATTGGCATTGAAGAGGCCCAAAAAGGTATGGCATTTGCTGCATTGGATAAAGGTAGGCTGGCTGAGGTGGCTCTTCCCAGATTTCCAGTTGGTTTCTGCCAATTTTTCAGAGAAGCAAGTAACCTGCAGATAAGAACCAGTTACCTATCTGCCACACAAGCACTTCCGATATACAATTGAATTTTAATGTCACCTTATCTTTCTTTCCTGCCTATAATCCCCTTAGTCTTTTCACTCCTCCCTAAGTCTGTTACGTACTGCCAGTATAATTACCATACCAAGTTTCTCCATAACGTATTTACCTTCAGTCTCTGGCCTAACTTTATTGGAAAATTATAATCTCCCTTTTCATTCACTCTGATGTTTCTACTCTTATTACATCCACAAATTACCCTCCATGTAAACTTTACCACCCACATTTAGCCATTTCTTTTCATTTGCTTTCTTATGCCTCCCTACTCTTAGAGACAAAACACTTTCAACCATTTTGTTACTCACCATCCCCCATCTCCTCTCAATTCCACTTCTTTCTACATCTTCCTTGGAAAAACTTCTTCACTTTGTCACTTTCAATTGCATCTTCTACTACCTTTGTAACATTGCCAGATCTACCCAATCCATCTTTTGTAAGACAATCATCTCTACATTGCTGCCTCATTAAACTTCAGCCATGTAATTCTCTGTCTCAATTTAGATGCTCCCACCCCATCTGAATTTTTGTTACATTATATTGACAAAGTAAAATGTATCAATCAATGACATTGTATAAAGTGTGGTAAGTGGGACTGAACAAGATCAGATTTACTCATTGTAGAAAAAGCAACCATCTTTGGCTGTGCACACCAGAGCTTTTCCCCACAAGAGAAAATCTGCAGATGTTGGAAATCCGAGCAACACACACAAAATGCTGGAGGAACTCAGCAGGCCGGACAGCATCAATGGAAAAAAGTACAGCTGATGTTTCGGGCCGAGACCCTTCGGCAAGACTGAGTTTTTTTGCACATTTTGAAAGCTGCATTGTTTATTTGTATAAAAATAATTAACTAAGGTAAATTTAGCCTTTGTGCTGGGAGATGCAAATCTGTGGTAATATTTTGACCATGAATTCAAAGTGATCCAAAGGAAAATAAACATACACATTTCTTTCGTCTCTGTTCCCCTGAGTTTGTTCCTTCTCCTGGTTTATACTAGTCACATCATTTGCTATTTTCTTTCTGTTTTTATTTTACCAGTGGTAACAAGACAGTGAATTGGCCTTCATCCCATAATTTGACATGGCAAAGGAATGAACATTTGAGTCGTAGAAAATATGCCCAAATATAGGCATTTCTGTGATACTATCTTTTCCTTCTAATCTCGGAGCAGTTTTCAGGAACTAAGTTATCAAACTTGATATCAAAGTTATCAAACTGTGATGAAAAGAGTGTGAGGCTGTGCAAAGTTATTTCATTTCTGAAATGAACTCATGCATGTTCTAACAGTGAATTAAGTATTGGCTTAAACATGGCTTAAGCCTTCTGCTATTTTCCACTTTTTACCTCTTATGCAGATCACAAATCATATAGTTCTCTCAAGTAGGACAGTGAAATCGCTTGACTATCCATGAACTCTATATTGGGTCGAAAGAAGGGAAAGTCATTCATAAATGAAGACCACAGACTGTTTACTCAACAGTCTGATTATCATCCTTGGAATTTACTCAACTGTGATTAAAAAGCTAGAATAATGCAAGGTTGCAATTACCTGACTTAGTTAATATTAACCCTCTAATGTGCTTTGGTATCCTCTAAATCATTGAATGAATGTGTAAATGTTTCTTCAGTTACATTGTACAAATAGTCCAGTTACATTAAATTTCAAAGTGTAAAGATGGTGCAAAGTAATGCCTCTGAAATGTCGTTCTTCCAGAACCACAGCTTCCCTTCCACTATTTTAACAAAACCCTTAACTGCATTCATCCATTTTGAGTCCAGTTCCAGCTCTGACCAATTGTTACAACAAGGCCAGTGCACGCTTGAGGAACAGCACGCTGGTTATCTGTCCCTTCAGGGCCAAACAATGAATTTTGGGTAACTTTTCTCTGTCACTCTCTTTAAGTTTGTCTCAGCTTGTTTGCTTTTCCCTCCCTCTCTCTAAGTAGAGGACACTCCTAGGCTGACCTGACAAGCATGATTTCTTCATTCACATTTCACAACTCCTACAATCATTTGGCTATGTCTTTTTGTCCAGATTCTCACTCTCTAACTTCTCCATGGACTTGACAGCTTTGTTTACAGCTAATCCCCATAATCACCCGAGTTTTACTCTGTCAGAGATGTTCCCCTACCCCACCATCCCTGCATTTTTAATGGAGACTTGTGATGAAAGGTCTTCAGCCTGAAGCAAACTCTGCTCCTCCTCCCACAAAAGTGGCCAGACCTGCTAAGTATTTCCAGCATTCTCTGCCATTGTTATTAAAGATTAAGCAAGGTGTGATTCATGATTTAGTTTCCTTATTTGAAACATACTTTTTTTAATATTGAAATCTTTCATCGCATAAATGTTGTTGTAAATTTTGCTGATGTTGTTTATCTTTCATAGGTTCAGAGGAACAATGAGTGAAGCTGAATTAAGTTATTTTGCCTTCTCCAGTTAGATGATCACTGTCACCAGGTGCTGATATGTCGATAATTCATTTTAAAAAATCAGATAACCAAGGATAAATTAATATCACATTTCTGTTGTTCTTTGTTTTCTTTCTTGTACCTTATCTGTAGGCTCCTTGGACATAATAATACGTTATAATCAATTTTTCAGCCCTTTTTCTTACGCTCTTCAAAATCAAATTCATTATCAGAATCAAATAAGTAGTGAGATGGGTCAGAAGCTTGTTTTTCAGGCAAACATGAAGCCCATTGAAAAAAAAATCTATGGGTTGTGATACTTCCCAGTTGGCATAACGTGAAGGGTTTGTTTTCCCATTACATAGATTGCACCCCTCATATTCCTAAAGGGCACCTTACTAAAGTTGCACCGAGAATGTTATCCAAAGAGGATTGGGGATATAGAGTTACAAAATACCATTACTCAACAGATAAAAAAGCAAGTGACCTCCCCTTTGAATGTTGTTTCTACTGGCGGCTTTTAGTTACCCAATTTACTCACCACTGTATCATCCAACTTCAGGATGGAGAAGTGTTTTTCTGCCCTTTGCAACGATGCTAACTGTAGCATTGGCAAAGCAACAAGATACACCGAGAAATATAGACGGTAGTTCTGTTTGTTGAAATAGGCCCCCTAGCCTATTAAGCTCCGTCAGCCTACATACCACAACTGACTAGTTGGAGCACTTAATTACTATCAGGTAACACATCAATTCTGATAAACCAATTCAGGAAAGCAGCTGTTTTCACTTAGTGCCTGAACTCATTCTTAGGATCTTCGTAACCAAGTGACTATTTTGAACTACAGCCACTATTAGTAAATAGTTGCAAAGAATTAAATGGCATTTTTGTCAGGAAAACACATTTATCGCTCGTGGCATTTCAAGCTACTTCACTACTAAATTGCTTTTTCAATCAACAAGCAAAAACTAAGTGATACTAACCATTTCTCTGCATATTCCTTGTATTTTTGGTAAAAGAGATTAAAATGCCTTTAGGTTCCAGTTTCTTTGTACATTTATCATATACTTCATTCAAGGAAAGAATTGCAAATTGTTTGTGAACATTTCTTTTGAAGTTGTAAGTTGATAATATCGAAGTTAAATTATGCAAATTTATATATTGCAAATTGTTTGTGAACATTTCTTTTGAAGTTGTAAGTTGATAATATCTAAGTTAAATTATGCAAATTTATATGTGTAGGTTTGGACATGCCAGCTATATTGCCTGCAAACTAAATTACCTAGCACCATGGCATTGAGTGAAAATATTTGAAGCAGCAATATGTCCAGGTTGGTGTACTTCAAGCAACGTTGTACCATAAACACTAGCTCAATGAAAAATTGGAATCTGGCAAGTCTAATTATACTTACATTATGATGGAAACATGCCATAAACGCATTAGAAAAATGTTTATAGAAATAGTTTACATCTCATATTCCAGCTACATCTGACTGTGCAGAATTTATGAATTTTGGAATTTTAATATCTGAGTTGGTAAAATTCCAAGTTCATATGTTACTTGGTAGTCAATATTTTGTGCATATTCAGTATTCGAGGATAAACTGAGCGTTTTCATCGAAGTTCGTAACAGATTATTACATGGATACTTTTTTTTCTATCACTTTGAATGTTTAATTCACTTCCAAAATACATTAAAAGGACAAGAATAATTTGGATCTGGTGTTAAGGATTTCATTTTGTGAGTTATTATTACATACTTCCTGTTATGATTTTACATATAAAAATAAATGTGGTTTGATATTTATAAAGATAAACAAAGGATTTTGCATTAACACAAAACTTATAGAACACGTCATAAGCATAGGATGTCGTAAAGCCAACCGTTGAGTGAGCAGTAAAACAGACAATTAGTGAGATGAGAAAAAATTATGCTTTTAATTAGAAGAACCTGCAGCCTTTGCATCGTGCTGTTTATTGTAGTCTTGGTGATGTATTTATAATGATATTGGAATGGAAATTACGTGGTTGTTTCCTTGCTCATGCAAAACATGATTGGATGTCCATATTAAGCATACATTTACATAGTACATATTAAACCATTACACAGTAAAACAAAAAGGACAAATATTTACAATTCCTGAAGGATTAAGACATTGCTCTTATTTTTTTAACTAAAAATAATCATTGCAAAAAAAACTATGTTGCCCAGAAATTATACCAAGTGGTGAAACTTCTTAACATGCTAGACAATATGATTTTCATGACAAAAAAATTATAAATTCAACAAACTTTTTTGGGATCTTCTGTGCTTCTGATGCAAAATACACAGAGGATCACGTACACATTGGTATCCAATGGTACACAGTAGTGGGCACTACCTCTGGGACTTTCAGAGATGTATGATCGGCTCGTGCCATTTGCAAGCTGCTCTTGCAGAAAGATGCTTTCAATACACCTGTGCAAACTGCTTCTGGGCATCTTGCAATAACCTCACAAATTACTGCAAAAACTCAGCTTGGTTCCTTGTAACTAAAATATTTACCCAGCTCTTTTTTTTTGGTTTCTTGACCTCCTCCATAAGAAACTGATCTCCCAGCTCTCCAAGTACACACTCTTTGTCTCAATCTCTTTACTCATGACTCTCCCAACCCAATTCCCTCTATCTCCTGATCTGATCCCACCCAACACTAACAGCCAAAAGCCAATCACATCCAGCTGTTGGCAATCTGTCACAACCAATGACCACTTCCCTTAATCAATGACCTCAGCTCCAATTGGAATCTTCCTAAATCAACCAGATGACTGACAATTGCAACACCTCCCTCTGTTTACCATTCCCTGCCCTACCTCCACACTACTACCAACACTTGGCAGCTGACCTTCCTCCAAACATTCTTATAATCAATAGTCCATAGCCCTCATAGCTTAACCCTGGGCCACTGTCCCTCACATCTCCCAGGATCGAGCCCTGACCTTGATCTTATTATAGTTATTTCATTTGCTAGATGCTATAGAGTGAATGAAGGGAAAACTGTTATCTTATGAGGTCTTCCTAAGTTATTACGTTTCCTAGCATCAGTCCCACAAACAAAGTCACCATCGGTAACTACTTAGTTTGTCTTGGAAAGATTTCTAGGCATTAGACTTTAATCTTACAATACCCTTTTCTAACAGGACAATTTAACAATCATTAGATATTTCTACCTCTGATCTTAGAGGACCAGCTTTAAAATTTCACTATATGTGTAAAACTATCAGGCATCTACCAAAAAAATTCTACTTTACAGGGGGGATAAGGCGGAAGAAGGTAAACAGATACATGTTGAACTTGGATGGCTGACGAAGCAGCTTATAATCGCAGAAAGTCATTGTTCTATGGAAGGAGGAAATTTAAAACTGCGCTTGCAATTATTGTGATAAAATAGAATTTTAATCAAATACTTGAATCAGATTGCAAATGTAGTCAAAATAAGCATTCTATAAAAGAAATGAACTGAAAGCTGTAGTAAAACCTATATAGTGTAAAAGACGGCAATGAGGAATTCAAAAAATAAGTAGTCATCAAAAATCATCTGGAAATCTGCTATTTAAAGAACTCAAAGCAATGGAAAACTGAAGGCATTGTCAGAAATATGTAGCTATAGAAGTTCATAAGAAGATGGAGAGAAGAGATTAAGCAATATATGTTTGAAGATGCATTCAGAAAGATTGCTATTCTTTTACAAGATTGCAAACTTTTATAGAACAATAAAAGTCCTTCAAATGATCTGGATGAAGATAGCAATGAAAGTTCTGTCACAATAGTGAATCTGAGTCATGTATGGATTAATGAGGCAAATTCAACAGCAGTCAATGGCACATCTTCTTACCGCAACAACTTTGGAAGTTCAACCTAAAATCAAAAAAAAAACTGACATCAGAAAATCCTTTCAAATAATATCATTAAATCAGCTTAGAGATCATTGTTAACTAAAGCCTTCTAAAAAACATGTACTGCTGAACTTATAGATCAATAAGAGAAGGTAAGACAGTGATAAAAAATTGGAACCTGACAGATGAAGATTTCTTTAAAAAGATTAGAAGCCAAATATAATAATTCTAGATTTATAATGTATAAGGAATAACTGGGAGGCAGTACAAGGTGATGATCTTACTAAGGGGTTCAGTAGTCTATGAAGTGACGAGTGTAGACTTCTTTAACAGTTCAATTGTGTGGATATTGCTGAGTGAAGCATTGTCTTTACAGCTTGGACTCACGCGTTTCAGAAGTCTCATCTTGCATTCAGCACTTGATAAATGTGGCACTTTTTGCAAAGGATCAGAGGTGTCTATGAAATGGATGGCAGGAAAGTGGTGCTTCAATAATCTCAGAAACCCAGGCCAAAAAATGGAAATTATAGATAACATTTAAATTTCTGGGACAAAATGAAAGAAATACTTTTAACAGCAAAATCTGCAAATTATTTTTTACCCTGAGGCAACAAAGCTTAGCAATCAGTGAATTAATTTTTCATGCTCATAAAGGTTGTTCAGCAATAACACACGAAGCCCAAATATTTTGACATGCCTGCTGCGTAAATAGTAATTAATTAGTTCAAGCTCACATCGTCACAGTAACCTGTTCGCAAATTGTATCAGTTCAATGCTACAAATGAAATGGAGGAACAGGATGTACTGCGCATATGTGCACATCAGATTTGTCCTATAACAACAACGTATGCTGTCCTTCTCACCATTATTGATGGAGCACAGTATGGCTCATTGTCTCTTACAATATTTGTGTTTATTCCATATAATCGGAATAGTCAAGGCAGTTTCTTTTTAGTTTATTTTTTTGCCTTGGTTCGATGTATTAATTGACACTGACTCTGACATAGTTCATTTGTTAGAAGGTGGTGTCCGCAAAGAATTTACATATATGACACTTGGTAATTTTTGCCTTGACCCATGAGCCCTTTGATCCTTTCAGCAGATCACAGTTCAGGAGCAGGACCCAATGTCGGATTCAGGAGCTCCCCTCAGTGTAAATGTAAGTCTGAAGGCTGATGCAAGAGAGCAAGGGTACTCCCACCATTTTCTTTTCGGTTTCCATTCATCATCTTCACTGGATTGTAGTAAATAATAGCTCACAAAATCTTCTTTTGGCAAAACAACATTACCAAAATATGCAATACCTATCTCTTGTACAGTATTTAGAGGAAAATAAATCATACTTAAGAATATTGTCCCTAACGAAAAGCTAACTGACAAGATAAATTCTATTCATATTTGCCAGCCCATACACTACTTATTGGATTATAGTTTGTATTTCTATTAAAGGGAATACTGAAACAAATTATTAATGTTGTGAATAATACTAAAAATAATTACGATCTTAATTATCTTGTGTTGTGAACGAGAGGAATTTATGATCAGCCATAACATCTTCTAGCATTCTGTTTATTTTAAATGCACTTAAAACTATATTTCTGAGCATTCTTTTCGGCTGTCTTACATGCTAGTATAAGAAGTGAAATCTCAAAGGAAGGTTCAACTTTCCTACTTTAAATTTACACTGGTCTTTATTTTGCGTTTGTATGCCTTGGATCGCATGGATTAAATTAACAGGGTTTACTGGAGATTCAGTGTCACTCCACCCTGTCACTGAATTTAGTTGACGTTTCGGGCCGAGACCCTTGACAGCACTTCTCCCTATAGAGGAAGGGTCTCGGCCCGAAACGTCGACAGCGCTTCTCCCTATAGATGCTGCCTGGCCTGCTGTGTTCCACCAGCATTTTGTCTGTGTTGTTGTTTGAATTTCCAGCATCTGCAGATTTCCTCGTGTTCACTGAGTTTAGTGCTGACTCGTTTTCTGTGGACCCAGCTGGGGTTTAACTTACTGATTCTCTCTCACCTTGTTGGTAACACAGCTTTTTTATTGGCATTTCGTGGACTGGGAGAGCGAAAAGTGTGTCACTGTGAGGTTAGGGTGAGAGTATTCAGGCAGTGGGGAAATCATCTCTCTTGTGCTTCTTGATCTCGTCACTCAAGATTCAGTGTCACGCAACCCTGCCACTTTGATCTGGCCCACGCCTTCATTAACCAGGACCAACATTTGCCTTTATTGATTCTTCTCCCTCCTTACACAAGTCATTGGGTTTCTGGGGATGTGGCCAGAGTTAAGTGGGGTGCACCTATGGTTAGTGGGCAGACATTAGGATTAGATTTGATGGGGTCATTAGGTGTTTTGGATCTTCAGTTACAAGACACCCTCGTACAGCAACCCAGCCAGGGTTGATCAGGCCTGACTTGTGTTTAACCGATGGACCAAAACTATAAAACTGTATTTCTGATCATTCTTTTCAGTTGTCTTACATGCTATTGTAAGTGGTGAAATCTCATAGGAAGGTTCAACTTCCCTACTTTAAATTTACATTGGACCTTATTTTGCCTCTGTATGCCTTGGATTGCAAGGGTTAAATTAAGGAGGTTTACTGGAGATTTAGTGTCACTCCACCCTGTCACTGAGTTTAGTGGTGCCTTGGATATTACATCAGGGCCAATGGCATTCACCACTTCATACACCTTCAATTTCCACTTCTGGTTCAGAGAAAATAAAAAAAGAAATTATATTATAGATAGGGTAGGTAGGGTAGTAAAGAGAGCTTTTGGTACATTGGCCTTCATAAATCAAAGTATTGAGTATAAGAGTTGGAATGTTATGGTGAGGTTGTATAAGGCATTGGTGAGGCCCAATTTGGAGAATTGTGTACAGTTTTGGTCACCAAATTATAGGAAGGATATTAATAACGTTGAAAGAGTGCAGAGAAGGTTTACAAGGATGTTGCCAGGGCTTGAGAAACTGAGTTACAGAGAAAGGTTGAATAGGTTAGGAATTTATTCCCTGGAGTGTAGAAGAATGAGGGGAGACTTGATAGAGGTATATAAAATTATGATGGGTATAGATAGAGTGAATGCAAGTAGGCTTTTTCCACTGAGGCTAGGGGAGAAAAAAAACAGAGGACATGGGTTAAGGGTGATGGGGGAAATGGTTAAAGGGAACATTGGGGGGGCTTCTTCACACAGAGAGTGGTGGGAGTGTGGAATGAGCTGGCAGATGAAGTTGTAACTGCGGGCTCACTTTTGACATTTTAGAAAATCTTGGACAGGTACATGGATGAGAGGGGTATGGAGGGATATGGGCCAGGTGCAGGTCAGTGGAACTAGGCAGAAAAACGGTACGGCACAGCCAAGAAGGGCCAAAAGGCCTGTTTCTGTGCTGTAATGTTCTATGGTTCTATTGCATTATGATTGACCTAGCATTTAAAGAGAACAAGGCTTTTATTGGCTTTTTCTTCCATTCCTTTTGTCACTGATTTAACCATTTTCTAAATCAATTGAAATATAATTGTTTCTATTCTTGGCCACCTGAATATGCTAAAGCATTTTATGGGCAATTAATTTCTTTTGAACTGTAGACACTATTTTAATGTAACAGCCAATTTGTAGTCAGCAAGCTCCCACAAACAGAAACTTATGCACAAAAAATTCTAGGCAATTCTAGGTAACAGTGTAGAGTTGATTGACTGCAATGTGTTTGAAGGTGCAATCTTTCAGATGATATGTCAAACTGAGTCTTGTCTGCTTTCTCCCACAAAAAAAAAACAATATCAAATGTCCTGGTGATCTGCTTTAATGTTTTTAATTAAGTCATAAAATGCCAAGCCCAGGGATAATTTTTGTACAGTACTTCATAATAATGTTAATAGATTGTTCACATCCATCTGAGAGGGCAGATGAGATTTAATTTGACATCTCATCGAAAAGACGACATCTTCAAAACAAAACCCTAGATATTTATACATAGGTTGCTGTAGTGAGACGTGAACTCAAAATGTTCTGTTTCAGAGATTGCGTTCCATCAAACTTAGAAAAGTAAGTGACTTGATTGAAGTTTTCAAGACTATATAGGAAAGATATGGTTGATGGACTAAAACTATTTTGGTGGCAGGGAATAAGGAACATTATCTAAAAAAATATATCTAAACATCACCGGACTTAAAAAAAGGAAACAGAATGTAACGGATGTTTGGAACTTTTATCTCACTAGCACCAATTATTACTGGTTCTAAAGGTCACAGTCTTTTCCCAGGGTAAAGGACATAGATTTAAATGAGATGCAGAAGATTTGATGGGGACCTGAGGGCAACGTCTTCACAAGGACGGTGGATTGTTTGTGGAACAAGCTGCCAGAGGAAATGCAACGTTCAAAAGACATTTTGACAAGCATACGGATAAAAATATTTAGAAGGATATAGATCGAATGCAGGCAAATTGGAATAGCTCAGGTGGGCAGCATGGATGAGTTGGGCTGAAGGGCTGTTTCCACGCTGTATAACTCTATATGACTCTTTAAGATTGATAGATCTTTAATAACAGAAAGTGTTAGTGAATGTAAGGCATTGGCTGATCTGCGGTATTCATCATCGATTAGCTTAATCTTATTCAGTAGCATGGGCATACTCCAGGCTTTCTATGTTTCTATATTCTTATAGGGGTGTATGTCTGAAAGAAGACACACATCAAAATATGGATTAAGCTTAACTTACTTTGTAACAGAAACTCAATTTCAATGACCACTCTATCAATAAATAACATTTTTGTTCTTAACAAAATAAGCTGCCCTATGAAATGGTAGACACGAGGCCAATCACAACATTTAAAAGACGCTGCACAAGATAATGGGGAGAGAGGGGGTAGTTAATTTTTTTCTATTTTAATTTGAAGTTCATTCCAAGTTTATTTATTTGTTGAGAAAATGGCGAGGAATAGGCCTTCTGGCCCTTCAAGCCACAGCATCCAGCAATTCCCCGGTTTAACCCGAGCCTAATCATAGGACAATTTACAATGACCGATTAACCTATCAACCGGTCCGTCTTTGGACTGTGAGAGGAAATCAGAGCACCTGAAGGAAACCCACTGGGTCAAGAGGAGAGCATACTAACTCCTTACATATGTATGTGGAATAATTGGCAAAAAATCTTTGGCTAATTATCTTAACATGCACTGCATCTAAAGACCCATATTTTAATACCATTTTCACAATGCTGTTTGATTGTATTCCATTCAGAAGCTAACTACAATAATATGGTTTTTCAATTTAAAATGAATGATGAATCTAGAATGATTTAGAACATTAGACTAATGTGGCTTGATTTTGCACTTAGAGAATAACGAAAAACATAAATGCATGCTATTGTGCTGATCCCAAATGTGTTCCTCTCGTCCTTTACTAGATTTATATAACCATATAACAATTACAGCACGGAAACAGGCCATCTCGGCCCTTCTAGTCCGTTGCCAAATGCTTACTCTCACCTAGTCCCACCGACCTGCACTCAGCCCATAACCCTCCATTCCTTTCCTGTCCATATACCTATCCAATTTTACTTTAAATGACAATATCGAACCTGCCTCTACCACTTCTACTGGAAGCTCGTTCCACACAGCTACCACTCTCTGAGTAAAGAAGTTCCCCCTTGTGTTACCCTTAAACTTTTGCCCCCTAAGTTTCAACTCAAGTCCTCTTGTTTGAATCTCCCCTACTCTCAATGGAAAAAGCCTATCAACGTCAACTCTGTCTATCCCCCTCATAATTTTAAATACCCCTATCAAATCCCCCCTCAACCTTCTACATTCCAAAGAATAAAGACCTAACTTGTTCAATCTTTCCCTTTAACTTAGGTGCTGAAACCCAGGTAACATTCTAGTAAATCTCCTCTGTACTCTCTCTATTTTGTTGACATCTTTCCTATAATTCGGAGACCAGAACTGTACATAATACTCCAAATTTGGCCTTACCAATGCCTTGTACAATTTTAACATTACATCCCAACTCCTATACTCAATGCTCTGATTTATAAAGGCCAGCATACCAAAAGCTTTCTTCACCATCCTATCCACATGAGGTTCCACCTTCAGGGAACTATGCACCATTATTCCTAGATCACTCTGTTCTACTGCATTCCTCAATGCCCTACCATTTACCATGTATGTCCTACTTGGATTATTCCTACCAAAATGTAGCACCTCACACTTATCAGCATTAAACTCCATCTGCCATCTTTCAGCCCACTCTTCTAACTGGCCTAAATCTCTCTGCAAGCTTTGAAAACCTATTTCATTATCCACAACACTAACCTATCTTCGTATCATCTGCATACTTACTAATTTACCACCCCATCACCCAGATCATCAATGTATATGACAAACAACATTGGACCCAGTACAGATCCCTGAGGCACGCCACTAGTCACTAAGTTAACCTCTTTGATTCTATAATGTTCAAACAGTTTCTTTAATTCGACCTTCTTTCATAGGCAGTTCTTCTTTAGGATTGCAGTTTCAATCCCATGCAGATTCCCCAATAGATACTCTTTATAGTTTGCAATTGAGACCTTCAGCTGTGATGATGAAAAATGGTTTCTTGGTTGTATTTTTAGTGACATCATTCATTTTGTTGCCAACGACGAGACACAAAAGAGCTGTTCTGTTTAATACTGGGAATCTTAAGTGCTTCAGAGAGGACATGATGTACACACATTTTTTAGTCAGCACAAGAGCCTGTGGCTGGCAAGTTATTAATAATTGTTACATCAGCTTAAGAGCTTGTACAAGTACTGGGAGAAGAAGCTTCAGGTCTCCTAAAGCTGATTTTAGAGAATGGAGAAACTTCTTAGTGGAAAAAATGAAAAATATACCGTTAAGACAATGATAGAGAAAACCATGTAAGGAATTTAGAACAATTATTATCACATGGGAAAATACTGAGTAAATTAATGGGACCAAACATTAACAAAATCCCTTGGAGCTAATGGACTTGCATTGCAGATTTCCAAAAGAGATGGTTACAGAGATTTTTTTAAAAATTAGGCTTTATAGTGGCAATGCAAGGGATATACCATAAATTATATTGTATATATCTTTATTTTAAGAAAATGATATGACAAAAATACTTTGGTTATTACAGAAAATTGTAATATTTCTGAAACCACATCAAAGGGTTTGAACATACTGCATGAACCTAAAATATAGAAACAAGAGTCTGTTCTTCAGCTTCTAAAGCCACCAATGATCATCTCCTGGTTTGTGCCAGTCCTTATATCCCTCAATCCACTGAAATCTTAAAAAAATTAGGTGCAATCTCTTTAAAAAAGGAGGCAGAAACATCTTGATAAATGACGTTCTGTGAGAACTAACTCATTCCTTTAATAACATTCTGATTGCCCAGTGCCAGCGTTCATTTCATCCTTCCAAACTGAGGAGGATAAAAGAGATGGAGCATTGTGGTCACCGTGTTTCATTCCGTAATTAAAATTCATAATTCATAAGCATTTTGAAACTGCCCAAGTGTTGGCCAAAGTGAATCACAGCTGAACAGTCAACCATCCACCCTCAACAGTTAGTTTTCAATACACTGTTGACAATTTATAAACTTCCCTCTACAACTGCAAACGCTTCTTATCTTGACCCCACTTGGAGTAACCACCCCATCCATATTCAGCATTAAATGAGAACAACAATTATTTGCATGGTCACTTTACGTATAAAAGAGACTGACAACTATTCACCTAATCCATATATTTTGCAATTATTGCATAATTTTGCTGTTGTCATTTATTGCTTCTTCCAATAATCAAATTAATCCAATCTTTCCATAACACTCCCAGTTTATAAATCTTACTTCATCTCCAAACAATCAGATTCCTTGAATATGTGGCTTTGGTATAATCAGGGTAACAATTCTCTTCTGACAGACGTTTTAACTTGATTCACTTTTTTTTCTGTAATCACCACGAGCGTATACACTTATGGCTTCCATTCTAGTTCCTCTTTTGATGCCTAGCTCTCCAATTCCAGAATCTCCCACCATTTCCCAGAATATCAAAATAATTTTCCTCTTGTTTTCAAGCCTCTGTGTTTTTCACAATTTGGACTCATATCCTGTATTTTTATTCCACCTATTTCCCCATCGAACATTGCTCCTTCATCTCACATCAGTCCTCTCATTCTTATAATCTCCCTCCACCCTCCAAACATATCATCCATTTCCAAGAGTTTATCTTACGAATAAATTATTGACTTCCAGTTCTCTCTGTTGCTCCCCCTTCCACAAGTTATGTGACCCATACTTCCTCAAGTATGCTGATATATCTTAAGGCATTTGAAGACCATAACAAAAGTACTTCAATTGATGCACGTGGTATATAAATGCATATTAACATAATTTCCAAATATTTAAGAGCACAACTAAAATAAGGCTTTAAAGTTGTTTGAACTCCTGCCATTCCATTCCTTTGCACCAGGGGTTCCCAATGTTTTTTATGCCATGGACTCCTTCCATTAATCAAAGGATCTGTGGACTCCAGGTTGGGAACACCTGCTTTACACATATTTGAATTGTATGAATTTAACCTCACATTTCAGAATTTTTGTTAATAAAATAATTAGAAAACAGCTTGCATGAATTTGCTCACCATCAACTATATTCATTAGCTCTAATAAATAAACACATCTTCCCACTTTTTAACATAAATGCACTCATGATCAGCTGATTTTTCAATGTCTACCTTCGGGTTCTATAATTGGCCATACAAGTTCTCTGTCCCCTGGAAACGCAACCAACCAACCATTGGACAACACAGGAAAGGAATGATTTACCTTTTTCAAATTTTTCAAGTTGCTCTGTCGAATGGCAGCCAGTAGCTGATCTCTCGAATTTCGTTCTTGAACTGGTGGTCTATCTTCCAACTTCCTTTCAGATACAGGTGTCAAAGAATTTCTTAAATTCTTGGTCTGGCCATTTCCTTCCACAGTCCTCTTGTTTTGCATTTTATGGTTTTGAGTTACAGAGTTGGCATTTTCCGGCAGTCCTGGGGGTGGAGGAGGAGGAGGAGGAGGAGGAGGAGGAGGGGGTGGAGGAGGAGGCGTCTGAGTTGCGGTCTTCTTTGGACTTGGTTTAGGGGATGACCATGGTGAATTTCTGGGAGAGGACTGTGGAGAAGGCTTTGGTGACTTCTGCATGCCAGCTGTCTTTGGAACTTCCAACACTTGTTTCTTATCCCCAACCTGTCCTTGTCGCTGCTCCTGTAAGCGCTTTTGCCTCTGCTTGTCCATGTTTCTACTCAGTAAGTTTGTCACTGTCATACGAGGCCCCGCTAACTCAAAATGGTAGCCCAGTTTAAGAAGGGTGGTGTTTTCCTTCAAAAGTTTGGCGATATCCATCTCAACCTGCCCTCCAAAAATGTGACGCTGATTGTGGAACCTGAATTCCGTCAGGACATTATTCTGCTGCAAAGCTCTCATAATAGCAATGATTCCTTTACCAGAGATGTAATTTGATTCCACATTCAGGTTAGTTATGCTTTTGTTAACTCTTAACACACTAGCAACAGCAAATGCAACATGGTCATCTGCACGAGTGTTGGCAAAGCTGAACATTTTCACAATGGTGTTTTCTTTCAGCGCATCAGCGAATCGTATTAAGATCTCGTTTTTCATTCGCTCTTCATTATTTAAGTTTACTTCAGTTACTCCAGGATCATTGTTCTTAACTTTTTCTATTGACTCATCATAAATGGTTGGAGTCGCAGCTTGTGTTTCTGAAACTTTGGCCGTTTTTTTTGCTTCCAGGTTTTCCATGTTGGATGACTCCTTACATTGTGTGGAACAGTGTTTACTAGAATTGCCTGCACAGTCTGCATTCTCTTTAATGTCTTTGGCCTCACTTTTTGTTTTGCTACAGTTTCCTTCTTTGGCAACTTCCTTTGGTTCTTCTTTAACTTTAGTTACCTTTTCTTCCTTTTCTTTTTCTTTGACCTTGTTGCCCTTCCTGTTGTCAACTGCCTCAGTCTTCTGCTCTTTCTCGGTAAGGTTTGCCTCTTTTCTCTTCATCTTTTCATCGGTTTCTCTGACCTTGAGATTTTCAGTCTGTCCCTTTTCCTTGTCTTTCCTTTCTCTTTCTCCCCGTGTTTTAGGCAGATCCTCACCCTTTTTCACATTTTCATTGTCCAGTTTTTTAAGTGCTTTCTTTTCAGGTTCTTCTGCTTTGGCTGGCTTACACCGATCATCTGGGCTTTTACCTTCCTACAAGAAAGGGCATTGATTATGGTGAGATGGTGGAGATCATGGAAAGAGGCCCTGCAGCCCATTAAGTCTGAGCCAACCATCAGGCACCCTCTTACATTAATCCTTCACTTAGCAAACTTTATTTTCTCCCAACTCCCATAAACTCCTACCAGACTCTGCAACTCATCGACACATTAGAGGCAATTTATAATGGCTGATTAATTTACCAACTCACATGTCTCTGGGATATTGGAGAAAATAGCAACACTGCAAAGAAACCCATGTGATCACAGGGAAAACGGGCAAATATTACCCAGACAGCAACAAAATCATTAGCAAACTATTTTAAACCATCTGATGCTATCAAAAAATGTAAATTATAAATGGATTAAATTGGGGGAAAAAATTAACACAGCAGAAATTATATTCTGGACTTGAACTTGACCTTGAATCAGTCAGTTAGTCCTGACGAAGGGTCTCGGCCCAAAATGTCGACAGTGCTTCTCCTTATGGATGCTGCCTGGCCTGCTGTGTTCCACCAGCATTTTGTGTGTGTTGTTTGAATTTCCAGCATCTGCAGATTTCCTCGTGTTTGATCAGTCTAGGCAGATGAGATTTCCTACACTTTAAACTCACAGCCAAGAGCAGTTCGGGTTCATTTTAACTCCTGGTCCTGTGATGCTTCAATCAGCCCATATCAAGTTCAAGCTTATTGTTATCTGACTATACATATATACAACCAAATGGAACAACGTTCCTCTGGACAACGGTGCACCCACAAAAATTGTATCACACGTAGCATATAAACTAAAATATTAGCACAAATAAGTTAATCAAATATAATTCAAAATGCATGCAGTGTGCAGAACAGGTAAACAGTAAAGAGCAATGTTCTAGAGACAAGACCTCGGAGGTGGTAGAGTAGTCATTAGTCTCACTGCCTGAGGGAAGTTACCCATTATAGACTAGTCTTAATGCTCCTGTGCATCCTTCCGGACAGTAGTGAGTCAAAGAGATTGGTGGAAGAGTGGTAGGGATTCTCATCTCAGACTGACCTGATAACTAGAATTTTCAGATAGCTCTGCATGCTGCCCTAAAAGCTACAATCATAATGGCTCATAGCAGTCCCTATCTTCTTCAATCCTTTATGAGGTTTTGAGTGTAAGCCTTGCCTTTTAGCCAACATCCCCTTTGATTGTCATTAAGGAGGAGGAGTAGAAGAGGTGGTGCATGATACATACTTCCACCCGGCCATTCACAGTCCAGACCTACCATTTGCCAAGCAAGATGATCATGGAATTTCAACAAGGGGAGATGAACAAAGTTAGGTAGACAAGGAGTTGAATAAAAGGTGATAATTGACAGAAGCTACATTTAGTGGATAAATTACCAGATTCAGAAGCAAAGTATCCTAGGTTGATGAGGAAGGTAATGAGGAAAATTGCTGAGGCCCAGGCCATAATTTTCCAGACATCTATACATTCATAGATGATGCTTGATGACTGGAAAATTATAAAAGTAATGCATTTGTCTAATACAAAATGTATGTAGATAAAACTCGATTAAAAACAGGTCAGACAGATTAAACTTAATGTGACAAAATTTCTAAAATCAATAGGGACAGAGTTAGCAGTAAGTGGCAAGTGTGGTTTGATGAGAGAAACCCAGCTTGGAATGTTTAATGTCTAATTATATTGTAGAATTTTTAATGCATATTTTGCAATAATGCCTTAATGGGTTTTGAAGAGCATCTCCATTGCCTCCACAATTTACACATTTTGTCAAATAAAACCTTTTCTAAAAGAATCTCTAAAATCTGAAGTTGAAAATGAAATGCTTTTTTATACGACATATTTATAGGTTTGGTATACAACATACTGTACATATCCAGCAATAATAGCTTTTCCCTTCACTGTATTTTTTGTTATGTTTTGTCCGTCATATCACAGTGGATTCCAGTTAAATGAGACACATCAGGACCAGTACATTTTGATCCAATTAAGTAGCTGGTCCAGTTAGTCAAAGTTTCATGGAAATAGTTAAAAAGGTATAAAAAAAGACAAATTGAGTTACAAATTATGTACTTAAATGAAATACAGATTAAATTAGAACACTACCAATAGCTCTACAGTCCTATAAAACTGTATAACCTTTTGAACAGACTCATTCAGCTCTGCCTTCAGAAGGATCATTACGGAAAATCTTTTCTACCAAATGCAATAAGCATTTACAACAGTTCATCTCTGTGTGACAGGAGAACACACAGCATAGCACAATAGTCTCTGTTTTGTTATTTTGTACATTATTATTGCACATTATTGTGCAATGGTAAATTATTATTGTATATATTATTATTCTGTACTGTTATCAGTTAATATTACCGTTATATCTATTATTATTATTTATTATTGCTAAGTGTGTTTTTAAATGTTGCAGCTATAACAAAATAATTTCCCACTTGGGATCAATAAAGTACTTATTATTATTATTATTATTATTATTATTATTATTATTATTATTATTATTATTATTATTATTATTAATAATAATAATATTGACAGAGGAATTCATCCAGTGGATGAAATGAACAAAATCAGAAGTCATCCAGTGCAGTCGATGGACTGCTTTCAACCAATGATATCGACAATTGCGTCCTCCAAAACTTCATTTTCGTTGCAATATTCAAGATGATTGTTGGTAGATACCTTCAAATTCTTCGTAGTGCCTAACTTGTTGAGGTAGTGAAATTGTTTCATTTTCACTCCTGGCCGTTTTTGACATCTTCAAGCCTGAATGCTTGAAACTGAAGTGAGCAAAACAGTTCTGAATTGTCTTCCTTCTTATTTCTCACCAGCTCTCAGTGACAAAAATCACTGTTTTTTGAACACAAACACATGCAATGGATGCTATTTAAAATCTGTTTGCTTTAAGCACGGTGTAACATCTAATGGCCACACGAGTGTATGTAACTGATGCTAGTTAGAACCTGTTTGGCAAGTCTCCTGCCAAATTAAGCGGCATAGTTTCCCAAGTAAACAAAGGGAATCCCAGCAATTTACTCAATTTGTGTTTGTTCTATAAGAGTTGGCCAAAAAAAGTGCTTCTTCTGATTAACCAAAGGGCCAATTAACCAGAATCCACTATGTTTCCACCATATTCTAAAGTCATGTGTATTAATTAATTTTACTTTGATTAAGTTATCTCAGTTCCATTTGGTGTGAAGTGGTAGCACATTGGGCTCTTCAAAGTACCCTAATTCTTCCTCTGATCTTCCTCATACTCGTCACTCTGCTCCTTCCTTTGACTAGGACTGCAACCCATTCCTTCAAAAACCTGTTCTATTCATCTATAGCTTGTCCAATCAAGCAGGCAAGGGTTTTCCAATAGCTAATTTCCAAACCATAACCTTGTGATGGGCTTTAACTGGCCCTGTTTATATACCAAGGTAGTAAGAATGCTGCACGTTCATCGAAGAACATAAAGCCAAGCTGTAGAATACATTTCAGAAGCAACATTCACAAACCAAAGCTTTAGTTAGTTAAATCTCTTATATTTTTACAGACAATGACTTCTTTTTCACTTCTTTTACTAAAATATCATTATTCAAGCTCTACCAGTCTCCACTACTGTATTATCAATTCAGTCAGGATATTTACCAGAGTTTTACAGTATTTTTGCTGTAGTTTTGAGATTTTCAACTGGAAACCATACCTGTACACCACACACACACACACACACACACACACACACACACACACACACACACACACACACACACACACACACACACACACACACACACACACACACACACACACACACACACACACACACACACACACACACACACACACACACACACACACACACACACACCCTATATGCTCCTCTCAAGCATTTCAAGGACCAATATACACAACTCCAATATTGCTCACCACTGACACCCGATTTTACCACTCCCAGCACGCATCTGACCTGCTCTGTTCTCAGGTGGTGGATGAGGCCTGCCTGCAACACAGAGACTGCCAGAGATGGGGCACAAAATGCTTGACAATGTAGATGTATAGATAGTCTTGGAGGAGGTGTGTTTCCTCCACACTCAACTGCTGTGCATTTCCAGTAAACAAATGTGAGCCACTCGACAAAATCTTGAAAGCTTCTTCTCCATTCTGCACTGTCCTTGTGTCAGTGGGGGTGTCACATCTTTTCGATGAGGCACTGAGAATATCTCTGAGAGAATTGCTGTACGAAATCTATGTCTTAGAAGCTTGCAAGATATCAGCAACCACTGCTGTCAAATAAGCCATGAGTTTTGTGGTGAGTCTGAGGCCTTAGTTTTCATGCATTCTTTTCCTCAGATGGCCAAAGTGCATGCTGCCACAGCCCTCTTTATCCCTGACATGTGTCTCTGTTGAGAAATCCCATGATCCATGTTGAGCAGACCGTCAAGTCTCTGACCCATCTTTTCAGCATCTCAGCATGGACCTTTACTCTCAGAGGTTCAGTTGTGCATTGGAGGAAGGCTCATGGAAGACCTTAGCTTTGCTCTTGTGTGTTCTATTGAAGTGCGCTCAGAAGGATTAACAAAACTGTTACAACAATGATGCAGCCTTGCTTGACTCTAGTCTACACCATGATTGGGTCTGTTGACTAAGATCACAAAACCAAGCAAGAAAGAAACTCCAGATGTTCAGAGAATGTGCTGGAGATTCTACGTATTACTTCCCTACCAAATAACCCACTCACTGTTCCCATCCTAGTGTCCTGTTTTGCAGCAAACCTTTTCCCCAAATTCTCAAGACCTTCTACAGGGACACCATTGAGAGCATCCCGACCACCTGTATCACCTCCTGGTATGGGAGCTGTACCAACCTTGATCGCTGGGCACTGCAGAGAGTGGTACGGACAGCCCAGCACATCTGTGGACGTGAACTTCCCTCCATTGAGAACATTTACAGCAGCATGTGCAGAAAGAAGGCCTGGAAGATCACCAGGGACACCAGTCACCCCAACCATAAACTGTTTCAGCTGCTTCCATCTGGCAAATGGTACCGCAGCATTAAAGATAGGATCAACAGGCTACGGGACAGCTTCTTTCTACAAGCCATTAGACTTATAAATTCATACATCTATATGTTATGACAAGTCGCAAAGATTTTTACTCCCTCATGTTGAGGGATGGATGTAAGATTTAAATAAATTCAAATTATCCCAAATCCTCACACCAGCTGCTCCACTTCAGAACAACACACACAAAATGCTGGAGGAACTCAATTGGTCAGGAAGTACCTATGGAAATGAATAAACAGTCGACATTTCGGGCCAAGACCCTTCATCAAAACTCACCTCAGAACCTAGAAATTATAACATAAAGGGCAACTTTTTTCTAAGGCAGCACAAAAAGAAAATGCCAGAGGAACTCAGTAGGTCGGGTATCAACTATCAAAATGAATAAACAGTCAATATTTCAGGCCAAGATACTTCTTCAGGACTCATTTTAGAAAAGCAAAAATGTTTTTCTAAACATTTTTTCTATCCCTCTTGTGATTCACTTTACATGCTACTCCATGCAATCCGTGTCTTCCAGCAACTCCTTGGATTGCGTTGGACATACAGTTGACTCTATGTTTCAATGTACTTGTGACAAATGAAGCTAATCTTTAATATTTATCTTTATCCTTTGGACTCCACCTTATGGCAACAGGTTCCACACGGAGTCCTGCGAAGCAGTGCAGAATTTCCCATATTTCCCAGCAGTTCAGCATCCACAATCAAACTATTTCCAGTTTGACAACTTCATGGTCTGATTGGATACTGTGTTTCATCAGGAAAAGCACAATATTTAAGAACTAGGTGGCTAGCATTCCTTGGAGTATTATGCTCAGTTTAGAGAGCATCCATATCATTGGGATGTATTAATAGTGTCATGGTTCACCAACAGCTCTCCAGAATACTTCTGCAGATTTAAAGGGCTGACACATGGCTACTGCCCTTTATGGTAAAATGAAACTTAAGGACTGGCCTACCCGAGACTGACTGTTTAAAATAAAGAAGGGTAGTAGATTTTTTGTTTTGTGGCTGAACCTTCTGAAATTGGACGTAATCTCAATAAATGACTAAACCAGGTAAAAATGAATCCGTGAGAGGTTCGATGCAGCGTTCTAAGATTGCAGAACGCACCTTAACCAAAATGCTAAAAACACTGAAGCATCAGAGGTGGGGAATAAAGTGTTAAAAAGATGGAGATGATACATCAATTTGTATCTAGAAAAAAGAACTAACGTACTCCTGTGATTTATCATTATATTTTGTCCATTTTACTTTACAGAAATTGTATGGATATAGAAATTCTCAGTGAATTTAACAATGCAGTGATAAAATCTATACCAAAGATTACAAATTTCCTGTTGCTACCTTGTAATATCAATATAGTGTCAATAAAAACTTAACTTGTAAGCAGAAGACACTTTACATAACTCCACATTGCAACAACAAAAAATACAAAGCTGGCAGGGTAATGGATTGAGTGTCCTCATTCTGTGCTGCAATAATATATGATTCCATAATGTTATTCTTTGTGTAAGATTTTGATATAAGAATCTGAGAATATTTAATTGTTTCAAGAAGATGAGAAAGCTAAGCACACCAAGAAAAGGAACTTTAATCCAGTATAATCTACTATTCCATTTCTGTAATTCCTCCCACCAAAATATTTGATTGTATCAGGAACAAACCCTTATTTCTTCCTTTATTTCCCTATCTGGGAAATCACAAATATTTATCACTATTAAGAGAAGGACCTCTAACCAATACCTTTCTAAATGTAATTTTGTTTTGGCACGTGGCCAAGTGGCTAAGGCGTTGGTCTAGTGATCTGAAGGTCACTAGTTCGAGCCTTGGCTGAGGCTGCGTGTGTGTCCTTGAGCAAGGCACTTAACAACACATTGCTCTGCGACGACACCAGTGCCAAGCTGTATGAGTCCTAATGCCCTTCCCTTGGACAACATCGGTGGTGTGGAGAGGGGAGACTTGCAGCATGGGCAACTGCCGGTCTCCCATACAACCTTGCCCAGGCCTCAGTCAACATTGAAATCAGTCCCCTTCTTTTCAAAGCTCACATAGAGTTTAGTCTATCAACTAACATTTGTACATTTACATGACCTTTCTTTCTTTGCAACATAGATTCTTTAAGTGTAACTCACAGTTCATCTCCTTGTCATTTTGTCCCCATTCTCTGTATCCTTTCAAATGCGTGTAATATTTTCCCAGCATTTTATGAAACAGTTTATCAGATCTTTTCTCATGTTAAAAATTGTTGATATATCTGTATATTGTGATGATACAGATGAAAACAGTTGAGTAAGCATTGAGATATCTCTTGGTGCAGGAGGCACAAGGGTTAGTCACCTCCCCCTACCCTAAGGTGCACAACACAAGTCATGATGTCTGGAGTTTGAATCTAGAGTTCAGTATCCTGTCATTGGAAAGACCAGAGTCTGAGGCCTAGAATTCGGGGTCTTGTTATCAGCTCGTACTAGGGTCATTAGCGATGATCTAAGCTCGAAGTTCAGTTAGAAGTTCAGAAGCCAAAGCCCTGGGTATATGAGTTTGAGATCCACTGGGGAAGTCAGAATCCTGTTGGCTGCGATTCCGCGAGTCCACTGGAGGTTGGTGGCCTAGAGTCCTGTCCTGGGGTTGGAGGGTGTGTGTGTGTGTGTGTGTGTGTGTGTGTGTGTGTGTGTGTGTGTGTGTGTGTGTGTGTGTGTGTGTGTGTGTGTGTGTGTGTGTGTGTGTGTGTGTGTGTGTGTGTGTGTGTGTGTGTGTGTGTGTGTGTGTGTGTGTGTGTGTCTGTTTTGTTCTGCCGAACATCAAAGGCACGTTATGTTGGTGCTGGAACGTATGGTGACTCTTATACACTTATGTGCTGCCCCAGTACATCCTTAGGTTGCGGGAGTTGTTAACGCAAATGACACACTTCACTAACAAGAGAAAATCTGCAGATGTTGGAAATCCGAGCAACACACACAAAATGCTGGAAGAACCTGGCAGGCCAGGCAGCATCTATGGAAAAAAGTGCAGTCGACGTTCAATTTCGGCCTGAAACATCGACGGTACTTTTTTCCAATGACACTGCCTGGCCTGCTGAGTTCCTCCAGCATTGTGTGTGTGTGACACACTTCACTGTATGTTTTGATGTACATGTGATAAATAAATGACTCTAAATCTGAATCTGAACTGACAAGAGAAGAATGATTAAAATGATATACACAAATTAGATAATAGATCATAATAGATGTGTGTGCAGATTAAATATTCAGCTAGCGTTGAAGCATACCTACTAATCATCTGTGAAAGATTAAATTCCACCTGTTCTGAATGTAACAAAGTTCATGTGGATTAAGCAAAGATAAAGTTGATTCTGAGAAATGTTTTCTTCAAAGCTGAGTATAGTTTGGGACTCACAAGTAAATGAACTGCCAACAGTACTTGAGTTTTCAGCAATGGTCATCTGCTTCTGAAGAATATCAATGTAGAATACATTAGTGAATTAATACATTAATGTAATGAAGAATATTCTTCAGAACCACTCCAAAAAATATCTTCAATAGCACTCGGTGAAGGGGAGACTGGAGTGCAGTTACTTTAATTTAAGAAATAAAAAAAATTTGAGAAGATTCAGGATCAGCTTTCACGAATGTCTTAAAGTAACAATCAACCTTGATCGTGGATTGTCGACAAATATCCATATGGCTTCAGTGATGCACTATCCAGATGAATGTGCAGAGTTTATATCACCAGACAGTAGGAAAAATAGGAGAAGTGGGTGGGAGTGTAGAGTAGGGGGGAGAGGCTAACGGGCTCACGGCTCTGAGGAAGGGATGAGTATGTGAGGAGACCAGAGAAACAGGCAGACAGAGATACTCATTTAGGTCCTGAGAAGCTTCTTGCCCTCACTCTTTCATTGGCTGCCCAGCTTTGGTTAACTTTTTCTTTAACATTATTCTCGGCTTCCTAAAAAAAGAGACAGTGCCCTTTCAATAGCTTTTCAGCATCAGAGCTCATAGCAACGTGTTTAACCATTAGCATAGAGTGGAAACTGGAACCAAGGACCTTTTAGTGACTTCAGCAGAAAGACTCATTGTTCATTAGACGTGGCTTCAAGTCTACAAAATATAATCCCGCAGTGAAGCCCCTCCTCATCTGTGCTTTGAAGCTGGATTTGTGATGAAATGCTCTGCATTCCTCTTTCCTAGGAAATAAAGCAATGAACTGAACAAGTGGCAGGACATTGTCCTTTTCCCAAGATTACTGGAATCAACAAATGTTCAAAGACTGGTAGAGACTGTGATTGTTTTCCACAGCTCTAAAATTGACCATTGCTTCCTAAGTTGAAATATGGAGATTCATATTGTTGTGTAGCAATGAAATAACATCTACTTTTCCCATCATAGCATTAGCATTATGCAGTTGGTATTTTATTTAGAGTCTGCCTTTGTTATTGTAGAAATTATTCTTGCCATTTTTCTTCAGGCTTTTGCAGTTTCCAGTGATAAGAGAAATAAATAACATACTGTGGAGATTTAGACTGGGAATACTGGAGGCTGTAATACTGACAAGGCAAAAGCAGATTATGTTATGTCATTTCTTTTTTAACAGCTGTTATACTGACACATTCCCTTAAAAGGAGCTAGTCAATAGCATCGGAAAAATTCTAAACAGCTACATCTGGGACCATTAACATCAAAAGTTTCATTCTGGCATCTGTTCACAATTTCCCATATGCCCCTTTTGATAACAGACCTACACAGAGCACACAACATGCATCTTGTGAAGACCGTTCAATTTTGAGATGTTGTTATTGAAGAGGGAATTAAGATAATACAACATTATTAATTCTCGTTTATATTCTAGTTTGGTGTTCAAATGAATTTGCTATGGGCTGAATCCTGTTGGATTTGGCCCATAGTCCATGTTTACCCACCCTCATCTGAGGGTTCAGCAAGCTGACCTTGTGGACCTGAAAGACATATATTTAGGCACAATGAGGCTTCAGCAATGAGACTCTCACCCTCTAACCCAGTGCCTTCCACCTTCCATGTTTGAATCCTATTGAAAGTAAACAGTTTGAACCATTATTGGACAAAACAGAACCACCAACCAACTGGGGATGTGGAGGGTCTCATCACCAAATACTTACTGGTATTCGATTTCCCCCCACCCACCCCCATTTTTAATTTTAACATCTTTATTTCTGCGTTGTCGAAATTAAATATAATTTTTATGAACAGAGGGTGAATGCGTTTTCTCCAAGGTTCAGGCATTAAGAACTCAGTGTAGGGTAAGAGGGGACAGATTGAAAAGAGATCTGGGGAGAACCTTTTCTCCCAGAGGATGGTTAGTATGTGGAATGAACTGCTAGAGGAAGTGGTTGCAGAAGGTATATTAACAACATTTAAAAGTGTGGTGAACTACATATACCTGTCTGGACAACCCCCCCCCCCCCCCACCCCGCTGACTGCTCATGTGGCTCCTCCCACAGACTGTGGCCCCTCCCACAGACCCCGGTATAAAGGCGATTGGAGGCACTGCTCCTCCCTCAGTCTCCAGGATGTTGTGTGGTGGTCGCTTGCTGCTTGTGCTTTCTTCTAGCCAATAAAAGCCTATCTTAACTCACGTCTCCAAGAGTTATTGATGGTGCATCAAAAAGGCACTTGGACAGCAGCATGGATAGAAAAGGTATAGAGCAGGGTTTCACAACTTTTTTGATGCCATGGACCCCTACCATTAACCAATGGGTCCATGGACCCCAGGGAAACCCATGGTATAGTGGGATTTGGGCCAAATGTGGGCAAATGGGACTAAACTAGAGAGGAATCTTGGTCAGCAAGGATAACAAAAGCTGCAGGGCCTATATCCATGCTGTGTGATTCTCTGACTCCATAGTTCTATGACCCTAGACTCTCACAGCAGTTCAGAACATATCTGAGGATTACATATCACTTCAATCGTGATTGCCCGCATTGATTTCTATGGCAGGAGCCTATAAACTGATTTAAAGCACTCTCGTTTTGAAGTAGAAAATCGACTAGGCCACAAGGCCCTGATTGCTTCCCACCAGAAGCTGTTCAGGTGTTGACACACTGTAGAGGATAGAAATAATCCCAGCAATGAACTGAAATTGTCTGTTCATACATCTTGCACAGGTAATGCCAAGGTTACCCAGGATAGAGGATCCAACCACCTGTCAAACTAAATGTCAACATAGAAGGAGTGAGTGAGATAATCAGAGCTGTCACTACACTCAATTGCAATATCCTGATGCTACTACCCAAGTGATGAAGTCATTTCATAAACACTGTGTAATGGCGCCAGGGTGCACTATTTATTATGAATATAAACAATTAATACATCACTAGATCTGCACAGATTAATAGCTTTATTCATGAAGATCATTTTTGTCTGAACTTTTGTTATGGATTTGATTTGCACCTGAAGTGCTACCAGAGTCTTCCCCCAAAACTGGGGATGGCACAAATTAAAACAGCCACATCGAAATTTCAAGCTTGCAAATTACACAGCTAAAAATGTGCAGCCTATTTACATAAGCTTACAACATTTTTTCATGTCAGTATGGAGCACCGTGAGCAGTTTTGAGGCCCCTTATCCGAGAAAGGATGTGCAGGCAGTGGCGAGGGTCCGGAGGATGTTCACCTGAAAGATCCTGGGAATGAAAGGGTTAATGTGTGAAGAGCATTTGATGGTTCTGCACCTGTATTCACTGGAGATTACAAGAATGAGGGAGGATCTGATTGAAATCTATCAAATATTTAAAAGCTTAGATAGAGTGGATGTGGAGAGGATCTTCCCTATAGTGGGGGAGTCGAGGATCAGAGGGTACCAGCATCAAGACAGAACATCCCTTTACAACAGAGATAATGAGGAATCTTTTTAGCTAGAGGGTAGTGCATCTATGGAATTCATTGCCACTGATCGCTGTGGAGGCCAAGTCCGTGGGTATATTTAAAGTGGAGGTTGATACATTCTTGATTAGTAAGGCAGGAGAATGGAGAATGAATTGAGAGGCTTATTATATTCAGCCAAAACGGAATGATGGAGCAGACTTTATTAACCAAATAGCCTAATTCTGCATCTATTTGCAATCTAATTGTATTCTTTTCTTGATAAATTATATATAATTTATGTCTTTCTTCTGATTATATGATGCTATGATCCTGTAATATGAGGGGTGACCTCATTGAATCTAATCAAATGTTGAAATGCCTTGACAGAGTGGATGTGGAGAGGATGTTTCCTATAGTGGGGGAGTCTAAAACCAGAGGACACAGCCTCAGAATAGAGGGGCATTCTTTTAGAACAGAAATGAGGAGGAATTTCTTGAACCAGAGAGGGGTGAATCTGGTGCAATTCATTGCCACAGGCAGCTGTGGAGGCCATTTGGGCTGAGGTTGATAGATTCTTGATAAGTCGGAGCATGAAGGAATTTGGGGAGAAGACAGGAGATTGAGTCTGAGGGGGAAAATGGATCAGCCATGATGAAATGGTGGAGCAGACTTAATGGCTAAATGGCCTAATTCTCCTCCTTATGGTCTTCTGGTCTTAGTTTTACCTCATGCGCACACATGCACTTTTCCATCTGACAATAAGCTTGACATTGACTTTCATGCCCATCTTCCAACCAACGTCATTCCACATGCCAAACCTTACTACTCTGAAATTATACATTAGACTCCACTCTCCTGAGCACAATGTCCTTCCATTCACAATGTCAAATTGATATAGTGTTACAACTATATCATGTTTTCACAAACTTCAATGGCAATGGATCTTGAAGAAAAACAAAACCTTTTATTAACCACACAACACACACAAAATGCTGGTGGAACGCAGCAGGCCAGGCAGCATCTATAGGATGAAGCACAGTCGATGTTTCGGGCCGAGACCCTTCGTCAGGACTAACTGAAAGGAGAGATAGTAAGAGATTTGAAAGTAGGAGGGGGAGGGGAAAATGGGAAATGATAGGAGAAGACCGGAGGGGGGTGGCGTGAAGCTGAGAGCCGGAAAGGTGATTGGCAAAAGGGATACAGAGCTGGAGAAGGGAAAGGATCATGGGATGGGCGGCCTAGGGAGAAAGAAAGGGGGAGGGGAGCACCAGAGGGAGATGGAGAACGGGCAGAGTGATGGGCAGAAAGAGAGAGAGAAAAAAAAGGAGGGGGGGGGAAAGCTAAATATATCAGGAATGGGGTAAGAAGGGGAGGAGGGGCATTAACAGAAGTTAGAGAAGTCAATGTTCATGCCATCAGGTTGGAGGCTACCCAGCTGGTATATAAGGTGTTGTTCCTCCAACTTGAGTGTGACTTCATCTTGACAGTAAAGGAGGCCATGGATAGACATATCAGAATGGGAATGGGACGTGGAATTAAAATGTGTGGCCACTGGGAGATCCTGCTTTCTCTGGTGGACAGAGCGTAGGTGTTCAGCAAAACGGTCTCCCAGTCTGCGTCAGGTCTCACCAATATATAAAAGGCCACACCAGGAGCACCAGACGCAGTATACCACACCAGCCAATTCACAGGTGAAGTGTCGCCTCACCTGGAAGGACTGTCTGGGGCCTTGAATGGTGGTGAGGGAGGAAGTGTAAGGGCAGGTGTAGCACTTGTTCCGCCTGCAAGGATAAGTGCCAGGAGGGAGATCGGTGGGAAGTGATGGGGGGGATGAATGGACAAGGGAGTCGCGTAGGGAGCGATCCCTGTGAAAAGCAGAAAGAAGGGGGAGGGAAAGATGTGCTTGGTAGTGGGATCCCGTTGGAGGTGGCGGAATTTACGGAGAATTATACGTTGGACCCAGAGGCTGGTGGGGTGGTAAGTGAGGACAAGGGGAACCCTATCCCGAGTGGGGTGGTGGGTGGATGGGGTGAGGGCAGATGTGCGTGAAATGGGAGAGATGCGTTTGAGAGCAGAGTTGATGGTGGAAGAAGGGAAGCCCCTTTGTTTAAAAAAGGAAAACATCGCCTTCGTCCTGGAATGAAAAGCCTCATCCTGAGAGCAGATGCAGTGGAGACGGAGGAATTGTGAGAAGGAGATAGCATTTTTGCAAGAGATAGGGTGGGAAGAGGAATAGTCCAGGTAGCTGTGAGAGTCTGTAGGCTTGTAGTAGATATCAGTAGATAGGCCGTCTCCAGAGATGGAGACAGAAAGATCAAGAAAGGGGAGGGAGGTGTCGGAAATGGACCAGGTAAATTTGAGGGCAGGGTGAAAGTTGGAGGCAAAGTTAATGAAGTCAATGAGCTCAGCATGCGTGCAGGAGGCAGCGCTAATGCAGTCGCCGATGTAGCGAAGGAAAAGAGGGGGATGGATACCCATATAGGCTTGGAACATGGATTGTTCCACAAAGCCAACAAAAAGGCAGGCATAACTGGGACCCACATGGGTGCCCATGGCTACACCTTTAGTTTGGAGGAAGTGGGAGAAGCCAAAGGAGAAATTATTGAGAGTAAGAACTAATTCCGCTAGACGGCAGAGAGTGATGGTAGAGGGGGATTGGTTAGGTCTGGAATCCAAAAAAGAAGCAGAGATCTTTGAGACCTTCCTGGTGGGGGATGGAGGTATATAAGGACTGGACATCCAAATAAGGCAGTGGGGGCCAGGGAACTTAAAATAATTGAAAAAATTCAAAGCATGAGAAGTGTCACGAACATAGGTGGGAAGGGATTGAACAAGGGGGAATGAAACAGTGTCAAGGTATGCAGAAATGAGTTTGGTGGGGCAGGAGCAAGCTGAGACAATGGGTCTACCTGGACAGGCAGGTTTGTGGATCTTGGGTAGGAGGTAGAAATGGAAAGTGCGGGGAGTGGGAACTATTAGGTTGGTGGCAGTGGATGGGAGATCCCCAGAGCTGATAAGGTTGGTGATGGTATAGGAGACAGTGGCCTGGTGCTCCTTAGAGGGGTCATGATCAAGGGGTAAATAAGAGGAGGTATCAGAGAGTTGTCGCTGTGCCTCGGCCAGGTAGAGGTCAGTACGCCAGACAACTAGTTTATATCTTCAATGTGCACAACAATAATACATTGAGATATGTACAGTAGTAGAGCATGGGGACAGGCCCCTTAGCCCAACTGATCCTTGTTGATGAGGTGTCTATCTATGATAATATGGGCCTTTGTTTGGCCCATGTCTCTTTAAACCTTTCCCATCCATCTTCCTGTCTGAAAGTCCTTTAAACATTGTAAATGCACCTGTCTCCACTACATCCTCTGGCAGTTTGTTGCATCTATACACCACCTTTGGCGAGAAAAAAATTGCCCCTTAGATTCTCTCATCCTCATCCTATGCCATTTGGGTTTTAACCCGCTACCCTTGGGAAAAGACTGACTCTCCACTTATTCATATCCCTTATGGTTTTATAAACCGCAATGGTCTCCCCTCATCCAACTTCTCACGAGGGAAAACAGGCCTAGCCTATCCAAACTCTTCTTATAACTCAAACCGTCCAGTACAGGCAACATTCACGTAAGTCTATTCTGCACCCTCGGTGGCTTAAGTCACATTCTTCCTGTAGTGCAGTGACCACAAACAGGCAGGTGCCAAACTCTGATGTTGGAATGAGGAAAAAGAGAAGAATCTTTGGGAGGTCACAGAGAGAGGACAGAGCCTGACTACCAGAGGAAATGTCACACACAATTCTGTTTCCCCACCTATCTCAGGGATGGCCCACCTTCACCTCCCCCATATCTAACCGTGATCTTTGCAGTGGAGATCTCATCATCTCATTATGTCTATAATTGCCATCATCAGAAGGTATGAAAATGAAGCAGCTGCTGTGCAGACCTTAAAGCTGGAGTGCCAACAAAATGGAGAAATATTTTAAAAGATAGGTCCCTCATTAAAGTAACAGAATCTTAGATAAAAATAATCTAATTGCATTTAGAGAAGTACAATTAGTGTATTGTCTGTCTTGTTTATGATGATCAACTTATTTACAGGTCATTGTCTTAACCGTTAACATCGGTCAGAGTGATGTTGATGTTGTGGCATAAGGAAAAGGTGTCATGTGTATAAACATGAGGAAATCCAAAGCAACACACACAAAATGCGGGAGGAACTCATCAAGTCAGGCAGCGTCTATTGGAATGAATAAACAGTTGTTACATTGGGCCGAGACCCTATAGAAGCAGAAGGGGTACCATTTAAGGGAGCATTTTGTAAGTATCCAAGTGAACTGTCCAGAGAGGGTCTGTTTACAATGCCTTTCAGAAGACAGCACCTCAATAATGTTCTGAAATATCAGATTGGAGGCTCCTTCTCACTAAAGTTCACCACAGATTTTCCTCATAAGTAACCAGTCGCTTGGCTGTAAAGCAAGCTTTGTTTTGCAACTGAAGCATCAGTACTGGTTTTCATAAACTGATTCCCACAGAATAAAATTTTGGCTACAGTCCATCAAATGGTTTGTTTAAGATCATGTCCTGAAGCTTTTCCTAATTAGGATGACAATTCCACAACTGTGAGGGTTTAATGAATTTACATTATTCTTCATCCAGCTTCACTTCAGTTTGAGACTTTTAACCTCTATCTGATGCATAAACCCAGCATTTTAAGATCGTATGGTTTATTCCTGTACATGCATTTATGATCCTAAAAGTCTGTCCATGCCACATTTAAAAGTACCTTACAAATTCCTTTCTATTTGTCTTTGAGCACAGTTACCTCTTCAGTCCCAATCACTCACTATATTTTTCTGACTGCTGTCTTAGTCAGGTTTAATCCTGCTGTGCTGTTTGTGTGGAGTTTTCATGTTCTCGCTGTGACTGTGTGCACTTCCTCCATGTGTCTGGGTTTTCTATTTTGTTTGTTTATTTATTTATTTAGAGGTACAGAGCAGAACAGGCCCTTCTGGCCCAGAGCCACAGCACCCAGCAGCCCACCTACTTAGCCCGAGCCAATTTACAATGACCAATTAACCCACACATCTTTGGAATGTGGGAGGAAATCAGACACAGGACAAGGTATCATAACCAATTCACCGGTACACCCGGAGGAAATCCATGCACTCAAGTGAAGGATGTACAAACTTCTTACAGATGGTGTCAGAATTGAACTCAGAACTCGATCTCCCCAAGCTGTAATAGATGCTGTGGCACCCAGTCTCACACATCTCAATGACATGAAGGGTGGCAGGCTTAATCTTAGGGAAGGTGGTGGAAATGTGCGGCATGTTGGAATTATGGAGGGCTATGTGGGAGGGAAGGGTTAGATTTTCTAAAATTAGGCACAACATCACGGGCTAAAGGCTGAAGTGTGACGTTGCGTGTTTTAATCAAATTGAAATAGTGTAGAATAACTGTAAATGGATGTTTTTTGGCCAATGTAGGCTTAGTATCTCAAAGGTTCTGCTTCTGTACTTTATAACGATATGACTCTAATTATAGACAGAATTCACAAATGGGAATTGGCTTAGTGCCTCTGACTCAAGACTCAATAACCCATCTTTGGCAATTGACCAGCCTCTCCACCCACCTCCACACTCTCATACACCACTTAGCCAATGAGAGCTCCACACTTTGCTTTTCCATGACCTTTAGTTTTACCTGTTATGCTACTGGTTATTTCCATGACCACACTGATTCCTTGGATCCCAGGGCCTCCCAATGGCCTTCCCTGCAAAAAGTTTTGAAGTATAATTGGAAGCAACTGGATGAATTCCCAAGTCACTTAAGTGGATAGATTATAATACTGAAAATACCTCTCAATGTCTTGTAGTTGGAAAAGGCTATGTACAGATAAAGATTTGACGTATCTCTAGCCTTCAGCAACAACAGATTCTATTACTGAGGATAAAACATTTACATTGCAGAAATCTATCTGCAAGAAAGGAGAGCTCCTAGATTACAAGCTGGTAATTCACAGAGGCTCAAAATATCCAACATTGACATCTCTTATTCTCCTAACCCTGTTATCCTGATCCTGATGCCACACAACCTTGTCTACACCTAACCCTAACATCCATTACAAGATATTGATTATCTGCTGCTCATAAGTCGTTGTTTGAAATTTTAAAGCATAATTTACCAAATATAAGGACTTATAGATTTTGCTTTTACTTTAATGACCATGAAAATGCAATATATCCTAGAAACTACCTGACCAGCCACACATCACCACTTCCCAAGGACCTTAGGGGTACAGCATAAGCTGTTCTACTGGATTGCTAATACCACAAGGTCCAGACAACCACATCTCAAAGCTCTTGAACCAATGACAATCAGCATGAAAGCTGGATGGTTGAAGCCAGGTTTGGTAGAATGCATTTCTGTTGTGGGAAAAATGGTCAAGCATATGATCAGTACAGTAGTTTTTCCAATTCTTAATGCATTTGTCAATAAACAATGTCATGCAAAGTCCATAAATATGAGAAAAAAGTTCCAGGTCACTGGGAATTTCTCAGTGATGGTATCCTTTAGAAGTTTTTGAACTGAACGCACACATTACTGGGTTCTTCAGTTCATAATATTTTAATTTTCCAAAGCCCAAATCAGAATACTGGTCTAATTCAGCAGATGGACTCGATTAATGTTTTAACTGAGACATCAGTAACAATTTAACACCAATGTTTTTTGTTGGCAAAACATTTAGCACAGTCTCTGAAGTTGCCAGTATAATGATACTCGTAACACTTGTGAATTTTTGTGCTTAAATCACAGTCCAATTTTACTACTTGATTCGAAAGAGGAACTTTTCTACTTTCACTGCCATGATGTTAATCAAGCAAAGATGGTGAAACTGCCTACTCATTTTATTCATGAATGTAAAACTTCAAATCTATTCTCGATAAGACAGAATATACTTTTATATACCATGCATAGACATATACAAACATGTTTATGTGTGCATACACACAGAAATACACTCTCTCTCTCTCTCTCTCTCTCTCTCTCTTTCACACACACACATTCACACTCAAAATCAGGAATTTCACTATCAAGAACCAACATCATTAAAGAATGCAAATGAGGAACAGCAGGCATGAATATTTATCACAGAGTATTAGCAAAGTACTAAAGATGCTGTTAATTGTCACCGTAGTATTCAAACTTTCAATCCATTTTGACCTGTTATTAATATACATCAAAATACTCCTGTCAATAGACAACTCTTTCTCTATCAGTCTCTATGTGATTTCTCACAGTTGGTGAGCATTACCTCCTGATCGCACGTTCCTGTTGGCTGCTTCTCTAGCTGATTTCGCTGTCTCAATCCGACAGCCACACTGGAATTAGGATCCATGACCTCCAGCTCTATTTGTAGTTCTTGCATTTCCTCCGGAGAAAGATTTGCCAGCAGGTTATCAATATCTGGATCCTCGCTCACCTGCCTTTTGTATTCGTGCTTTCTAAATCGTGACATTTTGGTCTATCTTGTGATCCAAAAAAGCCCAAGCTACAGATACCCCAGTTGAATCACCCCTTTGCAGTGAAATCCAGCTACATCCAAGGAAAGAGAGATTTGACAATGTTTGACAGCTTGAATAATAAAACTAACTGTTGAAGAACCAAGCAAGAGTGTAGTGACTCCTTATATGATTTAGCAGCCAAACATGAAATGGGAAGAATAATTGATGTGAGACTGCACCATTCAGACTCTGCTCCAAGCATTTTTTGAATACTAATGACATAAACAGCCAGTTAGCAGTGAGAGGGGGATCTGACAGCCTATCAGTTTAGGTTGCTTGGTGAAGACATTCCGCAGAATCCTAAGCAGTCGCATTACCAAATTTAGTACAGCATATTTAGCCTTGAAAGGCAATAGGAAAAAGTATGGCAAAACTGAGACACATAAAAAATGCAAGAGCTGGCAGCATTAAATGTTTAATTAATACTGTAAAAATTTTCAAAGGCAGAAGAACAAGAAGGAAAAATCCTAGTACAATCAAAACTACTAAATTTGGGCAGTGTGCTTGAAATCAATTTAGATCAAAATGGTTTTAAACAAGCAAGGTTTGATTTAATTCAAGTTACAAAATAAAGTGTAAGTTTTTTTCCCCAGTGGAAACATATTCACAGCAAATATACCACCCTCCCAAAAAATCTCAGTCTGGTAGATCTGTAAACTGCAGTCTATAGAATATTAGAGTGGCATTAGAGTGTCTATTATTTGAAATATCTTGGAACACAGTTTACTATTTACAATAGGAGACAAAATGCAATTGGATTAAACCAAAGCTGAATAAATAGAAATATTTCTGTTATATTTTTTCACCTGTTCACTAATTAATCATGCAATTATATTTCTGAAACTCATTACAAAATTTTGGCAAAGGTTCACATCTCAGCATTTTTGGCATAGAAGCCTACTATTGATATTTAAATGACTTCCTCCTGCCTCCTTTACAGGCATTCTGGAAGAGTGAAGAGTACACGTGCCAAAGGCTCGTTATTAAGCCTGTGAAACATCATTATGCATTTTCAGGTTCTTCAGAATAAGTCATTCTACCTCATAAATTTGACGGACACCTTGGTTGGTCTGCACAAGATGGGCTGAAGTGCCTGCTGTAATTTCAATTTCAGGCTAATACGGGCATCAAAATAAAGGAAATCGACTCATTCAGCCTATTGTGTATGATTCTCTTGTATTAGTATTACGTCTGAAGATTAAGACATTTTAGAAGAGCATTTGACTGGAACTCAATTCTGTCATTAATGCTCAACCATGAATGAGCTCATTTTGCTCTATCTTTAAATATATTACATGAACTTTGAGACAAAGGTGTTGAGTCCAAAGGATTGACTTATTAGTAATGAGCAGATGCCTAAGTTCTTCTTCCCAGCCATGGGTCCATGATCTTTCCTTTAATTTTTTTTCTGAGCTGCCTACAAAAGGACATGGAAGGTGAGCTCTTTCGAATGCTTACACCGAGTACCAAGAGATGGGGCATGTGTAATATATATTCTATATATGGAGACCTGACAATCCTACTCTGACCTTATGTCTGTCAAATCTATAGCACAGAAACAGCTAGTCTATATCTGGAGGTAATACTCTGAGTGAACTTTCTCTCTTTTTCATCATCAAACCCTATCATTACAAACTTTAATCTAACAAACGTAGCAAGATCTTGTTGGATCAGATAACCAGGCCTAGCCTCTATATTCTTCATTGTAGTAAAAGACAGGACTATGCATAATACTTCAGGTGTGCATTATAAGACCTGATAGAAGATTAACATATCTTCTCCAATTCTTAGTCTTATCTGTCCAGAAATGAAGGTCAAAGTTCCAAAACTGAGACCAACCTTTCAGCTTTTAGTTCTCTGCTTTCTAAGTCAGAGTCATTAGAGTCTTGTAACAAAAGAAACAGGTTCTTCAACTCCACCTACTGTATAACATTGCTGACCAACATGTCTTCCTAATCCATGCGATAATTCCATATTTCTCTACACCTTGTTCATTCAAATATCTGTCCATAGCGGCAAGATAACAGTTAGAACAATGCCATTACAGCTCGGGGCGTTTATTTCCGGCGCTCTAGGTAAGGAGTCTGTACATCCTACCCATGGAATGCAAGGGAATTCCTTGAGTGCTCTGGTTTCCTCCGGCCATCCAAAGACATACAATGGTCATTGTAAATTGACCCGTGATTAGGTTGGGGTTAAGCAAGTTTGTCAGGGGTTGCTGGGGCTGCGGGGCTCGAAGGGCCAACTCCGCACTGTGCTGCTAAATAAATGACTGATGTTACTGTTCCTGCATCAATTACTTCCTCTGGTAACTTAGTCAAAGTATTGCACGTGTGAAAAATTTACCCCTTAGATCCCCTTTAAACCTTTTTTCTCTCTCTCTTCTTAAACTAATGTCCTCTAGTTTTAGCCACCCTTACAATGTAAAACAGATCCCGGCTATCTACCGGATCTATTCCATTCATCATGTTATGTACCTCTATCATACCCCCAGCCGGGCCAGACTGCGAGGTGAGTGGTCTCGGGCTCCTTGCACGCTTTCCACCCGTGCTGGGCCGAGCGTTGAGCGAGCAACTCGGCCTCGTAATAAACAGACAAAATGCTAAAGAAACAGCAAGGCTGCCTCCTGATGCACCACAAGGCACGGAGACGAAGAACAACGATAATTATATCACCTCTTAGCCTCTTTCACTCCGGGGAGAACAATCCCCGCCTATCCAAGAAAACAAACTTGCTCTATAATCCAACATCTGCAGTCTCTTGTGTCTCCAACCCATCCAATCTCTCCTTATAGTACAAGCTCCACAATTCAGCCAAATCCTTCTGATTCTTTTCTGCAGGCTCTCTGGTTTCGAAGTGCAGTGCAACTGTAAGGTGACTAATTCCTCGTGCTTCTTCAGCTGATGAAAGCAGGCATGTCACATACCTCCATCAGTACCCTGTCTATCTGTGTTGCCACTTTTCGAGAACTATGTACTTGCACCTGAAGGTCGCACTGTGCCCAGGGCCTTGTGCATGTCCTGCCCTAGTTTAACTTCAAGAAATGCGGTACTTCTCAAGTTAAATTCCAAGAGCCATTCATTTGGCCACTTTCCCAGTTGATTGATATCCTGTAACCACAGGCAGACTTCATTGCAGTCCACTATACCACCAACGTTTGTCATCTGCAAATCTACAAATTCATGAAACTACGTTCTCCTCCAAATCATTAACACATATGAGGACCCAAAACCAATCCTTTCAGGATCACCACTGCTCAGGAGCCTCCAATCTGTAAGACAACCCTTCACCAACATCCTCTGACTCCTACCACCAAGCCAATTTTGTAACCAATCAGCTGGCTTACCCTAGATCAGGGGTTCCCAACCTGGAGTACACGGACCCCTCGGTTAATAGTAGGGGTCCATGGCATAAAAAAGGTTGGGAGACCCTACGTCATGGTCCAGTCCTTTGACTCCTTGTGTCAGTTAATTTCCTTTTCCCCGTGTTCCACTGGGCTCCTTATTCGAACGGGTCAGGATAAAAACCCCGGATTACAGCTACTCGGTGCTAGTTGCCCACCTCAGCAGAGCAGCTATGCTCATTCCAGGCTGCCGAGAATGAGTCAAGTCGAGTGCCTGTCATCTGCTGTTCTTGCTTCGAGTCAAGAAGCTGGACTGTCACCTGAGCAGGTGTAGTTGTGCCCGATTTGAGTCCCCGTTCATTGTGGACTCTAAGTGGCTCCAGTGCCCAGGGTGCTTTGTGGATTCAGTCATTTTCGTGTCCAGCTGAGTTGCCGGCCATTTGCCGCCACTCCGAGCCAAAGGTACGAATTCTGCCGTTTCCATGGCCAGCTGAGATTTGCTGGCTGTTGCTGCTTCTCCGAGCCGAGATTCGAATGGACTGTCATGGTTTGGATTTCGTCGTCTCATATCCAGCTCAGTAGGCAGGCTGTTTGCCACTACTCGAATGGACTGTCGCTTTGTTGTTCCGAGTCCCAGCTCCTTGTCCAAGTGTCCTGTCCAAGTCCCAAGGCTCCGAGTCCCAAGATTCCGAGTCCGCGTCAAGTCTTGGTTCCGAGTTCCAAGTCCGGTCCAGGTTCCGGCTCCGAGTCCCAAGTCTAGTCTAAGTCCTGATTCTGAGTTCCTAGTAATGTCCAACTCCATCTCCATGTCAAGTCTCCGTACCTGTGTCCTGCTCTTGGGTCCACTTGCTCAGCCGCCCATTGCAACACCCTACCCTAGCTCCACACACACATTCCTGGACCAGCATGTCATGTGGGATCTTATCAAAGGTCTTGCTGAAGTCATATCTACCTCCATGCTCTTGTCAATACTCTTGTCCACCTCTTCAAAAATCTCATGACTTCCCACACACTAAATCATGCTGACTCTCCCAAATTGGCCCTTACCTTTCCAGTTGCAAGTAAACCCTGTCTCTCAGAAACCCCTCCATTAAGCTTCCCACCACTGATGTAAGTCTCACTGAGGTAAGGCCTGATGTTATGATATATGAAGTACTCATCCAATTATTTTTTTAACCTAGTGAGGTTTTCTGTCTCCATCACACTTTCCAGCAATGAGTTCCAGATCTGCACCATCCTTACAGTGAAACATTCTAAAGATCCTAGTTAAACCTTCCCCAACCTCTGTTCTGAAGCAAACAAGTTAGGTTCTCAATTCTTTCCCTAGAAGTAAACTTCTCCGTCTCCAGTGAAATACAGTGAACTTCACCTGATACTGTCATTGTGCTAGGTTTGTGACAGGTCATAAATTATAGGGAGATAAATGGGGGAATGGGAATGTTGGTAATGATCTGAGAATAGCATAGTCTTAATTGGCTAAAAAGCCTTTTGTGTTCTGAAGAAATATGAGAACATGCTATTGTATGGTTGTTTCTGTTTTCTTTAGCGGAGTTTAAAGCTAAAGGGATAGATTGCATGAGATTGTATATAGTACATGCTTCAAACTTTCATAAACCATGCAGTGAATGGAAATTGCTTTTGCTACTTTCAGTTTGAGGAATCGATTATTTAAGTCAACCAGCAGGACTAATCTAATAAGAAGCAATTATTTATGCCAATGATAATTTTGCTCTCTGAACACGTAATGCTTGAGCTGACACACATTTAGTTGAGAACTTTGGAGTGGTTTGTCTTTGGATCTATTATGGACTCTAAGTTATTTTTTTTAACATCGATGCTCCTTTCCTTAAGCCTCTACTTGTACAAAAGGGACATGGTCAAATTTAGGTTCTATGATTACTTTTAAGGTTGAAGTATCTACAGCCACAACGATGACTGGAAGCTGAGCATTGGAACTTATGGTATGTATGGAAAATTCAGGCAGGCACGTAACACCAAAGCAACACACACAAAATGCTGCAGGAACTCAGCAGGTCAGGCAGCATCTATGGAAATGATTATATAGTCAACGTTTTAGGCCAAGACTCTTCATCAAGACCGGAAAGGAAAGAGGAAGAAACCAGAATAAGAAGGTGGGAGGGGGCAAGGGAAGAGTGTAAAGCTAGAATGTGATGGGTGAAGCCAGGTGGATGAGGGAGAATGATGAAATACGAAGCTGGGAGATGATAGGTGGAAAGGTAAAGGGCTGGAGATGAAGGAATCTGTTAGGAGAGAAGAATGAACCATGGGAGAAGGGGAAGGAGGAGGGGAACCAGGGGGTGATAAGCGGAGGAGAAGAGGTGGGGAGTCACACTGGGGAATTGAAGAAGAGGGAAAGGGGAAGGGGACAAGTTACCAGAAGTTGGAGAAATCAATGTTCACTCAATCAGGTTGGAAGCTACGCAGATGGAAATGAAATGTTGCTGCTACAACCTGAGCATGGCCTCATCATGGCTGTGAAAGAGGCCGTGGACCGGCATGTCGAAATTGGAATGGGGATTGAAATTAAAATGGCTGGCTGCTGGGAAATCCTGCTTTTTGTGGGTGGAGCAAAGATGCTCGACAAATTAGTTCCCTAATCTACATTGAGTTTCACCTGCTTCGGGAGTACCAGATACAGTAAATGACACCAACAGATTCGTAGATGAAGTGTGAACGATCACTTGGAAGGACTGTTAGGAGCCCTGAATAGAGGTGAGGGAGGAAGTGAATAGGCAGGTGTAGCATTTCTTCTGTTTGTAGGGATAAGTGCCAGGAGGGAGATTTGTGGGGAGGGACGAATAGACAAGGGAATCATGGAGGAAGTGATCCCTGTGGAAAGTGCCGAGCTGGGGGGAGGTGGGAGGTAAAGATGTGCTTGGTGGTAGGGTCCTGTTGAAGTTGGAGAATGATGAGCTGGATGTGGAGGGTCATGGGATAGTAGGAAAGGAGAAGACAAACTCTATCCATTTTAAGGTGGTGGAAAAATGAGGTGGGGGGATGTCTGGGAAATGGAGGAGATCTGGATGACGGGCAGTATCATAGGCGGAGGAAGGGAAACCCCATCCTTTGAAGAAGGAGGACATCTCTGGTGTCTTGGAAAGGAAAGCCACTTCCTACGAACAGATGCAGCAGAAACAAAGAAACTGAGAAAAGGGAATTGCATTTTTACAGGAGACAGGGCAGGAAGAGATACAGTCAAGATAAACATGGGAGTCAGTAGGTTTCTAAAGTATATCAGTAGACTGTTTGTCTCCAGAGATAGAGACAGAGAGATCAAGAAAGAGGTTAGAGGTATCAGAAATGGATCAAGTGAACTTAAGGGCAGATTGGAAGTTGGAGGTAAAGTTGACAAGTTCATCCTGGGTGCATGAAGCAAGCCAATGCAGACATCAACGTAGCTCAGAAAGAGTAGGGTAGCATTACCAGGGAAGGCTTGGAACACGTTCTGTTCCACATGACCAATGAAAAGGCGGGCATAGTTGGGGACCATGCAGGTGCTCCTTGAGTTTGGAGAAAGTGGTAGGAGCTGAAAGAAAAATTGTTGAATGTGAAGACCATTCCGCCAGGGAGAAGGCTGGTGGTGAAGGGAAAATGATTGGGACTGTTGTTGAGAAAGACGAGGAGAGCTTCAAGGCCTTCTCGATGGGGGAGGAATTGTGCAGGGAATGTGCATTCGTGGTGATAATGGGGTGATGAGGGCCAGGGAATTGAAAGTTGTTGAAGAGATTGAGGGCATGTGAAGTGTTGCAGATGTAAGTAGGAAGGGACTGAACCAAGGGGGATGAAACGGAGTCAAGGTATGCAGACATGATTTCAGTGGGGCAGGAGCAGGCAGAGACAATTCTTGGGTAGGTGGTAGAAATGAGCAGCATGGGGGATGGAACTATGAGTTTGGTGGCAGTCAATGAGAGACCTCTAGAGTTCATGAGGTTGGTGATGGTGCCAGGGACAATGGCCTGCTGGTCCCGAGGGGGGTCCTTTTCAAAGAGTAAGTAAGAAGAGGTGTCTGAAATTTGCCACCTGGCCTCAGCAAGGTAGCGATCGTTCTACCAGACTACAACAATACCCCCGTTGTCTGCGATTTATTGACGAGGTTGAGATTAGTGTGGAGTGAGTGGAGGGCAGTGTGTTCAGAGGGGCTATGGTAACACCAGTCCTCATTGCAGGGACTGGTGTGGAAAGAGCGAGCAGCTTTAAGTTCCTGGGTGTCAACATCATGAAGGATCTGTCCTGGGCTCAATACATTGACTCAGTCATCAAGAAGGCATAGCAGTGGCTCTATTTCGTTAAGAGTTGGTGGAAATTTGGTATGTCACAAAAGACTTCTGCAATTTCTGCAGATGTACAGTGCAGACCATTTTAACCAGTTGTATCATAACCTGCTATGGAGACTCCAATTCACAGGATCAGGTTGCAGACTCACTCCTTGCCACCGATGAGCACGTCTTCAAAAGGCAATGTCTCAGGAAGGTGACAACCATCCTCAAGAATCTTCAGCATCTGGGACACACCCTCTTCTTGTTCCTACCATCAGGGAGGAGGTACGGGAATCTGAAGACACACAGTCAATGATCCAGGGTCATCTTCTTTCCCTCCACCATTAAATTTCTGAATGGTCCATAAACCTTTGACCACGATTTTGTTATTCCCTTTCCTGCAATATTTATTTTGCAATTTATAGTAACTTATGTCTTTGCACTGCTGCCACAGAACGAACATCAAGTCATATAAAACAGCAATAAAAAACCTGATTCTGATACTGAATAAACACAACTGGGCAAATATAGCAATTGGATATCCCCCGTGACTGGTGTGTGAATCGTGGGCTGCTGTTTTCCTTTGTGCAGAATCGGACACCACCAAAATAAGTGCAAAAATGGATATCTTTGCTTTCAAAAATTGTTGCCCTGGTTTCCCCCTGAAAGAATTCAAGCTTTTGACCTATGCAATTATGCCAACAGCTGTGACACCATCTACAAGCTGAATCATAAGTGAGCAAATGAGGGGAAAATTGCAGGGTTGCGGGTCACTTTGATTGAGCTTGTAGCAATCATGGGAGAAGTGGCTGAAAACAGGGTTGTGTTTCTGTTTGGAAAACTCTACCCTCCAACGCCTGGAACAGCCTGATCTCACCCTGTGTCCCAGGGGCCAAACAAACTACTCTTTTTTCTTTTTATTATAATCTTATGTTCATAGTGAGACTCTCAATGCCAGTATTCTACAGAACTGTAATCGTGGAAGATGTCAAAAGGGTAAATAAACTACAGTGTACCTTGTGAGGTTCAGCAAAAGAAAAAAACATTGCAAATGGCTTTTAAAATAAAAGGAAGTCAATTACTTTTGAAAGGTGGTCATGTCCGTTTATGTAAGAAATACCAGAGTTATAACCTTGCATGAATTTGTTGCTTAAATTCCTCACTGCTTGCTCAAGGAAAGATAAAGTTTGATGTGCTTGTGTTCTATCTTTATAATTTTATGGATGTTTAAACTTAATGAACTCAGAAAGGGTGTAGAAGGATTCAGTTCATGAAATGCATGTCCTGGAATGTTTTGGGGTCATCTTACACTGTTTAATATTGTTATGCCAGGAAAAGGCTGGCAAAGCTGTCTGTTCCAGTGCTTAACTCTACCATATAAGGAAAATGTAAACAGAAAATGGACTTAAAATTGCTCTCACTCTCAAAAAGTCTCTGAAAAGAAAAAACATAGGTTACAGTCTCAGAATAGGGAGTGAGCCATTTTGGAGAATGTCGAGAAATGCCATGTAAAGGGTGAATCTTTGGAATGTCTACCCTGGAGAGCCTTGGAGACTCACCCATTGAATTCAAGGCAGAGATCAAGAGCTTTATGGTTATTAACAAAATTAAAGGATATGGAGATAGTGTTGAAAATGGCACTGAGGATGAAGATCAACTATGATCTCACTGAATACCACAGCAGGATCTAAGGGCCAAATGACCTGTGGCTTGTCTTACATTTTATATTCTTATACTTTTACCAATTCAGCAATCTTTCCAATTCGCAGAAAGATAAACCAATTAAATTCATGGGGGACGAATCAAAACATTGGACATTAGTATATATTTTGAGACTCCAGAAAAGCTTTTAGAGATTCAATATGATTCCAGCAGAATGTAATCATTATATGGTGCATGTTGCACAGAACAATATTGATAACACCTGTGAAATGAATGTCACTACAAGGTGGACAGCAAGTTTCAATTGATTTCATGCCACCATTGCAACTTTGGCTAAGACTCTCTCCTGAATAGACTTGGCTGAATGTGTGTTTAGCAGCTGGAAGGAAACACTCTCATTACTATTGAAAGAGATTGTTCGTTACTTGCAGGTTAAGAGCCTGGTTGATTTCTTCCTTAAGGCTTTTGCACAATCCATTTGAGTCTAGACACTACTGCAGTAGTCGAAATTCGCCTCACAAAATAACAAGGTGAATTATAATATTAATTATTATAATAATATTATTAAATATTAATATTTATTAACATTATATTAATAATTATTGTAATAATTATTATTAAGCTATTAGAAGAGGAAAAACAATGGTTCTCATTAAAAACCACACCTATACATTATTAGGTGTTTGAAGCAATTTGGTATGTCAACAAATACACTCAAAAACTTCTATAGCTGTACCGTGTTGAGCATTCTGACAGTCTGCAGCACTGTTCGGTATGGAGGGGCTACTGCACAGGACTGAAAGAAGCTGCAGAAGGTTGTAAATCTTACTCCATCCAAAGTACCCAGGACATCTTTAGGGAGCAGCGTCTCAGAAAGACAGCGTCCATTATTAAAGACTTCCAGCACCCAGGGCATGCCCTTTTCTCACTGTTACCATCAGGCAGGAGGTACAGAAGCCTGAAGGCACACACTCAGCGATTCATGAACAATTTCTTCCCCTCTGCCATCTGATTCCTGAATGGACTTTGAAGCTTTGGACACTACCTCACTTTTTTTAATATACAGTATTTCTATTTTTGCACATTTTGTAATAATCTATTCAATATATGTAATTGATTTACTTGTTTACTTATAATTTTGTTTTATTTTATTTATTACTTTTTACTCTCTCTGTGCTAGATTATCTATTGCATTGAACTGCTGCTGCTAAGTTAACAAATTTCTCGTCACATGCCGGTGATAATAAACCTGATTCTGATCTGACCTGCTGAGAATGTTGAAGGATAACTCTACTTTGCCAGCCTTTTCCTGGCATAAGAATATTAAACAATATAAGATGACATAAAACTTTCCAGAACATACATTTCATAAACTGAACCTCTCTGTGTTCATTAGACTATAAGTCAATAAGACATAGAGGCAGACTTAGGCTATTCAGCCCATTGAGTCTACTCTGCTATTCCATTGGTGCTGATTTAATATCTCCCTCAATCCCATTCTCCTATCTTCTCCCCATAACCATTGACTGTCTTAGTAATCAAGAAGATATCAACCTCTGCTTTAAAGGTGTCCAATGACTGGCCTCCAGAACCGGCTGTGGCACTAAATTCCACAGATTCACCACGCTCTGGCTAAAGAAATTCCAGATCATCTCTGTTAGATGTCTATACTGTCTAATGGATTTTCACTTGCAGCATTGCACCCGGTCCTCAAGTGTTGATTCCAGGCAATGAACCCCTGGGGTATTAATGCCCATTGCATACTGAATCTGCAACTTTAGGGCTGCATTACCCACTTCAACATAGGACATCTTCAATGTTTTCCAGCTTCTTCACCAGGACTTGAACCTCTTCTAACTAATTCTGCTTCTACTGAAAGGTCAATTTTTAAAAAATAGTAATTTTGTTCTTTTTCTGCTGATATCTCTCCTTTGGGTATTTCCAAATTTTACTCTTTTGTAATATTAGATTTCCAGAATCCATAGTATTTTGCGTTTGCGATCCCATGTGGAAAGATGCCAACCGTAACTTGACTGAACATCTGTGGGCCCCATTATTCTTCTAAAATTGGAATAGGACTTGAGGGGATGGTGGTTTGTGTTTTATATGGGCAGTTTAGCGGCCCCAGAGGATCTATCTGATCATTTCCTGATAAGCAAGACAAGGTCAGTATTCCCAAACACTGGCAATAATGCCAGTCTATTTGCTCCAGGCAAGATGATCTATGACTAATCTCGTTAAGCTCATTATGTTTTTTCCCGTCAACTTTAAACAACAGAAATGAAAACCCACACACTCCAAATGTGAAGTAAAATCAGCATCAGATTTATTATCACTGGTTTGTTGTATAATGTGTTGTTCTACAGCAGACGCACAGTGCAAGATATAAATCTATTACAGACTACAAAAAAATAAACAAATAAAGCAAAAGACGGAAAATGAGGTTTCAAAATGTTCTTGGTTTCATGGACCATTCAGAAGTATGATGGAGGAGAGGAAGAAGCTGTTCTTAAAATGTTCATGGTGTGTCTTTGGGCTCCTGTATCTCCTCCCCAATGATGGTAAGACAAAGAGAGCATGTCCCAGATGGTGAGGGTCTTTAATGATGGATGCTGTTCTTGAGACATCACCTCCTGAAGATGTCCTCTATGGTGGGAAGGATTGTGCAAGCTGGCTGAGTCTATAACTCTCTGCAGCCTCATGCAATCTTGTGCTTTGGAGGCTCCATACCAAGTTGCAATGCAATCTGTCAGAATGTTCTCCAGTGTAGAAATTTGTCAGAGTTTTTGGTGACATCTCCTCAAACCCCTAATGAAGTCGAGCCCCCGACTTGCCTTCTTCATGATTGCATTAATGTTGGGCCCAGGATAGATCCCGTAAGACGTTCATGCTCAGGAAGTTGGAACCGCTCACTTTTCCAACCCTGGCCCTTCAGCGAGGACTGGTCTGTGTCCTCTTGATTTCCCCTTCCTGATATCCGCACTGAATTCTTTGGTTAACATTGAGTGCAAAGCTGCTGTTGAAATGCCACTCAACCTACCAATCTACCTCACTCCTGTGTACTGTCTCATCTCCAACTTAGATTCTGCCAACAACATTGGTGCCACTGGGGAATTTATATATGGCATTTTGTGCTAATTCTAGCCATAAAGTCATGAGAGTACAGAGAGTAGAACAGAGGACTAACTAGATATTCTTAAGATGTGCCTATGTTGATTGTGGTATTTCCAATCCATGCTGTCTGTGTTCTCCAATAAACAAACCAAGGGTCTGGTTACAGTAGGAGATACAGGGGCCCTGATTTTGAAGCTTATTGATTAGTAATGAGCACATGGTGGTGTAGAACGCGGAGCCGTAATTGATAAACAGCAGCTTGACATCTGTTTTGCTCTTGTCTAGGTGTTCCAAAGCCTAGAAGAAAGCTGTCGAGATTATGTCTGTATAGACCAGTTGTGTTGGTAGACAAATTACCGAGGCTCCAGATCCTTGCTCAGGCCATGACCAAACTCTCAAACCATAACCACAGTACACAGTGCCACTGGGTGATTGTTGTTGAGGCAGCTCGCTCTGCTCTTCTTGGGCACCGTTATTTCTGATACAGTGGGAATCTTAGACCACAGCAGTGAGAGGGTGAATCCTTTGCAAGAGCTGACATAATTAAAAATTAAATACATATTTAATATTGATGGAAATTGTGAAAAATACTACAGCATATGCTATAATTGGCTATGAAGTTAGTGGTTTAATTTCACGTACATCAAGTATACAACCTAGTCCTTCTGGATAGTATACCAACATGATCAGCATTCAACCAGCCCAAGCATTCAATTATATATCATTCATGTTTCATATATTATTTTCAACTCTCTAAAATGTCTTTGCATGACAGCACAACTGTCGGTTATTACTACAAGTTCACCTGAGCTCAGTAGCATGAGGGATGTAAATTAAGAGCAATTACTCACTCCTCAGATATTTCTCAGAGTCACCATCATCACTCACAGTTCAAACATTGAAAGAAAATATTAGTGAAACAAATATGTTCAATCGTGATTCTTTTTCAGTGATTCATGAAGATGAACCATTGATCAAACTTCACGCACCCAGTGTAGCTCGTAGAGTTTACGCAAGTACTTTGCCAATCAAAATAACAAAGAAGAATCCCTCATCATTAAAAAGTTGCAAATGCAACTTGGAAGATATGTGTCATACATAATAGAGCAAGATTCTTTAAATAGATTCCAAACATTCTAAATGCAACCCTAAAAAGTAAAAGCTGGCTAACTATTTCAATAGTAAATAATACCAGACACTTGTGACGTACTTACAATGAGCACGAAATGTCTTCATGCATGCCAGAAAGAGTGAAGATGTTAACCATGAAGGACTTCAGCACAGCAAAGTGAATTCATTCGAAGCGTATACTACCAATAATAATTCTGGCTTAAATACCTTTATAGCAAGCAATTATAAATCAAAATATACATAAGTAACTTCATTAATCAAAGTCATGACCAATTATCATATTTCTGTAAAAGAATCCAGAGATCTAAAGAATGAGGAGATTGAAAAATAGTTAACAGCAAGATTACAAATCTGTAACAAGGAGAGAGAAAATGTCAGTAATACAGTACACTTAGTCAGGCCACTGTTCAATTCACTCTCGTGACTGAAGGATGGATCCAAATTTCTTGGCATAGCTGTGTGAAACAGAAGTTTGAACGGTTCGTTCAGTCATGGATTTTGTTACTTAATCAGTCCTCAGTAGTATGAGTGTAGGGAATCCTAGTAGTTGAAGTTCTTTCACTTAGTTTTTAATGTATCAGTTACTTGATGAACCACAAAGCTCCAGACTACTTATTATTTTGTCACTTCAAGTTAAAGCCAAAATTATTTCATCTACCATTACCTTTCCCATTTTATTCCCATTGTGGGTGTAAGTGAGCCTACAATGTGTGAAATGGAACATGAACTTTCTTACAACTAGAAATAAGGAATTTATTTGTCTTGTCTAAGATAGATAAGGCAAGATCTGAGCGATCGCATTTCTTGTCAGTGCTTCTTCTACTGCTTTGAAATGCTGAGTTATGACCACAAGTTATTGATGATGCCTTCTGGTCTCGGGCCCTCCATAGGTCATCTGATCTGGGGGTAAGTGTCTCCATTGCAGCCTGTGTGGCATGTGGGAACTATAACATGTGATCCTGAGCTGACCTTCATTTATATAATGGTGTAAAAGACCTATATCCAGATCTCTCAATTGATCCCAATTTTTTCTGTTGTGTTATTGGCTCCTGTAGTGAACAAGTTGGAGTTTTAAAAAACTTTTTATTTTATTGAGATACACTGAGGAATACCATGTCACCCAGCGATACCCCAATTTAATCTTAGCCTAATCACAGGAAAATTTACTATGATCAATTAACCTACAAATCGATACATATATGGACTGTGGGAGGAAACCCATGCGCTCATGGGGTGAACATAACAAACTCCTTCCAGGCAGTGGCAATTGAACGCTGATACTGTGAAGTGTTGTGGTAATAACTACACTACCGTGCGGCCCCTAACAGCAAACAGCTGGGGCAGTGAGTAAATGCTTTATCTGTACTTGATATGCAGGAATATTTTGGGGTTTACTTTCCTGATTTTCCTTTTGTAGGTGTTTGGATTCTATGTGGTACAGGTTGCCAGGCGTGAAGACATGAGAGATGGGGAGATGTAGAGTGAGATTGACATGGGCTCACAATGTAGATAATATTTACAACTGCAGGAATCTAATTCACGTTTGCTTAATGTCACTAATCATTCTTCATTTTTTATAGTAGAAAACCATTTCCTCTAAAATCAGTCATGCCAGAATCCAGTGTTAACCAGGGAGCACATGAATGAGTAATATTTAGTGAAGAATCACCTGTTGTTGTTTTGTTTGATCTGACTCTGATTTTGCCAATATCTCAATTTTAAAATTCCCTTCTGCGTTTGTAAATACTTTCATAGACATATTTTGTTGCCTCCTGAGCTGCAATTCAATGCCCCTCCAGTACTGACTTCCTGTACTTACTCCAATATTTAGAACTGTGCTGTGGAATTTCTTCCCTAAACCTTTCAGTCTACTGCTTAAGATACAGCTTGAAGACACCTTCTTCAGTCATGCTTTAAATTACGTGAAGCAACATCGCCCAAAAAATGTGATGTTTTTCGTAGGAAGTGGCTGAAATGGGCCACAGAGCTCTTCAGTCCAGCTCTGCCATTCAGTAAAGTTGTTTGACACACTCATATTACTGGCCCAACCCAATATCCTTTGATTTTTTTCTTAACAGAGTATCTAAATAAAATTGTGCATTTTGGTGCATGTTATAAGTTCCTAAAAGTATTTAGCATTATCTTTAGAGAGTAACTGTAATTCATTTGGGATTACAATGGTATCATATCCAGAAACAGCAAGCAATGTCAAGGCTTTATGTTCTCTTCACTCTGTTGCCTTTAGGATGTTGATTCAGGAGCAGTCTATAGGATGATAGAAGATCGAAGGGAGTGGAAAATGGCAAATCTCCAGAATTGTGCTGCATCTTTTATCTGCATTAAATCTTCTATAACCTAACAGTTGCTAGTGGGGTCTTAATAAAATTTTAATGGAACTGATTTAATTCTTTGACATTAATGGAACATTATATGGTATTTATTCCAAAAGGCCTAGGGAAAGTACATTTAAGGGGGCTTTGGTTTTTGTTGTATATAAGGATGGCTGGCTAAACAATACTCTTCAAACTTAAGTAGAGTGTAATCTCCATATAGTGAACTGATGTTTCCTATGAATAAACTCTAATTTAAATGTCAAAATAAAATGAAGTTACATAACTAATTTCTTAAGAAAACATGCATTTGTTTCAATTATATAGCAAAAAGATTAAGGATTAATGACAATATACAACAATAGAGAATATACCCATCACCCATCTCCATTGATATTCCATGATATCCTCATTATTGAATCCATCATTGTCCGTATCCCGGGAGTTACTACTGATGCCAAACTGAAATGGAGTCCCACATACATAATGAGATTTAAAAAAAAAGCAGATCAGAGACTAGGAATTTTGCAGCAAGTAATTCACCTTCTAACTCCCCAAAGTCTGTCCACCATCTACAAGGCTAGGAGTGTGATCCAATAAAGTTCCCTTGCTTGGGTGTGTGGAGCGGTGGGAAGGGGCTTGCTGAAGTAGTTTTGTAGCTTGTTGTGATCTGTTTTAGTGTGTTCTGTGTTGTTCCACCGAGCTTTTTGGCGTGCTATGTCGGTGCCAAAATGTGTAGCAACAATTACGGGCGGTCCCCAGCACATCCCTCCGTGTTTTGGTTGTGAATGAAAATGGTGCATTTTACTGTGTGTTTGGCATATGGCCTAGTGAGCAAGGCATCAGACTAGTAACCTGAAGGTCACTGGTTCGAGCCTCAGCTAAGGCAATGTGTTTGTGTCCTTGAGCAAGGCACTTAACAACACATTGCTCTGTGATGTCACCAGTGCCAAGCTGCTTGGGTCCTAGTGCCCTTCCCTTGGACAACATCGGTGGTGTGGAGAGGGGAAGGCCTGCAGCTTGGGCAACTGCCGGTCTCCCGTACAACCCTGCCCAGGCCTGCGCCCTGGAAACACCAGGTGCAGATCTATGGTCTTTCGAGACCGACGCATGCCACCACCATAACCATTGTACATGTGATCAATAAATCTGTGTCTGATTCTGAATCTGAATGAAAACCACGCAAAGAAAGCTCGACACCACACAAGACATAGCAGTCTGCTTGATAGGCACCCTATCCCTATCTATGTACTCACTCCAGTTCTGATGCACAGTAGCAGCAGTTATACCATCCGCAGGTTACACCGCAGCGACTCACCAAAACTCCTTAGACTGCACCTGGCCAACCCTCAAGAGAGCACCGTCACCTGGAAGTTACTCTCCAAGCCACACGATGAAGGTGTTCCTTCACTGTGGCTAGGTCAAAATCCTGGAGCCTCCCCCATGACAGCTTTGTGGGATTAGCTGCACTCAAGGTGTGCAGTGGATGAAAAATGGACCTTACCACCACCTTCTCAAGGGCAGTTAGTGATGGGCAATTAAATGATGACTCAGCCAGCAAAGCCCCCCTCCTTTGAATGCATATAAAGACTTAATATTGTTATCCAATGGCAATAGTTTTAGTTCTAATGTATTTTACACCATGCTACACCAAGAATCTGACTGGTCATTTGTTCAGTGATGGGAAATGGAGAATAGACTGGAGAACCTATTAGAAAGGAGGGGGAGGTGGGTGTTCCAGGGCTTCGAAGTTTCTGTCATTCTATGGGGTTTCTTTGTTTCATGGATGTCTGTGAAGAGGACAAATTTTAAGTTGTATACTGGATGCATGCTCTAATATTAAATGCACTTTGAAACTTTGAAATCAGCAGTGTCAAAAAGAAGTCTAATCGTGTCAAAACTTGATTGTACTATCCCGTAACTGAAGGTGAGATAGAAGAAAAATAACATGAACTTTAATTTATATGTCTCTTCTGACATTCTTGGTATATCAGCAAGTGGGTTCGTGCAGGGAAATATTGTAATCGAACTGCATAAAGCTCCACAAATGAGAGCTGGCTCTTAGAATCACGGAGTTCTTACAACAAAGGCCATATGACCTAAGGAGACTGTACCAGTTCCATGTAAAAGCAATCAATCTAATTCCTTGTCCTCTTCCCACATATCCCTGAAATTCCTTCTGATATTTGTCCAGTTTCCTTTTCGATGCCATAGTGAACCTGCCCCCACTAATACTCCTGGCAGCTCATTACAATTAGCTGCATCAAAAATGTTTCATGACGTGATTTTTGGTTTTTCTGTCAATCACTTTCATTTAGCTTGGACTCATCATTTATGAACCGGCTTCTTAAAACACGTCAAAGATATTTTAGGAAGGATTTAAAGTAAATGAGTCAGATTGGGTTAAAAAAAAACAGCTGTCGTGTAGAAAACAGAGATTTGGAATGAATGCTTGCTTTTCAGTCCAGAGAGATATAAGACCATAAGATATAATAGCAGAATTGGGACATTTGGCCCATTAAATTTGCTCCTCTATTCAAGCATGGCTGATGTATTTCCCCTCTCAATCCCATTCACCATATAACCGTAGGTGCCCTTACTAATCAAGAACCTATCAACTCCCATCTTAAATATACCAAATGATTTAGTGTCCACAACCAGCTGTAGCAATGAACTCCACATATTTCCATCCTATGGCTGAAAAAATACCTCCTCATCTCTATTCTAAAAGAACATCCTCCTATTCTGAGGCTGTGTCCTCTGATCCTAGACTATCCCACTATTAGAAACATCCTCTCTATATTCATTCTACCTAGGCCTTTAAATATTCAGTGGGTTTCAATGACATCCCCCTTCATTCTTCCACTCTCAAGCAAGTGCAAGCCCAGAGGCATCAAATGCTCCTCAAACCGTAACTCTTTAATTCCCATGATCATTCTCATGAATCTTCTCTCCAATGGCAATACATCCTTTCTTAGATAAATGACTCAAAGCTGCTCTAAGTATGGCTGACCAATGCCTTATAAAGTCTCAGCATTATATTACATTCTAACATTTTATATTCTAGTCCTCTCGCTATGGATGCTAACATCATTTGCCTTCCGGAGTACTTCAACAATTTGCTCTTGGTCCTCAATTGTTTACCATTTACATTCATGACTTGCAGAAGGGAACAAGATGCACAGTTTTCAAGTCTTGATGACATAAAAATAAGTGAAAGGGCATGAGGATCAGAGAGATCTTGGGGTCTGTGTCCATGGGACACTCAAAGTGCTGCGCAGGTTGACAGTTTTGTTAAGAAGGCGTATGGTGTGTTGGCCTTCATCAGCCATGGATTTGAGTTCAAGAGCCATGAGGTAATGCTACCCTTAGACTCCACTTAGAGGTGTTCATTTCTGGTCACCTCACTACAGGAAGGATGTGGATGCTATAGAGAGAATACAGGGGAGATCTACAAGGATGTTGCCTGGATTGGAGAGCTTGCCTGATGAGAATAGGTTGAGTGAACTTGACCTTTTCTCCTTGGAGCAACGGAGGATGAGAGGTCACCTGACAGAGGTGTATAAGATGATGAGAGGCATTGATTGTGTGGATAGTCAGAGGCTTTCTCCCAGGCCTGAAATGGCTAACACAAGGGGACATAGTTTTAAGGTGCTTGGAAGTAGGTTCAGGGGGATGTCAGAGGTAAGTTTCTCCACACAGAGAGTGATGGGTGCTGGAATGCACTGCCAGCGATGGTGGAGGGGGTGGATAAAATAGAGTCTTTTAAGAGCCTCTTAGATAGATACATGGAGCTTAGAAAAACAGAGGGCTATGCAGTAGAGAAATTCTAGGCAGTTTCTAGAGTAGATTACATGGTTGGTACAACATTGTGGGCCAAAGGGCCTGTAATGTTCTGTAGATTTCTATGTTCAATGTTGTGATGAGGACATTGTGGTTCTGCAATGGACATAGAATGATTGAGTGACGGGGTAAAAACCTGGCAAATGAAGTTTACCGTTGCATTTGGCCGGTGAGAGGAATGCAAAGGTGGATTATTATTTAAAAAGAGAGCGACTGCAAATAAGTGAAGTACAGCGGGATCTAGGATTCAAGTGCATGAAGTGCATGAGTTAGCCAGCAAAACCAACAAGTAGTTAAGGAAGCATGTTGGACTTCATGGCAAGTCAGTTGGAATTTAAAAATGAGGAGATTTATATAATTGTACAGTGTGTTGGTTGAGCTACTCTTGAAATATTTGGCATCCTTCCCAAAGAAAAGGATGTATTTGTAAAATTAATACAGATTATAGTCATTAAACATTGGATATGCTAGCTTGAGAGACAGTTGAAAATGGATTTGACAGTTCAGTTCGTGGGAGGAGAGGGTTGTCCTATTGAGAGAGGCTATCCAGTTTTGGTCTCCATTTTTTTGCGTGCACCAACTTTAATCAAATATCTAAGTTCCCTGGGGGGAATTGACAGGGTTGTTTTTGAGATGCTTTCACATGTGAGATTCATGAATGAGAAAACAGGGACAAAATAAGGAGATGGTCATTTGAAATGGAAGTCTGCAGAAATCTCTACCTCAGAGAGTAAATGTACCCCTGGAATTTTCTCTTCCTAAGGGTGGTGGAGACGAGCTTGTTAGATATATTTGAAATGAAGATAGATGAATATTTGATAGATTGAGCAATTAAGGATAAGTGGAATCTGGCCAGTATAGACCAGCCATGACCATATTGAATAAGGGCCTAGTGGCCTACTCCTGTTCCTATTCTCTTGTGCTCAAGGCATTGACTTTGGCACCATGAAGGAAAACAAAGAGGTCTGGTGGGATAAGAATCATAACAATGCACTCTAAAACATTCAATTAATTACCCATAATTTAGTGAGTGAATCAAAGAATGACCTAACATGAACAAGATAGAATTAATAATTTCAGAGTTACCAGCCTTCATTTTAAAGCAGAAGTTCCCAACCATTTTTATGTCATGGATCCCTACCATTGACCGAGGGGTCTATGGACCCCAGGTTTGGAACCCTTGCCTTAAAGTTCTAACTTATGGATATGATTCTTGTTCTTAAGTAAAACTTATTATTAAGAAAAAGATATTATTTCTAAATTTTTGACACTATTCAAAAAACAAGTATACTGTGCAAGATACTGCAAGGACAAATTGATGTCTAATGACAACCCATTTCCCACCACCCCCAGAGACTTTGCGATGTCCCAGTTAATTGTATAACTAATAAATTGGCCTTCATCTGCAGTTTATTGTATCCTGTGTATGCAGTTACCTATCTTGTTAGCTAAGCAATCAATGTGCCTACAATAGGATTCCAGAAGTTAGAAATGAATTAATGGCCGAATAATTTTCGATGTTAGTGTTTGTTCCATGTTGAATGTCAGCTAAGACATCAGGGGAATTCTCTGTTCATTAAATAATGCCTGCCATCATGTCTGCAGAAAGTGTTGCTAACAAAATTTCCATTAATGGGGCCAGGCAGCTGTACAGTCAACAGAGTTAGTGTGTGGTCCACATATACAGACATTAACCAACGTTTTCAGTAGGAGGGTCAAGGGCTCCATAAATGTACAAACTGCCAGAATAGAAAGAGAGAGAGAGAGGGAAAGAGAAATGTCTTTTTGCTTTGTTTAAGCACGTCTTTTCTTCTCTCCTTGTGGTTTTTGATTATCTATATGTCTATAATACTCAAAATACAACAATGATTAGGCTCTATATGTCTGGTTACTATATACAAAGCCTTTGCAAATGCTAATAATCAGAAGCTGTTGAGTGAAAAGAGCACTTTAAATATCCAAACAAAGTTCAACTATAATGAAGTCCTGCATAATGTCTGAAGGATTGATTTGATTACGTATGACATTTCATGACAATGCACCATTAGCTTAATTTTAAATAAAGGAAGACAGGTGGAGCGGTTTGCATTTTCCCATCTTAAATGTGATTTTACTCTAAATTTGTAATTCTATGCATATTGCCTACCAACGTGAAAGCCCAAAGTGTAATTGTACACAGGGTGATTGATAAGTACGTGGCCTAAGGTAGAAGGAGTCAATTTTAGAAAACCTAGCACATTTATTTTTTCCTACATTTACACGCTTAGTCTGGCAGTCGTGGAGCATACGGATCCCTTCTTTGTAGAAGTCAGCATCTTGGACCTCCAGACGTGGTCCACAGCATGGGGTGATTGCTAAGTTTGTGGCCTAAGGTAGAAGGGGATGAGTTATTAACTTCAAACTTTCTGCATTTTCAATCAAAGAGTTGAATTGCACATGCGTTTAATGAGAGCTATATAACTCATCTCCTCCTACCTTAGGCCACAAACTTATGAATCACCCTTGCTGTGGACCACTTCTATGTTGAAAAGTAAATGTGCCAGGTTTTCTAAAATTGACTCCTTCTACCTTAGTCCACGAACTTATCAACCACCCCTCGTATTCGACCACTTGAAATGCAATTTTAAATTGTCACTTAATCTCATCGCTGCTTCTGGGAAATTAGTAGCTAATAAGCTCTTCCTTTACTTTTAAGCATAGTTCAAAAGACGTCGATTGGTTGTGAAGTCACTTAAAACATAAGACTGTGAATGATATTTTCTCTTGCATCTTTTATCCTTATCGGAACTCATGGATAAGTATTTGATTTTCATTTTTTGTCATATGTCGCCTAATTTAATTTTCCTTAAGACAAATGTAAACAGTCTAAAAAAGCTTCAAAAAATTCAAAAGACCTGGTTTTAAAGTAAGTTAAAAGTGTCTTTTCTTACACAAAGAGTTGCTAAGGATTTGGAACTTACTACCAGACGGGATCATTGGGATAGATCTTGGACTGATCTCCACCCATCTGCATTCACCAGGCGAAATGCAAAGGGCAGGTCTCACTGGCTCTCAGTGAATGGAATCCAGTGGTAGTTGTTATGTTCCCCAGTAACCGGGTAGTTTTCCAGCAAAGATAGATGGATCCACCGAAGCCTGATGCTACTATTTTCAAACGTTTTTATTTATAAAGGGGCACAAACGTATGGTTAATACAAAACATTCAGATCGTATACGTCGTCACAACTCAATCTAAAGCACAGGTATAGTAATAATCAATCAGAAATAAGCTCTACAGTTGTCTAGGGGTAATGTAGATATATATTGTTTACTGGATATTTAAAAGTCTTTTTGCGGTCACTGTAGTTCCACCAGCCGCCGTCGGTTGTGGTGTCGCGTTGGTGCATTTTTGTTAGAAAGAGAGAGAGAGAGATGTCATTAAACAGCTTCACCTGCCCGGGTCCCTTCGGAGCACTGCCGTGGAATCAGAAGAGCAGGCTTCCCGGTTGTTAGTTAAAAGCGATTGTCCGTGATTTCATCCACAGACTCCCGATCCGGAGTCTAACGCACGTGGCTTCCTTCAGAATGGTGTCCCGCTCCGACGGGAAGCACTATCGTGTCTTCCCGGTGTCTCTCCTTGGTGCGTCTGGCGCCCCGCCTCGGCAGCCCACCTTTTATCTGGACTGGCAGGGTTGTAGATGTCCATCAGGGTGGGGGGGGCGAGGCAATCCTTCCCCCATCACCCATCTCACATTGCCCTGAGATTTTGCACGTAGGCCAATTCCTTATCCCACAAAGGTGTCTCCCAAGACAATGGCTATGTCCAAGGCTTTTGTCTTGTTGAGCGACCAGCCCACTTTGCCCAAGGGCTTTACACGTGGTTTTCATGAGACAATAGTCAAAGAGTCGCTTTATTCTGCTTCCCTGGGGAACGTGGTCTTCAGCACGTCTCCCTCTCTCTCGGGTCATTTGACCCCTCCCTTGACTAGGGCTCTTGCGAATCTCACAAAGGAGGGGGCTGGGGTCATAACATAGTTTAGACAGGAAAGAGGTCTCAGTGATGTGTGTTGAGCCCTTGGCTTTGCAAGAGACTGCCAGAAGGGTGAAGCTTGAAAATTGACAGAACGTGAAGCTGGATGTGGAGTTTTGGTGGGAGCTTCAATCCTTCATTAAGCAGGTATTGAATCAAGTGGAGATCTCAGTCCCGCATCAGCAGCAACTGTTATCGAGTTACAGAAGTGACTTCCCTAGTCTAATGCTGGCTAAATACAACAAATCCTGGTTCCAAAACTAAACCTTTATTATATCCAGGTGTTTGCCACTGCCAGCTGGAATGATTCCATGAAGGTGAATGGAACAGATACACTTCAACAAGGAGATACAACAGTGAATGGGGGAGAAGGGGTAGAAAGGAAAAGGGTGCACACTCCAGCAAGACCAGTCTGCGCTGTACATCCATCTTAAGCACGTGTAAGCGGGGGAGGGGCATGTTGTGTTCAGAGCCGCTGTTCACAATTCAGTCTTCACGTACAACAAATCAGCAGCCTCAGCTCAACAAAGTGGAATTAAATATATCTTCTTTTAAAACTCAAGGTAAAGAAGTGGTAAATATTGATTGGGGGGGGGGGGGGGCACCGCTAATGTCTAATATGCGGTCTGTCACACTTTGCAGCTAATGCATGCCGCAGTCTGATACGGTGAGACGGGCCCATGACTGGCCGCTGGCTCCGTTGAGGGCAGCTGTTTGTGTGCAATGTGCACTACAGTGCATTCCACATTTCTGCAGCTGCACACTTCAAAGTAGAATCCAGTAACACCAAGGACGTCAGATGTAAATCTATCTGACCTCTCATTCCACTTTAGACTCAATGTACAATCAGTAAGGTCCATTTTATACCATGCCCCTATACTCTATGCATTCATAGCTGTCACATTTGAAGGAGCCACGTTCATGTGAATTCGGCTTATCAGTCTTCATTTCAATGAATATATCATTTTTTTTATATTTAACTCTATATTCATGTTATGTATGTATTCAGATCAGCTAAACATGCATTTTTATTTATTAATCTTTTCTCAGCTTCTCCAAGGGTGTCTGGTCATCAGAAACATTCCAAACGAGTGAAAAGGCCTTCAGCTACAAGCAAGTCACATTTATTAGGGTAATCCATGGACAGGACTTGCATTCCATTGTCGGTAGCTTCACATTCTACCCCGTGAAACATCCGTGGCAAGATGTGGCATTTGTTGTATCAAGTAGAATGCAACGACTGCAAACTCCTTCCATTGTATCAATGCCTTCAAACAACGCAGTCACAAGGTACATATCTTAGCCATCTACTTATTAATCACTTCTCTCCTTTTGAGCTTTTGCCTCTGACTGGGTCAGATACACTTATGTTCTGGCAAGGATTTGTTTATGGAAAACATGCACAAACCACACTGGCCTGAACTAAGCCACAGACATTTATATACAGCCAGGTATTTGGCAGAATTCTGTTTAAAAAGCATGCAAAGCCTCTCAGGTATTTCCGTATTTCCACATATTTTATCAACAAAAAGTCAGTATAATCTACAATTTACATTTCTTTATTCACTGCTATAAAAATATTTTTAACTCTTAAAGGAGAGTGTACTTCCATTTGTCTATTCATTGTAACTTTGAATGAAGCTTTATAATAATGGACCCAGTCCCCATTGCCATCCTTTCAAAGGCTACATAACATTGAAAAGATCATCTCTGCCTTATCAGGGTAATAATTGACATTTGTAAGCACAGATCTAAAATAATGTTTTAATTTACCATTGTTGTAGGCTGTCTACAATTCCTTTTTAATACCTTTTCTTTCAGGATATATTCATTGGCAGGAATGATATTCTTTGGAAACTGAAAATACGCACATACAGAAATACATTAAATAATCAAATGAGTATTTTTTTATAATTTTATTTTGTAATTAATTCTTAACCATCCAGGACAGTAGGAGGGAATTCCTCCATTGATAGTGGAAATGCATAGATAATCATAGTTGCTATTTTGTTGAACGTTATTTATTGAATAACTCAATTCTGATTGGTTGACTTGCTTCTTATACCCAGTAATTCTCCCTTGCACTTGCAAGAATAGCTTATCATTCTCAAGGATGAGGCACCTGGCTGATTTGTATAACTGCATGGCACCTCACGTGGTCTATACACACCAGCTGGGTGGTGAAAAAGGCACAACAGCACCTCTTTCACCTCAGATGGCTGAAGACATTTGGTGTGGGCCTCCAAATCCTAAGAATTTTCTACGGGGATACAACTGAGAGCATCCTGACTGGCTGCATCACTGCCTGGTATGGGAACTGTACTTCCCTCAATCTCAGGACTCTGCAGAAAGTGATGCGGACAACCCAGCACTTCTGTCCACTATTCAGGACATATACAGAGACAAGCGTGTAAAAAGGGCCTGAAGGATCATTGGGACCTGAGTCACCCCAACCACAAACTGTTCCAGCTGCTACCATCCAGGAAACGGTATCACAGCATTAAAACCAGGACCAACAGGCTCCAGGACAGCTTCTTCCACCAGGCCATCAGACTGATTAATTCACGCTGACACAATTGTATTTCTAAGGTATAATGACTGTTCTGTTTTATATCTTACTGTACATACTATTATTTACAAGTTACTACAAATTGCACATTGCACATTCAGACAGAGACATAACGCAAAATTATTGGCTCCTTGTATGTGAAGGATGTAAGAAATAAAGTAATTTCAACTCATCTGAACAAAGGTGAAGGCTGTGTTGTGAGAAACTTTCTATTGCTGAATCAGGTCCTCCTCCTCCTCCTCCTCCTCTTCCTCTCCTTCCCTTCCACTCAAAGCACTGTGGTCTACCCATGTTCATACCATACAATGACATTGCCAGAAAATAACCAATATCTAAACCTGTGACAGGTTTTGACTGCCTACTCCTCATTGTTTACTGCGTTAATATTTCTGGAGGCCAGAGTCAGGCAGATTTTGCTCACCCTCCAGCAATGTTCCCTGCTCCCTTCGCAAATCTGAGATTGTGAGACTGCCCCAGCTGCTGTGCTTCATTGTCTGCAAGCATTGCAGCGACTTGCCCCGCTAATATGATGAATTGAGGCCGAGGCTTTCGGCCTACTCTGGGCTGTAGTGTCTTACTGTGTACCACACAGAGTGTCAGTCTTTCTCTGATGCAATGTTTAGAGAGTTGATTTCTTTGCTGCCAATTTCTATCCAGAAGAAACAGGAAAGACCTTCTTTCTTTGGACAGGATTGGGAACTACCACACTGGCTTTATCTTAGGTATCCATGTCAAAATGTCTGCAAGTAGAATCATGGTGATAAATGAAGCCCGCCACCTGCCATTCAAAGGCAAAATACCCACGTTGCTTTAAACAACCATTCTCTTTGAGACGGCCCCTTAGGGCAGAGTTAAGCAACCAAAATTCATGATCCTCATTTATACAGCACTCACACAAGAAATTCTACATGCTATTACTGCGCAAAGAAAACAGCATGAATTCTCTACTCAGCACATTTTAGGGTACTTTATTTCCATTAGTATTTAAAATACCCTTTTATGACTCATCTTGTAAACTGGAATTTGATTTCATATAACCTGTCATTCAGTTAAGCTCCACAATAAGTTTAGTGTTTTGACAGAATCAGATGGAATCCAGAAACAAATTACAGTGGAAAAATAAAATTTGTGGCATAACATTCGGAGCATTGATTGTGTCTGATGAAATATTTGAGTCTATTTATTTCTCTGCTCCAGACACTCTTCAGTTAATGGGTCTTTAAACTTCTTTCAGATTTCAAAATTAAAATAAGAAGCTCTTCAATGTGAACCAATAGTTTTCTGATATAATAATTTTTCATAATCATACCTTCATACGTGAGGTCAAGGAAGCAAACCACAAGGTGGATCTCCAAAACTAGAGTGATCTCAAACTGAGGTTAGTTTATTATAATTATTATTTTTTTCTCTCTCTGCTAGATTATGTATTGCACTGAACTGCTGCTGCTAAGTTAACAAATTTCACATCACATGCCAGTGATAATAAACCTGATTCTGATTCTGACCATGAAATGCAGCTCAGGGGAAACATCTAGTGGTGACAGAGGATACATTCACTTCTAAAGAGCTAAACCTAAATTGGGTTAGCTACAGTAAATAATAATATACTTTGTGTACACTTGATCAGGTTTTTAAGCTTTAATTAAATCTAATGTGAATATGCTAAACAGCTAATTAATAATTTGACCTTATCATCTTGTATTTTATTGATTAATTATTTATACAAAATTAATGTTATTATCATAATGAAATGGCAGCAGCAATTTTTCAGACTCAGCTCTCATTACCCACTCTCCATTTGGCTGCTATCAGATTGAATCAGACTTCATGCATCTCCTGCTGAGTTTTTTCCCCTCCATCTCTTATTCTCCATCTCAAAGAATATCTCCATAAAGAGTTACATATTTCAGTCCACCACGCTGAGCACTGATTAGTGTCTTTGTTGCCTGTAGATTTCATAATTCCATGCCTTTTTCTTTCATTGTACTCTTGAGTTCTGCTTTTCACAAATGAAATGCATCCAAAACTACAGGTTTATAATATCTTCTTTTGTATCAGTGTGGCATCCGTTTCCCTCCACCTCCCTTCCTCTGCACGCCACCTCCCCTATGTGGCTGAGCTTTATAAACTTCCTATCAAGTTGAAATTCCTTCTGGCCATGTCTTTCTTCAAGCCTACAAACTCCTTTAGCCTCTTTGGAAGTTTGGTTGATTGCCAAGTTTGGCAAAATGTTTGCAGACGTTTTGGCTCCAATCGAGAAGCCATTGTCAGTGCGTTTTCAATTGGAGCTAAAACTTCTGCAAACATTTTGCCAACCCGACCCAAGCTAACCCGAGCTACCAATTTTCCCCAACATTCTTTTTGCCTCTGTTGTGTGAAACCAGGTTCACTGAGTGGGGACAGAAGACACTACCGGTAACTAGCTTAACCAGGCGAGCTACCAGAAAAATATGGACATCCCTATATAGACTCAGAAGTCGACATGCCAAAACAGCACAAACACTACAACAATAGTGCACCCAACAAACCCCTGCTTGTCCCTGTGGTGCCCCAACACAGGACGTCCTCCGCCTGGTCCGAACATGCCTCTCTCAGCAAGATCCGAGACGGCTTTGCTGCGGTCCATTGATGCAGCCACAAGCTGGAGGTGTGGCTTGATAAAAAAAACAATTAGAAGTGTGAACAGGACAAGAAAAACACTAAATGATCAGTAAATCCTTTGAGTTACACTGGGTTACAAATACTTACCTAAACTGAACACGTAGGCAAATAGGATGTAGGCAAAAGGCAGTTAGCTATAGGCCAGTTAGTTTAACATCTGTAGTTGGGAAAATGCTTGAAGCTATCATTAAAGAAGAAATAGCAGAGCATCTGGAAAGAAATGAACCCATCAGGCGGATTCAGCAAAGGCAGGTCCTGTTCGACAAACTTACTGGAGTTCTTTGAGGATATAACAAGCGCAGTGGATAGATGGGAACGGATGGACATTATTTACTTGGATTTCCAGAAGGCATTCAATAAGGTGCCACATAAAAGACTTATCCATAAGATGGTGCATAGATTTGATACTTGGGTCTTTCTCTGGTTGGCAATCAGCGGTGAATGGTGTGCCGCAGGGGTCAGTGATGGGCCTGCAACTCTTCACGATATACATTAACGATCTGGATGAGGGGATCTTGTGTAGTGGATCTAAGTTTGCTGATGACACTAAATTGAATGGAAAAGCATATTGAGCAGACGATACGGTGAGTTTGCAGAGAAATAGATAGGTTAATTGAGTGGGCAAGGGTCTGGTAGGTGGAGTACAATGTTGGTAAATGCGAGGTCATCCGCTTTGGAAGGAGAAATAGAAGATCAGATTATTACTTTAAGGTAAAAGATTACAGCATGCTGCTTTGCAGAAGGTGTTGGGAGTGCTTGTGTATGAATTGAAAAAGGTTGGTTTGCTGGTGCAACAGGCAATCAAGGCAAATAGAATGCTGGCCTTCATTGTTAGAGGGATTGAACTTAAGAGCAGGTAGGTTATGCTGCAATGGTACAGGGTACTAGTGAGGCAGCACCTGGAGTACTGCGTGCAGTTCTAGTCTCCTTACTTGAGGAAGGATATACTGGCTTTGGAGGCGGTGCAGAGGAGGTTCACCAGGTTGATTCCAGAGATGAGGGGGTTAGACTATGAGGAGAGATTGAGTTGCCTGGATTGTACTCACTGGAATTCAGAAGGATGAGAGGAAATCTTATAGAAATATATAGAATTATGAATGGGATAGATAAGATAGAGGCAGGAAAGTTGGTTCCACTGGTAGGTGAACCTAGAACTAGGTGACATAGCCTCAAGATTCAGGTGAGTAAATTTAGGACAGAGATGAGGAGGAACTGCTTTTCCTAAAGAGTGGTGAATCTGTGGAATTCTCTGCCCAATGAAGCAGTGGAGGCTACCTCAGTAAATATATTTAGGACAAGGTTAGATAGATTTTTGCACTGTAGGGGAATTAAGGGTTATGGGGAAAAGGCAGGTATGTGGAAATGAGCCCATGGTCAGATCAGCCATGATCTTATTGAATGCTAGATAGCCTAGTCCTGTTCCTATTTCTTATGTTCTTATTAACATACTGCTATGCAAATTGAATATCCTCTTTCCTCTAATATTTTTTCCCATGATTGTCTATTCTGTGCTGAGCCCCATACACTGATATAACCTTGAGACCCTCATCCTCCTGTTTGATGCTACTAAGCTTTAATTTATCTATTTGTTTGTTTATTTATTATTTGAACAATAACATATAGTCACTTGAGCAGAATAACTTCAATGGTTATAGAATGCACGATGAGACTATCTGTGGTACACACGTATACCAAATGTGGTCATACAAATGCAGATGCAATATCCACCCCTCCCTGCCCCCCCCCCCCCCCCCACACACACACACACACACACACACACACACACACACACACACACACACACACACACACACACACACACACACACACACACACACACACACACACACCTGTTAATGGGACTGGAAGGACTTTCATGAAACTTTAGGAAAGGTCACAGGAGAGTAGTCCAATTAGCCTCTTTAAGGGCCATTACATCATTTGTGCTGCTTCCATTCTGCAATTTTGATGGTAAGTATTAGCATTAGATCAATTGCTTTTTCAATTATTTTGATATTTTCAGTGTCTACATTAAGAGGAAGAACTGTAGTCAGAACAGTATAATGCAAAGGCACAGGCTTTAGAATAAACTGATCAGATCATTGTTTTGGCAACTCACAACAGAATAGGATATATGCACTGTGGGTGTCATGTACCTGTTCTCTGTATGCATTGTATTCTGTGTTACATGTCTTTATTAGGGTAGCTAGTCACATGAGTGGGGGCATGGTAAAAGCAGAGGTAAAGTTATGTACTCCCTTTCTTTGCTTATTTTGTAGCAGTTTGTACCTTTCACCCCATCACTCAATAATGTTCAATTACACTCAGCTTGCACTTGGGTACAAATAAGTTTCAACACTTCAAGATTGTATGTTTGCTAATTGCTAATAAAGGATCGAATAAAGGATTTGACTTTTGGAGGAATCATTGGATCTGGTGGTGCATCATGCAAGAAGAACAAATCCACTGAGTCTCAGGCAGTGGCAATTGTCTTGGTTTTTATTTCAGTTGGGTTCTGCCGCAACAAGTACTATGGAGATTATAAGAAGAGCAGCACAGAAAACAGCTGGTATAAAGTGTATTCTCTACAAAGAAAGTAAAAACTTTCAGCCCAGAAAGAAAATAGTTGAGGGAAACATGATTTAATTATCTGAAGTAGTGAGGCATTTATAATAGATGCAAGATAATGTGCATATTGCTTACATATTCAAATTATTTACTTGGCAAACCTAATTCACGCCCTGTTTTGGAAGTCTGCTAACTGTAGGATGAAAAAGTGAGGATAACGCTCTCATGTTTTGATTCAGTCAGTCAGGGCCACTCATTGGGGTTCCCAGCTTTAAAGCTCTTAGAGCAAAACCTAACATCTGTGAAATACTCAGGAAATGTGTATGCAGTATTGCATTGTTCTACTGTGAATACTTACTTACTGCCCATTACACCATTCGCTTTAGGGCAGCAATGAAGGGCCACCACCTCTGGTGGCATTCAGAGCTTCCTTCATCATGTCAGCGGCTTCCTCTCGGCTTTCACTACCGTCCATCATGCACGTCCCAGGTAGGCACTCAGAAACACACAGACGTAGAGGGATTCTTCATTGCTGCATCTGTAACAATTTTGTTTTACCTGTCAGGGTTGTTAGCCTTGAGCTGAACTCCAAACCTGGAGGACCAGTGGACCACTCTTAGTTTGGCCTCTGCCCTTTGACCTGTTTGGCATGGGTGGCCCTACCAAGAGCCAAAGCATAAAGCCCTCACTCCTGCCAACATATCTCTCTGGGTCATTGAGACACTCAAACCTCCAAACCCTACAATAAGGGTTGTGGTCCTCTTGGAGGTCTATTGTGGATGCGTGTAAGAAAATGAATCTCAGCGTAGTAAAAGGTGGCACCCTCATCGTTCCCTTTCACCCATGATCCACTGTCCCCTCCTACCAGATTCATTTCTCTCCAGTGCTTTACCCCACTATCATCTCCCAGCTTCTCACTTCAATCCTCTCCCATCCATCAGCTTTCTCCCTCACCTGGTTTCACCTATCACCTGCCAACTTGTACTCCTTCCACTCCCCCACCTTCTTATTCTTCACCCTCCTTTCCAGTCCAGATGAAGGATCTTGGCTCATAACAGTGACTGTTTATTCCTTTCCAAAGATGCTGCTTGACTTTCTGAGTTCCTCCTGAATTTTGTGTGTGTTGTTCACATTTATATATTTCCTTCCTAAGTTTTCCTTGGGACTCTTTGGGAATGTTCCTTCAAAACCCATTAACTTTAATATAATGTGTATTAAAATAAATTATACACAAGACATTTACTTTCTTTTTCAATATTTTTATTAATTTTCATGTAGAAGAATATAGAGTACATGAGGATATATATTATGAATTAAAAAATAGAATAGTACCAAATACATTATATTTAAATCACACTTGCATTCGCAGTACCCTATATTGTACATTAATTAAATTGCAATATGAATTGTAATAATTTTATTATAAAAAAAGAAGCTAAACTCACGACCAAAGTTGAAGCTGTTTGGTAAAGAAAGAAAGATGGCAAAAAATCCTTATCACATAGTGATTTATGTTATTAGCCACCATCTGTACTTTAACACCAAATCAAAGGTTTTGAAAGTAGTTCAAGAATGGTAGAAATTTACAAAGTATGTTATTTTTTGGGTTATTTGTTTCCCTCAATTTTAAGCCTTTATACACTTCTGTACTTCAACATCCCAGAAACAGAGAATTGTTGGTGCTGTAGCAATGTGCTACACACAGCACTGATATAACGACACGCAGTCGGTAAGTCGTTTCGAGACTAGTTTATTCAAACTTCGCAGTGCTGGTATTTAAAGCCCTAGCGCCCGCCCTCTCCGGGTGGAAATGATGTCGGAGGTGCATTACCAAAGTCTCCCCCCGTGCGCTGGCTATTTGTGAGCCGGTTTGCCTGTGCAGAAAGTGGGTCGCCACATAACCCCCCCCCCCCAGAACCGGTGATACACCCCCCAATGTCCACAGTCTGGATCAGCCTCTGTTTGGGAGGTCTGCCTCTGCGCCGCGGTGCCTGAACCTCAACCGGCTGCACCAAGTCCACATGGGCTGGTTTGAGTCGGTCCACCATGAAAACCTCCTCTTTGCCCCCAATGTCCAGAATGTACGTGGACCCGTTGTTGTTGATCACCCTGAACGGCCCTTCGTACGGCCGCTGTAGTGGTGCCCGGTGTCCGCCCCTTCGTACAAACACAAACTTACAGTCCTGCAGGTCTTTGGGTACATGGGTCGGGATCCGTCCGTGCTGTGAAGTCGGTACGGGGGCCAGGTTGCCGAGCCTTTCACGTAGTCTGTCCAGGACTGCTGCGGGTTCTTCCTCTTGCCCCCTTGGGGCTGGTATGAACTCCCCTGGGACGGCCAGGGGTGCGCCGTACACTAACTCGGCCGACGAGGCATGCGGATCCTCTTTGGGCGCAGTGCGAATTCCAAGCAGGACCCAGGGAAGCTTGTCCACCCAGTTAGGTCCTCTCAGGCGGGCCATGAGAGCCGACTTCAAGTGACGGTGGAAGCGTTCCACTAGTCCGTTCGACTGTGGGTGGTAGGCAGTTGTGTGGTGTAGCTGCGTTCCCAACAGGCTGGCCACAGCCGACCACAGGCTGGAGGTGAACTGGGCGCCTCTGTCGGAGGTAATGTGGGCCGTTACCCCGAAGCGTGCTACCCAGGTTGTGATCAGTGCTCGGGCGCAGGAATCGGCAGATGTGTCGGTGAGCGGTGCCACCTCCGGCCACCTCGTGAACCGGTCTACCATAGTTAGGAGGTACCGCGCTCCTCGGGACACTGGTAGGAGGCCCACGACATCCACATGAATGTGGTCGAACCTCCGGTGGGTGGGTTCGAACTGCTGCGGCGGGGCTTTAGTGTGCCGCTGCACCTTGGCTGTTTGGCATTGCGCGCACGTTCTGGCCCATTCACTGACCTGCTTGCGAAGTCTGTACCACGCGAACTTGCTGGAGACCAGCCGTACGGTGGTCCTGATAGATGGGTGCGCCGAACCGTGTATGGAGTTGAAAACCCACCACCTCCAGGCTGCCGGGACGATGGGGCGAGGTTGGCCGGTAGCCACGTCGCACAGGAGGGTCCTCTCACCTGGGCCTATGAGAAAGTCCTGCAGCTGCAAACCCGAGACTGCGGTCCTGTAGCTGGGCATCTCGTCATCTGCCTGCTGCGCCTCCGCCAGTGCTGCATAGTCCACCCCCAGGGACAGGGCCTGGACAGCTGGTCTGGAGAGTGCGTCTGCCACGACGTTGTCCTTTCCCGAGACATGCTGGATGTCCGTCATGTACTCGGAGATGTAGGACAGATGTCGCTGCTGGCGAGCCAACCAGGGATCGGACACCTTCGTGAACGCGAAGGTCAACAGTTTGTGGTCCGTGAACGTGGTGAATGGCCTGCCTTCTAAGAAGTACCTGAAATGCCTGATTGCCAGATACAGTGCCAACAGCTCCCGGTCGAAGGCACTGTACTTGAGTTCAGTGGTCATAGGTGCTTACTGAAGAATGTCAGGGGTTGCCAGCGCCCCTCGATGAGCTGCTCCAGCACCCCACCGACAGCTGTGTCAGATGCGTCCACCAAGAGGGCGGTAGGAACATCCGTTCTGGGGTGCACCAGCATCACGGCATCTGCCAAGGCTTCCTTGGCTTTAATTAAAGCGGCTGCGGCCTCCTCGTCCCAAGTAATGTCCTTGCCTTTACCCGACATCAGGGTGTACAAATGGCGCATGATACGGGCTGCTGAGGGGAGGAAACGGTGGTAGAAGTTCACCATACCAACAAACTCCTGCAGGCCTTTGACCGTGTTGGGCCGGGCGAAGTGGCGGATCGCATCTACCTTGGCGGGCAGAGGTGTTGCCCCGTCTTTGGTAATCCTGTGGCCCAGGAAGTCGATGGTATCGAGACCGAACTGGCATTTGGCCGGGTTGATCGTGAGGCCAAAATCACTCAGGCGGGAGTAGAGCTGGCGGAGGTGGGACAGATGCTCCTGACGACTACTGCTGGCTATAAGGATGTCGTCCAAATAGATGAACACAAAGTCCAGGTTGCGTCCTACTGCATCCATTAGCCGCTGGAACGTCTGTGCGGCATTCTTCAGGCTGAACGGCATTCGGAGGAACTCAAACAAGCCAAACGGGGTGATGAGTGCTGTTTTGGGGATGTCTTCAGGGTGCACCGGGATTTGATGGTATCCCTGGACGAGGTCTACTTTGGAAAAGATTCTTGCCCCGTACAGGTTTGCTGCAAAGTCCTGTATGTGTGGCACGGGGTAGTGGTCTGGAGTTGTAGCCTCATTCAGTCTGCGGTAGTCGCCGCATGGTCTCCAACCCCTGGCTGCTTTGGGCACCATGTGCAGGGGGGAGGCCCATGGGCTATCGGACCTCCGCACGATCCCCAATTCCTCCATCCTCTTGAACTCCTCCTTCGCCAGGCGGAGCTTTTCCAGGGGGAGTCTTTGTGCGCGGGCGTGGAGGGGTGGTCCCTGGGTCGGAATGTGGTGCTGTCTGGGCATGGCTGCCGTGAACTGCGGTGCCAGAATCAATGGAAAGTCCGCCAGGATTCTGGTGAATTCGTTGTCCAACAGCGTGATGGAGTCCAGGTGTGGGGCCGGCAACTTGGCTTCACCCAGGGAGAACGTCTGGAAAGTCTCGGCATGTACCAGTCTTTTCCCTTGCAAGTCGACCAGCAGGCTGTGAGCTTGCAAGAAGTCCGCCCCCAGGAGTGGTTGGGCCACAGTGGCCAGTGTGAAGACCCACATGAACCGGCTGGCGCCGAACTGCAGCTGCACTGTATGGGTGCCGTAGGTCCGTATCGTGCTGCCATTTGTGGCCCTCAGGGTGGGTCCTGGCTTCCTGTTGCGGGTGTCGTACCCCGTCGGGGGCAAGACGCTGATCTACGCTCCGGCGTCGACCAAGAAGCAGCGTCTCGACTGTTTGTCCCAGACGTACAAGAGGCTGTCCTGGTGGCATGCCTCCATAGTCATTAGCGGCAGCTGGCCCTGGCCCTGGCCCTTGCAGGGCAGGCGACAATGGTGGGCTTTTGTGCCCCACCGCTGGTGGTAGAAACACCACTGTTCACTGTCGTCCTCACTCCTGCCTCTGTGTTGTGTGCGCCCCCCTGCCGGGCCTGATCTGGTCTGCTGTTGGGTGCGTGGCCTGGTAATCTGACCGACCGATGCCACGCTCTCCCTCTTGGCTTTCCACAGCACGTCTGCCTGGGCCACCACCTTCCGGGGGTCGCTGAAATCTGCGTCGGCCAGCAGCATGTGTATGTCCCCGGGCAGTTGCTCCAGGAACGCTTGCTCGAACATGAGGCAGGGCTTGTGTCCGTCAGCCAGGGACAGCATCTCGTTCATCAATGCTGACGGCAGTCTGTCTCCCAAACCGTCCAGGTGAAGCAGGCAGGCACCCCGCTCATGCCGTGAGAGGCCAAAGGTCCCAATGAGCAGCGCTTTGAATGCTTCATATTTGCCTTCTTCCAGGGGCGACTGTATGAAATCCGCAACCTGGGCGGCCGTCTGCTGGTCAAGAGCGCTCACCACGTGGTAGTAACGCGTAGAATCAGAGGATATCTGCCGAATCTGGAACTGGGCTTCTGCTTGGCTAAACAACATGCGTGGTTGCAGCGTCCATGTGGTGAACTACATATACCTGTCTGGACACGCCCCCCCCCCCCCCCCCCCCCCCCCGCTGACTGCTCCTGTGGCTCCTCCCACAGACCCCGGTATAAAGGTGATTGGAGACACAGCCCCGGCCTCAGTCTCCAGGATGTAGTGTGGTGGTCAATTGCTGCTTGTTCTTTCTTCCAGCCAATAAAAGCCTATATCTCGCCTCACGTCTCGGAGAGTTATTGATGGTACATCAATTTTATTGGCTGGAAGTTTAAAACATGGACAACATTTTACGTACGGAAAAATTAGACCTTGATCCTCAAGACTCCAAAGCAGCTCTTGCCTTTGAACTCTGGCTTGCATGCTTCCAATCATACTTGGAACAGATTCCAGTGACTGAACCTGCCACGAAGTACAAAATATTACTATCTAGAGTAAGTCCGAAAGTATTCTCCCTTATCAGGGACCTACCGACCTACCAAAGGGCACTGGACACCCTCAAAAGACAGTACCTGTGGCCGGTGAACACCATCTACACAAGACATCACTTAGCGACGCGGCGACAGCGACCCGGCAAGTCGAGCGCTGAGTTTCTCCGAGCCCTACAGACACTCGTGCGAACTTGCGACTGCAAAGGTCTAACGGCGGAACAACATGCGGAGCTGCTAGTACGAGACGCCTTCATTACAGGAATCAGGTCATTGTAGGTACGCCAGCGGCTGCTGGAAAATGCCGATCTTACCTTACGCTCAGCGATCGAGAAGGCCGACACGCTGGATGCTGCTCTGCACAACGCTGACTCTGTCCAGCCGCGCGATCCCCCGCCGGTTCTGTGGACACCTCAGACCCCGCCGCCGCCGATTCCCGCGAGCGAATTCGCCAACGCCGCTGCCAGTCGCGAGTCCACGAACTCCCCGAACCCGACCACAACTGCTGCCATTCGCAAGTCCGCGCAGTGTTACTTCTGTGGACTCGAAAAGCACCCCCGAAAATGCTGCCCGGCCCGAGAAGCGACCTGCTCCAGCTGCGGGAAGAAGGGCCATTTCGCCAAGGTCTGTAAGTCTGAACCACGAGCAGGGTCGGGCAGCGCTGCATGGGAGGCATGGGGGCCGCCATCTTTGTCGGCGCCACCTCGCCCCACCCCGACCCACGGATGCTTACCGGGCACTAAGACGGTGATTCAACTCTGGCCTCCGTAACCCTTGACCAAAGCGCCCCACACCAGCTTGCAAGGTCAATGATGGACATCCTGATAGAGGGGCACAGGACTAGTTGCCTGTTTGACATGGGCAGCACTGAGAGTTTTATTCACCCGGACACGGTGCAACGCTGCGGACTCGTGACACAGCCGGTAAGCCAGAGGGTCACCATGGCTTCTGGGTCGCATTCCACAGACATCCGGGGGGGGGGGGGGTTGTGTAGCAACATTGGTGGTGCAGGGCACAGAATATCGGGACTTTGCGCTACTGGTCATGCCTCAACTGTGTGCCCCTGTGCTATTGGGGCTGGACTTCCAGAGCCACCTCGAAAGTGTGACTATGGCATATGACGGGTCCCTCCCACCACTCACTGTCAGGAATCCTCAGTTTTGTGGGACTTCGTCATATACCCCGCTACTGACCACACACACACACCGACCCACACATCCCACCCAGCACCATGCCGACAGCTGTGCTACTGACACCACTTGCAGCCTCTCCACTCTCAAGATCCCTCCCCCACCGCTGCTCGCCAACCTGACCCCCGACTGTAAACCTGTGGCAACTAAAAGCAGGAGGTACAGCGCGGGGGACAGGGCCTTCATTCAGTCGGAGGTGCAGCGGCTGCTCAGGGAGGGGATCATTGAGCCAAGCACAAGTCCTTGGAGGGCCCAGGTGGTTGTTGTTCGGACTGGGCAGAAAAATAGGATGGTCGTGGACTATAGCCAGACCATCAATAGGTTCACGCAGCTTGACGTGTACCCCCTACCCCGCATCACGGATATGGTCAACCAGATAGCTCAGTACAAGGTGTACTCGACAATAGATCTGAAATCCGCTTATCACCAGCTCCCCATCTGCCCAGAGGACCGCGCCTACACCGCCTTCGAGGCGGGCAGCAGGCTTTATCACTTCCTGCGCGTCCCCTTCGGTGTCACAAATGGTGTCTCTGTCTTCCAGAGGGAAATGGACCGGACAGTGGACCAGTGCCAACTGAAGGCCACATTTCCCTATCTGGATAACATCACCATCTGTGGTCGCGACTGGTCGGATCACAACGCCAACCTCCAATGATTTTTCCAAGTGGCCAAAGCCCCGAACCTTACTTATAACAGGGACAAGTGTGTGTTCGGAACCACCCGACTCGCTATCCTTGGGTATGTCGTGGAGAACGGGATCATTGGCCCTGATCCCGACCGTATGCGCCCCCTGTTAGAACTCCCTCTTCCCACCACCCTCAAAGCCCTCAGACGGTGCCTGGGTTTTTTTTCCTATTACGCCCAATGGGTCCCCCATTACGCAGACAAGGCCCGCCCCCTGGTCAAGTCTACCACATTTCTCCTCTCTGCCGAGGCCTGCGCAGCCTTCAGCTGCATTAAAGGGGACATTGCCAAATCAACAATGCATACGGTGGATGAGACCATTCCCTTCCAAGTAGAGAATGACGCCTCCGATTTCGCACTGGCTACTACCCTCAATCAGGCAGGCAGGCCAGTAGCATTCTTTTCTCGTACCCTTCAAGGCCCTGAAATTCGGCACTCCGCAGTGGAGAAAGAAGCCCAGGCCATAGTGGAAGCTATTAGGCACTGGAGGCACTATCTAGCCGGCAAAAGGTTCACCTTGCTGACCGACCAGCGCTCAGTTGCATTCATGTTCAGCAACCAACAGCGGGGCAAAATCAAAAATGATAAAATTTTGCGGTGGAGAATAGAACTCTCCACCTACAACTATGATATCCTGTACCAGCCTGGAAGGCTCAATGAGCCCCCTGATGCCCTATCCCGGGGAGCGTGTGCCCGCGCACAGCTTGACCAGCTATACGCCCTCCATGCACATCTTTGCCACCCAGGGATCACCCGATTTTACCATTTCGTGAAAGCCTGGAACCTGCCGTACTCCCTTGAGGACATCAGGACGATGACCAGGGACTGCCAAGTCTGCGCTGAGTGTAAACCGCACTTCTACCGTCCTGAAAAGGCGCAACTTATCAAGGCCACCCGCCCCTTTGAGCGACTGAGTGTTGACTTTAATGGCCCCCTTCCCTCAATGTCAACCGCAATGTCTACTTTCTCAACATTATCGACGAGTACTCGCGGTTCCCCTTTGCCATCCCCTGCCCAGAAAACCACTGACACGTCCGTCATAAAAGCCCTGCGCCAGCTCTTCACTCTGTTCGGATATCCCTGCTATATCCACAGTGATAGAGGGTCCTCCTTTATGAGTGACGAGCTGTGCCAGTACCTGCTGGCTAAGGGCATTGCTACTAGTAGGACCACGAGCTATAATCCCCGGGGAAATGGACAGGCGGAGAGGGAGAATGCCACAGTGTGGAAGGCCACACTTTTAGCCCTTAAGTCAAAAGGGATGCCGGTCTCTCGAAGGCAGGAGGTCCTCCCCGAGGCACTCCACTCTATCCGCTCCCTGTTAAGTACGTCCACCAATGCTACCCCTCACGAGCACCTATTCTCTTTTCCCAGGAGGTCTGCCACTGGGACCACCCTACCAGCTTGGCTGACATCCCCAGGGCCAGTGCTGCTCCGGAAACATGTGAGGAGAAATAAATACTCCCCGCTGGTCGAGAGGGTTCACCTTCTACATGCGAACCCCCAGTATGCCTACGTGGTCTTACCTGATGGGCGGGAGGACACGGTCTCCGTCCGCAACCTGGCGCCCACAGGAGCAGCAGACCACTACCCCAAACACTCCACGGTAACTATGAACCCTGTACCCAAGGTGACACCGCGCACACCGAGCCCTACACAGACTCCTCACAACACTCTTATACCGGGCGTCTCGCACGTGCATATACCTGGCGCCTCGCACACGCATGAGGGATCACTGACGCCTAGTGGGCTGACACCTCCAGTTAGGCCGGAACCAGCACAACCACCGTCTCCGGTGCAATCATCACCGGCACCTGTGCAATCACAGCCGGTGCTACGTAGATCGCAGCGACAGATTCGACCACCTGATAGACTTAACCTGTAAATATACTTGTAAGAAACTTCGCCCCATGGGGACTCTCTTTTAAAACAACGTGGGGTGAATGTGGTGAACTACATATACCTGTCTGGACACGCCCCCCCCACTGACTGCTCATGTGGCTCCTCCCACGGACCCCGGTATAAAGGCGATTGGAGACACAGCCCTGCCCTCAGTCTCCAGGATGTAGTATGGTGGTCAATTGCTGCTTGTTCTTTCTTCCAGCCAATAAAAGCCTATATCTCACCTCACGTCTCCGAGAGTTATTGATGGTGTATCAGTCTAGAAAGTCGGCAGTTGTAGCGAAACTGCGTGAACAGATGAAGAGTTGGTCATCTTTGGTCCAAATCCCGTTTGGACCGTCGGGGTCACCAATGTAGCGATGTGCTACACACAGCGCTGAAATAACGACACGCAGTCGGTAAGTCGTTTCGAGACTAGTTTATTCAAACTTCGCGGTGCTGGTATTTAAATCCCTAGCGCCCGCCCTCTCCGGGCAGAAATGACTCGGAGTTGCATTACCAAAGTCTCCCCCCGCGCGCTGGCTATTTGTGAGCTGGTTCGCCTGCGCAGAAAGTGGGTCGCCACAGTGCCTTAGAAGCCATTCCAGTAAAAGTTAGTGGCCTGGAGTTTGCTTAACAACAACTAAACCCAAGTTAAGATATTATTTACACTCTTAATTGCTGTACTAAAAGGTCTCCCTGAACTGAAAATTAACATTTACAAGCATGGATTCAGGATTTAGTAGTGCTGGAGATTTTCAATCAAAAATAAAAATACTAAGTTTTACCTTTTCCTTTTATCTCTCTCTCTCTCTCTCTCTCTCTCTCTCTCTCTCTCTTTCTCTCTCACACTTCCTCCCTCTCCCTTAATCACATCTCCTCCTACCTCTAATTTGCTTTCTAAATTTGATTTGAGTTGAATTAACCGTTCTAACTCCACCCGGCTTGGAAGAATTATTTCTGGTTAAGAAAATACTTGTTCAGCTCACAGTTGTGGATGAGTTTGCATTCACAACCATGTTCCAGTGCAAAAGCTAATGAATAAATGTCAATACAATGAGTTGCAGAAACCATACATTCGTCACCAACTGCAAAATTCAGGCCATGTTCATTCAAAATAAGATAAGACAATGTAGGAAGAATATATATTAATCTTCTACAAAGACACGGGGATGAATTGATATGAATGAATGAATGAAATCTTATTTCAGTCAGTACAAACATAACAAAAAGCATCATTTTCAACGATGATTTCATAAGACAAAATTACAACAAAAAACATAGATATTCTTTAAAACAAAGGATAAGAACAAATGTAAAAAATCGTTCTATTTCAGTCAGACTGAAAGGGTGTAGGCTGAAGCTACAACTTATTACACCTACCCCTCTTACATGTACAATAACATATTTGGCGTCAATAATCACATCAAAACAAAAAAATTCATAATCTTTTAACAAAATCCAATTCCAAGTATCATTTATTTACATTACTTCCATTCATTTTAAATCATGTATTTTATATTTGTTCATTAAATTATTTTTAAATAATTTTTTAAACTTAAGTGTAGTGCATGTTTTTAAATTCTCACTACAACTGTTCCATAGATTCACCCCTTTATGAAATACAATGATTTTTTACATTTGTTCTTATCCTTTGTTTTTGAAATATACACGTTCCTCTCAAATCCTGTTGACTTTCTCTCATTTTAAACAACCTTTGGATAAACCAACAAGATTGAGAGACAAACAGACTGTTAGTTTCTTGGCTATAAACTTCTTAGGGTTTGATTTTATTTTGAATCAGAGTATCTTAAGCTCACTGATCAAAGTACCGGTAGTTAAACTGTTCCAAGAGAACTTTCTCAACAGATAAACCAAACAAAGCTGTATTGAGTGAAATTAATTCCAGCGTATTTCTCAATTTAAGCAAAATGTGAAATTACTAATATCGCAAGAGTTGACTTAAAATTGTAACATAATGGTGCAGTCCCATAAGGCTTGTGAGGTTTTTGGTGCTCTAGGGTCTCTGTTGAATAATAAAATAGGAATAGTTAGCTTATCAGATAGCAACTGTGTTGAACTTTAAAATCACAGTGAAAAATACATTTGCATGCTAATACTACCTTCTATCGATAACTATTTATTACTTTTGTAAGTAGTTAGGGTTAGGGAAGTATTCATAAAAGGGATCTTCCATGATAATCCACAAAAGGTGAAGATACTGTATATTCTGCTTAATATTCACATATTACTCAATGACTATTTTTCCTTTTGGCTTATCACACCTTGGCTTTATCCTTGGTAGAATTACTTACCTTCAAAATTTTTAGAAGTTCCCCTCCTTAGCTGAAGCTCATGATTACATCTGGTTTAGGTAACACTCTGTTGCCTCATCCATGTAATCATTGCCCAGTGCAAGTCCAGATATTGAACAAAATATGCTACAGCCTTCTGGACTTAAAAGTCAAATTCTCTAACCTTTTGTAACTCATTCCTTTTGTCTACCATTAGGAATGGTCATTCTGCCCAGCTTCTGTCTGTTTTTGGGTCCGTTTTTCTCTTTCTACTAATATAGCCTGGCCTGCTGTACATATCTTTCAGTCCTGCTATTAGCAACACATAACACAGACATAATCTGCTTCTAGATGCAAAATTAACCCATTTGGTATTACTGTATCAGAGATATTTTCCTCCATTTCTCTCCCAATTAAATCTACACGCTTTTTTAAAACACTGATACTTCCATTGGATTTTGGTTTCACTGGAAGGGTTATCATTTATTGCCCTTGAGGTGCATTTCTCCAGCATTTTATAGTGGGATCGCACAGGGACACGAAGTGAGTGAAAAAAAAGAACAGAATGAAGAAAAGGGACAAAAAGGGAAAGTTCAGAAATAAACGCAGAAGCTGTTAAGGAAACAATTATTATTTATCAGTCAAATTAATGCTAATAAATGAACGACAGACACCAGAGGTCTTTGGGATGATTCACAAGAATGGTGAGATTTCTTTGTGAACAATCAAGAGGACAGGATAGAATGAGGTTACGACAAAAATAATATTTGAGGTTCGTCTCAGTGCATAGATTGACAATTGGGAATAGAATTGGAATTGGAGTTGGTTTATACTAGTTGAGATACAGTGAAAACTTTGCCTTGGGTAATGTTCATACAGATCAGATCATTGCCCATCAAATGGTTAAGGGTCTTGATGGAGTCGAGGGGGAGAAGAGCTTTCCTATGGAGGGGGAGTCGAGGACAGAGGACACAACCTTAGAATAGAGGGACATCCTTTTAGAATGGAGATGAGGAGGAATTTTTTAAGCCAGAGAGTGGTGATTCTGTGTAATTTATTGCCATAGGAAACTGTGGAGGCCAAGTCTTTATGTATATTTAAGGCAAAGGTTGAAAGATTCACCACTCCAGCACATGAAGGGATAGAGGAAGAAGATGGGAGATTGGGGCTGAGAGAAATAATGGTTTAGCCATGATGAAATGGTGGAACAGACTTGATGGGCCAAATGGCCTACTTCTTATGGTCTTATTACACATTGTATTGATGTAGGACAAGATATAACAATAACAATGCAGAATATAGCATAATAGCTACAGAAGAAGTGAAGTGCAGGTAACCAGTGATATAACATTACTGACATATAAAAATATCACATACAGCAAAGTTCTCTTATACTTTTGTGTTTTGCTTTGTGCTAGTGGCATCTGTTTGAAAACCGTGACGATGATCATCATGAAACAGTGGCTGAAGTGGCATTTCCAAAGAGGCATTACCCTCTTCACCCTCAGCACAGCATTATCTTTGAACCACTTCATTAGTCTCTTAAAGAATTGGCTTCAACACTTATTTAATTAACTTCATCACAAGAGGTATCATGAAAAGAAATGATACATGCTAAAAACTCCTTCATGTGGCTTGGCAACAGAAAACTTTGCACAGAGGGCAACATCCTGTGAGGGAATGCTTGTTTAAAAGAAAGTCAATGGGTTTTTTTAATCTCTCAATTACATTAGTGATGATTTATTTGTATACAACATAGGTTAGACCTCAGTGGAAAATTGCATTCAGCCTTTGTTTGAGGGAAGAAACAGATCTCTGGAAGTTCCTGACATTCACTGAGATGTGATAAGGTTAAACAGCAATGCCACAGTGCATTAACTTGTCAAGTACTAATTTTTGATAGAAGGTTATTTGCAGCAATATTTCTGTGTTTCTAGGAGACTGACTCATTTCTCACTTGGCTGACCAGTCTCATTCTGTATTCGTGTTAATGAACTGTAACAAGAAAGCAGACTGCTCCACACCCTCTATTATTCCCAAAATAGAAAAATACAATTCTTTCTCCAAATGTTAGTTGAAGATATGACAACTACGATCAGCCTGAATATAGAAACACATGGTCTTTGAACTTGTCCTATGTTTGTTCTTCAAATTAAGAGTGGGCAGATAGGGAAAAATGGGAAGAGAGTAAATATGCAGAGAAATTTATTCATTAATTCTTCTTCAATGTGTGGGTAACACTTCAAATTTTTAAAACCCCTATGCTGTGGAGATGCACCGAGTTTAAACTTGTAGATACAGTTATAAAATGGTGATTACCTAGTTCAAACAGCTGCCTGAGGCTACGTCCACACTACACTGGATAAATCCATAACCAAAGCTTTTTCTCTTTGTTTTTACCCTCCATCCACACTAAAACGGCGTTTTCGTCCCCCGAAACCGGAGCTTTTCAGAAACGCTCTCCAAGGTGTGTAATTTTGAGAACACCCACTTGGGCAGATCAGTGTGGATGGGGAAACCGGAGAAATCTGAAAACGCTGTCAGACGGCAGCACGCCATTTCATTGTTTTCTTGAATGCAACCCCCACACACAACCTAACAATTTCAGAACAGACAGCGACAAGACTGAAGCCAGAAGAGCACCAGAGGGAGATGGAGAACAGGCAGAGTGATGGGCAGTTTGAGGTTGGAATTGGAACACAGTGTGGTGAAGTCGAGACGGTTGATGTCCCGTCGGCAATTAGCAATAAAGAGATCCAGAGCAGGTAGAAGACCAGAGCGGGGTGTCCATGAAGAGGAGAAGGGTTGAAGACGGGAGAAGGATTCATTGGTGGGGGTAGGAGAGTCCTTGCCAAAGTCACTCTGTCTGTTCTCCATCTCCCTCTGGTGCTCCCCCTCCCCCTTTCTTTCTCCCGAGGCCTCCCGTTCCATGATCCTTTCCCTTCTCCAGCTCTGTATCCCTTTTGCCAATCACCTTTCTGGCTCTCAGCTTCACCCCACCCCACTCTGGTCTTCTCCTATCATTTCGCATTTTCCCCTCCCCCTTCTACTTTCAAATCTCTTACTATCTTTCCTTTCAGTTAGTCCTGACGAAGGATAAATGTTGACAGCGCTTCTCCCTATAAAAGCTGCCGGGCCTGCTGCGTTCCACCAGCATTTTGTGTGTGTAACAAAAATAACCATGCTTTTTGCTTTTGTCCACTCTTAACTTGATGAATGGACATAGAGCAAGTTCACAGATTCAGGCCAAGAAAATGTCAGACAAAACAGAAGCATCTATCTTCGGTTTCAAACATGGCGACATTCACTCGAACGATGATAGAAGTTTGAGAACTATGTATATTTATCAAATATAGTTCTCAAGTAAAAGTGTGGATGAAATGAAAATGAGCATAAATAACTACTCACTGAAATAGTCTAACAAAATCAGACTATTGAGCTTATGGCTGTTTGAATAAAATATAATCCACAGTGCATTAATGTGAACATAATACACATTAATAATAATAATAATACAATAAAATATAATACTGTATTACATTCTATTATATCATACTGTATCATTTTGAGGGATTATCACCTATTGCAGTGGTTTTATACATTTTGATATCCATTGAAAAACAGGATGAAGCTTATCTTGCAATTGCTTTGTAAGAAATATTAAAAGGATATTAATTATGAAGAAATATTTACCCTTTCCCTCAGCTAAAAAAATTATATGATATATTTTTAAAATTTGTAGCTCACCACTTAACTTCTAAGCCAGGAAAAAAACTTCCATAGTTGTACCATGGAGAGCATCATGGCAGGCTGCATCACTGTCTGGTATGGAGGGGCTACTGCACAGGACCGAAAGAAGCTGCAGAAGGCTGTAAATCTAGTCAGCTCCATCTTGGGTACTAGCTTACAAAGTACCCAGGACACCTTTAGGGAGCGGTGTCTCAGAAAGGCAGAGTCCATTGATAAAGACTTCCAGCACCCAGGGCACACCCTTTTCTCACTGTTACCATTAGGTAGGAGGTACAGAGGCCTGAAGGCACACACTCAGCGATTCAGGAACAGCTTCTTCCCCTCTGCCATCCGATTGCTGAATAGACATTGAAGCTTTGGACACTACCTCACTTTTTTAATATACAGTATTTCTGCTTTTGCACATTTTTAAATAATCTATTCAATATACGTAATTGTTTTACTTGTTTATTTATTATCGTTTTATTTTATTTATTATTTTTTTCTCTCTCTGCTATATTATGTATTGCATTGAACTGCTGCTGCTGAGTTAACAAATTTCACATCACATGCCGGTGATAATAAACCTGATTCTGATCCTAAGTTCCCAACCTCGGGTCCATGGACCCCTTGGTTAATGACATTGACTCACGGCATAAAAATAGTTGGGAACCCCTGTATCTAAATATGGAACTATTAAGCTTCAATTTTATGATTTTCTTTGTATATCACTAATGCCCTTCCCTTGGACAACATCGGTGGTGTGGACAGGGGAGACTTGCAGCATGGGCAACTGCCAGTCTTCCATACAACCTTGCCCAGGCTTGTGCCCTGGAACCTTTCCAAGGTGCAAATCCATGGTCTATTGAGACTAATGGAGGCCTACAACTGTACATCAACATAATGCCTGTGTCCAGTATAGTTTACATAGAAGATGGGACCCAGCTCTATGACTCCTGTTAATATTCTAATCACTTCCAGAATTAAGAATATAAAATTTAGTATATTATACTTTGACCAAGAGTCATAGAACCATAGAGACATACAGCACAGAAACAGGCCCTTTGGCCCATCTAGTCCATACCAAAACCATTTAAACTGCCTACTCCCATGAACCTGCACTGGCACCATAGCCCTCTATATCCCTACTATCCATGTACCTATCCAAACTTCTCTTCAATGTTGAAATCGAGCTCACGTGCACCACATGCACTGGCAGCTCATTCCATACTCTTACGACCTTCTGAGTGAAGAAGTTACCCCTCAAGATCCCCTTAAGCTTCTCACCTTTCACCATTAACTCATGACCTCTGGGTGTTGTCCCACTCAACCTCAGTGGAAAAAGCCTGCTTGCATTTACCCTCTCTATACCCCTCATAATTTAGTATACCTCTGTCAAATCCCCTCTGAATCTTCTACATTCTAAGGAACACATTTCTAAGCTATTCAATTTTTCCCTATCTCAGGTCCTCCTGGCTGAGCAGTATCCTTGTGGATTTTCTCTGCACTCTTTCAACCTTATTTACATCTTTCCTGTAGGTAGGTGACCAAAACTGCACACAATACTCCAAATTAGACCTCACCAATGTCTCTTACAACTTCAACGTAACAACCCATCTCCTGTACTCAGTAGATTGGCTTACGAAGGCCAATGTGCCAAAAGCTTTCTTTATCACCCTATCTACCTGTGACACCACTTGTAATGAATTACATACCTGTATTCCCAGATCCGTTGCTCTACCACACTCCTCAGTGCCCCGCCACTTGCTGTGTAAGACCTACCCTGGCTGTTCCTACTGAAGTGCAAAACCTTGCACTTGTCTGCTTTAAATTCCATTCAACGTTTCTCAGCCCGTTTTTCCAGCTGATGTAGATCCCACTGCAATCCATAAAGCCTTCCTTGCTGGCCACTACACCCCTAATCTTGGTGTCTTCCACAAATATGCTGATCTATTTAACCACGTTATCATCCAGATCATTGATACAGATGACAAACAACAATGGACCCAGCACCGATCCCTGCGGCACACCACTAGTCACAGGCCTCCAGTCAGAGAGACAACTCTCTACGACCACTCTCCAGCTTTTCCCACAAAGCCAATGTCTAATCCAATTTATTACCTTATCCTGAATGCCGAGCAACTGAACCTTCTTGCCCACCCTCCCATGCAGGACCTTGTCAAGTGCCTCACTAAAGTCCATCTAGACAACATCCACTGCCTTGCCTTCATCCACTTTCCTGATAACTTCCTTGTAAAACTCTAAGATTGGTTAGACATGACCTACCATGCACAAAGCCATGCTGACTATCCTTAATCAGTCCATGTCCATCAAAATACTTATATATCTGCTCCCTTAGAATACCTTCCAATAACTTTCCCACAACTGATGTCAGAATCACCGGCCTATAATTTCCTGGTTTATGTTTAGAGCCTTTTTGAACAGCGGAACAACATTGGCCATCCTCCAGTCATCTGGTACCTCTCCTGTTGCTAAGGATGTTTTAAATGTCTCTGCTCGGGCCCTGGCAATTTCTGCACTGCCTCCTGTAGTGACTGTGGGCACACGTTGTCAGGCCCTGGGGATTTACCTCAGGGTAACAAACACCTCCTCCTCTGTAATCTGTACGGGGTTCATGCAGTTGATGCCATTTTGCCTCACTTTTATATACGCTGTATTTGTTTCCTGAGTAAGTACAGATGCAAAGAATTTATTTAAGACCTCCCCCACCTGTTTTGGCTCCATTCTGGTCTTCCTGAGGACCAGTTTTGTCCCTTGCAATCTTTTTGCTCTGATATATATAATTGTCCTGGCTTTTTGACAGAGCTCTCCTCCATTTACTTTGCAGATAAATTCTCTTCGTGCTTCTATGAAGCACCTTAAGACTTTTTTCTACATTAAATGTGTTATATAAAACATAAATGTTATCTGCTAACCATAAAAAGAATTTAATTATTCATAGACACAAACAGCAAATTTGTTTTGCTACTGGCAGTGCAATATTCATCACAAGCTATGTTGTTAAATAATTTTACAAAAGAAGTTGTAAGAGTCTCAGACATGAAAATTTAAAAAAAAAATAACTGGAGATATAATGAAAACAGGAAATGCTCAGTAGGTCAGATTGCATCTGTGCGAAGAGAAACAGAATTAACATTTCAGGTCATCAAAATTGGGAAGAGACAAAAAAAACAATAATTTGCAGGGAGGGTGGGGGAGATGTCTCTGATGATGTAAATAGTGACCATGAGGATAGGTTGTGAACAATGTTTGTTATCTGAGCAGTGAATGAATGGAAACAGCTGGACAGTGAACTCTAGCTTGTATCGGTCTGCAGGGGTGAGTGACCCTAAGCTTCCCACTGCCTGCCACTCTAAATCCCCCACTCCGCTGCACCGTTACAATGAGGCCCAGCACAAGCCTGAAGAACAGCTCCCCAACTTCCATCTGGCCAGGCTGCAGCTTGTTTTTGAAACTAATATTGAATTCTGCAACTTCAGGTAACTTGATTTCTCGGAGGATGCTGGAGGGAATCAGCAGCTCAGGCAGTATCTCTGGTGAGAACTAGAAAATTGATCGATGTTTCGGGCTGAGACCCTTCGGCTGTACTAGAGGAGCAGCACCTCACATTCCATCTGGGTAGTCTAGAACCTGACAGAATAAGCAATGAATTCTCCAGCATCTGATAAACTGCTCCCCCCCCCTTTTCTCACTCTTCCTGATTCACAACGTTTGTTCTGCCCTCACCCCAGCTCCCTTCATCCTGTTTCTTGCCCCTCCTCCAGCCAGAAGCCTGGTGAACAAACTTAGCCTGAATCATTGACTGTCCATCTTCTTCTAAAGATGCTGCCGGACCCACTGAATTCCCCCGACATTTCATGTTTCGCTCCAAAATTTCAGCTTCTGCAGTCTCTTGCGTCTCCATCTAGATTTCTGTCAGTCCATCTGCAAAATTGGCTCAGCTTACTAGCATTTTTTCCAGAGCGACACACACAAAACGCTGGAGGAACTCAGCAGGCCAGGCAGCATCGATGGAAAAGAGTAAACAGTCAACGTTTTGGGCTGACACCAGCCGACTGTTTTCTCTTTTCCATCAATGCTGCCCAACCTGCTGAGTTACTCCAGCATTTTGTGTCTGACGCAGATTTACAGGCTTCCTGTGGCTAGAAGTAGGAGACATGGCCTCAAGATTCAGGGGAGTAAATTTAGGACAGAGATGAGGAGGAACTGCTTTTCCCAAAGAATGATGAATCTGTGGAATTTACTGCCCAATGAAGCACTGGAGGCTACCGCAATAAATATATTTATGACAAGCTTGGATAGATTTTTGCATAGTAGGGGAATTAAGGATTATGGGGAAAAGGCAGGTAGGTGGAGATGAGTGCATGGTCAGATCAGCCATGACTTTATCAAATGGCGGAGCAGGTTCGAAGGGTCAGATGGCCTACTTCTGCTCCTGTTTTTTATGTTCTTATGTGTCTCTTCATTTGTAAAGGATCTTCAAGCTGAAACAATACTTCTCTCTCTCTCGTTCTCTGCTTCCTTCTCTCTCAATTTCTATCTATCTCTATCTATTTATCTCTTCCCACTAAAACAGCCTGACTTGCTGAGTATTTCAAATAATCAGTTTCCATAAAACTCTGTTCTTCTGATTATTGACCTCTCTACTAAAAGGATAAGTCCCTTTGTCCCCTCAGTCTATGCCCTTAGTGGTATTTCTCCAGCACTGACACATCGCCACACATTTCCTCTGTGCTTGTTTAACCAGTCTTTCAAAATAATGATTTCTTCTGCCCTTCAAAATATATTCCAATTATTAGGCCACCGCTGATGCTAGATTGCGTGCCCTGTAATTACTTGGTCTATCGCTTTTTCTTCTCAAAAACAGTACCTCCATACTAGCAGTTTTAAAGTCAGGAAGGACTGGAAAATTCTGTAGAGTCTCTGAAAATCAATGTCAGGATTGCTGCTTCATTTCCAAGCTGGGGCACAGTAAGCCTGGCCCGAGCATATCAGAATCAGATTCATTATCACCCGCAAATGTGTTAACTTAGCAGCAGCAGTTCAATGCAGAATATAACATGAAGGAAGAGGAAAAATAATAATAAATAAATTACAGTATACATATATTGAATAAATTAAAAATCGTGCAAAACAGAACATATATTAAAAAAGTGAAGTAGTATTCATTTAGGAATCGGATAGCAGAAGGGAAGAAGCTGTTCCTGAATCACTGAGTGTGTGCCTTCAGGATTCTGTACCTCCTACCTAATAGTAACAGTGAGAAAAGAGCATGCCCTGGGTGCTGGAGGTCCTTAATAATAGACGCTGCCTTTCTGAGGCACTGCTCCTTGAAGATGTCCTGGGTACTTTGTAGACTAGTATCCAAGATAGAGCCAACTAAATTTATGACCTTCTGCAGCTTCTTTCAGTCCTGTGTAGTAGCCCCCTCCCATACCAGACTGTGAATGCCCTCCACAGTACATCTATAGAGGTTTTTGAGTGTTTTTATTGACATACCAAATCTCTTCCAATTCCTAATGAAGTATAGCCGCTGTCTTGCCTTCTTTATAACTGCATTGATATGTTGGGACCAGGTTAGATCCTCAGAGATTTTGACACCCAGGAACTTGAAACTGCTCACTCTTTCCACTTCTGATCCCTCTGTGAGGATTGGTATGTGTTCCTTCATCTTACCCCTCCAGAAGTCCACAATCAGCTCTTTCATCTTACTGACGTCGAGTACCAGGTTGATACTGTGACACCAACTCCACTAGTTGGCATATCTCATTACTGTATGCCTTCTCGTCTCCATCTGAGATTCTACCAACAATGGTTGTATCATCAGCAAATTTATAAATGGTATTTGAGCTGTGCTTAGCCACACAGTCATGGGTATAGACAGCAGAGCAGTGGGCTAAGCTCACACCCCTGAGGTGCACCAGTGTTGATCGTCAGCGAGGAGGAGATGTTATCACCAATCCGCACAGACTGTGGTCTTCTGGTTAGGAAGTCGAGGATCCAATTGCAGAGGGAGGTACAGAGGCCCAGGTTCTCAATCAGGATTGTGGGAATGATGGTGAATGATGGGAATGACCTACTTTCAAAGACTTTAGACATTGTATTTCTTCTCTCCCCATGTTTATCATATGCAACATTTTGCATACTTGCTGTTGGTGTTAATAGTTGTATCTGGCCCTACGCGTAAATAATAGATGCAATCAATTTCTTTGGAAGTTTGGAAGTGAGGTGAATAATGTATAAGGTTGTCATAGGTTACAGCAGGACATTGATGGGATACAGAGCTGGGCAATAAATGGCAGTTGGAGTTCAATCTAGAAAAGTATGAAGTGATAAATTTAGTAAGTTGAACTTGAAGGCAGAGTACAAGGTTAATGCAGGATCCTCAGCAATCTGGAGGAACAGAGGGATCTTGGGGTCCTCATCCATAGTTCTCTCAAAGTTACCACGCAAGTTGATGGGGTATTTAAGAAAGCGCATGATGTGCTGGCCTTCATGAGTTGGGTAATTGAGTTCAGGAGGACAAGGTAATGTTGCAGCTCTGTAACACTCAGGTTAGATCACATCGGAGTATTGTGTTCAGCTCTGATTCCCTCATTATAAGAAGGATATGGAGGATTTAGAGAAGGGGCAGAGGAGATTTACCAGGATGGTGCCTGGAATAGGGAATAGGTCCTATGAGCAAGCTAGGGTATTTCTCTTTGGGGGGGAAGGAGGATGAGAGGTAACTTGATAGAGGTGTGTAAGTTGTAAGAGGTATGGATGGTGAGTGCAGTCAGCACCTTTTCCTCGGGGAGGTAAAGGCTATTACTAGAGGGCATCGGTTTTAAGGTGTTTGGCGGGAAGTATATGGGGGGGGGGGGGTTAGTCAGCGGTAGGTTTTATCCCAGAGAGTGGAATGCACTGTCAGGGACGGTGGTAGAGGTAATATATAAGGAGTATTTAAGAGACTCTTAGGTAGGCGCATGGATGTAAGGAAAATGGAGGGTCATGTGGGAGGGTATGGTTACATGAATCTTGGAGTAGGCACAACACTGAGCTGTACTACTCTGTATCCTATGTTCTGTGTTCATATTCATTCATTCTGCTCCATGCAGGTTAACATCATGATCCGTAAAAGGTCCTAGCTTTTGTTCCTTTATGCTTTGTTCCTTAAGACTGTAATTGGGGCACCACAGTGGTGCTGCGGGGAGCACATCTGTTTCACGGCTGTGGAGACTCAAGTTCAATCCTGGCGTCTGGTCGTACAGTATGTACTGAGTCTGACTTCACCACTAGATGCTCAGGTTTCCTCCCACATCCCCAGGATGTTAGATTAGCTGGCAATTTTAAATAGTCCCTGTTGCATTGGGTGCCAATGGCCATGTATGACGCATGAGGTCACGATGAAATGTGATGGAAAAGGAAAATTAGGATTAGTCTGAGAGCCAGCATGGACTTAATTGGCCAATAACCTTTTTTTTACCTTAAGCAAATATGAGAGATGTTGCACCACAGGAGATTAGTCAGCCCATTGAGACTAGGCCAGCATCTGGCACAATTATCCTTTCAGCCCCATTTCTCCAAATGAGCCTGCCAATTATTCCCTCTCATTATCCTTTATGGGTGTTTGCTGAGTTAGCAACTCTAATCCACCATCACCACCACTAATCCTCCTGTGCACACCCATTACCTCCACAGTCCCCACCCAAAACCCATGTGTCCTTCGTCAGAAAAACATTTTCAAAGACAACATATCAGTTGTTCTCCACTTGTTGCCCTTGGTGAAAACTCTGTGCCAAGGAACTATTTTTGTAACAAATTATGGAAGAATTCACCAGACTGTTCGAGCCAGAACAAAGGAGTGACTTCCATTTCCGTCTGTCAGCATTGGATTGGGAGCCTCACTCTTCCACACTCTGGGAAATAGAAGGTATACTGCCCATGATTTTCCAGTGATTCATTTTAGCAGTTTGAATATAAATTTCTGCTCTAATCTATTCACTGTAAGGTCATGACCCCCTAATAGATATTTATCGCATCTGGTCACAAAAGTTTTCATCTTATTAAAGTCTAACTAAGAACACTTGATATAAATTGGTAAATGAGAGAATGCATAGAATGGTCATCAGCCAAGGCAAATACAGATATTCAAAGCCAGGCAGAAAAGGATTGAAATCTCCATTTTAGAATGGAGATGAGGAGGAACTTCTTTAGCCAGTGAGTGGTGAATCTGTGGAATTCTTTGCCACGGGCGGTTGTGGAGGCCAAGTCTTTATGTATATTTAAGGCTGAGATTGTTAGATTCTTGATTGGTCAGGGTATGAAGGAAATATGGGGAGAAGGCAGGAGAGTGAGGCTGAGAGGAAAGTTGGATCAGCCATGATGAAATGATGGAGCAGACTCCATAGGCCAAATGGCCTAACTCTGCTCCTATATCTTATGGTTTTATGGAATCTGTCAGCGATAGTAAATCTGACTCTGAATATTTTAATATTACGTGTTCCAGAATAAAATATTACTTGATTCTCAACTTTAATAGATTTCTTGCCTTATTTTGGTACCTGTTAAACAAATACGATCAAGGTTACCTTGTGACTAGCACTGACTAAAGTTCCCAGCTCAGTATCATCTGTAACACAAGTTTGGAGATGCTGGGAATCCAAATTAACACACACAAAATGCTGCATGAACTCAGCAGGTCAATCAGGAACAGACTGTCGACGTTTCGGGCCGAGACCCTTCTTTAGGACTCATAATCTCCGGCAGATTTGTTTTCCTCTGTTTTGCACTATCAACAACATCAATCATTTGGCTTCAGTATTCAGTATGTAAGCAATCATCAGTGTGCCTTAATTTTACAAAATAAAATATTGTAAAATTAAGGTCTGCAAAGAGAAACTGAGTTTTCAGATCAGTGATCCTTTGACAGTCTGAAATACCATCACTGTCTAGTCTGCTGAATATTTCAAGTATTTTCTTTTTTTTTTAAATTTCAGGTTTCCAGCAACTAAATGTTCTGCTTTCATAGAAGTTTAATTATGAAAGCTGGATTTTCTCAAGGTGCTATTGTATCCTCCAACTTCTTAATGAGATGCAGGATGGTCCCTAGTATGTAAGCTATTAATAGAATCTGGGGAGTTGGGGGATGTTTGGAGAATAAAATGGAATTATTTCAAATGGGTGGTTAATGGTCAGCATAGACACAGTGGCATGAAGGGTCAGATTTCATGCTATATCCTTCTAAGACTACTTTGAAGGGGGACTGTTGGATGAAGGGGCTATTGGTTTCATTTTTAGGGCAGTAGTTAACTGATACTTTAAACGACAATCACTCAGTTTATGGCTCCTTACACTGAAATTACAGTGAGACACAACGGGACAGTACAATCTGACACAATTAAGTGGCTGCCCCAATTGCCACAGTTTCATAGAAATAGCTAAAAAAAAAAAAGCAGAGTAACAAATTATCTATTTAAATGAAGTATAGAACAAATTAGAACACTACCAATATTAGTACTACAGGACAGTAAAACTGTGTATTAGTTCCTGTTAGTTATCAATGGAGGAATTCATCCAGTGGAAGCAATGAACAAGATCTGCACAGACACCCAGTACAGAGCTGTCTGACTGCCTTCGTACAATGCTTTCGACACCTGCATCCTTCAAAATCGTCACATCCTTCAAGATGATTGTCTATACCTTCAAATTCTTCAAAGTTCCTATCTTGATGAAGTAATGAAATCTTTTCAGTTTCACTCCCAGCCGTTTCCAACATCTCCAAGCCTGAATGCTTGAAACCACAGCAAGCCAAGCAGTTTGGAAATGCCTTACTGCTTATTTCTTGCCAAATCTCAGTGACAAAATGACTGCTTTTTGAACACAAGCCCTTGCAACCAATGGTATTTTAAAACTATTCACTCTAAGCTCAGTGTAAGGTCTAACAGCCATATAAGTGCACGCAACTGACTAGTTAGAACCTACTTGCAACAGTCTTCTGCCCTAATTAAGCAGCATGGTATCCCAAATAAATGAAGGGAATACTGGCAATATTCTCAATTAGTTTTGTTCTTTAAGAGTCAGCCCAATAAGCAGCTGTCGTGATTAAGTGATGGCCCAATTAACCAGAATCCATTGTATTTACTGTATATGAACACAAATTATTATTGTTAATGCTTAGGAACTATCTTTCAAGAGTAGAATACTAGAAGTCAAAAATGAAGTTAAAAGAATGTTTCGTCTGCACTGAGATTTGGTCAGATTATATCTGATTTGGATACTGAACATCAGAAAGGTATTTGAATCTTGTAAGGGATACAGTACTTCAATTAACCTGGCAGTGTGTTGTAAGGATGGTACGCATAAATCCTGAAGATATTTCCCTCAATTTCCTGAAGTTGTGGGTCAATGTAATGCAGAATGAGGAGATTTTTTAGAAAATACATTTTCACACCAAGTGCTGCTGATCTCTGGAGCTCCTTCCATGAAATACTGAATATGCCGGGAATGATTGATCTTTATCAGTTAAGGGTATCATTGGTTAGGGAACAAAGACAGGGAAATGAAACTAAGCCACAGGATACCAAAGACTTAAATAAATGGTGCCACAAGCCAGAGGGGTGTACCAACTACTGGTCTTCATTTGTTTCCAAGTTTCTAAGAGACGGACTCAAATTTAGAAACAGCTTCCTCTGCTGTCGACACAATCTCAACGTGGGCTGTGCTGAAAAGCAATATTGTAATAAAAAAAAAGTCCACCCTCTATTGTTCGAACAAAAGAAAAATAAATAATATTTTCTTATAATCTCTGTTCAAGATTTGGAACACAATAAAAGGAAGAAAGAAAATTTATGCCTGTCATTAAAATTAGAACCCGTTCTTCTCAGTCGTTTCTTACATTCAGATCGCCAGGGGTAAACGATTGGCAGAGTGACACCAAGCTAAAAGCACCAGATTGTGAGAACTAAAATAGAAAGACTGAGCACTGGTTCTCGTGAATTAAGTGGACATTTAACTGGATTATTTAAAAGCCTTGACTGAATTGATATGGGGAATCTGAATCAGGATCAGGTTTAATATCACCGGAAGGGAAGAAGCTGTTTCTAAAATGTTGACTGTGTGTACCTCCTCCTTCACGGTAGCAATGAGAAATACGCATGTCCTGAGTGATGGGGGTGCTTAATGATAGATGCCACCTTTTCGAAGTGTCGCCTTTCGAAGATGACCTCGATGCTGCGGAAACTAGGGCCCACAATCGAGCTGGCAGAGTTTGCAACCTTCTGCAGCTTCCTCCGATCCTGTGGGGCAGCCCCTCCATACCAGATGGTGATCCATGGTACATCTGTGGAAACTACTTTCTTTGATGGGTGAGTTGTAACTAGGCTACGCAAGGGGTAATGTTAAAAAGCCCTTTTTCACACAACTGGTGAATCTAATGCTCTTCCTACTTCTTCCACAAAACACAAATGTTTTGCTGGGATGGGATATTGGGTGAAAGGTGAAAAGCTTAAGGGGAATATAAGGGAAAACTTCTTCATTCAGAGGGTACATTAGAGTGTGGAATGAGCTGCTAGTGCAAGAGGTGCATGCGAGCTCGATTTCAACATTTAAGTTAAGTTTGGATAGATAAGTGGGATGGTAGGATATGGAGGGCTATGGCCCTGGTACAGGTAGATGGGAGAAGGCAGAATGGCTTGGCACAGACTAGATGGGCCAAAGGGCCTGTTTCTGTGCTGTACTTTTCTATGATTCCATGACCGTATTGCAGAGTATTGAGCCAAGGAAGGTAAAAGAATTCAAAAAGTAGTCAGCCATGACTTAATTGATTAGCTGAACCATTTCAAAAGTAACATACAAGCATATCCCTGTTCCTTCATTATGTTTGATCTAAATCTTTCAACTCCTTAGCCAACAGCAGCAATTGAAGAAGGGAACTCACCACCATTTTCCTTAATTAGGGACAGGCGTGCTATCCTTACAAGTGACACCACAATTCCAAAATGTGAATGAAAAACAGAGAAACGCTCTTTTGCTCCGTAATGAACAAGCATTTATGATTTTTCTAAGAAACAGCATGCTTTGAGGCCACTGATTTCATAGTATTGTATATCAGTCTTTAATGGTGGATAGGTTATAATGTGCTTATATTTGAAATAAGATTTATTCTTCAGAGATCACCGTATACGTAAGGAAAAGAGTGAGGTATGTGGAATTATCCTGTTTAACACTGGAACTCAGTATACTGAGCTGTAGGTTCCCATTCCTGTTACATAGAAACATAGAAAATAGGTGCAGGAGTAGGCCATTTGGCACTTTGAGCCTGCACCACCATTCAGTATGATCATGGCTGATCATCCAACTCAGAACCCTGTACCTGCTTTCTCTCCATATCCCCTGATCCCTTTAGCCACAAGGGCCATATCTAACTTCCTCTTAAATATAGCCAATGAACCGGCCTCAACTGTTTCCTGTGGCAGAGAATTCCACAGATCCACAGATTCTGTGTGAAGAAGTTCTTCCTCATCTCGGTCCTGTTATGAATGTGCAGCAACTCTGAGGGGCCGAAGGGTACAAAGTAGCCCCCTCCTTTTTGAGAATCACAAGATCGCTATTAATTCGGGTCTGGGACCCAGGAAATGAGAGAGAGACATGCAGAATCCACAAGGTTTGGAATGTGTCCTGGCCTCAGCGAAACAAAACCACTGATAACGGCTATAGTCTCCTGGAGACAGAATTGTGTATTGAGTACTGTACTATTCATTGAAGCCCCTCAGGGGACGACCACAGTGGGCTGGTTGAGGGATTGCATCATCCCAACCTGATTGACATCTGAGACCCCATGAGTAAGGATAAAAGAGGGTCTGGGGAACAACCCCTTTAGACGCACCAGGAGAAACGCTAGAAATCCCGTGACAGCGTTTAATAGCGACAGCCGATGGGGGCTCATGTGCGTCCTCCCTTGCCTGGGTTGGCGGGCTCACCACGGAAGAACTGCTTTAACTAAAGGAGAGGCCACAAGTGAAAGGCCACGACAACGAGACTCCTGACAGATCAAAATCATAAAGGTTGGAAAACCCGTAGTGGTAACTGTTCCCATTCTATTCCTATTTCTCTCTCTCTCCAACAAAGTGCAACACAGCGACAACCAAAAGACGGCAGCTTGTGGAACTGCAGTGAATTGTACATTTCCATCGGACAATTCATTATCCCCTAGACAACGATAGAGCTTATTTCTTATTGATTATTATTATACCCGCACTTTTAGTTTTAGTATTGACGACATATATTATCTGTATCTTTGCATTGATATTATTTTTGTGTATTTTTACTCATAAATACTGTTAAAAATAGTATCATCAGACTTCAATGGACCTCTCTATTTTTGCTGGTAAGTGACCCAGTTACGGGGTTTGTAACAGTCCTAAAAGGCTTCCCCTTTATCTTTAAACTGTGACCCCTCGTTCTGGACTTCCCCAACATTGGAAACAATCTTCCTGCATCTAGCCTGTCCAATCCCTTTAGAATTTTATACATTTCAATAAGATCCCTCCTAATCTTCTAAATTCCAGTGAGTATAAGCCTAGTCGATCCAATCTTTCTTCATATGAAAGTCCTGCCATCCCAGGAATCAATCTGGTGAATCGTCTCTGTACTCCCTCTATGGCAAGAATGTCTTTCCTCAGATTAGGGGACCAAAACTGCACACAATATTCTAGGTGCGGTCTCACCAAGGCCTTGTACAAATGCAGTAGAACCTCCCTGCTCCTGTACTCAAATCCTTTTGCTATGAATGCCAACGTACCATTTGCCTTTTTCACCGCCTGCTGTACCTGCATGCCCACCTTCAATGACTGGTGTACAATGACACCCAGGTCTCGTTGCATCTCCCCTTTTCCTAATCGGCCACCGTTCAGATAATAATCTGTTTTCCTGTTCTTGCAACCAAAGTGGATAACCTCACACTTATCCACATTAAACTGCATCTGCCATGAATTTGCCCACTCACCTAACCTATCCAAGTCACCCTGCATCCTCTTAGCATCCTCCTCACAGCTAACACCGCCGCCCAGCTTCGTGTCATCCGCAAACTTGGAGATGCTGCATTTAATTCCCTCGTCTAAATCATTAATATATATTGTAAACAACTGGGGTCCTAGCACTGAGCCTTGCGGTACCCCACTAGTCACTGCCTGCCATTCTGAAAAGGTCCCGTTTACTCCCACTCTTTGCTTCCTGTTTGCCAACCAATTCTCTATCCACATCAATACCATACCCCCAATACTGTGTGCTTTAAGTTTGCACACTAATCTCCTGTGTGGGACCTTGTCAAAAGCCTTTTGAAAATCTAAATATACCACATCCACTGGCTCTCCCCTATCCACTCTACTAGTTACATCTTCAAAAAATTCTATAAGATTCGTCAGACATGATTTTCCTTTCACAAATCCATGCTGACTTTGTCCGATGATTTCACCTCTTTCCAAATGTACTGTTATCACATCTTTGATAACCGACTCTAGCATTTTCCCCACCACCGATGTCAGATTAACCGGTCTATAATTCCCCGGTTTCTCTCTCCCTCCTTTTTTAAAAAGTGGGGTTACATTAGCCACCCTCCAATCCTCAAGAACTAATCCAGAATCTAAGGAGTTTTGAAAAATTATCACTAATGCATCCACTATTTCTTGGTCTACTTCCTTAAGCACTCTGGGATGCAGACCATCTGGCCCTGGGGATTTATCTGCCTTTAATCCCTTCAATTTACCTAACACTACTTCCCTACTAACATGTATTTCCCTCAGTTCCTCCATCTCACTAGACCCTCGGTCCCTTACTATTTCTGGAAGATTATTTATGTCCTCCTTAGTGAAGACAGAACCAAAGTAGTTATTCAATTGGTCTGCCATGTCTTTGTTCCCTATGATCAATTCACCTGTTTCTGACTGTAAAGGACCTACATTTGTCTTGACCAATCTTTTTCTTTTCACGTATCTATAAAAGCTTTTACAGTCAATTTTTATGTTCCCTGCCAGCTTTCCCTCATAATCTTTTTTCCCTTTCCTAATTAAGCCCTTTGTCCTCCTCTGCTGGTCTCTGAATTTCTCCCAGTCCTCAGGTGTGCCGCTTTTTTTTGCTAATTTATATGTTTCTTCTTTGGACTTGATACTATCCCTAATTTCCCTTGTCAGCCATGGATGCACTACCTTCCCTGGTTTATTCTTTTGCCAAACTGGGATGAACAATTGTTGTAGTTCATCCATGCAATCTTTAAATGCTTGCCATTGCATATCCACCGTCAACCCTTTAAGTATCATTTGCCAGTCTATCTTAGCTAATTCATGTCTCATACCTTCAAAGTTACCCTTCTTTAAGTTCAGAACCTTTGTTTCTGAATTAACTATGTCACTCTCCATCTTAATGAAGAATTCCACCATATTATGGTCACTTACCCAAGGGGCCTCACATGAAAGATTGCTAAATAACCCTTCCTCATTGCTCAATACCCAATCTAGAATGGCCTGCTCTCTAGTTGGTTCCTCGACATGTTGGTTCAGAAAACCATCCTGCATATATTCCAAGAAATCCTCTTCCTCAGCACCCTTACCAATTTGGTTCACCCAATCTATATGTAGATTGAAGTCACCCATTATAACTACTGTTCCTTTATTGCACGCATTTCTAATTTCCTGTTTAATGCCATCCCCAACCTCACTACTACTGTTAGGTGGCCTGTACACAACTCCCACCAGCGTTTTCTGCCCCTTAGTGTTATGCAGCTCTACCCATATCGATTCCACATCCTCCAGGGTAATGTCCTTCCTTTCTATTGCGTTAATCTCCTCTCTAACCAGCAATGCTACCCCACCTCCTTTTCTTTCCTGTCTATCCCTCCTGAATATTGAATATCCCTGGATGTTGAGCTCCCATCCTTGGTCACCCTGGAGCCATGTCTCTGTGATCCCAACTATATCATATTCATTAATAACTATCTGCACATTCAATTCATCCACCTTGTTACGATTGCTCCTCGCATTGACACACAAAGCCTTCAGGCTTGTTTTTACAACACTCTTAGCCCTTAAACAATTATGTTGAAAAGTGGCTCTTTTTGCTTTTTGCCCTGGATTTGCCTGCCTGCCACTTTTACTTTTCACCTTACTACTTTTTGATTCTACCCTCATTTTACACCCCTCTGTCTCTCTGCACTTGTTCCCATCCCCCTGCCACATTAGTTTAAAGCCTCCTGAACAGCAGTAGCCAATGCTCCCCCTAGGACATTGGTTCCAGTCCAGCCCAGGTGCAGACTGTTTATACCGGTCCCACCTCCCCCAGAACTGGTTCCAATGCCCCAGAAATTTGAATCCCTCCCCTTTGCACCATTTTTGAAGCCATGTATTCGTCTGAAATATTCTCCTATTTCTACTCTGACTAGCACGTGGCACTGGTAGTAATCCAGAGATTATTACCTTTGTGGTCCTTCTTTTTAGTTTATCTCCTAACTCCCTAAATTCACCTTGTTGGACCTCATCCCGTTTTTTACCTATATCGTTGGTACCTATGTGCACCACGACCACTGGCTGATCACCCTCCCATTCCAGAATGTCCTGCAGCTGCTCAGAAACATCCTTGACCCTTGCACCAGGGAGGCAACATACCATCCTGGAGTCTCGTTTGCAGCCGCAGAAATGCCTATCTATTCCCCTTACAATCGAATCCCCTATCACTATAGCTCTCCCACTCCTTTTCCTTCCTTCCTGTGCCGCAGAGCCACCCATGGTTCAATGAATTCGGCTACTGCTGCCTTCCCCTAATGAGACATCTCCCCCAACAGTATCCAAAACAGTATATCTGTTTAGGAGGGAGATGACCGCAGGGGACTCCTGCACTACCTGCCTACTGCTACGCTGTCTAGTGGCCACCCCTTCCCTTTCTGCCTGTGTAGCCTTTACCTGCGGTGTGGCCAACTCACTGTACATGCTATTCACGACTTTCTCAGCATCGCGGATGCTCCAGTATGAATCTAATTGCAGCTCCAGACGCTCAATGCGGTCTGCCAGAAGCTGCAGTTGGACACACTTCCTGCACACATAGTCGTCAGGGACACTGGAAGTATCCCTGATTTCCCACATGCTGCAGGATGAACAAACCACGGGGCCGATCTCAGCTGCCATGACCTACCCAATACTTGCCTCAACTTTTGAAACTTCTTCTTTGAAAGGAACTTACTCAGCCTTACCTCACTTGGAGTGAAACTCATCCTCAGCCTCTTCTCGTCCAACCCTCTCGAGTCAAAGCCTCAAATCTCCACTCCTTCATTGGCCCGCTCACTCACTGGCCGCTTTCCACAGCGGCCAGTGAGTTCCTACATATCAGAGTTCCACACTGTTCCTACATATCGATCCATAGCTTCCTCCTTTGCCACGATGAGGCCATTTTCAGGGTAGAGGAGTCTGGGTAGCCTCCAACCTGATAGCTTGAACACCGATTTCTCCTTCTGGTAACTTTTGTTTTCCTTCTTCCTCCCCCTTATTGCCTGACACGAGCCTCTTACCCTTCTCCTCAGCTGCCCGTCACCTCCCCCCTACTGTCGCTCCATCTTCCCTTTCCCCCACAGTCCACTCTTCTCCCCTATCAGACTCCTTTCTCTTCAGCCCTTTACTTTTCCTACTTGGCTTCACCTATCACCCTCTAGCTGTCCTCCTTCCACTCCCCCCAAAACTTCTGGTGTCTTCCCCCTTCCTTTCCAGTCCTGAAGAAGGGTCTTGGCTGAAACACTGTCTGCTTATTAATTCCCGTAGATGCTGCCTCACCAGCTGAGTTTTTTATCACATTGAGTTTTTCTAAGTTGTTTGAAGTAAGTGGAATTTACCTTCTGCATGATTTGGATAGAGATCTTCAACTCATTACAATGCAAGTAGAACTAAACAAAGTCTGGCTGCTGAGGTTTTATAAAATATGATCTTCTCACAGTAGCTCAACGCAGTTTAGATCCCACACCCCTATCTTGAGTATCTAACAAAACTTTAACTCAGCTGTTTCCGAGGCGGTTGCTTATTATGGGGAGGAGATAGTGAATTCAATTATGCAAAAAATGATTATAAAATATATAAAAAGGCAATAATAGAATCATTTGCCAGTATCTATACTTTCAGTGTTGGAGATGGAACACCCTTCAGACTTGCAGAATATGAAAAATGGGCATGCACCTATGCTTTTCCTCTGCTTAATCTTAATGGACAGAATATCAAGGATGAAGCCTATTCTTCATTGTACTATCACAGGTCTCTTAGTGAGTTAGTTCAAAGAGCCATCTGGGCCACTTACATGTAGAAATATAAATTTGTACATACATGACAGCACATTTCCAAAACTTACAGAGGTTGACGGATTTTTGATTGGTCAGGGCATGAAGGGTTATGGGGAGAAGGCAAGAGATTGGGGCTGAGAGGGAAAATGGATCAGCCATGATGAAATGGTGCAGCAGACGCAATGCACCAAATGGCCTAATTTTGCTCCTGTGTCTTATGACCTTATTATGGCAAAATCCATCAGGTGCATGAATAGTAATGGATTGAATATGCACACATCTTATTAAGAAGAATGAGTGGAACCAGTGTGCTGCTTCATCAACACAAAACTTTCATCAATTCTCATAAAGAGACAGAAGAACCTGGCAACCTTTTATGCCATTGACTTTAAGGTTTCCATTTCTTTTTCTGCCTTGTTAACGTTTCACTGATCTTTTTTTTCTCAAGAAACAGAGAAATAAGAAGACATTTTCATGCCTAATAAAGGCATCGGTTTCATATTCACTATAAATATTCTATAATGTAGGAATAAAATGCTTCAAAATGCTGAGTTCTTACCTGGGGTTTGTGGCAATTCAGTACCTGTTGTAAAGTAGGAAGAAGGCAGCCTTGTAAATAGTTCAATTAGAGTTTATTGTGTAAAATTAAACATGGTATCGTGTACAGTATACGGTTATCCACAATTCTGGGATAGGTGGCAATTATGTTCCTTTGGAGCTAGAAGTTCGGTGCAAGGCTAAATAAATAGCAGATTCCACAGTGGCTAGCGTCTGCTAACGTTCAAAAAGCACAATTTGCCAGGATCCTTCCATCAAGATAGAGTTAAAGAGATGCCATGCAACCTACTTTCAATCTATGGGGGAGCGCTCTGCCAGATTTACAAAAAAATCATTCATTCTTGTCCTGCAGAAGCACATTCTGCGTTAGTTGTGATAAGAATTTGGACTGAATGTGAGGGTCACGTATGAGGTTTTGTCTCTCAGACCTCACTTTGCATCACATTTATGGAGGAGGAAGAACAGTAGGCTATAGTGGAAACTAGACAGACCAGCAGAGAAATTTGAAAGCACTGTAATTCAAGTCTAATCCATCCTTGAAACTGTTCAATGCTGTTGCATTTCTGAGTCCTTCTCCAGAACTCCAGAACACTGTGTTTTAGTCTTTAAATTAAACGTAAATGGTAAAGTTTAAATGGTAATTAAACGTAAATTACCATTTTTCATTAACAAGGGTCTGTACATCTAGTACTGAAATTTACGGCATGGAAGGAGGCTATTCTGTTCATTGGGTTCATGTTCTCTTTTCACAGATGCCGACTGACTGAATGTTCCCAGCATTTTCTGTTTTTTTTTTAAACTTAGATTTCCAGCATCTACAGTGTTTTACATTACCACTTGAAAATCGGGAGTCTGCCTGCTGCACTGTGAGCAGTATTGTGCCCCGTTTCTGGGAAAGGACGCACTGGCATTGGTGAGAGTATGGCGGAAGCTGACGACTGTGATCCCGGGAATGGAAGGGTGAACTCAGGAGGGGCATTCGATGGCTCTGGGCCTGTACTCACAGGAGCTTAGAAGAATGAGGGAAGGGATCTCATTGAAACCTACAAAATACTGGAAGTCCCAGAAAGAGTGGACGTGAAGAGGATGTTTCCAATGGTGAGACCAGAGAGAACAGCCAGAGAATAGGATTCCATTTAGAACAGAGATAAGAAGGATTTTGTTTTAGCCAGAGGGTGGTGAAGCTGTGTAATTCTTTGCCACAGATGGATGTGGAGGCCAAGTCTTTGAGCACATTTAAGGTAGAAGTTGATGATTTCTTGATGAGAAAGCATAGTAAGTATTTAGTAAATGATCCTAGGGCACTCCATATTTATGCACCACAATCAAAATATTCAAAAGTATTGTGGTGTGAGTGTTCTGGGGCATTTGCACATAAATTCACAAAACGTAATAAATATTCTTAGAAATGAAGTAAGAGATTGCCCCTTGTGAGGAGCCATTGGCATAAAATTACGCTGGAGAATCTCATGCATTATATGAGAGAATAATTTTTTTTACCCGGTCTTTTTTTTCAGGCACAGTCTAGTGAAGGGAAGGAAGAGAGCCTCCAAAGGAAAAAAAAACAGTGATCACCAGAAAAGCCTTCGGCCCTCCTTTATATTCAGAACAAATTATGAACGTTGGCTACATCCCCATAAACAAGCGGCCTGACTTTATCTTGCCCATGTGTAGGCTTTAGCTGGTAAGCAATAACGAGAAAGAGTTTTGAAGCAGAATAGCCTTGGGAAAGAGGAACGGCATTTCCTCCCTACTACATGCTGAGTAGAGGCTGTAAAGGAAACATAGAGCTACCTTCAACTTGAAGTCAAATCTGCACGCTAAAATTAAAGAGCAAAATTGAACATCTAGTGTAATTAACGTGACAAAATCATAAATACTAAACAAACTAGTCCCAGAATAAAATGGTTGTTCCTTTCTGTGCCTTGTGGTGCGCAGGGCAGCAACCTTGCCTTTCCTTTAGCATTTTTGTCTGTATTTTACGAGGCAGAGTTGCTAGCTCAATGCTCAACCCAGCACGGATGGACAGCGTGCCGGGAACCGGCCAAATTCGAACCTGGGGCCACTCACCTCGACTCTAGTGCAGACGCCACTACACCAGCCATCTAATGATTAGGACTAATGAACGTTAATCAAAATTTAGATAGAAGTTCTCATTTACTTTTTTAGACAAACATGCACATCCACAATTGGGGTGCTCAATGAAGAATTATATTATTCGTCATCCAGCTTGTCCATCTTTAGAAAGTTATGTTGTACGTACTATATTATTTTCTTAGAATTTTGTACCAGTTACTGATTTAAGATACAGACACATGTAGTGATGTGGGGCAGTGTAGAAGCCTTCATCAAAATCTCGACACTGAGAATGTCTGACTAAGCTCCAGATTACACAGAGAGCAAAACTATCCCAGGGACTTAGCAGAATAACTGGAAATTTGATGTGTTGTGGAATTTAATCTGGGATGAGGCAAGGGGAGTGCTGTAGTGACAGGGGTCTCCAATATTAGAGGAGCAGACAGGAGATTATACGGACGTGAAAGAGACACCCAGGTGGTGTGTTACCTCACAGATGCCAGGGTCAGGAATGTCTCTGATCATATCCCTAGCATTGACATACAGTACTGTGCAAAACTGTGTTGGACACATGTACGCTAATACAGTAGCTAGGGTGCCTAAGACTTTTGCATAGCACTGTAGTAATTTTATGTATTGCACTGTACTGCTTCCGCAAATAAAAACAAATTTTATGACATGTGAGTAAACCTGATTGTAATATGGGTCTCCATTGTGGACTGAAAGTGGGAAGGGGGTAGGGAGAGGGGAATCATGTTTGGGAAAAGGAAAAGGGAAAAGGGAGGGAGTGGAAGGCACACCAGAGAGACATTCTGTAGTGATCAATAAACCAATTGTTTGGATTTATATGACCTTGTCTGGTGTCTCAGGGCTGGGCGTGTCTGCACCTGCACCACCCTCCACCCCGGCACCCCTCTGCCGCCTCTCCCGCACCACTCCACCCTTGACATTCCCAACATCCTTTGCTCCCACCTGATTTATAAATTTACGTTGGCATATACAGTACTGTGCAAAAATATCAGGCAAAAATAATGTGTATGTGCATGCCCCGAAGACTTTGCAGAGTACTGTGGGTAGGAAAGGAGGTGAGGTCCTGAAGAGGGAATACAGAGAGTTCAGTACATGACATCTGGATTGCTGCATGTGCTACTCACCAATGAGGGTAACGATAGGATAATTTGGCCAATGAATGCATGGCTAAGGAATTGGCACAGGTGACAGGGGTTCCTATTTCTGGATCATTGGGATCTCTTCTGGTGAAAGTATGACTTGTACAAAAAGGAACCAAGGGAGATCAATATTCTTGTGTGCAGGCTTGCTAGAGCTGTTGGGTAGGGTTTAGACCATAAGACTACAAGACATAACAGCAGAATTAGGCCACTCAGCCCATCGAGTCTGCTCCACCATTCCATCATGGCTGATCCCAGATCTGCCTTCTTGCCATATCCTTTGAAGCCCTGACCAATCACGAAATGGTCAACTTCTCCCTTAACTATATACACGGACTTGGCCTCTGCTGCAACCTGTGGCAGAGCATTCCACAGATTTACTACTCGCTTGCTAAAAAGAAATTCCTCCTTACCTCTGTTCTAAAGGACCAGCCTTCAATTTTGAGGCTGTGCCCTCTAGTTCTGGATACCCTCACCTTAGGAAACATCCTCTCCACATCCAGCCTATCAAGTCCTTTCAACATTTGGTAGGTTTCAGTGAGATCCCCCCACGTTCTTCTAAATTCCAGTGAGTACAGGCCCAAAGCTGCCAAATGCACCTCAACTGTTAACCCCTTCCTTCCCAGCATCATCCTCATGAACCTCCTCTGGACTCTCTCCAATGACTCCTTTCTGAGATATGGGGCCCAAAACTATTGACAATATTTTAAGTGTGGTCTGATTAGTGTCTTATAAAAGGTCAGCATTACCTCCTTGCTTTTACATTCTATTCCCCTTGAAATAAATGCCAACATTGTATTTGCCTTCTTTACCACAGACTCAACCTGTAAATGAACCTTCTGGGAGTCTTGCATGAGTCCCAAGTCCCTCTGCACCTCTAATGTTTGAGCCTTCTCCCCATTTAGATAAGAGTCCGCACTATTGTTCCTTTTACCCAAATGCATTATCATACTTGCACTTTCAGAAGGTCTTTGACAAGATACCACACATGAACAAAATTATAGCCCATCGTACTACTGTAACGATACTAGCATGTTAAGAAAATTGGCTAACTGGGAGGAGGCAAAAAGCGGTAATAAAGGGAGCCTTATCAAGTTGACTACCAGTGTCTAGTGGTGCTTCTCAGAGGCTGGTGATGGGACCGCTTCTTTTCATGTTTCTGTATATGATTTGGATGATGGAATTTACGACTTTGTGGTCAAGTTTGTGAACGATTCAAAAATAGATTGAAGGGCAGGTGGTGTTCAGGAAGCAGGGAGTCTGCAGAAGAACTTAGACTGATTGGGAGAATTGGTAAAAAGAAGAGGCATATGGAATACAATGATGGGAAGTGTATGGCCATGCAGTCTGGTAGAAGGAATAAAGGCATAGACCATTTTCTAAATGGGGAGAACATTCAGAAATCAGGTTGTTTGGGATCCCTCATGCAGGATTCTGTGAAGGTTAACTTGCAGGTCAGGTCAGTGGTAAGGAAGGCAAATGCAATGTTAACATTCATTTTGTGAGAACTAGAATGTAAAAGCAAGGAATGCGATACCAAGGCTTTATAGAGCATTGGTCAGACCACACTTTGAATATTGTGACCAGTTTGGGCCCCTTGTCTAAGAAAGGATGTGCTGGCATTGAAGAAGGTCCAGAAAAGGCTCATGAGAATGATCCTGGGAACGATAGGGTTAATGTACGAGGGGAATTTGATAGTTCTGGTCCTGTACTCGCTGGAGTTTAGAGGAATGAGGAAGGATCTCCTTAAAACCTATTGAATACTGAAAGGCCTGGATAGAGTGGATGTGGAAAGGATGTTTCCTATAGTGGGACAGTCTAGGACTAGAGGACACAGATAGAGTGGATGTGGAAAGGATGTTTCCTATAGTGGGGCAGTCTAGGACCACAGGGCACAGATAGAGTGGATGTGGAGAGGATGTTTCCTATAGTGGGGCAGTCTAGGACCACAGGGCACAGATAGAGTGGATGTGGAAAGGATGTTTCCTATAGTGGGACAGTCTAGGACCAGAGGACACAGATAGAGTGGATGTGGAAAGGATGTTTCCTATAGTGGGGCAGTCTAGGACCACAGGGCACAGATAGAGTGGATGTGGAGAGGATGTTTCCTATAGTGGGGCAGTCTAGGACCACAGGGCACAGATAGAGTGGATGTGGAAAGGATGTTTCCTATAGTGGGGCAGTCTAGGACCAGAGGGCACAGATAGAGTGGATGTGGAGAGGATGTTTCCTATAGTGGGGCAGTCTAGGACCACAGGGCACAGATAGAGTGGATGTGGAAAGGATGTTTCCTATAGTGGGACAGTCTAGGACCAGAGGACACAGATAGAGTGGATGTGGAAAGGATGTTTCCTATAGCGGGGCAGGCTAGGACCAGAGGACACAGATAGAGTGGATGTGGAAAGGATGTTTCCTATAGTGGGGCAGGCTAGGACAAGAGGGAACAGCCCTTTTATAACAGAGATGAGGAATAGTTTATTCAGCCAGAGGGTGGTGAATCTGTGGAATTCATTGCCACAGATGGCTATGGAGGCTGAGGCACTGAGTATATTTAAAGTGGAGGTCGACAGGTTCTTCATTAGTAAGGGCGTTGAGTGTCAAAGGCTATGGGGAGAAAGCAGAAGAATGAGATTGAGAAAGATATTAAATCAGCCATCATGAAATATTGGAGCAGCATCGATGGGCTGAGTGGCTTAATTCTGCTCCTATGTCTTATGGTTTTATAGTCTTATAATCCAGAAAAGAAATAATTGCCACTATTGTCAGTCCACTTGTCAGTCTCAAGACAGTCTTTAAGCGGTTCGGTGTTGAATCCAACTGGCAAGATTTGCGCGTATTATGAGCTGGATTAATCCCATAGGTACCGTGTGCCCAGATCTTTATCCACCAATGAGTACCTCCCATCATCCCACAATCTAAAGGTATCACTTGTTTTCAAAAAGGAAGCCATTTTGTAGTGTGGGCCTGTAGAATTTTTACCCACTATCATTAATTCAGCCAATCAAAACAATAATAATAATTTCAAATCCTTGTATCACAAGAAATATAGTTCCCACGTTCATCCTTCCCCACAGTATTGAAGCACTGTGATACAATGCAAACCCATCCCATCCATCTCATTTCAAAGCTGTTTCCAAACCAGTAAAGTTATTACAAGGTAATTAGCATCTGCAGTTAAGCATTGTTTCTTACCAGCTGTGCCTGCCTCGGAAGCTGCAAAGTAATCAAAAAGCAAACTTCAGTGCTAAAGAATAACAGTTATAGTAACTATATAAATTGTCCAAGAGCTGGGAAGAATATTGACCAGACTTCAGATCTATAACTGCAGTGTGATTTCAAATTAATATTGTAATAGAAACAATTAACCCTTCTTTCCATCCTTCTGATCCTTTTTCCCCCCCAGCTTTGGTTCAGAAGTTTCAGATTTGACTTTTCCAGGATCAGATCAGGTTTCTGCATCATTCTCTGCCCCTGGGGTCCATGAAAATGTGTGAGGTTTGTAAACTGAAGGCTGAGTCTCCCCCTTCAGTACCCTACTGGTTAAAATTATCCCAGTGCTTCAGATCAAAGCGAATGGGTGCAGTCAGCACAGTAGATTCAAGATTGCTTAATATTATTTCCAGTACACAAGTATTAAGAGGACAAAATAATTGTTACTCTGGATGGCTGCAGCACAAAAAATAAGATTAACTATACAATAATGATAATAACACAATAAATATCAATACATATGATAGCTTATATACATAGATTGACTGTGTGCCATAAAGTGACACTAGGCACAGGAGTATCTGTACATAAGGTGACACTGACAGGAAATGACAAAGTAGTGGTGGTTGGGTGTGTGCAGTGGTGGGTTAGTGGGTGGCGGTGTTGATCAGCCTTACTACTTGGTGGAAGTAACTGTTTTTGAGCCTGGTGGTCCTGGCTACGTAGCCTCTTCTCTGATGGGACTGGGACAAACAGCCCTCAAGTAGGGTGGTTGGAATCCTTTGTGATGTTACTGTATATATGTCCTTGATGGCTGGTACCGGTGATGCTTTGTGCAGTATTGCCTACTCGTTGTGGATCCTTCCTGCTCGCCGCGTTCGTCCCGTGCATTGATGCAGTTTGTTAGGATGCCCTCTACTGAGCAACGGCAGGAGGACGTGAGTATAGTTGTCTTCACTCCAGCTCTCTTCACCTCCTCAGCGAGACCAGTGTAGCAATAATGATGAGGCAGTGAAGGCAGAATCAAACTGGCTGAAGTGTGGCCTCTGTGATATTGGGGGCGCCATAACAAAGCTAACTGGATGGTTCACTTTGTACTTTCACTGGGATGTGGTACTGAATGTTTCTGTACGATAACGGACCTTTCCAGCCTAACGAGGCCTTACACCCTTGTGACCAATCCATACATTCTTGAAACGTGGGAGGAAACCCACGTGGTCACAGGCAGAATGTACAAACTCCTCACAGACGACTGCAGAATTGAAGCCGGGTTGCTGGCATTGTAATTAAACATTATGCTACCAGGCCTCCCATTCTCCTAACCCTCAATTATTGAGAATGGGAGTGTTCTCGGTCTCTTCTCAATTTAACTGTCTAATTAGGACACGATCACTTCTGATCCATGAGCTGTGAGATCAGAATCAGAATCAGGATTATTATTACTAATGTATACAGTGAAATGTGTTGATTTGTGGCAGCAGTACAGTGCGATGTGTAAAACATGACCATATGTTAAACTAAGAAATATTTAAAAATAACTAAGTAGTGCAAAAGAGAGCAAAAAGTGAGGTGGTCTTCACAGCTTCATGGACTGTTCAGAAACCTGATGGCCTATGTGTGTGTCTTCAGGCTCCTGTACCTCTTACGGGAAAGAAATGTTCTGTCCAACTTGTACTGCTGGAAGAGACTAGTAGTAGTAGGGTGGCAGGGTGGAGATACATCTCTACCAAAGGAGGTGTAAAGCATCCCTTCACTTTGCTAGCCCGCAGGTCATCTTACTGCTAGCACAGTCAACCTCGCAAAGATGAGGTAGTAATGAGAAGAGGACTTGTCTCAGATGCTGAAGGTCCTTAGTGGTGGAATCCATCTTCTTGAGGCGCAGCCTTTTCAAGGTGTCCTCAGTGGTGGGGAGGCTAGTGCCCATGATGGAAATGACACAACTCTGTTCATTTACATGCCGTTTTAGCTGTTTAAAATGCACGTTGTCCTGTGTTGTAACTTCACCAGGCTGGGAACCTCTTTACGGTTGCTGCTGCTGTTCACGACATAACTTTTTGCAGTCCTTTCTGAGGTGAAGTTAATAGGAATAGTTTTGCCACACTGTGAGGTTACAAACTGTGGTATATATAGTTCTGCTGCTGTTGCTGGTCCACAGAGTATAACAGTAACAGAGACATGTGGCAGCAATATAAAACTTTGATTCGGCTGCACTTGCAGCATTGTGTGCAATTCTGGTCACCCCATTACCGAAAGGATGTGGAGGCTTTGGAAAAGGCGCAGGAGAGGTTTTCCAGGATGCTGCCAGGAATAAAGGGAATAAGGAGAGGTCGGACAAAATTGAGTTTCCTCTGGAAGCTGAGGGGAGACGTGATGGAAGTTTATACAATTATGAGAGGTATGGATAAGGTAGACAGCCAGATTGTTTACCCCATAATAGAAATGTCAAATACCACAGAGCATAGCTTTCAGGTGAGAGGATGAAAACGTAAAGGAGATGTGTGAAGCAACACAGAGCGTGGTGGGTGCATGGAACAGGGATGGTGGTAGAAGCAGTTAAGGCAGTGATATTCAAGGGGTTGTTAGGTAGACACAGGAACATGCAGAGAATGGAGGGATGGATATGGATCATGTACAGGCAGAAGAGATTTAGTTTAATTTAGAATTGTGTTCCATGCAGACGTCATGGGCCTAAGGGCCGGTTCCCGTGATGCGCTCTTCTATGTTCTATATACTGCTTTCAATGTAACATGGCAGTGGTTTAAACTGAGAAGAAAGAGCCTTAAAGGGGATTTGAGGAAAAAGTTTTAGTTTTAAGCACACAGGGCAGTTGATATCTGGTATTTGCTACCAGATGGGTGGTAGAGTCACATACAGTCATTACATTTAAGATACCTCTAGTCAGGCACTTAAGTAGGCAAGACACTGGCTATATAGGCTTTACATTAGATGTAGTTGGGGAAAAAAGGTTGGAATCGAAACAGTGGTCTTTAAGGCCTGATTCTATTCGGTACAACTCTATGAAGGATTTAACACGGGAGAATATTGATTCCTCTGCGGAGCAAGGGCTATAGGTGCTAACCATGAGGTCGGTTTCCATGGGAATGTTTGATCTGGTGCCATTATGATTTCAAGGAGTCCGGAGTCAATGTTGAGATTCCAATATTCATTCATTCATTATGTGCCATGTTGTGTGACGCAGATGCTCATGATCATTCCTTGCAATTTTTTCTATGAGGTGGTTCGCCATTGCCCCCTTCTGGGTAGTGTCTTTAAAAGCTGGGTGACCCCAGTGACTATCAGTACTCCAAAGATCATCTGCCTGGCATTACTGGTCACATAACCAGTGATGAGCACCAGCTGCTCAAATGACCATCCACCACCGGCTCCCATAGCTTAACGTGACCCTGATCAGGGTCTAAGCAGGTGCTACACCCTGCCCAAGGATGGCCTGCAGGCTAGCAGGGGGAAGGGACGCCTTACACCTCCTTTTGGTAGAGATGTATCTCCACCCCACCACCCTACTGCTACTAGTCTCTTCCAGCAGTACAAATTGGACAGAACATTTTTCCCCATAAGATCTTATTCTATGATGATTTCAGTTTGGATACCTGTTCACAGATGCTTGTGAGGACAGTTTTGTGAGGTTGACTGTTCAAGCAGTATTTTGCCAGACCTGAATTTGGTATCTAGGTTGATGCCATTCATTCCCTCTTTCAGTACTGCAGTTACAGTACAAGCTGGTATAGGGTTGTCCAGCTCAGAGGGAATTTACGAGTCAATCAGTTGGTAGGCAAGTATGGAAGATGAATTTTACCCCCTTGATGGGCATCAATAAACTGGATATGTTTTTGCAATAATAAGTTTTTTTGTGTAATCATTACTAATTTCAAATTAATAATTGAATTTACAAACCATTGCTGGTAGGGCAGGATTGCTTAAATACTTCTCTGACTTATAAAGTTGTTTGCTTTTGTTTTGTAATGGCTTGTATGTCTGCTTTCTTTTGACCATTAATAATGGGCCAAAGTTCAGGCTGGCTATCTGTAACAGATGGATTGGAACTGCATTTACTAGATTTATAAATGGCTTAGCCAGAAATGGCAAGATTACCACTTCCTCTCCCTTCCATTCTCCCCCACCCTTCCACCTCCTGTGTTCTGTGTCTGTTTCTGTGCAACTGGTGGCAAAGTCCTCAAGTTGGCCACAGCATGTGGAGTAGAGCAGACCAGCAAGAATATTGACACCATCTACACTGAGTACTGTAAGCTTTCCCAGGACCGTCCATTCATCAATCATTCTGGATCTGCTCTATCACATTCAGTATGTTCCTGCCAACAACATCGGATTGATTCCAGCACTGAGGTCACACACTATGTCCAGACTGGATAAACGCTTTCTTACTTTCCTCTGATTACTCTCAGAGGAAGAGGCTGACAAGGGAAGTCCAAGACAGCATGAAAGGGCTTCCAGTATTGCAAAATATGGAATTTAGAGGATTGTGAAATCTTTTAAAAAAACCAACCACCAAACATCAACTAACAAAGCAATAAAGAAAGAAAATATGAAATAATAAAGTAAGCTAGCCAATAATATAAAAGACGATACCAAAAGGTTTTTTTTTCAGATTTAAAAAGAGTAAAAGAGAGGCGAGGATGGATATGAGACCACTAGAAAATACCCTGGAGAGGTAGTACTGGGGACAAAAAAATGACAGACAAACTCAATAAGTATTTTGCATCATTCTTCACTGTGGAAGTCACTAGCAGTATGCCAGAGATTGTCAGGGGGCAGAAGTGAGAGCAGTTGCTTTTACTAAGGAGAAGGTGCTTGGGAAGATGAAAGGTCTAAAGATCATAAGATATAGAGAATCGGGCCATTTGGCCCATTGAGTCTGCTCTGCCATTTCTTCATGGCTGATTCAATTTTCTTTTCAGCCCCAATCTCCTGCATTCCCCATAACCCTTCATGTCCTGACCAATGAAGAATCTATCAACCTTTGCCTTAAATATGCATAAAGGCTTGGCCTCCACAGCTGCCTGTGGCAAAGAATTCCACAAACTCAAAACTCTCCGGCTAAAGAAATTCCTCCTCATCTCCATTCTAAAAGGGTACCCCTCTATTATGAGACTTTGTCCTCTGGCCTTAGACTCTCCCACCATAGGAAATATCCTCTCCACATCCACCCTATCAAGCCTTTTCACCATTTCAATGAGATCTCCCCCTCATTCTTCTGAATTCCAGTGAATACAGGCCCAGAGCCAACAAACACTCTTCATATGACAAACCATTCAATCCTGGAATCGTTTTCATGAACCTCTCTGGTTACACCACATGCTTTCTAAGATAAGGGGTCCAAAACTGCTCACAATACTCCAAGTGAGGCCTCACCAGTGCTTTACAAAATCTCAACATTTATATTCTAGTCCTCTTGAAATGAATGCTAACATTTGATTTGTCTTCCTCACCACAGACTCAACCTGCAAACTAACCTTTAGGGAATCCTGCACAAGAATTCCCAAGTCCATTGGCACCTCAGTTTTTTGTATTTCCTCTTCATTTAAAAAAATAGTCGTTTCAGTTCTTTGACCAAAGTGCATGACGTCACACTTACCAATACTGCGCTCCATTTGCCATTTCATTGCCCACTCTCCTAATCTGTCTAAGTCCTTCTATAGCCTCAAACTACCTGTCCCTCCATCTATCTTCAAATCATCTGTAAACTTTACAATGCCATCAATTCCCTCATCCAAATCATTAACATATAAAGTAAAAAGAATCGGTTCCAAAACAAACCACTAGTCACCGGCAGCCAGTCAGAAAAGGTTCCCTTTATTCCCACTCTTTGCCTCCTGCCAATCAGCCACAGCCTTATCCATGCTAGAATCTTCCCTGTAATACCATGGGCTTGTAGTTTGTTAAGCAGCCTCATGTGTGGCATATTGTCAAAGGCCTTCTGAAAGTCCAAGTACACAACATCACCTGGCTGTTTTTCTCCTACATGCACACGGGCTCCAGAGATTAGGACAACGAGGAGGTGGTTGTAGGAGGCAGAGGAGTGGCTATGGGATTACCTTGATTCAGTTGCATCGGCCATGTTCAAGAACTCAGTGGATCTGAATGAGTACACCATGGTTGTCATAGACTTAATAAAAACCATCCTAGATGAATGTGTCCCCACAAAATCATTCAGAGTCATCCCCAACCAGAAGCCCTTGATGGACCATGAGATCTGTAATCTGCTGAGGGCCGTATCAGAGACACTTGGGAATGACAACCAAGTAACTTACAAGAGGTCCCGATATGACATCTGGCAAGCCATCTCATTTGCAAAGTGGTAACTCGGGACCAAACTTGAATTAATGAAGGACGCCTGGCAGCTGTGGCAGGGCTTGAAAGCGATCACCTCTTACAAAGTGAAATCAAGTAACGTAAGTGACAAAAGGACTTGGCTTCCAGATGAGCTCAATTCCCTCTACACCTGCTTTGACTGTCAAAACATGGAAGAACCTTCACAAGTCCCCACAGGCCCCAGTGACCCTGTGATTTCAGTCTCTGAGGCCGATGTGAGATCGTCCTTCAGGATGGTGAACCCAAGGAATGCATCCAGCCCAGACGGGGTACCTGTCCAAGTACTAAAGACTTGTGCTGATCAACTAGCTGGAGCTTTCGCCAATACCTTTAACCTCTTGCTTCGTCAGTCAGAGGTACGCACCTGTATCAAACAGGATTCAATAATACCAATGCCTAAGGAAAACATGGTAGGCTGCTTTAAGAACTATCATCCAAAAGCACTTACATCCACTGTGATGAAGTGTTTTGAGAGGTTGGTGATTAAACATATCGACTCCTGCCTGAGAAGTGTCTTGAATCCATTCCAATTTGCCTACCGGCTCAACAGGTCCATAGCAGATGCCATTTCATTGGCTCCTCACACAACCCTGGACTATTTGGACAGCAAAGCCGCATATATCAGGATGCACTTTATTGATTACAGCTCAGCATTCATTACTATTAACCCTTGGAAACAAATCAATCAGCTTCAGGACATTGGCCTCATTACGTCCTTCTGCAATTGGATCCTCAATTTCCTCACTTGCAGTTTGGATTGGCAACAGTATCTCCTCCACAACCTCCATCAGCACCAAAGGGGCGCATGCTTAGCTCCCTGCTCTACACTGCGAGATAGAGCTGGTGAGTCATGGAGAAGTTCTGCAGGCTATGTACAATACTTCCAAATATACCTCTTTTGAATTACTCTCACTGCAACCTGCAGCTTGTAATGTCCTTTTAAATCAACTTTAGATTTCACAACACACACAAAATGCTGGTGGAACACAGCAGGCCAGGCAGAAGGGTCTCGGCCCTTAACATCGACAGTGCTTCTCTTTATAGATGCTGCCTGGCCTGCTGTGTTCCACCAGCATTTTGTGTGTGTTGTTTGAATTTCCAGCATCTGCAGATTTCCTCGTGTTTGCTCTTTAGATTTCACAATCTTCTGAAGGACTCAGCAGACCAAGCAGGTATGGCATCTTTAGGCGGACAAAGGTTCATCATCATGGCTGAAAGCAAGGCCAGCAAGGGTGGGTGACTCCAAGCCAGGCTGAAACGCAGAGGGATGAGGCCCCCACTACCCAGCATCTTGCTAGCAAATGTGCAGTTGCTGGAGGACCTGAGGGCAAGATTGCTGCATATTCTATGTATGTCTGAGCGAGGCTTGGGTTTCTCCAGGCATACCAGATACACCGATCAAACTGGAAGGCTTCTCAATCTGCTGTATGGTCCAGACCACTGATTTGGAATAAATAAAATGGTGGAGGTGTGTCTTTCATGATAAACTCTTGGTAGTGCTCCAATGTAGTTGTTTTGTCAAACTCATGTTCCCCTAACCTTGAACACTTGATGGTCAAATGCCATTCATTCTATTCACCTAGGGAGTTCTCCTCCATAATCCTGGCCGCAGTTTACATACCACCAATGACTGATTATAATCAAGGGCATGAGACGCTACATGATTCCCTCTCCAAACTAAAACCAGTCCATACCAATGCATTTCAGATCATAGTCAGGGATTTCAACCAGGCCTGTTTGAAGAAAACCCTGCTCAATTAGCATCAACACATAACCTGTAGTACCAGAGGTCCCAACACACTAGACCACTGTTATACTAAGATAAGCAATTCCTCATGTTCCATGCCCAGATGGCACTTCAGTAAATCTGAACACTTTGTTGTCCTTCTCCTACCTTCAGACAGGCAGAGGCTAAAGAGCAACACTCCAGAGATTAGGACAACAAAGAGTTTGCAGGAGGCAGAGGAGCAGCCAGACTGCTTCGAGCCAGAGGACTGGACCGTGTTCAAGGACTCATCTGTGGATCTGAATGAATACACCATGGTTGTCACAGACTTTATTAAAAAAAAAAGTTGTAGATGTGCGAGTTTCCACAAAATCATTGAGTCTTCCCCAATAAAAAGCCCTGGATGAACCATGAGATCTGCAACTGCTGAGAGCCAGATCCGAGGCATTCAAGTCTGATCAAAAAAAGTTACAAGAGGTCCAGGTACAATCTCCAGAAAGCTATCTTATGGCAAAGTGGTAAATCCAGACTAAACTTGAATCAACAAAGGATGCTCGACAGTTGTGCCAGGTCTTCAATATTATCACCTCTTATAAAGTTAAATTAAGTGACATAGGCGAGAGCAGGGCTTTGCTTCCAGATGAGCTCAATACCTTTTATGCTCACAATGACCGGACAAAACATGGAGGAACCATCACAAACTCCCACAGCCCCTGACAATCCTGTGATTTCAGTCTCTGAGGCTGATGTGGGAGCAGCCTTCAGCGGGGAGAACCCACGAAAAGCATCCAGCCCAGACAGGGTACCTGGCCAAGTACTAAAGACCTGTTCTAATCAACTGGCTGGTGTGTTCACTGAGATCAATAACCTCTCGCTTCGGCAATTTCAGGCACCCACCTGCTTCAAGCAGGCTTCAATCATACTGATACCAAAGAAAAATGTGATAACCTGCCTCAATAAGTATTATCCAGTAGCACTTACATCCACAGTGATGAAGTGTTTTGAGAAGCTGGTGGTGAAACTTTGAACTCTGAACTATCCATCTAGTTTTGAATCGGGAATTAGCCTATGAACCCACATGGCTTTGAGATTTGGGAGTGAGCCCGAGCACCCCAGGCAAACCCATGCAGAGAACAAGTGCAAACTCCATTCAGACAACTTTAGAAGAGAGGATCAAATGAAGTTTGCTGGTGCTGAGATGTTCTCCTGCCAAGTTCGACCTTCTACAGCAAGGGAGTAGGTTGTAATCTGTTCTCTGAACAGAGTTTATCAGTGGTCAGTGTGATCTTGACTGGAAACAGCAATATAGTAACATACAAACTGGTGAAGGAACTTAGTGGGTCAGGCGACATCTATGGAAGAAAGCGTTTTGGGTCGAGGCCCTCTCTCTGGATTGGAGTTCAATGTTGTTTATGATCTGCTGGTTTTTGCTTTTTGAAACAAGCAGCAGATTTAAGTGAAGATGTCCATGTAAACAGCAACATGTCTCCTGCATGTTAAAGTTGGAAAATTGCTCAGGATAATTCTGTAAAAGCCTTCTCTCCTTACCACGCTCCTCCCTTTAGAGTTCAGTACATAGAATTATATAAAAAAAGTCAATAGTAATCAATTTACAACTAACAGTGATTTTGTTTCATATTGCTAGTGGTAGGCCCACTGCTACTGATTGCTTGTTCAGCTGTACAAATATCAGAAAGAAAATTAGTCAGGTCATAGTGCTCTAGAATGCAGAGCAGCATCAAATCCGTACAGCATGCCAATTTTTGCAACAGCTTACCCACTTGAGAGTGTTTGTTGCACTTAGAGTCTCACCAAAATAGATCTGGTATAAATCATGTCAGATAATAGTTTGCAAACTTTGAATATTAGGTTAGAACAACTTCAAGATCCATGATATTTTAAAGAGATAAATAGCAGAGGAAGACAATAAGTCAGTGACAATTTAGTTTCAATTATCATGCAAAAGCATACTTACTGCAAAGGTTATCAATGCACTCATATTCAGGTGGACAGGCACTGCAGGGAGCTCCTTTCTTATACGGTTTTGAACCAATGTAATTACCTCTGAGAAAAGAAATACCATGCAAAAATCTGATCAGAATTTTCAAATGTTTTGTATTCACAAATAATGCAAAAGATATTTTGGATCTGTGACTTTTACTCATTATGCACTTATTTACATTAATGGTGGCATATTATTACTTCATCGTCAATGACTGAATATTAATTGAAGAGATCAGAGACGCAAAGGTGTAACATAAGAAATGTATTTTATTCTAGATTGGCTAAAAGATCCTTGCAGGTAATTTGTACTTACGGAGGTGCATAGTTGCATACCAGAATAGAGAGTTTTTTACTATCCAGACCTTGCAGTTTATCACAAAAGTGAGCACCGCAGCCCACTTTGTCACTGGTGGCCCATACTACCTGTAAAACAATGGGATACATGTGAAATCGAATATTTTGCTAAACTGAGCTTATGATGATCTGTAAACGTGAGGTAAGTTAGTTGACATTTATGATCAAGAATGATTGTTGTGCCCTCCAGATCAGTTCTGACACGTCAGAGCCTCTGATGTGCACAAGAAACCATTATATTGTTTTCTTTTAAACTGCTGTTGAAATCTTAACCTTAACCTAGAAAATTTCCACAGTTTTGGTTAACCCTATGGTTTTTCCATCCTGCCATTGTTGTTTTATTTCTTTTAAAATCTCCACCTCCTGCTTACTGTTGGCAGTTCCACCATTCATCACGCAAGTAAACACAACTAATGTTATTATCATTGGGAAAGGCAACTTGGAATATTTTAGCTTTCAGCTCCAAATTTCCAAATTTCCCTAATGACTGTTACATTATTCCAAGTTTTTCACATTCCCCATTCTTTGGAGAAGTCTGTTCCCTATGCCAATGATTCAATTTGTGATTACAATACTCCTATAACTTACTTTCTCAGACTTAAACCTTTGCCTCAATGTCACACGTCAGTTTCAATTATTTCTAATAGTTTTGTATAGCATGAAAACAAGTCATCCAGCCCACTGAGACAGAAGATAATCAAGCACCTTTCTGCAATAATCTCATTCCCTTCCTTCCCCCATACATCAGGGCAAATTACATTGCCTACTAATAGATAGATAGATAGATAGATAGATACTTTATTCATCCCCATGGGGAAATTCAACTTTTTTTCCAATGTCCCATACACTTGTTGTAGCAAAACTAATTACATACAATACTTAACTCAGTAAAAAAAAATGATATGCATCTAAATCACTATCTCAAAAAGCATTAATAATAGCTTTTAAAAAGTTCTTAAGTCCTGGTGGTAGAATTGTAAAGCCTAATGGCATTGGGGAGTATTGACCTCTTCATCCTGTCTGAGGAGCATTGCATCGATAGTAACCTGTCACTGAAACTGCTTCTCTGTCTCTGGATGGTGCTATGTAGTGGATGCTCAGAGTTATCCATAATTGACCGTAGCCTACTCAGCGCCCTTCGCTCAGCTACCGATGTTAAACTCTCCAGTACTTTGCCCACGACAGAGCCCGCCTTCCTTACCAGCTTATTAAGACGTGAGGCGTCCCTCTTCTTAATGCTTCCTCCCCAACACGCCACCACAAAGAAGAGGGCGCTCTCCACAACTGACCTATAGAACATCTTCAGCATCTCACTACAGACATTGAATGACGCCAACCTTCTTAGGAAGTACATTCGACTCTGTGCCTTCCTGCACAAGGCATCTGTGTTGGCAGTCCAGTCAAGCTTCTCGTCTAACTGTACTCCCAGATACTTGTAGGTCTTAACCTGCTCCACACGTTCTCCATTAATGATCACTGGCTCCATATGGGGCCTAGATCTATTTATCAATTTATCAATCTAAAAACACAAGACAATCTGCAGATGCTGTAAATCCAAAGCAACACACACAAAATGCTGGAGGAACTCAGCAGGCCAGGCAGTATCTGTGGAAAAGAGTAAACAGTCAATGTCCCGGGCATCATCCTTTTATCAGGACTGAGTGAAGTTAGAATGGAAGGAGAGTGTTAAAGTCGAGATGGTTGATGTCTCATCCGCAGTTAGCAATAAAAAGATCCAGAGCAGGTAGAAGACCAGGGCAGGGTGTCCAGGAAGAGGAGTGCTGAAGGCAGGAGGAGGGGGGTCATCAGTGCGGGCTGCAGAGTGCTTGGCAAAGAAGTCAGCATGGAGATGGAGGTGGTGGAAGAAGAACTTAGCATCATGACGGGCACAGAACTCACTGAGGTGCAGGCACAGTGGGGACAAAGGTGAGGCCCTTACTGAGGGCAGAACGTTCTGCCTCAGAGAGGGGAAGGTCGGAGGAAATGGGATCAGAAGGAGGAAGATGGTTGGTAGAGTCTGAGGAGAGAGGAGGGCTGGAGCGTTCAGGGAAGATGGGGTGGGAGGAGTATGAAGGCTCCAAGGATCCAAGGATTGACGGTGGAATCTGAGAGACATGGGATTGCAGAATTATGCTGGAGAAAGGGGTTCCAGCAGCAGCATGTTAATTCTCAGCGCTGTCAGTCAAGGTATCAATCTACATGTTGTTGGGATACTGGAGAAAACTGGACCAATGTTAGACAAAATACACAATGTCACACAAAGAACATGCAAATTCTGCACAGACACCACAGGAAGTCAAGGTCGAACCCAGGTCACTGGAGCTGTTAATTGTTTCACAATTTAAGGTGATCATCTCTCAGCAGCCTCCATTCAGGGCCGAAAAGCCTAAATAGATCCTCATAATTCTGAATTGTGACACCTTTGATGAACAGCACAGCTCACTTCTGCATGGCTTAGTGATCAGAGTAGACAAAGCACACAAGGCCAGGCCTTAACTTGAACCTCAGAATCAGAATCAGGTTTAATATCACTGGCATATGTCGTGAAATTCTTCTTACTATAGTTTACAGTTTTTATTGTTATGTATTACTGCCACATAACAAATTACATGATATATGCCAGTGATATTAAACCTGATTCTGAAACCACATGATGTAAAAAGTTAAATTAAATAAGTAGTACAAAACAAGAAAAAAGTAGTAGCATAGTTATGTTCAAGGTTTCAATGTCCATTCAGAAATCTGATGGAAGAGGGGTAGTAGCTACTCCTGTAACACTGAGTGTGTATCCTCAGGCTCCTGTACCTCCTTCCTGATGATAGCAATGAGAAGGCGGCAAGTCCTGGGTGATGGGGGTCCTTAATGATGGACGCTGCCTTTTTGAGGCATCATTCCTTGAAATTTCCTGGATGCTGGGGTGTTTGTATTCTCCTTCCATGGTTCTGTAGTTCAGCATTTGATTATTCTTCTGAATTATCTTTTATTAGGCATGTGTGTCTGATACATTCCGATACACGAAAATTCACACTGTCCCACATTAAATTTGAGATGTCATTTTATATCCATTTTCACACTTGGTCCTTCCCATTCTGTTATTTCTAATCTGATTCTTTTGCCCCTTCTAGTTTGGCAAGATCTGTGAATATAAGCAACTTTCACTTCGAAGTCAGTAATAGTGATGAAAAGACCTTTAATTTTGAAGATGTGTATTCAAAGATACAGAATAGACAACATGTTATAGCTGTGTAATTTGATTAATTTTAAGCTAACAGGAGTCTTTGAATCAGATATACGTTGAATCAGAGAGGTAAACATATAAATGGACATAGGATAAATTTAACAGCTCTATTTGTTTTTCATTATCCTTCCCTGCCCCCCGCCACACCTTATATATGGAAATGATATACATATGTTTACCCAGGTCTAGGGGCAAATAGGAGTGAGTAATGAGCAAAATAAATGAGCAGGTGACAAAATAAATACAATCAGTGATGTCCCAAGATAGCAGTGTCTGCTATGATGTCGAAAAGTATTTATTTGAGAATTGTTATTAACAGATACTCAAAAAATGAAAAAAGTACTTGCAATGACAGACTCCAGAGTTGGAGGAAAAAGAGTTTGCTTTGATAATGAGTCATATTTTGAATGCAAAATGAAAACCGATCATGATATTATGCTTAGATTTAAATGATGGAAGAGAACTGTATGGATGCTTAAAATTCAGTGGTTCAAAAATGGATACTAAGAGAGCTCTCCAGCAGCATTGGTCACTTTGACCCAAGTGCTGCAGCTAATTCAAAATAACTTATGAAAGCAGAGTTTATGAAACTAGGTAAGTTTTATGTGATTTTAGCCCTTGAATTGGAAGGGCAGTCGAAAAGGATCCACATTCCTTGGAGGGATGTGTGAGCAAAGAATGCAAGTGTGCATTTCCTGAACTCAGACGATTGTAAGTAAATGAATGAAGACACCAAAATCTGCAACAAATCTAATTCAGCAACAAATCGGGTATAAAATGTAAAGTTATGAGGAGGAAATTCATATTGCATTAAGATTAAGACATGAAAGAGATGGAAAGCCCATACTCTCATTTTCCTCTCTAATTAAATAAGAGATTCAACACTTTTATAAAGGTAATTCACAGAGCAAGAAATTATATGGTAGTGACACACTTCACACAATTTAAAAGGGTATCTAGACTGTATGTGCAAGCTCAGACCTATTCTAAAGTGTTCATTTCATCAATATCAAGCAACTTCCTCAATTTCACAATATTCCAAGCTTGATGAGGTACCACAGTTGCACAGCTTTTAAATACTAAGGCAAAAAATACAATAAAGTTTTGAGAAGCAAGTAAGAAGTCATACCTGGGTATAGTGCCCACACATCTTTCCTGGGGTGCACTCCATTGTGTCATATGTGTAATCTTGAACTTCTCGATACCAGTTCTCTACTCCTTTTACCGGATTTAGTTGACCACCTGTTGCATATAAATTTTCTCCTATTCCCCCGCTGTTTGGATTGTGTGCCCACACACATTTCTTTGCATAGTTTTGAGCAATTTTCTCCAACTGTCTGTCCCATCTCTAAAAGTAAATCCATTGATCAGAAAATGTAAAATCAGGACTTTATCAGAATTGAACAAGCAGCAGTAACTCAGTCCTGCTCTGAGCAAGTAAATGTGGCGATATAAAATTTACTCCGTGATAAACATTATGAGACATTGTTTGATAGTATTATGTAAAACAGTGGTTATGCATAGTGAGGTTGTTAATGCAGTCTACAGTATTCAAAATTTAGTCCTTATATTTCAACGTTATTTCTTGTCCTTATGTACAGACATGCCTACCAGTGTTTTACAGATATGCAATCATTCTGTGTATATAAGCTATCTTATGTATTTATATTTATTTTGTTTTTTAAATTATCACTTTCTTATATTTGTTGTGCTGCATCAGATCCAGAGTACAATTATTTCATTCTCCTTTCCACTTGTGTACTGGAAATGGCATTAAACAATCTTGAATCTTCATTGTTCATTGCCTCCAGCAACCCTCACAAGCAGCTAGCTCAATGAATATTTATTTGTCCGAGTCTTGTTGAATTCAACAATCGTTTCCCCACTACTAGTGAGGTTTATTTGTGAGAGACCTCAACAGGACAGTGAAACAACCCTGCAGAATCAGTAAGAAGAACTACACTCCCTTACCCTGCTAGGAATCAGATACAAACAATTGTACAATAAGTCTTGTCAAGTTGATGCACCATCAATAACTCACGCTGAGACTTAGGAAGTGAGATATCGGCTTTTATTGACTGAAGAACAACACTACATCCTGGGAAAATGAGGGAGAGCAGCAGGCCCCAGTCGCCTTTATACAGGGGTCTGTGGGAGGAGCCACAGGGGCTGTCAGCAGGGTCTGTGGGAGGAGCCACAGGAGCAGTCAGACAGGTATATCTAGTTCACCACACAAGTCAAGTCAAGTTTTATTGTCAGTTCGACCATAACTGCTGGTACAGTACACAGTAAAACCGAGACAGTGTTTTTCATGACCATGGTGTTACATGAAACAGTACAAAAACTAGACTGAACTACGTAAAAAACAAAACAGAAAAAAACCTACACTAGAGTACACTACATTATCACCTTGCATCTGGTGGAAAGTACAGACCTGTATCAGAAGGGTCCTACGCTTGTGCAAAGTATTTTGAACTAGCAGACGCCTCACTATTCTTTTAACTGAAAAATAATTACAAATGATATACAATACTTTTCATGCCCTACGATAATCCAAATGTGCTGCATGCATAGTGATTATTTTTGTACTTCTGCAAGTTAATACAGCAGCTAATTTGTAAGTACTATGATCCCACAAAGGAGAAAATGATGACTGATCAATAGCTGGTCAGAAAATGTCCAACTTTTGTTTCTCCAAATAGACCTGTAAAACTGTTCTAAACTCTGGGACAGGCAGACTTATTTGAAAGATTTCGCCTCTGACAGTGCAGAAATCACTCACTACATTACTGGATCTGTTTAGCTCGTGTGCTAGAATTGGTTTTGAACCCATAACCTACTTTATGAATAACAGTCCAAACCTAGACCATTTTGTTTTCTTTTCTACTGAATTATAATAAAAATACTCTGTCAACACCCCCTCTATCCACCACCCTCCCCACCCTTTATAAAAGTATATTCAAAAACATTTTTACCTGTGTTTCCTAATGCAGCTATTAAACTGCAACTATCTCGAGGAATTATGTGTAAATCAGCATTAATCTGATCAGCCCTTAGATCTTAATCAAAGAAAAATAAATAGATGCTAAACAGCACAAAATGCTGGAGCTACGCAGGAGGTCAGCCACCATCAGTGGAGAGGAATTGTCACGTACCTTGTGACCGGGTTACCAAACCAGCAGAAATGGAATAATACGTTGGAGTCTGGTGGTACTGTAACTAAAAGTGTTTATTAATAAACTAAGTAATACAGTATTATAAAATGCAAATATACATAAAACAGGTTAGCAATGATATATACAGAAGTGTGGAACTAGGAATCAAAACCAAGCTCTATCGAAGTCTAGTGGTAAATGAATAGTCTTAAGATGGTGCAGAGTTCAGTTCAGTTTAGTTTAAGTCGAGATAGTTGCTGCTGTACCATTGGAGAGAGAGAAGGAGAGAGGTGATACCGTTGCAGCAGGCCAGACCAGACCATTCTTCAGTGGTGAGCCTGTCACCCAGGCGAGGGTGGACACACACACAAGCCCCCACCGGTCCGTTTTCACACACTGTGAGCCTCTGACCGATTCCCCCGAATCGATCCTCCAAACCCCCACCTTCCTGTGGGTGCACAACGCTCTTTCAGTGTCCCGTGGCGTGTCTGCTTGTGTCTCAGCAGGCTTGCTTTTTATCTCCCCTGCCAGGGTACCAGCCATCCATCAACTGCCCATCACCTGGTCCCGCCTTGCTGTCTCAGCAAGAATCTTACAAGTAGGCAAAAGTGTCCTTGGAGCAAAAGTAAACAAATATCGAAGAAGCCATAATACTAAATCATCTCTCTCTCTCATTATCAGCATCTGCAGCAGGATGCCTCCCCCCTCTTCTTCTTCTCTCTCTCTCTCTCTTTAGCAGCATAGTTCACAGGGGGGTCAACTCTGGACCCCATCTGCCCCTGGTTTGCTCATCACACATCACAGAATAAACAGTCAATGTGTCAGGACACGACCCGTCATCAGGACAGCAACAGAAAGGGGAAAACGGTGGGGAGCGGGGAAGGAGTACAAGTTAGCAAGTTTTAGGTAGACCATGTGAGGGTGTGGGGGGGTGGGGAGTGAAGTGAGAATTTGGGCCGTGGTTAGTGGAAAAGGTAAAGTGCTGAAGAAGGAGCAACTTAAAAGGAGAGTGGAGCGAACCATGAGAGGACTTGTGGAAACTGTGTGGTGGTTTCTTTCGAACTTATAGTCTTTTAACATCTCTGGACTATTTTTACTGTGCCCATGGTCTGTTTTTTTTAATCAATTATGCTATTGTTTGCACTGTTGTAACTATGTGGTTTTGTGCAGGTCCTGTAGCTTTAGTTTTTGGTCTTGTTTTGTCTGGTGGATTTGGAGCTTCTTTCCGGGGAACGCGCTAAGACGGTAGCGCGATATTAATACGCAGCAGCCTCTCCAGACTCTGGATTGGGGATTGCCAAACGTTACGTGGATTTTCTGGTGTAGTCTGTTTTGTCACGTGCTTTTGTGATGTCATTCTGGAGGAACGTTGTCTCATTTCTTAACTGCATTGCATTTGTGGTTTCTAAATGACAATAAACTGAATCTGAATCTGAGAAAGGGATGGAGGGGCAACAGAGATAGGTGAAGAGGCAGGTGCAGAGAAGGTGTAAGCGGGGAGCCCGGATGAGGAATAGAAAAAGAGAGGTGTGTGAGGGGGAGGGAGGGGTGCAGATTGCAGAGGTTATTGAAATCAATGTCAGTTTGGAGGTGACCCAGTTCTGATATGAAGTAGTGCTTTCCAACCCGAGAGTGGTCTCATAATGGCAGCAGAGGAGGCCATATACCGACGTGTCGGAATCGGAATGGCAAGTAGGATTAAAGAGGGTGGCCTCCCGCTTTTCCAGCCTGTTGCGGACAGAGCGAAGGAGGGTCTCAAGCCAGAAACGTCGATTACTTATTCCTCTCTATAGACGCTGCCCGAGCTGCCGAGTTCCTTCTCATTCTGTGTGTGTTACTCTGGAATATATTGTGTTTATTAAGATATCTCTATTTTGATATTACATGGACGGACTCAGTCTCACCAGAAAAGTTATAGCCAGTCAGTTTGGAGAGACCTTGCAAGTTTCACCCATTGTGGCCGTTCCGTTCTTCATGAAGCACCCTTTCGTCTCCTCCGTGTTTCTATCTGATGGTCATGACCCTTTCAGCTCAGGTAAATTAAACTTCCATTCACTCTATCCACCTCACTCCGGTGCTGCTGTTTCCTTCTCGTCAAAATCCTCTCCCTGGTGGAAAGCTACGGGTGTGAAAACGTGCGCCTGTTGCATTTAAACGAGGCAGGACATCGCGGCGAAGTTCAGCGCGCAAACCGAGACTCCACCAGACGGTCGAAATTCGCGCCCTCGCCGCAAGTAGTTAAAACAATGTCGGTGAAGAGTCATCAGGCAAATTGTGAGTGTCAGGGACAAATCCCGCCAGGATTTCTGTTATATTTAGATTCGGTGAGAAAGAATTAACTCCACTTACCATTTTCAGCATGTTGCTGGCATCGGGTACCTTGGAGCGAAACTCATTGTGCGAATCAACCACTGCTTTCTTCTCTGCAGAGGTGAGAGCGGGGGCTGGCTGGGGCAGTTCCAGTGCAATGAACAGGATCAATACTTGCAGAGTCGGAGTCATCCTTCCTCGCTGCTCCCGTGGCGGGTCAGAAGTGGTTCACTTAACTTTATAGGTGGACACTCCTGGTCTGAGGGAGAGAAAGCGGAGCCCATGATAATAACCCTGGAAACGGTGACGCCTCGGCTTTGTGACCCCTCCGCTTTATTTCGCAGCACCAATGCCGGGGCTGGTGGCAATTACTAACAGGTTTGAATCAGGAGACACAGATGTTGAAGGTGGGGCTCTGTGATCTCCTGGAAAAGGAGCTTTTGGGGAGCCGATGTACATATGTGTTGCGAGCACCCCTGGCAAGGGCGACAGTTTCCCCTGTTGTCTCGGAGAAGGTGGTGCTGAACTGTTTTCCTGAACTATTGCAGTCCTTCAGTCATGACTTTGTGTCACTGCACATCCATTCTGATGTGAAATATATATGTATACACTGTGCGTATATATACATATATATATAGTGGAAGAAATTTTGTTACTAGCTAGATACTAAGGGGTTAGAGAGTTTTTTTTCACAGCACCCTTAAACTGCTTCTGCAGGACTGCTGTAAAGGGCTAACTAGCTTGAGAGGGAGTAATCAAAGCATAATCACGTGATGTTCTGTTTTTTTTAAATAGCTGAACTTCAAGGTTGTAGGCAGAAGTAGCTTTGAATAGATAAAGATAACAGTAACCTGATTATATTTTTTTTTACTGTGCTAAGACATGATTATTGAGCAAAGGAATTACCTGCTTGCATGCTGTATTTCACATACGTGCTTGGAAGCTTTTGATAACATACACTATGTCTATATAATGATAAAAGTCTGTGTACTCGGGGAGAGTCTCAAGAACTCTGCTTTAAGAGGTTGAGCTCTCCATGATACGTATCATGTTTTAATAAAGACTTTCAAAAGCAATCTCCCTTCGTGTCCGAGTAATAGCTTTTCTGCAACATATATATATATATATATATTGCTTTTAAATAGAAACCCGTTATCAGAATCAGATTTAATATCACCGGCATATATCGTGAAATTCATTATCTGTCTTATTAACGTACAGTATGGTAATGAAGTTTAAGATATCTCTCTCTCTCTCTCTCTCTCTCTCTCTCTCTCTCTCTCGATATATATATATATATGTATATATATTCATTCAGCCACCTGCTGGCTAAAGAAATTTCTCCTTATCTCTGTTCTAAATGGGTGTCCTAAAATCTCCCCACTAAAGGAAACATTCTCCCCACATCCACTCTACCTATGCCTTTCAATATTCAAATGCTTTCATGATATCTCTCCTCATTCTTCTAAACTCCAGTGAGTCCAGGCCCAGAGCCATCAAACATTCCTCATATGTTAACCCTTCCATTCCCGGAATTATTCTCACGAACCTCCGCTGGATGCTCAGCAATGCCAACATATATTTTCCTAGATAAGGGGCCCAAAGCTGCTTACGATGCTCCACTATGCCTTTATAAAGCCTCATCTTTACTCTTACATTCTAGTCCTCTTGAAATAATGCTAGTATTGCATTCACCTTCCTTACCACTAACGCAACCTGCAAGTTAACCTTTCAGGAATCCTGCACAAGGACTCCCAAATCCCTTTGCACCTCAGGTTTTTTAAATTTTCTCCCCATTCAGAAAATAGTCTATGCCTTTATTCCTTCTACCACAGTACATGACCAGACACTTCCCCCACTATATTCTATCTGTCATAAAGCACAGTAAAAATCTTAATATCATTACATCATCACGTCCGACCAGCCTCTTAAAGAGAAACCCAACTCAGTGTTGGTGGCTGTGAATTAGGTACGTTTCCACTCATTACATTACCCTACAGAGCACTCCCCAGCCAGAAATCACCACAACTGGCATTGTGAGCCTGTCCCAGCTCTGACGGTCTGCTCGGCTCGCGTCTTAAGCTCTACAGGGGGAGGAACAGCCAGCACTTCTGCCACATCCAGAGGTGTGTTGACATGCTCATGTCATGATACCAGGGGCATGGCAGTGCAATCCTCCAAATCTTGGTGGGCCCGTTTAAGGCTAACTTCCAAAATACAGTCAGGTTTACCCCTCCTATCTATGATTAAAGTCTTTTCTCTTCATTATAAAATGCAGATCAGGCCATCGTAAAGGGGCCTAAGGGGGATGTTGGTGTGTGTCATGGTGGACAGAAACAAACAAGGTGGAATGTAGGTCAACAGGAACCCAAGACTGATGGGAGGTAGGAACTGAATTTACTGAGGAGCGTGGAACGCTGCTGAGAGGGTGAACAGGCAGTTGTGACATCGGGAATAAAATCACCTGGCACTCGTAACGCTGCCAGTATGCCAACTCAGCTGTGGACGACTGCAGATCCTCTTTTGGAGTCAGTCTGTGCCACAGCAGGATGCGTGGGAGACCATTGTGCCTACACTCATCGGTCAAAGGAGTCCTCAGGGCAGTCTTTAAGGTGAGGTGAAACCGCTTGCGTAGGTCATTGGACTGCAGGTGATACGCTCTGGTGTGTAGCCTAACACCGAGGTTCTGGGCCATGGCAGTCCATAGGTTTGCTGTGAATTAGGAACCAGGGACCGCAGTCAGGGGAAATAGCAGAGGAAGTGACAAACTGAGAAGCCCATGTCTGTGACCGTCGTCAATGCTAGAGGGATGACCTCTGGCCACGTGGCGGTATAGTCCACCATGGTAAGGAGGTGTGTGAAACCGTGGGTGAGGGGTTGTTTGGGGGGGGAGAAGACTGACCAGGCCCACATTGACATGGTCAGACCATTGCTAAAGGATGTTAAAAGGTGTCAGTGGTGTCTGAACATGACAGTTAATTTCCGCCCACTAGCACTCAACAAGGGCTGTACGCCAATCATGCATGCCCTTTCGAAGATAGTGCCACACAAAATTTAGAGCAACTGTGAGGCATTCCACCCTAGTTGTGAGAGGCTGTGAATGAAGTTAAACACAGTCCACCTCCAGTTTGTGGTCACAATGGGACAAAGGTGACTGGCTGAGACATTGCATAGGAGAGAAACCCCATCTTCCCCAGACTTAATGTCAGCCAACCGCAGGCCCGTGACTGCTGTTGAGTAAGCCTGGACCTCTGGGTCAGTAACTTGGTTAGCTACCATGCCGGCGTAGTCAACCCCGGTGTGTATGGCCTCACTCACTGGCCATGAGAGGCAATCAACCACAGCATCACTCTTCCCCTTGATATGTTGTACATCAGTTGTGAACTCTGATATGTAGGCCAGGTGGAGATTCTGCCACGCAGACCAAGAGTCTGCTATTTTGGCCATTGCGTGCACAAAGGGTTTGCGATCAATGAACGCTGCAAAATGGCGACCCTCGAGTAGAAAACAAAAATGGCAGACAGCCAGATAGGGGCTGAGAAGCTCACGGCCAAGCACGTTGTACTTCCTTTTGGGGCGACGGAGCTGCCGGCTGAAGCAGGTGAGCGGCTGCCACAAGCTTCTGATCAACTGTTTGTGCACAGCACCCACAGTAGCGACCGGAACGTCAGTAGTAATGGATATGGGTGCATTGTTTGTGCACAGCACCCACAGCAGCGTCCGGAACGTCAGTAGTAATGGATATGGGTGCATTGTTTGTGCACAGCACCCACAGCAGCGTCCGGAACGTCAGTAGTAATGGATATGGGTGCATTGTTTGTGCACAGCAGCGTCCGGAATGTCAGTAGTAATGGATATGGGTGCATTGTTTGTGCACAGCAGCATCCGGAATGTCAGTAGTAATGGATATGGGTGCATTGTTTGTGCACAGCACCCACAGCAGCGTCCGGAACGTCAGTAGTAATGGATATGGGTGCATTGTTTGTGCACAGCACCCACAGCAGCGTCCGGAACGTCAGTAGTAATGGATATGGGTGCATTGTTTGTGCACAGCACCCACAGCAGCGTCCGGAATGTCAGTAGTAATGGATATGGGTGCATTGTTTGTGCACAGCAGCGTCCGGAATGTCAGTAGTAATGGATATGGGTGCATTGTTTGTGCACAGCACCCACAGCAGCGTCCGGAACGTCAGTAGTAATGGATATGGGTGCATTGTTTGTGCACAGCAGCGTCCGGAATGTCAGTAGTAATGGATATGGGTGCATTGTTTGTGCACAGCACCCACAGCAGCGTCCGGAACGTCAGTAGTAATGGATATGGGTGCATTGTTTGTGCACAGCAGCGTCCGGAATGTCAGTAGTAATGGATATGGGTGCATTGTTTGTGCACAGCAGCGTCCGGAACGTCAGTAGTAATGGATATGGGTGCATTGTTTGTGCACAGCACCCACAGCAGCGTCCGGAACGTCAGTAGTAATGGATATGGGTGCATTGTTTGTGCACAGCAGCGTCCGGAATGTCAGTAGTAATGGATATGGGTGCATTGTTTGTGCACAGCACCCACAGCAGCGTCCGGAACGTCAGTAGTAATGGATATGGGTGCATTGTTTGTGCACAGCACCCACAGCAGCGTCCGGAACGTCAGTAGTAATGGATATGGGTGCATTGTTTGTGCACAGCAGCGTCCGGAATGTCAGTAGTAATGGATATGGGTGCATTGTTTGTGCACAGCACCCACAGCAGCGTCCGGAACGTCAGTAGTAATGGATATGGGTGCATTGTTTGTGCACAGCAGCGTCCGGAACGTCAGTAGTAATGGATATGGGTGCATTGTTTGTGCACAGCAGCGTCCGGAATGTCAGTAGTAATGGATATGGGTGCATTGTTTGTGCACAGCACCCACAGCAGCGTCCGGAACGTCAGTAGTAATGGATATGGGTGCATTGTTTGTGCACAGCAGCGTCCGGAATGTCAGTAGTAATGGATATGGGTGCATTGTTTGTGCACAGCACCCACAGCAGCGCCCGGAACGTCAGTAGTAATGGATATGGGTGCATTGTTTGTGCACAGCACCCACAGCAGCGTCCGGAACGTCAGTAGTAATGGATATGGGTGCATTGTTTGTGCACAGCAGCGTCCGGAATGTCAGTAGTAATGGATATGGGTGCATTGTTTGTGCACAGCACCCACAGCAGCGTCCGGAACGTCAGTAGTAATGGATATGGGTGCATTGTTTGTGCACAGCACCCACAGCAGCGTCCGGAACGTCAGTAGTAATGGATATGGGTGCATTGTTTGTGCACAGCACCCACAGCAGCGTCCGGAACGTCAGTAGTAATGGATATGGGTGCATTGTTTGTGCACAGCAGCGTCCGGAATGTCAGTAGTAATGGATATGGGTGCATTGTTTGTGCACAGCACCCACAGCAGCGTCCGGAACGTCAGTAGTAATGGATATGGGTGCATTGTTTGTGCATGTAACACTTACCCAACAGGCTGGTATATGTCTAGGGGAAAAGGAGATCCAGCCACACACCAACCCACCTCCCGTACACGCAGGTGCTGTGAGAATCGCGTTTATGCCTCGCGCCCGCCAACAGTATCAAACCCACAACAAATACCGGTATGAAATACACTTTAAAGAGTTTACTAAGATTAAAAGAGTATTAGGCAATACTATATATATATATATATATACAAGAAAAAAACAAAAGGCGCCAACTTATCAAAGTTCAGTCAGTTTAGTGCACTCGGTGGAGCTCATCCAGCGAACCCTTCGACTCCTCGGTGGTCGTCCTCCCGACTTCCACTTCGGACTCCCCAGTGGTCGTCCGAGCGCACGTCCTCCTTCCTCGGCGTCTCCCTCCGGACTCTCCTCACACCCCAAGCCCACGCAACCCCTCCCCCAAGTTCCCAGCCTCACAAAACACAATAACATTCCCCATTGATTAACAAATGAATAAAATTACCATATCAGCCATTCTAAAGCGAAACAACGGCGAGAGAAACTTTTAACAGACAAAGAAGCATTCCTACTTGTAACAAACCAAAGAAGCCCTTTTTAGTAACATACACAGGACATTGTACATTCTCTCCCCACCAGCAAATGTCATGCCCTCATGGCATTACTAGAGTTCCCCAAAGCTTCTTGCAACACCCAAAACCCAACCCAGGTGCAGAAAGCAGTGACATAACTACCCAGAGCAGTAGAAATCACACTCGGTTCTCCTGGTACCACATATGTCAACCGCTCTGGGGGGGCGCCTAATCCTCTGAGATCTCCATACCCCTTCTGCCCCACTGGGCTCCCTCTCCACCTGCGAACCCACTGTCTCAGACACCCCAGGTCTACCTGACAGACGCTCACCCCCTTCCTCACGGGGGTCCTCCCTCACCTGAGATCTCTCCGGCTCACGCTCGGGCTCCACCCTCTCTCCCACCACTGTTGGCTGCCCCTCCATCTGACCCTCAAGACCTTCCCTCCTCTCACCCAATTCAGTATGGGAAGGGCCAGGAGCCTCCTCTCCGGGTACTGGAGCACCAGCGAATGGGAACAGGGGCCACTCAAAAAGAGAGCGACTGCAAATAAGTGAAGTACAGCGGGATCTAGGATTCAAGTGCATGAAGTGCATGAGTTAGCCAGCAAAACCAACAAGTAGTTAAGGAAGCATGTTGGACTTCATGGCAAGTCAGTTGGAATTTAAAAATGAGGATATTTATATAATTGTACAGTGTGTTGGTTGAGCTACTCTTGAAATATTTGGCATCCTTCCCAAAGAAAAGGATGTATTTGTAAAATTAATACAGATTATAGTCATTAAACATTGGATATGCTAGCTTGAGAGACAGTTGAAAATGGATTTGACAGTTCAGTTCGTGGGAGGAGAGGGTTGTCCTATTGAGAGAGGCTATCCAGTTTTGGTCTCCATTTTTTTGCGTGCACCGACTTTAATCAAATATCTAAGTTCCCTGGGGGGAATTGACAGGGTTGTTTTTGAGATGCTTTCACATGTGAGATTCATGAATGAGAAAACAGGGACAAAATAAGGAGATGGTCATTTGAAATGGAAGTCTGCAGAAATCTCTTGCTCAGAGAGTAAATGTACCCCTGGAATTTTCTCTTCCTAAGGGTGGTGGAGACGAGCTTGTTAGATATATTTGAAATGAAGATAGATGAATATTTGATAGATTGAGCAATTAAGGATAAGTGGAATCTGGCCAGTATAGACCAGCCATGACCATATTGAATAAGGGCCTAGTGGCCTACTCCTGTTCCTATTCTCTTGTGCTCAAGGCATTGACTTTGGCACCATGAAGGAAAACAAATAGGTCTGGTGGGATAAGAATCATAACAATGCACTCTAAAACATTCAATTAATTACCCATAATTTAGTGAGTGAATCAAAGAATGACCTAACATGAACAAGATAGAATTAATAATTTCAGAGTTACCAGCCTTCATTTTAAAGCAGAAGTTCCCAACCATTTTTATCTCATGGATCCCTACCATTGACCGAGGGGTCTATGGACCCCAGGTTTGGAACCCTTGCCTTAAAGTTCTAACTTATGGATATGATTCTTGTTCTTAAGTAAAACTTATTATTAAGAAAAAGATATTATTTCTAAATTTTTGACACTATTCAAAAAACAAGTATACTGTGCAAGATACTGCAAGGACAAATTGATGTCTAATGACAACCCATTTCCCACCACCCCCAGAGACTTTGCGATGTCCCAGTTAATTGTATAACTAATAAATTGGCCTTCATCTGCAGTTTATTGTATCCTGTGTATGCAGTTACCTATCTTGTTAGCTAAGCAATCAATGTGCCTACAATAGGATTCCAGAAGTTAGAAATGAATTAATGGCCGAATAATTTTCGATGGTAGTGTTTGTTCCATGTTGAATGTCAGCTAAGACATTAGGGGAATTCTCTGTTCATTAAATAATGCCTGCCATCATGTCTGCAGAAAGTGTTGCTAACAAAATTTCCATTAATGGGGCCAGGCAGCTGTACAGTCAACAGAGTTAGTGTGTGGTCCACATATACAGACATTAACCAACGTTTTCAGTAGGAGGGTCAAGGGCTCCATAAATGTACAAACTGCCAGAATAGAAAGAGAGAGAGAGAGGGAAAGAGAAATGTCTTTTTGCTTTGTTTAAGCACGTCTTTTCTTCTCTCCTTGTGGTTTTTGATTATCTATATGTCTATAATACTCAAAATACAACAATGATTAGGCTCTATATGTCTGGTTACTATATACAAAGCCTTTGCAAATGCTAATAATCAGAAGCTGTTGAGTGAAAAGAGCACTTTAAATATCCAAACAAAGTTCAACTATAATGAAGCCCTGCATAATGTCTGAAGGATTGATTTGATTACGTATGACATTTCATGACAATGCACCATTAGCTTAATTTTAAATAAAGGAAGACAGGTGGAGCGGTTTGCATTTTCCCATCTTAAATGTGATTTTACTCTAAATTTGTAATTCTATGCATATTGCCTACCAACGTGAAAGCCCAAAGTGTAATTGTACACAGGGTGATTGATAAGTACGTGGCCTAAGGTAGAAGGAGTCAATTTTAGAAAACCTAGCACATTTATTTTTTCCTACATTTACACGCTTAGTCTGGCAGTCGTGGAGCATACGGATCCCTTCTTTGTAGAAGTCAGCATCTTGGACCTCCAGACGTGGTCCACAGCATGGGGTGATTGCTAAGTTTGTGGCCTAAGGTAGAAGGGGATGAGTTATTAACTTAAAACTTTCTGCATTTTCAATCAAAGAGTTGAATTGCACATGCGTTTAATGAGAGCTGTATAACTCATCTCCTCCTACCTTAGGCCACAAACTTATGAATCACCCTTGCTGTGGACCACTTCTATGTTGAAAAGTAAATGTGCCAGGTTTTCTAAAATTGACTCCTTCTACCTTAGTCCACGAACTTATCAACCACCCCTCGTATTCGACCACTTGAAATGCAATTTTAAATTGTCACTTAATCTCATCGCTGCTTCTGGGAAATTAGTAGCTAATAAGCTCTTCCTTTACTTTTAAGCATAGTTCAAAAGATGTCGATTGGTTGTGAAGTCACTTGCAACATAAGACTGTGAATGATATTTTCTCTTGCATCTTTTATCCTTATCGGAACTCATGGATAAGTATTTGATTTTCATTTTTTGTCATATGTCGCCTAATTTAATTTTCCTTAAGACAAATGTAAACAGTCTAAAAAAGCTTCAAAAAATTCAAAAGACCTGGTTTTAAAGTAAATTAAAAGTGTCTTTTCTTACACAAAGAGTTGCTAAGGATTTGGAACTTACTACCAGACGGGATCATTGGGATAGATCTTGGACTGATCTCCACCCACCTGCAATCACCAGGCAAAATGCAAAGGGCAGGTCTCACTGGCTCTCAGTGAATGGAATCCAGTGGTAGTTGTTACGTTCCCCAGTAACCGGGTAGTTTTCCAGCAAAGATAGATGGATCCACCGAAGCCTGATGCTACTATTTTCAAACGTTTTTATTTATAAAGGGGCACAAACGTATGGTTAATACAAAACATTCAGATCGTATACGTCGTCACAACTCAATCTAAAGCACAGGTATAGTAATAATCAAACAGAAATAAGCTCTACAGTTGTCTAGGGGTAATGTAGATATATATTGTTTACTGGATATTTAAAAGTCTTTTTGCGGTCACTGTAGTTCCACCAGCCGCCGTCGGTTGTGGTGTCGCGTTGGTGCACTTTTGTTAGAAAGAGAGAGAGAGAGAAATGTCATTAAACAGCTTCACCTGCCCGGGTCCCTTCGGAGCACCGCCGTGGAATCAGAAGAGCAGGCTTCCCGGTTGTTAGTTAAAAGCGATTGTCCGTGATTTCATCCACAGACTCCCGATCCGGAGTCTAACGCACGTGGCTTCCTTCAGAATGGTGTCCCGCTCCGACGGGAAGCACTATCGTGTCTTCCCGGTGTCTCTCCTTGGTGCGTCTGGCGCCCCGCCTCGGCAGCCCACCTTTTATCTGGACTGGCAGGGTTGTAGATGTCCATCAGGGTGGGGGGGGCGAGGCAATCCTTCCCCCATCACCCATCTCACATTGCCCTGAGATTTTGCACGTAGGCCAATTCCTTATCCCACAAAGGTGTCTCCCAAGACAATGGCTATGTCCGAGGCTTTTGTCTTGTTGAGTGACCAGCCCACTTTGCCCAAGGGCTTTACACGTGGTTTTCATGAGACAATAGTCAAAGAGTCACTTTATTCTGCTTCCCTGGGGAATGTGGTCTTCAGCACGTCTCCCTCTCTCTCTTGGGTCATTTGACCCCTCCCTTGACTAGGGCTCTTGCGAATCTCACAAAGGAGGGGGCTGGGGTCATAACATAGTTTAGACAGGAAAGAGGTCTCAGCGATGTGTGTTGAGCCCTTGGCTTTGCAAGAGACTGCCAGAAGGGTGAAGCTTGAAAATTGACAGAACGTGAAGCTGGGTGTGGAGTTTTGGTGGGAGCTTCAATCCTTCATTAAGCAGGTATTGAATCAAGTGGAGATCTCAGTCCCGCATCAGCAGCAACTGTTATCGAGTTACAGAAGTGACTTCCCTAGTCTAATGCTGGCTAAATACAACAAATCCTGGTTCCAAAACTAAACCTTTATTATATCCAGGTGTTTGCCACTGCCAGCTGGAATGATTCCATGAAGGTGAATGGAACAGATACACTTCAACAAGGAGATACAACAGTGAATGGGGGAGAAGGGGTAGAAAGGAAAAGGGTGCACACTCCAGCAAGACCAGTCTGCGCTGTACATCCATCTTAAGCACGTGTAAGCGGGGGAGGGGCATGTTGTGTTCAGAGCCGCTGTTCACAATTCAGTCTTCACGTACAACGAATCAGCAGCCTCAGCTCAACAAAGTGGAATTAAATATATCTTCTTTTAAAACTCAAGGTAAAGAAGTGGTAAATATTGATTGGGGGTGGGGGGGCACCGCTAATGTCTAATATGCGGTCTGTCACACTTTGCAGCTAATGCATGCCGCAGTCTGATACGGTGAGACGGGCCCATGACTGGCCGCTGGCTCCGTTGAGGGCAGCTGTTTGTGTGCAATGTGCACTACAGTGCATTCCACATTTCTGCAGCTGCACACTTCAAAGTAGAATCCAGTAACACCAAGGACGTCAGATGTAAATCTATCTGACCTCTCATTCCACTTTAGACTCAATGTACAATCAGTAAGGTCCATTTTATACCATGCCCCTATACTCTATGCATTCATAGCTGTCACATTTGAAGGAGCCACGTTCATGTGAATTCGGCTTATCAGTCTTCATTTCAATGAATATATCATTTTTTTATATTTAACTCTATATTCATGTTATGTATGTATTCAGATCAGCTAAACATGCATTTTTAATTATTAATCTTTTCTCAGCTTCTCCAAGGGTGTCTGGTCATCAGAAACATTCCGAACGAGTGAAAAGGCCTTCAGCTACAAGCAAGTCACATTTATTAGGGTAATCCATGGACAGGACTTGCATTCCATTGTCAGTAGCTTCACATTCTACCCCGTGAAACATCCGTGGCAAGATGTGGCATTTGTTGTATCAAGTAGAATGCAACGACTGCAAACTCCTTCCATTGTATCAATGCCTTCAAACAACGCAGTCACAAGGTACATATCTTAGCCATCTACTTATTAATCACTTCTCTCCTTTTGAGCTTTTGCCTCTGACTGGGTCAGATACACTTATGTTCTGGCAAGGATTTGTTTATGGAAAACATGCACAAACCACACTGGCCTGAACTAAGCCACAGACATTTATATACAGCCAGGTATTTGGCAGAATTCTGTTTAAAAAGCATGCAAAGCCTCTCAGGTATTTCCGTATTTCCACATATTTTATCAACAAAAAGTCAGTATAATCTACAATTTACATTTCTTTATTCACTGCTATAAAAATATTTTTAACTCTTAAAGGAGAGTGTACTTCCATTTGTCTATTCATTGTAACTTCGAATGAAGCTTTATAATAATGGACCCAGTCCCCATTGCCATCCTTTTAAAGGCTACATAACATTGAAAAGATCATCTCTGCCTTATCAGGGTAATAATTGACATTTGTAAGTACAGATCTAAAATAATGTTTTAATTTACCATTGTTGTAGGCTGTCTACAATTCCTTTTTAATACCTTTTCTTTCAGGATATATTCATTGGCAGGAATGATATTCTTTGGAAACTGAAAATACGCACATACAGAAATACATTAAATAATCAAATGAGTATTTTTTTATAATTTTATTTTGTAATTAATTCTTAACCATCCAGGACAGTAGGAGGGAATTCCTCCATTGATAGTGGAAATGCATAGATAATCATAGTTGCTATTTTGTTGAATGTTATTTATTGAATAACTCAATTCTGATTGGTTGACTTGCTTCTTATACCCAGTAATTCTCCCTTGCACTTGCAAGAATAGCTTATCATTCTCAAGGATGAGGCACCTGGCTGATTTGTATAACTGCATGGCACCTCACGTGGTCTATACACACCAGCTGGGTGGTGAAAAAGGCACAACAGCACCTCTTTCACCTCAGATGGCTGAAGACATTTGGTGTGGGCCTCCAAATCCTAAGAATTTTCTACAGGGATACAACTGAGAGCATCCTGACTGGCTGCATCACTGCCTGGTATGGGAACTGTACTTCCCTCAATCTCAGGACTCTGCAGAAAGTGATGCGGACAACCCAGCACTTCTGTCCACTATTCAGGACATATACAGAGACAAGCGTGTAAAAAGGGCCTGAAGGATCATTGGGACCTGAGTCACCCCAACCACAAACTGTTCCAGCTGCTACCATCCAGGAAACGGTATCACAGCATTAAAACCAGGACCAACAGGCTCCAGGACAGCTTCTTCCACCAGGCCATCAGACTGATTAATTCACGCTGACACAATTGTATTTCTAAGGTATAATGACTGTTCTGTTTTATATCTTACTGTACATACTATTATTTACAAGTTACTACAAATTGCACATTGCACATTCAGACAGAGACATAATGCAAAATTATTGGCTCCTTGTATGTGAAGGATGTAAGAAATAAAGTAATTTCAACTCATCTGAACAAAGGTGAAGGCTGTGTTGTGAGAAACGTTCTATTGCTGAATCAGGTCCTCCTCCTCCTCCTCCTCCTCTTCCTCTCCTTCCCTTCCACTCAAAGCACTGTGGTCTACCCATGTTCATACCATACAATGACATTGCCAGAAAATAACTAATATCTAAACCTGTGACAGGTTTTGACTGCCTACTCCTCATTGTTTACTGCGTTAATATTTCTGGAGGCCAGAGTCAGGCAGATTTTGCTCGCCCTCCAGCAATGTTCCCTGCTCCCTTCACAAATCTGAGATTGTGAGACTGCCCCAGCTGCTGTGCTTCATTGTCTGCAAGCATTGCAGCGACTTGCCCCGCTAATATGATGAATTGAGGCCGAGGCTTTCGGCCTACTCTGGGCTGTAGTGTCTTACTGTGTACCACACAGAGTGTCAGTCTTTCTCTGATGCAATGTTTAGAGAGTTGATTTCTTTGCTGCCAATTTCTATCCAGAAGAAACAGGAAAGACCTTCTTTCTTTGGACAGGATTGGGAACTACCACACTGGCTTTATCTTAGGTATCCATGTCAAAATGTCTGCAAGTAGAATCATGGTGATAAATGAAGCCCGCCACCTGCCATTCAAAGGCAAAATACCCACGTTGCTTTAAACAACCATTCTCTTTGAGACGGCCCCTTAGGGCAGAGTTAAGCAACCAAAATTCATGATCCTCATTTATACAGCACTCACACAAGAAATTCTACATGCTATTACTGCGCAAAGAAAACAGCATGAATTCTCTACTCAGCACATTTTAGGGTACTTTATTTCCATTAATATTTTAAATACCCTTTTATGACTCATCTTGTAAACTGGAATTTGATTTCATAAAACCTGTCATTCAGTTAAGCTCCACAATAAGTTTAGTGTTTTGACAGAATCAGATGGAATCCAGAAACAAATTACAGTGGAAAAATAAAATTTGTGGCATAACATTCGGAGCATTGATTGTGTCTGATGAAATATTTGAGTCTATTTATTTCTCTGCTCCAGACACTCTTCAGTTAATGGGTCTTTAAACTTCTTTCAGATTTCAAAATTAAAATAAGAAGCTCTTCAATGTGAACCAATAGTTTTCTGATATAATAATTTTTCATAATCATACCTTCATACGTGAGGTCAAGGAAGCAAACCACAAGGTGGATCTCCAAAACTAGAGTGATCTCGAACTGAGGTTAGTTTATTATAATTATTATTTTTTTCTCTCTCTGCTAGATTATGTATTGCACTGAACTGCTGCTGCTAAGTGAACAAATTTCACATCACATGCCAGTGATAATAAACCTGATTCTGATTCTGACCATGAAATGCAGCTCAGGGGAAACCTCTAGTGGTGACAGAGGATACATTCACTTCTAAAGAGCTAAACCTAAATTGGGTTAGCTACAGTAAATAATAATATACTTTGTGTACACTTGATCAGGTTTTTAAGCTTTAATTAAATCTAATGTGAATATGCTAAACAGCTAATTAATAATTTGACCTTATCATCTTGTATTTTATTGATTAATTGTTTATACAAAATTAATGTTATTATCATAATGAAATGGCAGCAGCAATTTTTCAGACTCAGCTCTCATTACCCACTCTCCATTTGGCTGCTATCAGATTGAATCAGACTTCATGCATCTCCTGCTGAGTTTTTTCCCCTCCATCTCTTATTCTCCATCTCAAAGAATATCTCCATAAAGAGTTACATATTTCAGTCCACCACGCTGAGCACTGATTAGTGTCTTTGTTGCCTGTAGATTTCATAATTCCATGCCTTTTTCTTTCATTGTACTCTTGAGTTCTGCTTTTCACAAATGAAATGCATCCAAAACTACAGGTTTATAATATCTTCTTTTGTATCAGTGTGGCATCCGTTTCCCTCCACCTCCCTTCCTCTGCACGCCACCTCCCCTATGTGGCTGAGCTTTATAAACTTCCTATCAAGTTGAAATTCCTTCTGGCCATGTCTTTCTTCAAGCCTACAAACTCCTTTAGCCTCTTTGGAAGTTTGGTTGATTGCCAAGTTTGGCAAAATGTTTGCAGACGTTTTGGCTCCAATCGAGAAGCCATTGTCAGTGCGTTTTCAATTGGAGCTAAAACTTCTGCAAACATTTTGCCAACCCGACCCAAGCTAACCCGAGCTACCAATTTTCCCCAACATTCTTTTTGCCTCTGTTGTGTGAAACCAGGTTCACTGAGTGGGGACAGAAGACACTACCGGTAACTAGCTTAACCAGGTGAGCTACCAGAAAAATATGGACATCCCTATATAGACTCAGAAGTCGACATGCCAAAACAGCACAAACACTACAACAATAGTGCACCCAACAAACCCCTGCTTGTCCCTGTGGTGCCCCAACACAGGACGTCCTCCGCCTGGTCCGAACATGCCTCTCTCAGCAAGATCCGAGACGGCTTTGCTGCGGTCCATTGATGCAGCCACAAGCTGGAGGTGTAGCTTGATAAAAAAAACAATTAGAAGTGTGAACAGGACAAGGAAAACACTAAATAATCAGTAAATCCTTTGAGTTACACTCGGTTACAAATACTTACCTAAACTGAACATGTAGGCAAATAGGATGTAGGCAAAAGGCAGTTAGCTATAGGCCAGTTAGTTTAACATCTGTAGTTGGGAAAATGCTTGAAGCTATCATTAAAGAAGAAATAGCAGAGCATCTGGAAAGAAATGAACCCATCAGGCAGATGCAGCACGGATTCAGCAAAGGCAGGTCCTGTTCGACAAACTTACTGGAGTTCTTTGAGGATATAACAAGCGCAGTGGATAGATGGGAACGGATGGACATTATTTACTTGGATTTCCAGAAGGCATTCAATAAGGTGCCACATAAAAGACTTATCCATAAGATGGTGCATAGATTTGATACTTGGGTCTTTCTCTGGTTGGCAATCAGCGGTGAATGGTGTGCTGCAGGGGTCAGTGATGGGCCTGCAACTCTTCACGATATACATTAACGATCTGGATGAGGGGATCTTGTGTAGTGGATCTAAGTTTGCTGATGACACTAAATTGAATGGAAAAGCATATTGAGCAGACGATACGGTGAGTTTGCAGAGAAATAGATAGGTTAATTGAGTGGGCAAGGGTCTGGTAGGTGGAGTACAATGTTGGTAAATGCGAGGTCATCCGCTTTGGAAGGAGAAATAGAAGATCAGATTATTACTTTAAGGTAAAAGATTACAGCATGCTGCTTTGCAGAAGGTGTTGGGAGTGCTTGTGTATGAATTGCAAAAGGTTGGTTTGCTGGTGCAACAGGCAATCAAGGCAAATAGAATGCTAGCCTTCATTGTTAGAGGGATTGAACTTAAGAGCAGGTAGGTTATGCTGCAACGGTACAGGGTACTAGTGAGGCAGCACCTGGAGTACTGCGTGCAGTTCTAGTCTCCTTACTTGAGGAAGGATATACTGGCTTTGGAGGCAGTGCAGAGGAGGTTCACCAGGTTGATTCCAGAGATGAGGGGGTTAGACTATGAGGAGAGATTGAGTTGCCTGGATTGTACTCACTGGAATTCAGAAGGATGAGAGGAAATCTTATAGAAATATATAGAATTATGAATGGGATAGATAAGATAGAGGCAGGAAAGTTGGTTCCACCGGTAGGTGAACCTAGAACTAGGTGACATAGCTTCAAGATTCAGGTGAGTAAATTTAGGACAGAGATGAGGAGGAACTGCTTTTCCTAAAGAGTGGTGAATCTGTGGAATTCTCTGCCCAATGAAGCAGTGGAGGCTACCTCAGTAAATATATTTAGGACAAGGTTAGATAGATTTTTGCACTGTAGGGGAATTAAGGGTTATGGGGAAAAGGCAGGTATGTGGAAATGAGCCCATGGTCAGATCAGCCATGATTTTATTGAATGCTAGATAGCCTAGTCCTGTTCCTATTTCTTATGTTCTTATTAACATACTGCTATGCAAATTGAATATCCTCTTTCCTCTAATATTTTTTCCCATGATTGTCTATTCTGTGCTGAGCCCCATACACTGATATAACCTTGAGACCCTCATCCTCCTGTTTGATGCTACTAAGCTTTAATTTATCTATTTGTTTGTTTATTTATTATTTGAACAATAACATATAGTCACTTGAGCAGAATAACTTCAATGGTTATAGAATGCACGATGAGATTATCTGTGGTACACACGTATACCAAATGTGGTCATACAAATGCAGATACAATATCCACCCCTCCCTGCCCCCCCCCCCCCCACACACACACCTGTTAATGGGACTGGAAGGACTTTCATGAAACTTTAGGAAAGGTCACAGGAGAGTAGTCCAATTAGCCTCTTTAAGGGCCATTACATCATTTGTGCTGCTTCCATTCTGCAATTTTGATGGTAAGTATTAGCATTAGATCAATTGCTTTTTCAATTATTTTGATATTTTCAGTGTCTACATTAAGAGGAAGAACTGTAGTCAGAACAGTATAATGCAAAGGCACAGGCTTTAGAATAAACTGATCAGATCATTGTTTTGGCAACTCACAACAGAATAGGATATATGCACTGTGGGTGTCATGTACCTGTTCTCTGTTTGCATTGTATTCTGTGTTACATGTCTTTATTAGGGTAGCTAGTCACATGAGTGGGGGCATGGTAAAAGCAGAGGTAAAGTTACGTACTCCCTTTCTTTGCTTATTTTGTAGCAGGTTGTACCTTTCACCCCATCACTCAACAACACTCAATAATGTTCAATTACACTCAGCTTGCACTTGGGTACAAATAAGTTTCAACACTTCAAGATTGTATGTTTGCTAATTGCTAATAAAGGATTGAATAAAGGATTTGACTTTTGGAGGAATCATTGGATCTGGTGGTGCATCATGCAAGAAGAACAAATCCACTGAGTCTCAGGCAGTGGCAATTGTCTTGGTTTTTATTTCAGTTTGGTTCTGCCGCAACAAGTACTATGGAGATTATAAGAAGAGCAGCACAGAAAACAGCTGGTATAAAGTGTATTCTCTACAAAGAAAGTAAAAACTTTCAGCCCAGAAAGAAAATAGTTGAGGGAAACATGATTTAATTATCTGAAGTAGTGAGGCATTTATAATAGATGCAAGATAATGTGCATATTGCTTACATATTCAAATTATTTACTTAGCAAACCTAATTCACGCCCTGTTTTGGAAGTCTGCTAACTGTAGGATGAAAAAGTGAGGATAACGCTCTCATGTTTTGATTCAGTCAGTCAGGGCCACTCATTGGGGTTCCCAGCTTTAAAGCTCTTAGAGCAAAACCTAACATCTGTGAAACACTCAGGAAATGTGTATGCAGTATTGCATTAATCTACTGTGAATACTTACTTACTGCCCATTACACCATTCGCTTTAGGGCAGCAATGAAGGGCCACCACCTCTGGTGGCATTCAGAGCTTCCTTCATCATGTCAGCGGCTTCCTCTCGGCTTTCACTACTGTCCGTCATGCACGTCCCAGGTAGGGACTCAGAAACACACAGACGTAGAGGGATTCTTCATTGCTGCATCTGTAACAATTTTGTTTTACCTGTCAGGGTTGTTAGCCTTGAGCTGAACTCCAAACCTGGAGGACCGGTGGACCACTCTTAGTTTGGCCTCTGCCCTTTGACCTGTTTGGCATGGGTGGCCCTACCAAGAGCCAAAGCATAAAGCCCTCACTCCTGCCAACATATCTCTCTGGGTCATTGAGACACTCAAACCTCCAAACCCTACAATAAGAGTTGTGGTCCTCTTGGAGGTCTATTGTGGATGCGTGTAAGAAAATGAATCTCAGCATAGTAAAAGGTGGCACCCTCATCGTTCCCTTTCACCCATGATCCACTGTCCCCTCCTACCAGATTCATTTCTCTCCAGTGCTTTACCCCACTATCATCTCCCAGCTTCTCACTTCAATCCTCTCCCATCCATCAGCTTTCTCCCTCACCTGGTTTCACCTATCACCTGCCAACTTGTACTCCTTCCACTCCCCCACCTTCTTATTCTTCACCCTCCTTTCCAGTCCAGATGAAGGATCTTGGCCCATAACGGTGACTGTTTATTCCTTTCCAAAGATGCTGCTTGACTTTCTGAGTTCCTCCTGAATTTTGTGTGTGTTGTTCACATTTATATATTTCCTTCCTAAGTTTTCCTTGGGACTCTTTGGGAATGTTCCTTCAAAACCCATTAACTTTAATATAATGTGTATTAAAATAAATGATACACAAGAAATTTACTTTTTTTTTCAATATTTTTATTAATTTTCATGTAGACGAATATAGAGTACATGAGGATATATATTATGAATTAAAAAATAGAATATTACCAAATACATTATATTTAAATCACACTTGCAATCGCAGTACCCTATATTGTACATTAATTAAATTGCAATATGAATTGTAATAATTTTATTATAAAAAAAGAAGCTAAACTCACGACCAAAGTTGAAGCTGTTTGGTAAAGAAAGAAAGATGGCAAAAAATCCTTATCACATAGTGATATCTGTACTTTAACACCAAATCAAAGGTTTTGAAAGTAGTTCAAGAATGATAGAAATTTACAAAGTATGTTATTTTTTGGGTTATTTGTTTCCCTCAATTTTAAGCCTTTATACACTTCTGTACTTCAACATCCCAGAAACAGAGAATTGTTGGTGCTGTAGCAATGTGCTACACACAGCACTGATATAACGACACGCAGTCGGTAAGTCGTTTCGAGACTAGTTTATTCAAACTTCGCAGTGCTGGTATTTAAAGCCCTAGCGCCCGCCCTCTCCGGGTGGAAATGACGTCGGAGGTGCATTACCAAAGTCTCCCCCCCGTGCGCTGGCTATTTGTGAGCCGGTTCGCCTGTGCAGAAAGTGGGTCGCCACATAACCCCCCCCCCCCCAGAACCGGTGATACACCCCCCAATGTCCACAGTCTGGATCAGCCTCTGTTTGGGAGGTCTGCCTCTGCGCCGCGGTGCCTGAACCTCAACCGGCTGCACCAAGTCCACATGGGCTGGTTTGAGTCGGTCCACCATGAAAACCTCCTCTTTGCCCCCAATGTCCAGAACGTACGTGGACCCGTTGTTGTTGATCACCCTGAACGGCCCTTCGTACGGCCGCTGTAGTGGTGCCCGGTGTCCGCCCCTTCGTACAAACACAAACTTACAGTCCTGCAGGTCTTTGGGTACATGGGTCGGGATCCGTCCGTGCTGTGAAGTCGGTACGGGGGCCAGGTTGCCGAGCCTTTCACGTAGTCTGTCCAGGACTGCTGCGGGTTCTTCCTCTTGCCCCCTTGGGGCTGGTATGAACTCCCCTGGGACGGCCAGGGGTGCGCCGTACACTAACTCGGCCGACGAGGCATGCGGATCCTCTTTGGGCGCAGTGCGAATTCCAAGCAGGACCCAGGGAAGCTTGTCCACCCAGTTAGGTCCTCTCAGGCGGGCCATGAGAGCCGACTTCAAGTGACGGTGGAAGCGTTCCACTAGTCCGTTCGACTGTGGGTGGTAGGCAGTTGTGTGGTGTAGCTGCGTTCCCAACAGGCTGGCCACAGCCGACCACAGGCTGGAGGTGAACTGGGCGCCTCTGTCGGAGGTAATGTGGGCCGTTACCCCGAAGCGTGCTACCCAGGTTGCGATCAGTGCTCGGGCGCAGGAATCGGCAGATGTGTCGGTGAGCGGTACCACCTCCGGCCACCTCGTGAACCGGTCTACCATAGTTAGGAGGTACCGCGCTCCTCGGGACACTGGTAGGAGGCCCACGACATCCACATGAATGTGGTCGAACCTCCGGTGGGTGGGTTCGAACTGCTGCGGCGGGGCTTTAGTGTGCCGCTGCACCTTGGCTGTTTGGCATTGCGCACACATTCTGGCCCATTCACTGACCTGCTTGCGAAGTCTGTACCACGCGAACTTGCTGGAGACCAGCCGTACGGTGGTCCTGATAGATGGGTGCGCCGAACCGTGTATGGAGTTGAAAACCCACCACCTCCAGGCTGCCGGGATGATGGGGCGAGGTTGGCCGGTAGCCACGTCGCACAGGAGGGTCCTCTCACCTGGGCCTATGAGAAAGTCCTGCAGCTGCAAACCCGAGACTGCGGTCCTGTAGCTGGGCATCTCGTCATCTGCCTGCTGCGCTTCCACCAGTGCTGTATAGTCCACCCCCAGGGACAGGGCCTGGACAGCTGGTCTGGAGGGTGCGTCTGCCACGACGTTGTCCTTTCCCGAGACATGCTGGATGTCCGTCATGTACTCGGAGATGTAGGACAGATGTCGCTGCTGGCGAGCCGACCAGGGATCGGACACCTTCGTCAACGCGAAGGTCAACAGTTTGTGGTCCGTGAACGCGGTGAATGGCCTGCCTTCTAAGAAGTACCTGAAATGCCTGATTGCCAGATACAGTGCCAACAGCTCCCGGTCGAAGGCACTGTACTTGAGTTCAGGTGGTCATAGGTGCTTACTGAAGAATGTCAGGGGTTGCCAGCGCCCCTCGATGAGCTGCTCCAGCACCCCACCGACAGCTGTGTCAGATGCGTCCACCGAGAGGGCGGTAGGAACATCCGTTCTGGGGTGCACCAGCATCACGGCATCTGCCAAGGCTTCCTTGGCTTTAATTAAAGCGGCTGCGGCCTCCTCGTCCCAAGTAATGTCCTTGCCTTTACCCGACATCAGGGTGTACAAACGGCGCATGATACGGGCTGCTGAGGGGAGGAAACGGTGGTAGAAGTTCACCATACCAACAAACTCCTGCAGGCCTTTGACCGTGTTGGGCCGGGCGAAGTGGCGGATCGCGTCTACCTTGGCGGGCAGAGGTGTTGCCCCGTCTTTGGTAATCCTGTGGCCCAGGAAGTCGATGGTATCGAGACCGAACTGGCATTTGGCCGGGTTGATCGTGAGGCCGAAATCACTCAGGCGGGAGTAGAGCTGGCGGAGGTGGGACAGATGCTCCTGACGACTGCTGCTGGCTATAAGGATGTCGTCCAAATAGATGAACACAAAGTCCAGGTCGCGTCCTACTGCATCCATTAGCCGCTGGAACGTCTGTGCGGCATTCTTCAGGCCGAACGGCATTCAGAGGAACTCAAACAAGCCAAACGGGGTGATGAGTGCTGTTTTGGGGATGTCTTCAGGGTGCACCGGGATTTGATGGTATCCCTGGACGAGGTCTACTTTGGAAAAGATTCTTGCCCCATGCAGGTTTGCTGCAAAGTCCTGTATGTGCGGCACGGGGTAGTGGTCTGGAGTTGTAGCCTCATTCAGTCTGCGGTAGTCGCCGCATGGTCTCCAACCCCTGGCTGCTTTGGGCACCATGTGCAGGGGGGAGGCCCATGGGCTATCGGACCTCCGCACGATCCCCAATTCCTCCATCCTCTTGAACTCCTCCTTCGCCAGGCGGAGCTTTTCCAGGGGGAGTCTTTGTGCGCGGGCGTGGAGGGGTGGTCCCTGGGTCGGAATGTGGTGCTGTACCCCGTGTCTGGGCATGGCTGCCGAGAACTGCGGTGCCAGAATCGATGGAAAGTCCGCCAGGATTCTGGTGAATTTGTTGTCCAACAGCGTGATGGAGTCCAGGTGTGGGGCCGGCAACTTGGCTTCACCCAGGGAGAACATCTGGAAAGTCTCGGCATGTACCAGTCTTTTCCCTTGCAAGTCGACCAGCAGGCTGTGAGCTCGCAAGAAGTCCGCCCCCAGGAGTGGTTGGGCCACAGTGGCCAGTGTGAAGACCCACATGAACCGGCTGGCGCCGAACTGCAGCTGCACTGTATGGGTGCCGTAGGTCCGTATCGTGCTGCCGTTTGTGGCCCTCAGGGTGGGTCCTGGCTTCCTGTTGCGGGTGTCGTACCCCGTCGGGGGCAAGACGCAGATCTACGCTCCGGTGTCGACCAAGAAGCGGCGTCTCGACTGTTTGTCCCAGACGTACAAGAGGCTGTCCTGGTGGCGTGCCTCCATAGTCATTAGCGGCAGCTGGCCCTGGCCCTGGCCGTTGCAGGGCAGGCGACAATGGTGGGCTTTTGTGCCCCACCGCTGGTGGTAGAAACACCACTGTTCACTGTCATCCTCACTCCTGCCTCTGTGTTGTGTGCGCCCCCCTGCCGGGCCTGATCTGGTCTGCTGTTGGGTGCGTGGCCTGGTAATCTGACCGACGGATGCCACGCTCTCCCTCTTGGCTTTCCACAGCACGTCTGCCTGGGCCACCACCTTCCGGGGGTCGCTGAAATCTGCGTCGGCCAGCAGCATGTGTATGTCCCCGGGCAGTTGCTCCAGGAACGCTTGCTCGAACATGAGGCAGGGCTTGTGTCCGTCAGCCAGGGACAGCATCTCGTTCATCAATGCTGACGGCAGTCTGTCTCCCAAACCATCCAGGTGAAGCAGGCGGGCACCCCGCTCATGCCGTGAGAGGCCAAAGGTCCCAATGAGCAGCGCTTTGAATGCTTCATATTTGCCTTCTTCCAGGGGCGACTGTATGAAATCCGCAACCTGGGCGGCCGTCTGCTGGTCAAGAGCGCTCACCACGTGGTAGTAACGCGTGGAATCAGAGGATATCTGCCGAATCTGGAACTGGGCTTCTGCTTGGCTAAACAACATGCGTGGTCGCAGCGTCCATGTGGTGAACTACATATACCTGTCTGGACACGCCCCCCCCGCTGACTGCTCCTGTGGCTCCTCCCACAGACCCCTGTATAAAGGCGATTGGAGACACAGCCCCGGCCTCAGTCTCCAGGATGTAGTGTGGTGGTCAATTGCTGCTTGTTCTTTCTTCCAGCCAATAAAAGCCTATATCTCGCCTCACGTCTCGGAGAGTTATTGATGGTGCATCAATTTTATTGGCTGGAAGTTTAAAACATGGACAACATTTTACGTCCGGAAAAATTAGACCTTGATCCTCAAGACTCCAAAGCAGTTCTTGCCTTTGAACTCTGGCTTGCATGCTTCCAATCATACTTGGAACAGATTCCAGTGACTGAGCCTGCCATGAAGTACAAAATATTACTATCTAGAGTAAGTCCGAAAGTATTCTCCCTTATCAGGGACCTACCGACCTACCAAAGGGCACTGGACACCCTCAAAAGACAGTACCTGTGGCCGGTGAACACCGTCTACACAAGACATCACTTAGCGACGCGGCGACAGCGACCCGGCAAGTCGAGCGCTGAGTTTCTCCGAGCCCGACAGACACTCGTGCGAACTTGCGACTGCAAAGGTCTAACGGCGGAACAACATGCGGAGCTGCTAGTACGAGACGCCTTCATTACAGGAATCAGGTCATTGTAGGTACGCCAGCGGCTGCTGGAAAATGCCAATCTTACCTTACGCTCAGTGATCGAGACGGCCAACACGCTGGAGGCTGCTCTGCACAACGCTGACTCTGTCCAGCCGCGCGATCCCCCGCTGGTTCTGTGGACACCTCAGACCCCGCCGCCGCCGATTCCCACGAGCGAATTCGCCAACGCCGCTGCCAGTCGCAATTCCACGAACTCCCCGAACCCGACCACAGCTGCGGCCAATCGCAAGTCCGCGCAGTGTTACATCTGTGGACTCAAAAAGCACCCCCGAAAACGCTGCCCGGCCCGAGAAGCAACCTGCTCCAGCTGCGGGAAGAAGGGCCATTTCGCCAAGGTCTGTAAGTCTGAACCACGAGCAGGGTCGGGCAGCACTGCATGGGAGGCATGGGGGCCGCCATCTTTGTCGGCGCCACCTCGCCCCACCCCGACCCATTGGTGCTTACCGGGCACCAAGAGGGCAGTTCAACTCTGGCCTCCGTAACCCTTGACCAAAGCGCCCCACACCAGCTTGCAAGGTCAATGATGGACATCCTGATAGAGGGGCACAGGACTAGTTGCCTGTTTGACATGGGCAGCACTGAGAGTTTTATTCACCCGGACACGGTGCAACGCTGCGGACTCGTGACACAGCCGGTAAGCCAGAGGGTCACCATGGCTTCTGGGTCGCATTCCACAGACATCCGGGGGGGGGGGGGGTTGTGTAGCAACATTGGTGGTGCAGGGCACAGAATATCGGGACTTTGCGCTACTGGTCATGCCTCAACCGTGTGCCCCTGTGCTATTGGGGCTGGACTTCCAGAGCCACCTCGAAAGTGTGACTATGGCATATGATGGGTCCCTCCCACCACTCACTGTCAGGAATCCTCAGTTTTGTGGGACTTCGTCATATACCCCGCTACTGACCACACACACACACCGACCCACACATCCCACCCAGCACCATGCCGACAGCTGCGCTACTGACACCACTTGCAGCCTCTCCACCCTCAAGATCCCTTCCCCACCACTGTTCACCAACCTGACCCCCGACTGTAAACCTGTGGCAACTAAAAGCAGGAGGTACAGCGCGGGGGACAGGGCCTTCATTCAGTCGGAGGTGCAGCGGCTGCTCAGGGAGGGGATCATTGAGCCAAGCACAAGTCCTTGGAGGGCCCAGGTGGTTGTTGTTCGGACTGGGCAGAAAAATAGGATGGTCGTGGACTACAGCCAGACCATCAATAGGTTCACGCAGCTTGACGTGTACCCCCTACCCCGCATCACGGATATGGTCAACCAGATAGCTCAGTACAAGGTGTACTCGACAATAGATCTGAAATCCGCTTATCACCAGCTCCCCATCTGCCCAGAGGACCGCGCCTACACCGCCTTCGAGGCGGGCAGCAGGCTTTATCACTTCCTGCGCGTCCCCTTCGGTGTCACAAATGGTGTCTCTGTCTTCCAGAGGGAAATGGACCAGATAGTGGACCAGTGCCAACTGAAGGCCACATTTCCCTGTCTGGATAACATCACCATCTGTGGTCGCGACTGGTCGGGTCACAACGCCAACCTCCAATGATTTTTCCAAGTGGCCAAAGCCCTGAACCCTACTTATAACAGGGACAAGTGTGTGTTCGGAACCACCCGACTCGCTATCCTTGGGTATGTCGTGGAGAACGGGATCATTGGCCCTGATCCCGACCGTATGCGCCCCCTGTTAGAACTCCCTCTTCCCACCACCCTCAAAGCCCTCAGACGGTGCCTGGGTTTTTTTTCCTATTACGCCCAATGGGTCCCCCATTACGCAGACAAGGCCCGCCCCCTGGTCAAGTCTACCACATTTCCCATCTCTGCCGAGGCCTGCACGGCCTTCAGCTGCATTAAAGGGGACATTGCCAAATCAACAATGCATACGGTGGACGAGACCATTCCCTTCCAAGTAGAGAGTGACGCCTCTGATTTCGCACTTGCTGCTACCCTCAATCAGGCAGGCAGGCCAGTAGCATTCTTTTCTCGTACCCTTCAAGGCCCTGAAATTCGGCACTCCGCAGTGGAGAAAGAAGCCCAGGCCATAGTGGAAGCTATTAGGCACTGGAGGCACTATCTCACCGGCAAAAGGTTCACCTTGCTGACCGACCAGCGCTCAGTTGCATTCATGTTCAGCAACCAACAGTGGGGCAAAATCAAAAATGATAAAATTTTGCGGTGGAGAATAGAACTCTCCACCTACAACTATGATATCCTGTACCAGCCTGGAAGGCTCAATGAGCCCCCTGATGCCCTATCCCGGGGAGCGTGTGCCCGCGCACAGCTTGACCAGCTATACGCCCTCCATGCACATCTTTGCCACCCAGGGGTCACCCGATTTTACCATTTTGTGAAAGCCTGGAACCTGCCGTACTCCCTTGAGGACATCAGGACGATGACCAGGGACTGCCAAGTCTGCGCTGTGTAAACCGCACTTCTACCGTCCTGAAAAGGCGCAACTTATCAAGGCCACCCGCCCCTTTGAGCGACTGAGTGTTGACTTTAATGGCCCCCTTCCCTCCACCGACCGCAATGTCTACTTTCTCAACATTATCGACGAGTACTCGCGGTTCCCCTTTGCCATCCCCTGCCCAGAAAACCACTGACACGTCCGTCATAAAAGCCCTGCGCCAGCTCTTCACTCTGTTCGGATATCCCTGCTATATCCACAGTGATAGAGGGTCCCCCTTTATGAGTGACGAGCTGCGCCAGTACCTGCTGGCTAAGGGCATTGCTACTAGTTGGACCACGAGTTATAATCCCCGGGGAAATGGACAGGTGGAGAGGGAGAATGCCACAGTGTGGAAGGCCACACTTTTAGCCCTTAAGTCAAAAGGGATGCCGGTCTCTCGAAGGCAGGAGGTCCTCCCCGAGGCACTCCACTCTATCCGCTCCCTGCTATGTACGTCCACCAATGCCACCCCTCACGAGCACCTATTCTCTTTTCCCAGGAGGTCTGCCACTGGGACCACCCTACCAGCTTGGCTGACATCCCCAGGGCCAGTGCTGCTCTGGAAACATGTGAGGAGAAATAAATACTCCCCGCTGGTCGAGAGGGTTCACCTTCTACATGCGAACCCCCAGTATGCCTACGTGGTCTTACCTGATGGGCGGGAGGACACGGTCTCCGTCCGCAACCTGGCGCCCACAGGAGCAGCAGACCACTACCCCAAACACTCCACGGTAACTATGAACCCTGTACCCAAGGTGACACCGCGCACACCGAGCCCTACACAGACTCCTCACAACACTCTTATACCGGGCGTCTCGCACGCGCATATACCTGGCGCCTCGCACACGCATGAGGGATCACTGACACCTAGTGGGCTGACACCTCCAGTTAGGCCAGAACCAGCACAACCACCGTCTCCGGTGCAAGCACCACCGGCACCTGTGCAATCACAGCCGGTGCTATGTAGATCGCAGCGACAGATTCGACCACCTGATAGACTTAACCTGTAAATATACTTGTAAGAAACTTCGCCCCATGGGGACTCTCTTTTAAAACAATGTGGGGTGAATGTGGTGAACTACATATACCTGTCTGGACACGCCCCCCCCCCACTGACTGCTCATGTGGCTCCTCCCACGGACCCCGGTATAAAGGCGATTGGAGACACAGCCCTGCCCTCAGTCTCCAGGATGTAGTGTGGTGGTCAATTGCTGCTTGTTCTTTCTTCCAGCCAATAAAAGCCTATATCTCACCTCACATCTCCGAGAGTTATTGATGGTGCATCAGTCTAGAAAGTCGGCAGTTGTAGCGAAACTGCGTGAACAGATGAAGAGTCGGTCATCTTTGGTCCAAATCCCGTTTGGACCGTCGGGGTCACCAATGTAGCGATGTGCTACACACAGCGCTGAAATAACGACACGCAGTCGGTAAGTCGTTTCGAGACTAGTTTATTCAAACTTCGCGGTGCTGGTATTTAAATCCCTAGCGCCCGCCCTCTCCGGGCAGAAATGACTCGGAGTTGCATTACCAAAGTCTCCCCCCGCGCGCTGGCTATTTGTGAGCTGGTTCGCCTGCGCAGAAAGTGGGTCGCCACAGTGCCTTAGAAGCCATTCCAGTAAAAGTTAGTGGCCTGGAGTTTGCTTAACAACAACTAAACCCAAGTTAAGATATTATTTACACTCTTAATTGCTGTACTAAAAGGTCTCCCTGAACTGAAAATTAACATTTACAAGCATGGATTCAGGATTTAGTAGTGCTGGAGATTTTGAATCAAAAATAAAAATACTAAGTTTTACCTTTTCCTTTTCCTTTTGTCCCCCTCTCCCCCTCTCCCCCTCTCCCCCTCTCCCCCTCTCCCCCTCTCTCTCCCTTAATCACATCTCCTCCTACCTCTAATTTGCTTTCTAAATTTGATTTGAGTTGAATTAACCGTTCTAACTCCACCCGGCTTGGAAGAATTATTTCTGGTTAAGAAAATACTTGTTCAGCTCACAGTTGTGGATGAGTTTGCATTCACAACCATGTTCCAGTGCAAAAGCTAATGAATAAATGTAAATACAATGAGTTGCAGAAACCATACATTCGTCACCAACTGCAAAATTCAGGCCATGTTCATTCAAAATAAGATAAGACAATGTAGGAAGAATATATATTAATCTTCTACAAAGACACGGGGATGAATTGATATGAATGAATGAATGAAATCTTATTTCAGTCAGTACAAACATAACAAAAAGCATCATTTTCAACGATGATTTCATAAGACAAAATTACAACAAAAAACATAGATATTCTTTAAAACAAAGGATAAGAACAAATGTAAAAAATCGTTCTATTTCAGTCAGACTGAAAGGGTGTAGGCTGAAGCTACAACTTATGACGCCTACCCCTCTTACATGTACAATAACATATTTGGCGTCAATAATCACATCAAAACAAAAAAATTCATAATCTTTTAACACAAAATCCAATTCCAAGTATCATTTATTTACATTACTTCCATTCATTTTAAATCATGTATTTTATACTTGTTCATTAAATTATTTTTAAATAATTTTTTAAACTTAAGTGTAGTGCATGTTTTTAAATTCTCACTACAACTGTTCCATAGATTCACCCCTTTATGAAATACAATGATTTTTTACATTTGTTCTTATCCTTTGTTTTTGAAATATACACGTTCCTCTCAAATCCTGTTGACTTTCTCTCATTTTAAACAACCTTTGGACAAACCAACAAGATTGAGAGACAAACAGACTGTTAGTTTCTTGGCTATAAACTTCTTAGGGTTTGATTTTATTTTGAATCAGAGTATCTTAAGCTCACTGATCAAAGTAGTTAAACTGTTCCAAGAGAACTTTCTCAACAGATAAACCAAACAAAGCTGTATTGAGTGAAATTAATTCCAGCGTATTTCTCAATTTAAGCAAAATGTGAAATTACTAATATCGCAAGAGTTGACTTAAAATTGTAACATAATGGTGCAGTCCCATAAGGCTTGTGAGGTTTTTGGTGCTCTAGGGTCTCTGTTGAATAATAAAATGGGAATAGTTAGCTTATCAGATAGCAACTGTGTTGAACTTTAAAATCACAGTGAAAAATACATTTGCATGCTAATACTACCTTCTATCGATAACTATTTATTACTTTTGTAAGTAGTTAGGGTTAGAGAAGTATTCATAAAAGGGATCTTCCATGATAATCCACAAAAGGTGAAGATACTGTATATTCTGCTTAATATTCACATATTACTCAATGACTATTTTTCCTTTTGGCTTATCACACCTTGGCTTTATCCTTGGTAGAATTACTTACCTTCAAAATTTTTAGAAGTTCCCCTCCTTAGCTGAAGCTCATGATTACATCTGGTTTAGGTAACACTCTGTTGCCTCATCCATGTAATCATTGCCCAGTGCAAGTCCAGATATTGAACAAAATATGCTACAGCCTTCTGGACTTAAAAGTCAAATTCTCTAACCTTTTGTAACTCATTCCTTTTGTCTACCATTAGGAATGGTCATTCTGCCCAGCTTCTGTCTGTTTTTGGGTCCGTTTTTCTCTTTCTACTAATATAGCCTGGCCTGCTGTACATATCTTTCAGTCCTGCTATTAGCAACACATAACACAGACATAATCTGCTTCTAGATGCAAAATTAACCCATTTGGTATTACTGTATCAGAGATATTTTCTTCCATTTCTCTCCCAATTAAATCTACACGCTTTTTTAAAACACTGATACTTCCATTGGATTTTGGTTTCACTGGAAGGGTTATCATTTATTGCCCTTGAGGTGCATTTCTCCAGCATTTTATAGTGGGATCGCACAGGGACACGAAGGGAGTGAAAAAAAAGAACAGAATCAAGAAAAGGGACAAAAAGGGAAAGTTCAGAAATAAACGCAGAAGCTGTTAAGGAAACAATTATTATTTATCAGTCAAATTAATGCTAATAAATGAATGACAGACACCAGAGGTCTTTGGGATGATTCACAAGAATGGTGAGATTTCTTTGTGAACAATCAAGAGGACAGGATAGAATGAGGTTACGACAAAAATATTTGAGGTTCGTCTCAGTGCATAGATTGACAATTGGGAATAGAATTGGAATTGGAGTTGGTTTATACTAGTTGAGATACAGTGAAAACTTTGCCTTGGGTAATGTTCATACAGATCAGATCATTGCCCATCAAATGGTTAAGGGTCTTGATGGAGTCGAGGGGGAGAAGAGCTTTCCTATGGAGGGGGAGTCGAGGACAGAGGACACAACCTTAGAATAGAGGGACATCCTTTTAGAATGGAGATGAGGAGGAATTTTTTAAGCCAGAGAGTGGTGATTCTGTGTAATTTATTGCCATAGGAAACTGGAGGCCAAGTCTTTATGTATATTTAAGGCAAAGGTTGAAAGATTCACCACTCCAGCACATGAAGGGATAGAGGAAGAAGATGGGAGATTGGGGCTGAGAGAAATAATGGTTTAGCCATGATGAAATGGTGGAACAGACTTGATGGGCCAAATGACCTACTTCTTATGGTCTTATTACACATTGTATTGATGTAGGACAAGATATAACAATAACAATGCAGAATATAGCATAATAGCTACAGAAGAAGTGAAGTGCAGGTAACCAGTGATATAACATTACTGACATATAAAAATATCACATACAGCAAAGTTCTCTTATACTTTTGTGTTTTGCTTTGTGCTAGTGGCATCTGTTTGAAAACCGTGACGATGATCATCATGAAACAGTGGCTGAAGTGGCATTTCCAAAGAGGCATTACCCTCTTCACCCTCGGCACAGCATTATCTTTGAACCACTTCATTAGTCTCTTAAAGAATTGGCTTCAACACTTATTTAATTAACTTCATCACAAGAGGTATCATGAAAAGAAATGATACATGCTAAAAACTCCATGTGGCTTGGCAACAGAAAACTTTGCACAGAGGGCAACATCCTGTGAGGGAATGCTTGTTTAAAAGAAAGTCAATGGGTTTTTTTTAATCTCTCAATTACATTAGTGATGATTTATTTGTATACAACATAGGTTAGACCTCAGTGGAAAATTGCATTCAGCCTTTGTTTGAGGGAAGAAACAGATCTCTGGAAGTTCCTGACATTCACTGAGATGTGATAAGGTTAAACAGCAATGCCACAGTGCATTAACTTGTCAAGTACTAATTTTTGATAGAAGGTTATTTGCAGCAATATTTCTGTGTTTCTAGGAGACTGACTCATTTCTCACTTGGCTGACCAGTCTCATTCTGTATTCGTGTTAATGAACTGTAACAAGAAAGCAGACTGCTCCACACCCTCTATTATTCCCAAAATAGAAAAATACAATTCTTTCTCCAAATGTTAGTTGAAGATATGACAACTACGATCAGCCTGAATATAGAAACACATGGTCTTTGAACTTGTCCTATGTTTGTTCTTCAAATTAAGAGTGGGCAGATAGGGAAAAATGGGAAGAGAGTAAATATGCAGAGAAATTTATTCATTAATTCTTCTTCAATCTGTGGGTAACACTTCAAATTTTTAAAACCCCTATGCTGTGGAGATGCACCGAGTTTAAACTTGTAGATACAGTTATAAAATGGTGATTACCTAGTTCAAACAGCTGTCTGAGGCTACGTCCACACTACACTGGATAAATCCATAACCAAAGCTTTTTCTCTTTGTTTTTACCCTCCATCCACACTAAAACGGCGTTTTCGTCCCCCGAAACCGGAGCTTTTCAGAAACGCTCTCCAAGGTGTGTAATTTTGAGAACACCCACTTGGGCAGATCAGTGTGGATGGGGAAACCGGAGAAATCTGAAAACGCTGTCAGACGGCAGCACGCCATTTCATTGTTTTCTTGAATGCAACCCCCCCACACAACCTAACAATTTCAGAACAGACAGCGACAAGACTGAAGCCAGAAGAGCACCAGAGGGAGATGGAGAACAGGCAGAGTGATGGGCAGTTTGAGGTTGGAATTGGAACACAGTGTGGTGAAGTCGAGACGGTTGATGTCCCGTCGGCAATTAGCAATAAAGAGATCCAGAGCAGGTAGAAGACCAGAGTGGGGTGTCCATGAAGAGGAGAAGGGTTGAAGACGGGAGAAGGGTTCATTGGTGGGGGTAGGAGAGTCCTTGCCAAAGTCACTCTGTCTGTTCTCCATCTCCCTCTGGTGCTCCCCCTCCCCCTTTCTTTCTCCCGAGGCCTCCCGTTCCATGATCCTTTCCCTTCTCCAGCTCTGTATCCCTTTTGCCAATCACCTTTCTGGCTCTCAGCTTCACCCCACCCCACTCTGGTCTTCTCCTATCATTTCGCATTTTCCCCTCCCCCTTCTACTTTCAAATCTCTTACTATCTTTCCTTTCAGTTAGTCCTGACGAAGGATAAATGTTGACAGCGCTTCTCCCTATAAAAGTTGCCGGGCCTGCTGCATTCCACCAGCATTTTGTGTGTGTAACAAAAATAACCATGCTTTTTGCTTCTGTCCACTCTTAACTTGATGAATGGACATAGAGCAAGTTCACAGATTCAGGCCAAGAAAATGTCAGACAAAACAGAAGCATCTATCTTCGGTTTCAAACATGGCGACATTCACTCGAACGATGATAGAAGTTTGAGAACTATGTATATTTATCAAATATAGTTCTCAAGTAAAAGTGTGGATGAAATGAAAATGAGCATAAATAACTACTCACTGAAATAGTCTAACAAAATCAGACTATTGAGCTTATGGCTGTTTGAATAAAATATAATCCACAGTGCATTAATGTGAACCAAACACCTTAAAACCGATGCCCTCTAGTAATAGCCTTTACCTCCCCGAGGAAAAGGTGCTGACTGCACTCACCATCCATACCTCTTACAACTTACACACCTCTATCAAGTTACCTCTCATCCTCCTTCCCCCCCAAAGAGAAATACCCTAGCTTGCTCATAGGACCTATTCCCTATTCCAGGCACTATCCTGGTAAATCTCCTCTGCCCCCTCTCTAAATCCTCCATATCCTTCTTATGAGGGAATCAGAGCTGAACACAATACTCCGATGTGATCTAACCTGAGTGTTACAGAGCTGCAACATTACCTTGTCCTCCTGAACTCAATTACCCAACTCATGAAGGCCAGCACATCATGCGCTTTCTTAAATACCCCATCAACTTGCGTGGTAACTTTGAGAGAACTATGGATGAGGACCCCAAGATCCCTCTGTTCCTCCAGATTGCTGAGGATCCTGCATTAACCTTGTACTCTGCCTTCAAGTTCAACTTACTAAATTTATCACTTCATGCTTTTCTAGATTGAACTCCAACTGCCATTTATTGCCCAGCTCTGTATCCCATCAATGTCCTGCTGTAACCTATGACAACCTTATACATTATTCACCTCACTTCCAAACTTCCAAAGAAATTGATTGCATCTATTATTTACGCGTAGGGCCAGATACAATTATTAACACCAACAGCAAGTATGCAAAATGTTGCATATGATAAACATGGGGAGAGAAGAAATACAATGTCTAAAGTCTTTGAAAGTAGGTCATTCCCATCATTCACCATCATTCCCACAATCCTGATTGAGAACCTGGGCCTCTGTACCTCCCTCTGCAATTGGATCCTCGACTTCCTAACCAGAAGACCACAGTCTGTGCGGATTGGTGATAACATCTTCTCCTCGCTGACGATCAACACTGGTGCACCTCAGGGGTGTGAGCTTAGCCCACTGCTCTGCTGTCTATACCCATGACTGTGTGGCTAAGCACAGCTCAAATACCATTTATAAATTTGCTGATGATACAACCATTGTTGGTAGAATCTCAGATGGAGACGAGAAGGCATACAGTAATGAGATATGCCAACTAGTGGAGTTGGTGTCACAGTATCAACCTGGTACTCGACGTCAGTAAGATGAAAGAGCTGATTGTGGACTTCTGGAGGGGTAAGATGAAGGAACACATACCAATCCTCACAGAGGGATCAGAAGTGGAAAGAGTGAGCAGTTTCAAGTTCCTAGGTGTCAAAATCTCTGAGGATCTAACCTGGTCCCAACATATCAATGCAGTTATAAAGAAGGCAAGACAGCGGCTATACTTCATTAGGAATTGGAAGAGATTTGGTATGTCAATAAAAACATTCAAAAACCTCTATAGATGTACTGTGGAGGGCATTCACAGTCTGGTATGGGAGGGGGCTACTACACAGGACTGAAAGAAGCTGCAGAAGGTCATAAATTTAGTTGGCTCTATCTTGGATACTAGTCTACAAAGTACCCAGGACATCTTCAAGGAGCAGTGCCTCAGAAAGGCAGCGTCTATTATTAAGGACCTCCAGCACCCAGGGCATGCTCTTTTCTCACTGTTACTATTAGGTAGGAGGTACAGAAGCCTGAAGGCACACACTCAGTGATTCAGGAACAGCTTCTTCCCCTCTGCTATCCGATTCCTAAATGAACACTACTTCACTTTTTTAATATATGTTCTGTTTTGCACGATTTTTAATTTATTCAATATATGTATACTGTAATTTATTTATTATTATTTTTCCTCTTCCTTCATGTTATATTCTGCATTGAACTGCTGCTGCTAAGTTAACACATTTGCGGGTGATAATAAATCTGATTCTGATATGCTCGGGCCAGGCTTACTGTGCCCCAGCTTGGAAATGAAGCAGCAATCCTGACATTGATTTTCAGAGACTCTACAGAATTTTCCAGTCCTTCCTGACTTTAAAACTGCTAGTATGGAGGTACTGTTTTTGAGAAGAAAAAGCGATAGACCAAGTAATTACAGGGCACGCAATCTAGCATCAGCGGTGGCCCAATAATTGGAATATATTTTGAAGGGCAGAAGAAATCATTATTTTGAAAGACTGGTTAAACAAGCACAGAGGAAATGCGTGGCGATGTGTCAGTGCTGGAGAAATACCATTAAGGGCATAGACTGAGGGGACAAAGGGACTTATCCTTTTAGTAGAGAGGTCAATAATCAGAAGTACAGAGTTTTATGGAAACTGATTATTTGAAATACTCAGCAAGTCAGGCTGTTTTAGTGGGAAGAGATAAATAGGTAGAGATAGATAGAAATTGAGAGAGAGAAGGAAGCAGAGAACGAGAGAGAGAGAAGTATTGTTTCAGCTTGAAGATCCTTTACAAATGAAGAGACACATAAGAACATAAAAAACAGGAGCAGAAGTAGGCCATCTGGCCCTTCGAACCTGCTCCGTCATTTGATAAAGTCATAGCTGATCTGACCATGCACTCATCTCCACCTACCTGCCTTTTCCCCATAATCCTTAATTCCCCTACTATGCAAAAATCTATCCAAGCTTGTCATAAATATATTTATTGCGGTAGCCTCCAGTGCTTCATTGGGCAGTAAATTCCACAGATTCATCATTCTTTGGGAAAAGCAGTTCCTCCTCATCTCTGTCCTAAATTTACTCCCCTGAATCTTGAGGCCATGTCTCCTACTTCTAGCCACAGGAAGCCTGTAAATCTGCGTCAGACACAAAATGCTGGAGTAACTCAGCAGGTTGGGCAGCATTGATGGAAAAGAGAAAGCAGTCGGCTGGTGTCAGCCCAAAACGTTGACTGTTTACTCTTTTCCATCGATGCTGCCTGGCCTGCTGAGTTCCTCCAGCGTTTTGTGTGTGTCGCTCTGGAAAAAATGCTAGTAAGCTGAGCCAATTTTGCAGATGGACTGACAGAAATCTAGATGGAGACGCAAGAGACTGCAGAAGCTGAAATTTTGGAGCGAAACATGAAATGTCGGGGGAATTCAGTGGGTCCGGCAGCATCTTTAGAAGAAGATGGACAGTCAATGATTCAGGCTAAGTTTGTTCACCAGGCTTCTGGCTGGAGGAGGGGCAAGAAACAGGATGAAGGGAGCTGGGGTGAGGGCAGAACAAACGTTGTGAATCAGGAAGAGTGAGAAAAGGGGGGGGGAGCAGTTTATCAGATGCTGGAGAATTCATTGCTTATTCTGTCAGGTTCTAGACTACCCAGATGGAATGTGAGGTGCTGCTCCTCTAGTACAGCCAAAGGGTCTCAGCCCGAAACATCGATCAATTTTCTAGTTCTCACCAGAGATACTGCCTGAGCTGCTGATTCCCTCCAGCATCCTCCGAGAAATCAAGTTACCTGAAGTTGCAGAATTCAATATTAGTTTCAAAAACAAGCTGCAGCCTGGCCAGATGGAAGTTGGGGAGCTGTTCTTCAGGCTTGTGCTGGGCCTCATTGTAACGGTGCAGCGGAGTGGGGGATTTAGAGTGGCAGGCAGTGGGAAGCTTAGGGTCACTCACCCCTGCAGACCGATACAAGCTAGAGTTCACTGTCCAGCTGTTTCCATTCATTCACTGCTCAGATAACATTGTTCACAACCTATCCTCATGGTCACTATTTACATCATCAGAGACATCTCCCCCACCCTCCCTGCAAATTATTGTTTTTTTGTCTCTTCCCAATTTTGATGACCTGAAATGTTAATTCTGTTTCTCTTCGCACAGATGCAATCTGACCTACTGAGCATTTCCTGTTTTCATTATATCTCCAGTTATTTTTTTTTTAATTTTCATGTCTGAGACTCTTACAACTTCTTTTGTAAAATTATTTAACAACATAGCTTGTGATGAATATTGCACTGCCAGTAGCAAAACAAATTTGCTGTTTGTGTCTATGAATAATTAAATTCTTTTTATGGTTAGCAGATAACATTTATGTTTTATATAACACATTTAATGTAGAAAAAAGTCTTAAGGTGCTTCACAGAAGCACGAAGAGAATTTATCTGCAAAGTAAATGGAGGAGAGCTCTGTCAAAAAGCCAGGACAATTATATATATCAGAGCAAAAAGATTGCAAGGGACAAAACTGGTCCTCAGGAAGACCAGAATGGAGCCAAAACAGGTGGGGGAGATCTTAAATAAATTCTTTGCATCTGTACTTACTCAGGAAACAAATACAGCGTATATAAAAGTGAGGCAAAATGGCATCAACTGCATGAACCCCGTACAGATTACAGAGGAGGAGGTGTTTGTTACCCTGAGGTAAATCCCCAGGGCCTGACAACGTGTGCCCACAGTCACTACAGGAGGCAGTGCAGAAATTGCCAGGGCCCGAGCAGAGACATTTAAAACATCCTTAGCAACAGGAGAGGTACCAGATGACTGGAGGATGGCCAATGTTGTTCCGCTGTTCAAAAAGGCTCTAAACATAAACCAGGAAATTATAGGCCGGTGATTCTGACATCAGTTATGGGAAAGTTATTGGAAGGTATTCTAAGGGAGCAGATATATAAGTATTTTGATGGACATGGACTGATTAAGGATAGTCAGCATGGCTTTGTGCATGGTAGGTCATGTCTAACCAATCTTAGAGTTTTACAAGGAAGTTATCAGGAAAGTGGATGAAGGCAAGGCAGTGGATGTTGTCTAGATGGACTTTAGTGAGGCACTTGACAAGGTCCTGCATGGGAGGGTGGTCAAGAAGGTTCAGTTGCTCGGCATTCAGGATAAGGTAATAAATTGGATTAGACGTTGGCTTTGTGGGAAAAGCTGGAGAGTGGTCGTAGAGAGTTGTCTCTCTGACTGGAGGCCTGTGACTAGTGGTGTGCCGCAGGGATCGGTGCTGGGTCCTTTGTTGTTTGTCATCTGATGATAACGTGGTTAAATAGATCAGCATATTTGTGGAAGACACCAAGATTAGGGGTGTAGTGGCCAGCAAGGAAGGCTTTATGGATTGCAGTGGGATCTACATCAGCTGGAAAAACGGGCTGAGAAACGTTGAATGGAATTTAAAGCAGACAAGTGCAAGGTTTTGCACTTCAGTAGGAACAGCCAGGGTAGGTCTTACACAGCAAGTGGCGGGGCACTGAGGAGTGTGGTAGAGCAACGGATCTGGGAATACAGGTATGTAATTCATTACAAGTGGTGTCACAGGTAGATAGGGTGATAAAGAAAGCTTTTGGCACATTGGCCTTCGTAAGCCAATCTACTGAGTACAGGAGATGGGTTGTTACGTTGAAGTTGTAAGAGACATTGGTGAGGTCTAATTTGGAGTATTGTGTGCAGTTTTGGTCACCTACCTACAGGAAAGATGTAAATAAGGTTGAAAGAGTGCAGAGAAAATCCACAAGGATACTGCTCAGCCAGGAGGACCTGAGATAGGGAAAAATTGAATAGCTTAGAAATGTGTTCCTTAGAATATAGAAGATTCAGAGGGGATTTGACAGAGGTATACTAAATTATGAGGGGTATAGAGAGGGTAAATGCAAGCAGGCTTTTTCCACTGAGGTTGAGTGGGAAAACACCCAGAGGTCATGAGTTAATGGTGAAAGGTGAGAAGCTTAAGGGGATCTTGAGGGGTAACTTCTTCACTCAGAAGGTCGTAAGAGTATGGAATGAGCTGCCAGTGCATGTGGTGCACGTGAGCTCGATTTCAACATTGAAGAGAAGTTTGGATAGGTACATGGATAGTAGGGATATAGAGGGCTATGGTGCCAGTGCAGGTTCATGGGAGTAGGCAGTTTAAATGGTTTTGGTATGGACTAGATGGGCCAAAGGGCCTGTTTCTGTGCTGTATGTCTCTATGGTTCTATGACTCTTGGTCAAAGTATAATATACTAAATTTTATATTCTTAATTCTGGAAGTGATTAGAATATTAACAGGAGTCATAGAGCTGGGTCCCATCTTCTATGTAAACTATACTGGACACAGACATTATGTTGATGTACAGTTGTAGGCCTCCATTAGTCTCAATAGACCATGGATTTGCACCTTGGAAAGGTTCCAGGGCACAAGCCTGGGCAAGGTTGTATGGAAGACTGGCAGTTGCCCATGCTGCAAGTCTCCCCTGTCCACACCACCGATGTTGTCCAAGGGAAGGGCATTAGTGATATACAAAGAAAATCATAAAATTGAAGCTTAATAGTTCGATGTTTAGATACAGGGGTTCCCAACTATTTTTATGCCGTGAGTCAATGTCATTAACCAAGGGGTCCATGGACCCGAGGTTGGGAACTTAGGATCAGAATCAGGTTTATTATCACCGGCATGTGATGTGAAATTTGTTAACTTAGCAGCAGCAGTTCAATGCAATACATAATATAGCAGAGAGAGAAAAAAATAATAAATAAAATAAAACGATAATAAATAAACAAGTAAAACAATTACATATATTGAATAGATTATTTAAAAATGTGCAAAAGCAGAAATACTGTATATTAAAAAAGTGAGGTAGTGTCCAAAGCTTCAATGTCTATTCAGCAATCGGATGGCAGAGGGGAAGAAGCTGTTCCTGAATCGCTGAGTGTGTGCCTTCAGGCTTCTGTACCTCCAACCTAATGGTAACAGTGAGAAAAGGGTGTGCCCTGGGTGCTGGAAGTCTTTATCAATGGACTCTGCCTTTCTGAGACACCGCTCCCTAAAGGTGTCCTGGGTACTTTGTAGGCTGGTACCCAAGATGGAGCTGACTAGATTTACAGCCTTCTGCAGCTTCTTTCGGTCCTGTGCAGTAGCCCCTCCATACCAGACAGTGATGCAGCCTGCCATGATGCTCTCCATGGTACAACTATGGAAGTTTTTTTCCTGGCTTAGAAGTTAAGTGGTGAGCTACAAATTTTAAAAATATATCATATAATTTTTTTAGCTGAGGGAAAGGGTAAATATTTCTTCATAATTAATATCCTTTTAATATTTCTTACAAAGCAATTGCAAGATAAGCTTCATCCTGTTTTTCAATGGATATCAAAATGTATAAAACCACTGCAATAGGTTTCACTCCCAGCCGTTTCCAACATCTCCAAGCCTGAATGCTTGAAACCACAGCAAGCCAAGCAGTTTGGAAATGCCTTACTGCTTATTTCTTGCCAAATCTCAGTGACAAAATGACTGCTTTTTGAACACAAGCACATGCAACCAATGGTATTTTAAAACTATTCACTCTAAGCTCAGTGTAAGGTCTAACAGCCATATAAGTGCGCGCAAATGACTAGTTAGAACCTACTTGCAACAGTCTTCTGCCCTAATTAAGCAGCATGGTATCCCAAATAAATGAAGGGAATACTGGCAATATTCTCAATTAGTTTTGTTCTTTAAGAGTCAGCCCAATAAGCAGCTGTCGTGATTAAGTGATGGCCCAATTAACCAGAATCCATTGTATTTACTGTATATGAACACAAATTATTATTGTTAATGCTTAGGAACTATCTTTCAAGAGTAGAATACTAGAAGTCAAAAATGAAGTTAAAAGAATGTTTCATCTGCACTGAGATTTGGTCAGATTATATCTGATTTGGATACTGAACATCAGAAAGGTATTTGAATCTTGTAAGGGATACAGTACTTCAATTAACCTGGCAGTGTGTTGTAAGGATGGTACGCATAAATCCTAAAGATATTTCCCTCAATTTCCTGAAGTTGTGGGTCAATGTAATGCAGAATGAGGAGATTTTTTAGAAAATACATTTTCACACCAAGTGCTACTGATCTCTGGAGCTCCTTCCATGAAATACTGAATATGCCGGGAATGATTGATCTTTATCAGTTAAGGGTATCATTGGTTAGGGAACAAAGACAGGGAAATGAAACTAAGCCACAGGATACCAAAGACTTAAATAAATGGTGCCACAAGCCAGAGGGGTGTACCAACTACTGGTCTTCATTTGTTTCCAAGTTTCTAAGAGACAGACTCAAATTTAGAAACAGCTTCCTCTGCTGTCGACACAATCTCAACGTGGGCTGTGCTGAAAAGCAATATTGTAATTTAAAAAAAGTCCACCCTCTATTGTTCGAACAAAAGAAAAATAAATAATATTTTCTTATAATCTCTGTTCAAGATTTGGAACACAATAAAAGGAAGAAAGAAAATTTATGCCTGTCATTAAAATTAGAACCCGTTCTTCTCAGTCGTTTCTTACATTCAGATCGCCAGGGGTAAACGATTGGCAGAGTGACACCAAGCTAAAAGCACCAGATTGTGAGAACTAAAATAGAAAGACTGAGCACTGGTTCTCGTGAATTAAGTGGACATTTAACTGGATTATTTAAAAGCCTTGACTGAATTGATATGGGGAATCTGAATCAGGATCAGGTTTAATATCACCGGAAGGGAAGAAGCTGTTTCTAAAATGTTGACTGTGTGTACCTCCTCCTTCACGGTAGCAATGAGAAATACGCATGTCCTGAGTGATGGGGGTGCTTAATGATAGATGCCACCTTTTCGAAGTGTCGCCTTTCGAAGATGACCTCGATGCTGCGGAAACTAGGGCCCACAATCGAGCTGGCAGAGTTTGCAACCTTCTGCAGCTTCCTCCGATCCTGTGGGGCAGCCCCTCCATACCAGATGGTGATCCATGGTACATCTGTGGAAACTACTTTCTTTGATGGGTGAGTTGTAACTAGGCTACGCAAGGGGTAATGTTAAAAAGCCCTTTTTCACACAACTGGTGAATCTAATGCTCTTCCTACTTCTTCCACAAAACACAAATGTTTTGCTGGGATGGGATATTGGGTGAAAGGTGAAAAGCTTAAGGGGAATATAAGGGAAAACTTCTTCATTCAGAGGGTACATTAGAGTGTGGAATGAGCTGCTAGTGCAAGAGGTGCATGCGAGCTCGATTTCAACATTTAAGTTAAGTTTGGATAGATAAGTGGGATGGTAGGATATGGAGGGCTATGGCCCTGGTACAGGTAGATGGGAGAAGGCAGAATGGCTTGGCACAGACTAGATGGGCCGAAGGGCCTGTTTCTGTGCTGTACTTTTCTATGATTCCATGAGCGTATTGCAGAGTATTGAGCCAAGGAAGGTAAAAGAATTCAAAAAGTAGTCAGCCATGACTTAATTGATTAGCTGAACCATTTCAAAAGTAACATACAAGCATATCCCTGTTCCTTCATTATGTTTGATCTAAATCTTTCAACTCCTTAGCCAACAGCAGCAATTGAAGAAGGGAACTCACCACCATTTTCCTTAATTAGGGACAGGCGTGCTATCCTTACAAGTGACACCACAATTCCAAAATGTGAATGAAAAACAGAGAAACGCTCTTTTGCTCCGTAATGAACAAGCATTATTGATTTTTCTAAGAAACAGCATGCTTTGAGGCCACTGATTTCATAGTATTGTATATCAGTCTTTAATGGTGGATAGGTTATAATGTGCTTATATTTGAAATAAGATTTATTCTTCAGAGATCACCGTATACATAAGGAAAAGAGTGAGGTATGTGGAATTATCCTGTTTAACACTGGAACTCAGTCTACTGAGCTGTAGGTTCCCATTCCTGTTACATAGAAACATAGAAAATAGGTGCAGGAGTAGGCCATTCGGCCCTTTGAGCCTGCACCACCATTCAGTATGATCATGGCTGATCATCCAACTCAGAACCCTGTACCTGCTTTCTCTCCATATCCCCTGATCCCTTTAGCCACAAGGGCCATATCTAACTTCCTCTTAAATATAGCCAATGAACCGGCCTCAACTGTTTCCTGTGGCAGAGAATTCCACAGATCCACAGATTCTGTGTGAAGAAGTTCTTCCTCATCTCGGTCCTGTTATGAATGTGCAGCAACTCTGAGGGGCCGAAGGGTACAAAGTAGCCCCCTCCTTTTTGAGAATCGCAAGATCGCTATTAATTCGGGTCTGGGACCCAGGAAATGAGAGAGAGACATGCAGAATCCACAAGGTTTGGAATGTGTCCTGGCCTCAGCGAAACAAAACCACTGATAACGGCTATAGTCTCCTGGAGACGGAATTGTGTATTGAGTTCTGTACTATTCATTGAAGCCCCTCAGGGGACGACCACAGTGGGCTGGTTGAGGGATTGCATCATCCCAACCTGATTGACATCTGAGACCCCATGAGTAAGGATAAAAGAGGGTCTGGGGAACAACCCCTTTAGACGCACCAGGAGAAACGCTAGAAATCCCGTGACAGCGTTTAATAGCGACAGCCGGTGGGGGCTCATGTGCGTCCTCCCTTGCCTGGGTTGGCGGGCTCACCACGGAAGAACTGCTTTAACTAAAGGAGAGGCCACAAGTGAAAGGCCACGACAACGAGACTCCTGACAGATCAAAATCATAAAGGTTGGAAAACCCGTAGTGGTAACTGTTCCCATTCTATTCCTATTTCTCTCTCTCTCCAACAAAGTGCAACACAGCGACAACCAAAAGACGGCAGCTTGTGGAACTGCAGTGAATTGTACATTTCCATCGGACAATTCATTATCCCCTAGACAACGATAGAGCTTATTTCTTATTGATTATTATTATACCCGCACTTTTAGTTTTAGTATTGATGACATATATTATCTGTATCTTTGCATTGATATTATTTTTGTGTATTTTTACTCATAAATACTGTTAAAAATAGTATCATCAGACTTCAATGGACCTCTCTATTTTTGCTGGTAAGTGACCCAGTTACGGGGTTTGTAACAGTCCTAAAAGGCTTCCCCTTTATCTTTAAACTGTGACCCCTCGTTCTGGACTTCCCCAACATTGGAAACAATCTTCCTGCATCTAGCCTGTCCAATCCCTTTAGAATTTTATACATTTCAATAAGATCCCCCCTCAATCTTCTAAATTCCAGTGAGTATAAGCCTAGTCGATCCAATCTTTCTTCATATGTAAGTCCTGCCATCCCAGGAATCAATCTGGTGAATCGTCTCTGTACTCCCTCTATGGCAAGAATGTCTTTCCTCAGATTAGGGGACCAAAACTGCACACAATATTCTAGGTGCGGTCTCACCAAGGCCTTGTACAAATGCAGTAGAACCTCCCTGCTCCTGTACTCAAATCCTTTTGCTATGAATGCCAACGTACCATTTGCCTTTTTCACCGCCTGCTGTACCTGCATGCCCACCTTCAATGACTGGTGTACAATGACACCCAGGTCTAGTTGCATCTCCCCTTTTCCTAATCGGCCACCGTTCAGATAATAATCTGTTTTCCTGTTCTTGCAACCAAAGTGGATAACCTCACACTTATCCACATTAAACTGCATCTGCCATGAATTTGCCCACTCACCTAACCTATCCAAGTCACCCTGCATCCTCTTAGCATCCTCCTCACAGCTAACACCGCCGCCCAGCTTCGTGTCATCCGCAAACTTGGAGATGCTGCATTTAATTCACTCGTCTAAATCATTAATATATATTGTAAACAACTGGGGTCCTAGCACTGAGCCTTGCGGTACCCCACTAGTCACTGCCTGCCATTCTGAAAAGGTCACTCCCACTCTTTGCTTCCTGTTTGCCAACCAATTCTCTATCCACATCAATACCATACCCCCAATACTGTGTGCTTTAAGTTTGCACACTAATCTCCTGTGTGGGACCTTGTCAAAAGCCTTTTGAAAATCTAAATATACCACATCCACTGGCTCTCCCCTATCCACTCTACTAGTTACATCTTCAAAAAATTCTATAAGATTCGTCAGACATGATTTTCCTTTCACAAATCCATGCTGACTTTGTCCGATGATTTCACCTCTTTCCAAATGTACTGTTATCACATCTTTGATAACCGACTCTAGCATTTTCCCCACCACCGATGTCAGACTAACCGGTCTATAATTCCCCGGTTTCTCTCTCCCTCCTTTTTTAAAAAGAGGGGTTACATTAGCAACCCTCCAATCCTCAAGAACTAATCCAGAATCTAAGGAGTTTTGAAAAATTATCACTAATGCATCCACTATTTCTTGGTCTACTTCCTTAAGCACTCTGGGATGCAGACCATCTGGCCCTAGGGATTTATCTGCCTTTAATCCCTTCAATTTACCTAACACTACTTCCCTACTAACATGTATTTCCCTCAGTTCCTCCATCTCACTAGACCCTCGGTCCCTTACTATTTCTGGAAGATTATTTATGTCCTCCTTAATGAAGACAGAACCAAAGTAGTTATTCAATTGGTCTGCCATGTCTTTGTTCCCTATGATCAATTCACCTGTTTCTGACTGTAAAGGACCTACATTTGTCTTGACCAATCTTTTTCTTTTCACGTATCTATAAAAGCTTTTACAGTCAATTTTTATGTTCCCTGCCAGCTTTCCCTCATAATCTTTTTTCCCTTTCCTAATTAAGCCCTTTGTCCTCCTCTGCTGGTCTCTGAATTTCTCCCAGTCCTCAGGTATGCCGCTTTTTTTTGCTAATTTATATGTTTCTTCTTTGGACTTGATACTATCCCTAATTTCCCTTGTCAGCCATGGGTGCACTACCTTCCCTGGTTTATTCTTTTGCCAAACTGGGATGAACAATTGTTGTAGTTCATCCATGCAATCTTTAAATGCTTGCCATTGCATATCCACCGTCAACCCTTTAAGTATCATTTGCCAGTCTATCTTAGCTAATTCACGTCTCATACCTTCAAAGTTACCCTTCTTTAAGTTTGTTTCTGAATTAACTATGTCACTCTCCATCTTAATGAAGAATTCCACCATATTATGGTCACTTACCCAAGGGGCCTCACATGAAAGATTGCTAAATAACCCTTCCTCATTGCTCAATACCCAATCTAGAATGGCCTGCTCTCTAGTTGGTTCCTCGACATGTTGGTTCAGAAAACCATCCTGCATATATTCCAAGAAATCCTCTTCCTCAGCACCCTTACCAATTTGGTTCACCCAATCTATATGTAGATTGAAGTCACCCATTATAACTACTGTTCCTTTATTGCACGCATTTCTAATTTCCTGTTTAATGCCATCCCCAACCTCACTACTACTGTTAGGTGGCCTGTACACAACTCCCACCAGCGTTTTCTGCCCCTTAGTGTTATGCAGCTCTACCCATATCGGTTCCACATCCTCCAGGGTAATGTCCTTCCTTTCTATTGCATTAATCTCCTCTCTAACCAGCAATGCTACCCCACCTCCTTTTCTTTCCTGTCTATCCCTCCTGAATATTGAATATCCCTGGATGTTGAGCTCCCATCCTTGGTCACCCTGGAGCCATGTCTCTGTGATCCCAACTATATCATATTCATTAATAACTATCTGCACATTCAATTCATCCACCTTGTTACGATTGCTCCTCGCATTGACACACAAAGCCTTCAGGCTTGTTTTTACAACACTCTTAGCCCTTAAACAATTATGTTGAAAAGTGGCTCTTTTTGCTTTTTGCCCTGGATTTGCCTGCCTGCCACTTTTACTTTTCACCTTACTACTTTTTGATTCTACCCTCATTTTACACCCCTCTGTCTCTCTGCACTTGTTCCCATCCCCCTGCCACATTAGTTTAAAGCCTCCTGAACAGCAGTAGCCAATGCTCCCCCTAGGACATTGGTTCCAGTCCAGCCCAGGTGCAGACTGTTTATACCGATCCCACCTCCCCCAGAACTGGTTCCAATGCCCCAGAAATTTGAATCCCTCCCCCTTGCACCATTTTTGAAGCCATGTATTCGTCTGAAATATTCTCCTATTTCTACTCTGACTAGCACGTGGCACTGGTAGTAATCCAGAGATTATTACCTTTGTGGTCCTTCTTTTCAGTTTATCTCCTAACTCCCTAAATTCACCTTGTTGGACCTCATCCCGTTTTTTACCTATATCGTTGGTACCTATGTGCACCACGACCACTGGCTGATCACCCTCCCATTCCAGAATGTCCTGCAGCTGCTCAGAAACATCCTTGACCCTTGCACCAGGGAGGCAACATACCATCCTGGAGTCTCGTTTGCAGCCGCAGAAATGCCTATCTATTCCCCTTACAATCGAATCCCCTATCACTATAGCTCTCCCACTCCTTTTCCTTCCTTCCTGTGCCGCAGAGCCACCCATGGTTCAATGAATTCGGCTACTGCTGCCTTCCCCTAATGAGACATCTCCCCCAACAGTATCCAAAACAGTATATCTGTTTAGGAGGGAGATGACCGCAGGGGACTCCTGCACTACCTGCCTACTGCTACGCTGTCTAGTGGCCACCCCTTCCCTTTCTGCCTGTGTAGCCTTTACCTGCGGTGTGGCCAACTCACTGTACATGCTATTCACGACTTTCTCAGCATCGCGGATGCTCCAGTATGAATCTAATTGCAGCTCCAGACGCTCAATGCGGTCTGCCAGAAGCTGCAGTTGGACACACTTCCTGCACACATAGTCGTCAGGGACACTGGGAGTATCCCTGATTTCCCACATGCTGCAGGATGAACAAACCACGGGGCCGATCTCAGCTGCCATGACCTACCCAATACTTGCCTCAACTTTTGAAACTTTCTCCTTTGAAAGGAACTTACTCAGCCTTACCTCACTTGGAGTGAAACTCGTCCTCAGCCTCTTCTCGTCCAACCCTCTCGAGTCAAAGCCTCAAATCTCCACTCCTTCACTGGCCCACTCACTCACTGGCCGCTTTCCACAGCGGCCAGTGAGTTCCTACATATCAGAGTTCCACACTGTTCCTACATATCGATCCATAGCTTCCTCCTTTGCCACGATGAGGCCATTTTCAGGGTAGAGGAGTCTGGGTAGCCTCCAACCTGATAGCTTGAACACCGATTTCTCCTTCTGGTAACTTTTGTTTTCCTTCTTCCTCCCCCTTATTGCCTGACACGAGCCTCTTACCCTTCTCCTCAGCTGCCCGTCACCTCCCCCCTACTGTCACTCCATCTTCCCTTTCCCCCACAGTCCACTCTTCTCCCCTATCAGACTCCTTTCTCTTCAGCCCTTTACTTTTCCTACTTGGCTTCACCTATCACCCTCTAGCTGTCCTCCTTCCACTCCCCCCAAAACTTCTGGTGTCTTCCCCCTTCCTTTCCAGTCCTGAAGAAGGGTCTTGGCTGAAACACTGTCTGCTTATTAATTCCCGTAGATGCTGCCTCACCAGCTGAGTTTTTTATCACATTGAGTTTTTCTAAGTTGTTTGAAGTAAGTGGAATTTACCTTCTGCATGATTTGGATAGAGATCTTCAACTCATTACAATGCAAGTAGAACTAAACAAAGTCTGGCTGCTGAGGTTTTATAAAATATGATCTTCTCACAGTAGCTCAACGCAGTTTAGATCCCTTACCCCTATCTTGAGTATCTAACAAAACTTCAACTCAGCTGTTTCCAAGGCGGTTGCTTATTATGGGGAGGAGATAGTGAAATCAATTATGCAAAAAATGATTATAAAATATATAAAAAGGCAATAATAGAATCATTTGCCAGTATCTATGCTTTCAGTGTTGGAGATGGAACACCCTTCAGACTTGCAGAAAATGAAAAATGGGCATGCACCTATGCTTTTCCTCTGCTTAATCTTAATGGACAGAATATCAATGATGAAGCCTATTCTTCATTGTACTATCACAGGTCTCTTAGTGAGATAGTTCAAAGAGCCATCTGGGCCACTTACATGTAGAAATATAAATTTGTACATACATGACAGCACATTTCCAAAACTTACAGAGGTTGACGGATTTTTGATTGGTCAGGGCATGAAGGGTTATGGGGAGAAGGCAAGAGATTGGGGCTGAGAGGGAAAATGGATCAGCCATGATGAAATGGTGCAGCAGACGCAATGCACCAAATGGCCTAATTTTGCTCCTGTGTCTTATGACCTTATTATGGCAAAATCCATCAGGTGCATGAATAGTAATGGATTGAATATGCACACATCTTATTAAGAAGAATGAGTGGAAACAGTGTGCTGCTTCATCAACACAAACCTTTCATCAATTCTCATAAAGAGACAGAAGAACCTGGCAACCTTTTATGCCATTGACTTTAAGGTTTCCATTTCTTTTTCTGCCTTGTTAACGTTTCACTGATCTTTTTTTTCTCAAGAAAAAGAGAAATAAGAAGACATTTTCATGCCTAATAAAGGCATCGGTTTCATATTCACTATAAATATTCTATAATGTAGGAATAAAATGCTTCAAAATGCTGAGTTCTTACCTGGGGTTTGTGGCAATTCAGTACCTGTTGTAAAGTAGGAAGAAGGCAGCCTTGTAAATAGTTCAGAGTTTATTGTGTAAAATTAATCATGGTATCGTGTACAGTATACGGTTATCCACAATTCTGGGACAGGTGGCAATTATGTTCCTTTGGAGCTAGAAGTTCGTTGCAAGGCTAAATAAATAGCAGATTCCACAGTGGCTAGCGTCTGCTATCATTCAAAAAGCACAATTCGCCAGGATCCTTCCATCAAGATAGAGTTAAAGAGATGCCATGCAACCTACTTTCAATCTATGGGGGAGCGCTCTGCCAGATTTACAAAAAAATCATTCATTCTTGTCCTGCAGAAGCACATTCTGCGTTAGTTGTGATAAGAATTTGGACTAAATGTGAGGGTCACGTATGAGGTTTTGTCTCTCAGACCTCACTTTGCATCACATTTATGGAGGAGGAAGAACAATAGGCTATAGTGGAAACTAGACAGATCAGCAGAGAAATTTGATAGCACTGTAATTCAAGTCTAATCCATCCTTGAAACTGTTCATGCTGTTGCATTTCTGAGTCCTTCTCCAGAACTCCAGAACACTGTGTTTTAGTCTTTAAATTACCATTTTTCATTAACAAGGGTCTGTACATCTAGTACTGAAATTTACGGCATGGAAGGAGGCTATTCTTTTCATTGGGTTCATGTTCTCTTTTCACAGATGCCGACTGACCCATTAAATGTTCCCAGCATTTTCTGTTTTTTTTAAAACTTAGATTTCCAGCATCTACAGTGTTTTACATTACCACTTGAAAATCGGGAGTCTGCCTGCTGCACTGTGAGCAGTATTGTGCCCCGTTTCTGGGAAAGGACGCACTGGCATTGGTGAGAGTATGGCGGAAGCTTACGACTGTGATCCCGGGAATGGAAGGGTGAACTCAGGAGGGGCATTCGATGGCTCTGGGCCTGTACTCACAGGAGCTTAGAAGAATGAGGGAAGGGATCTCATTGAAACCTACAAAATACTGGAAGTCCCAGAAAGAGTGGACGTGAAGAGGATGTTTCCAATGGTGAGACCAGAGAGAACAGCCAGAGAATAGGATTCCATTTAGAACAGAGATAAGAAGGATTTTTTTTAGCCAGAGGGTGGTGAAGCTGTGTAATTCTTTGCCACAGATGGATGTGGAGGCCAAGTCTTTGAGCACATTTAAGGTAGAAGTTGATGATTTCTTGATGAGAAAGCATAGTAAGTATCTAGTAAATGATCCTAGGGCACTCCATATTTATGCACCACATTCAAAATATTCAAAAGTATTGTGGTGTGAGTGTTCTGGGGCATTTGCACATAAATTCACAAAACATAATAAATATTCTTAGAAATGAAGTAAGAGATTGCCCCTTGTGAGGAGCCATTGGCATAAAATTACGCTGGAGAATCTCATGCATTATATGAGAGAATAATTTTTTTTACCCGGTCTTTTTTTTCAGGCACAGTCTAGTGAAGGGAAGGAAGAGAGCCTCCAAAGGAAAAAAAAACAGTGATCACCAGAAAAGCCTTCGGCCCTCCTTTATATTCAGAACAAATTATGAACGTTGGCTACATCCCCATAAACAAGCGGCCTGACTTTATCTTGCCCATGTGTAGGCTTTAGCTGGTAAGCAATAACGAGAAAGAGTTTTGAAGCAGAATAGCCTTGGGAAAGAGGAACGGCATTTCTTACCTCCTACATGCTGAGTAGAGGCTGTAAAGGAAACATAGAGCTACCTTCAACTTGAAGTCAAATCTGCAGGCTAAAATTAAAGAGCAAAATTAAACATCTAGTGTAATTAACGTGACAAAATCATAAATACTAAACAAACTAGTTCCAGAATAAAATGGTTGTTCCTTTCTGTGCCTTGTGGTGCGCAGGGCAGCAACCTTGCCTTTCCTTTAGCATTTTTGTCTGTATTTTACGAGGCAGAGTTGCTAGCTCAATGCTCAACCCAGCACGGATGGACAGCGTGCCGGGAACCAGCCAAATTCGAACCTGGGGCCACTCACCTCGACTCTAGTGCAGACGCCACTACACCAGCCATCTAATGATTAGGACTAATGAACGTTAATCAAAATTTAGATAGAAGTTCTCATTTACTTTTTTAGACAAACATGCACATCCACAATTGGGGTGCTCAATGAAGAATTATATTATTCGTCATCCAGCTTGTCCATCTTTAGAAAGTTATGTTGTATGTACTATATTATTTTCTTAGAATTTTGTACTAGTTACTGATTTAAGATACAGACACATGTAGTGATGTGGGGCAGTGTAGAAGCCTTCATCAAAATCTCGACACTGAGAATGTCTGACTAAGCCCCAGATTACACAGAGAGCAAAACTATCCCAGGGACTTAGCAGAATAACTGGAAATTTAATGTGTTGTGGAATTTAATCTGGGATGAGGCAAGGAGAGTGCTGTAGTGACAGGGGACTCCAATATTAGAGGAGCAGACAGGAGATTATACGGACATGAAAGAGACACCCAGGTGGTGTGTTTCCTCACAGATGACAGGGTCAGGAATGTCTCTGATCATATCCCTAGCATTGACATACAGTACTGTGCAAAACTGTGTTGGACACATGTACGCTAATACAGTAGCTAGGGTGCCTAAGACTTTTGCAAGGTACTGTAGTAATTTAATGTATTGCACTGTACTGCTTCCGCAAATAAAAACAAATTTTATGACATGTGAGTAAACCTGACTGTAATATGGGTCTCCATTGTGGACTGAAAGTGGGAAGAGGGTAGGGAGAGGGGAATCATGGTTGGGAAAAGGAAAAGGGAAAAGGGAGGGAGTGGAAGGCACACCAGAGAGACATTCTGTAGTGATCAATAAACCAATTGTTTGGATTTATATGACCTTGTCTGGTGTCTCGGGGCTGGGTGTGTCTGCACCTGCGCCACCCTCCACCCCGGCACCCCTCTGACGCCTTTCTTGCACCACTCCACCCTTGACATTCCCAACATCCTTTGCTCCCACCTGATTTATAAATTTACGTTGGCATATACAGTACTGCGCAAAAATATCAGGCAAAAATAATGTGTATGTGCGTGTCCCGAAGACTTTGCAGAGTACTGTGGGTAGGAAAGGAGGTGAGGTCCTGAAGAGGGAATACAGGGAGTTCAGTACATCTGGATTGCTGCATGTGCTACTCACCAATGAGGGTAACGATAGGATAATTTGGCCAATGAATGCATGGCTAAGGAATTGGCGCAGGTGACAGGGGTTCCTATTTCTGGATCATCGGGATCTCTTCTGGTGAAAGTATGACTTGTACAAAAAGGAACCAAGGGAGATCAATATTCTTGTGTGCAGGCTTGCTAGAGCTGTTGGGTAGGGTTTAGACCATAAGACTACAAGACATGACAGCAGAATTAGGCCACTCAGCCCATCGGGTCTGCTCCACCATTCCATCATGGCTGATCCCAGATCTCACTCAACCCCATATATCTGCCTTCTTGCCATATCCTTTGAAGCCCTGACCAATCACGAAATGGTCAACTTATCCCTTAACTATATACACGGACTTGGCCTCTGCTGCAACCTGTGGCAGAGCATTCCACAGATTTACTACTCTCTTGCTAAAAAAAAAATTCCTCCTTACCTCTGTTCTAAAGGACCAGCCTTCAATTTTGAGGCTGTGCCCTCTAGTTCTGGATACCCTCACCTTAGGAAACATCCTCTCCACATCCAGCCTATCAAGTCCTTTCAACATTTGGTAGGTTTCAGTGAGATCCCCCCACGTTCTTCTAAATTCCAGTGAGTACAGGCCCAAAGCTGCCAAATGCACCTCAACTGTTAACCCCTTCCTTCCCAGCATCATCCTCATGAACCTCCTCTGGACTCTCTCCAATGACTCCTTTCTGAGATATGGGGCCCAAAACTATTGACAATATTTTAAGTGTGGTCTGATTAGTGTCTTATAAAAGGTCAGCATTACCTCCTTGCTTTTACATTCTATTCCCCTTGAAATAAATGCCAACATTGCATTTGCCTTCTTTACCACAGACTCAACCTGTAAATGAACCTTCTGGGAGTCTTGCATGAGTCCCAAGTCCCTCTGCACCTCTAATGTTTGAGCCTTCTCCCCATTTAGATAAGAGTCCGCACTATTGTTCCTTTTACCCAAATGCATTATCATACTTGCACTTTCAGAAGGTCTTTGACAAGATACCACACATGAACAAAATTATAGCCCATCATACTACTGTAACGATACTAGCATGTTAAGAAAATTGGCTAACTGGCAGGAGGCAAAAAGCGGTAATAAAGGGAGCCTTATCAAGTTGACTACCAGTGTCTAGTGGTGCTTCTCAGAGGCTGGTGATGGGACCGCTTCTTTTCATGTTTCTGTATATGATTTGGATGATGGCATTTACGGTTTTGTGGTCAAGTTTGTGAACGATTCAAAAATAGATTGAAGGGCAGGTGGTGTTCAGGAAGCAGGGAGCCTGCAGAAGAACTTAGACAGATTGGGAGAATTGGTAAAAAGAAGTGGCATATGGAATACAATGATGGGAAGTGTATGGCCATGCAGTCTGGTAGAAGGAATAAAGGCATAGACCATTTTCTAAATGGGGAGAACATTCAGAAATCAGGTTGTTTGGGATCCCTCATGCAGGATACTGTGAAGGTTAACTTGCAGGTCAAGTCAGTGGTAAGGAAGGCAAATGCAATGTTAACATTCATTTTGTGAGAACTAGAATGTAAAAGCAAGGAATGTGATACCAAGGCTTTATAGAGCATTGGTCAGACCACACTTTGAATATTGTGACCAGTTTGGGCCCCTTGTCTAAGAAAGGATGTGCTGGCATTGAAGAAGGTCCAGAAAAGGCTCATGAGAATGATCCTGGGAACGATAGGGTTAATGTACGAGGGGAATTTGATAGTTCTGGTCCTGTACTCGCTGGAGTTTAGAGGAATGAGGAAGGATCTCCTTAAAACCTATTGAATACTGAAAGGCCTGGATAGAGTGGATGTGGAAAGGATGTTTCCTATAGTGGGACAGTCTAGGACCAGAGGACACAGATAGAGTGGATGTGGAAAGGATGTTTCCTATAGTGGGGCAGTCTAGGACCACAGGGCACAGATAGAGTGGATGTGGAAAGGATGTTTCCTATAGTGGGGGGAGTCTAGGACCAGAGGACACATTTAGAGTGGATGTGGAAAGGATGTTTCCTATAGTGGGGCAGTCTAGGACCACAGGGCACAGATAGAGTGGATGTGGAAAGGATGTTTCCTATAGCGGGGCAGGCTAGGACCAGAGGACACAGATAGAGTGGATGTGGAAAGGATGTTTCCTATAGTGGGGCAGTCTAGGACCACAGGGCACAGATAGAGTGGATGTGGAAAGGATGTTTCCTATAGTGGGGCAGGCTAGGACCAGAAGACACAGATAGAGTGGATGTGGAAAGGATGTTTCCTATAGCGGGGCAGGCTAGGACCAGAGGACACAGATAGAGTGGATGTGGAGAGGATGTTTCCTATAGTGGGGCAGGCTAGGACCAGAGGGAACTGCCCTTTTATAACAGAGATGAGTAATAGTTTATTCAGCCAGAGAGTGGTGAATCTGTGGAATTCATTGCCACAGATGGCTATGGAGGCTGAGGCACTGAGTATATTTAAAATGGAGGTCGACAGGTTCTTCATTAGTAAGGGCGTTGAGTGTCAAAGGCTATGGGGAGAAAGCAGAAGAATGAGATTGAGAAAGATATTAAATCAGCCATCATGAAATATTGGAGCAGCATCGATAGGCTGAGTGGCTTAATTCTGCTCCTATGTCTTATGGTTTTATAGTCTTATAATCCAGAAAAGAAATAATTGCCACTATTGTCAGTCCACTTGTCAGTCTCAAGACAGTCTTTAAGCGGTTCGGTGTTGAATCCAACTGGCAAGATTTGCGCGTATTATGAGCTGGATTAATCCCATAGGTACCGTGTGCCCAGATCTTTATCCACCAATGAGTACCTCCCATCATCCCACAATCTAAAGGTATCACTTGTTTTCAAAAAGGAAGCCATTTTGTAGTGTGGGCCTGTAGAATTTTTACCCACTATCATTAATTCAGCCAATCAAAACAATAATAATAATTTCAAATCCTTGTATCGCAAGAAATATAGTTCCCACGTTCATCCTTCCCCACAGTATTGAAGCACTGTGATACAATGCAAACCCATCCCATCCATCTCATTTCAAAGCTGTTTCCAAACCAGTAACGTTATTACAAGGTAATTAGCATCTGCAGTTAAGCATTGTTTCTTACCAGCTGTGCCTGCCTTGGAAGCTGCAAAGTAATCAAAAAGCAAACTTCAGTGCTAAAGAATAACAGTTATAGTAACTATATAAATTGTCCAAGAGCTGGGAAGAATATTGACCAGACTTCAGATCTATAACTGCAGTGTGATTTCAAATTAGTATTGTAATAGAAACAATTAACCCTTCTTTCCATCCTTCTGATCCTTTTCCCCCCCCAGCTTTGGTTCAGAAGTTTCAGATTTGACTTTTCCAGGATCAGATCAGGTTTCTGCATCATTCTCTGCCCCTGGGGTCCATGAAAATGTGTGAGGTTTGTAAACTGAAGGCTGAGTCTCCCCCTTCAGTACCCTACTGGTTAAAATTATCCCAGTGCTTCAGATCAAAGCGAATGGGTGCGGTCAGCACAGTAGATTCAAGATTCAAGATTGCTTAATGTTATTTCCAGTACACAAGTATTAAGAGGACAAAATAATTGTTACTCTGGATGGCTGCAGCACAAAAAATAAGATTAACTATACAATAATGATAATAACACAATAAATATCAATACATATGATAGCTTATATACATAGATTGACTGTGTGCCATAAAGTGACACTAGGCACAGGAGTATCTGTACATAAGGTGACACTGACAGGAAATGACAAAGTAGTGGTGGTTGGGTGTGTGCAGTGGTGGGTTAGTGGGTGGCGGTGTTGATCAGCCTTACTACTTGGTGGAAGTAACTGTTTTTGAGCCTGGTGGTCCTGGCTACGTAGCCTCTTCTCTGATGGGACTGGGACAAACAGCTCTCGAGTAGGGTGGTTGGAATCCTTTGTGATGTTACTGTATATATGTCCTTGATGGAGGGTAGGCTGGTACCGGTGATGCTTTGTGCAGTATTGCCTACTCGTTGTGGAGCCTTCCTGCTCGCCGCGTTCGTCCCGTGCATTGATGCAGTTTGTTAGGATGCCCTCTACTGAGCAACGGCAGGAGGACGTGAGTATAGTTGTCTTCACTCCAGCTCTCTTCACCTCCTCAGCGAGACCAGTGTAGCAATAATGATGAGGCAGTGAAGGCAGAATCAAACTGGCTGAAGTGTGGCCTCTGTGATATTGGGGGCGCCATAACAAAGCTAACTGGATGGTTCACTTTGTACTTTCACTGGGATGTGGTACTGAATGTTTCTGTACGGTAACGGACCTTTCCAGCCTAACGAGGCCTTACACCCTTGTGACCAATCCATACATTCTTGAAACGTGGGAGGAAACCCACGTGGTCACAGGCAGAATGTACAAACTCCTCACAGACGACTGCAGAATTGAAGCCGGGTTGCTGGCATTGTAATTAAACATTATGCTACCAGGCCTCCCATTCTCCTAACCCTCAATTATTGAGAATGGGAGTGTTCTCGGTCTCTTCTCAATTTAACTGTCTAATTAGGACACGATCACTTCTGATCCATGAGCTGTGAGATCAGAATCAGAATCAGGATTATTATTACTAATGTATACAGTGAAATGTGTTGATTTGTGGCAGCAGTACAGTGCGATGTGTAAAACATGACCATATGTTAAACTGAGAAATATTTAAAAGTAACTAAGTAGTGCAAAAGAGAGCAAAAAGTGAGGTGGTCTTCACAGCTTCATGGACTGTTCAGAAACCTGATGGCCTATGTGTGTGTCTTCAGGCTCCTGTACCTCTTACGGGAAAGAAATGTTCTGTCCAACTTGTACTGCTGGAAGAGACTAGTAGTAGTAGGGTGGCAGGGTGGAGATACATCTCTACCAAAGGAGGTGTAAAGCATCCCTTCACTTTGCTAGCCCGCAGGTCATCTTACTGCTAGCACAGTCAACCTCGCAAAGATGAGGTAGTAATGAGAAGAGGGCTTGTCTCAGATGCTGAAGGTCCTTAGCGGTGGAATCCATCTTCTTGAGGCGCAGCCTTTTCAAGGTGTCCTCAGTGGTGGGGAGGCTAGTGCCCATGATGGAAATGACACAACTCTGTTCATTTACATGCCGTTTTAGCTGTTTAAAATGCACGTTGTCCTGTGTTGTAACTTCACCACGCTGGGCACCTCTTTACGGTTGCTGCTGCTGTTCACGACATAACTTTTTGCAGTCCTTTCTGAGGTGAAGTTAATAGGAATAGTTTTGCCACACTGTGAGGTTACAAACTGTGGTATATATAGTTCTGCTGCTGTTGCTGGTCCACAGAGTATAACAGTAACAGAGACATGTGGCAGCAATATAAAACTTTGATTCGGCTGCACTTGCAGCATTGTGTGCAATTCTGGTCACCCCATTACCGAAAGGATGTGGAGGCTTTGGAAAAGGCGCAGGAGAGGTATTCCAGGATGCTGCCAGGAATAAAGGGAATAAGGAGAGGTCGGACAAAATTGAGTTTCCTCTGGAAGCTGAGGGGAGACGTGATGGAAGTTTATACAATTATGAGAGGTATGGATAAGGTAGACAGCCAGATTGTTTACCCCATAATAGAAATGTCAAATACCACAGAGCATAGCTTTCAGGTGAGAGGATGAAAACGTAAAGGAGATGTGTGAAGCAACACAGAGCATGGTGGGTGCATGGAACAGGGATGGTGGTAGAAGCAGTTAAGGCAGTGATATTCAAGGGGTTGTTAGGTAGACACAGGAACATGCAGAGAATGGAGGGATGGATATGGATCATGTACAGGCAGAAGAGATTTAGTTTAATTTAGTATTGTGTTCCATGCAGACGTCATGGGCCTAAGGGCTGGTTCCCGTGATGCGCCCTTCTATGTTCTATATACTGCTTTCAATGTAACATGGCAGTGGTTTAAACTGAGAAGAAAGAGCCTTAAAGGGGATTTGAGGAAAAAGTTTTAGTTTTAAGCACACAGGGCAGTTGATATCTGGTATTTGCTACCAGATGGGTGGTAGAGTCACATACAGTCATTACATTTAAGATACCTCTAGTCAGGCACTTAAGTAAGCAAGACACTGGCTATATAGGCTTTACATTAGATGTAGTTGGGGAAAAAAGGTTGGAATCGAAACAATGGTCTTTAAGGCCTGATTCTATTCGGTACAACTCTATGAAGGATTTAACATGGGAGAATAATGATTCCTCTGCGGAGCAAGGGCTATAGGTGCTAACCATGAGGTTGGTTTCCATGGGAATGTTTGATCTGGTGCCATTATGCTTTCAAGGAGTCCGGAGTCAATGTTGAGATTCCAATATTCATTCATTCATTATGTGCCATGTTGTGTGACGCAGATGCTCATGATCATTCCTTGCAATTTTTTCTATGAGGTGGTTCGCCATTGCCCCCTTCTGGGTAGTGTCTTTAAAAGCTGGGTGACCCCAGTGACTATCAGTACTCCAAAGATCATCTGCCTGGCATTACTGGTCACATAACCAGTGATGAGCACCAGCTGCTCATATGACCATCCACCACCGGCTCCCATAGCTTAACGTGACCCTGATCAGGGTCTAAGCAGGTGCTACACCCTGCCCAAGGATGGCCTGCAGGCTAGCAGGGGGAAGGGACGCCTTACACCTCCTTTTGGTAGAGATGTATCTCCACCCCACCACCCTACTGCTACTAGTCTCTTCCAGCAGTACAAATTGGACAGAACATTTTTCCCCATAAGATCTTATTCTATGATGATTTCAGTTTGGATACCTGTTCACAGATGCTTGTGAGGACAGTTTTGTGAGGTTGACTGTTCAAGCAGTATTTTGCCAGACCTGAATTTGGTATCTAGGTTGATGCCATTCATTCCCTCTTTCAGTACTGCAGTTACAGTACAAGCTGGTATAGGGTTGTCCAGCTCAGAGGGAATTTACGAGTCAATCAGTTGGTAGGCAAGTATGGAAGATGAATTTTACCCCCTTGATGGCCATCAATAAACTGGATATGTTTTTGCAATAATAAGTTTTTTTGTGTAATCATTACTAATTTCAAATTAATAATTGAATTTACAAACCATTGCTGGTAGGGCAGGATTGCTTAAATACTTCTCTGACTTATAAAGTTGTTTGCTTTTGTTTTGTAATGGCTTGTATGTCTGCTTTCTTTTGACCATTAATAATGGGCCAAAGTTCAGGCTGGCTATCTGTAACAGATGGATTGGAACTGCATTTACTAGATTTATAAAATGGCTTAGCCAGAAATGGCAAGATTACCACTTCCTCTCCCTTCCATTCTCCCCCACCCTTCCACCTCCTGTGTTCTGTGTCTGTTTCTGTGCAACTGGTGGCAAAGTCCTCAAGTTGGCCACAGCATGTGGAGTAGAACAGACCAGCAAGAATATTGACACCATCTACACTGAGTACTGTAAGCTTTCCCAGGACCGTCCAGTCATCAAGCATTCTGGATCTGCTCTATCACATTCAGTATGTTCCTGCCAACAACATCGGATTGATTCCAGCACTGAGGTCACACACTATGTCCAGACTGGATGAACGCTTTCTTACTTTCCTCTGATTACTCTCAGAGGAAGAGGCTGACAAGGGAAGTCCAAGACAGCATGAAAGGGCTTCCAATATTGCAAAATATGGAATCTAGAGGATTGTGAAATCTTTTTAAAAAACCAACCACCAAACGTCAACTAACAAAGCAATAAAGAAAGAAAATATGAAATAATAAAGTAAGCTAGCCAATAATATAAAAGACGATACCAAAAGGTTTTTTTTTTCAGATTTAAAAAGAGTAAAAGAGAGGCGAGGATGGATATGAGACCACTAGAAAATACCCTGGAGAGGTAGTACTGGGGACAAAAAAATCGCAGACAAACTCAATAAGTATTTTGCATCATTCTTCACTGTGGAAGTCACTAGCAGTATGCCAGAGATTGTCAGGGGGCAGAAGTGAGAGCAGTTGCTTTTACTAAGGAGAAGGTGCTTGGGAAGATGAAAGGTCTAAAGATCATAAGATATAGAGAATCGGGCCATTTGGCCCATTGAGTCTGCTCTGCCATTTCTTCCTGGCTGATTCAATTTTCTTTTCAGCCCCAATCTCCTGCATTCCCCATAACCCTTCATGTCCTGACCAATGAAGAATCTATCAACCTTTGCCTTAAATATGCATAAAGGCTTGGGCTCCACAGCTGCCTGTGGCAAAGAATTCCACAGACTCAAAACTCTCCGGCTAAAGAAATTCCTCCTCATCTCCATTCTAAAAGGGTACCTCTCTATTATGAGACTTTGTCCTCTGGCCTTAGACTCTCCCACCATAGGAAATATCCTCTCCACATCCACCCTATCAAGGCTTTTCACCATTTCAATGAGATCTCCCCCTCATTCTTCTGAATTCCAGTGAATACAGGCCCAGAGCCAACAAACACTCTTCATATGACAAACCATTCAATCCTGGAATCGTTTTCATGAACCTCTCTGGTTACACCACATGCTTTCTAAGATAAGGGGTCCAAAACTGCTCACAATACTCCAAGTGAGGCCTCACCAGTGCTTTACAAAATCTCAACATTTATATTCTAGTCCTCTTGAAATGAATGCTAACATTTGATTTGTCTTCCTCACCACAGACTCAACCTGCAAACTAACCTTTAGGGAATCCTGCACAAGAATTCCCAAGTCCATTGGCACCTCAGTTTTTTGTATTTCCTCTTCATTTAAAAAAATAGTCGTTTCAGTTCTTTGACCAAAGTGCATGACGTCACACTTACCAATACTACGCTCCATTTGCCATTTCATTGCCCACTCTCCTAATCTGTCTAAGTCCTTCTATAGCCTCAAACTACCTGTCCCTCCATCTATCTTCAAATCATCTGTAAACTTTACAATGCCATCAATTCCCTCATCCAAATCATTAACATATAAAGTAAAAAGAATCGGTTCCAAAACAAACCATTGTGGAACACCACTAGTCACCGGCAGCCAGTCAGAAAAGGTTCCCTTTATTCCCACTCTTTGCCTCCTGCCAATCAGCCACTGCCTTATCCATGCTAGAATCTTCCCTGTAATACCATGGGCTTGCAGTTTGTTAAGCAGCCTCATGTGTGGCATATTGTCAAAGGCCTTCTGAAAATCCAAGTACACAACATCACCTGGCTGTTTTTCTCCTACATGCACACGGGCTCCAGAGATTAGGACAACGAGGAGGTGGTTGTAGGAGGCAGAGGAGTGGCTATGGGATTACCTTGATTCAGTTGCATCGGCCATGTTCAACAACTCAGTGGATCTGAATGAGTACACCATGGTTGTCATAGACTTAATAAAAACCATCCTAGATGAATGTGTCCCCACAAAATCATTCAGAGTCATCCACAACCAGAAGCCCTTGATGGACCATGAGATCTGTAATCTGCTGAGGGCCGTATCAGAGACACTTGGGAATGACAACCAAGTAACTTACAAGAGGTCCCGATATGACATCTGGCAAGCCATCTCATTTGCAAAGTGGTAACTCGGGACCAAACTTGAATTAATGAAGGACGCCTGGCAGCCGTGGCAGGGCTTGAAAGCGATCACCTCTTACAAAGTGAAATCAAGTAACGTAAGTGACAAAAGGACTTGGCTTCCAGATGAGCTCAATTCCCTCTACACTTGCTTTGACTGGCAAAACATGGAAGAACCTTCACAAGTCCCCACAGGCCCCAGTGACCCTGTGATTTCAGTCTCTGAGGCCGATGTGAGATCGTCCTTCAGGATGGTGAACCCAAGGAATGCATCCAGCCCAGACGGGGTACCTGTCCAAGTACTAAAGACTTGTGTTGATCAACTAGCTGGAGCTTTCGCCAATACCTTTAACCTCTTGCTTCGTCAGTCAGAGGTACGCACCTGTATCAAACAGGATTCAATAATACCAATGCCTAAGGAAAACATGGTAGGCTGCTTTAAGAACTATCATCCAAAAGCACTTACATCCACTGTGATGAAGTGTTTTGAGAGGTTGGTGATTAAACATATCGACTCCTGCCTGAGAAGTGTCTTGAATCCATTCCAATTTGCCTACCGGCTCAACAGGTCCATAGCAGATGCCATTTCATTGGCTCCTCACACAACCCTGGACTATTTGGACAGCAAAGCCGCATATATCAGGATGCACTTTATTGATTACAGCTCAGCATTCATTACTATTAACCCTTGGAAACAAATCAATAAGGTTCAAGACATTGGCCTCATTACGTCCTTCTGCAATTGGATCCTCAATTTCCTCACTTGCAGTTTGGATTGGCAACAGTATCTCCTCCACAACCTCCATCAGCACCAAAGGGGCGCATGCTTAGCTCCCTGCTCTACACTGCGAGATAGAGCTGGTGAGTCATGGAGAAGTTCTGCAGGCTATGTACAATACTTCCAAATATACCTCTTTTGAATTACTCTCACTGCAACCTGCAGCTTGTAATGTCCTTTTAAATCAACTTTAGATTTCACAACACACACAAAATGCTGGTGGAACACAGCAGGCCAGGCAGAAGGGTCTCGGCCCTTAACATAGACAGTGCTTCTCTTTATAGATGCTGCCTGGCCTGCTGTGTTCAACCAGCATTTTGTGTGTGTTGTTTGAATTTCCAGCATCTGCAGATTTCCTCGTGTTTGCTCTTTAGATTTCACAATCTTCTGAAGGACTCAGCAGACCAAGCAGGTATGGCATCTTTAGGTGGACAAAGGTTCATCATCATGGCTGAAAGCAAGGCCAGCAAGGGTGGGTGACTCCAAGCCAGGCTGAAACGCAGAGGGATGAGGCCCCCACTACCCAGCATCTTGCTAGCAAATGTGCAGTTGCTGGAGGACCTGAGGGCAAGATTGCTGCATATTCTATGTATGTCTGAGCGAGGCTTGGGTTTCTCCAGGCATACCAGATACACCGATCAAACTGGAAGGCTTCTCAATCTGCTGTATGGTCCAGACCACTGATTTGGAATAAATAAAATGGTGGAGGTGTGTCTTTCATGATAAACTCTTGGTAGTGCTCCAATGTAGTTGTTTTGTCAAACTCATGTTCCCCTAATCTTGAACACTTGATGGTCAAATGCCATTCATTCTATTCACCTAGGGAGTTCTCCTCCATAATCCTGGCTGCAGTTTACATACCACCAATGACTGATTATAATCAAGGGCATGAGACACTACATGATTCCCTCTCCAAACTAAAACCAGTCCATACCAATGCATTTCAGATCATAGTCAGGGATTTCAACCAGGCCTGTTTGAAGAAAACCCTGCTCAATTAGCATCAACACATAACCTGTAGTACCAGAGGTCCCAACACACTAGACCACTGTTATACTAAGATAAGCAATTCCTCATGTTCCATGCCCAGATGGCACTTCAGTAAATCTGAACACTTTGTTGTCCTTCTCCTACCTTCAAACAGGCAGAGGCTAAAGAGCAACACTCCAGAGATTAGGACAACAAAGAGTTTGCAGGAGGCAGAGGAGCAGCCAGACTGCTTCGAGCCAGAGGACTGGACTGTGTTCAAGGACTCATCTGTGGATCTGAATGAATACACCATGGTTGTCACAGACTTTATTAAAAAAAAAGTTGTAGATGTGCGAGTTTCCACAAAATCATTGAGTCTTCCCCAATAAAAAGCCCTGGATGAACCATGAGATCTGCAACTGCTGAGAGCCAGATCCGAGGCATTCAAGTCTGATCAAAAAAAGTTACAAGAGGTCCAGGTACAATCTCCAGAAAGCTATCTTATGGCAAAGTGGTAAATCCAGACTAAACTTGAATCAACAAAGGATGCTCGACAGTTGTGCCAGGTCTTCAATATTATCACCTCTTATAAAGTTAAATCAAGTGACATAGGCGAGAGCAGGGCTTTGCTTCCAGATGAGCTCAATACCTTTTATGCTCACAATGACCGGACAAAACATGGAGGAACCATCACAAACTCCCACAGCCCCTGACAATCCTGTGATTTCAGTCTCTGAGGCTGATGTGGGAGTAGCCTTCAGCGGGGAGAACCCACGAAAAGCATCCAGCCCAGACAGGGTACCTGGCCAAGTACTAAAGACCTGTTCTAATCAACTGGCTGGTGTGTTCACTGAGATCAATAACCTCTCGCTTCGGCAATTTCAGGCACCCACCTGCTTCAAGCAGGCTTCAATCATACTGATACCAAAGAAAAACGTGATAACCTGCCTCAATAAGTATTATCCAGTAGCACTTACATCCACAGTGATGAAGTGTTTTGAGAAGCTGGTGGTGAAACTTTGAACTCTGAACTATCCATCTAGTTTTGAATCGGGAATTAGCCTATGAACCCACATGGCTTTGAGATTTGGGAGTGAGCCCGAGCACCCCAGGCAAACCCATGCAGAGAACAAGTGCAAACTCCATTCAGACAACCTTAGAAGAGAGGATCAAATGAAGTCTGCTGGTGCTGAGATGTTCTCCTGCCAAGTTCGACCTTCTACAGCAAGGGAGTAGGTTGTAATCTGTTCTCTGAACAGAGTTTATCAGTGGTCAGTGTGATCTTGACTGGAAACAGGAATATAGTAACATACAAACTGGTGAAGGAACTTAGTGGGTCAGGCGACATCTATGGAAGAAAGCGTTTTGGGTCGAGGCCCTCTCTCTGGATTGGAGTTCAATGTTGTTTATGATCTGCTGGTTTTTGCTTTTTGAAACAAGCAGCAGATTTAAGTGAAGATGTCCATGTAAACAGCAAAATGTCTCCTGCATGTTAAAGTTGGAAAATTGCTCAGGATAATTCTGTAAAAGCCTTCTCTCCTTACCACGCTCCTCCCTTTAGAGTTCAGTACATAGAATTATATAAAAAAAGTCAATAGTAATCAATTTACAACTAACAGTGATTTTGTTTCATATTGCTAGTGGTAGGCCCACTGCTACTGATTGCTTGTTCAGCTGTACAAATATCAGAAAGAAAATTAGTCAGGTCATAGTGCTCTAGAATGCAGAGCAGCATCAAATCCGTACAGCATGCCAATTTTTGCAACAGCTTACCCACTTGAGAGTGTTTGTTGCACTTAGAGTCTCACCAAAATAGATCTGGTATAAATCATGTCAGATAATAGTTTGTAAACTTTGAATATTAGGTTAGAACAACTTCAAGATCCATGATATTTTAAAGAGATAAATAGCAGAGGAAGACAATAAGTCAGTTACAATTTAGTTTCAATTATCATGCAAAAGCATACTTACTGCAAAGGTTATCAATGCACTTATATTCAGGTGGACAGGCACTGCAGGGAGCTCCTTTCTTATACGGTTTTGAACCAATGTAATTACCTCTGAGAAAAGAAATACCATGCAAAAATCTGATCAGAATTTTCAAATGTTTTGTATTCACAAATAATGCAAAAGATATTTTGGATCTGTGACTTTTACTCATTATGCACTTATTTACATTAATGGTGGCATATTATTACTTCATCGTCAATGACTGAATATTAATTGAAGAGATCAGAGACGCAAAGGTGTAACATAAGAAATGTATTTTATTCTAGATTGGCTAAAAGATCCTTGCAGGTAATTTGTACTTACGGAGGTGCATAGTTGCATACCAGAATAGAGAGTTTTTTACTATCCAGACCTTGCAGTTTATCACAAAAGTGAGCACCGCAGCCCACTTTGTCACTGGTGGCCCATACTACCTGTAAAACAATGGGATACATGTGAAATCGAATATTTTGCTAAACTGAGCTTACGATGATCTGTAAACATGAGGTAAGTTAGTTGACATTTATGATCAAGAATGATTGTTGTGCCCTCCAGATCAGTTCTGACATGTCAGAGCCTCTGATGTGCACAAGAAACCATTATATTGTTTTCTTTTAAACTGCTGTTGAAATCTTAACCTTAACCTAGAAAATTTCCACAGTTTTGGTTAACCCTATGGTTTTTCCATCCTGCCATTGTTGTTTTATTTCTTTTAAAATCTCCACCTCCTGCTTACTGTTGGCAGTTCCACCATTCATCACGCAAGTAAACACAACTAATGTTATTATCATTGGGAAAGGCAACTTGAAATATTTTAGCTTTCAGCTGGTGAAGATCCAAATTTCCCTAATGACTGTTACATTATTCCAAGTTTTTCACATTCCCCATTCTGTGGAGAAGTCTGTTCCCTAAGCCAATGATTCAATTTGTAATTACAGTACTCCTATAACTTACTTTCTCAGACTTAAACCTTTGCCTCAATGTCACACGTCAGTTTCAATTATTTCTAATAGTTTTGTATAGCATGAAAACAAGTCATCCAGCCCACTGAGACAGAAGATAATCAAGCACCTTTCTGCAATAATCTCATTCCCTTCCTTCCCCCATACATCAGGGCAAATTACATTGCCTACTAATTTATCAATCTAAAAACACAAGACAATCTGCAGATGCTGTAAATCCAAAGCAACACACACAAAATGCTGGAGGAACTCAGCAGGCCAGGCAGTATCTGTGGAAAAGAGTAAACAGTCAATGTCCCGGCCATCATCCTTTTATCAGGACTGAGTGAAGTTAGAATGGAAGGAGAGTGTTAAAGTCGAGATGGTTGATGTCTCATCCGCAGTTAGCAATAAAAAGATCCAGAGTAGGTAGAAGACCAGGGCAGGGTGTCCAGGAAGAGGAGTGCTGAAGGCAGGAGGAGGGGGGTCATCAGTGCGGGCTGCAGAGTGCCTGGCAAAGAAGTCGGCATGGAGATGGAGGTGGTGGAAGAAGAACTTAGCATAATGACGGGCACAGAACTCACTGAGGTGCAGGCACAGTGGGGACAAAGGTGAGGCCCTTACTGAGGGCCGAACGTTCTGCCTCAGAGAGGGGAAGTTCGGAGGAAATGGGATCAGAAGGAGGAAGATGGTTGGTAGAGTCTGAGGAGAGAGAAGAGCTGGAGCGTTCAGGGAAGATGGGATGGGAGGAATATGAAGGCTCCAAGGATCCAAGGATTGACGGTGGAATCTGAGAGACATGGGATTGCAGAATTATGATGGAGAAAGGGGTTCCAGCAGCAGCATGTTAATTCTCAGCGCTGTCAGTCAAGGTATCAATCTACATGTTGTTGGGATACTGGAGAAAACTGGACCAATGTTAGACAAAATACACAATGTCACACAAAGAACATGCAAATTCTGCACAGACACCACAGGAAGTCAAGGTCGAACCCAGGTCACTGGAGCTGTTAATTGTTTCACAATTTAAGGTGATCATCTCTCAGCAGCCTCCATTCAGGGCCGAAAAGCCTAAATAGCTCCTCATAATTCTGAATTGTGACACCTTTGATGAACAGCACAGCTCACTTCCGCATTGCTTAGTGATCAGAATAGACAAAGCACACAAGGCCAGGCCTTAACTTGAACCTCAGAATCAGAATCAGGTTTAATATCACTGGCATATGTCGTGAAATTCTTCTTACTATAGTTTACAGTTTTTATTGTTATGTATTACTGCCACATAACAAATTACATGATATATGCCAGTGATATTAAACCTGATTCTGAAACTACATGATGTAAAAAGTTAAATTAAATAAGTAGTACCAAACAAGAAAAAAGTAGTAGCATAATTGTGTTCAAGGTTTCAATGTCCATTCAGAAATCTGATGGAAGAGGGGTAGTAGCTACTCCTGTAACACTGAGTGTGTACCCTCAGGCTCCTGTACCTCCTTCCTGATGATAGCAATGAGAAGGCGGCAAGTCCTGGGTGATGGGGGTCCTTAATGATGGATCGTTTGAGGCATCGTTCTTTGAAATTTCCTGGATGCTGGAGTGTTTGTATTCTCCTTCCATGGTTTTGTAGTTCAGCATTTGATTATTCTTCTGAATTATCTTTTATTAGGCATGTGCGTTTGATACATTCCGATACACGAAAATTCACACTGTCCCACATTAAATTTGAGATGTCATTTTATATCCATTTTCACACTTGGTCCTTCCCATTCTGTTATTTCTAATCTGATTCTTTTGCCCCTTCTAGTTTGGCAAGATCTGTGAATATAAGCAACTTTCACTTCGAAGTCAGTAATAGTGATGAAAAGACCTTTAATTTTGAAGATGTGTATTCAAAGATACAGAATAGACAACATGTTATAGCTGTGTAATTTGATTAATTTTAAGCTAACAGGAGTCTTTGAATCAGATATACGTTGAATCAGAGAGGTAAACATATAAATGGACATAGGATAAATTTAACAGCTCTATTTGTTTTTCATTATCCTTCCCTGCCCCCCGCCACACCTTATATATGGAAATGATATACATATGTTTACCCAGGTCTAGGGGCAAATAGGAGTGAATAATGAGCAAAATAAATGAGCAGGTGACAAAATAAATACAATCAGTGATGTCCCAAGATAGCAGTGTCTGCTATGATGTCGAAAAGTATTTATTTGAGAATTGTTATTAACAGATACTCAAAAAATGAAAAAAGTAGTTGCAATGACAGACTCCAGAGTTGGAGGAAAAAGAGTTTGCTTTGATAATGAGTCATATTTTGAATGCAAAATGAAAACCGATTATGATATTATGCTCAGATTTAAATGATGGAAGAGAACTGTATGGATGCTTAAAATTCAGTGGTTCAAAAATGGATACTAAGAGAGCTCTCCAGCAGCATTGGTCACTTTGACCCAAGTGCTGCAGCTAATTCAAAATAACTTATGAAAGCAGAGTTTATGAAACTAGGTAAGTTTTATGTGATTTTAGCCCTTGAATTGGAAGGGCAGTCGAAAAGGATCTACATTCCTTGGAGGGATGTGTGAGCAATGAATGCAAGTGTGCATTTCCTGAACTCAGACGATTGTAAGTAAATGAATGAAGACACCAAAATCTGCAACAAATCTAATTCAGCAACAAATCGGGTATAAAATGTAAAGTTATGAGGAGGAAATTCATATTGCATTAAGATTAAGACATGAAAGAGATGGAAAGCCCATACTCTCATTTTCCTCTCTAATTAAATAAGAGATTCAACACTTTTATAAAGGTAATTCACAGAGCAAGAAATTATATGGTAGTGACACACTTCACACAATTTAAAAGGGTATCTAGACTGTATGTGCAAGCTCAGACCTATTCTAAAGTGTTCATTTCATCAATATCAAGCAACTTCCTCAATTTCACAATATTCCAAGCTTGATGAGGTACCACAGTTGCACAGCTTTTAAATACTAAGGCAAAAAATACAATAAAGTTTTGAGAAGCAAGTAAGAAGTCATACCTGGGTATAGTGCCCACACATCTTTCCTGGGGTGCACGCCATTGTGTCATATGTGTAATCTTGAACTTCTCGATACCAGTCCTCCACTCCTTTTACCGGATTTAGTTGACCATTTGTTGCATATAAATTTTCTCCTATTCTCCCTCTGTTTGGATTGTGTTCCCACACACATTTCTTTGCATACTTTTGAGCAATTTTCTCCAACTGTCTGTCCCATCTCTAAAAGTAAATCCATTGATCAGAAAATGTAAAATCAGGACTTTATCAGAATTGAACAAGCAGCAGTAACTCAGTCCTGCTCTGAGCAAGTAAATGTGGCGATATAAAATTTACTCCGTGATAAACATTATGAGACATTGTTTGATAATATTATGTAAAACAGTGGTTATGCATAGTGAGGTTGTTAATGCAGTCTACAGTATTCAAAATTTAGTCTTTATATTTCAACTTTATTTCTTGTCCTTATGTACAGACATGCCTACCAGTGTTTTACAGATATGCAATCATTCTGTGTATATAAGCTATCTTATGTATTTATATTTATTTTGTTTTTTAAATTATCACTTTCTTATATTTGTTGTGCTGCATCAGATCTGGAGTACAATTATTTCATTCTCCTTTCTACTTGTGTACTGGAAATGGCATTAAACAATCTTGAATCTTCATTGTTCATTGCCTCCAGCAACCCTCACAAGCAGCTAGCTCAATGAATATTTATTTGTCCGAGTCTTGTTGAATTCAACAATCGTTTCCCCACTACTAGTGAGGTTTATTTGTGAGAGACCTCAACAGGACAGTGAACCAACCCTGCAGAATCAGTAAGAAGAACTACACTTCCTTACCCTGCTAGGAATCAGATACAAACAATTGTACAATAAGTCTTGTCAAGTCAAGTCAAGTTTTATTGTCAGTTCGACCATAACTGCTGGTACAGTACACAGTAAAACCGAGACAATGTTTTTCATGACCATGGTGTTACATGAAACAGTACAAAAACTAGACTGAACTACGTAAAAAACAAAACAGAAAAAAACCTACACTAGAGTACACTACATTATCACCTTGCATCTGGTGGAAAGTACAGACCTGTATCAGAAGGGTCCTACGCTTGTGCAAAGTATTTTGAACTAGCAGACGCCTCACTATTCTTTTAACTGAAAAATAATTACAAATGATATACAATACTTTTCATGCCCTACGATAATCCAAATGTGCTGCATGCATAGTGATTATTTTTGTACTTCTGCAAGTTAATACATCAGCTAATTTGTATGTACTATGATCCCACAAAGGAGAAAATGATGACTGATCAATAGCTGGTCAGAAAATGTCCAACTTTTGTTTCTCCAAATAGACCTGTAAAACTGTTCTAAACTCTGGGACAGGCAGACTTATTTGAAAGATTTCGCCTCTGACAGTGCAGAAATCACTCACTACATTACTGGATCTGTTTAGCTCGTGTGCTAGAATTGGTTTTGAACCCATAACCTACTTTATGAATAACAGTCCAAACCTAGACCATTTTGTTTTCTTTTCTACTGAATTATAATAAAAATACTCTGTCAACACCCCCTCTATCCACCACCCTCCCCACCCTTTATAAAAGTATATTCAAAAACATTTTTACCTGTGTTTCCTAATGCAGCTATTAAACTGCAACTATCTCGAGGAATTATGTGTAAATCAGCATTAATCTGATCAGCCCTTAGATCTTAATCAAAGAAAAATAAATAGATGCTAAACAGCACAAAATGCTGGGGCTACACAGGAGGTCAGCCACCATCAGTGGAGAGGAATTGTCACGTACCCTGTGACCGGGTTACCAAACCAGCAGAAATGGAATAATATGTTGGAGTCTGGTGGTACTGTAACTAAAAGTGTTTATTAATAAACTAAGTAATACAGTATTATAAAATGCAAATATACATAAAACAGGTTAGCAATGATATATACAGAAGTGTGGAAATAGGAATCAAAACCAAGCTCTATCGAAGTCTAGGGGTAAATGAATAGTCTTAAGATGGTGCAGAGTTCAGTTCAGTTTAGTTTAAGTCGAGATAGTTGCTGCTGTACCATTGGAGAGAGAGAGGGAGAGAGGTGATACCGTTGCAGCAGGCAAACCTTCGTTGTCTTCTTGTCCTGTTGTGGTCACCGACTGTGACCCCTCCGTTCCCGACCAGACCATTCTTCAGTGGTGAGCCTGTCACCCAGACGAGGGTGGACACACACACAAGCCCCCACCGGTCCGTTTTCACACACTGTGAGCCTCTGATCAATTCCCCCGAATCGATCCTCCAAACCCCCACCTTCCTGTGGGTGCACAACGCTCTTTCAGTGTCCCGTGGCGTGTCTGCCTGTGTCTCAGCAGGCTTGCTTTTTATCTCCCCTGCCAGGGTACCGGCCATCCATCAACTGCCCATCACCTGGTCCCGCCTTGCTGTCTCAGCAAGAATCTTACAAGTAGGCAAAAGTGTCCTTGGAGCAAAAGTAAACAAATATCGAAGAAGCCATAATACTAAATCATCTCTCTCTCTCATTATCAGCATCTGCAGCAGGATGCCTCCCCCCTCTTCTTCTTCTCTCTCTCTCTCTCGTTAGCAGCATAGTTCACAGGGGGGTCAACTCTGGACCCCATCTGCCCCTGGTTTGCTCATCACACATCACAGAATAAACAGTCAATGTGTCAGGACACGACCCGTCATCAGGACAGCAACAGAAAGGGGAAAACGGTGGGGAGAGGGGAAGGAGTACAAGTTAGCAAGTTTTAGGTAGACCATGTGAGGGTGTGGGGGGGGTGGGGAGTGAAGTGAGAATTTGGGCTGTGGTTAGTGGAAAAGGTAAAGTGCTGAAGAAGGAGCAACTTAAAAGGAGAGTGGAGCGAACCATGAGAGGACTTGTGGAAACTGTGTGGTGGTTTCTTTCGAACTTATAGTCTTTTAACATCTCTGGACTATTTTTACTGTGCCCATGGTCTGTTTTTTTTAATCAATTATGCTATTGTTTGCACTGTTGTAACTATGTGGTTTTGTGCAGGTCCTGTAGCTTTAGTTTTTTGTCTTGTTTTGTCTGGTGGGTTTGGAGCTTCTTTCCGGGGAACGCGCTAAGACGGTAGCGCGATATTAATACGCAGCAGCCTCTCCGGACTCTGGATTGGGGATTGCCAAACGTTACGTGGATTTTCTGGTGTAGTCTGTTTTGTCACGTGCTTTTGTGATGTCATTCTGGAGGAACGTTGTCTCATTTCTTAACTGCATTGCATTTGTGGTTTCTAAATGACAATAAACTGAATCTGAATCTGAGAAAGGGATGGAGGAGGGGCAACAGAGATAGGTGAAGAGGCAGGTGCCGAGAAGGTGCAAGCAGGGAGCCCGGATGAGGAATAGAAAAAGAGAGGTGTGTGAGGGGGAGGGAGGGGTGCAGATTGCAGAGGTTATTGAAATCAATGTCAGTTTGGAGATGACCCAGTTCTGATATGAAGTAGTGCTTTCCAACCCGAGAGTGGTCTCATAATGGCAGCAGAGGAGGCCATATACCGACGTGTCGGAATCGGAATGGCAAGTAGGATTAAAGAGGGTGGCCTCCCGCTTTTCCAGCCTGTTGCGGACAGAGCGAAGGAGGGTCTCAAGCCAGAAACGTCGATTACTTATTCCTCTCTATAGACGCTGCCCGAGCTGCCGAGTTCCTTCTCATTCTGTGTGTGTTACTCTGGAATATCTTGTGTTTATTAAGATATCTCTATTTTGATATTACATGGACGGACTCAGTCTCACCAGAAAAGTTATAGCCAGTCAGTTTGGAGAGACCTTGCAAGTTTCACCCATTGTGGCCGTTCCGTTCTTCATGAAGCACCCTTTCGTCTCCTCCGTGTTTCTATCTGATGGTCATGACCCTTTCAGCTCAGGTAAATTAAACTTCCATTCACTCTATCCACCTCACTCCGGTGCTGCTGTTTCCTTCTCGTCAAAATCCTCTCCCTGGTGGAAAGCTACGGGTGTGAAAACGTGCGCCTGTTGCATTTAAACGAGGCAGGACATCGCGGCGAAGTTCAGCGCGCAAACCGAGACTCCACCAGACGGTCGAAATTCGCGCCCTCGCCGCAAGTAGTTAAAACAATGTCGGTGAAGAGTCATCAGGCAAATTGTGAGTGTCAGGGACAAATCCCGCCAGGATTTCTGTTATATTTAGATTCGGTGAGAAAGAATTAACTCCACTTACCATTTTCAGCATGTTGCTGGCATCGGGTACCTTGGAGCGAAACTCATTGTGCGAATTAACCACGGCTTTCTTCTCTGCAAAGGTGAGAGCGGGGGCTGGCTGGGGCAGTTCCAGTGCAATGAACAGGAGCAGTACTTGCAGAGTCGGAGTCATCCTTCCTCGCTGCTCCCGTGGCGGGTCAGAAGTGGTTCACTTAACTTTATACGTGGACACTCCTGGTCTGAGGGAGAGAAAGCGGAGCCCATGATAATAACCCTGGAAACGGTGACGCCTCGGCTTTGTGACCCCTCCGCTTTATTTCGCAGCACCAAAGCCGGGGCTGGTGGCAATTACTAACAGGTTTGAATCAGGAGACACAGATGTTGAAGGTGGGGCTCTGTGATCTCCTGGAAAAGGAGCTTTTGGGGAGCCGATGTACATATGTGTTGCGAGCACCGCTGGCAAGGGCGACAGTTTCCCCTGTTGTCTCGGAGAAGGTGGTGCTGAACTGTTTTCCTGAACTATTGCAGTCCTTCAGTGTAGACTTTGTGTCACTGCACATCCATTCTGATATGAAATATATATGTATACACTGTGCGTATATATACATATATATATAGTGGAAGAAATTTTGTTACTAGCTAGATACTAAGGGGTTAGAGAGTTTTTTTTCACAGCACCCTTAAACTGCTTCTGCAGGACTGCTGTAAAGGGCTAACTAGCTTGAGAGGGAGTAATCAAAGCATAATCACGTGATGTTCTGTTTTTTTTAAATAGCTGAACTTCAAGGTTGTAGACAGAAATAGCTTTGAATAGATAAAGATAACAGTAACCTGATTATATTTTTTTTTACTGTGCTAAGACATGATTATTGAGCAAAGGAATTACCTGCTTGCATGCTGTATTTCACAAACGTGCTTGGAAGCTTTTGATAACATACACTATGTCTATATAATGATAAAAGTCTGTGTACTCGGGGAGAGTCTCAAGAACTCTGCTTTAAGAGGTTGAGCTCTCCATGATACGTATCATGTTTTAATAAAGACTTTCAAAAGCAATCTCCCTTCGTGTCCGAGTAATAGCTTTTCTGCAACATATATATATATATATTGCTTTTAAATAGAAACCCGTTATCAGAATCAGATTTAATATCACCGGCATATATCGTGAAATTCATTATCTGTCTTATTAACGTACAGTATGGTAATGAAGTTTAAGATATCTCTCTGTCTCTCTCTCTCTGTCTCTCTCTCTCTCTCTCTCTCTCTCTATATATATATATATATATATATATATATATATATATTCATTCAGCCACCTGCTGGCTAAAGAAATTTCTCCTTATCTCTGTTCTAAATGGGTGTCCTAAAATCTCCCCACTAAAGGAAACATTCTCCCCACATCCACTCTACCTATGCCTTTCAATATTCAAATGCTTTCATGATATCTCTCCTCATTCTTCTAAACTCCAGTGAGTCCAGGCCCAGAGCCATCAAACATTCCTCATATGTTAACCCTTCCATTCCCGGAATTATTCTCACGAACCTCCGCTGGATGCTCAGCAATGCCAACATATATTTTCCTAGATAAGGGGCCCAAAGCTGCTTACGATGCTCCACTATGCCTTTATAAAGCCTCATCTTTACTCTTACATTCTAGTCCTCTTGAAATAATGCTAGTATTGCATTCACCTTCCTTACCACTAACGCAACCTGCAAGTTAACCTTTCAGGAATCCTGCACAAGGACTCCCAAATCCCTTTGCACCTCAGGTTTTTTAAATTTTCTCCCCATTCAGAAAATAGTCTATGCCTTTATTCCTTCTACCACAGTACATGACCAGACACTTCCCCCACTATATTCTATCTGTCATAAAGCACAGTAAAAATCTTAATATTATTACATCATCATGTCCGACCAGCCTCTTAAAGAGAAACCCAACTCAGTGTTGGTGGCTGTGAATTAGGTACGTTTCCACTCATTACATTACCCTACAGAGCACTCCCCAGCCAGAAATCACCACAACTGGCATTGTGAGCCTGTCCCAGCTCTGACGGTCTGCTCGGCTCGCGTCTTAAGCTCTACAGGGGGAGGAACAGCCAGCACTTCTGCCACATCCAGAGGTGTGTTGACATGCTCATGTCATGATACCAGGGGCATGGCAGTGCAATCCTCCAAATCTTGGTGGGCCCGTTTAAGGCTAACTTCCAAAATACAGTCAGGTTTACCCCTCCTATCTATGATTAAAGTCTTTTCTCTTCATTATAAAATGCAGATCAGGCCATCGTAAAGGGGCCTAAGGGGGATGTTGGTGTGTGTCATGGCGGACAGAAACAAACAAGGTGGAATGTAGGTCAACAGGAACCCAAGACTGATGGGAGGTAGGAACTGAATTTACTGAGGAGCGTGGAACGCTGCTGAGAGGGTGAACAGGCAGTTGTGACATCGGGAATAAAATCACCTGGCACTCGTAACGCTGCCAGTATGCCAACTCAGCTGTGGACGACTGCAGATCCTCTTTTGGAGTCAGTCTGTGCCACAGCAGGATGCGTGGGAGACCATCGTGCCTACACTCATCGGTCAAAGGAGTCCTCAGGGCAGTCTTTAAGGTGAGGTGAAACCGCTTGCGTAGGTCATTGGACTGCAGGTGATACGCTCTGGTGTGTAGCCTAACACCGAGGTTCTGGGCCATGGCAGTCCATAGGTTTGCTGTGAATTAGGAACCAGGGACCGCAGTCGGGGGAAATAGCAGAGGAAGTGACAAACTGAGAAGCCCATGTCTGTGACCGTCATCAATGCTAGAGGGATGACCTCTGGCCACGTGGCAGTATAGTCCACCATGGTAAGGAGGTGTGTGAAACCGTGGGTGGGGGGTTGTTTGGGGGGGGAGAAGACTGACCAGGCCCACATTGACATGGTCAGACCATTGCTAAAGGATGTTAAAAGGTGTCAGTGGTGTCTGAACATGACAGTTAATTTCCGCCCACTAGCACTCAACAAGGGCTGTACGCCAATCACGCACACCCTTTCGAAGATAGTGCCACACAAAATTTAGAACAACTGTGAGGCATTCCACCCTAGTTGTGAGAGGCTGTGAATGAAGTTAAACACAGTCCACCTCCAGTTTGTGGTCACAATGGGACGAAGGTGACTGGCTGAGACATTGCATAGGAGAGAAACCCCATCTTCCCCAGACTTAATGTCAGCCAACCGCAGGCCCGTGACTGCTGTTGAGTAAGCCTGGACCTCTGGGTCAGTAACTTGGTTAGCTACCATGCCGGCGTAGTCAACCCCGATGTGTATGGCCTCACTCACTGGCCATGAGAGGCAATCAACCACAGCATCACTCTTCCCCTTGATATGTTGTACATCAGTTGTGAACTCTGATATGTAGGCCAGGTGGAGATTCTGCCAAGCAGACCAAGAGTCTGCTATTTTGGCCATTGCGTGCACAATGGGTTTGCGATCAATGAACGCTGCGAAATGGCGACCCTCGAGTAGAAAACAAAAATGGCAGACAGCCAGATAGGGGCTGAGAAGCTCACGGCCAAGCACATTGTACTTCCTTTTGGGGCGACGGAGCTGCCGGCTGAAGCAGGTGAGCGGCTGCCACAAGCATCTGATCAACTGTTTGTGCACAGCATCCACAGTAGCGTCCGGAACGTCAGTAGTAATGGATATGGGTGCATTGTTTGTGCACAGCACCCACAGCAGCGTCCGGAACGTCAGTAGTAATGGATATGGGTGCATTGTTTGTGCACAGCAGCGTCCGGAACGTCAGTAGTAATGGATATGGGTGCATTGTTTGTGCACAGCAGCGTCCGGAACGTCAGTAGTAATGGATATGGGTGCATTGTTTGTGCACAGCAGCGTCCGGAACGTCAGTAGTAATGGATATGGGTGCATTGTTTGTGCATAGCACCCACAGCAGCGTCCGGAACGTCAGTAGTAATGGATATGGGTGCATTGTTTGTGCATAGCACCCACAGCAGCGTCCGGAACGTCAGTAGTAATGGATATGGGTGCATTGTTTGTGCACAGCACCTACAGCAGCGCCCGGAACGTCAGTAGTAATGGATATGGGTGCATTGTTTGTGCACAGCACCCACAGCAGCGCCCGGAACGTCAGTAGTAATGGATATGGGTGCATTGTTTGTGCACAGCACCCACAGCAGCGTCCGGAACGTCAGTAGTAATGGATATGGGTGCATTGTTTGTGCACAGCAGCGTCCGGAACGTCAGTAGTAATGGATATGGGTGCATTGTTTGTGCACAGCACCTACAGCAGCGCCCGGAACGTCAGTAGTAATGGATATGGGTGCATTGTTTGTGCACAGCACCCACAGCAGCGCCCGGAACGTCAGTAGTAATGGATATGGGTGCATTGTTTGTGCACAGCAGCGTCCGGAACGTCAGTAGTAATGGATATGGGTGCATTGTTTGTGCACAGCACCCACAGCAGCGTCCGGAACGTCAGTAGTAATGGATATGGGTGCATTGTTTGTGCACAGCAGCGTCCGGAACGTCAGTAGTAATGGATATGGGTGCATTGTTTGTGCACAGCAGCGTCCGGAACGTCAGTAGTAATGGATATGGGTGCATTGTTTGTGCACAGCAGCGTCCGGAACGTCAGTAGTAATGGATATGGGTGCATTGTTTGTGCACAGCAGCGTCCGGAACGTCAGTAGTAATGGATATGGGTGCATTGTTTGTGCACAGCACCCACAGCAGCGTCCGGAACGTCAGTAGTAATGGATATGGGTGCATTGTTTGTGCACAGCAGCGTCCGGAACGTCAGTAGTAATGGATATGGGTGCATTGTTTGTGCACAGCACCCACAGCAGCGTCCGGAACGTCAGTAGTAATGGATATGGGTGCATTGTTTGTGCACAGCAGCGTCCGGAACGTCAGTAGTAATGGATATGGGTGCATTGTTTGTGCACAGCACCCACAGCAGCGTCCGGAACGTCAGTAGTAATGGATATGGGTGCATTGTTTGTGCACAGCAGCGTCCGGAACGTCAGTAGTAATGGATATGGGTGCATTGTTTGTGCACAGCAGCGTCCGGAATGTCAGTAGTAATGGATATGGGTGCATTGTTTGTGCACAGCACCCACAGCAGCGTCCGGAACGTCAGTAGTAATGGATATGGGTGCATTGTTTGTGCACAGCAGCGTCCGGAACGTCAGTAGTAATGGATATGGGTGCATTGTTTGTGCACAGCACCCACAGCAGCGTCCGGAACGTCAGTAGTAATGGATATGGGTGCATTGTTTGTGCACAGCAGCGTCCGGAACGTCAGTAGTAATGGATATGGGTGCATTGTTTGTGCACAGCACCCACAGCAGCGTCCGGAACGTCAGTAGTAATGGATATGGGTGCATTGTTTGTGCACAGCAGCGTCCGGAACGTCAGTAGTAATGGATATGGGTGCATTGATTGTGCACAGCAGCGTCCGGAACGTCAGTAGTAATGGATATGGGTGCATTGTTTGTGCACAGCAGCATCCGGAACGTCAGTAGTAATGGATATGGGTGCATTGTTTGTGCACAGCAGCGTCCGGAACGTCAGTAGTAATGGATATGGGTGCATTGTTTGTGCACAGCACCCACAGCAGCGTCCGGAACGTCAGTAGTAATGGATATGGGTGCATTGTTTGTGCACAGCACCCACAGCAGCGCCCGGAACGTCAGTAGTAATGGATATGGGTGCATTGTTTGTGCACAGCAGCGTCCGGAACGTCAGTAGTAATGGATATGGGTGCATTGTTTGTGCACAGCACCCACAGCAGCGTCCGGAACGTCAGTAGTAATGGATATGGGTGCATTGTTTGTGCACAGCACCCACAGCAGCGCCCGGAACGTCAGTAGTAATGGATATGGGTGCATTGTTTGTGCACAGCAGCGTCCGGAACGTCAGTAGTAATGGATATGGGTGCATTGTTTGTGCACAGCACCCACAGCAGCGTCCGGAACGTCAGTAGTAATGGATATGGGTGCATTGTTTGTGCACAGCACCCACAGCAGCGCCCGGAACGTCAGTAGTAATGGATATGGGTGCATTGTTTGTGCACAGCACCCACAGCAGCGCCCGGAACGTCAGTAGTAATGGATATGGGTGCATTGTTTGTGCACAGCACCCACAGCAGCGCCCGGAACGTCAGTAGTAATGGATATGGGTGCATTGTTTGTGCACAGCAGCGTCCGGAACGTCAGTAGTAATGGATATGGGTGCATTGTTTGTGCACAGCACCCACAGCAGCGCCCGGAACGTCAGTAGTAATGGATATGGGTGCATTGTTTGTGCACAGCACCCACAGCAGCGCCCGGAACGTCAGTAGTAATGGATATGGGTGCATTGTTTGTGCACAGCAGCGTCCGGAACGTCAGTAGTAATGGATATGGGTGCATTGTTTGTGCACAGCACCCACAGCAGCGTCCGGAACGTCAGTAGTAATGGATATGGGTGCATTGTTTGTGCACAGCAGCCACAGCAGCGCCCGGAACGTCAGTAGTAATGGATATGGGTGCATTGTTTGTGCACAGCACCCACAGCAGCGCCCGGAACGTCAGTAGTAATGGATATGGGTGCATTGTTTGTGCACAGCAGCGTCCGGAACGTCAGTAGTAATGGATATGGGTGCATTGTTTGTGCACAGCAGCGTCCGGAACGTCAGTAGTAATGGATATGGGTGCATTGTTTGTGCACAGCAGCGTCCGGAACGTCAGTAGTAATGGATATGGGTGCATTGTTTGTGCACAGCAGCGTCCGGAACGTCAGTAGTAATGGATATGGGTGCATTGTTTGTGCACAGCAGCGTCCGGAATGTCAGTAGTAATGGATATGGGTGCATTGTTTGTGCACAGCACCCACAGCAGTGCCCGGAACGTCAGTAGTAATGGATATGGGTGCATTGTTTGTGCACAGCACCCACAGCAGCGCCCGGAACGTCAGTAGTAATGGATATGGGTGCATTGTTTGTGCACAGCAGCGTCCGGAACGTCAGTAGTAATGGATATGGGTGCATTGTTTGTGCACAGCACCCACAGCAGCGCCCGGAACGTCAGTAGTAATGGATATGGGTGCATTGTTTGTGCACAGCAGCCACAGCAGCGCCCGGAACGTCAGTAGTAATGGATATGGTTGCATTGTTTGTGCACAGCACCAACAGCAGCGCCCGGAACGTCAGTAGTAATGGATATGGGTGCATTGTTTGTGCACAGCAGCGTCCGGAACGTCAGTAGTAATGGATATGGGTGCATTGTTTGTGCACAGCACCCACAGCAGCGTCCGGAACGTCAGTAGTAATGGATATGGGTGCATTGTTTGTGCACAGCACCCACAGCAGTGCCCGGAACGTCAGTAGTAATGGATATGGGTGCATTGTTTGTGCACAGCAGTGCCCGGAACGTCAGTAGTAATGGATATGGGTGCATTGTTTGTGCACAGCACCCACAGCAGCGTCCGGAACGTCAGTAGTAATGGATATGGGTGCATTGTTTGTGCACAGCAGCGTCCGGAACGTCAGTAGTAATGGATATGGGTGCATTGTTTGTGCACAGCAGCGTCCGGAACGTCAGTAGTAATGGATATGGGTGCATTGTTTGTGCACAGCACCCACAGCAGCGTCCGGAACGTCAGTAGTAATGGATATGGGTGCATTGTTTGTGCACAGCACCCACAGCAGCGTCCGGAACGTCAGTAGTAATGGATATGGGTGCATTGTTTGTGCACAGCACCCACAGCAGCGTCCGGAACGTCAGTAGTAATGGATATGGGTGCATTGTTTGTGCACAGCAGCGTCCGGAACGTCAGTAGTAATGGATATGGGTGCATTGTTTGTGCACAGCACCCACAGCAGCGTCCGGAACGTCAGTAGTAATGGATATGGGTGCATTGTTTGTGCACAGCAGCGTCCGGAACGTCAGTAGTAATGGATATGGGTGCATTGTTTGTGCACAGCACCCACAGCAGCGTCCGGAACGTCAGTAGTAATGGATATGGGTGCATTGTTTGTGCACAGCAGCGTCCGGAACGTCAGTAGTAATGGATATGGGTGCATTGTTTGTGCACAGCAGCGTCCGGAACGTCAGTAGTAATGGATATGGGTGCATTGTTTGTGCACAGCACCCACAGCAGCGTCCGGAACGTCAGTAGTAATGGATATGGGTGCATTGTTTGTGCACAGCACCCACAGCAGCGTCCGGAACGTCAGTAGTAATGGATATGGGTGCATTGTTTGTGCACAGCAGCGTCCGGAACGTCAGTAGTAATGGATATGGGTGCATTGTTTGTGCACAGCACCCACAGCAGCGCCCGGAACGTCAGTAGTAATGGATATGGGTGCATTGTTTGTGCACAGCACCCACAGCTGCGTCCGGAACGTCAGTAGTAATGGATATGGGTGCATTGTTTGTGCACAGCAGCGTCCGGAACGTCAGTAGTAATGGATATGGGTGCATTGTTTGTGCACAGCAGCGTCCGGAACGTCAGTAGTAATGGATATGGGTGCATTGTTTGTGCACAGCAGCGTCCGGAATGTCAGTAGTAATGGATATGGGTGCATTGTTTGTGCACAGCAGCATCCGGAACGTCAGTAGTAATGGATATGGGTGCATTGTTTGTGCACAGCACCCACAGCAGTGCCCGGAACGTCAGTAGTAATGGATATGGGTGCATTGTTTGTGCACAGCACCCACAGCAGCGCCCGGAACGTCAGTAGTAATGGATATGGGTGCATTGTTTGTGCACAGCACCCACAGCAGCGTCCGGAACGTCAGTAGTAATGGATATGGGTGCATTGTTTGTGCATGTAACACTTACCCAACAGGCTGGAAAAGGAGATCCAGCCACACACCAACCCACCTCCCGTACACGCAGGTGCTGTGAGAATCGCGTTTATGCCTCGCGCCCGCCAACAGTATCAAACCCACAACAAATACCGGTACGAAATACACTTTAAAGAGTTTACTAAGATTAAAAGAGTATTAGGCAATACTATATATATATATATATACAAGAAAAAAACAAAAGGCGCCAACTTATCAAAGTTCAGTCAGTTTAGTGCACTCGGTGGAGCTCATCCAGCGAACCCTTCGACTCCTCGGTGGTCGTCCTCCCGACTTCCACTTCGGACTCCCCAGTGGTCGTCCGAGCGCACGTCCTCCTTCCTCGGCGTCTCCCTCCGGACTCTCCTCACACCCCAAGCCCACGCAACCCCTCCCCCAAGTTCCCAGCCTCACAAAACACAATAACATTCCCCATTGATTAACAAATGAATAAAATTACCATATCAGCCATTCTAAAGCGAAACAACGGCGAGAGAAACTTTTAACAGACAAAGAAGCATTCCTACTTGTAACAAACCAAAGAAGCCCTTTTTAGTAACATACACAGGACATTGTACATTCTCTCCCCACCAGCAAATGTCATGCCCTCATGGCATTACTAGAGTTCCCCAAAGCTTCTTGCAACACCCAAAACCCAACCCAGGTGCAGAAAGCAGTGACATAACTACCCAGAGCAGTAGAAATCACACTCGGTTCTCCTGGTACCACATATGTCAACCGCTCTGGGGGGGCGCCTAATCCTCTGAGATCTCCATACCCCTTCTACCCCACTGGGCTCCCTCTCCACCTGCGAACCCACTGTCTCAGACACCCCAGGTCTACCTGACAGACGCTCACCCCCTTCCTCACGGGGGTCCTCCCTCACCTGAGATCTCTCCGGCTCACGCTCGGGCTCCACCCTCTCTCCCACCACTGTTGGCTGCCCCTCCATCTGACCCTCAAGACCTTCCCTCCTCTCACCCAATTCAGTATGGGAAGGGCCAGGAGCCTCCTCTCCGGGTACTGGAGCACCAGCGAATGGGAACAGGGGCCACTCATCTGAGTCGTCCTCTTCCGAATCAGTAGCCATTTCCGGGCGAGGGACCCGTCCCCGCTCTTCAGCAGCGGTCTCTTCCCTTTCTCTGCGCCCTTGCAGAGTCCTTGTACTGGGTGTAACCTCCCACTCTGGCTCCGTATCCACCTGCACCGCTTGACCCAGCGGCAGCAGGTGATTCCGATGGAGTACCTTGATAGGCCCTTTCCCATCCTCAGGTTTCACCCAGTAAACTGGCAGGTTCGGCATCTGGCTCTCTATTACATAGGGGCTGGCCGCCCATCGGTCTGCCAACTTGTGCTTACCAGGGAGTCCCAAATTCCGTAAAAGGACCCGGTCGCCCGGCAATAATTGAACAAACTTCACCTTTCGATCATACCGCATCTTATTCCTCTGATTTTGTTTGGTAGCCGCCGCCTCAGCCAACTCGTACGCCCGCTGTAACTCCCTCTTCATGTCGGACACATACTTTAGATGGGACTTCCCGGGTAATTCACCCACTTCACCCCCAAAACACAAGTCAATGGGCAACCTCGGTTCCCGCCCGAACATCAGATAATAGGGCGAATATCCTGTAGCATCATTGCGAGTACAATTGTAACAGTGAACCAATTGTCCAATATGACGACTCCACCTGCTTTTCTGCCCAATCTCCAGCGTCCCAAGCATATCCAACAGGGTCCGGTTGAACCTCTCTGGCTGCGGATCTCCCTGTGGGTGATACGGGGTAGTCCTGGATTTCTCAACCCCAAGCATAGTCAGTAATTCATGGATAAGGCGGCTCTCAAAGTCCCGCCCCTGATCGCTATGGATTCGCCTGGGAAGGCCGTAATGAACAAAATACTTCTCCCATAACACCTTTGCCACTGTCGTCGCCTTCTGATCCTTAGTGGGAAATGCCTGAGCTTAGCGAGTGTAATGATCGGTGATGACTAAGATATTCGCGGTGTTGCTGGTGTCAGGTTCAATCGACAGAAAATCCATACATACCAGGTCCAGAGATCCCGCACTCTGCAAGTGCGACAGTGGAGCCGCCAACGCGGGCAGGGTCTTCCTCCGGATGCAACGACTGCAGTCCCTACAGTATTCTTCGACTTCCCCCCTCATCCGGGGCCAGTAGAACCGGTCTTTGAGTAATCCATAGGTCTTTTCCACCCCCAAGTGTCCAGAATCATCATGTAGGGCCTGGAGTACAGCCTGCCGATACTCCTCCGGCAGGACCAGTTGCCAACATTGGGGTTGGTCCGGAGGCGCCGTTACCCGGTACAAGATTTTGTTCTTTAACTTCAACCGAGACCACTCCTTCAACAACAGGGGCACGAATGGGTGTTTCACCTTCTCAGCCAACGCCCCATCCCCCCTCTCGACCGCTCTCCACACTGTGCCAATGCCCAGGTCATTTTGCTGAGCAGCTGCCACTTCCCCCGGACTCAGTTCCGGCAACTGTTTAGTCCGCAGTGCGGTCAGGTCACAGTAAGCTAGGGGTATGGCGTCCTCAAAACCCCCCAAATGGTCTACGGCTCGTTCCAGCCTCCCTCTTCCCTCGGCCTTCACAGTGATAGCAAACTGACACATCGCCTTCACTCCAGGGGCAGGGACACCCTCCCACTCCTCATCCCTCTCCTGTTCCCCCGGCTCCTGATGAGACAAAGCATCCGCATCGACATTCTTGCTTCCGGGCCGGTACCTCAGGCTGAAATCATATACCGACAAGGCCGCCAGCCACCGATGTCCTGTGGCATCCAGCTTTGCCGAAGTCAAAATATAAGTGAGCAGATTGTTATCCGTTCGCACCTCAAACTTGGCTCCGTACAGGTAATCGCCCAACTTGTCCACCACCGCCCACTTCAGCGCCAGGAACTCCAACTTGTGAGTGGGATAGTTTCTCTCCGATGGCGACAAGCTTCGGCTGACAAAGGCTACCAGTCTCAATGCTTTGCCATGCTCCTGGTACAGAACAGCCCCTAGACCCTCTCGGCTGGCATCCGTGTGCAGCACATATGGCTTCTGGGGATCGGCAAAAGCCAACACCAGGGCCTGGGTCAGTGCCCTTTTCAAAGATCAGAACGCCTCTTCACATTGATCATCCCATCTCGAGCCAAAAGGTTCCGCCGGGTTCCAGTATCCTCCGGCGTCCTGCCTCTGGTCCCCCGTCCTTTTCTTTCCCACCGGGGGATAGCCATACAACAGCTGAGTCAACGGGTGACACACTTTGGCGTATCCTTTCACAAATCGCTGGTAATACCGACAGAACCCCAAAAATGAGCGCAGAGAGCCCACTTTCTGGGGTCTCGGCCAGGTGGTCACAGCCTCTATCTTGGTTGGATCAGTAGCCACTCCCTCTCGCGAAATGATATGGCCAACGTAGCTAACCGACTACTTGCAGAACTGGCATTTGTCCAGGGAAAGCTTCAACCCTTCTTCATTAAGCAGGCTCAACACCTTCAACAGCCTCTCCTCATGTTCCTCCAAAGTCGATCCAAACACTATCAAATCGTCCAGGTACACCAGCACCTCCAACAGATTCATATCCCCCACAGTTCTCTCCATGAGCCTCTGGAAGGTTGCTGGGGCTCCCGATATGCCTTGGGGCATTCGTTCGAACTGAAAGAACCCCAGCGGGCAGATAAAAGCGGTTTTCTCTTTATCGCCCACACTCATCGGGATCTGGTAATACCCACTTCTTAAATCCAGCACACTGAACCACTTCGCACCGCTCAGGCAGACCAGCGCATCCTCCACTCTTGGGACGGTATATTGATCAGGGACAGTTCGCCGATTCAACGTCCTGTAGTCAACACACATGCGCACTCGCCCATTCTTCTTCCGTGCCACCACTATTGGGGACGCATAAGGACTTCGGGACTCAGCTATGATTCCGGCCTCCTTCAACTTGCACAAGTGCTGCCGCACGTCCTCAACATCTGCTGGAGCCAGCCGCCGGGATCTCTCTCGGAACGGGGTGTCCTCCGTCACCCGGATGGTGTGGCGAGTGCTTTTGGAGCAGCCAACATCAAACTCGCCCCGAGAAAAAACAGCTTCCATCTTCGGCATCTTCTACACTAGCCTGTGTTTCCACTCCGGCGACACAGGGGAATCCCCGAAGTTAAAGACTTCAGCGGTCAGCTCCCTTAGATGCTGTGGTGAACTAGATATACCTGTCTGACTGCTCCTGTGGCTCCTCCCAAGACCCTGCTGACTACCCCTGTGGCTCCTCCCACAGACCCCTGTATAAAGGCGACTGTGGCCTGCTGCTCTCCCTCATTTTCCCCAGGATGTAGTGTTGTCCTTCAGTCAATAAAAGCCGATATCTCACTTCCTAAGTCTCGGCGTGAGTTATTGATGGTGCATCAGATGCTCCGATCCCTCCCCGTTAGGGGTCCTCACTGGTGCGCTAGACATTACCGTCTCCGGGAACAGATGTGCCAGCGGCATTCCCCTTTTAAAAGTGATTTCTCTTGCCGTGGTGTTCCTGACACTTATAGCTATACGCCTCGCATGTACCACCCCTGGTCTCTGCACTTCGGGCCTCACCAGCGCCCCCGCCGGAAATCATGTCTCCCCTTCAAGATCGTCCGGGGCGTCTACTAACAGGGCTTCGCCCGTCGGCACTCCTGGGAATCTGGGGGTCCCCATCACAAGTGCTACCTCCCCTGGTCGGATCACCTTGGGCCTCGCCTGCGTACACCACACCATCCCGCGTTTACACTCCGGGTCCAGTCCTAGTGAGGCAACCCCTTCTTCGAACACCGCTCGAAACACTGGATGCACTGAGAGGGTCTCCAGAAAGTCTTCCCCCGCTTTCTCCTTACAAGCTCCCAGGAGCCGTCGCACAACGGGGGAATTAGTCCCCACCAGGAGGGCAGCACCACCAGTTTCCACGGGTCAGGACACACCAACACCAACGTCTCAATAGCTTCGGACACTCCCACATCGCCCTCCGAGAACTCCAATCTCACCGATAGGTACCCATCGTACGGGTAGTCACCCTCGCTCACACCCCAAATCTGCAGGGCGTCAAATGGGATTACTGGCAAATGCTTTAGATATTTGTTGTAGAAAGACCGGTACAATAAGGTCCCCTGCGATCCCGTATCCAGAACGGTTTTTGCGTAAACTCCCTCTATCCGTAGACCCACACTGGCACGGGGTCCTACCAGCCCATCTGGAATAGAGGCGTGGGCACCCGGTGGTCCCCTGGCTGAACTCTGGGAACGTGTTCCTCCAGAGGCTCCAGTCCGTTCCCTCACTGAGCCTCTCCTAAGTTTCCCGACACCTCCCCCTTCTTAGTCGCAGGGGGGCTTGTCCTCCGCGGAACTCCTTGTCTCTCACAATCCCACCTAAAGTGTCCCTCCTCTCCACAGCTATAGCACACCCTCGGCCGCCCACAGTCCCACCTGAAATGCCCCTCTTTCCCACAGTTAAAGCACACGCTGCCTGCTGCCCCTCCTCTCCCAGGACGACTCCCACTCCCAAACCACGGCACTGGTCGCACCTGAGAGTGGGTACCTCCCCTGTCCCTCCCCTCCAGAGGGGATTCTCTACCCCTCGGTGGGTTGTCATTCCTCCACCCAGCCACCACTTCCTGTATCGCTGAGGATCGCTCCCGTAGGCCCGCGCCCCTTTTCCGCCCCAACGCTCTCTCTTCCTCCCGCACCTCTCTAATCAGTTGCCCGAACGATGGAGGGGGGCCTTTCCTATAAGCCTGCCGAATAGTCCCCGCCACCTTGTCCTCCCCCAGAGAGCCACTGAATAACTGACTCATCCTCACGCTAGCCACATCAGGCGCCTTCACTACCCCCCGGCGCCGCAGCCCCGAGAGCATCCCCTCCATCCTAAATATGTACTCGGAGAGCTTTTCCCCTCTCCATTGTTCCAGGCGTTGGAACTCTGCTAAAAGCAGCCAGGGTTCCCCTGACAACCCAAAAGCTCCCTCCAAAACTTCTATACATTCCTCCACTGAGGCCCCAGACTTTTCAGCTTTCAACTCCCGGACTGTTTTGGCTGCTAAACCCCTCAAACTTCCCACCAATCGCTGCCGCTTCTCCTCCTCCGAGCCTGGCCACTCCTCTAACATCAAGGATGTATGCTCGATCCAGGTCTCATAGTCCACCTCCCCGGTGGTCGTCCGAGCGCACGTCCTCCTTCCTCGGCGTCTCCCTCCGGCAGTTCCAACGTCCTGATGTCAGCACTCGTACTAACCAACACCCAGCTAGACTCCATCTCTTTACCACACCGTCTAGCTACCAATTCTACCTGCCCCATACCCTTCACCAAACTTAACCCCCACACTACCGCGTCTCCCGAAACTCGAAAATCCACTCCGCTCACTACGCATGCGTACTGTACCGGTACACTTTCAAATCCGCACCAGCGAACAATTTTATCTCTCTCCATTTCCGCTCACTACCTGCGCGATTCCACAGCCCCCTGACAATCCAATCCCGGATGAGCCCCCACAAATGTAACACTTACCCAACAGGCTGGTATATGTCTAGGGGAAAAGGAGATCCAGCCACACACCAACCCACCTCCCGTACACGCAGGTGCTGTGAGAATCGCGTTTATGCCTCGCGCCCGCCAACAGTATCAAACCCACAACAAATACCGGTATGAAATACACTTTAAAGAGTTTACTAAGATTAAAAGAGTATTAGGCAATACTATATATATATATATGTATATACAAGAAAAAAACAAAAGGCGCCAACTTATCAAAGTTCAGTCAGTTTAGTGCACTCGGTGGAGCTCATCCAGCGAACCCTTCGACTCCTCGGTGGTCGTCCTCCCGACTTCCACTTCGGACTCCCCGGTGGTCGTCCGAGCGCACGTCCTCCCTCCTCGGCGTCTCCCTCCGGACTCTCCTCACACCCCAAGCCCACGCAACCCCTCCCCCAAGTTCCCAGCCTCACAAAACACAATAACATTCCCCATTGATTAACAAATGAATAAAATTACCATATCAGCCATTCTAAAGCGAAACAACGGCGAGAGAAACTTTTAACAGACAAAGAAGCATTCCTACTCGTAACAAACCAAAGAAGCCCTTTTTAGTAACATACACAGGACATTGTACATGCACAGCACCCACAGCAGCGTCCGGAACGTCAGTAGTAATGGATATGGGTGCATTGTTTGTGCACAGCACCCACAGCAGCGTCCAGAACGTCAGTAGTAATGGATATGGGTGCATTGTTTGTGCACAGCACCCACAGCAGCGTCCAGAACGTCAGTAGTAATGGATATGGGTGCATTGTTTGTGCACAGCACCCACAGCAGCATCCAGAACATCAGTAGTAATGGATATGGGTCATTGTTTGTGCACAGCACCCACAGCAGCGTCCGGAACGTCAGTAGTAATGGATATGGGTCATTCTTTGTGCACAGCACCCACAGCAGCGTCCGGAACGTCAGTAGTAATGGATATGGGTGCATTGTTTGTGCACAGCACCCACAGCAGCATCCGGAACGTCAGTAGTAATGGATATGGGTGCATTGGGGAGCGGGTGTGCTACTGGGATCGCATTGGAAAGAGCTTGTTTAGTGTCATCAAATGGTCCAGTCATGTCCACTGACCAGTCAAGCGTATGATCAGGGGTATTGTCTTTAAGGAAACTATACAGGGGGAACGTAAATTCAGCATCCCGCAAAATAAAGCTGTGATAGAAATTCACCACACCTAAAGACTCTTGTAGTTTTTTGGTAGTGAGGGGCAGTGGGAAATCCTTAATAGCAGCTACTTCTGCAGAAGTGCGATGGCCAAGAAAATCAATGTTTGACAATACAAACTGGCACTTAGCAGGGTTAATAATCAACCAATGTAGGCTGAAGCACTTGAGAAGTCTGCGGAGATGTGACACATGTTCGGATATGGATGCACTGTCATCAAGTATGTCATCCAGGTAAATAAAGAGAAAATTTAAGTCTTAATATAGAGTCCATCAGTCATTGAAAAGTTTGTGCTGCACTTTCCAGTCCAAGCAGCATGCTTAGCAACTCAAAAAGGCCAAATGGGGTTATCACAGCCATTTTAGAAATATCCTCCTGATGGTAGTCCCAAACTAAGCCAACTTTAGAAAAAATTAACTTTCCTGCTAAACGTGCTGAAAGGTCTTGAATGTGTGGGACTGGGTAATGATCAGGGGTGGTAAACTCATTAAGTCATCAGCAATCTCCACATATGCAACAACCACCATCAGATTTGGGGATGATGTGGAGGGGCAAAGCCCAGGGGTATTCAACCTACATACAACGCCAAGCCTTTCCACGTCGGCAAACTCAGCCTTCATGGCTGCCAGCTTTTCTGGGTCCAGTCTACGCACACAGGCATGGACCGGCAGGCCAGTTGTGGAAAAGTGGTGCTTGACCCTGTGTTTTGCGACTGTAATGGAGAATATGAGCTTGGTGAGCTTGAAAGGGTGTCCATGATGAACAGTAGACGACCTCTGCAGCTGGAACCCATGGTGTTCACAGACCTCTGATGCCCCGATGTGCTGGCACTGTTGAAGCTGCAAGACCGTCGACGCTTTCTAGAGTTTGTACCAAAGCAAAAGCATGGTAAAGGCACAGCCCCGCCATTGTCTGCTTTGCAACTGGGGCCCTACCAGTGTTGGAGGCCCTGCTGATGGGGCTTACTGAGGCAGAGAAAGAAAGAGGAATGATGCACCTGTGTTTGGCTGAGTGTAGACTATCAGCCATTTTAGCAAGCTCCCTATAGTCCTTCACAGGTGCAGTAGTGAGGGCTATGAGAACTTGATCAGGCATTTGCTGCATAAACAGTTCTTTAAGTATAAAACAGGGATGGTGACTTCCCAGGACAGACAGCATGTGGTCCATTAGCTCTGAAGGCCTAGCATACCCCGTGTGCAAGGTGAGCAACTGTCTGGCGTGCTCAGACTTTGATAGTCCAAAAGTCTGTAATAGGTAACTTTTCAGCGTGCAATATTTTTCATGTTTGGGCAGGTGTTCAAGCAGACTTGCCACTCTTGCTGCCGTGGAGTTACTGAGCAATGCTACTACATAGTAGTACCTGGTGTCATCCTTGGAGATTTCTCACAGCGCAAATTAGGCCTTGGGTTGTACAAACCAAGCGATGGCATTTTGCTCCCAAACCTCCGGCAGTTTCAAAGGGACTACATGGCTGACATGTTGAATAACTCTGGAATCGACCTCGAGCATTGAGGTCACCAATGTAGGTTTTTAATAAATAAAATGGCACTGTTTTACGTTTAAAATAAAATGGTGTTTTACGTTTAAGGGAAACTCTTTTAATATTGATTCTCCTCTTAAACTGACCCCAAATCAATGTATAAACAACACACACAAAATGCTGGTGGAACACAGCAGGCCAGGCAGCATCTATAAGGAGAAGCACTGTCGACATTTCGGGCCGAGACCCTTCGTCAGGACTAACTGAAAGGAAAGATAGTAAGAGATTTGAAATCAATGTCAGTGCTTGTGAATTATGTATGTTTCTGCCCATTACGTTACCCTACAGTGGCAACTTGGGAAAGGCCTTCTGAAAATCCAAGTAAACAACATACACTGATTCTGCTTTGTCTATCCTGCGTGATATTTCCTGAAAGAATTCCAGCAGATTTGTCAGGCAAGATTTCCCCTTAAGGAAACCATACTGACTTTGGCCTATTTTATCATGTGCCTCCAAATACCCTGAAACCTTATCCCTAACAATGGACTCCAAAATCTCCCCAACGACTGAAGTCAGGCTAACCAGTTCTTTAAAATCATTCCAGAATCTAGTGTTACTATGGCTCCACAATCTCTTCAGCTACCTCTTTCAGAACCCTGGGGTGAGTTCCATCTGTTATTCCTCGGAGGATTTACGATCGAAGGAAATAAAACGGCTTAAAGGCACTGACCTTTCTTTGATGAAACTTTGTATCCAACCCTCTGCTCTTCTGGCAGAACAGGAGTTATCATGGATACTCGTTACTAATTCCTCGTGCGAAGATTAAACAAAGGTCGAATCTGGTTCACCGTCGACACCAACTTTCCATATCCTTCAGGATTTCCGAACTCCAATGAATCTTCACTCTCCACTGACCGAACTGGCGGTATTATAGCGAAACTGCCGGCAATAACCTTTGAGACTTAAAACAGAAAGTAAACTCCACTTTTAAACGAAACTGCATCATAATATCGGAATACGCAGCAACATGGAATCACTGGCGAATTCAGCCACGAACTGCCCACATCACAGGGTGGGGTTCTCCTTTTATACCCTGTTGAAAAAAAAACTATCACATGACCTCTCAGTGGCGGGAAAATGACATCACTCCACCATCACAAGACCATTACCTCATCTCCAGCATAGCCTCAATTACATCATGGTCACGTGACAGGTACAAGATACCCACGGGTACGTAACACAGTTTAATGTTAGAACCCCAAAGCTCCCCCTCCCATGCATAAGCAGCAGCAAGACAATGACCCCCTCACCCCCACCAGCAAAAAGCATCAGTAAAGGCACAGACTTGCAGTACCCCAAACTCTGCTCATTCACCTGGTAATTCAACATACCACAGACTCTCTCTCTCCCTAATGAGGGAAAAAGAGATGTCCCCATTTCACAGCGAGAGGGGAGACATGACAAACAACTCACTGATTTACGATGTTAACATTCTGTTGCATTGCTTTTTCCAAGCTCTGTGCCTAGAGAGTCGGCCCCAGAAAGGTGCAGATCTCTGGACACACAACCCACAGCAGCTAACCCACTGCTCCCAATGTACCGTGATCTCTTGCAATGCTTCAGGCAGGGGTACCAGCCTATAATCAGCATGTCTCCAGAGATTGGAAAATCCAGCACCCTGGAGGTGCACTAGTCTTCCAGGTCGTGTCCGTGGGATATAAAAAAGCGGCCGGTCGTGAGGCCCTGAGAGCGGGTCGCATTCCCGCAAAGAACAAAGTCAGAGTGTAACTCTGGGTCAGGGTCTTCAAAACTAATCAAGAATATAGTCAGGATTTTCTTTGTTTATTTGGAAAACTATTCTGCTTAATTGGGACAGAAGACTGTTACTGAACAGTTTCTAGCTAACGTCAGTTGTGTGCAGTCTGTGACCATTAGACAGTACTCCATGCTTAGAGTGAACAGGTTTTAAATAGTGCAAGTTGAATGTGTTTGTGTTCAAAAAGCAGTGATTTATGTCACTGATAGTTGGCAAGAAATAAGCATTTAGACAACTCAGAACTGTTTTGCTCACTGGCAGTTTCAAGCATTCAGGCTTGGAGATGCCAGAAACGACTGGGTGTGAAAATGAAATTATTTCACTTCTTCAGCAAGTTAGGAACTATGAAGAATTTGAAGGTATCGACAATCATCTGGAATGTTACAATGACAATGAAGATCTGGAGGATGCAATCATTGAAAGCATTATCTGCATCAGGTGTCTGCACTGACTTTGTTCATTTACAGTCAATCTAAAGAACCTGACAGCATGCACTGGATGAATTCCTCTGTTGATAAATATTAGGAGATAATACATTGTTTTATAGGGCTGTAGAAGAATCGGTAGTGTTCTAATTTGTTCTGTATTTCATTTAAATACATAATTTTTCCCCTAGTTTGTCTTTTTATGTATCCATGAAGCTTCGGCTAATTGGGGCAGCAACTTAATTGGGCCAAAATGTACTGGTCCTGATGCATCCCAATTAACCAGAATCCACTGTATGTATACTATATTCCATGTCAGAATGTTGAAGTGAATGTGACTTCCTCAGTGGTCTTTTTAAGAGAGTTGCTTTCTGAGTCAGCTGGGTAACTATAATGTACTTTAAAACTAGTACACACTGCAAGCCAGATGTGTTAATTCTGGAGCTGATACTAGGGGTGGCCAATCTAGTGCTTTGTCCTGGATGCATCGCACATCTAACCTATTGTTTAAAACTACACCAATCCAAGCAAGAATGTCCCATTACAGCACTAACGTGTGCCTTGGACATGCTAGAAAATTACAGTGGTGGTAGTGGGGGGGGGGGGGGGGGTTCTAAGGCTACGTCGACACTACACCAGATAAATCTGTAACTGAAGCCTTTTCTCTTCGTTTTTACCCTCCGTCCACACTAAAATGGTGTTTTCATCCCCCGAAACTGAAGCTTTTCTAAAGCACCCTCCAGAGTGTGTAAATTTGAAAACGCTGCTTGGGCAGATCAGTGTGGACGAGGTAACCGGAGAAATCTGGAAACACTGTCATGACAGATGGTGATGGCAGCGCGCCATTTCATTGTTTTCTTGAACGCAACCTAACAATTTCAGAACAGACGGCAATGAGACTGAAGCCAGAAGAGTTAGAAATGTACTCACCAAATACTTCGACCCATAACTTACTGAATAAAAAGGTATACTCACTTTGCCCTGTTTTCTGTTCTTGCTTGTATGAAGGTGGTTTACCTATTTATGCAAGTACTTCTCTGACTATAGATGTGTAACAGCCTAATGTAGCATTGTATGTAAATAACACTGATGCAGACGTGTTTTATACATTTAACAAGGTGCTTTATTAATGCAACAGAGTTAGTCAGTTTTTCAATGTTCGTTGTCAGCTGGGTCACACTGTCTGTGAACTCCCTGTTGGTTGCCTCCGTACACTCCAGTATTTATTTCTTTTTTAGTTTTAAGTCCTCCTGCGTGAGAGCCAACAGCTGCCCATCGTTTAAGTTTTTCTAGTCTGTAACTGAACAAACACGCACTGTCTTTTACAGCAAGATTCAACACCAAACATGTTGCTTGCTTTCAGTAGATGTGTCCTGCACATGCGCAGTAGGAGGTAATTCGCCGAAGTATCTGTTTCAATGTGGACAGAGATATTTTTTTAAACGCATAGTGTGGACGCCTATCGTTTTTACGTGAAACTGGCGTTTTCAAAATTATCCGGTCTGGTGTGGACGTAGCCTACGTGCAAGTTGCTCTTTGCAGTGCACCAAGTTTCTGATCTGTTCTTTTCACACAGTGGTCGGGCCAGTAACATCACAGCCTTTAATCTGATTAATCCCTGTGAATGAACTGACTGAATCAGAAGCAGAGGCTCACATTTACAAACTAATGATTTATTTGACAGATTTTCACTTTTTATTGCATCATTCACAAAAAGGGAATCTGATAGTAATTTGTGGTATAATTTCATAATATAATAGTAAAACTAATTTACATTATAGCAGTAAAATTAAAACAGAGTTCATATAAACATAATTATCTCCAACAATGTAGCTATTAAATTGTTTTTAAAAGTAAATTCGTTATCTTACTTATTAAAGTATGATAATGAAGTTAAAGGTATCTGTTCAACCATATGTATGTTGCATAGCTAAACTACTACTGAGCAATCTGACTGAGCCCACATCAGAACGGAACTCCATCATATCCAGGATGCATCCCCAATAGTTGACATTTTGCTTTCAAGGGGAAAAGTTCCAACAGTAGAAATTAATTTGTTTCTTTTTTGACATTCCAGGATGTTTTGGGATCATCAAAGATCCCATTTTACTCATCTGAAACTGCAATTTAATGGAAGTTCATAGAGAAGAAAATGGGAAAATTGGCAAAGGAGATCCCTCAATTCTTACTGGCTTGAATCCTTTGTACTTCTTGTGCTATTTAATGCATTTACTCTTAAAGATTTCTTATCTGATGCAACTATGCTTTAAGAGCATCAGTCACTTTTATTCCAGGCATGAATCATAAGAAAATTAACTCAAATATTAGAAAGACCAAAACAATTATTTTCTTAAAACCTTTCAGAGGTTTTAATTACATAGGTTGATTCCAAAACTGAATTTATTCCCCAATTATGGGGTTGTAAAAGGTTTAGAGATCTTCAAAAAAATAACATGGTGTTTATGAATTTCTTTAATTCAGTAATTCTTTGTGGAAATACTACGGCATAAAAAGAAGAATGTCAAATCTGCAGACTTACCTATTTGTCAGTTCACCAAGGTTAATTAGAGTTACATAATTATACAGCACAGAAACAGACCCTTGGCCCAACTGGTTAATGCCAGCCATGATGCCTCTCCTAGCGAATCCCACTTGCCTGCAATTAGCTCATAAGCTTCGAAACATTTCCTATCCTTGTACTTGTCCAATGGTCTTCGAAATGTTGTTACTGCACCTGCCTCAGCCACTTCCTCTAACAGCTGATTCCACATACAGTACATACCACCCTCTGTGGGAAAAAGTTTCCCCTCACGCTTTTATTAAATCTTTCCCCTTTCACCTTAAGCCTATGCCTTCTAGTTCTTGGTTCCCCATCCCTGGGAAAAGAAAAACTGAGTGCATTCACCCTAATTATGCCCCTCATAAATATTCATTGAGGACCTTGCTCATCATCTTCATCTCTACATATACAGTAGCAGCCCAGTTTAATCTTTGAAGGGCCCTGTCCTCTCCCTATTCTTTTCCCTTAATATACTTATAAAATCTCTAGATTCTCCTTAATATTCTCTGTCAAAGTCATCTCATACTCCCTTTATTGCCGCCAAATAAAATCTCCTTCTTGAGAACACTCCTACATCTCCTTTTTGCTTCTAGGGATTCACTTGATCCCAGTGTGCCTGTATCTGACCTGTGCCTCCTTTCTCCTGGCCAGTCCACAATTTCTCATTACTTCATTACTTCTATATCCAGGAAGAACCACCCCAGTCATGCAACAATATATTATGTTTTGTGACCTCATACCAGTGTTATGCCTGCAGCCCCCTCCTTTGTGAGAATCGCAATAGTACCATCAGACTTCAACGGACCTCTCTATCTTTGCTGGTAAGTGACCCAGTTACGGGGTACGTAACAAATTGGGGTTCTCGTCTCGAGATTTGATACCAAATTGGAGGGCCAGTGAATCGGCTTGTAAGTCCAAACTTGGATCTGGTTACGCAGGTAGCCAGACGGGAAACCAGCAAAGATGGACGTGGGGGAATTTATAGAAAACCCGACTCTGGAGGTGCTGAAGGCGGCCACCAAATCAGACTTGATAAATCTGGCGAAGGGGTTAAACCTCGCAGAGGTGAGGTTGTCAATGAAAAAGCGGGAGGTGCGAAGGGCAATAACTCAGTATTATATTGGGAAGAATGTGTTTACAGCTGAGGTATTGAAAAATATCCCTGAAAAGGTACCAGCTAGTGGGACAGCTCAGTTAGAGTTGGAGAAATTAAGGTTGGAACATGAAATTAGGGTAAAACAGCTGGAAGCAGCCGAGAAGGAGAAAGAAAGAGCCGAGAGAGAGAGAGAGAGAGAGAGAGAGAGAGAGAGAGAGAGAAGGAGTTAGAGTGGGCCCCAAGAAGGAGAAAGAAAGAGCCGAGAGAGAGAGAGAAGGAGTTAGAGCGGGCCGAGAAGGAGAAAGAAAGGGAGCATGCGCTCCAGCTAAAAGAGTTAGAGTTAGAGGGAGCAGGACAGAGCTGAGAAGCAAAGAGAGCATGAACTTCAGTTAAAACAGCTGGAAGCAGCTGAGAAGGAGAGGGAGGCAGAGAAACAGAGGAAACATGACTTGGAGATGGAGAAGTTAAGGCAAGAGCAACGAGTTCAAGGTTCAGACCAAGAGGAGCGGTTTAATGTTAGTCGGGAGTTGAGGTTAGTACCTCCGTTCGAGGAGACGGATGTTGATAGTTATTTCTTGCTTTTTGAAAAGGTGGCAGTGAATCAGAAGTGGCCCAGAGAACAGTGGGTGGCGTTGTTACAAAGTGTGTTAAAAGGGAAGGCACAGCGGGCATATACGGCATTGTCCATGGAGGAGGAAGATGAGGAGAGTTATGACAAAGTAAAGGCGGCCATTCTCCGGAGTTATGAGCTAGTACCTGAGGTGTATAGACAGAAGTTTAGAAATTTAAAGAAAGGGTGGAATCAGACGTATACCGAGTTTGCCTATGAGAAGGGTGTGCTCTTGGACCGTTGGTGCACCGCAGAAATAGTGGACGAGGATTATTGGCGTCTCAGGGAGTTAATTCTGATTGAGGAACTTAAAGGTTGTGTTTCAGAGGATATCCAGATGTATTTGAATGAGAAGCCGAATAAATCCATCTCAGAATTTGCTAGATTCGCAGATGAATATGCCCTAACCCACAAGACAAAGTTTTCCTCGAATATAAGTTCCCCGAGAGACCGTGGGAACGATTGAGAAAGTCCGCCGGCTGAGGCAGAGGTCCCGCCGGGAGCTAGTGGTAAGGTTGAGGGGGAAAGGTCAGACGGACAGAGATTTCCGGGCTTGACCTGTTTTAATTGTGGGAAGAGCGGGCATATTGCATCTCGGTGCTTTGCTCCGAGGAAAGAGACAGGAAAAGGGAAAGCAGCAGTCCCTATCGGATGTGCAGTGGTAATCAGTAAATCGACAAGAGAGCCCCGGGTAGACAGAGTACGAGAAGGGTCTGAGACTTGTCTGTCACACGGAACCGTGTCTGTGAGGAAGGGGGACACACCAGTTCCCATATGGATCTGGAGAGACACGGGGGCTGAGCTGTCGTTGATCAGCAGTAAGGTACTAGAGTTTGGTCGCAAGACGAGAATGGTAGCTGTGAAAGGAATTAGTAAAGGGACAGAAATGGTGCCCTTACATAAGGTCATTATGGATTGTGAGCTGGTGTCTGGACCAGTTGAAATAGGGGTGCGATCAGAATTCCCGAGAACTGACGTGGACGTCCTTCTTGGTAACGATTTAGCTGGTGGTAAGGTTTGGACAGCCATGACGCTGACAAAACAGCCTGTGAGTGTTGAGGCTCCGCCCCTAGATTCCAAGAGCTATCCCGCATGCGCGGTCACTCGCAGCATGTTGAGAGAGGCAGCTGAGAACGAGAGCAGTTTAAATCTGGCCGGTTTCGATTTGGCCAAGACGTTTTTACCGACCCTGTACCATGAGGGTTTAGAGGGTGGTAAAACAAAGAGTAGTAAAGTGAAAGAGGGTAAGGGAGAGGAGGTAGATCTTCACTTAGCGAGGAGAAAGGTTCTAGAGGCAGAAAATAAAGATGAGGAACCGTTAGAGTGGTTAAGAGGTCCAGAGTTGGACATGGATGATCTGTCCGGTTTGGCAGAACTGTTTGATGAAGTTGAAAATTCTAAAGGTGTTCCCGATAATGAAATGAGGGCAGTCCTAGATGAAAAGGGTGCCCTTGCCTTGAAGAAGTCTGCTGGGTTGGCAGATGAGGTTGTTTCAGTCCGCGGGATTGAGTTAACTCCGAAAGGGAGTTGCCCAGAGAGTAACTGGGAGGATCAGGGGAATTTAGAATTTGAAATGGGTACGAGTATTGAAAGCCTGGAAGAGGCCAATGTCCCGTTTGAGTGAGTCCAAGATAGGGATGCACGTGGTACTGAACCTAGTAACGGAGCTCAGAAAAAGTCTGAGGTATTTGATTCCGTTGAACGAGACGGCCGTCCTTATGGGTCAGATAGGCTTGGTTCAGTGAAGAAAAGGTTAACCTTGGTAATAGTGGGAAGTGAGAGTTCCCAGGTGTTAATGCTCGAAGGTGTGTTAAAAGTTACTGAGGAGATGAATGTTATCATTGAAGAAAACGGGAAATATGTAGTTCCCAAATCGAATGAAGAAAATTTAAAACCCGCGGATCACTTACAGGTTGAGTTGGAAGATGACGGGGCCCCCCATGCTATTGTTATTCCAGAGTGTGGTGTGAAAAGGCAGAATTTCAAATGCTGCTTGAACAAGGAGTTCGAACTGAAAACTAATAGCCTGAAGGGTCCTGAAGAGAAAGCTAACAACTTGCGTAAAATTAAAGAATTGGGTGGAAATTCAGAAGATGGTCTAAGTTTGGGACACAGTGTTGATAAAATAACTCCTATGAAAGAAGCGGGCACAAGCCTCTTTTGCCAGGCTACCCGAGCTCCCCATGTGGGAAATAACTGGAAAAGAGGCGAGGGTTAATGGGGGACACCATCTTTAAATAGCAGAAACCGGTTTTAAGGGATTTCGACAAAACCTGTGAATAATAAAAGACAACCCCCATGGAAGTCTGCCTGTTAAGTTTGAAAGCAACATAACAATTGGTATTTGCATGAACTTTTGTAGTATACACGTAAGCTTAAGATCACAACTCTTTAGTTTTGTTTGCTGGAAAAAAAAAGGTGGTTATTAAATTGAAGTCTGATGATATAAGACTTTAGTAAGGTACAAGATGTTAAGCTATTAAAGGAAGACTGTAATCATTAACTGTTTGGATGCTGAATTGGATGTATAACTGTATTACTCTGTAGTGAAAAAGAAAAGCTTTTGTATTATGTTAGATTCCACAATCCTGTAAGACTCTGTACTACTTCGTTTTAACCGCTGGTAAAAATGCATTGAAGGAAGTGGGTGTTATGCCTGCAGCCCCCTCCTTTGTGAGAATCGCAAGATCACTATTGGGTTGTGTCAGGGGACCCAGGAAATGAGAGAGAGACGTGCAGAATGCCTCGTTCCCCGGCGATGTAAAGCTACGGGGCATGGCCATTGTCTCTTGGAGACACATTTGTGGATTGAAATACTGTGCTACATGAACGCCCTCAGGCAAAGTGGGCTGGGTGAGAAAGAGATTGCATCACCCCAACCTGATTGACATCTACGACCCTGCGAGTCAGGATAAAAGAGGGTCTGTAGGAACAGCCCCTCAGACGCACCAGAAGAAACGCTAGTGATCCCTTAATAGCGGGAAGCCATTTGAAGGAGGCCACGTGCGTTCAGTTCCGTTGCTTGGGACTGGTGGCTGGAACCACGGAGAATGGCTTTTAGCTAGCAACGGGGAAATCAACTCCCCCGACTCAAAGGACTGGCATCATAAAAGACCTGGGCAAGTTTAAAACCGTCTCTCTTAAACCCAAAACGCTACAGCTTGAATGAACTAAAGTGACTTTTATATTTCCATTGGACAATACATTATCTCCTAGACAACGATAGAGCTATTTCTTATTGATCATTATTATATCTGCACTTTTAGATTTAGTACTGACAATGTATATTATCTGTATGTTTGCATTAATCTTATTTTTGTGCCCCTTTATCAATAAATACTTTTAAAAATAGTACCGTCAGACTTCAACGGACCTCTCTATCTTTGCTGGTAAGTGACCCAGTTACGGGGTACGTAACACCAGATTGTCCATAATCTCCTCATACCCCACCCATTGAAGCAGACATCTAGTTTATCCGGCATCAGTTTAGGTCAGGATGCTGTAATGATTCATACCTCAGCTGCGGGTTCCTCCTACTTTGCTCAACACTGCAAATGACGTTTACCTTGTCTTCCCATTGAGCTTTTTGAAAAGAGGCACCTATTTAAAAAGCCATTGATCTGAAATCTGAATTCTTGTTTCTTTCTCCACAGATGCAGACTGCTTACAGATTTTGTTTGTTTTATTTCAAGTCGAGTACTTCACAAAAGCTGTGGGTATTTTGTTCTTGAGACCATTTGATTACCTTTAACTGGAAACTCATTTAAATGTTCACAACAGCCTTCAAGCACTACTGTTACAATTATTTCCACCCCTCCACCTCCATCACCCTCCTCAGCTGTACATCGTCGATTCAAGTTATTTAATTATTGTAATCACTAATCTTGGAGAGGTCTCGTCAATAAGCTAGTAATGTATGAGGGTCAGGGGCCTTATTACTCTGGTGAATTAACTGGAGAATTATCCCCCTGGATTATAATATTTGAACCTTGAAACTAAGGACAAAATATCAACACCAGTTCAGCATTGAGATTTGCACCTTTTGTCTGGTTTCAAGATGAAATGACAAAATGAAACCTTAGGTTAGAAATCTGGCCATTTTGTACTCCTAATAATTAACCTAAATAATCAGAAATATACAGCAAGACAGCCCATGGATAGAGTTAACCATCAGCTGCTCATCTATTTAAAGTGTCCTTGAATTGAAAGTAATAACTTCATTGACATGTCAGCCTCACTAGAATAATGAAGTAGGTTAAAGGACCAACGGCATTGGAATGGACATTTATATTTTCATGTATTCTCACTGATGGCAACACTGAACCTTTTGTAAAAATAACAGTACATTCTGTACAGACAGCTAGAAGTTTAAGAATAAGAAAAATATATACTGCAGATTTTATGTACATCAACAGAGAAATTAATTTGACGTTTGACTTCAGTTGTTCTGTTGTTGAATTAGCTCCTCTCAGTAATTGTGATTTTACTTCAAATTATATCACTGATATGAACTTAATAGCAATATCTTAATGAGGATCAAATCATTTCTTTGAAACTTTCCATACCTTTAAGGCTGGAAAAAAAGGAATAGTATAGAAATGACAGCTTCAGATTATCTCTTGGTGTTCATCAGATTTAATCAAAACATGGTAAGCCTTGTGCTCGAGCTCATATACCCCTCACATGTTTGCTATTTGTAAAAGCAACATTAAAGTAATATTCAAGTTAAAGCCATTTCAAAAGCTTCAAACATTAGTTGCTAATCTATCAATAAAACTGAATACATTTCAGGAACTGATGTTCTGGTCTTTAACAACACAAACAAAACACTGGAGGAACTCAGCAGGCCAGACAGCATCTATGGAAGTAAGTACAGTCGACGTTTCAGGCCGAAACTCTTCGGCAGGACTGCCTGAAACATGAACTGCACTTTTCTCCATATGTGCTGCCTGGCCTGCTGAGTTCCTCCAGCATTTTGAGTGTGTTGCTCAGGTTTCCAGCACCTGCAAATTTTCTCTTGTTTCTAGTCTTTAAATTCACTTTAGATTTTATAACTGTGTAGATTTCCAGCCAAAAAATTTACCCATTCAGAGATCGCCACGGAAATTATTTGATTAGGAAGTTATAATTAGAGTTCAAACACTATCTTTAATTTTACACAGAATACAACAAAACCAATACTGTGGTGAATATCAGAAAAGTACTTGAGCCAACTGCTGAGATCCTGCTGGCAACGGAACTACGGGGCAAAGTATCTGTTGAAGAATACAGTAGAAGTAGTAAGTTGTTTGTATTTTAACTTGTGAAATAATGACATAACTTCTTGTATTTAAAAATACTGAGAATGGTATAATTTTAGCAGCTGTGTTAGTCACTGCTGCCACACCTGATTCACAGTCAATACAAGGAAATTCACTGAATAATAGCCCTAAACAAAGCACTCCACCTATCTCTACTTTTGCTGAATTGGTTTATATTAGTCATCCTTAATAACGTTACATTACTAATTTAGATTAGATCTGAAATCACACTTTTTGTGTTGCTTTCGCATCTGAATAAGGAGTTGCATTTGTTACTTGAGCTTAGTTTCCCTGTCATTGAACTAACTCTGCAGAAGACTGAATATGGGTTGCAGGAGTTTGAGTAATTAAATTTACGGGACAGCCTGAGATGGTTCCAGAATCTGCTAGAATATAAAAGCAAGGATGAATACTGAGGCCTTTTCTGGCATTGGTCAGACCACATTTGGAGTATTACAAGCAGTTTTAGGGCTCATATCTAAGATAGGATGTGCTGGTATTTGGAGAGGGTTTTGAGGAGGTTTACAACAATGATCTCAGGAAGGGTTAATGTATAAAGAACATTTGGTGACTCTGGGCTTGTACTCACTGTGGAATGATGGGAACATCTCATTGAAACCTGTCATATATTGAAAGCAACACACACAAAATGCTGGAGGAACTCAGCAGGCCTGGCAGCATCTGTGGAAACGAGTAACCAGTTGACGTTTAGACAGAGACCCTTTGTCCGGACTGAAGAAACGAAAATGAGAAGCCAGATTAAGAAGATGTCAGGAGGGGAGGAAGAAGTACAAGGTAATAGGTGATAGCTGGTAGTAGGTGAGGGGGATGGGTGAAGTAAAGAGCTCGGAACTCGATTGGTGAAAGAGATAAAGGGCTGGAGAAGGTGGAATCTGATAGGAGAGGACAGAAAGCCATGGAAAAAAAGGGGGAGGAGCACCAGATCGAGGTGATGAGCGGGTAAGGAGATATGGTGGGGGGAGGGGAAGAATAGGGAATGGTGAAGGTGAGGGAGGGGAAAACTACTGGAAGTTCGAGAAATCGATGTTCATGCCACCAGGTTGGAGGCTATGCAGACAGAATATAAGGTGTTGCTCCTCCAACCTGAATGTGGCCCCTCATTGCTGCAGTAGAAGAGCCCATGGACTGACAAGTCGGAATGGGAATGGGAAATAGAATTAAAATGGGTGGCCACTGGGTGATCACACTATTTCTGGCAGACGGAGCATAGGTGCTCAGCAAAGCAGTCTCCCAATCTACTTTGGGTCTCACTGAGATACAGGAGGCCAGATCGGATGCAGTAGATGACCCCCAACAGACTCACAGGTGAAGTGTTGCCTCACCTGGAAGGACTGTTTGGGGCCCTGAATGGTAGTGAGGGAGGAGGATTCCGTCCCCTCTCCTTCCCCATTCCCCATTCCCATTTCCCTCTCTCTCCTTATCACCTTACCTGCCCATCCCTCTGGTGCTCCTCCCCTTTTTCTTCTTCTATGGTCTTCTGTCCTGTCAGATTCCCCCTTCTCCAGCCCTGTATCTCTTTCACCAATCTACTTCCCAGCTCTTTACTTCATCTCTCCCCGCCCGTTTCACTTATCACCTACTACCTTGTACTTCTTCCTCCCCTTCCCCTCACCTTCTTAATCTGACTTCTCGCCTTTTCTCTGCGGCCAAAAACTTCAATTGTTTACACTCTTCCATAGATGCTACCTGGGCTACTAAGTTGCTCCAGCATTTTGTGCGCGTTGCTTGGATTTCCAGCATCTGCAAACTTTCTCTTGTTCATATATTGAAAGGCCTAGTTAGAGTGGAAATGGAGAGGATGTACCTAATAGCAGGAGAATGTAGGACCAGGGGACACAGCCTCAGGAAACAAGGACATCCCTTTAGAACAGAGTCGAGGAGGAATTTCTTTAAGCAGGTGGTGGTGAATCTGTGGAGTTCATTGTCACAAAAAGCTGTGGAGCTCAAGTCATATTTAACATGGATGTTCATAGGTTCTTGATTAGTACGAGTCAAATATTAAAGGGAGGAGAATAGGGTTGAGAGGGAAAATAAACCGGCCATGATTGAAGGGCAGAGCAGACTCTATGGGACGCATGGTCTGATGCTGCTTCTGTCTTATGGTCTTCATGCTTTTGGTTTAGATCTTCATTGCTACTCCATCAGAGTTTTACGAAGTGTGGGTACATACAAGAGATAGAAGATTAAGCATGAATTGATAATATACATTCACCACCTGTAAATATCTGTACTGGTGCCACGAGGTTGACATGTTTTTTTTTATTTCAAGCATATTTTGATGGACCTTTCAATGTTTGCAGAAGACATGATGTTTATTAAGCTCTAGTCCGTATTCCTCTCTACTGAAAACATGGAAAAAAATGGGTTGGGCATGCTAACAGGCAAGCAACTTTATTTTGACAATGACTCCTCATCCCTGATTAATTGTTGAAATCTATAATGAGGATAATAAAATGAGAATGTTAATTCATGGTTTTATGAAGAGCAAAATAAAACAAATAAGGTCAATTACTTACTTTTCCACAAATATTTAATAATTTATGGGAGTAACTGTAGAAATTCAAAATAAAAAGGCAGAGGAGGGAGAAAAATTGTGCATATTTGTGCAAAGGGATTTTTAAAAAAGAGAAAGAAGTAATCTGATAGTTGTTGTTCTCCACGTCTTGAGGTGCATCTGGCAGCAACCTTTGCCATTTCCTTAGCATTTATTTGCCTGTTTTTGCTCGACACTCAACCCAGCACGGATGGAAAGTGTGGAAGGAACCGGCCAGATTCCAAATCGGGACCACTCACTTCAAAATCCAGTGCGGATGCCACTACACCACTGGCCAACCAATTCGATAGTGGAGCAATTATATTTATTTATCACTATATCTTTTTGCATTTGCACAACTTGTTGTCTTTTTCACATTGGTTCTTTACCTGTCCAGTTGGGTGTGCCCTTTCATTAATTCTGTTCCCTGTGCATACTTAATGGTATGGTTATATTTATATTAAGATCATACAATTTTACTTTTCTTCAAATTATAAAAATAAAACCATATGATTTTCTATTTTGAAGCATGGTGTGGACATTGAAGCAGGAGGGGGAGGGGAAAATGGGAAATGATAGGAGAAGACCGGAGGGGGAGGAGTGAAGCTAAGAGCTGGAAAGGTGATTGGCAAAAGGGATACAGAGCTGGAGAAGGGAAAGGATCATGGGACGAGAGGCCTCGGGAGAAAGAAAGGGGGAGGGGAGCACCAGAGGGAGATGGAGAACTGGCAGAGTGATGGGCAGAGAGAGAGGGAAAAAAAGGGGGGGAAAGCTAAATATATCAGGGATGGGGTAAGAAGGGGAGGAGAGGCATTAACGGAAGTTAGAGAAGTCAATGTTCATGCCATCAGGTTGGAGGCTCTCAGCTTCACCCTACCCCCTCCGGTCTTCTCCTATCATTTTGCATTTCCACCTCCCCCTCCTACTTTCAAATCTCTTACTATCTTTCCTTTCAGTTAGTCCTGACAAAGGGTCTCGGCCCGAAACTTCAACAGTGCTTCTTCCTATAGATCTGCCTGGCCTGCTGTGTTCCACCAGCATTTTGTGTGTGTTAGTTGAGGCGTAATAACTGTTGGTGTACGTCCTGAGGCTTCTGTACCTCCTTCTTCATGGCAGCAGCGAGAAGAGAGCATGGCCTGGATGATGGATGCAACTTTTCTGTAACAGTGGTCCGTGGAAGTGTGCTTAATAGTGGGGAGGGCTTTACACATGATGGACTGGGCTGTATCCACTACCTTTTAAAGGTTTTTCTCTTCAAGGGTATTTGTGTTTCCATATCAGGCCATGTTGCAACCAATCAATATATTGTCTCCATTACACTTATATAAAAGTATGTCAACAATTTTAGATGACATGCTGAATCTTCACAAGCTCCGAGAAAGCAGAGACTCAGCCATGCTTTCTTTGTAATGGAGCTTACATGCTGGACCCAGGACAGATCCTCTAAAATGGTAACAACCGAGGAATTTAAAGTTACTGACCCTCTCCATCTCTGATCCCCTGATGAGGACTGGCTCATGGACCTCCAGTTTCCTCAACTGAAGTCTACAATCAGCTCCTTGGTCTTGCTGACATTGAGTGAGAAGTTGTTGTGGCACCACTCAGACAAATTTTCAATCACTGTCCTATATGCTGATTTGTCAACAGCTTTGATTGGGCCAATGACAGTGGTGTCATCAGCAAACTTAAATATGGCATTGGAGCTGTGCTTAGCCTCGCACTCAGAAATGTAAAGCAAGTAGAGCAGAGGGTTAAGCACACGGACTTGTGGTGCACTTGTGCTGATGGAGATTGTGGAGGAGATGTTGATGCCAATCCAAACTGACTGGAGTCTGCAAGTGAGGAAATTGAGGATCCAATTGTACAAGGAGGTATTGAGGAAATGGTTTTGAAACTTACTGATTAGTTTTGAGGGGGTGATAGTATTGAATGCTGAGCTGTAGTTGATAAAGAGCATCCTGATGTATGCACCTTTGCTGTCCAAATGTTCCAGGGTTTTGTGAAGAGCTAAAAATTTGGTTGTGTGAAGAGCCAATTTGCCTACCAGTGCTGTGAATTTGTTGCACTGGTAGGCAAATTGAAGCGGATCCAAGTCACTTCTCAGGCAGGGGTTGATGTACTTTATCACCAACCTCTCAAACACTTCATCACTGTGGATGTAAGTGCTACTGGATGATAGTCATTGAGGCATGTTCTTCTTAGGGACCAGTATATCTGAGACTGAAATCACAGGGTCATCAGGGGCTGAGGGACTTTGTGAACATTCCTCTATTTTTTGGCTTCAAAGCAGACATAGAAGCCATTGAGCTCATCTGGGACCGAAGCCTTGTTGTCACTTCAGTTTCACTTTGTAGGAGGTGATAGAATTCAAGCCCTATCACAGCTTTCGAGCATCCTTCTGCGATTCAGGAACTAATGAAGAGTCTCGGGCCGAAACATTGGCTATGTAGTCATCTCCATAGATGCTTCCTGACCTGGTAGGTCTTTTGCTACAGTATATTACATTTTTCAATACAGTTCTGCCAATTGGTGTATGTAAGTCTTTGGATAAAAAATAATTCATGTTGTTGTATTTGTGCAAAAAATATATCTTTACCTTTTACTCTGAAATCAAAATTTCTGAAGATTGCCAGGGAACTGAAGTTTGAAGAAAAAGATTCATACTTGCTTCTTTACTCGGTTTGGAATGGAAGCCAGGTAAGAGGCAAATTCAACGTGGACACAGCTGAACATGCATTTACCTATGGCAGATGCAATGCTGAACCAATCCTCCTTGATTATCTCTGAACGGTTGTGCAATCGGAATCATGAGGCATGATCGAAAGGTGGTTAAAGATCTGTGCAGCTAACTTTTGTTCAGAATTTTAGAGACACAGCATGGTAATGGGCCCTCGCGGCCCAACAAGCCCACATCGCCCAATCGCACCCATATAATCAATTAACTTACTAATCCGTACATCGTCGGAATGTGGGAGGAAACCTGACCACCCGGAGGAAACCCATGTGGTTGTGGGGAGAAGGTACAAATTCCCTACAAACATCGATGAGATTTGAACCCAGGTCGCTGGTATTGTAATAGCATTATACTAAATGCTACTGTATACTACCGTGCTGATCCCAAACAGATTAAATATTCAATCAGTATTCAAACCCCGCGCCCCCCCCCCCCCACACACACACACACACGTGTTTTTGGCAACTGTTTTAAGGATCTTTAGTCTTGTAAAGTAGACAAGGTTCAATGTACACATACCATATAACCATATAACAATTACAGCACGGAAACAGGCCATCTCGGCCCTTCTAGTCCGTGCTGAACGCTTACTCTCACCTAGTCCAATCGACCTGCACTCAGCCCATAACCCTCCATTCCTTTCCTATCCATATACCTATCCAATTTTTTTTTAAATGACAATACTGAGCCTGCCTCTACCACTTCTGCTGGAAGCTTGTTCCACACAGCTACCACTCTCTGAGTAAAGAAGTTCCCCCTCATGTTAACCCTAAACTTTTGCCCCTTAACTCTCATGTCCTCTTGTTTCAATCTTCCCTACTCTCAATGGAAAAAGCCTATCCACATCAACTCTATCTATCTCCCTCATAATTTTAAATACCTCTATCAATCTATATCTCTACCACTCTGTTAAAGTGCCCTTTCTGAGCAGTAACGATTTATGCCACCATTGTTTGTAAGAATTGCAGTCAGTGATTACTTACACTACAGGTTTAAGTTCTAAACTGGGGCAAGGCAAATTTCATTGGTGTTGGACAGGAGCTTGCAAAGTTTGATAGCAAGTTTAGATCTTTTAAAAGTGAGATAGTTGGAACTCTAGCTCTGCATGTTCTTCTTAGAGTAGAGGGAAAATTATACATATATCTAAACTCACAGAAATTCCATCTTTGTAGAGAGAAGAGTATTCAGATTGACGAGAATGGAATTCACCTGGGTTCAGGAGAATGAAAGTGGGCAAGGAGCAGCTGGAAATGAAAAGAGAAATAACAATGTTAGCAGAGAACATTTCATTTCTTACCATTTTTCTTTGAATCTGGCTTGAACCCTGTTTCTGGCACGGGTTTCCTCTTTGACCCAGTCTCTAACTTGTTCTTCCGCTCCAATATAGATATTAACTCTGGCTCTGCCTCTCGCTCCATCTTGGGCTCAAGGTTTGCCTCTGGCTCTCTGTTTGGTTCAGCTTTTGCCCCTGGGGTTGGTTCAAGTTTTGCCTCTGGGGTTGGTTCAGCTTTTGCCCCTGGGGTTGGTTCAGGTTTTGCCTCTGGGGTTGGTTCAGCTTTTGCCCCTGGGGTTAGTTCAGCTTTTGCCCCTGGGGTTGGTTCAGGTTTTGCCTCTGGGGTTGGTTCAGCTTTTGCCCCTGGGGTTGGTTCAGCTTTTGCCCCTGGGGTTAGTTCAGCTTTTGCCTCTGGCTCTGTCTTTGGTTCAGCTTTTGCCCCTGGGGTTGGTTCAGCTTTTGCCTCTGGCTCTGTCTTTGGTTCAGCTTTTGCCCCTGGGGTTGGTTCAGCTTTTGCCTCTGGCTCTGTGTTTGGTTCAGGTTTTGCCTCTGGGGTTGATTCAGTCTTGGCTTCCAGCTCTGGTTTTTCGTCTGCCTTCGGTGTCAGTGATAGCTGTGAGGTTGTCTCTGGCCCTAAATTGAGATCCTGCTCAGACGCTGTAAAACAAATTAAAAAGACAACTTCTAAGTCTATTTGAAAAACATTTCCTCTCACTTTGGGTGATTCCCCTCTTGCTAGGTAGCTAGATTTGAATGTTGCCTTTTATGAACCAGTCCTAGCTGTACCGAAGTCAGAAAGGATTTACAAAATCATTTTACTGTGAGGTAAAGCGGGGTTTTCAAAACATTAAATTGTTTCCACAGGCATGACATTCATTTTAGAGTCATAGAGAAGTACAGCCTGTTTCTGTGCTGTTTAAAACTATTTAAACTGCCTACTCCTATTGGCCTGCATAGGGCACACATCCCGTGATACAACAACCATCCATGTACCTACCCAAACTTCTCTGAAGTGTTGAAATTGAGCTCGCGTGCACCACTTGCACATAGCAGTTCATTCCACGCTCTCATGACCCTCTGAGTGAAGAAATTTCCCCTCGTGTTCCCTTAAACTTCTCAACTTTTACCCTTAACCCATAACCTCTGGTTGAAGTCCCATCCAACCCCAGTGGAAGAAGCTGCTGCTTTGACCCAATCTGTATCCTTCATAATTTTGTATAGCTCTATCAAATTTCCTCTCAATCTTCTACATTCTTAAGAATACAGTCTTAACCTTTTTGAATCTTTCCTTATAACTCAGGTCCTCCAAACCGGGCAACATCCTTGTAAATTTTCTCTGTACCCTTTCAACTTTGCTTATATCCATCCTGTAGGTGGGTGACCAAAACTGCACAGAATACTCCAAATTAGGCTTCATCAACATCTTATAAAACTTAACATAAATCCTATTTCCTATACTCAGTGCATTGATTTATGAAGGCCAATGTGCCAAAAGCTCTCTTTACAACCCTATCTACTTGTGATGCCATTTTCAATGAATTATGGATGTATATTCCTAGATCCCTTTGTTCTACCACACTCCTCAGTGCCTTACCATTTCACTGTGCTGGAGCTACTCTGGTTTGTCCTACCAAAGTGCAAAACCTTGCTTATGTCTGCATCAAATTTCAACTGCCATTTTCATCCCATTTTTCCAGTTGATACAAATCCCTCTGCATGCCATGATAGTCTTCCTCGCTGTCCAAGCTTGGTCTCGTCCACAAATTTGGTGATCCAGTTATCATTCAGATCATTGATATAGGTGACAAGCAACAAATGACCCAGCACTGATCCCTGCGACCCAGCGCTAGTCGCAGGCCTCCAGTCAAAGAGGCAGCCCTCTATTACCAGTCTCTGGCTTCTCCCATAAAACCAATGTCTAATCCAATTTACTACCTTATCCTGAATGCAGAGTGACTGAATCTTCCTGACCAGCCTCTTACGCGGGTCCTTGTCAAATGCCTCACTAAAGTCCATGTAGACAACATCCACTGCCTTGCCTTCATCCACTTTCCTGGTAACTTCCTCAAAAAACTCTAAAAGATTGGTTAGACACAAATTACCATGCTGGATATCCTTAATCAGTCCATGTCTATCGAAATACTGACAGTTTATATCCGGTCCCTTGGAATACCTTCCAAACATTTTCCCTCAAATGATGTCAGACTCACCGGCCTATAATTACGTGGTTTATGTTTAGAGCCTTTTTTTATACAGCACAACAACACTGTCTATCTTCCAATCCTCTGGCACCTCCCCTGTCGCTAAGAGGACCCCATCAATTTCTGCACTTGCCTCCCGTAGTGTCCGAGGGAACATCTTGTCAGGCCCTGGGGATTTTCCCACCCTGATTTGCCTCATGGTAGCAAATACTTCCTCTTCTGTAATCTGTACATTGTCCATGAAGTTGATGCCACTTTTCCTCACTTCTGTAGACACCATGTCCCTCTCCTAAGTAAATATAGATGCAAAGAATTCATTTAAGGTCTCCCCCATCTGTTCTGGCTCCACATGCAGAGTACCATTCTGGTCTTCCACAGACCAATTTTGTCCCTTGCAATCCTTTTGCTCTTAACATATCTGTAGAATCCCTTAGGATTCTCCTTCACCTTGTCTGCTAGAGCAACCAACTTCATGCCTGACTTTAGCCTTCCCTTCCTGATTTCTTTCATAAGTGTTCTTTTTCTATTTCTTATATTCCACAAGCACCTCATTTGTTCCTACTTGCCTATACTTGCTATGCACCTACTTTTTATTCTTAACCAGGACCTCAATAGCTCTTGAAAACCCAACATTTGTTATCTTTACGTTTTATTCTACCAGGCACATACACGGGTTGTGCTCTCAAAACTTCCCACTTACCAAGGACACCCTTTGGCAGGAAACAGCCTGTTCCAATCCACACCTGCCAGGTCATTTCTGACACCATCAAAATTGGCCTTCAATTTAGAATCTCAGACCTATTTTTTAATATTTACTTTGAACTAATGACATTGTGGTCACCAGAAGCGAAGTGTTCCCTGACACAAACTTCTGTCACCTACTCTGTCTCATTTCCTAACAGCAGATATCATGCTCTCACTCACTGGGCCTTCTACCTACAGATTAAGGAAACGTTCCTGAACACACTTGACAAACTCTGTCCCACCTAGTCCTCTTACAGTATGGGAGTCCCAGTCAACATGTGGAAAGCTAAAATCACCCACTATAACAACCGTATGTTTCGTGCAACAGTCTACGATCTCTTGACAAATTTGTTCCTCCAAATTGCTAGGACTGTTGAGTGGTCAGTAATATAGCCCCACTGACGTTGTCGTACATTTCTTATGCCTCAGTTCCACCCATAACACCTCTCTGGACAAGTTCCCCAGTCTGTTCCGACAGAGCACTGCCATGACATTTTCCCTAACTGGTAATGCCACCCCTCGCCCCTTAAACCCTCCCAATCTGAAACTTCTGAAACATGGAAACCCCAGAATATTAAGGTGCCAGTCCTGCCCCTCCTGCAACCCAGTCTCACTAATGGCTACAACATCATAATTCCAGGTGTTGATCCATGCTCTGAGCTCATCCTCCTTTCTTACAATATTTCTTGCATTGAAATATACACAGCTCAGGATACTAGTCACACCATGCTCAACCTTTTGATTCCTGACTTTGTCTGAGGTCTTCCCAACATAAATCCACAACCTCTCCACTAACTGTTCTGAAATTGTGGTACCCATCCCCCAACAACTCTAGTTTAAGCCCCACCATGCAGCATTAACAAATCTTTCTGTTAGGAAATTAGACCCCCTCCAGTTCAGGTGTAAGCTGTCCCTTCTGTGCAGGTCCCAACTTCCCTGGAAGAGAGAAACCCAAAGATCCAAAAATCGTATGCCCTCCCTCCCCCTCTACACCAACTCCTTAACCTTGTGTTAAACTGTAAAATCTTCCTAGTTCTGGCCTCACTAGCACCCGGAGATCACAATCCTGGAGTTCCTGCCCTTTAACTTAGCACCTAACTCCCTGAACTTCTTATGCAGAACCTGTCGTTCGTCCTACCCATGTCATTGGTGCCTACATGGACCACATCCTCTGGCTGTTCACCCTCCCACTTTAGAATATTCCGGACCTTGGCACCTGGGAGGCAACTTACAATCAGGGTATCTCTTTCTCGCCCAAAGAATCTCCTGTCCATTCCCCTAACCAATGAATCCCCTATCAGCACAGAGTGCCTCTTCTGTGTTACAGAGGCGGACTCAGTGCCAGAGACCTGACTGCTATGACTTTCCTCTGTCAGGTCATCATCTGCCCTTCCTCAATTATCCAAAGGGGTTGTTTTTGAGGAGGATGGCCACAGGGTTACTCTGCACTGTCTCCTTAAACCCTTTCCCCTTCATAATTGTCACTTCCTTTCCTGTGCCCTGCACCTTGGGTGTAACTACCTCTCTATATGTCCTGTCACCCCCCTCAGCCTCCTGAACGATCCGGAGTTCATCCAGTTCCAGCTCCAACTCTTTAATGCGGATTGCTAGAAGCTGCAGCTGGATGCACTTCTCACAGTCGTAGTCGACAGGAACACTGGAGGTCTCCCTGCCCTCCCACATCCCACAAGAGGAGCACTCAACTATCCGGCCTGGCATTGCTACTGTTCTAACTGAGCAGATGTACAGAAGGGAAAGAAAAAAAAAATTACCTGGAGCTTTTCTTTTTTTGCCTTCTCTGACTGAAGCCTCAAAGGGCTGAAGCCTCACGATCCACTCTAACGCTGTCCACTCAGGTGATGGCCACAGCCGCGGCCCCTGCCTTCCTTTAATTTGCTCTTGCTAATCAATCCCAAAGGCCGATTGGTCACTGGTCAGAGGTCAAATAAGTTGCCGCATCCAGTGCTGCCTTTTCCTACTCGGGCAGTGGACCTGAGTGAAATGCCCTCCTCGCAAACTTCTGATGTCCGGATTGGTCGATGGTCAGAGCTCAAAATTTTCTTAAGATGTAAGTGAAGTGTCCTCAGTTATAAGTACAATCTGGAGTTGGAATGCACCTTTATAGTTCCACTATGCTCAGTTCCTACTACACTTTCAATCAAACCTCCCCACGTCAGCCCACTGAAGGACTTAGGCAAGTAATAGGGAATATTTACACTAGGGGTAAAGGGGACTTGAACTCGAGAACCCGGCACCCACCCTGCAAATTGCCTTGTCCGAAAGCTCCTTTTTGGAAAGCCCTACAGGGATACTAAAACAAAAACCTCACATCAGTTGAACAATTTCTTCCATCCCAGGCAGTTACCGTAGATTCCGGATTTTAAGCCGCTACTTTTTTCCCACATTTTGAACTGCTTTGAACTTTGCGGCCTTTAATACGGAGCAGCTAATGCATTATTTTTTTTCATGCCGCCTCGTAAACATTTTGCCTCGTAACAGTAGACCAATAAAATTGATGAGTAGTTCACAGAGGTCCAATGAAATTGTACGATAAATCAAGCGCACTTTCACAATTAAATTATTGTAAATCAGTCATTTGTACTCACCCTCATCAACATGGAAAACACTCGAAGAAAAGCATTGTGCTGCCTTTATGGCAGTTATTTAGTTTATAATATTTTCGCTTAGTAATTCATTTTCTAGTTAAAGTTAGAAGAGTTTTAACTATATTTGTTTTCTGTACTACATCGCGGGATGCTATGACGTCACACCCGGTTTCGCCGCGTCTTGTGGGATACCAGTTTGCGATAAACGGAAAGGAGGGGGGGAGCGGCGGAGCCAAAACGCTGCTTTTAAGTTAAAGGCGATCAATAACTTTTCCTGGTAGGCTGCAGTATATATATTTTTTACCAGTCGTTAGGAGATATTGGAATGTTGTTCAGTAAAGAAGTATACGCAACGTATATTTAAAAGTAGCCGCGTTACGGGCACGGTTCGAAAAAAAGCATTTGTAATATGTATTTGTTTTTGTTACCATATGGATTTAATTAAAAGTTAAAAAATCCTCACGTGTAATATCTTTCTGTGTAAATATCTCATATTACAACGTGGGACACCTGCGGCCGAAAATCCGGTGCGGCCGAAAATCCGGTGCGGCCTTTACAAGTAAAAAATTGATTTTATTTCTAAAATTAGAGCCAGCGGCTTTTAATCAGGTGCGCTCTGTAGTCCGGAATCTACGGTAATCTGATAAACCATTCTAGTTAGCCCTTCACTGCACTGTAGGCACTTTAAGTCACTGTATGTAATGCTGTTTACATTGTAAATACTTGCTGGTATTTATACATATTTTATCCCACATCCAACATTTAACCTCTAAGTACAATTCTTTATTTTTTTTAATCACTGTTGAATGTCAGTGTTCTCTGTTGCATGCTGTGCCCTCAGCAACACACCACGGCAAATTCCCAATACATGTTAAATATTAATGTGAATAAAGTTGATCCTTGGTTCACTAACCTTGCACAGTATCACCAATATCTTAGAACCACTATTGAACTGGTAACCAAGTTAAAAGCTGCACCTGTCCTAATTTGGCTGGAGATACGTCTCTACCAAAGGAGGTGCAAGGGGCTCCTTCAGTCCTCTAGCCTGCAGGTCACCCTTGGGCAAGGTGTAGCACCTGCTTAGCCCCACCCCCCCAGCCCACCTGATCAGGGTCACATGAGCCAGGGGAGCAGGAGGTGGATGGTCGTTGGGCAGCTGATGCATGTCACAAGTCCCGGTTATGTGACCACTCACGCCAGGCAGACAGTCTCTGAAGAGTGTTGATAATGGCTGGGGTCACTCGTCTTGTAAAGACACTGCCCAGAAGGGATTGGCAAACCATGGTCGCCTATGTCATACGACACGGTACTTAATGAATGAACGAACCTGCCCTAATTAACATTGTGGCAACAACTAGCCCTAATTAACACTGTGGCAACAACTAGCCCTAATTAACATTGTGGCAACAACTACAGCATGGTAGAATTTCAAGTCAAGTCAAGTCACATTTTATTGTCACTTCGACTGTAAATGCTGGCACAGTGCATAGTAAAAATGGGACAGCATTTTTTCAGGACCATGGTGTTACATGACACAGTACAAAAACTAGACTGAACTACGTGAAAACAATACAGAGAGAGAAAAAAAACTACACTAGACTACAGACCTACCCAGGACTGCATAAAGTGCACAAAACAGCGCAGGCATTACAATAAATAATAAACAAGACAATAGGGCAGTAAGGTGCCAGTCCAGGCTCGGGGTATTGAGGAGTCTGATAGCTTGGGGGAAGAAACTGTTACACAGTCTTCAGTAATGAATATGTTGCCTCCCATACCATGAAAGCTATCAGAAAGCTTTCCCGTATATACTGTACCCTCCATTCATCTGGACAAGCACAGCTGCAAAGCTCAAGAACCTCAGCACAATCAAGGCTTTAGTGGCTCATTAATTCCCAGACCCACCGGCTGCCACAATTGGCAGCTTACCTGCCCATCATCTCCTTCTGGTGTCCCGCCTCCTTCCCTTTCTCCAATGGTCTGCTCTCCTATCAGATCCCTCCTTCTTCAGCCCTTTTCTACCCATCAACTCACGGCTTCTCACTTCACACCCTCCCCCACCCACTTACCTACCCCTTCACATGGCTTCACCTTCTGACGTGTACTCCTTCCCCCCCCCCCCCACCCCCCACCTTCTTTTTCCGGATTCTGCCTGTTGCGAGGTGGAGATTATGGATTCTTGCTTATGGTTCTGAAGATCTAGTGACAAGTCGTACAGGTATTTCTGATATGTTCCAAAGTTTCAGGTAACTATTTAAAATGATTATCAGACAAAATATCTGTATTCACATCTGAGATGGTTATTTTAGCCTTGGTCTGGGCCAAAGAAGTATGCCCTGATTATGCATTTCTGTACTCTGATTCACTCTCGTTCTTGTCATCTATTAAACAGATAATTTAAATCATTGGCCAGACATTTTTCTTCGAGATTGGACTACATCTCCCATCTCCCACCCCCCATCCTCATCACATTCTACAAGGGTTGTACTCAGAGCATCCTGAGCAGCTGTGTCACTGCCTGGCATGGAAATTGCACCATCTCGGATCGCAAGACCCTGCAGCGGATAGTGAGGTCAGCTGGGAAGATCATCGGGGTCTCTCTTCCTGCCATCACGGACATTTACACTACAAGCTGCATCCACAAAGCAAACAGCATTATGAAGGACCCCACACACCCCTCATACAAACTCTTCTCCCTCCTGCCATCTGCGAAAAGGCACTGAAGAATTCAGGCTCTCGCGACCAAACTATGTAACAGTTTCTTCCCCCAAGCCATCAGACTCCTCAATACCCAGAGTCTGGACTGACACCAACTTACTGCCTTCTACTGTGCCTATTGTCCTGTTAATTATTTATTGTAATGCCTGCACTGTTTTGTGCACTTTATGCAGTCCTGGGTAGGTCTGTAGTCTAGTGTAGTTTCTTTTTTGTGTGTTGTTTTCACGTAGTTCAGTGTAATTTTTGTATTGTTTCATGTAGCACCATGGTCCTGAAAAACATCATCTCATTTTTACTGTGTACTGTACCAGCAGTTATGGTCAAAATGACAATAAAAAGTGACTTGACTTGATATCTGTTGAGGCTGCAGATTCGAGGCCCGTGTACACATTTCCTATGGGTTCCTGCCCATGTTGGGGTTGAAGGAACTGAGACGGCAGACGTTCTTGCCAAACAATTGCTTAAAATTAAGTATGTAAGTGCAGTGGTGTCTTTGCATGAGGAGGAGCTGAAAGCCATAATTTTAAAAATCTGTTCAATCACCATGCAAACAAAGTTGATATAAGGAAAAGAAAGGACGGCATTTATTCAGATGATGGACAGAACTCAGCCGGTAGATGGGTTTCAAATGACAGAATAAGTTATACTTACATGTTTATGTACTTATTGGACATATTAGGCCCCACCCGGCATCTATTCAGTTAATAAGCATGATATTGGAATCTGTAGGGAGTACACTTGTCAAGAACCACTGCTGCATATGTTGCTTGCAGCCCGGAATGTGCCAGTTGGCAGCATTTTGCCGCAGACATCTCGATGTGTTGGTAGATCAGCAAGTTTCGAGCCAACCAAAGAACGTCTTTCACCGCACACTTTTTGTCCCTCTTCCCTCCGGGAGAAGGTTCGGAAGTTTAAAGATTCGTGCAGTCAGATTTGGGAACAGCTTCTTTCCAACTGTGATAAGACTGCTGAACGGATCCTGGCCTGGATCTGGGCCGTACCTTCCAAATACCCGGACCTGACTTGCACTACCTTACTTTCCCTTTTCTATTTTCTAATTATGATTTATAGTTTTTAAAATTATATTTACTTGGATTTGTACTTCAGGGAGCACGAAGCGCAGAATCAAATATCATTGTGAGGATTGTACGCTCTAGTATCAACTGTCTGGTGACAACAAAGTAAAGTTGATCTGCCAACAGCACTGGATGTTTGTGTCTCTTTGTGTGTCCCTCGGAACAGCCCCTAAATGAGAGTCCTCTATTGTGCAGCTGCTCGGGATGAAACATGACACAGGCCCTTCCACCTTTCTCCAGACCCACTTTGCCAACCCACAGTCTGCAAAAGCTGAGCTACTGTGTCTTCCCCACTACAGTCATCCTGCGGCTACTGGCGAGGGGGTAATACTCCGGGAATGCAGGAAAGATCTGACTGGGAGCGCCCGTCTCACCCCCAGCCAGACCGGGTCTTTTGGTGAGGCTTAGTGATGAGGTATTTTGCCAGATGGTCTGGCCTGTCCCTTAATATTCTCCAGGGTCAGCAGCTGAACGCTCAGCTCCCATGCCCCACCTGATGCACCATCAATAACTCTCGGAGATGTGAGTTAAGGTAGGCTTTTATTGGCTAGAAGAAAGCACAAGCAGCAAGCGACCACCACACAACATCCTGGAGATTGAGGCTGGGGCTGTGCCTCCAATCGCCTTTATACTGGGGTCTGTGGGAGGAGCCACAGGAGCAGTCAGCGGGGGGGGGGGGGGGGGGTGCGTGTCCAGACAGGTATATGTAGTTCACCACACCACCCCTGCTGTTTTCTGGTTGTCCTGTAGGCGACAGGAGACTCCGAGAAGGCAGTAGTCGGAGAAGAAGAGGATGTCGGTCAGGGATCCGGGCTGAGCTGTCCAATCGTGTGGTTGCGCTCCGCCTGCAGGGGTGCTAAGGGGCGTAGCGCGTCTTGGCTATTTTAAGCGTCTCCGTCAGGAATCTGGAGGTGCTGTCCATCCTGCTGTTGGTACTACCAGGTCGTCCAGCCGCATCGGTGGTTCACTTGAAGTCACCGACCAGAAAGACCATCTGGGAGGTCGCCAACAGCGGTGGCATGGCGAGCCATTCACTCCACACAGTTAAGGCGTACACATGAATTAGCCGGAGCGGAGTGTTTCGGTGCATTACATCTGCCACAAGGAGGCGATCCCTAACCCTGTCTTTGACTTGGGTGTTTTGAGAAGTTGGCTCCCCGGAGCATAATCCCTAGGCTGACAATCATCACCGCCCGACCACAGAGAACAACCATGGGGCCACAGGGCCACCATTGCTATTTCCTCCGGTCGTTGAGGAGATGTGGTAGCCCACACTCACATGAGAAAGTCACATTGGCCAGATGCTGTAAAGCGTGGACACATCACACCGTTCTCTTCACACTGTGCATGTTCAAAGATGCCATAGTGAATATAGATTACCGTGCTGTTTGTTAATCAATACATAATCATATTTAGTTAAATATGAAAGGAACCAAAATGGTTGAATTTGTCTCAGAAACATGGTAAGGCTACAGAATCCACTTCTGACTTTTGCGTAAGATCAGAATGTATGGAAGGGTAGTTTTTGATTCTGGTGCTTCCTTAAAGCTGTAATGAGTCTGGTCCAATGATGTTTGAGTGAAAAGGAACTCCAGGGGTGTGGATCTCTGAGTTCCTGAAAGATAATCTTTCAGTACCCTGTTGGGAGAATGTTCAGGGAGGTTTCCTGTTAAGATGCTCTTCTTAAACCAACTCAGAAAATGTTGTAAAAATATACTCACTGCAAAGATTATCGATGCACTTAAATCCATCAGGACAATTGCTGCAGGGGCTCCCTTTTTTGTACGGGTTTTCTCCATATACATTACCCCTGAAAAAAGGAAATACAATGAATGTGTTGGCAAATCCTCTGACATTACATTAAATTTGCTGTCACTGCCTGTAAGGGGTTTGTACGTTCTCCCCATGACCGCTTCGGTTTCCTCCGGGTGCTCTGGTTTCTTCCCATAGTCCAAAGATGTACTGGTTAATAGGTTAACTGGCCATTGTATTTTGCCCCGTGATTAGGCTAGGGTTAAATTGGCGGATTGCTGACCAGCATGGCTCGTAGGGCTGGAGAAGCCTATTCCATGCTGTATATCAATAAAATAAACATAAATACATTGTATTATGTACGTTTTTCAATTTACAATAGTGCCCAAATGAAGAGAAGCATTTCCAGCAACAGTGGATTCTGGTTAATTAGGCCATTGGTTCATCAGAGCAGCCACTTATTTCGGGCAACTCTTAAAGAACAGAAACTAATTGAGAAAGTTGTTGGAATTGCCTTTGTTTATTTGGGACGCCATGGCACTTAATTGGGCTGGAGACTGTGGCCTAATGGGTTCTAACCAGTGTCAGCCATACACATTTGTGTGGCTGTTGGAGTGAACAGTCTTTAAATAACATCAGTTGCGCGTGTGTTCAAAAGCAGTAACTTTTGTCACTGAAAGTTGTTGAGAAGCAAGCAGTAAGACAACTCCAAGCTGTTCTTCTCACTGCAGTTTCAAGCATTCCTGCTTAGAGATGCCGGAAATGGACGACAGTGAAAATGAAACAATTTCTCTACTTCAACAGGTTAGGTACTACGAAAAATTTGAAGACATCAACGATTATCTTGAATGTTACAATGAAAATGAAGATTTGGAGGATGTAGTCGTTGATAGCATTGTATGAAGGCAGAATATTATCAGCATTAGGTCCACTAACACAAGAAAATCTGCAGATGCTGGACATCCAAGCAACACACACAAAATGCTGGAGGAACTCAGCAGCCCGGGCAGCATCTATGAGTGAACTGTCATGAATAAACTAAGAGTAACCAGTCAACGTTTCAGGCCAAGATCTTCAGCATTTTGTGTGTGTTATCTGCACTAGGTGTTTGCACTGACTTTGTTCATTACATACATTGGATGAATTCTTCTGTTGATAACTATTAGGAACTAATACAATTCTATTGTATTGTACTGCTGTTAGGGTGTATTCTGGAGTTGGGGTATATAACAAATATTGATTTCAGCAGCAGCTATTCTTCAGATTTGAATGTGGATTGCAGATTGAATTTAAAACACATCTCAGAACAATGGGTTTCCTGGAGCTGCAGGTTGGGGTTAATGGCAAAGAAAGAAATACCCCACATAGACCTCAGATGCCTACATATGCAAAAATGCTACCTAGAGTTAGTAGAGATTAACATTCATTTTTGGTGTCTGGAGTGTGGGTGCAAAGAAGGAGATGTTTGAAAACTATATGTAATTCAAAGGAAGCACTGTAGATACATTGTAACTATAGAGTTGTCCTGCTGTTACTCTTGGTATAAAAATGTCATGTAATATTGGGTCTAGCATGGCTCTTCTTCCAAGAGTGTCTCGAATATGATGCCTATATACTCATTTTGCTAGAATAAAGGCTTCTATATCCATTAGCTTCAGTGTGTCTCTGGTGGTTTTGTTCCCAGTTACAGCAGTCTATTGGTAGTGTTCTAATTTGTTCTGTATTTAATTTAAATACATAATCTGTTACTCAATTTGTCTTTTTTTTAATACCTCTTTAACTATCTCCGTGAAACTTCAGCTAATTGGGCCAGCTGTTTAATAGTGCCAAAATGTACTGGTCCCGATTAACCAGAATCCATTGTATTTTGTGAATAAAGAAGGTAAGAATGTTTCATGGTGTCATTGTGCTAATTAACTTCTAAGAATTTCATCTGTCTTCCTTACTGTTTATGCATGTTCAATCGTTTAGGTCTAAGATGGATCACAATTGAATAATCCTTCAGTCCTATTCCCCCTCTTATTTCTCTATACACTGGCAAGTTATTCTCCCTCACCTGCCCTTTGACAGTGGAACTCTTACTGCCACAAAGTGGTAAGTAACAGTAGCCACTTCACCTACCCTACCAACATATAAGCATAGAGCTTTACAGCATAGTACAGGCCCTTCAGCCTACAATGTTGTACCAATCTTTTAACCTACTCTTTAGATCAATCTCGCCCTTCCCTCCTGTATAGCCCTCCATTTTTCTATTATCTATGTGCCTAAGAGTTCCTTAAATGTCCTTAATGTAATTGCCTCTACCACCACCCCTAGCAGAGAATTCCATGCACCCACTATTCTCTGTGTAAAAAATAACTTACCCCTCTATACTCCCCCCATATCTGGTCAAAATTGTGCCCCCTCATGTTAGACATTTCTACCCTGGGAAGAAAAATCTCTGGCTATCCGCCAATGTATGCTTCTTATCGTCTTGTACACTTCTATCAAGTCACCTCTTATTTTCCTTTGCTCAAAAGCGAAAAGTCCTAGCTTGCTCAGCCTATCCTCATGAGACATGAAATCTTTGAGACATGGGAGGAAATCAGAGTACTAGGTAGAAATCCACAAGGTTATGGAGAGCAAAATACAAAATAGCACAGTGTGTATCAAACCTGAGACACAGCAGCACTAAACATGGTGCCACAGTCCTATTTTTAGTGTGAAAGTACCATTTTTTTTTACTATTCCTACCAAATACCATGTATCATAATTTAACATAGACTGGAGTCTGTAAATAATTTATTAATATTTATACTTACGGAGGGGAGTAGTTGCACACCAGAATAGACAAATTGTTGTCACTCAGACCTTGCAATACATCACAATAATGGCTGGCACAACCCACTTTATCACTATCTGCCCAGACAACCTGTGAACATGAAAAGTTACAAAGAACAGCATGTTTATTCATTTAAAGCATTTCCCCACCCCAAGTCAAATATTCTTAACTTTCTGACACCGCTAAAAAAGCAGAGTGAGAACGTCATCATGAATCAGTTCTCACCCATGCCAAGAATGCAACTTGTTCAAGCCTGAACAGCAAGTTTCTGGACAGCCGTGTCATATGTCTGGCAGTCATTGCGTCAAGAACAACACACAAAACGTTGGAGGAACTCAGCAGGTCAGGCAGCATCTATGCAGGGGAATGCAGAGTCACCATTTTGAGTCACAGCCTTTCACAGGACTGAAGGTTAGAGAAGAGTTCGGTTGTATAAAAAGCTGGAGCAGGAGGTGGTAGGTGACAAGCAGATCTGGGTGAGAGGATGAAAGGCGGGAGTGACAAAGGGCTGAAGATGATCCAGTGTGATAGGAAAGGAAGGCGCAGCATGGAGAGAGAGAAGAACCAGTGGAAGGAGTGTGTGGCTGATGTGCAGAAAAAGAAGGTGTAAGAGAAAAAAAGGTATGTAAGAACATAAGACCATGGACCATAAGAGCAGAATTAGGCCATTTGGCCCATCAAGTCTACTCTGCCATTCTGTCATGGCTGATTTATTTACCCCCCTCAAAGCTATTCTCCTGTCTTCTCTCCAAAACCCTTGACACCCCTACTAATCAAGAACCTATCAAACTCCGCTCTAAATATGCCTAATGACTTGGCCTCCAGAGCTCCCCATGGCAATGAATTCCATAGATTCACTACTGTATCCAGAGAGCCGTGCCTGTCACGTGACCTCACCTGGTCAGAGGTCACACCACCAACCAGTCAACATTTCGCCCCTCCCAACTAATCAATGCACACTTAACCATTGGCCACCTTAATTGGATTAACCCATCTAGCACCAAGCTGTTGGCCCCCGGTGAATCACCTGGGCTGGACCCTCCAGCCCCCTGACCTATAAATGGTGCTATGTGTGTTTGACTCGCTCTCTTTTGCCATCCTCGAGGGACCACCCTGCTTCACTCCAGGCTTAAGACTGCAGAACAGCACTGGAGACACGTAGTAACGTGTGCATTGAATAGGGTTGTGGGAGCGTTTATTGTTGTCCCTGTAGCAGAGAGCCGTGCCTGCCCATAGTCAAGGAGAGCAGGTATTGTAGTTACTTTTCCCTTGCTTGTATGTGTATCTATACTCCATCCCCACACCGTTTTCCCATGTATTGTACTGCAGACCCAACGATTCCCACGCTCATCTATTCTAAGCGCATTTGTGCAAATATTGTAGCCACTTGTGTTTTCCCAAGCTTTTTCTCCCCTTGTAAATAAACTCCTTATTACTAAAACTGTGTCCAGAGCTCTTGCCTTTGAGACCCAAAGAATCTTTCTCATTTCCATCACAACTACCCTCTGACTAAAGAAATTCCTCCTCATTTTGTTCCAAGGAACCTCATTCTATTCTAAGGCTGTGCCCTCTGATCCTGGATTCCCACGCTATAGGAAACATCCTTTCAACATCCATTCTTTCCAGGCCTTTCAGTATTCGATAGGTGCCAATGAGACACCCAACACCCCCTCACGGGGAGCAGAAGGAGAGCGAAAAGAGAAAAAGAACAGAAGAGTAGCCCTGACTTGACATTGGAGATGTATAATATAACCTATTACATTGAAGATGGATTCAAAGAAAATGCAAATCATTGGTATTGAACTTGCTGCATCATAAGGCACGGTTTTCCTTTGCAAGATCTGCTACATGACAAGAAACCAGTAACTGATGTTTTCTGATAAATCCTTCCCTTTGGAAACATTACAGGATGATCGTCCTCTGACTGATGAAACTCCTTGGACCTGAAATGTCATCTCTACTTCTCTTTCCCCAGATGCTGCCTGACCTGCTAAGTGTTCCTGCCATTCTCCATTTTTATTTAAGATTTTCAGCCATTTTCTGATTTTTGGTAATGTAAGCATAATGATTTTAAGAGTACAATTTTAATTTCATACCTGGGTGTAGTGTCCACACATTTTCTGTGGAGTGCATTCCATTGTATCATATGTATAGTCTGCAGCTTCCAAATACCATTTCTCAACAGCCGCTTTCAGATTAACTGTCTTAGTAGCTGCATATAAATTTTCACCAGTTTGTCCTCGGTTTTTATTGTGTCCCCAAATACATTCCTTTGCATGTGTTAAAGCAAGTTCTGCCAAATCATTGTCCCATTTCTAAAAACAAAATAAATGGAAGTATGGATCAGCAAACGTGTAGACTAGTTAACTCAAAATAAGGCCACAAATCAATTCTTGGCAAATAGAAACAAAGTCCACCCTGTGGAAAGGGAAACCAAATCAACATTTCATTCTCAGAGACTCTTCGTTAAATTGAAGACATGAGACAATAAAAAGGTAATTTTAAGCTGCAGAAAAGGTCACTGGAGGAATAGACAGGACCAAGAGAATATCTGTGATAGGGTGAGTTAAGGTCAAATGGATAACTTGGACAATTGGATGATGATTATGCTTCCTTGTCTGTGTTATGTAAATCTAATAGAGGGGCTGTGGAATCAGGTCAGGATTAGGAATGGAGAGGGAAAAGCTGATCCATAATAACAGGTAGATGACTAACAGCGTAAGTGACTAGTTCTGATACAAAAAGAAAGAAAGAGTGGGTTAATTAAAGATGGAGAATGCAGTGTTGTGTCTCAAAGGCCACAATGTGCTCAGAAGGAAAATGAGGCATCAATGTTCAAACATGCACTCAGCATCATTGTCACAATGCATAAGGCTACAAAGAGACGGATCAAAGTGAGAGTGGGATGGGGAATCAGAGTTCTAGGCAACTAAAAGCTTATGATCCCTCCCTTCAACCAAATGAATTTGCTCCATAAAGTGATAATTCGGTTAGCTTTTTGTTTCTCCATTGTAGAGGAGGATGCATTGTGACCACTGAATGCCGTACATTAGATTAGAGGTACATATCAACAGCTACTTCACAACTGCCTGAGTTTGTTAATGCTCCATTTAATCATGAGAGTTCAGTGTCATATCAGGTCTATCGCATCCAAACTAAATAATATCAGGATAGCTCAGGCATTATATAAAAAGAGATTGTTATCTGTCTTGGCTTGACATTTTGCCCTCATTCAGAGGAAAGAATGGTATCCAGGACAGGCACAGGTAAATGTTTGACTTGATTGTAGGTGATAAAAGTTGTTTTTTTTTAAATGCTGGAGCAGCACACAGGCAAGCCAACATGATTTGCTGACTATGTCCACATACAATATTCTGCTTTCTGTTTCTGAATTCCATTATTTGCTTTGCTTCCTGAACAACCTGAGCAAATGAACCGATGACCATTCCAACACAGATACAATGCTGCATCTACCTGATCATTTCGAGAACTGTCCAAGAGCTGCTCGCCAAAGGCAGGGGAGATTTCATCTGGCCAGTTGCCTATATGGCTGGTCATCATCATCATCATCAGCAAAGTGGTGGAAGGTGTCACTGCTCTATTGTATGAAACTTAACACCAACTGTTTTCTTGATTAGTCAGCTTTAAGTCTCATAACAGATTTGGTCCAGGCACAGACAAAATAAATGAAGGAGTCCATTGCTGGATGCAAGACTTGGACAATATTCAATCATTGAATGACAAATAGCAAATAACCTTTGGACCACACAGGCAAAGTGATTCACCTCCGAACTGACCAAAGACATTCTACCGATTTACCAGGCATATCAGGTATACAGCACCTGAAAACAGGAAACTGCAGTAACAAAAGAAGCCATTCTAATTGATTTGCAAGCCCGTTCACCACCTCAAATATTCTGTCTCTGTATGACTGACTTACTGTAGGTGCAGTGTTTACCAACTACAAAATACTCTGTAGTTTCTTGTCAAGGCTATTCCTGTAACACCACTCTCCCACATCCTCTACCATGAAGAAAGACATGAACAATAAGCACACAAGAATCCCTCTGTCAAACACCACTCTGATTTTGAAACATATTCCAGATGCTTCATCAATAATTGACTTAAACCATGGTACTCCCATTCAACCAATATAGTGAGTGGACCTTCTTCAGAAAAACTGCATTGAATCACCACCATCTAACCAAAGTCACCTAGGGCAAGCAATAATGCAAAATAATTGATTTTAATCAATTGTGGCCAACATTGGGCTAGAAGGGAAAATAAGAGATGATTAATCATCTTTACCTGTGATGGCAGACCTTGGAAAAACATAAGACAATCATATTTTGGGGAATTGGGCTTTGGCAGCATTTTGAGCACTTGAAGCCATGAAGGTGAAGCTTTAAAAAGTTCTACAGTGGGTATTTGGAGGTAGTGAGCGAGGAAATTCATCTGGGGTAGCTAGAGTCATGGTCTAGAGTATTTGGAAGTTTCTGACATCAGGAGTCACAGAGAGTGTGGACTAAGTGTAAAGTGGATATTATGGGCTTCTATAGTGCAACAATTTGCCAAAGTTGATTCTTTGTTGAAAAACTGATTCGTGGCACCTCTCAGGGTTATGGAAACAATGTTGTGATCTTTCAGGAAGGGTAATAAATGTAGAATGATAAACAAGTTACAGTCGCTGTCTTTAGATCTTTCAGCCACTAGCCCCACGTAATTGCTCAGAATGCTCAGATCAAGAAAACAGGTCAAACTGCAAAGCTCAGGTCTTCTTGCATTCTGTCTGAACTTTTCTTTATGAAAATAGTTGTCCAAGCACATTTTAAGCAAGGATGTCAAAGCATAAAATAGTAACTTAAGGGATATCATCAATGCCGTGGGAAAAAAAATACAATTTTCCTTTAAACATAATTTTGTACAGGAATTTTAACGACTGAGAAGATATTACAATTTTTGAAATTTTTATTGGACGAATCAGCAATAATTCTTGATGTCAACACAGGAAAATTGGCTGTTAATGTCTTCAACACATTTCACAATCAGAAAGCTCAGAAGATAAATATAATAAAAATAACTGAGGATTGCAAATTATTAAGACGATTTTTTCAAATGGTGGAATAAATAACTATGTTTATAACTGATTTCCAGGCATTTAATAACTCTGATTGGATCCGCCCGTTACCACATAATTTGACCGGGAACAGTCATAAACAGCCTGCTAGAGGAAGTTGGCGGGCTGAGCAGCATCTGGAGGGCGGGGAGGAACTGCCTCCAACAAGCAGACTGTTTGTTGCTCCAGATTCCAACATCTTCAGTCTCTAGTGTGTCCTGAGAACAGTTTTGTATTAATGTGATGTTAACGAACCAAACCGCATAGATGTAAAACCTGCGGGTTGTTTAATTCATTTCCATCTCTGATGGGTGCTTTAATGACAGAAATTGGTAACAGTCACAAGACGGGGTGGTGGACTCCATCACTTTTGATGAAGGCAAGCTGCAACGAAAACTCCCTGAAATGAAGCATAAACATTGGCTCTTTCTCCGCCGATGCTCTATCGCCTAACCTGCAGAACTTAACACCGAAACTTTTTGTTTGTAGCCCACTCACAAACTATTTCCTGTATACGTCCAATACAAAATAATCCCCCGATCTCCCAATATATGGTATATAATTTACATCAACATCCTTATTCCTTATTTCCACATGCAATGTCAGTTAACTCAGTTCAGAGAGACAGAGAGATGGCTGGGCTTATTCACGGTTCCGAAAGCAACTTGCTGTTTTCCCCAGAAGCTCACAGAAACAACAACAAAAAATTTGATGCATTTTGTAAGATGTCGCTATCTTGTAAACACTTGGAAACTTGTGTGTTCTATATGTCTGGTTCAAGTCGTGATGTGCTAAGTGATTACAGCCATTGCTTCGGTGAATCCAGCTTTGTTAGAGTGCCGCCGTGTAGTTTTATTGCAAATCAATTAGAATCCTGTTCTGCGACTATAAGAAATCCAAATTAATTCGTCTAGCAGATGTTTACAAAATTACTTCATGTTCAGTCTAATGTCAATATTGCTAACCGTGAGATAATAAAATGTTCACGCAAGCTGGTTTCCGTATAGAATGTAGTCTATTACCATTCTTAGCATGTAGGAAGCATCCATCACTTGTGAGCGGTACTTGTTGTGAGCACGGACCAGATCCTCCTTCTCTGCATCCGAAAAAGCGAGGGTCCGCTCGGGAAATATTAAGGAAAGAAGCAGCAACGCTTTCAGCCATCCATCTGCCATCGCTTATCCTGGGCTGGTGGCAACTCAAGAGCAGATAAAGCTAGTAGGCTTTGCGGGTGACGACCCAGTCAAAAGACCAGCGAGAACGAAGCACAATACTCATGTTTATAACGATGAAAACAATGACGCGCCCACTTTGATTTGCTCTCCTGTTTGGAAATAATACCGCAGTAATTCTTGGTTCCAAAAACAACTGACGCCTGATGGAACATGTGTTATTAAATGGACAGCACCCGAGGGAGATCTTGATGGTATGGGTGGAGGAAGCAGGCTGGACGATGCTCCAAGACATTAATGAATGGACGTATATTATGTACTTCCCTACGGTGTGCCCCAGGGCACAATGCCCCGAAGGTTCACTATCTTTTGAATCAGACAGCAAGATAACCCTTGGGTTTCATGCAATTAAGATAATTATAGGATGACTACGATCATTCTTCTTCTTAGGTAGTTTTTCCTTGCAGAGGATGATTTGAATCGACTTCCAGTTTTGCGGGTTTCTGGTGGAGGTATCACAAACACGAGAAAACCTGTGGATGCTGGGAATCCAAATCAAAGCTTGATTGGGAGACCGCTTCGCCGAGCACCTCTACGCTCCTTCCGCCCTCAAAAGCGGGATCTCCCGGTAACCACCCGTTTCAGTTCCATTGCGAATGTCAGTCATGGTCTCCTCTACTGCCGCGATGAGGCCACACCCTGGTTGGAGGAATTCCACCTTAACGTTCCTTCTGGGTAGCCCCCAGCCTGATGGTATGAACATCGATTTCTCGAGTTTCTGATGTCTTCCCCACCTTCAACCATTCCTCATTCCTTTTTCTCTTTCTCAGCTTACCTGCCCATCACCACCTCCCTCTGGTGCTCCTGCTCCTTCTTCCATGGTCGTCTATCCTCTCCTATCAGATACCCCCTCGTCCAGCCCTTTATCTCGTTCACCAATCAACTTCCCAGCTCTTTTCTTCAACCCTCCCAGTTTCACCTATTACCTACCACCTTGTATTTCTTCCTCCCCTCTTCCATCTTTTTACTCTGACTTCTCATCCTTCTTTCCAGTCCTGATGAAGAGTCTTGACCCGAAACGGCAACTGTACTTTTTACCATAGATGCTGCCTGGCCAGCTGAGTTCCTCTAGAACTGTTAATCTGGTGGAGGTGCTTTAGGATTTGTTGATTCAAAGCTCCTTTTTAGGTGTATTTGCAAAGCTCTTCAAGGTACACCAAGTCTTTGCTGCTTTGCTTTGATTGGGCACAGTGCAGGAGTTATCATGAACTATTGAGAATGTTGGTTTCGTTTTGAAGGAAGCTTTTGGAACAACCATGAGGTCTTCCTCATTCCTCCTGGCATTCTCTTGCAGTGATGGAGCTCAGAATAAAATGCATTTTCACAGAAGCCTGATATCAAAAACACAGCAAGAGCTGGCCTGAGTATTACTGGAGTCCCAATGCTACACACCTTGGCCTAGAAGAGGACGCTAATTACCACTTTGCCTTTTTTACAAGTAAATCCAGCAGATTTTCTAGACACGCTGGTAGTCACTCTCCGCTGTTCTGGGTTGCCTTAAGTATGGAGCACAAATCCCACGTGTCGGAGAACGCGGATCACTATAATTCACGAGGCCAAAATCTGTGCTAGTGCATGGGGGGTGGTGGATTTCACATCAATGCCTGCCTTTGCTGAAAGGTCGCTCATAAGTGCAACTTTAATCATGACAGGGCTCTTATAATAGCCCCTTATTGTTAGATACTCTTCTGCTCCAGGGAAGGTTCGTGGAGGTGCTTTGACTTATTTTTAGTGTAAAACCTGTTCTCTTGTGTGGTTAAGTAAACGAGTCCAAGGGATTTCCCATCTATCCTATAAATTACCTCCTTTAGAAAGGAAAGTTTAATGGAAGTAATGTGCAGGTTTGGGATGGGAAAGTTTGAGGGAAGTTTTAGGGCAGCGATACAGCCTTGTTTGGCCCTAGCTGATGTAATATTGAGGTACATTTCAGAGGGAAGTTCTTCATAATCCCTCTTGGTTGACAGATACCTTCTACTGGCCTGAGAATGGCCACTAATAAATGACTGAAGACCGTGAATGAAGGAAGAAGACCGACTGCTTGTTGTTTTCTCAGGGTCGTCACATGGCTATAGTACCTTTCAATGGATGAAAATAAACAAGCTGAGAATAGACAGAAACGGAGAGGTAATGATATAATTAGTTTTGACTGTCATCATAGTTGGCCTGGGTCAAAGGCTGTACTGTGCTGTACAGTTTGGGATGTTTGCCAACATTTAAATACATTCTACCTAAACAGAAATCAAGGAGTAAATTTAATTGGAAACGTCTTGCAAAGTGTTGACATGAACTGATGGACAAGGCTTCTTCCTGTAACTCCTATAATTTTTACATCTCCAATACAAAGAGAAAAGTCAGCTATGGTCTGAGTAGTCCATCAATTTCCAAATGTTCATGTCATGAAAGTGTTTTTCTTTTCCCTTTGCTGACACTCAGTAGTTTGGACGACGTTCCAAAAATCTGGAAACATTTGTATAGCGAGTTTTGGCATAACAGATATTGTCATTCCCCAAGATTCAATCCAAATTATGATTCAGTGACAAAGGAAATTGAAAACAAAATATCGGTTTCTATCTCCACCCTTGTGGACATTAATCCAAGGCACAGCTGCTAAAAAAAATTGAAACAAACCTTGGGAAAAAACTCTCCCTTTTATTGTAGTTTATTATTTATTTAGTTTTAAATAATTGTAGATTTTATTGGTTCTACAGCAAAGGAAGCCACTCAAATCATTCTGGACAAAGACAGAGAGAGAGCTATTTTGATTATTCTCACATTCCAACATGTCTCATAAGTTACCTTTCAAGCATTCAAAGTGTTACATTTAAAATGTACTGTAACTGGGGCAATAGTTGGGTGGAGAGGGTTGTACCTCTACCACTCTTTTAGGCATGCCCAAAGATTTTTCTTTGTCTGTACTCCCTTCTAATGTTCCTAACAATTAATTAATACTGCTCATTATTAAATTAATTCAATCCTCTCTATCTTTATTTCCAAGTCTCCACAAGCCAGTTGCTGTACTTCAAATCTGGCAACACTTTCATAAATCTCATCTGCACCATGTCTGGTGTTGTCCCAAACTACAGTATGGTAACCACAACAATACACAGGACTCCATTTTTCATCTCAATCATGCATTTTTGTTTTACAGCATTATATCTATCTTTACATTAAATATCTCAGGCAATACAAACAAAAACAGGATCTCATTTTTTCTATATGAACTCTTGATGGTGTGATTTCATGCTGGTAGATAATCATTGTGTGTATAAATATGAAGTAAGGTGCAGAATTATTTTGCAGTACTCCTCAGTGACTGTAATAAAATTAAAATGGGTTCCTCACGTCATACTGGCCAATGATTTACTTTAAAACATCTGCCTGATTATCATTTCAAATGTTGTAATCAGTGTAGCAATGACTTGCAAATTGTAATTGAAAATCTAAACTTCTGTAAGCTTTCTGGATAACTAAGAGTACCAAGGGGTTCTTCTTTAAGAATAAATTCCAGTTACAAGGGAATTCACAACTTGCGAATTGATTTATGTTAACTATGATCTTAGAATTAAAAGCAACATATGAAGAGCAGGCTATGATTAGACCTTCAGCTTGCATAAACATACAGCAGTATTTCAAATGCAACTAAGTAGAGAAGGCAATCAAAGCTTGAAAGAAAACCTATTGAAACTAAATACGATTCAAATTTCCTTTTTGAATTTAACTACAATCTCAAAAAAAAGGGAAGAAAATTAGTGAACAATTAGACAAAAGACTCCCACATGAGAGGAAAATAAGTGTTATGATGACTATATGCCATCTAATAGGGGTTCCTGTGGGAACAAAAGATCATCATGAATCAGTGTATGTTCAATAAATAGCAGATGGAGTTCAATCTGGAACAATGCAGTTGGGTTGAACTAGAAGGCAGAGTACAAGAGTAAAAGCAGGATTCTTGGCAGTGTGAAGGACAGAGGGATCTTGGGGTCCCAGACAGTAAATTCCTCAAAGTTGCCAAGCAAGTAGGGTGGCTAAGAAGACATATGATGTGTTTGCCTTCAATAGTTGGGAGAGAGAGTTCAAGAGCTGCAGGGTGATGTTGCAAATCTATAAAACTTAGACCATACTTGGGAGTATTGTGTTCAGCTCTGGTCACCTTATTATGGAAGGGTTGTGGAAGCTTTGGAGACGATGTAGAGGAGATTTACCAGGATAATGCCTGGATTAGAGAACATGTTTTATATGTGAAAAGACTGAGTGAGCTAGGAATTTTCATTAGAAGGATGAAAGACGACTTGATAGAGATAAATAAGATTATGAGAGGCTTACAGTGGACAGTTAGTACTTTTTTTATTTTAACCCCAGGGCAGTAATAGCCATTACCTGAGAATATCTTTTTAAGGTGAGTGGAGGAAAGTTTAGGGGAGATATCAGAGGTAGTTTTTATTTTAAACTACACACAAGAGTGGTAAGTGCTCAGAATGCACTGCAGAGGTGCTGACTGAAGATGATACATTAAGGACTATTAAATGACACATGGGTGAAAGAAAAATGGGCTATGTGTGAAGGAGGGCTTAGATTGGTTTATATAGGTCAGGGCCAAAGGGCCCATACTGTATTGTACTGTTAAATATTCAAAATGGCTACTCATTCTTAGTAATATTCAGCAAAGGTATGTAGTACAGTACATTGTAACAAAAGTTACTTACTTAAAAACAGTCATGAGTGATTGAAAACTTACCAGGTCACAACATGAGAGCAAAACACAGATAAGCTAGCAGTTCAGGCACTGGCGTTTACCATATGAAACAATAATTATAATGTTTAATAATTTGTCTGAATAAAACTGACCATTTCTTTTCGGAAAACAGTAACATCAGTGTAGTTGTCAGAAGACAATCAACAGGATTTCACACATGTGAGGTGTGCTGGAAAATAATCCAAGGCGGCAAAGATGTCAGGGTTTTTTGAACATTTACACCAATCATAAATCTGTTAAAAAGTCACAATGTAACAATCAAAAATATTTCTAAAATTTCAGCAATGAATAAAACAATGAACAAAATGTTACGTTTCCACAAATTTTGCTGCCCTTGTGCTTCCACTTAATTGTTTTGATTCATCTATAAGTACTGCAACACACCACTGCATTACAGTGGTATTGCCCACAGAAAACAGTATCACAATTGTCCATAATGCAAATCCTTGACAAAAATGGGCAAATTTTGTTGCTTGTTTTGTATTTTGCATTTCTTTAGTTATTTTCCCTCAAATTCTGGAAGGGCAAATTTCCATTACCTAATGAGCCGTAAAATGGGGTACACTGTAATTTTTTTCATTAAGAATTAATCATCACAAAAAAACTCCTTAAAATACCAGGTTGTGCATGAGTTTAATGCGGCTCATTAGAAAAATAGTGCCTCTTGCCTGGATTCTCACAATGCTCACGTTATTATTCAATTCATGCACGATCCAATTCTCTTGTGTTTAATGTTGCAATATACTAAAAACTGGAAGTGACTGAATGACTGTGTATAAATATAATGTATTACAAGAGTTCATCACGTTCAAGTTAATACTACAGATTGCAAAGTGATTACATCAAAGGGCTTTTATTCCCCCTTTTAAAGACCTACAACAAAAGTGAGGTCTGCAATAACACTTGAAACAAATTTTATTTTGAACATACTATTAAATTGCTTAAACATATTTGTGATTCAAATATTTAGCTTTTTCAAAAAAAAACCAAGGCAAATATTTCAATGATTTTAACATTATACATATACAAATATATAAAGTATGTACACAGAGGCCTCATTATTATTATTGCCAATTTTCTAAGTCACCAGATTTTATACAAATTCTATTTTGTAGAAGTCATAATTTTACATACAAATGTTTTGCTTGAAGCAAAGCAGTATGAATTGTACCATTATTTTCCTTTCTTAGAGAATATTTTGTCCCCTGTTCTCCAAAATTTAACATTGTCTTCTGCTCGTTCTATTTAATGACTAATAAACTTCTGTTTCTATTCTAAAGAAACAGTAATTTATTAATGACTTCTCCCTGAAAATATTAATAATTTATTCTGCATCATTAGTTAACTAAGATCACAATCAAAAAGTCAAAAGTAAAATGTTTTATTTCCTCGAGCTTTAATATATTTAGCATTTTATCAAATAAGTGTTTACACATAACCAAAGAGGAACTTAAGATGGTGAGAGACATCTGAAACTCAAAGTACACTGGACATTCCAAATGTCAATGACACAGATAATACTTGGGATTGGTGTGCACTGCAGTCAATTGATTTCAAAGTGATGGTCCAGGTGTAAAAATTGAAGAATAACTTTGGAACACAAATCCAAGCTCATCAAGCAGATCAGTCATGATTTTTTGAATTGGTGGTGCGACTCAAGGGGCTCACTCCTGCAGCCGATTTAAGACTTTAATAAAACAGCAATTTTGCACAGAAATGATGTAACATAGCCAAAAGCATCCCGAATCAGATGGATCCAACACAAATAATAAGAGTTTGCTCTCCAGATGGTGAAATGGTCATCTGCCAATAATTTGAATTGGCATAAACTGCAAAACAGTATTTTAAAATAGTCAAATAAATGCAGTTAATACAGAGTGTCATAAATAAACATCATACCTCTTTACCCCAACTACATGAAGTAGCTGAGCACGAATAAATTTGAGTATTGAAAAGGCAAGATGAACTTAAATGAGAAGAAGCACACGTGGCCAGTTAGCACTATAAATGTTCTACTGGATGACATGGCATGTTTCATGTAGTAGATTGTAATGTGATCAATTTTGTAGTTTGTACAGAATTAGCAAAGACTTAGGGAAAAAAATTAGGAGTACCATTTTGCAGACTTCTAATAAAAGAAATAAATTTTCTGTTTGATCACGAGCAATGTAGCATGGTCTGTTGTTTGGGATTGTAATAAAAGCATTCTGTAAAACAAGGATCAGTAAATGTGCCAATGCAACAGCAGATAATTTTGCTATCCATCTCAGGTTGCTTGCAATTGTGCATGCTTTTCTGATTCCAGAACAATGCAAACAAAAATGCTCTTTACTCTTTAAATTAAATAAATCCTCCATTCAATTAAAATAGATATTTTGTACCTCAATACTTTAAAATTATGACATTCAACATTATTAATAAAGGAGTAAAGAATAAAGAAACATAGAATTAGAGCAGAGCAGGGGAGGAATTTCTAGAGGGTAGTGAATCTGTGTAATTTGTTATGGAGGCTAGGTCAATGGGGTACATTTAAAGCAAAGGTTGACAGGTTCTTTATTAGTAAGAGTATTACATATCAAGAGAAGAAGGTGGGGGAATGGGGATAAAAAGAATAAATCAGTCATGATTGAATAGTGGAGCAGATTCAATGAGTTGAATGGCCTAATTCTGCTCCTATGTCTTATGATTACAATTCCAACATTCAGCTCAAGCCAATAGTGAACAACTTAGTTTATCAAAATATGTCTTTTTAATATTCATAGATTTTTAAATTCTCCTCATCTATAAATCCATTAGCTTACTGGGGAAAACAGAACCACGAGGTAGTTACCATTCCATGGAGTCTGGTCACTTCAACTGTGTACACAGTGAAACTTTGTAGGACTCTACAGCCAAGACCTTCCATTGATATTAGTAGGGTATGAAACAGACTATCTGGTTTATTCATAGATAGATGCATCTTTTATTAAGTTCAGCCACAAGTTTAATCCATTTCAGACGAAGGAAATATTGCCTTGGCCACATTTTCTGATGTGCAATTTTCACGCTCAGGCAATTGGTCAATGGTGGACCAGGTGCATAGCACCAGTGATTGGTAAAGCACCTTAAAGAAAAAGGTGAAGAGGATTCTGTCCTAGAGCACCTGCGTACAACTGCCCACAACCCAGCTGTGACTATATAACATGTTAGGCAGGAAAACTACAGATAGCTAGCTATCAGCTACATATTTCTTCTGTTGTGTTACATTATAAACAGCCGTCATCGTTACAGTGGCGCACACCTGGTACACATTGCACCCTTGGTACTGCTGATGAAGCAGAATTTTCTGCACTTCATATTCATTCTCTTTTGTTTTCTCTCTCACACACACACAAACACTCCAAAGCTATGGAGAAGACTGAAAGAAAGCTTAAACCAAGATGACCACTAAAACAGACCGTAATTCTTTTCTTCTTAAGGAATTCATGTTTAATTAAAATGGATTACATCCTTTAGATGATGCCTATTTGTTTTGCTAGTGACCTGGGTGAAAGAGCAACACATCCACTCAAATACAATATATAAACAATGAGAACACAAAACAGTAAACTTTACTACTTACCGATATCACCTTCACCTAGTTGGACTAAAAAGGAACCACACTGTTCTGCACATTTTTCAGAGGCTTTGATCTGAAGTTTCAGATTACCTCTCCCTACAACCAGCCAACTGTTCTCTATATGGAGCTGGTGGGACTACGGAAAAGCAAAAAAATGAAGAGACATAAAATCAAACGGCATTTAAAAATTGCACAAAATTTGCATTTTTACAGTCTATTTTCTTAAAAAAATACACAAGTGAGTTACATGAATCCCCTAAAGCAGACGATCCCTTTAAGCAAAACAATAATATTTTATTTAAAATGTCAGGCTAAAATTTAAGTTGTTTAAACCTTTTTCAAATGAATTTATGAAATTTTTTCTACCTGGACAATTCTATACATAAATTTTAATCTCAAATATTTTTATTTCTAAAAACTGTTACCTACTCCAGAATTTTCTCAAATGGGGTAATTGTTTAATATGCTGCCTTTTAAAAAAAACTAATTGTACAATCAAGGTGGCAAATTCTGCCAAAACTATCAGATTCTAAGCATCACATAATAAGAACTATAAAATTCTTCACAAGAAACAAGAAATTAACATGAGTAACCAAGACCCAAAAATAGCCCAAAACTGAATCAGTTCTTTTTTCATAATATGAAAATTAAAAATTTGAAACCAGCTAACCACACTTATTAACTACACTATACCGTCATGGTGGTTCCAATTTTGAAATTTTAAACATAACTCATTCTTTGGAAATGCAAACCAAGACACAGAAAGTATAGCGTAGCTTTTAATAAAGAGAAATAAACCAAAAATGCCATTAAAAACCATGGGCTGAACATACTTACCTCATGTTTGATTCTGCTCTACAAACACATACAATTGAAATTCATATTTCTTTTAATGTAGCTATATCAGCAAGTACTTCTAGATGAGGTAAAAGTTTCAATGAAGTGGTACAAAAAGTAACTTTATTTCTTTTAAGCCATAAAAACTTAATCCTGCTACAGGAAATAATCAGAAGGTCAGGCAGTAATAGCAGAGAAAGGGAGCTAATACTTAGTCATGGGATTTTTTATCAGGAGTGAGAGAAAAGAACAGGTTTTTGAAATGGAAAGGAAATGGTGATCAAGGGTGGTGGGGAAAGAGGCAAGTTTGTGATAAGCTGAAAGGGATAGAAGATTAAACAACAAAAAGGACTGCCATTTGTTCTCTATATGGAGCTGGTGGGGATACAAAATCTTTCCTGTTTTACCACTTCTTTTTACTCCCTCCTTTCCTCTGTATCCCCAACTACTCCCAATCTTCATGAGAGGCTATTAACCCAAAATGCTAATTGTGTTCCACTGTCAGACGTTTACCGTTGCCTGGTCAGTTTTTTCAGACTGTCAGCACGCACTATATTGTGCAAATATTTTAGAAATGTCACAAGTTCAGAAAATAAGCAAATAGAGAAAAATATGTATTCACAGTTTTAAATCCATTTATTCAAATTATTGTCTTATCTGTGAAAATAAAACAATACACAATGCATCTCTCTAAAAAGAAAATCATCCCCACTGAGTTTGTCCACATCGCAGTACTAAATTACAGAGTTTGTATGAAATGTCAGCTATATGGCAATACTTTGTACCTTCATTTCTATAGCTTTTTATAGAAAAGTACAACTGGATTTAACAAACAGCTTCCAAAGAAACAAAAATATGATTACAATGGATCACAAGTTGCAGGCTTAGCTATACAATTTTAAGGCTGATCAATTAAAGCTAATCGTTCCATTTACCTGGCTTCTGTCCATACTACTTAACACCTCAAGCCTTGAACATTTAAATTAATCCCACATTCTCTCATGATCAGCTCCACCTAACTTTGTGAAAAGTAATGAATCTTTGGTGTTATGCCTAGCATGAACAAAAGACTATCTATTTTGTCTACTTAATATTACCCCAAGTCTGTAAGTCTGCCTCTTTGTATTTGCTTTTTAAACTCACAAAGGCAATTTTGTTGAGGACATGTTCAAAAAGCGATGTCTCAAAAAGGTGGCATCCATTATTAAGGAGTCCCATTACCCAGGACACACTCTCTTTGCATTACCACCATCAATAAGGATGTACAAGAGCCAGAAGACACATACCTAATATTTTAGGAACAGCTTCTTCCCCTCTGCCATCAGATTTCTGAATAGACAATGAACCCATGAACACTACCTCACTATTTCTGCCCTCTTTTTGTACTACTCGTTTAGTTTTTAAAATACTTTTCTTATTGTAATTTATAACATGTATTGCACTGTATTGCTACCGCGAAACAACAATTTTGCTGACTTATATCAATGATAATAAACCTGATTCAGATTCTGGAATGAACCATTCTAATGCATTTCTGGTTGGGCTCCCTCATTCCCTCTTCCTCCTCTCTATAAACATGAAGTCAAACTAAGTTCTGCTATTCATGTCCTACCACATTTATCCAATTCTCTTTGCTGGTGACTTTCTGTATCATGGATAAGCTATTCAAAAATTCTCATCAATATATGTTAACTCAGGAGCCTGAAGATATTTGTGCTCCACTAATACTGACATCTTATTTCAAATTCAATTGCACTACCATATGCAACCTTTAACTGGCAATGCCCCAAGCTCTTAAACTCCCTCTCTAAAGGTTTACACCTTTCATTCTTCCTTTAAGATACTCATTCAATCTAAATCAAGTTTTTGATAATTTCAGTAATAATCTTGTTGTGATTTGACATCAATTTTTATGTTTGAGTTGAAGCCTTGGGATATTTTGTTAATTTAAAGGTTATAGAACAGTAGCAACAATCCACTCTAATAAATACAATTTACTGCTGCACATCACATGCATTTTGTTTTACACAATCAGATATTACATCATAATCATAGACACATGGTGACACCTGAGGTTTCAGGTAAGAAAATATCAGAAGTTTGAAAACTTTTTTTTAATTACCCAATAATTTGCCACCAAATGACTTATAAAAATATCAATGCATTTAAAGTGCTTTCTGCATTTCTTGTTATTCTCCTCCCATTTTCTTAATTTTTACAACTTTTCTAGTGTTCTGAAGTTCTAATTTCACTATGTGGGTGAAATGTTTTCTTATATTCTCTCTCTCTTTCTGGACATAGTTGCTTCAAATAGAGCATCTGCCTTTCAAAAGATTTATATATAATATTTATATTATATTTGTTCTTGCAATGTACCAAATTAATTTCATTTGTATGGTTATCAAGGGGCAATTCAGTTAGTTTACTGTAATTTACTTTTCCCTTTTAAGATTATCTTAAATAAATTTAAGACTATTGTGCTGTAGGTTTTTTATGTTTCTTTCTATTTGAGATTCCTCCTCCTCTCAAGCTAAACATCAAATTATGGCAATATTTGCAAGGCTGATGAAAACATTAATTCAATGAAGAAATGTATTACAGAAACAACTAAAATTAGAGAGGCTTTTGTAAATCAAGAAAACTTGACGGACAAAACCATGCTCTAATTCTCCAATTTAAAAAATTGTGAATGCTTTTCATGAGTAGTTTTATAAGAGAACAGATAATTAAAATTTCATTTTTGTTTAGTATTTAGCCACAGAGCACAATTCTCTTATTTCAATCTTCCTTACCAGGAATTGGAATGGAGAACCACGGCTAGGTGTTATTAAACATTTCTTCAGGGTTACTTTATTCTCAAAGGGTAACATGCTTGAATTTGGAAAAATTGCTCGTAGAATATGCATTCCATTTATACGTTGTTTTCTCCTGATTATTATGAGGAAAAGATTAAAATCTGGTTACTGTTCAAAAATACAGGAAAATATATCCATTACTGCTTTATTTCTTCAAAATAAGGATCAAATGTCTTAATTGAAAGAACAAAGTAAGTAAATGAATGTTTTCAGCAATCCGCTATTATACCTGTTATAATTTAAAATGGTTGACATGCAGTCGGAATTTAAAACTAGAGGTAAGTATTGTACACTTTAAAATCATAATATAAGCTAATTTATAATATACAAATCTGTTTTCCACCCCTCTCTAAGTATTCCCTTTAACAAAGGCTATGATTGATTTGTGATTCTGGATGATAACAGAAAACAGGGTTTCTACAAACTATGATTATAGACTAATGAGTTTTTTTTGAATAAATTTGTGAGTATCATTTTTATACAAACATTGGAACACAAAAATAATTCCAACATTTTGGTATGCCTTCTGAAAAATTATCTTTACCAGGGTCATGTGATGAAAAACAAGGGTTTACATGCAAATACATTTTGCACAGGACATTTGTTCAGAAATATTTTACTAAGTTTGAACTCAAGTTCTCACATTACCCTCAGGTATAAACAAACATCCATTCCAAAATAGGTTGATAAGTTCTTAGTTGGTAAAAGATTATGGAGTGGTGGCATGAGAATGGGGGTTGAGTTGAAAAAATCTATCAGTCGTGAGATAATGGCAGATCAGACTTGATGGGCTGAATGGCCTAATTCTGCTCCTACATCTCATGGTATAAACATTGAAATTGCACTTATGCCTGAAGGGAGATGAAATATTTATACACTAAACTATAAAAACAGAATTAGAAAATACCATACAATTATGTCGTTAATTAAAATTAGAAAGGGACGGATGATATAACAATGAGAAAACATCCATTTATCAATGTTATTCCACCAGCCCAACCATTACTACATGCAGTTACTTAGTTCTAATCTTTTAGTCTTGTCAACAATGTGAGAAAGTAACATGTTTTATGACTGATTCTCAATAGTGTAGCTCTGTCATAAATGTATATTTTTTGGATATTATATTCTCACAAATGAATTTGATTTCCACATTACTTAAAAGCTCAAATGAGGTAAGATATCAATATCTCTATTTCTCGCCATGAAACAAACTCCAGGAAATCATTAAGGATATTTATAATTCAAATGCTATTTTTGATAGGTATGTAATGAATTGTGGCTTGCATATTTATTAACTCACAAAATCAATGTAACATTAAAAAAAATGGTCTCTAGATTCCATTCAATTTTTTTAAATGAAAAAAAGCAGCAATGACCAAATTACCCTAGCTTAAAAACTGGACGTTAACAACTATCACAGGCTCAGAATGGTTGGTTGTTCTATCCATATACAATAAGGTACAATACATTTAGGTATTTGAGATGGGTGAATGCTGCTTAAATATAAATGATGAATTCAGAAATTTAACTTGAGGCAAATGTAAAAAAAAAGAGCCCTTTGATTAATTGTTTAACAATAAACAGGTCTGAAAATTATAAAATGATTACACAGACAAATTCAAAGTTAAACACTCACATATAAAGAAATCAAATGGCACAATAAGTAACAATGTTTATAGAAAGAAAGAGCTAAATTATAAAAGGAAGAATTTTTGATTTGGCCATCACTTTCTCGTCTCGTTTGGTTGGGAGATCATATGCTTTCCAGCAATCTTTTTATTCTTTAAGTACGGGTATTTTAGGTAAGGCAAATGGAAATCCTTAACTGCCTTCCAGATGATAGGAGTAAGTGACTGTCATCAATTGCTGCCATCTGCAAAATGTAGCTTTTCCCATATTTGTTCACAGGTGATCTGTTCTACTACTTTGATCTAACGGCAATGTAGAAGCAGCAATACATTAACATGTCAGGATTTTAAGAGGGGAACTTGGATGTACTCCTTTCGTACCTTTGGCAAATGTTGTGGATTTTGGAGTTGCTTCAGAACGTCAACAGTTGCATATTTTATAGTTGGCATACACTACAGCCAGTGATGGGTGGGACGCCGATGAAGGGAGTTGATTAGTATGGCAAGGACTAATGGTTAGACACAGACTAAAATAAATTCTGTCTCAACCTGATGGCATGAACATTGATTTCTCCAACATCCGGTGATCTCTCTCCCACCCCCCCTCTTTTTCTATTCCCCATTTTGATTCCCCTCTCACCCATATTTTTTGCCTCACCTGTCCATCACCTCCCTGTTTCCTCTCCTTTTTCTTCCATGGTCACCCATCCTCTCCCATCAGATTCCTTCTTCACCTCTTCCACCTACCACCTCTTTGCTTCTCACATTACCCTGCCTCCCCCACCCACCCACCTTTCTCCTCACCTATTACCTGTACTCTTCCCCACTCCCCACCACAATCTTCTTATGCCAACTTCTGCCCCTTCCTTTCTAGCCGTGATAAAGGGTCTCAGCCCGAAACGTCGACTGTTACCCTCCACACATGCTGCCTGGCTTGCTGAGTTTACCAGCATCTTGTGCTGGGTCATTCGTCTTCAGGTTGGCAAACTAATAAAACGGCTCAGTATCAGCTGCTATTTGCAGGTCAAAAGTCTGAGCAACAACAATATCCATGGAGATGAATAAATACTCAATGTTTTGGACTGAAGCCCTTCATTAGGACTGGAAAGGAGAGGCAAAGAAGTAGGAATAAGGGTGGGGGAGTGAAATGGGGAAGGAATACGAAATAGAAGGTGAAGCCAGGTGGGGGGAGGAGGGTGGATGAAGTAAGAAGCCCAGAGGCAACAGGTGGGAAAGGTAACATGCTGGAGAAGAAGAAAGCTGATAAGAGAGAAGAGTGGACCATGGAAGAAAGGGAAGGAGGAGGGGCAACATGCGGAGGTGAGGAAGACAGGTAAGTGGGAGTCAGAGTGGAGAAATGGAAGAAGAGAGAAAGGGGAGGGAAAAATTAGCAGAAGTTAGCAAAATCGATGTTTCTGCCATCAGGTTGGAGGCCACCCAGATGGAAGAGGAGGTGTTACTCTTCCAACTTGAGAGTGGCCACATCGTGGCAGTAGACGAGGCTACTGTTGGAATGGGGATGGAGATTGGAATTAAAATGGTTGGCCATCAGCAAATCCTGCTTCTTGCCAATGGAGCGAAGGTGCCCAACAAAGCAGTCCCACATTCTACATCAGGTCTCAGCAATGTAGAGGAGAGCGTATCAGGAGCACTGAACACAGCAGGTGACCCTAACAGATATACAGGTGAAGTGTTGCCGCACCTGAAAGGACTGTTTAGGGCTCCGAATTAATGGAGGGAGGAGGTGAATATGCAGGTGTAGCACATCTTCCGCTTACAGGGATGTGCTAGAGTGAGCAATCCCCGTGGAAAGCATAGTTTGGGTGGGGGGGGGGGGGGGGGAAAGATGCATTTGGTGGGTAGGATCCTGTTGGGCAGGTGCCCGGGAATTGGAGGAGATGCTGGTGAGGGCAATGGTGAAAAAAGGGAAACTCTGTTCTTTGAAGGAGGAGGACATCTCTGATGTTCTTAAAAGCCTCATCCTGGGAAAAAATGTGGTGGAGGCAAAGGAACTGAGAAAAGGGGATGGTATTTTTTCAGGACATGGGGTGGGAATAAGTATAGTCAAGATAGCTGCGGGAATCGATAGGTTTATAAAAGATAGTGGTAGACAGTTTGTCTCCAGAGAGATCAAGGAAGGGGAAAGTGATGCAAGAGGATGGAATCAAGTGGGGACAGATAGAGTGAAATGTAGGGGAAAAGTGAAGAAATTAATTTTGATAATACTGTTATAAAAAAAAAATCTTTAAAATATGGCGAACTGGTAAACATTGGTATATATCAGGACGTTGGTGTGTTAAATAATGAACTACAGGATGTAAAAATTCAGGTAGTGAACAGTTATAAATTTTCAATTCTCTGGATTAATTCTTCAGAATGTTCGGAAAGGCGCAGTAAAGCAAACCAATACAAAGTGGCCTTTAGAAAGATACAGGTGATTTCACTCAGACATGAATTATTCTGAGAGGGGCTGACATATTAATGGAGACAAAGACTTTGGAAAAAGAGTCAGCCGTTTAGAATTGAGACAAGGAGAAATTATTTTATGAAGAGGATTTCAAACCTTTGAACTTCTCCACCTCAGTGAGCTGTGGATGCATAAATTGTCAATAAGTATATTCAAGATTCATATTTAGATTATTAAAAATACAATGGAACCCAATATATGGGTGAGCAGCAAACTGAACTTGACACAGAGGGTTAATCTCAATGGAAAAAATAGAGCAGACAACATTTCTGAAAAGGTTATCTCTGCTTCTATTTTACATGTGCTTTAGTGTGTATTTGTACTGAACGGGTTGAGCTTCTTGCAAGCAGGTAGAGATAATTTAATCACACAGAACTTGCGCCACATTGTTGGCAGAAAGGAGTTGAATCAATTGATGCATCGTAGCCTAAGCCTCAGTGGCTACATGGTTTATGTTGCTGCTCTGCTCTGGCCAAGTGTCTTCTTTGTGGTGACTCTCCAGGATGTTGATGCCTCCTAAGTAGTTATTTCCTGTGCACCCATGGTTTAAATGTTACCTGTCTGGTGTTCAGCCCATGTTTAAAATTTCAGAAAGTCAGAAAACCAGTTAGCAGTTTGTGATATTGATTGTTACATTGATCAACCAGGCAATTCTGTGGTTGAGAACCAGTAATACATTTCTCATTCTTAAATTGCTCAATTTCCTGACTGAATTTGATTAACTTAATTTCAGGCATTGGTTACAGAGCTACAGCAGCAATACAAAAGAAATCTGCTGCACAGAACTACAAAAAGGTAAACAAGAATGTTTTCAAATGCTAATATAAACATTTAAAAATATCAAGAGAAGAAAGTGAGTAGATTCACTATACTTAAATCTCACCAGTGAATAATTAGGTTGGATTCTTCTGGAAACACTGAGTTTTTATTGACTATATCTTCAAGATTCCCTCCATCTTCAAGATATACATCCATGGTTTCTCTATATTTTGAATGTAAACGCTTCAAATCCCCATATGACAATGATATAGCTGATCCACTCTACAGGACATGGGGAGAAGAACACACATTTGATACATGCATCACATTTAAATGAACTATTCAGTTACTTGCAGGAATGCATACTGTAAACCTCAATAATCTGCGTACTAAATGTTAAGAGGCAAGGATGTAAATGAATCCTAAATTTATAATCTCATTTACAATCACACAGCCATACATTATATATTTATAATTCTGATCTAACCATTGTGTTAATTTGTTTGAACATAAATCTTTAATTAAATAAAACCATGTCTTATTTACTTTTCTATTTAAACACGATTGTTTATATTGGATACCAGAATCAATTAATGTTCAGAATCAGTGATTCCAAGAAATACCACTCTAAAACAGATGTTACTCCCCTTTTATTTCCCATCTCAAAATGTCCTGTCCTTTTCATAATTAAAGCTGAAGGTTCCATCACTGTCACATCACTACGGTCACTTGCAGGCTATTTGACCACAAAGAATTTCAGCTCTGTATTTCTTAAGTCTTCATCTGCTGACCACAATGAGCATTCCTACAAGGAACAGTAGTGTTGTGGTTAGCACGACACTTTACAGTACCAGTGAGCTGGGTTCAATTCCTGTCTCTGTCTATAAGGAGTTTGAACTTTCTCCCTATGACCGTGTGGGTTTCGTCTGGATGCTCCAGTTTCCTCCCACACTCTAAAAATATAATTGGTCATTATGTCGGTTAATTGGTCATTGTAAATTGTCCTGTGATTAGGATAGGATTTCAGAGATCAGGGAAGATTGCTGGGCAGCATGCAGCGAAGTGTTGGAAAGGGCTATTCTGCGCTGTACTGTATCTCAATAAATAAAGGAAGAAAGAATGATAGCTGTATGATAACTGTATGAATTCTGGTTAATTTCCTGACCTATCTTACTGCAGTTCAAGTTAATTGCAGTGCTAAAACCAGCTCCCAATCACTATGGTTCTGCTGCCTGTTTAACACAATTGCTGTCATATTTAGAAAAATCACAAACATAAATTTACACAAAACATCAGTATAACAATATTTTAGATCATTAAGATATGTAATCTCACAATGGACCATAAAACATGATTGAATGTGATGTAATTATGGTAACAATAAAACTCAGTATCGTAATTTTGCAACGCTAACATTATTCAATCCTGATATTGCATTATAGATGAACCACAATTTCCCCATCACTTTGGACCACTGCCATTCCCTTCCTTTCATAAAGAACTAACAGCCTCCAACAGTAGATCAAGTCTCTTATAAACCAAAGCATGTATCTGTTCTCTATACTATTTTACTTTTTAGATTATTTTTCAGATTTCAGAAATATCTCCAAGAAACATTCTAACATTCTGCATTAAAATATATTACAGAAATTTGAGCATAAATTGACAATCTTTCCATAAAAAAGCTTATTCACTCATACCAAACACAGTTCAGACACTGCACTCAAAAACAAGCTTCCAACCATGTTGACTCTTCAAATTTTGGTGGACTATAAAGATGATCCACTATTAAAATTTTCCAAAATGAAAACACCAGTACTTATATCTAAATGATCATCTCACCTTGATTACAATTGGTTGTATTATTCGATGATTATACTTGGAAATATGTTTCCTGTCACTCACAGTTCCAACAGCACTCAGGCTAGCACATTCAGTACAGTTAGGTATCAGATGCTCACATCCTATATGACCCCAGTCATGAAAAACTGTAACAAGCAAAAAATAATTGTAATTAACACAATGGAAGTCATGCTTGCTTGTTAAAGCATACAGGATCAGGAAATCTCCTCTCCCACCACATAAAATAAATCTACTTTAAAATCCAGCTATAAACCATTTTATAAATCTTTTTTGTATAGTTCAACAGTCAAATCTACAGGATATTTCTCTGGTGTTGTAATTTTTTAATGTTAATATTTAGATTGTTCTTTTCATTATTCCTCTCTTATTTTGCTCATCTGTAACTTCAGAATTTTTGTCTCTATTGTCTATACCTTCTCATTTATTTTCTTTCCTCATGATACAAATTATTGAGAGATATGCTTGGGACCTATTTGATAGTTTTCCCCCTCGCATTCACAGATCAGCAAAAAAAATCTTTTGCTAATAATTTAAATTCATTTAAATATGCATTCCAGTAACTCATCCTCCAGTTTGCATTTTTCTTTTTCCCCAAATAAATTAGCATTACTACCAAATGCACATGGCACCAAAACATGCAAAGCAAATTCCCTGTTGGCTAGATTCTGCTCTAACTCTGGGTATCCACAAGATCTCAGATGATACCACCTCAGTGGGTCAAATAACAATGAATTGGAATACAGGGAGAGAGAACGAGAGAGACAGCTCAGTATCATGGTGTCACGACAACAGCATTTCCCTTAACGTCAGCAAAACAAAAATCTGGTCATTGACTTTGGTGGGGGTGGGGAGGGGAATGTGACAGTGCTCATGATCCTGACTACATAAAATGTACTGGGATTGAGATATTCAAGTTCCTAGGAGTGAACACCACAAATAGCCCATCCTGGTCCAACCATGTAGACACCACAGCCAAGAAAGTTCACCAATGTCTCTACTTCCTCAAGAGGCTAAAGCATTTTGGCATGTCCCCAGTGATCCATACCGACTTTTATTGAAGCACCACAGAAAAATTCCTATCTGGGTGCATCACGGCTTAGCAATTTCTCTGCAGTAACTGGAAAAACTGCAGAGTTGTGCTAATCTGTGTCCACATCACAGAAACCAGCTTCTCCTCTGTGCACTCTAAAAGCACGTATCACCAGACTCAAGGACAGCTTCTACCCCACTGTTATAAGCCTACTGAATTGTTCCCTAGTATGATAAGATGGTCTCTTGACCTCATAATCTATCTCATTGTGATCCTGTACAGTAGGGGTTCACAATTTGGGGTCCACAGTCCCCTTGCATAAAGGCATTGGTCCATGGCAAAGAGAAGTTGGGAACCCCTGACCTGAAGGTCAACTTCTGGGTTGATTCAGTAGTAAAGAAAGCAAATGCAATGTTAACGTTCATTTTTAGAGGACTAGAATATAAAAACAAGTACGTAACTCTGAGGCTTTATGGGGCATTGGGCAGATCATGTTTGGAGTACTGTAAACTGTTCTGGCCCCATATTTAAGAAAGGATGCACTGTCATTGGGGAGGACCTAGAGGTGGTTACAAGAATGATGCCAGGTTAACATATGAGGAGAATTTCATGGCTCTAGGTCTATACTTGCTGGAGCTTAGAAGAATTGGGGGGGGGGGGGGGAAGGGTCCTCATTGGATCAACATTTAGTAGGCAGATGGAAAATCTGACTTGAGTGGTACCAGAATAACAACCTCTTACTCAATGTCAGCAAGACCAAAGAGCTGATTATTTAACTTCTGGAGGAGGAAATCGGAGGTCTAGGAACCTGTCCTCATCAGAGGTAGAGAGGGTCAGCATCTTTAAATTCTTCAATGGTATCATTTCAGAGGATCTGCCCTGGACCTTGCATGCAAATGCAATTATGAAGAAAACATTACAATGCCTCAACTTCCTTAGAAGTTTGCGAAGACTCCAGAATAAAAAGCTAGGGAGAGGGGAAGGAGGCTACCTAGAAGGTGAAAGGTGAAGCCAAGTGGGTGGGAAGGACAAAGGTTGGAGAAGAAGGAATCTGATAGGAGAGGCAAGTGGACCATAATAGAAAGGGATAGAGAAGGGTACCCAGGGGGAAGTAATAGACAGATGAAAAAAGGTAACAGGCCAGAGTGAGGAATAGAAGATGAGGGGAGGGGAGGGATTTTTTTTACTGGAAGGAGAATTTGATAGTCATGCCATCAGGTTAGAGGCTACCCAGACCTCTATAGATGTATGATGGAGAGTACACTGACTGGTTGCATCACGTGTTGTGGAGAGTACTTCACCTTGTACGAAAACATTAATGCCCTTGAATGGAAAATCCTACAAAAAGCAGTGGATATGGCCCAATACATGACAGATAAGCCTTCCCCACCATTGAGCACATCTATACGGTGTGCTGTTGCAGAAATAGCATCCTCCATCAGGGACCCCCCACCCCCCATGTCATGATCTCTTCTCACTGCTGACATTAGGAAGAAAGATTCTCTGCACCAGGTTCAGTAACATTTATTACAGCCTAACCATCAGGCTCCTGAACCAGTGGGAATAACATCACTCTCCCCATCGCTGAACCATTCCCGCAATCTACGGACTCACTTTGAAGGATTCTTCATCTCATGTTCTCTATAGTTATAGTTTATTTATTAATTATCATTATTTCTTTTTTGTTTTGTATTTGCACAGTTTGTTGTCTTTTGCAAATTGATTGTCTATCCTGTTGGGTGTGGTCTTTTGTCGATTTTGTTATGATTCCTGGACTTACAAAGCATGCCCACAAGAAAACGAATCCCAGGGTTGTATATGGTCACACACATGTACTTTGCCAATGGTGAAAAGACTTTAGGATGTTTCAAAATGAGTCACTTGCTACAGGATATCCAATTTCTGAACTGCTCCTGAACCCATGGTACGTATGTTAACCCTCTTCCCCAGAATGATGACGGCCAGCAATGCCATTGAATGTCCAGGGTGGTTAATTAGACTCTACACTCAGTAACCGTTTTATAGGTAACTCCTGTACCTAGTATAGTGGCCACTGAGTGTACGCTCATGGCCTTCTGCTGCTACAGCCCATCCACTTCAAGGTTAGGCACGTTGAGCATTCAGAGATGCTCTTCTGCACACCACTGTTGAGTTACTGTCACCTTGAACCAGTCTGGCCATTCTCCTCCAACATTTCTCATTAATAAGGCACTTTTTGCTCACAGAACTGCTGCTCACTAGCTGTTTTTTGTTGTCCAATTCTCTGTAAAGTTGAAAGACAGTTGTATATGAAAATCCCAGATCAACAGTTTCAGAGAAACTCAAACCAACCCATCTAGCACCAACACTCATTCCATGATCAAAGTCACCTAGATCACATTTCTTCTCCATTCTGATGTTTGGTCTGAACAATAACTGAACCTCTTGACCATGTTTGCATGTTTTTATGCATTTTATGCTGTTACATTTTTGGCCGATTAGATATTTGTATTAACGAGCAGATGTACACGTGTACCAACTAAAGACGGCACTGACTGTATATTGAAAGGGATAAACACTTTTCAAGTGAAAAGCAAGCAAATAGTATTTTTCCTGATTCCAAGTCATTTCATATTCAGCAAAGGGCCTTTTTCCAAGACATTTGTTATGTATTAGCAATGAAAAGTTGACGCCCTTTCACTTAACTGCATCTGTAGAAAAGATGATATCCCATGAGGACTGTCCAGCCATGCACAACAAGCACTGGCTGCACTTTACATCCTGCTGCACTGACACATTTCTTGACCTTAACAGTAATACCAGATAAATGTTTGTTAAAAAGGCAAATGCTACTTTAAACAAAAATACATTTGGAGGTAAAACAAAAAAAGGAAAATACAGAGAAGAATTACAAATTATATTTTAAAAATTGAGGAAAGCAAAGATAGATTATTGGAGAAAATAATGACCAAGTAATCTTGACATTTAAATACTGTGTGATAAAAGCAATCATATTTTTTTCTGTTTATTTTACAAAGGCTGCTTTTTATTTCAGTTAAGCACTGTACAAGTGACAGAATACAAATCTGAACCATTCTACAAAGTTTGGAGCTGCAAATAAACAGAATGACCAAAATTTCAGCAAGCACCGACATGATGAAAGTTCAGTTAACTTTATCAACAGCATCTGGAGACCAATCTCAACCAGGGGAAGGGCCGAAAAGGAAATGTGGCAGTGACGTTCCTAATCCCAGCATTATCAACAATGTTGGAGGATTGCATATAAGTCCAATAAAGAATTATAGAGAAATTTCAATTTCAGCTTATAAATATTCTAAAATCAAAAATCAATATTTATTTGGAGGAATCAAGTCATGGAGGCCATAGGGAAAATCCCAGTGATTGGGTCACTTTTAGTCGTAAGAATGTGTGCCAAAATGTAATACCAACACACATTTCATGTCAATTTGTCCTCATGTCCAATCAGTGTCATACTATAAGAAATTGCTTCAGAATAACAGTAGAGAGTTATGGAGGCTAGATCAATGGCATTTTGAGAGGAAGCAGGTAAACCTTTGAAAGACCACAGATATGAGGCAACAAGGAAATGGCATAAAGACCAGATGAGAACCAGGGATGGATCAGCCAAGATCACATCGAATGGCAGGATAGGCCTGGGATAGGCAGTGTTGTGTGGCCCACTTCTGCTCTTATTTTCCTATGCTGACTGGAACTAAATTAGTTTCCAGAGGAAGTAGTAAATTGGATGTAGGAATTTAACTTTTCTTCCGATTTGTCAGCATTCTGCAGCAACCTTGGTCTAGTTATTCTCATCGAACAACGTTAATAAATTATACACCCATTAATAGCATTGTAAATCTTACATCTCAAGTTACACTAATCTTTTTGCTCAAGTTTTTTTTTCATTTTTCTAAGCAATAAGCCACTCATTCATCATACCTGTTCTGCCAAAAGTGAGACTACAGTGAATCTGCTTGAAACTTCAACTCTACACTCCTATCCGATGAATTCCTATTATCCATTCAACACTTACTTACCAAAATCTATCTCATCCTTAATATACAGGAGCTGTTCCACTTCCCTTTGAAAAACTAAGTGATAAAGACCCATGCCCTTCAGAGGAAAAAAATCTGCATCGCATCTCGCATTTACATTAAATGAGCAACTGCCTGATTTAAAACAAGTGAAGCCCTCATCTTATATTCTCCCTCACTAAGGAAACTTTGCCAATACCCACCTTGTCAAGATCCTCAGGAACTTAAATGTTTCAATTAAGTTCCCCTCACTCTTCTAGTCCTGATCTGCTCTCCATGATGTGAGATCTTTCTAACATAAAGTATGTAATATTAAGCACATTACAAGTGCAACACAATTAATTATTTGGATATATTTAGTGCAACTGCACTTTATGAGTACAATTATAAAATCTAGATCTAGAATTTTGTGCCAATACAAGCAATACTGAAAAAGAGACAAATATTTTGCTTAAAACAGGTTTCAAATGCAAAAGTTCACCAGATTATCACTTGTCCACCTGAAAACAAATCAAGGTGATTGTGGATTCTTCAAATACTCGCCATGACTATTATATCATCTCAAAGAATTAATTTTAAAAAGTTGCAAGTCAAAGAAAAACTTCTGAAAACTTTTATTTGCGAAGGCCTGCGCATTTTATCTACATTTACTCTTGCCTTACAGAAATTAATGTCAGATCAAAGTCACAACTTGCCACAGATTTTTATCTTCATGTGTACCAGGCTACGATGCACACTGCAATTTCGCTCGGTGAGAATGAAAAATTAAGGATCTTATCAAACAAGTAAATAAGACAAATCATGGGTAACAGGATAGTTAAAGGTTTACTATTACCAAAACTGCTTGTATTAAACTAAACTGAATTCTTGTATTCATTACAATTATGGCTCAATGTCAGCACAATCTTATTTTAAAGCAAAGCTTTTCACTTCAATATGGTCGCAGTTTGTTACATCAATATTGAACATTTGCACTTAACACAAGTTCTAAATGCCAAGGTTAGATGCCACCTACAGCTGAAGTGAAAGTTAAAATAAAGTGATGTCGTGCAGTTGTCTTCCTTTTGTATGATTTACTGTTTCAAATGTGTTACAAGATACTTCTAACTTCCAGATGTATTATAGACAAAGACTAGAAGACTTTTAAACTATCATGGCTGGAAATGATAATTGTGTCCAAGCACAGCAATGAATCCAAAATAAACATTCAGCAATGTTTCCCATGTTATTAAAAATACACACCCACGATTAATAGGTTTTTGTCTGCTAATCTAAATCTGAACTAAATTCCATTTGTAAGTGCACTTTCTCGTTATTCTGCATCTGTTGTTGTTTTAGCTGGAACTACCTCAGCACACTGTGTAATGAATTGATCTGTAGGAACAATATGCAAGAGAAGATTTTCACTGTACTTTGCTATATTTGACAATAATAATAGCCGTTTATGCCACACCGTATGCCCAAATATTTAAAGAATATAAATTAATAATTATTTTGATGGTACTGATCATTGGTTCCTATAATAGAGCATACAATGATTTATATTCTCAAAAGTCAGCAATGACTGAATTAATGGAACTACTCAGATACTTCTCTGCACTTAAATATCAGCTATGATAATGTGCTCAGGCTTTGAAATGAGCAAATTCCAACTTATAATACAATGCACAATAAATCATACACTAAGTGGCTTTAGAAATTACACAACTAAAGATAGGAGTATTGCAAACAATACCAGGGAAGAGAAAACAGGACAGGACATTAAGAACCACAGGATACATTAACTCATTACATTAACCTAATTCACATGTACAGCTGTTCGTTAATGCAAATATCTAATCAGCTAATCACGTGCCAGCAACTCAATGTTCAGTTGTTATTCAGCCCAAACACCAGAATGGGGAAGAAATGTGATCTAAGTGACATTGACCATGGAATGATTGTTGGTGCCAGACGGGATGCTTTGAACATCTCAAAAAAATTGCCACTCTCCCGGGATTTTCACATACAACGGTCTGTAGAGATGACAAAGAATGGTATGAAGAACAAGGAGAGAGGTCAGCGGAGAATGACCAGACTAGTTCACGCTGACAGAATGGCTACAGTAACTCAAATAACCATGCGTTACAACAGTGGTGTGCAGAAGAGCGGCTTTAAACACATGACACAAGGAGCCTTGAAGTTGGAGGGCTACAACAGCAGACAACTACAAACATGGTCAGTGGCCACTTTATTAGGTACAGGAGATATCTAATAAAGTGGCCACTGAGTGTAGGTACCATATATAAAATAACAATACACATGGACATCTAACCATAAAAAACTGTACCCCAGGAAATACTAGACAGCTAAGAAACCCAGGAGAAGCCTATGCAAATATTTGAAAACATTGCCATCATCACTCAACAAGTTGTAAGCACTTCTGTTTAATGGTTTTTGATTTTGACAGTGAATTTGCAAAATGCATAATCAGCTATGAAACAAACTGCATTAGAAATATTTTGAAAAAAGATAGACTAATCTTGAATATAAAATATTCTACATTCAGAGCTGAATTAAGTTATTTCTAAACTTCCTTGAACTTCCTTTCCAAATGGGAAGCCCGGGTCAGTATGAATTTAGTTTATAGGAAGTATGACCTCATAAAAGTGCACATGCTGGAAATCTGAAATAAAAATAGAAACTGCTGTGAACACCCAGAAAACCTTTTATCACAATCTTAAGGAACAACTTATCTTCTGTACGAACGCACTGCAACCTTCCAGACTCAATGTTAAATTGCCTGATTTCAAGCAACTCGTTTCCTGGGGTCCGGTTTCATATCCAATACTCTAATATTAAGTCTCCCATTCTGATCAAGGAAAACAAGCATTTTAAAATGCAAATTCTTCAGTCATTTACTGATAGCAATATGAAACACAAAGAAACATAACCTTCCTCTAACTGCAACGTTAGCCCATTTAGTCTTACCTATTCAGACAAAGGGAATACCTCTATCCGTTCCTCCCACCGACCTTCTCTGTAATTTAGAACTATTTTCTCCTAGTTTTGACAAAGTGTTTTGAACATGAAACAATTCTGTATCTCTTTCCACAGCTGTTGCCTGACCTACTTAGTATTTCCAGTACTCTTCTGGTCCACATTAAACTGAGCTTGATCAAGTTTATAACAATATTGACTAGATATATGACTGAAGGTGATACCATATATTTAAAAATTCCAATAGGAAACATGCACTGCCACAAACTGTGTGCAAGCTCGTTTTGTAAACACTTATTTGTGTGTCTTGGATATTAGGCACTGCATCCAGAAGATTGAAAGAGAAATAAACCTAAATCATCCAGAAAAATATACAGAACAAGGTCAAAATTGCAGCTGTTTATAAGGCCCACAAGGTAATGGATCAGGAATGGTCAGTAACCAGGATGGCAAACTTAGAAAAAGAGAGGAAAATGGAGCCTTTCTACTATCTACACAAGTGATTCTTATGAAATGCTGTCAAATCCAGGGGCTTGATACGATGAATAATCACATTATATCTGCCCATTTACACTAGTAAATTTAAAACCCAAGATCAGAATCTTTTATTGGAAGTCTCTCCTTGTTTCTCTCTTTTTCTCCCTGTCAACTCCAGTTTTTCTTCCCCATCTTCACTTTAATCACTCATTTTCAACATACAAACAAAATAGTCACTCGCTCACTTGGCTTCCACCTGTCTAGTTAAATATCCAATACTCTTATATTTAGTCTTTCATTCTGATCAAAGAAAACAAGTATTTTAAAATGCAATTTCTTCAGTCCTTTATCAATAATATTGATTCCAAGTATATTATTATCTACAAATCATGTCTTTTTTAATTAAAATAATTTATGTTTAAGATAACCTCTCCTCCATAAAATGTACCTAATGTCATAAAGGAAAGCAGATTCAAATCATATTTGCAACGCAAATAATGATTCAGTGACAATCTGATGGATGTCTCAAGAGTAGAGTTTATAAGACCATAAGACATTGGAAAGAATTAGGGTAATCGAGCCTGCTCCACCATTCCATCATGGCTGATTTATTATCCCTCTCAACCCCATTCTGTTTTCTCCCCGTAACTCTTGATGCCCTTATCAACCTCTGCTTTAAATATACCCAATGACTTGGCCTCCACAGCCGTCTGTGGCAATGATTTCCACAGTTTAAGACTGAAGGCAATAGATTTTTTAATGTAATGGAGCTGCCCAAGAACCTTCTGACAGAATTAAGGACAGCTTGTTTCTGCTTCACTCCTGTGCATCTGACCAATGTGGAGCAGTGAACGGCAAGGCCCTGGGACGTTAGAGAATACAGAAACCTAGAGGTAGAAGTATACAGTTCCCCTGCGACACAAGTAGGCAAGATGGTGAAGGCAGCATATGGCATGTTTGCCCTCATTTGATGGGGCACCAAGTACAATAGTGGGTTGTCACGTTACAGCTGTACAAGATGTTGATGAGATTGCACATGGACTAATGTGCGCAGGCCTAGTTGCCATTCTATAGGGAGGATGTGATTAACCTAGAGATGGTGCAGAAAAGATACACAAGTACGTTGCGGAGACAGGGGAGCTTGAGTTTATGAGGACAGACTGGAGCGAGGGATTCTAAAGCCTGTCTCTACAACTTCCCAACTTCCTATGGCAACTCTTTTCGAAGATCCACCATCTTATACATGAAAAACCTGCCTTCAGGTTCTCTAATACTTTCCCTTCTCACTTTAAACCTCTGTCCTCCAAAGGTCAGGGTTACTTCACATAGAACATGATGGGTATTTAAAAGGAGTTTCCAGAGGAAGTGGTAGATCAGGAACAATTACAATGAAAAGACATTTGATCACGTACAAGGATATGGACAAAATGCAGTAAATGGGACCAGTTCAGGAAGACCTCTTGGTTGACACATCCAAGTTGCGCTAAAGGGCCTAATCCATGCCATGACTCTAAGCTTTTTGTTTGAAGTTTGAAAATCCAAATATATTCCACATGGTTGCACAAAATTCATATGCACACTGTGATCTCCAACAAGGTTTCAAAACCTTGCAACAAAAAAGCTAATCTTTAAACAAAATAATCCATTACCTTCTAGATTGTACTTCTTTGCAATAGGTAAATGTAAAAGACGGATATGACCAATTATTGGATTCTTCCGATCCTGATCTTCTGTAACTTTACTCTGGTAATGAGATCTGCTATATGGACTGATGAAGGAACAGGCTGTTATTATAAGGAGCCCCAGAGCAATCAGAATCTGTCAGAAGACAAAGATAATTTTATTTTATCAAAATTTGAAATTACAACATAAATTAACTTGAGCAAGTTAACAAGGATATCACTACTTTTAACAGTTTTATTCAATCTGTAACCCTAAAATCTATGATGCTCTTTGTTCTACTTTAGCAATACACTTCCAGCTACCAAAGTGAGCAATGGATTTTTAAAAGCATAAAACAGATGAAAGTGCAATTTTTCACAACTATTCAAAATACCCATTCATTGAAAGAGGAGCTCGGGCTTTCCCAGTGTATATGACAAATAAATTCTTCTTGGGCTTCTAGCCAGGTTCAGTTATGACCAACGTTTCAATTACAAACTCTGCCATCTTCATCAGGATGTTGCCTGTGCATGCCTAGTCTGGTGGTATAAATAATAGATACCTGTACCCAGCTGGAAACCCAAGAAGAATTGATTCACCCCTTCATTGCTTCCTTCACTGAAAAAGGTTCAACCCTAAGAACAGAAGACTGATTACTTACAAGCAAAAGGTCTGCTTACAATCAGCCCACTAACAAGGACTGTTATATTGATATTCTCTGCCATAATCACACCCGGATGAACATCCAATTTATCTGGTACTACTCGCATTATCCTCTCACCATGTTGATATTCTCTAATTGCTAAATACTAATTGCCTTTCCACATTTCTCTTATTCCTTTCATTAGAATTTCATTTTCCCTTCCCTCTATTCTGGCTCACATCTCCTTATTCATTGGTTTGGCATTCTTCTTTTGTACAAATAGTAGGTGACTCTTTCCTTTATGCATTTAATGGGTGAAATTATTGTTTACAAATGATATCTTCACTATTAGTAAAATCATCATCCTTTCTTTGTGACTATAGCAATGATTATTGTTCACTTTTATCTTTATTCTTAAACAGCAGTTCATCATGATTTAACACATCCCTCTAAGATGTTTCTACCTGTGAATTAATAGTGAATATTTAGAAATTGATTAAAACAGTAGGCAAAGAACATTAAAAATTAAGAGGTACAATAAAATTATTTTTATGATTATTTCAATGTTAACAAAGATGGTTTCTTTAATCAAACATTTTAAAAATCCCTTTATTAGTTCTAAAGTTCCAACTAATTGACACTGAATGATAACAAAAAGAAAAAAAACTTACACGATAAAACCTTTTATCATTAAACAATCATATGATATTCATTACTCAGCAAAAAAAAAACCATATTACCACAATTAAAATCAATTCCATTTTAAAGCATTCTGGGGAGTGCATGACTTTGCTTGACTCGCTAACAAAATGGGACAGGCACTCACATAAATTCAAGAAACATTTCACACCTGCTTCTTACCATATATCTTGTTAATTCTGTAAACCCATCAAGATATATTTTCAAAATTTGAAACAATAATAATGATTCAGGCATATTCTGGAATTCATTTGTTCTCCAAACATTAAATATTGTGGATGAAACTCTGCTCTGAAAGCAGCTAATATCTATATTTGAAAAGAAGCCTTGAAATCAAAAAGGGTTACTCTACAAATTTTGCCACATGGCGTACTGTTTTAAAATTCACTCACAGGGTGCAGTTATCCCTAATTACATTTGGGAATGTAGCAGCGAACATCCTTCTTAAAGTTCAAGTAAATTTATTATCAACACATATATATGTCACCATATATAAACCTGGGATTTGTTTTCTTGCAGGCATACTCAATAAGTCCAAGAAACATAGCAGAATCAATGAAAGACCGTACCCAATGGGGTGGACAAACAACCAACGTGCAAAAGTCAACAAACTGTGTAAATACAAAAGACAAAAAAGAAATAATATTAATAATAAATAAAGATGCAATAAATAGCAAGAACATGAGATGAAGAGTCCTTTAAAGTAAGCCTATAGGTTGTGGGAACGGTTCAGTGATGGGGAGAGTACAGTTGAGTGAAGTTATCCCCACTGATTCAAGAGCCTGATGGTTGAGGGGTAATAACTGTTCCTGAACCTGGTGGTTTACATCCTGAGGCCCCTGTACATTCTTCCTAACACTATAACAAACTTCTATAGATGTGCAGTGGAGAGTATATTGATTGGCTGCATAACAACCTGGATGGAAATGTCAATGTCCTTAAATGGAAAATCCTGCAAAAAGTAGTGAATATGCCTCAGCCCATCACAGGTAAAGCACTCCCAACCACTGAACATACCTACATGAAGCACTGTCACAGGAAAGCAGCATCCATCATCAGGGACCACCACTAAGGACATGCTCTCTTCTCACTGCTGACATTAGGAAGGTGGTACGGGAGCCTCATGACTCACACCACCAGGTTCAGGAGCAGTTGCTGATTTATTTATTATTATTATTATTTCTTCATTTTGTATTTGCAGTTTGTTGTCTTCTGCACTCTAGATGAACACCCTAGTTGGGCAAACTTTCATTGATTCTGTTATGGTTGTTATTCTATAATTTACTGACTATGCTCACAAGAAAATGAACTGCAGTGTTGTATATGGGGACATATAGATACTGTACTTTGATTATAAAATTTGCTTTGAACTTTACTGATGGTAGCAGCAAGAAGAGAGCATGATCTGGGTGGTGGGGGTCCTTGATAATGGATGCTGCTTTCCTGCAGCACCATTCCATGTAAGTGTGCTCAATGGTGGGGAGGGTTTTACCTGTGACAAACTGGGCCGTATCCACGACTTTTTGTAGCATTTTTCATTCAAGGACATTGGTGTTTCCACACCAGGTCGTAACGCAACCCAGTCAATATACTCTCCATCATACAGCTATAGAAATTTGTCGAAGGTTTAGATGTCATACAGAATCTTCACTAATTTGTAAATAGAGGCACTGCAGTGCTTTCTTCGTAATTGCACCTAAGTGCTGGGCCCAGGACAGATCCACTGAAATAACCCAGAGGAATTCAAAGTTGCTGACCCTCTCCACCTCTGATCCCCCAATGAGGACTGGCTTACGGACCTCAAGTTTCCTCCTCCTGAGGTCAATAAATCATCTCCTTGACCTTGCTGACATTGTGAGGGGCTGATCCTGTGGTACCACTCAGACAGGTCTTCAATCTCCCTGCTATATGCTGATTTGTCATCACCTTTGTATCAACCAACAACAGTGGTATTGCCAGCAAACCTGAGTATGGCACTGGAGCTGTGCTTAGCCTCACAGTCATAACTAAAAAGTGTGTAGGGAAGGGAACTAAGCACACAGCCTTGTGGTGCATCTGTACAGATGGAGATTGTGGAGGAGACTGTGTTGTGGATCCAAACTGACTGGAGTCTGCAAGTGAGGAAATCAAGGATTCCAATTGCACAAAGAGGTATTGAAGCCAAGGTCATGAATCTTGTTGATTAGTTTTGAAGAGAGGATAATATTGAAGGCCAAGCTGCAGTCAATAAAGATCATTTTGATATATGCATCTTTGCCATCCAGATGCTCCAGGGTTGAGTGAAGAGCCAATGAAATAGTATCTGCTGTGAACCTGTTGTGCCAGTAGGTGAACTGGAGCTGACGCAAGTCGCTTCTCAGGCAGGAGTTGATATGTTTCATCACCAAAGCACTTCACCCCAGCTTTGTGATTAAGCTCCTCCAAGTTGCTTTTCTGTACCAAGTTCCAGAAACTTGATACAGCAGAAGAGGTCAAACTGAATTTCATTTATTCAGTTCATTCAGGACTTGGACATTCCTGGCAAGACATTATTTATTAGCAACCCTAAATGCCCTTGATAAAATATTGGTCAGCTAACTTCTTAAACAGTTACTGTCATTCTGGTGCAGGTACCCCAATTCAAATGGGCACAGAGTTCCAGAATGATGAAAGAATAATGATGCATTTCTAAATTAGAATGTTGGGCAACTTGAAGGGAAACATACAGTTAGACCATTCAACATAGGAAAGAATTAGGCCATGTGGCCCATCGCATTTGCTCTGCCATTTGATCATGGCTGATCCATTTCCCTCTCAACCCACTCTCCTGCCTTCGCCCCATAACCTTTCATGCCCTGACTGATGAAGAACCTATCAACGTTCACCTAAATATACCCAATGACTTGGCCACCACAGCCACCTTGTGGCAATGAATTCCACAGATTCCCTACCTTCTGGCTAAAGAGATGTCTCCTAATCTCCATTCTAAATGGACATCCCTCTATTCCGAGGTTGCGCCCTCTGGTCCTAGACTTCCCCACTATAGGAAACATCTTGTCCACATCCACTCTACCTGGGCCTTTCAGTACTCAATAGATTTCAAACAGATCCCCTCTCATTCTTCCAGATTCTAGAAAGTCCAGGCCCAGAGCCAAACGCTCATCATATGGTAAGCCTTTCATTCCTGGAATCATCTTTGTGAACCTCCTTTGACCCTCACCAATGTCAACTTGTCCTTTCTTAGATAAAGAGCCCAAAACTGCTCACAATTCTCCAAGTGAGGCCTCACCATGTCTTATAAAGCCTCAGCATTACATCCTTGTTTTTATATTCTAGTGCTCTTGAAATGAATGCTAACATTGCATGTGCCTTCCTCACCAACTGTAGTGTTCCTGTGCAACCTGTCACCTCAGTTTTAGGTGGCAGATGCTGCAGTTTTTGGAGGTGTAACTATATAGTACATTCAAATGTATGACAGTGGTGAAGATTTATATAAAGATGAGCTTTATTTGTCACATGTACACTGAAATGAGTCATTCGTGTCAAATCAATGCAGCAAGGATTGTGCTGGTGTTACACTCAATTTGAGATCTGGCGGTGAGAGAAATAAGAGGATGCACCATAACTTTAAAGGACTAGTTGATTTATTAAGGATTCGAGAGAACCTAAGCAATACAATACTTATCTAAATGCAGCTGCAAGTGTCGTCACGCTTCCGGAGCCAACGTAACATACCCACAACTCGCTAACACTAATCAGAAACAAGTGTTCCTGGAGGAAACCCACAGGGAGAACATACAAACACCTTACAGACAGCGGCAGGAATTGAACCATGATCTTACAACTGGCGCCATAAAGCGTTGCACTACCCACTACATTAACGTGCCATACCATTAATGAACTTCCTATAACACCATAAATAAAGATTCACCATTCAGCCTTGAGTTCTCTGCATGCTTAGTTTCAAGGATGAATAACAACCTATCTCTGTATACTGTGGGAATAACAAACCATGGGACAGGTCAGGTTGTCTCTGAATTGAAGAATGCATTTCGTTACACGGGATTGAATTTTTTTTTAAACTTTGGCGGACGCAATTGACTTTCTGTTAGTGAGCCACTCTTCCCTTATTCATGAATAAAGGTGTTTTCTAGCCTCTTCGGTCTATGCCCAATTTACTTTACTTGTGATCCTCTTTCATTGAATTTCCTTAGCCAATTAATTTCCCTAACAAATAAACTAATTCCCCATTCCTCTTGCTAGGGTTTGGTACTTTCCTCTGTTTCAAATGTATGCAAATATACCACTGGTTTGGCATCTGGCTTACTCATTAGTACAAAAGTCACTGTTATCCATGGACCTGTGAAGCCATTCGTGTATTACTAGAAGTGTGAGCCAGGTATGCCACCAGAGCAGGGATAGGGATCTAGTACACTAGAATCAATTCTCCAGCCACGGAGGTCCAGAGTGAGGGTTAATTGTGAGGCCTGAGCTAGAGTCTGGATTGCTTGCACGCTTCAACTTGTTTGACACACTGAAATATCAAAGCTGAAACCTACTAATAACACTCACAGGGTTCTGTCTCCCACACTCTTGACTAGAATTATAACTTCTGGTCAAGATGGTGCTGAGATGTGATGTCTATGGAGGTTGTGGCTCAGATTTAGTTGTTTTAAGTTCGTAGAGATGGTTTTTGGGGAGAGCGTGAGGAGTTATGATACAGGATTGATGAGAGTTAAAATCAGGGGCGATAAATGAAGGGCCAGGGATAGGAGTGTTCTGCCGATGAAGGCCAGTGATCTCTGTGGAGAGATGCTGAGTCAGTGGGGCAGGCCCTGTGGACAAGGGTTGGTCACCCCATGCCACCTCCCCTCAGTCAGCGAGACTCAGGATTGGAGATCCATGTGGGCACTAGGCAAGAGGATCGTTGAAATCCACCAACTCCACCCCCCCCCCCCATCCCCAGGTTGGCAAGTCCTGTGGTCCATGCGAGTTCTAAATTCGAGGGCGAGAGCAAGTATTCTAAGTTTGAGGTCAAAGCCCAAAGCGGGAGAGATGGGGGAGGGGTGGAAATGAGTTTTGTTATTGCTGTGTTGCTGTCCTTGTTGCTTTTGTTGTCCAGTTGAATATTGTGTTGGTGCTGGAATATGTGGCACTTGCGGGCTACCCCCAGCACATCCTTAGGTTGTTAACACACAAAAAAATTGATTTTGTTTCAACACCTGTGACAAATAAATGAATCCGCAAATGAAACTGACTGGGGCTCCATTTCTCACTCCCTTTAAACTTTTCAGGTTAACTAGAAAACTCATTATTCTAATCATCCTGCCATCACCAAACTCCCAAGGATGCCAGCTGATCAGCACATCATGTTCACATAAATAAAGAGTCCTGGTGAACTTTCATCTGAAATTCCAGGTAAAAGTTTGGCTTCCCCACGTAAGCAAGGGTACAATTCCAGTGAAGGTGCTGTGGATCTACTCCTGGGATGACAGATCCATTATACGCAGGGAGATTAAGCAGGCAAGGACTGAGCTCTGGAGTTTAGAACAGTTGTTGTTGAAGTGTACAAAATTCTTAAGGGATTTGATCAGCTAGATGTGGAGTTAATGGCCTGGAATATTAAGTGCAAAGGGTCACTGCCTCAGAATAAAAGGTTAGCCTTTCCAGGTAGGAGTGAGGAAAGGATACTGACTCTATGGAATTCTCTACCCAAGGTCTAGAGGTTCTCATAATGAATATAATTGACAGGGCAATCTCCAGATTTTTAGATATTAAAAGTATCTAGTGATATGGGGTTAGTGCAGGAACGTGGTGCTATGGTAAGATTAGTCTTTAATGGAAGTGAATAGCTAATCTGGCCTGAGTACCCAGATGACACCTGCTTCCAATTCCTATGTTCGCAAAGTCAGCGAGTGCTTCCATCTTTTGCTAGTGTAAATCCCAAATATCTATCACTCTCTGAATAAAAATAAGTTTTTAGCTCTCTCGCTCCCTTAAACTTTCCACCAATTACTCTGATCCTGACCCTTAAATACTGAACTCTCTGGGAACAGCAAAATGCCCTCCCTCGGAGGACACTGCAGGTAGTGTTCCTGTCTTAAAGCTCCAGTGGCCCAGGTTTGAATCTAAACTGCCGCTGCTCTCAGTTTGCAGTCTTCCCATTACACACATAGGTTTCACAAGGCAGTCTTCCTTCCAACCATACGTTAGTTGACAATTGTCATTGCATTAGTAAGTCACATGGCCTCCTCCGCTGCTGTAAGGAAACATGAGGTGTGGAGTACCCATAATTATGCACCTCAATTATCTAAGTGGTTGTTTTTAGAAATCGACATATTGATTTGGTTTTTAGTATTTTATTCAAGTGCTTATTTGAAGCCATTATATGTTTCGTATTAATATTTCAAAAAAAAAATCCTGGAAACAAAAGATGGAATCTAGCTGCGATACTTCCTCCGGTAGGTTTTTTGTTGCTTAAAATACTTATTAACTGGCGTCACAACAACCACCTACTACTGACCGACCCCAATTATAAAGTTAGTAAGGGCGTGATCAGAAATTCCGCCCCATCTTCTTAATTACTCGCTCGTCTTTGAACAAAACTGCGCTTCCTTTTCTTGGAAATCGGGAAACGAAATCCGACCTACGTTAACTACAATTTTTCATAAACTTTGCACTTTTCACTACAAAGTTCCAGCCAAAGTCCAGTAGTGTCGGGAGGAGGGGTAGTGGAAAGGGTTTAAAATAATCAACGCAATAGAACTTGATTTCGTTGAAAACTGTAACCGGCGGAGGGTGAGCAGGATCTCTGGGCGCCTTTTGCCTCCTCGGGATGTCCAGTTTAACTGCCCCCACCCCACTGTTCGAAGGAGCCCACACCGAGGGTCACCCCAGCACCAGGTCCCAGAGGCCCGGGGCCGCTCACTAACCTTGACCGCCGCCACCAGCCGCGGGAATCTGCGCGCTTCCCTCCGCGGCTCGTTGGTCTCCAAGATCTGGGCCACGAACCTCTCGATGTCGCGCTCGGACATGCCATAGTGCTCGCCAGACCGCCGCAGCACCTCGACGCTGACGGCCAGCTTCTCGTAGATGCATGGCTCACTGGGGCCGGCGCCCATCTTCCGCCATCACTGCCCGGCCGGCACGTCGGCTCGGCTCGGCTCGTCCCGGCTCGTCTCGGCTCGTCCCGGCCCGGCAGCACTTTCGACACGGGGGGCCGAGTGCACACGGCGGCGTGAAACACGACACCGGGGCGGGCCACCAAACACCAGCTGCGGGATAAAATAACACACCGCCGCACTGAGCTAAAGTGACAGGTCACCAAATCATACCAGCCAGGTCTTATTACCAGCGAGGGCGAGGTGCCGTACTACTAGATAACCCACCTCGAAATAATACTAACATTGAGTCGGCAAAGAAATCAGTCTCGCACCTTTAGAAAAGCAGTCAACTGCATCTGAAGTTACGTTTTTAATACACTCAGGTTGGTTATACTTTCAATATATATATATATAACGGTTACAGTTTTGAGTTGATCGGTTGATTATATGGTATTCGGGTGCTGTTTCAATTTTATCCGAGTGTTGGTATCCTGTTTCAGTCCGCTGTGTGCATTTACCTGCAGGGCTGCCCCCGTGTCTGAATAGATGTTGCCTGACTTGCTGGCTTGTCTGGCTGTTGTCCATTACTGCGGGGGCCCTTTGTGATTCTACTGTATCCAGTGTGTACTTAAAACAATGTCCGCGCCTGACAATATTAATCAAATCTACGACTGGCACAGAATCGTGCTACAACACGTTTGGCATTGCCGAAATCCATTCCTACTGCTGGCATTATTAGAATTGCCAGCGAACCGAATTACACCGGCTTTCAAAATCAGACCGGAGAATCACTTTAGTATATAATGCCCCAATGTAATTTTAAATTGTAGGCATAAGATTTCTCTTGCGTGGCAAATACTCTAATATATTAAACTAAGTCCATTTGATATCGCAGCTCCACGTTGTCGAATGTACAACTCCGAATTGTGAAGGAATTCACTTCACTGGGGCCATCTGCACATGCGCAAACTTGCTTGGAGCGTTTGGTTTTAATATTAAAGTTAAAGAGGTTCGCTGCCGCGCTCTGAATTAGGAGGTTTGGATCACTGACGTTGCCAGATTTTGTTAGGAAGATGTTGCTCAAACAAAAAAAAAATCCTAATCTCTTTCACCCTGATGAGCGAAAGCAGAGACTTAACAAGAACGATCCAAAGGTTAATCGGGAAAAAAATTGAGAAACTTTTAAATTTGTCAGATCTCTCACGGGTACCAGCCTCTGTCATACCCAAGACATCTTCAAGGAGCGGTGCCTTAGGAAGGGGGCGTCTGTCACTTGGGATCCTCACCAGGACATGCTTGGCTTGTGCAACAAATAGGGCACTGTCAATGATAGGATAACACCGTGGAGTTATTACTTTCTTGAAAAAAGCTGCTCCTAACTTAATTGCTATTCACAGGCAACATTTTGTCACAGGAAACCTAGGTAAATAGCTGCATAGATCATTAAATACTGTTAATTAATGGTATTTAAATAATGTGTTTAAATAAACTGTTATTTAATTCAGCAGGGCAGGCAGCTTCAGTGGACAGAAAAATAGTCGGTGTTTCTGGCCAAGACCTTTTATCAGGGCTCAGTAAAACATTTTAATATGATTTCAGGATCACAAAATCTAAAACAAACTCAAAGCAAAATTAGAATTATTTTATGTGACAGGGACTTCAGAACTTATAAACCCTCACAGAATACAAAGAAATCGATAAAATTCAAGAACACCTGCACCCCGCACTTCTCGTTTCTACCTCATACCCAAGATCCACAAACCCGCTTTTCCAGGTAGACCCATTGTTTCAGCTTGTTCCTGCCCTACTGAACTCATTTCTGCATACCTCGACTCTGTTCCCACCACCACCCCCACCGAGTACAATCCCTGCCTACCTACATCCATGACACTTCACACATTCGGGATCTTTTCAATGATTTCAGATTCCCTGGCCCTCATCATCTTATTTTTACTATGGACGTGCAGTCAATATAGACCTCCATCCATCACCAGGACAAACTCAGAGTTCTCCATTTTTTCTGGACACCACCACCACCACTCTCCTCCGCCTAGCGGAACTTGTCCTCACTCTAAGAAATTTCTCCTTTGGCTCATCCCACTTCCTTCAAACAAAAGGTGTAGCCATGGGCACTCGCATAGGTCCCAGCAATGCCTGCCTGTTTGTCGGCCATGTGGAACAGTCTATGTTCCAAGCCCACACTGGTGACCATCCCACACTTTTCCTACACTACATTGATGCTGCTTCCTGCACCCATGCTGAATTCGTCGACTTCATCCACTTTGCCTCCAACTTCCACCCTGCCCTCAAATATATCTGGTCCATTTCCGACACCTCCCTCCACTTTCTCGATCTCTGGAGACGGCTTATTCACCAATGTCTATTATAAACCCACTGACTCTCACAGCTACCTGGACTATACCTCTTCCCACCCTGTAACTTGTAAAAACGCCACCCCCTCATCTCAATTCCTCCGTCTCCACCGCACCTACTCTCAAGATGTGGCTTTTCATTCTAGAATGAATGAGATATCCTCCTTTTTCAAAGAAAGGGGCTTCCCTTCCTCCACCATCAACACTGCTCTCAACTGCATCGCTTCCATTTCACGTACATCTGCTCTTACCCCACCCTACCACGGATAGGGTTCCTCTTGTCCTCGCTTACCATCCCACCAGCCTCTGCATCCAGCACTTAATTCTCTGGGACAAGTGCTACACCTGCCCCTACACCGCCTCCCTCACTACCATTCAGGACTCTAAAGCCAGCTGGTGGCGCAATGGTATCAGCGCCGGACTCCGGAGTGAAGGCTCCCGAGTCTGAATCCCAGTCAGGCCACCCATTAACACGTGCCAGGTTGGGTGTTGAGCTAGCCACTCGGCCTCATGAAAAAAAAAAGGGTCGAGTCAGGAACGTTCATATCGTGACCTGGTTAATCCGAAAGGAGACCAATCCTGACACCACGCGCCAGACAAGAAGGCTGTCTGTCTGGTGCGACACGCTAAAACAGAAGGACCCTAAACTGTCCTTCCAGGTGAGGCGACACTTCACCTGTGAGTCTGTTGGGGTCATATACTGTGTCCAGTGCTCCCAGTGTGGCCTCCTGTATATCAGTAAGACTCCGACAGAGATTGGAAGACAATTGGAAGTTTCACCGAGCACCTCCATCCGCCAGAAAAAGCGGGATCTCCCAATGGCTGCATATTTTAATTCCACCATCGATGGCCTTTTCCACTGTCGTGATGAGGCCAAACTTAGATTGGAGGAGCAACACCTTATGTTCCGTTTGGTAGCCTCCAACCTGATGGCATGAACATTGATTTCTCAAACTTTCGGTAATGTCCCAACCCCATCCCTTCACCATTTCCCATCCCCTTTTCCCTCTCCCACCTTATCACCTATCACCTAGCCCTATCACCTCCCTCTGGTGCTCCTCCCCCCCTTTTTTCATGGCATTGTGTCTCTTTCTCCAATGAACTTTCCAGCGCTTTATTTCATCCCTCCCCGCCCAGGCATCACCTATCACCTTGTGTTTCTCTCTCTCCTCCCCCTACCTTTTAAATCTACTCTTCAACTTTTTTTCCCTCCAGTCCTGCTGAAGGGTTTCAGACAGAAACGTCGACAATACTCTTTTCCATAGATGCTGCCTGGCCTGCTGAGTTCCTCAAGTATTTTGTGTGTTTTGCTTGGATTATCAGAATCTCAGATTTTCTCTTGTCTTTAATTCTAAACTGTTTTCATTTCTTCTGCAAGGAATAGATCATTTCTTTTGAAGCATCCCATTTCAGATTATATAATCAAAGCAAGTTATGGAAATTGATTTGCAGGTAGGAATAGCAGTGGATTTATGATTCTTGAAAGGTAAGTCAGTGAAGATTATAAGACCTTAAGGTTTATGAACAGAATTAGGCCATTTGGTCTGCTTTGACATCGCATCATAGCTGATCCATTTCCCTCTCAGCCTCAGTCTCCTGCCTTCTCCCCCTATTCCTTCATACCCTGACTAATCAAGAATATATCAACTTCTGTCATAACCATACCCAATGATTTCATCTGCCATTTCATTGTCCTCCATTGCTACCCCTCCAGCGTCATTTTCCACCTGTCTGATATCTTCTCTCACCTCTCTTTTACACTTTCTATATCTGTAGAAACTTTTGGTATCCTCGTTTATATTATTGGCTAGCATAACTTCATATTTCATCTTTACCTTTATGACTTTTTGAGTTGCCTTCTGTTGGTTTCTAAAAGCTTCCCAATCCTCTAACTTTCCAGTATTATTTGCTCTATTACATGCCCTATCTTTGGCTTTTATGTTGGCCTTGACTTCTCTTGTCAGCCACGGTTGTGTCATTCCACCTTTAGAATACTTCTTTTTTGGGATGTATCTATCCTGTTCCTTCCAAATTGCTCCCAGAAGCTCCAGCCATTGCTGCTCTGTCATCATCCCTGTTAGTATTCCCTTCCAATCAATTTTGGCCAGTTCCTCGCTGAATCCTCTGTAATCCCGTTTCTCCACTGTAATACTGATACATCTGGCTTTAGCCTCCCACTCCCAAATTACAGGAGTCAGAATCAGGGTTAATATCACTGGCATATGTTATGAAATTTGTTGTTTTTGTGGCAGTAGTGCATAATAATAAAGACTGTGAATTGCAGTAATTCACTATCCATTCGGAAATTTGATGGCAGAGGGGAAGAAGCTGTTCCTAAATTGTTAACTGTGTACCTTCAGGCTTCTATCATATTATGATCATTGTTCCCTCTGAGTTCCTTTACCTTAAGCTCTCTAATCAATTCCAGCTCATTGCACAACACACAATCCAGAACTGCTGATCCCCTAGTGGGCTCAACCATGAGATGCTCTAAAAAGACATCTCATAGGCATTCTACAAATTCCCCCTCTTGGGATTCAGCACCAATTTTCCAAATCGACCTGCATATTGAAACTCCCCATGACTATCATAACTTTCCCCTTTTGACATGCATTTTCAATCTCCCATTACAATTTGTCAACCACATCTTTGCTACTGTTCGGACATCTGACTGTAACTCCCATCGAGGTCTTTTTATCCTTGCTGTTTCTTATCTCTATCCACGACAATTCGACACCTTCTGATCCTATGCCACCTCTTTCTAATGATTTGATCTTTTTTTTTTACCAACAACGCCCCTCCTACACCCTCTGGTACCTGCCTGTCCTTTCGATACAATGTGTACCCTTGGACGTTAAGCTCTCAGCTATAATCTTCTCTCAGACATGATTCAATGATGCCCACAATGTCATGCATGCCAATCTGTAACTGCACTACAAGTTCATCTGCCTTATTCTGGGTGTTGCGTGCATTCAGATATAACACCTTCAGTCCTGTATTCATCACCCTCCTCAGTTTTGTTCCCCAGTTACGTTGGAACTCATCCTGTTGACTGTAATTTTGCCCTATCATCAGCGCTGCTTGCTTGCAGCCCCACTACATGCTGCCTCTGTTTGTAAACCGAGTACCCTAACCTTTGCCCTATCACTCAGGTTCCCATCCCCCTGCCAAATTAGTTTAAACTCTCCCAAACAGCTCTAGCAAACCTGCCCACAAGGATATTGGTCCCCCTCAGGTTCAGGTGTAACCCTTCTCTTTTGTACAGGACGTTATCTTCCCCGGGAGAGATCCCAATGGTCCAAAAACCTGAAGCACTGGCCCCTGCTCCAGTTCCTCAACCATGCATTCACCTGCCAATTCCTCCTATTCTCACCCTCACTGGCACTTGGGCACAGGCAGCAATCCAGTGATCACTACCATGGAGGCCCTTCCTTTCAGCTTTCTACCTAGTTCCTTCAAACTTTAGCACTTCCCGTGTCATTGATACCAATACGTATCTGACTGATCACTCTCCCCCTTTAGAATGCCTTGAACCCGATCCGAGACATCCTTGACTCCGGTACCTGGCAGGCAACATGCCACCTGGGCTTCTCATCGCCCCCACAGAATCTCATCTCAATTCCTCTAACTATGGAATCTCCTATCACTACTGCGTTCCTCTTCACCTCTCTTCTCTTCGAGTCATGGCATCAGAGTCAGTGCCAGAGACCCATTTGCTGTGCCTCCACCTAGTATGTCTTCCCCCTCAATAATATCCAAAGAGGAATATTTATTATTCAGGGGAACGGCCACAGGGGTACCCTGCACTGGCTGCCCATTTACTTCCTCCTCCTGACAGTCACCCATTTAACTGCCTCCTGCCATCGAGGGGTGACTACCTCCCTGTAACTCCTATCTATTACTTCCTCACAGGACAGACAACCGGAGGATAGCCAATATTGTTCCACTGTTTTAAAAAAGTCTCTGAACAGAAACCAGAGAATTATAAGCTGGTGAGTCTGACATCAGTTGTGGGAAAGTTATTGGAAGGTATTCTAAGGGACTGGGTATATAAATATTTGGATAGACATGGACTGATTCAGGATAGTCAGCATGGCTTAGTTCATGGTTGGTCATGTCTAACCAATCTTATAGAGTTTTTTGAGGAAGTTACCAGGAAAGTGGATAAAGGCAAGGCAGTGGATGTTGTCTACAAGGATTTTAGTGAGGCATTTGACAAGGTCCAGCATGGTAGGCTGGTCAAGAAAGTTCAGTTACTCGACATTCAGGATGGGATAGTAAATTGGATTAGACATTGGCTTTGTGGGAGAAGGCAGAGGCTGGTAGTAGGGGGTTGCCTCTCTGACTGGAGGCCTGTAACTAGTAATGTGCTACAGGGATCAGTTCTGGGTCCTTTGTTGTGTCTTCTATATCAATGATCTGGATGTTAATGTGCTTAACTGGATCAGCAAATTTGTGGAAGACACCAAGATTGGCAGTGTAGTGGACAGTGAGGAATGCTATCATGGCTTACAGAGGGATCTGCATTGGCTGAAAAATGTCAGACAAGTGCAAGGTTTTGCCCTTCATTAGGACCAAACCAGGTAGGTCTTACACAGTGAACGGTAGGGCACTGAGGAGTGTTGTAGCACAAAGGGATCCCGGAAGACAAGTACATAATTCATTATAAGTAGTAACACAGGTAGATAGGGTCGTAAAGAAAGTTTTTGGCATGTTGGCCTTCATAAGCCAATCTATTGAGCACAGGAGATGGGATGTTATGTTGAAATTGTATAAGATGTTAGTGAGGCCTAATTTGGAGTATAGTGTGCAGTTTTGGTCACCTACCTACAGGAAAGCTATAAACAAGGTTGAAAGAGTGCAGAGAAAATTTACAAGGATGTTTCCAGGACTGAAGGACCTGAGTTATAAGGAAAGATTGAAAAGGTTAGGACTGTATTCTTTAGAACATAGAAGATTGAGAGGAGATTTGATAGAGGAATACAAAATACGAGATGCATAGATAGGGATAATGCAAGCAGGCTTTTTTCACTGAAGTTGAGTAGGACTACAACCAGAAATCATGGCTTAAGAGTGAAAGGTGAGAACTTTAAGAGGAACAATAGACAATAGACAATAGGTGCAGAAGTAGACCATTCGGCCCTTCGAGCCTGCACCACCATTTTGAGATCATGGCTGATCAATTCCTATCAATACCCGGTTCCTGCCTTGTCCCCATCTTCCTTGATTCCCCTATCCATAAGGTACCTATCTAGCTCCTTCTTGAAAGCATCCAGAGAATTGGCCTCCACTACCTTCCGAGGCAGTGCATTCCAGACCCCCACAACTCTCTGGGAGAAGAAGTTTTTCCTTAACTCTGTCCTAAATGACCTACCCCTTATTCTCAAACCATGCCCTCTGGTACTGGACTGTCCCAGCATCTGAAACATATTTCCTGCCTCTATCTTGTCCAATCCCTTAATAATCTTATATGTTTCAATCAGATCCCCTCTCAATCTCCTTAATTCCAGCGTGTACAAGCCCAGTCTGTCTAACCTCTCTGCGTAAGACAGTCCAGACATCCCAGGAATTAACCTCGTGAATCTACGCTGCACTTCCTCTACAGCCAGGATGTCCTTCCTTAACCCTGGAGACCAAAACTGTACACAATACTCCAGGTGTGGTCTCACCAGGGCTCTGTACAAATGCAAGAGGATTTCCTTGCTCTTGTACTCAATTCCCTTTGTAATAAAGGCCAACATTCCATTAGCCTTCTTCACTGCCTGCTGCACTTGCTCATTCACCTTCAGTGACTGATGAACAAGGACTCCGAGATCTCTTTGTATTACTCCCTTACCCAACTCTATACTGTTCAGATAATAATCTGCCTTCCTGTTCTTACTCCCAAAGTGGATAACCTCACACTTATTCACATTAAACGCCATCTGCCCACTCACCCAGCCTATCCAAGTCACCTTGAATTCTCCTAACATCCTCATCACATGTCACACTGCCACCCAGCTTAGTATCATCAGCAAATTTGCTGATGTTATTTTCTATGCCTTCATCCAAATAGTTAACATAAATGGTAAACAGCTGTGATCCCAATACCGAGCCCTATGGCACCCCACTAGTCACCACCTGCCATTCCGAGAAACACCCATTCACCGCTACCCTTTGCTTTCTATCTGCCAACCAGTTTTCTATCCATGTCAATGCCTTCCCCCCGATGCCCTGAGCTTTGATTTTACCCACCAATCTTCTATGTGGGACCTTATCAAATGCCTTCTGAAAATCGAGGTACACTACATCCACTGGATCTCCCCCGTCTAACTTCCTGGTTACATCCTCGAAAAACTCCAACAGATTAGTCAAGCATGATTTACCCTTGGTAAATCCATGCTGGCTCGGCCCAATCCTATCACTGCTATCTAGATATGCCACTATTTCATCCTTAATAATGGACTCTAGCATCTTTACCACCACCGATGTCAGGCTGACAGGTCGATAGTTCTCTGTTTTCTCCCTCCCTCCTTTCTTAAAAAGTGGGATAACATTAGCCATTCTCCAATCCTCAGGAACTGATCCTGAATCTAAGGAACATTGGAAAATGATTACCAATGCATCCGCAATTTCCAGGGCCACCTCCTTTAGTACCCTAGGGTGCAGACCATCTGGACCTGGGGATTTGTCAGCCTTCAGTCCCATCATTCTTTTCATCACCGTTTCCTTCCAAATGTCAATCTGTTTCATTTCCTCTGTTACCCTATGTCCTTGGCCCATCCATACATCTGGGAGATTGCTTGTGTCTTCCTTAGTGAAAACAGATCTAAAGTACTCATTAAATTCTTCTGCCATTTCTCTGTTTCCCATAACAATTTCACCCAATTCATTCTTCAAGGGCCCAACATTGTTCTTAACTATCTTCTTTCTCTTCACATACCTATAAAAGCTTTTGCTATCTTCCTTTATATTCCTGGCTAGCTTGCATTCGTACCTCATTTTTTCTCCCCGTATTGTCTTTTTAGTTAAGTTCTGTTGTTCCTTAAAAACTTCCCAATCATCTGTCCTCCCACTCACCTTAGCTCTGTCTCTTTCCTTTTTTTTAATGCTATGCAGTCTCTGACCTCCTTTGTCAACCACTGAGGCCCCTTTCCCCCCTTTGAATCCTTCCTTCTCTGGGGGATGAACTGATTTTGCACCTTGTGCATTCCCAAGAATACCTGCCATTGCTGTTCCACTGTCTTTTCTGCTAGGTTATCCGTCCAGTCAACTTTGGCCAGCTCCTCCCTCATGGCTCCATAGTTTCCCCTGTTCATCTGCAACACTGACACCTCCGAGCTGCCCTTATCCTTCTCAAATTGCAGATAAAAGCTTATCATATTGTGATCACTACCGCCTAATGGCTCCTTTACTGTGAGATCGCTTATCAAATCCTGTTCATAACACTAAATCCAGAATAGTCTTGTCCCTGGTCGGCTCTCGTACAAGTTGTTCCAAGAATGCATCCCGTAGGCACTCTACAAACTCCCTATCCTGTGGTCCAGCACCAACCTGATTCTCCCAGTTCACCTGCATGTTGAAATCCCCCATAACTACTGCGACATTACCTTTGCCACATGCCAATGTTAACCCCCTATTCAACTTGCACCCAATATCCATGCTACTGTTTGGTGGCCTGTAGACAACACCCATTTGGGTCCTTTTGCCCTTACTGTTCCTCAGTTTTATCCACACAGACTCTACTTCTCCTGACCCTATGTCCCCTCTTGCAAAGGACTGAATCTCATTCCTCACCAACAGGGCCACCACACCCCCTCTGCCCACATTTCTGTCCCTACAATAGCACTTATACCCTTGTACATTCATTTCCCAGGTCTGATCTCCCTGTAGCCACGTCTCCGTTATCCCAACAACAACGTGAAGGGAAACTTATTCACCCAGAGGGTTTGTGAAAATGTGGGATGAGCTGCCAGCACAAGTGGTGCATGGAAGTTTAAGATTAGTTTGGATAGGTACATGGATAGCAGGGATATGGAGGGCTATGGTCCTGGTGCAGATCAATGGGAGTAGGCAGCTTAAATGGTTTTGGTATGGCCTAGATGGGCTGAAGGGCCTCTTTATGTGCTGTACTCCGCTATGACACTTGACTAGGTCTCCTGTATGATCCTAAGGTCATCGAACTGCAGCTCCAGTCCCTTAACATGTTCTCTGAGGAGCTGCAGCTTGGTGCACATGGTGCAGATGTGATTATCTGGGAGGCTGGCAACCTCACAGAAATCCTACTTCTCACATACAGAACAAAACATTGCCTGTAGAACCATTTTCACTGTACTACCTGTGCCCTGACAGATGAGGAATGAAGAATAAAGATGAAGAAGAAACTTACCAGATACGTGCCTCACTCAAGCCTGATCTCGCCGAAGTCTGCCGAGCCAAAGTCACTCCAACACCGGCCGGCCCACTCACACAATGGCCGCTCCGTTTGCCCCTGCCTTATTTGTATTTGCCCTTTCTAATGAAACCGATCCACTGTTTAGGCGCAACCCAATTCCAAAAACCTCCGCGATGCGCTGCCTTTTTTAATCTTCAGTCATAAACCTAAGTGAAATCATCTCTTCTATTCATGCTCCTATAATCTGCATGTTTTATTGAGTAGTTTTAATTTAATATATGGTTTTGATGAAGTAATTGCCTTAAATGATTTCCCAATACAAGGTTACTGGCTGAAAAGATTTGCTTTGGTATTTTCCTAGTTCTATTAGGAGTAGAGTGTATCAGAAGTGGGGAAGACTAGTAGGGCCAGGAAGGAAGTTAAACAATCTTTTGCAGTTGCTAATTCAGCCACTTCACCTGCCTCTTTCTATAAACATTTGATTTTGGACAACAACAACCTTTCTGTTAATGTCAGCAGAATGAAGGTCCTCATCATTGAATCCAGGAAGCAGAATGGACTATATCCCACTGTCTGTATTCGTGATGTTGATGTGGAAATAGTTCAGACCTTCACATTCTAAAGCCTGAATATCACCAACAATTTGTTCAGGACCAGACACGTGGATGGTAAGGCAGAGAAAGCACACTGACACCTCTACTTCCTCAGAATGCTATGAAAATTCAGCGTGTCCCAATAACGGTCGGTGGGCTGCAGAAAATTGTTCTAGATTTCCTCTTAAATATTCTTCTTTTGAACTACTTCTGCCGCAATCTGCAGCATGTAGATTTGCTCTTAACAATGGGCTTCAATGCTCTTCGAGTCTCACGATCAACTAAACAACCTGGACCTGGACCAGTCGATATGGCTGAAAGCGTGGCAGGAGAGGGTGAATCCAAAGCAGGCTGAAATGCAGAGGGATGTGGCTTCCTCTACCCTGTATCTTGTTGGTGAATGTGCAGTCACCTGGAGAAAAAAATTGACGATCTGAGGGCTAGACTGCTGTGTCAGAGGCGGATGAAACAGATCTCAATTGCTTGCCATGTTGAAACTTGGTTATGTGCGGATATGTTGGGCGCAGCAGTCAGACCAGTAAGATTTATGATTTTCGGAATGGACCAAACTGCATACTCTGTTAAGACAAAGGGAGATGGTGTGTGCTTTATGGTCAATTCTTGTTGGTGCTCTAACATGGTGGTTATGTTGAACTCGTGTTCCCCTTACTTGGAACACCTATCAATCAAATACAGACCATTCTATATTTGCCTTGGGAGTTATCATCCATGATTCTCACGGCAGCTTCTATACCACCAGTTGGCAACTATAAGCAAGCACAGTGTTGTCTGTAGACAAGAAACAGCCCATTCGCAATGCATTTCAAATTACAGTCGGAGCCTTCAAGTCTGGAGATCAAGAATGCCACAAGAGGTGCAGGTATGATCTCTGAAAAGCCATCTCATGGCCAAAGTGGAGATTTAGGACCGAACTGGAATCAACAAAGGATACTCGACAGCTGTGGCAGGGTTCTAAAACCATAACCTCCTATAAATTTAAATCAAGTGACAAAGGGGACAGCGGAGCCTTGCTTCCAGATGAGCTCATTGCCTTCTATGCTCACTTTGACTGTCAGAAGATAGAGAAACCATCACAAGGCCCCATATCCTATGATCCCATGATCTCAGTACCTGAAGCTGACGCACGAGCTGCCTTCGGGTGGATGAATCCAAGGAAAGCATCTGGACTGGATGTGGTACCTGGCCATGTATTGAAAACCATCTGGCTGGTGTGTTCAATGATATCTTTAATCTCTCACTTTGGCAGTATGTGGTACCCAACTGCTTCAAGCAAGCTTCAATTATATCAATGCCCAAGAAGAGTGTGGCAACCTGTCTCAATGACTATCACCCAGTTGCACTTACATCCACAGTAATGAAGTGCTTTGAGAGGCTGGTGATAAAGCATATGAGCTCCAGCATGAGAGGTGACTTGGTTCCACTCCAATTTGCCTACCTGAGCAAATTGATCCATCTCACAGCAGATACCATCTCACTGGCTCTTCACTCAACCCTGGAATATCACATCAGGACATGTTTTATTGATCACAGCTCATCATTTAATACCATTGTCCCCTCAAAACTAATCAATAAGCTCCAAGACCTTGGCCTCAGTCCCTCCTTGTGCATTTGGATTCTGGGTTTCCTCTCTTGCAGACCCCAGTTAGTTCAGATAGGCAAAAACATCTCCTCCATGATATTCATCAGCACAGCCCCCTGCTCTACTTGCTTTACACCTATGACTGTGTGCTACACACAGCTCCAAAACCAAATACAAGTTTGCTGATGACACCACTGGTGTGGGCCATATCAAAGGTGGTGATAAATCAGCATTCAGGAGGGAGATTGAAAATTTGGCTGAAGTGAATTTGACAATTCCTTGCCACTACTATTTCAGAGGACCTGTCCTGGACCCAGCATGTAAATGTAATTGCGAAGAAAGGACGGCTGCACCTCTACTTCCTTAGGAGTCTGCAGAGATTTGGCATGTCATCAAAAACTTCTATGGATGTGTAGCGGAGAGTGTATTAACTGGCTGCAGCCCTGCCTGGTATGAAAATGCCAATGCCTTTGAATGTAAAATCCTAGAAAAGTAGTGAATTCAGCCTAGTACATCAAAGGTAAAGCCCTCCCATGAAATGATGTCGTAGGAAAGCAGCATCCATCATCAGAGATCCTCACCACCCACATCAAGCTCTTTTCTCGCTGCTGCTATCAGGTATAAGGTACGGGAGACTCGGGACTCACACCACCAGGTTCAAGAACAGTTACTGCCCCTCAACCATCGAGCTCTTGAACAAAAGGGGACAACTACACTCACTTGCCCATCCATTGAGATGTTTTCACAATCAATGATCTCACTTTAAGGACTCTTTATCTTGTTATTTCATGTCCTTGTTATTTATTGCTATTTGTTTATATTTGCATTTGCACAGCTTGTTGTCTTCTCATTTATCTTTCATTGATCCTGTTATTGTTACTATTCTATAGGTTTGCTGAGTATGCCCACAGAAATCTGAATCTCAGGTTTGTATATGGTGACCTATATGTACTCTGATAATAAAATTTACTTTGAACTTTGACTCTTACCAAATTTTATTGATACCTAATTATTGATTTGAATGTATCACAGCTTGATGTCGCAATTGCTCTACCCAAGACCAGAAGTAATTGCAAAGAGTTATAAACCCAGCCCAGTCTAACATGCAAACCAAACTCCCTCCATTGACTCTGTCTACATGTCCCACTGCCTTGGAAAAATAGCTAACGTAATCATGGACTCTTTCACCCAGGTCCTTCTTTCTTCTCCTTTCTTCTGTTGGACAGCAAATTTTTTAAAAAAAGCTTGAGAGCATGTAGCACAAGACTGAAAGATGGCTTCTTATCAGACTCTTGAGCACATATCTTATAGAGCCAGAGTCATATAGCACAGAAACAGATCCTTTGACCCAACTGGCCATTGCTGAAGGAGATTTGCATCTCAGCCAGTCCCATTTGCCTGTGTTTGGGGCATATTTCTCTAAACCTTTCTTGTTCATATACCTGTCAGTATCCTTTTAAAGTTGTTTATGTACTTTACTCAACCACTTCCATTAGCAATTCTTTCCATTATAGTGACAGTTCTCTGGGTGCAAAAAAAAGTTGCTTCTCAGATTCCTATTAAATATTCCCCACTCACCTCAAACCTATGCCAGTTAGTTCTTGATTCTCCCACCCTAGGAAAAATGACTCTGCACGTTTACCCTATTTATTCTCCTTTATAATTTTATATATTTTTATATGCAATAGTAATGCAATATTCTTCTAAGAAATAGTAAAAAATTGCCCAACCCTCTGAACCTCTCTCCATTACTCAGTCCTTTGGGTCTCAGCAACATCCTTGTAAATCTCTGTACTCTATCCTGCTTAATGGCATTATACATACAGGAGGATGAATATTTCAAATGTGGCCATTGTAACGTCATGTACAACTGCAACGTGACATCCCAACTTCCCTTCTCAATATCCTGACTGAAGAAGGCCAGCAAGCCAAAAACTGTTTTCACCACACTGTGATGCTCTTTCAAGGAACTATGTATTTGTACATCCAGGTCTCTCTGTTCGACAGCACTCCTACCATTCATTGTGAAAGTCCTACCCACATTTGTATTCTCAAAATGCTTTTATACAAATTAAATTCCATTTGTCATATGCTGGCCCACTTACCCAGCTGATCAAGATCCTTCTGATAACCATCCCACTGACACCAGCTATTTTGGTGTTATCTGCAAACATACTAGCCATACCTTATAATGATTCTCATCCAAATCATTAAAGCAGATGACAAATATCAACGGGTCAGCACCAAGCCCTAGAGAACACCACTAGTCTTGGGCCTCCGGCTTGAAACACAACTTTCCATCATGCTGCTTATCCTGCCAAGTTCCTCCAGCATTTTGTGTGTGGTGCTTTGGATTTCCAGCATCTGCATATTTTCTCCTGTTTGTGAACCTTCCACCATTACCTGACACTTCCTACTATCAAGTTAGTTCTGTATCAGTTTTCTATCTTCCCAGGTCCCACTGCAATCTAACATTTCATAGCAGAACTTACCAACGAACTTAGTGAAGTCCATATTGGCCATATCTACCATCCTGCCCTCATCAACCTTCTCAGTAACTACTTCAAAAAATTAGTCAAATTGGTGGGAGTTGATCTCCATGCATAATACATCATCTCCCATGCACAAATATGATCTTCAAAATATAACACTCAGGTTGCAAGGGTCTCATTCATAGATACAGCTTTGGAAGCGCAACATATTCTCTGATAACTGAAACTGATGAGTTTCAAATTTACAGAAATGATGAAACAACACCGTAACCTGTGATGCTTGTATTTATTTCTAAAACAAGTTGACTTTACAAACATTTTTCACAATATATATGCTGTTTTATATATAAAAATATACAGTGATGGTGCCATGTTTTAATCATTTTCTGCATAAATGATTAAAAATGCAAACAGAAATCAATTCTTCCAGTAAATCAGAAATAGTCTATCACTGACTGTTAATTATAAGTGCTATGTACAATGAAAATCCACATTATGGACACTTTCCTAACTAGAAAGCTTGTTCTATTGTTACATGTTCTTTTCCAACAATATATTTTATGTACATTGTACATCTGTGTTCTAACATACATTATGTTCCTGTTGATAGTGGAAACTGGAATATTGTTCTCCTTCATTGTAAAAATATTAAGAGAAATTAAGAGAAATTAAATATTAAGAAAATCAACCGCTTTCAACTGAATTTCATATATATTAAATGGGCTATGGTACTAAACCTTTGGGAGCCATTGTCTTATGAGAATTTCATCATTATTGATCAAAATTAATGAATTTCAGCATTATTTCATCATTAGTCATCATAAAACTTCTACGTAAAATGTGAAATTAAGGGATAAGATTGACCCAAGGTAATTTTTGTTTGTAGTTATTCTCCAGACTAGTTAATACTATAAAGTCTGAAGTTATTGATAGATTTTGTTTTAAATGGCATCAGGGGGCATTAATAATCAATCACATTGCATAGAACTGGATTTCGGTAAACAAAATTGTGTAGAAATGGCAAGTCTGACTTCTTAGAAAATGTTAGGGAGCCAGATGTGTTTTAACTGACAATTGATTAGCTTTCTTGGTCAGTTTGCTAATAGCCAGTTTTATTTAATGTACTTTCACATCTTGCTAATGTTAGGTCTAACTGACTGTTGAATTACTATGCCAATTATAGAAATGCTATGCTGCCATGCCCATAATCACGAGTGATTACCGTTCCCTGCAGCCGCGCAGTAACTGAAATGCTCCTGTGCACATAGCCTTTGTTGCCGTGCTGCTGGAACTTTCTTTTGTATAATGTTAATATAAAGAGCCATGTAGTTTTCAGCCCATGGAAACATTTCCTGCTCAAAGCAAAGGTTGGCCTGTGCAGCTGTTTAAAAAAAGAGGGAACATTGTTCTTTATGATTCTGATTGAAATATTGTGAATTAATAAAATTCACTCACTGCTTCAGTTTGTTCGAAAAGTTAAAGGAAAACAAAGGAAGATGCCAAATTGTTTTTGAATAAATGTACCAACAGTTGTTTGAAAATTAACATGATAAATTTTGTCTTTATGCTGGGGTAACCTGATTTGATGACACCGAAGAAACCTCTGTCTTGCTTTGAGATGACACTGTAGACTCATCATCTCCCAATGGATTTTTTCCACAGCACAGGGTGGTGATCATACAACTCCGGAACTAGAAACAGTTTAGAAATATTTTAAATTATTTAGATTATTGAAATATAAATTTGAGCTATTAATCAAAATAAAACAAAATAATTTGTGAAATATTCAACACCACTCCTTACGATGATTATTCACATCCTTAATTAAAATTATTATAAACACAAGCAAAGATATTCTAAAACACATAAAACATTAAAAATATTTTAAACTATAAAAATAAAAAAAGCTATGGTATTTGTTCTTAGATTTTCCACAGAGTCCACCTAAAGTGTATTTAAATAAATGCCACAATTTTTGCATGTAAATTCCAAACATGCCGGCACATGCACCTGGAGAAAAAAATTCAGTTTTACTATCTACAGTTTTTTAATAAAAATTCCTCTTTAAGTTCAGTTAGTATATGTTAAAAGCCACTTTTTTATGTCTTACTTCTACTTAAGACCAGGAACTGAACTCCCCTTCCACCCCCCGTGCCTGTTCCAACTTTTAATGATATCATAGCTGATATATGATGCAATGCCACATTCCCAAGGTTTTCCACATCACTTCAAGTCTTTAGTCTTCTAAATTCAGCTTTGATTTTCAATTACATTTGATGTAATGAAAAATGTCAATTGAATTAAGTTTTCCATACTTCTACTGCCCCCTTTTGTAAGAAAAGGCTTTAGAGTGATATAATAAGTCCTTGTCCCAGTCTGACTTCAGCCCTTATGTTTTCCAATTTTACAAAAATAAAGAATAGTTATCCATTATACGACATTCATTTTCCATGATATTATAATGATTTTTAATCTTAAAAATTAAAATCTATTGTATGTGCTAATAAATAACAAAAAATATTAAAGTGTTGGCATTGCCCGTACAAGTCTTTCCCCCTTTAATCCCTACTAAGCTTAAGTGCATCCTTGAACACATAATCTTGGACCAGGAGATCTATCAGTTTGTTCTATTTCATCATTTACAACTGATCTTTGGCAGACCAAACATTTTCGTCCAATGGGTAAGCTCTCAGCAGCTGCAGGTGTTGGTTTCAGTGTGTTTTCTTCATATACAGCTCAAAAAAATATTGAACTCTCCATTACACAGCTGTCTGGTCATCACACCTCTTTAAAGATCTTGGTAGGCACATCTAGGTACTTGATGCTTACATACAAGTTCTTGTTCTCAACACAGTAGTAATGAGGTTCCAACTGAGCTCTTCGCACCACGAGTCAAGCAAGCTCTTGGTGCTTGTCTGAAAGTAATGATCTTTATTTTTGGATGGATCATCATTCTTCCCAATTATTATTCATTATTTTAAGAAAACTGTGCTCTATTTTATCTTATCCTATTTAGATCAAAGTTAATTATGTCTCATTTGCCACAATAGTCCCCTACCATGCTGAGCTCTTCCTCCTACATTATGTGATGGCTACCTAATTCTAGAATCTTAGCAGTTGCTTCAATTTTCTTCTTTTTCTTGCATTAAATTTACCATATTATGGTTGATTTCCAATATATCATTGTGCATCAATAGACCTGGGTCAAATCTATATCTAACCTACACCTTGTATTCTCTAGTCATATTGTTGTAGAAAACTGTCTTATTCTAGATTAATCTAAAAGTAAAATAATACTAAGCCATGAATGAAGATATTGGACTTGCAAGTGTATTTTATATTTCCAGTAAGCAATTTTGGCACTTCACTTTCACACTCAAACAGATGAAAGATCATACCTGCTTGTTCATTAACACGTAGATGATTGGATTATAAACTACTGAACTTTTGGAGAAGAATGCAGGAACAGTCATAAATCCGGCAGAAAACTCTGCTCCCTGATTCATGAAGATCCAGGCTGCTACTGAGGCATACGGTAACCAGGCAGTAAGAAAACCAACGACCATTAAGATCACCATGCGGGTGACTTCCTTCTCAGCCTTCTGTGTAGTGGCAGATTCCTGTTGCTGTGCTGCAGCCTAAACAAAGCAATGTTTCATATTTTTGAATTACTCTGGTTATTTAAATTGAAACTTGATTATTTTGTAAATGTAGATTGAATAAATAATTGCATGTGGACATGTGATGCTTACCTCCTTTACTTTACATATCAAATTTCCATAAGAAAAGAATATGAGGGTAATGGGAACCATAAAATAAAGGACAAACAGATATATTACATAAGATTCATTGTTGTAATGTGGATTCCTGGTGTAGTAATCTGGACCGCAAGAGCATTGATATCCTTCTGGAATGTACCTGAAAGAGAAACGATAACAAACAATGTTCAAAAAGTCCAATTATACCATGTCTTTTTGAAGAAGTATCAGAATCAGAATCAGGTTTATTATCACCGGCATGTGACGTGAAATTTGTTAACTTAGCAGCAGCAGTTCAATGCAATACATAATCTAGCAGAAAAAAATAATAATAAATAAAATGTTTAAAAATAATAAATAAACAAATCAATTACATATATTGAACAGATTAAAAAATGTGCAAAAACAGAAATACTGTATATTAAAAAAAGTGAGGTAGTGTTCAAAGATTCAATGTCCATTTAGGAATCGGATGGCAGAGGGGAAAAAGCTGTTCCTGAATCACTGAGTGTGAGCCTTCAGTCTTCTGTACCTCCTCTCTGATGGTAACAGTGAGAAAAGGACTTGGCCATGGTGCTGGAGGTCCTTAATAATGGACGCTGCCTTTCAGAGACTCCACTCCCTAAAGATGTCCTGGGTACTTTGTAGGCTAGTACCCAAGATGGAGCTGACTAGATATACAAGCTTCTGTAGCTTCTTTCATAGAACTCCTTCCTTGAAATGTCAACTCCCAACTAAATCTGTCATAAATGAAAGAGTCCATATGGCTTCCATTTGGCAATGACAAATGAGATGAATAATTTACTGGTCATTTCCTCAAGCTCCACTACTCTATAAACATTCAATTCAATCTACAACGATATTTAGTTGCTCCTGGAGTCAGTACATGTTGAAGCAATTCATGCTAGAATTGTTCCTCATTTCTTGATGAGAAAGATAATTATGCTGGAGACCTATCAGCATTATCTAAATTATCCAATCTTCCAAAGTTCTCCACTGCCAAGGTAGATCATCAGAACAGCTGGAAATCCCACCCAATGAAAATGAAGAAAGATTTGAATAAAATATGAAATTCTCAGTCAAGATCAGTAGGAGCACAATCCATCAAAATGATAACAAATAGAGGCATTAGGTTTCCTAAAATGAGCCAAAAGAAGGCATCTCAGAATTTTTTTAAAAAATGAGCAGAAGTAATAACACAACCCCTTTGTGCCCCCTTTTATTAAACTACAGCTGATTTGACTGTAAATTAACTCCACTTGGATTTACTGAGTATGCCTGCAATAAAATGAATCTCAGGGTTGTGAATAGTGAGATTTATATACTTTGATAATAAATTTACTTTCAGCTTTGGACTTGGAACATTCTCAGATACCCATTGAAACCTTTCACTTCCTTTCTGCCTTAAAAATGTTCGGTTACTTGTTTCTGCCGTCCTTTTGAGAAAGTTTTCCAAGGATTTACAAAGTTCTGAGAGAAGAAAATGCTTTCAGTCTGTCTTAAATTACAACATGTCTCCAATAATATTTTCTTTTTAGAACTGTTAATATGCCTTGTGGCCCATACCAATTTGGAAACAAATCCAATTTTGAATTACAATCCATTGTTTGTACCAAATGGAACAAGGAGTTGCAATGACAGCCACTGCATCCACTTTAACATTGCATTCAAATCCATACATTTATTTAAAAATGGGAAATTAATATGCAGAATATAATACTTTAAATATTTGTTGATGAATGTGTAAATATGATACCTCAAATCTTCAGTTTTTTATGGTAGTTGTTTGATGCCCATGCCCCTTTTATCCACATATAAGCCTGTCCACCTCTATATATATTCAACTCAGATTCAGTGAGAAATAAAGATTAGAATTTGAGAAACAAAAATAACAGAAGGAATGATAAGATAAAATAAATAAAACTCTCCAGCAGCAACTAAGATCAGAGGGAATGAGAGTCCATATTTGTAATTGACCATACCAGAGCAGATATTTAAAAATAATTAGTACTTTGTTTACACTTAGTCATCAGTAAGGTGACAAAAGGTACTGTCAATGGGGCTATCAAGAGTCACCTACTCGTGGGTGTCTAGTTTAGGTTTGGCTAGGAACACTGAGCATCACGGTGCTGGTTCAGGCCTGGACCAAAAAGCTGAATTCTACAATGAATCAAGAGGAAATGCCCTTGATATGAAGGAAGTATTTGGTCTCTAAATATTCTTGGCGAAACAGAAGCCAACGTCCATTAGGAGGAAAGTTGCACAAAATGCTTGTGGTTGGATGTTAATAATTCCAAACCCCAAGTCTCACTGCAGGTGTTCATATGTGCTAGACCCAACCATTTCAGCTGTATTTCAACAATTACAATTTTCAACAATCTCAAGGACAATTATGCTTGGCAATAAGTCACTGAGGTCCAGATTCTGAAAGCTAAAAAAAAACACATTCAAAGGATACTTAGCCAGACTTAAATTTCTAAAGCAAAGTTATTTCAAATCTACCCAAAGAATAGAGCAACCTTATACCATTCACTATACAGTACTTCAGTGAAAGAGGTTATTTTCACAAGGCTAGTGGTGAAGGGGCACAGAGTGGATAGGATTATTTGAATATTTGCATTTAATGATGCATTTCTCCCTTGTCTGAAATTGCTGTCCTGTCTGTGCACATGCCTATACTGATGCTTGTTTTTGAGTTTCATTAGGACCAGTAATCTAAAGTCATTACACCAACACAAATCCACCCAAGAAAGAAGAGATTGTCGCTGCAATTAAATCAATAAAGAACAGCCAGGATGTGACAATTTGAACACTAAACTCTTCAAAGCTGTACCAAAAGTTGCAACAGCCATCTTACAACTATTGTTTACCATAATCTGGGAAGGGGGACAAGTACCCAAGGAATGGACAAAGGGAGTTATTGTTAGGATCCTGAAGAAAGGAGAGTGAAGTGATTGCAACAACTGGTGTGGCATCACCCTTTTGTCAGTGCCCAGAAAGATTCTCACCAGAGTCATTGCCCAACCGATGACAGATGCTGTTGATGTGTGCTTGAGGAAGGAGCAAGCTAGCTTCAGGAAGACAGAGGCTGTGCTGAACAGATCTTCACAATGCATAACATCGTAGAGCTGAGCACACAGTGCAGAGAAAACTGTACGTAGATCATACAGGATCCCTTCCAAAATTGTCCAACTTTTCCAGACTTCTTATATTAATCTCACTTGCACAGTTGGGGACTGCAATTTGAGCTTTGAAGTCAAGACAGGAGTCAGACAAGCCTGTGTGATGTTGACGATATTGTTTAACCTCACAGTTGGCTGGGTTATGCAGCAAACAATGAAAAATAAGCAGAGAGGCATTAGGTGGACACTATTCTCTACTTTAGAAGATCTTGACTTTACAGATGACCTCGCATTACTCTCACATACACAACAGCACATGGAAAAGAAACCTCAACGCCTGTGTACTTTTGGTGAACAGGTTGGACTCAGAGTCAGCCAGAGAAAGACTGAGACCATGACCTTCAGTGTAGGGTGTCCTCCACCAGCCAAGGCATATGGTGTCGACTTACCCAGCAGCGGCAGATTCACCTACCTGGGCAGTATCATTGAGCAGGATGGTGGGACCAAAAGCGACATCCAGTGCAGACTCAAGAAAGCTAGAAACGTCCTCAGATCAATGAGCAACATATGGGAATCAACCAAGCACAGCGTTCACACCAAGGTGAAGCTGCACTGGAGCTGTGTTTTGTCCACCCTCTTGTATGGGTCAGAATGCTGGTGCATGACAGTGTCCGACCTTGCCAAGCTGTCACCTTTCCACACCATGAGCCAGTGGATGATCTTCCGTATTTTCTAGCCAAGAAAGATCTCCAGGACTTTCCAATATCTATATTGTTGTTGCCACTATTAGGTAAACATAACACATAAACACGGATGCTGTGAGAGGACATCTCAGGGGCTGAATATTTGTGTCAAATGTCTCACCTCTTGCCACACCAAAGCTTTCTTTCACTATTTATAAGGTGAACTTTAGGGTTAAGTAAGAATTCTGTCTACGCACCAGGAAAGTTCAAGCTCAGTGACACTCAAGAAGTTCAATAGTATTCAGAGTGAAATAGTCAGTTTGATAGGCACACTGTCACTTGTGTATTCACTTCCTCCATCTCCGGTATTGCTATTGCTATGTATAATGAGTTTCCTGCCACATGGGTTTATCCAGTTGCTCCGATTTCTCCCCCACATTCCAAAGCCGTACGGGTTAGGGTTAGTTAGTTATGGGCATTTTATGTTGGTGCCAAAAGCATGGTGAAACTTGTGGGCTGCCCCCTGCACATCCTTGGACTGTGGCAGTCATCGACACAAGTGAAATACTTCACTATATGTTTCTATGTTTTGGTGTACAAATGACTAATCTTTCATCTTTATTTACATTGCAACAATTTCCAAGACATCTTTGACAGAGTGCCGCATAACCATAACACTGATACCCCTATCACCTCTAAGTTCTTCTCCAAGTCATACACGATCAACAATTAAACTTTCAGCATATAACTCCATCAGTGTGTCAAAGTCCTTGAACTCCATAACTAAACAGTACTTCGGGAGCTCTCAAGTCTCAAAGGCATAGAGGTTTAAATTATTCATTTTCCCAAGAGCACTTAGGGATGAAAATTTAATGGTGGCTCCGGTATCCACATTCTCAACTTGTGTATGAATAAAGCAAAGAACATCTTTCATGGTGATTATAAATAGTTTCATTAACATAATAATAGGAAAATCTGGCCCATTTGTATATAATCCCTTAATTTAACATACATTTTAAGTGTGTGTTGCACCAGGGCTCAACCATTTAAATTTTCTAATGATTTTACACTGATGGTGGCCACTCTGAATTCACATCTTTAACCTTTAATGAAGCAGGTAGAGGCTCTCTCAAAGACTTAGGTAACATCTCTTGACTATGACTTTCCTATGAATGCATTTCTCAGATGAGTTTACAAAGTATATTCAACTCTGTCTTGAACAAGATAATGCTCTTTCATCCACAATAACTGACCAGATTTCGACAAGCAGTGCAAAGCAAGCATATTTCTCTGAAGCAACATCAATGTATGCTGAGATAGAGTTTGAGTACGGGACCAAGGGATCTCCATGTCTTATCCCCGTAAATGCTGTGAAATTGTAACAATAGTTTCATAGATTTAATACTTTGCTTACCTGGACCAACCAACCAGAGGAGGACTAGCGGCAGCTAGACCCAGGATCCAAGTGATTGCAATCCCTATCAGAGCATGGTTATTTCCAAACCTGAAATTCCCCATAGGTTTGCACACCACTATGTACCGTTCTATAGCCAAAACTACCAAGGACCAAAGGGCGACTTGGCCTGAAGAAAGAAAGTGCAATAAAATGAATAAGAGAAAATTGGGAAGGAAGAGACTTTTGAACAGATTATCAAATTAATTCCTTTATCAGTATGTCATTAATTTTATAAAGCATGGTACCAGAAAGCTTCCACAATTTGCAAAAAGCAACAATTAGAAATTAGAGTTCAATTTGTTCTTGACTATATATTTTATATTTAACATTCACAATATAATTCATTCAAATTCAGGACACAGTTTCAGTGTACTCACCACCAAGAGTTGCAAAGAAGCCTTCTACTGCACAGCCAGAGGGTCCCATGACAAAGTAACCATGTATGGCTGTGTAAAAAGTCACAACAAACCCAATGAGAACCATGAACAAATTGGCCACCGAAAGGTTCACTAAAATATAATTAAGGGGATGCCTTAATTTCTTGTGTTTGAAAGTGACCACCAGCGTCAAACCATTTATTGGTAGTCCGATGCCTATCAGTAAAAACATGTAGGCAGCAATGATGGAGAATTTCCAGGGTTCAGCCAGGTAATACTGAGGGTATTCATAAGGACTACGAACTACCCCAGTCCTGTTGGATAATGGGACGTAAAAATTTTCTCCTTCCGTACCATTCATCTTAAATGAAAAATACTAGCAGCACAAGTGTAAAATATCCCTAACTACTGTGAAAGTTGGCAAGAAAAGCAGCACTCTCAGGTCCTTGCATTAATTCAACACTTTATAGCCTTTTTAAGTAGTGTCAAGGATTGGGGGCAAGGGCAAAAAAGATTTAGTGGCATTGATGATTTAAGTACGATTTAAGAAGATACAGTAGTTTGACAAAACCTGGTAAAGCTCTTTAAGACTTTTCGTCATCTAAGGATTTCAACTGACGTGCAAAGGAAATGACTTATTACACTCTTTGAGATACTTTTAATGGTTACAATTACATTTATTCAGAAGGAAAGTGCTTGATTTTTGTTTCTATTTCCAACATAGTGAAGCTTTAACATAACCAAACCTGCGTCTAACAAGCTGGATCAAACAAATTGTTTGCCATGCGAAAATACATTAAGCATTAATATTTTGAACCTGCCAATATTTAATATGGGAATTGCTTAGCTCATTCATCTGAAATGCAGTTCTGCTGCTGACATTATTTGGATACTGATTATAACCTAATACAAAAGTGGTGATATTATAATATTGATTGTTGTATCAAAGTATTAACAAACAACAAATGCACATATTAAACAAATAATAGTAATTTAAAAGGCAATTACCTGGGACTTTTTAGCTTTAGTCGTTTACACAGTAAAGACTATACAAAGCTGTTCCCTGCAATTTTGAATCCGGTTAATCATAGCCAAGGAAAACAATCCACTTTCTTTTTTAAAAAAAGCATTCATCTGATCAGCATTTGCATTATAAGGAATAGCTACAACCATTAGAACAAAAACTTCAAAAGTAGCAACCACACAAATATTGCACTGTCATTGTTAACTCAATATTTGGAAATAAAAATTGACAAAAATTTTAAGTTTATAAAAGAGTAATAATGACAGGTGAATATACATTATTTTCTTTCTCCCCTTGCTTTCCAGTCCTGATGAAGGGTCTCAGCCTGAAACGTTGACTGTTTAGGCATCATTTCCATAGATGCTGCCTGACCTGCTGAGTTCCTCAAGCAGTTTATGTGAGTTGCTTTGGATTTCAAACATCTGCAGATTTTCTCATGTTTATGAAAATACATTATTACCTTGGTTTGTCAAAAGTTATTTTTTAATACTTTCAGATAATTATCATCCTGTGCATTATTGATTTTAATAGTTGGAGTCAATTTTTAAGTACCATCATTTTATTTACTTTTAGCCTGAAACTCCTTTTGTCACATTGATCCACTCAATGTCACAAAAGACATTTCACTCTTACGGACATCTCACTATCTGAAGTGGCAGATTTATCGTCAGGGAACAGACGCACAAGAGAATGCACAAATAATCTACCAATAACGCCAGATATCTTAAATAAAGAAACCAGTGAAATACTCTTGGCAACTTACATTACAGTTGGAATCAAAAATAAAAGTCGTAGCCCTTAATTTTACAATTTGACTGTTACTTTACAGACTGAACAAAGCAATAATAATACACAGGATTTGCTTCATTCAATGTTATTCAATTACCTGAGCAGTTCAGAATGTACTTATTATTCAGAATGTTTTCTTCACTACAGATTAGGGTTGAATATTCACAAAGGTTGGTGAATGTTAATTCCTTACTAAACCAGATGTCACCCTGTTTCCATCGTCGTTATCTATTTGCTCATATACACATTAAGCACTTTGGAGTCATATAATCTGCATATAAATACAAAACTGTTCATCTGTTTGATTTGCACCATCACTATTTGCCAGCAGCAAAATATTAATTTAATCCCATACACATACAGATGGATCCCAGCAACATGGAAGTAAAATGTGAGCAATTCCTTTTAACGCAATAAATGGCTGCAATATAGCCCTTCATAGACTAGGTACAGGCAGTAAACAATTGTGTAAAGAACAAGAGATAACAACAGTTGTTATTTAAAATATAAATTTGGAAGAAAGTTTTAGGGGGCCTCGGGGAGAGAGCATGGCTGTGTATCCACAATTGTTGGATTATAAGGCTAGAAATAATATTTGTGCTCTCATGAAGTCACTGCTCCCATCAGTCAATGGTGGAACCTATCATAATGGCCTGGGATTAAAATAGCAATCCAACAGCAGCTGCCTAAAAATGTTACTCTGCCGATCTGAAAGCTGCTAATGAGAGTAATACTGTGGGATAGCAGCTTCTGTAATGCTTCGTTATTTCTTTGTGAAAAGCATGCAATAATGTGTTCTGGTTCACAACAGAGAACACTATTTCAACCCACTGACTGGCAGAGAAGTACTATCGACTCAAAACTGGTCACACTTCAAAGCATTCGCTGTGATAATCCCTAACATGGACATAGTGGCTTACAAATGGTGCAGGAACATTGCATATAATCTCAATGAGCAGATGGGATAAATTTGGGAAAAATGTACCCCTGATTCCCATAAAATAGCCAGTGTATGACACTGAAGCCAGAATATTCTCAAAGTTATTTATTAATTCCCAATTTTACCATTGAAAAGCCCAGATCTGGGGGGTTCTGGTGACGTCATCATCGAAAATGGCAGCTTAAGTCACTAGCTCCTCTGGAAAAACACATATTAAGCCCCGTTACCCCATCAAATATAATATTTTTCAAAAAATATTTGAACTGAAAAGAGGGGCAAGAATGTCGAAAAAGAATGGAAATAAAAAAAGCGATACTGCGGAGCCTGCGTCTGAGAGGAGTGCGGCGAGCGGCTCTCCGACCCGACCGCGTGCTAGCGAGGTGGCTGCTGGGCCTCACTCAGGTGAACCGGCGAATGTCTTCGAAATCCTGAAAGAAATAATGGAGGTCCAGAAAGATATGAAGCAGCAGCTCCGTGATACTAAGGCAGAGCTCGCCAGCGTTAATCAAAAAATAGCGGTGGCAGAGACTCACATTGAGAAGGTGGAAGATCGCGTTCAAAACGTGGAACGGATACTGAGCAAGACAAAAAAAAATAATACATCACCAAGAAGGTAAACTGCTTGACCTGGAGGGAAGATCATGGCGGAAAAATATCAGAATCTACAACGTTCCTGAAGGAGCGGAGGGCTCGTCTATGACGGAGTTTGTCGGGCAGTTACTGCGGGACGTGCTGGATCTTCCTCCGGCAATGAAGCTGGAAGTCGAATGAGCCCACCGCGCGTTAGTCCCAAAACCTACCCAGGATAGAAAGCCACGCTCAATAATAATTAAATTCCTTCAGTACAGCACCAAGGGGGAGATTATATGAAGGGCCTGAGGTAAGAAGAGAGTGTTTTTTGACGATAAATTGATATATTTCGACCAAGATTACCCCCCCCCCCACGGTCCTGCAGAAATGCAAAGAATACTTTGAAATAAAGCCAGTACTAAAGCAAAAAAAGATTAAATTTCAAACTCCATACCCTGCTAAACTTCGAGTGTTTTATGACAATGGGACGCGATTGTACCAGACAGTGGAAGAGGCGACTACAGACATGAAGGCCAGAGGGTTGCCTGTCAGTGTGACCAAAACGAAGGAAAGCCTGACTGAGGAAATAACCCGCTCCGGTTGGGAAATAGTGCGAGAATCAAGAAGGCAGGAGACGGGAGGAGGCCGAGAGAAATGTATCAGGAAGAGACCGGGAGTTTCCTAAAGACAGTCCTCACCCCCTTCAGAAGAGCCATAAGGTTTGGCTAACTTTAAAAATGTTGAAAAGTTAAATGGAAGCAGAAGTACACGGTGATATACCTATCTCAAGAAATACTTACTATAATGTGGATTTTGTATTACTTAGTTGTTATTCTTTATTCGCTCACTTACTCCTTTTTCCCCACCAAAATGAGAATATATATATAAGTAATGTATGTGTGTGTGTGTGTATATATATATTTGTGTGTGTGCATATATATATATAGGAGTACACAGGGAAATCTTTTCTGTGTAATGGATTTGTTCACTGACTTTTATGAATACTGTAATGGGGGTCCTCAACTCACAAGTAGGAGGGGTTATCCCCCACAGCTAGACATTTCCTCTAGCTCAAAGCAGGGTCATCTACTAGAGGCATCAGCCTTGGAATCACATGTTCGTTGCCATTTTTGTTATTATTTGCGTTACTTGGTTCTTATTTGTTCAGGGAGTAGATCGATTAAGTTTTATTCTAATTTCAATAATACATTGACATAAATACAGATGGCTAAGGACAAGGTAAAATTCATTTCTTTTAATGTCAATGGGCTATTAAATCCATTCAAATGTAAGAGAATTTTATCCAAATTGGAACAATTTGATTCATACTGGGTAAAATGGTTTAACTACATAATGCCTCACAGGCCTGATTTTATTCTCACAAATCAGTGAATCTGTTGTAAAAAAAAAAGATCACTCCCTACTTGTACATAGTTCTTTCCTTTTGCTTGTTTTTTCTTTCCACTCTTTTCTATAAGTGTGTACCTCAGATAAATACTTTGTGGAGATTTGTGATATATATGATTATATGATATATATGTACAATGTCTGAAATACATCTTATGGAAATGTTTGTTTGATGATGAACTTCAATAAAAAAATAAATTACAAAAAAAAGAAAAGCCCAGATCTCTGATATATGCACAAAAATGTTCAAAGGCATTAACACCTCCATTGTAGATTGAGACATTGAAAGTTATTGCAATTGAAACCTGCACCAAATTCACACCCAAAGAGTGACTTTTTAGTTGGATTTAATCTTTTCTGCATTGGCAGCATTACTAAAAAAAGCTTATTTAGGCAAAAGAATAAGTATGTGGATTTGTACAATAGGGGGTGTAAAAAAAGATGCTGGCAATCTGATCCATAGCACATAGAAATAGAAAATGGGAGTAAGAGTGCACTGTTCAGCTCTTCATGCCTGCTCTGCCATTCCTTACAACCATGACTAATCATCAATTCTAGTAATGTGTTCCTACTGTCCTCCTATATTCTTTGATAACTTTACATCTCAAAGTTAATCTATCTGTTTTTAATATATATTCAGCAGCTTAAATTTCTACAGTTCTCCCTAGTGGTTAATTTCATACTCTGAATGAAGAAATTTCTCTTCATCTTACTGAACAAAATTGTGCCTATGCTTTGTGGATAATATTCTTTCTTGCTCTTTGAATCAGAATAGGAATCTATCACTAGCATATGTTGCAAAATTTGCTATTTTTTCACAGCAGTACAGTGCAAGACATTCAACGTTATTATAAGTTACAATACAAGTAAATAAATAGTGCAAGAGAAGAATAATGAGGTAGTGTTGATGGGTTCAGAAATCTGATGGGAGAAGGTGATCCTAAAACATTGAGTGTGTATTTTCAGGCCCCTAAACTCCCTTCCCTGATGATAGCAATGAGAAGAGGCATGTTCCAGGTGGTGACGGTCTTCAAAGATAGATGCTGCCTTCCTGAGGCACTGTATTTTGAAGCTGTTCTTGGTGGTGGGGAGGCTTGAGCCCATGATGAAGCTGGCTGAGTTGACAACTCTCAGCAACTTCTTTCAATCCTATTCATTGGAGCCTCCATACAGGCAATGATGCAACCCATCAGAAGACTCTCCATTGTGCATCTGTAGAAATTTGCTTTGATAAATACTGTAAAGTATTCATTATCTTTGACACATTTTGCTATTTAGCTCTAGCTTAAAATAAGTGATTCATGTGTTGAAAATATTAATAAACAATACATTTTATCTTGTAAAAACAGATGATGACCTAATCTCACACAGTGCTCACATACAGCCAATACAAACCCCAGCAATCTAGCAACTTTTGGCTATTCTCCTTGCACTAAGGTACCACATATATCATAAATTCCCACCGGCTCCTTATTTTTTAATGCATCAAGTTCAAAAACAGAGTTTCACTTTTGTATTTTTCTTTGACCTTGCTCCACACTACCCATGTAGTATTCATCTACACAATGGATTTGCACACATCTTTCACTTTTTGAACTCTGTTGCACTCTAGAGCTTTTGTTCTATCAAAAAGTATAGGATTTTCAAACATGCTTGTTTTCTGAAATTCTTTATTCTATTTTCTTTGCTTTATTTGTTAGTTTTTGGGGGCGTGAGTATTGCTGGCAAGACCAGCATTTATTGCCCAGCTTTATATACCCTTGAGTATGGTGGTGAGTCTCCAGTTAGAACCACAGCTGTCCATTGAGTAAAATGTGATCCCATAGTACTGTTGGAAATGGAGTTCATGGGGTTAGCCTTAATTTACTAAGAGCAATTTTTGTAACACAACAAATTAGCAAACAAATTGCTTAGTTAAAGCAATTTTATGAGGCGTTGAATGAAGCTAAAGAATTACCAAATTATAAGGATATGCTGTGAGTGAAGGCTGGTCTTCAAGAGTAGAGCAATGGTTAAAGGAGGCATACAAGCATACCGCTGAGCCTGATCTGCCATTAGTAAGGTCATATAGGGATAAGAGAGTAAAGGACAGCAATTGTTAAAGTTGACATACGAACATATCATCCGAGTCTGATCTGTCATTCAATAAGGCTAAGGCTGCTCAGCCTGTGGACTCAGCTCCACCTACATGCCTTTTCCCCATAGCCATTAATCCTCTTGTTATGCAATTATCTATCTCCTTATGTCCCTCCTAAATCTTTTTCCCAAACCTTGAGGCTATGTCCCCTAGTAGTTCTAGTCTCACTGACCAATGGAAACAACTTTACTGCCTCTATTTCCTCTGTCCCTTTCGCAATTTTATATGTTTCCCATTCTTCTGAATTCCCACAAGTATAGTCCCAGAGGACCCAATCTCTATTTATAGGCTAACCTCCTCATCTTCAGAATTAACCCAGTGAACTTCCTCTGCACTGCCTCCAAAAGTCAATATATCCTTGCTCAAGTAAGGGGACTAGAAGTGCATGCAGTACTCCAAGTGCTACCTCACCAGTACCCTGTAGAGTTGTTGACAATCCATTTACCTTCATGACAACCTGTTGCATCTGCAAAGCAATCTTCTGCAATTCATACACAAATGTTCCTAAGCCTGCTGCAACCTTTCACCATTTCAATAATAACCTGATTTTCTAGTTTTCTTTCTAATGTAGTGATGCACCATCAATAACTCTCTGAGACATGAGGCGAGATATCGGCTTTTATTGACTGGAAGAAAGAACAAGCAGCAATTGACCACCATGCTACATCCTGGAGACTGAGAGGCAGGGCTCAGGCCCCAATCGCCTTTATACCGGGGTCAGTGGGAGGAGCCACGGTCAGTGGGAGGAGCCACAGGAGCAGTCAGCGGGGGGGGGGGGGGGGGGGGGGGCATGTCCAGACAGGTATATGTAGTTCACCACATGTAGATGACCTCACATTTACTAACATTGTACTTCATCTGCCAGATCTTTGTCCACTCAATTATCCTATCTATATTTCTCTGTGCACTCTCCGTATCCTCTGCACAGTTTGCTTTTCCACCCAACTTAGTGTCATCAGCAAATTTAGGTATGCTACATTTGGTCCCCTCTTCCAAATTGTTAATGTATATCACGAACAGTTGTGGCAACACACATGAAGTGCTGGAGGAACTCAGCAGGCCAGGCAAGCATCTATGGAAAAGAGTAAACAGTTTATGCTTTGGGTCAAGACCCTTCAACAATCCTGATTAAGGGTCTTGGCTTGAAACCTCGACTGTTTACTCTTTTCCATAGATGCTGCCTGGTCTGCTGAGTTCCTGCAGCATTTTGTGTGTGTTGCTTGGATTTTCAGCATCTGCAGATTTGCTTGCATATGAAAAATTGTGGGCCCAGCATGGACCACTGTGGCATTCTGCTAATCACTAATTGCCAACAGAGAAACATTCATTAATCCCACTTCTCTGCCTTCTATTAGTGAACCAATCTGCTATCCATAGTAATACATTAACACAACTTTATACATCCTTTTCTTAAACAGGATCTTTCCTTCATGAATCAATGAAGTGTCTGCCTGATGGAACCACTTCTATCCAGACAAGTAATAACCTGTCATTACAGATATTATGGTAATAGTGGAATCAGTATACTCAGAGATAATGGAGAACCCTAAAAGCAAGTCTGAGGAAATATTGAGGTGCTTGAAGACAGGGAATAAGAGATTGTGCACTGATAAGAGACATGATGCATTGTTCCAGCTACAACATAGAAATAAGTAAGTATTTCCAAATCAGGATGATCTTTGACATTGGCAAGATCTCGCAGGTGGTGATGCTTCCATATGCCTATTGGTCTTGACCTTCTTTGTGTAGAGGCCGTAGATTTCTCAGTTAATTTTGGAGGAGCTTAATTGAGTAATTGCAGTGCACTTTGTACAGAGTACACAATGCAACCATGGTGCATATTTGAAGGAGAAATTGAATGTTTTGAATGGGGAACAAGATGCCAATTGTGTAACTTGATCTTTTTTTCCCCCGGACATTAAATTTCTTAAGTCCTGAAACAACTACACTCATCCAGCTATGTGGGGAGCAGAATATCACACTCCTGGTAGAAGTCTAAGATGGTAGAGAAACTTCAAGGTATCAGCAGCAAAGTTACCTCTCTGCAACAAATTCTACTCTTCCTCTCAACCCTAAGCTACTGTCCCAACTTTACTGTTCCTTTGTTTTTTCAAGACCTGATATCTGGAATGCTTTGGGAGAGGAGGTGGCAAAATCTAATGCAATTATTCTGTTTAGGAGGCATTTCAAGAAACATGTAAATAAGCAAGACATAGAAGGATATGAGCATGTGGGGTGGGATTAGTACAGATAGGCAGAAAGATTGACGAGGACATTGTGGGCAAAGGATACATTTCTGTGTTATAAAACCCTATGATCACCTTTATCCACATTAAATAAACAACAAAATATCAAATATGATTGTTTTTATCCTGTGAAGATGAATGACTAGCCATTGTCATTATTGTTTTCTCAAATAATATATAGCCCATTGAAACCCAATGAATTTGATCACTTGTGATCTGGTTTAGTTTACAAGCAGTTGGAAGTATATAGTTAACTGAACTAGCTTTGACCAAGTTTACTTGCAGAAGAAGTTATAGCAGACCACATTTATAGGTAATGACCTTTGAAAACCATATGGTTTAGTGGTATCTTTATCTTCTAAAGAGATTCACATTAGTCCTTCTAAACAGGATTCGATTTAAAGCCGAGATGAGCTCTAATTAATAATAAATGTCATCAGTCACTGTCAATAATACCAAGGCCAACACTGTTCATCTAAAGCAAACTTCAACAATGGCAAAAATTTGATACTTAAGTTAGAATTTATTAATTGCAACATCTAACACAAGAAAGGATGTCTCAAAGAGATTTACAAAAGATTTATTGGACTCCTAATGTGAGGCAGGAAATATGGAGGTGACTAATGAATTGCATAGTTAAAGAGATTTAAGAGGCTTTGAATGAAGCCAAAGAATTAACTAACCAGCATAATTTAGGCAGAGTGTATGACAAATTACGTATATAGGAGTATGACTGAAGAGCTGGCCTTCAGGAACACAGAAATGGGTCAAGAAGAAAAGTAATAATTAGTCATTATAGGTACATATACTGATGGTGGAGGCAGTATATCTGGAGAAATTTGAAAGCTAGAATGAGAAAATACTGAGATGTTTAAGGACAGGGAACACGACAGGAAGCACAGACAAGAATCCTAGGGAATGGTAACTTAAAACACATTGATCCTGAGAGTGAGAAAAGAGGAGAAATATTGAAATCTGTTTTGAACTATTATTTGTTATTTCACTGGCATGAAAAATATTTGGAAACCACTTTTGGAATTACTTTTAAGAAATATGTCAAAAAAAGTTTGTTAAAATGGTTGTTAATTTTTTTTCTAGAAACGGAATAACTTGATGTCATAATTTATGATGATAGTGTCCTGTGAAATGCCCTTGGATCTGTTAAAATATAAGAAAATTTTGTTGTCTTGCTTTGTCCTATCTCAGAAATCTTCCTTAACTTCTCACAACAGTTCTTAATTTCCTGATTTCAGAGTAGTAAATCACTACTTTATCTGCTAACTCTGCACCATGATTTGTAACAAATTCAGTACTCAGATACTTCAAACTTTTGATCACTTCTTACAAAATACGGGATTAGTCTATTGAGAATGAATGAAAATGACTGACATTCAACTCAAGGCAGTCTTTCCAACCTGACCAAACACTTTCTCTGTGGTATTTTTCCCATACTTATCCTTTCCCAACCAACTGATCCACATTAGTCCGCAGCCTCCTAGGGAAGGCAAGGAAGAAATAAAGGAATTCAAATACTGGAAATTACTCAACCCTGTCAACTGATCAAATATCAGAGTAGGTTATCAGACTGAGCATGTTTACTACATGCGAATCCATTTCCTTAGGAAAAGAAACAAATGTGCCAGAAATACTCAGTAAGTCAGGTAGCATCTGTGCGGAGAGAAACAGAATCAATGACCTTCCACCAAAATTGAAATTCAGAAAAAAACATGTTTAAAGTTACAGACAAAGGGGAGTGATGGAGAAAGCAAATGGAATGTCTATGATAGCTGAAGAACAAGAGCAAATGAATGACATATGGTGTTGATACCAGCTTAGAAATGGAGGTGAACACACTTGTGTTCCTGCATATCTGTTCTCACCTCTGCTTCTTCCATTCAAGCATGAGGATTCTTTGGCCCATCTTCCACTCCACCACCCTTACAGTTAATGAATACCATCTTCCCTTCATACAACTTAGAATAGTACAGAATAGGCTGTGCCAATCTTACCTAAACCCCATCTGCCTGCCATGGTTCATATCCCTCCATTCCCTGCCTGTTCATACCTCTTAATTGTTGCTACATATCCGCTTCTACCATCTTCCATGATACTATAGCATTGTCCAGGATCTGTCTAAAAAACCTGCCTCACAAATCTCCTTCAAACTTTCCCCCCTCACCCTAAACATATGCCATCTCGTATTTGACATTTCCACCATGAGAAAAAAAAACCTGATTATTGCCCAGTAGTTCATAAACTTCTATCAGGTTACCAACTCAACCTCCAACTGTCTAGGGAAAGTAGTGCAGAATTGCACAATCACTCCTTATAGCTAAAATGCACCAATCCAAGAACCTCTTCTGTACCCTTGCCATTCACAACCCCACCAATTTTGTATCATCTGCAAACTTACTAATTAAACCCACTTAATGTTTTCATTCAAATCATTAATGCTTATTACAAACAACTGAGGGCACTGCTCTGATCCTTGAAGAACACCACTAACCACAGAAAAGTACACCTCTACTTCAATACCTTATCTTCTATAACAAGTCAATTTTGGATCCAATTTACTAAGTCACTGTGAAACCCATGTGACTTAATCATCTGACCAGTCTACCATGACAGACCTTGTCAAATGTTTTACTGAAGTCCAGTTGGATAATATCCACCGCCTTACTCTCATCGATCATCTTCATAACTTCCTCATGAAGCTCAATCAAATTTGCAAGACAGGGCATCCCCATTCTCCTAACTCCTTTCAGTAGTTCAAATGGATAGTGACCTCCACAATTTCTTGTTTCTCTTTTACATCAAACAACTGCTACTTCTCTTCTCAAGGCACTTTCCCAGGTACTTGCTGGACTTTAGAAAAATGAGGATCTCATTGAAACATATCGAATTTTGAAAGACTTAGATTGAGTGGATGTGGGGAGGATGTTTTCTATAGTGGGGGAGTCTAGATCAGAGGACACAGCCTCAGAATAGAAGCAGGCCCCTTTAGAACAAAGATGAGGAGGAATTTCTTTAGCCAGAGAATGGTGAAGCTGTGGAATTCATTTCCACAGGCAGCTATCAAGACAAAGTCATTTGGTATACTTAAAGTGGAGGTTGATAATTTTTTTGATTAGAAAGGGTGTCAAAAGTTATGGGGAGAAGGCAGAAGAATGGAGTTGAGAGAAATAATGAATCAGCCATGATCAAATGGGGAGCAGACTTGATGGGCAAAATGGCCCAATTCTGCTCCTATTGTGTTATGGATTTATGGAAGTAACAAGTGATAGAACCGCTGTTGTTCTCACCATCCTTTCCAAAACACTCATTTCAGATGAAGCATTAATACACTTACATTTCTTCCAGTTTATTTTGTTGCATTCTGTGCTTCACTGAGGTTGCCTCTACATTGGAGAGTACCAGTGCTGACTGGGTGGCTGCTTTGCTGTACACTTAATACAACTTGTAAGGATGACCCTAAGTTTCTTGTTGCCTGTCAAGTTAATTCTTCATCTGTCTCTCACTCTGACATTTCCTTTTGGCTTCAGCACTGCTCTAATGAAGCCCAATGCATCTCATCTCCCATAAAAGCATGTTACAGCATTCAAGATACAACACAGAATTTAACAGCTGCAAATAACTGGCCTTTCCAGTTTATGTCACAATTCTGATTTTAGGTAACGATGATGTAAGTTATAATGCTAACTCATATGTTCTCTCTCTGTGGATGCTGCCTGACCTATTGGGTATTTCTATCATTTCCAGTGTTGGAAATATACCAGGTATTGCTTTCTTTTTCCTGTTCCTCTGGTATTGACTCCTCTCTATTTACATCTCTTCTAGACAAATCAGTTGCAACTAATAAACCTTTACCACCCTCACATGACTGGAACAGACAAATCTATCTATGTCATTTTATCTCTCTGGATGCTCTTTAGGGGTTTTCTTTTGTTCTCTTTACCCCTTCATTTATTCTGCAACTTTCAACATACTGGCTTCCAAATTCTCCAAATTCTGGTTACTAATACACTGGAATCTTTCATCAAGCAAGACATTGGTTCCCACTTTCAGATTCCTCCATAGACTAAAGTGATTGTCTTTGAAATTACTCTCTATCTCCATTCAGGAGATTGGAGATTGCACCACAATAATGGGCTAGATTTCAAACAACAATGAGACAGAGAGTCTAGTGGAGTGGTATTCAGACAACAATCTTTCCCTCAGTCATTGATTTCAGAAAATGCCTTGGAAGACACCACCTCTCTTTATCAATGTTGCTAATGTAGAGGTAGTTGAGAACTTCAAGTTCCTAGGTATAATCTAGCCAGTTGCTCGTGACAGCACTTCATTTTTCCTGCAAATTTGAACATGCTCATTTCTTAATTTTTCTCATGTCTCACACTAACCTGAAATACTAATTCTTCTTCTCTCTCTGCAGATGCAGCTGGACTTGCTGTGTATTGACAGCATTTCCAATTTTAGTTTCAGATTTCCAGTATCTTCAACCTTTTGCTTTTTATTTAGCTTCTGTTACATGATCATTGCCCCAGTCAGGAAACAGCTTGAATTTTCAAAATTTGAAGTGAGGCAAAGCATATATTCAAATATCTCCAGAAGCCTAGTTGTTGAATTATTTAACCTCTTTCATCCGTGAATTCTTTCATATCATCCTCAAAGTCCAGCTTTCAAAAGTGGTAGTGTTGTAATCCTGTGAAATCTGCTGCCACTCACATTCTCATTCTATCATTACTTTTAAGTTAGGTGACCCATGCTACTGTGCAGAAAAGCAGGGCAAATGGAGCATTGGGCATAAGTAAAGAAGAGGTGCCAGACCAGTGAAGGTACGAAAAGATAGCTCATCCACAAATTTCCTGTTGACGTGGCAATATGCAGTACGTTGGCCTTACACATGGCATCCACATTTGTGGATGAATAAATAAAGCAAAAAATTTGATGAATTGCACTACAAATACAATTTTTTGTAACTAAAATATATATAAAAATCCTCATTTTAATTAAAAAGGAACGTGTCTTCAATTGTTCTTACTTGACAAAAACAAGCAAACTAGTTTGATGTACATGTAAGTTACAAATTTATGTAATATTATTAAGCACTCATTAATTACAACAACAGTCTATTGTCCATCATAAGTAAAATATTGAAAACCATGCGCAAAAGTAGCTCAAAGTAAAGGCTTTACCTTTTTATTTTGTTCCACTAGGACCATGATAAGATTCTGGTCAAAGTTCCATATGATCCATAGTAGGAGACTATTAGCCTGTGGATGAAGTGGTCAGATTTGGATCAATATTCTGATAAAGTTTAAGAGTTAAGCTCTATGTTGTGTTGTGATGTGATTTGGGAGGCAAAGGATTATTATTACTTAACACTATGTCTCAAGGTAGCCTGACATCTGTATGTAAAAGAAAAATACAAAAAAAATGCTTTGGAGACCATGTAATGGTTTTTATGGCAGTTCAAGATTTAGTCACAATTAAACTACAATATTATTGTGGTAATGTTGATTGTGTTAAGGATGTTATAGGAAGATGTTAACAAATACCTGAAACTCATAACTTAACCAATTAGCAGATACCATAAGAATCATGCTAAAATTCTCAATGTGATCAAACCTTGATTAGCTCATGAAATAATTATCTCTGTTCACTCATATAAATAACATACAGCATGAAGTAGTCCAGGATTACTCTTTTAATTGTTTAATAGTGATGTAGTTTCAGTCTGCTTAGATTAAGTTGTACCTAATAAGAGCTGGCAATATGATTTATAACCTTTTTAACTGGTTTCTTTGCCATCAAATAAGCCATTGTTCCCTGAAGTAAATACATTTCAGAATCTATTCTTGTGTACTTGAAAAGACTTGCTTTAAACTTCCCTAATTCCTTTGATCTGGATTTATAAACATCATGAAATAAAAGTGTTAAAACATTACCATGACTTTCTTTTCCAAACTTAAATTAAAACAAAATTGATACATGAATTAGCTTCCCTTGTCTTATTTTAGGTTTTATCAGACATCCTCTCTGTTAGATAGATGGCTTTCTATTTTATATTTTGAATAACTTCTGACTGTCGCCTACTCTGTCTATGTAGATTGGTTTATCCATCATTTAATTTAACACAATGTGAATAGCTGTTAAAGTCTAATGCCACAGTCCATTAGCCTTGCGACACTAAAATCCTCAATAAAGAAGCTGCAAATCATCATAATACCTTCCTCTGAGCTTCAAAATCCTGTTAATGACAATCACTAGATTGTACCATCTGCCATTCTATTGCACCCTGTAATGAGTTAACTGTATAGTCTCTCTGTGATGTCTGAGGTCTATATGTTACAGCAGCAAGCTTGGACTTGTTTCCACATTGGACTATTAGAGTAGGTCAAAGCTGCTATTTTCCTAGAACAAATACCATATGGTAATTACAGTGCTTACTATTAATGATAAAGACTTACAGTTTATAAGGGCTTTCATCATTAAGGAATCTTTCATAAAAACATGATCAATGGAAACAGGATTCAGCAGTAGCCCCTCATGCCCACTCTTTTAAATAAGTTCATGGTTGACCTTTTAAGCCATCATGATGTTCCTATGCTAATCCAATATCCTTTGAATCACTTAATATCCAAAACCTTTGCCCTAAATAAACTCAAGTGACCGAGCCCTCCTAATTGTTTTTCTTTAATATGTATTCTGTAATATAGACAGCTATCTTAAACATTGTTTACTGCAAGACTCAAAAGTATAACTAAGATAATCTATTTATGTAATAAAATTGGGGGGGGGGGGGTAATATTTGTTAGGACAGATTGAAGAATGCTGCCTTTTACAGAATATATTCCAAGAATTTCTACATATATCTAAGAGGTGAATAGAATTTTGGTCTCATCTGAAAGAGAAACTCTGTAACTCTGCTTTTAGTTATTAATGATATTCGTACAAAAATTTTCATCAATTCTAGCTAAAAATACAGAGAAATGTTTGCTTCTTGTTATAGTTTAATGGATCTGCATATTTGATGCTTATTTCTCAATTCTTCTGGTGTTCATGATTATTTCAGACATTATTTTAGGTGAAATCAGGACGAATGGATAGCTATAAATACTACCCCATGTAGCCTTTTAAGAGACACATTGATCTGGGTTGCAATAGCAGTGCTTTGAGGACACAGGTCTGACTTGACACTTAATAATTCTAATTCTACTAATGTAATTTGAAACAAAAAGGTCTGAAAATGATACTCTTAATCCAAGTGTTTCTGAAGTTTATTGTAACGATGAAAAATAGTGATGATTCCTTTTTATGTTAAATAATTACCAGCTGCTAGCAACACTGAAATAACGAGTAGATTTGACAGGCTGCATTTGATTTGTACAGGAGAAGACTAGATAATACTTATGAGGGCACTGTCTTTTGAATCAGTTAGACTAGAGAGTTATTTATTATAAAATAATCTTTGGAAAATGACTCCAAGGCAAAAAGTTCCAAAGATACCATTTATCATTACTATGAAAATTACTTTATGTATTAGTATACTTCACTGAAACTTAAGTTATTAAATTGCATTTTCAATTACTTATTTTGCAAGATTTTTTATAAGGATCATGTGCAATTTTCTAAGACACTTTAAGCAATAGATTTTAACGTCATTTAGAATGATTTTTAAGGTAAAGTATAATTTTTTATCTATATTAAATGTGAGATTTGGCTATGAATGGTCATACAGAAAATTGCCAGACAGCCAATTTCCATATAGTTTGCTTAAGACACATTGATGTTTGGCTCTTTCTGAGCAGAGTATTGCTTTGCAAAGATAAGTACAAAATAAATACTTAAGTTCAGTGTTCAATAGATGTTGCAAGTTTGAGGAGCACATCAGGATTCTGCTGACATTTGTTTTGGTAGTTATCTGAGGATGGTAAACATCTTCTGGCCTCAGGCCGTGAGACTACTGAACTCCCTGCTGCCACCTAGGGTTCATCACGTAATGAAGCACCAAGTTGCGTTTTACTGTTTACTTTTTAACTAGTGTTGTAAATGCACCTTATGCTAAATGTAAATCTTCTGGAATTTATTTTATTATTTGTTAATTTATTTGTGGTTATATTATTTTGCGTGCTGTGTGTGAGTTAAGTGTTCTGTGCTGCGCACCTTGGTCCACAGGAACATTGATTCATTTGGAGGTATACATGTATACAGTTGAAAGACAATAAACATGAACTTGTAAGTTATCGAAAAGAGCGAATTCAGTGCTACTTCATTGTATATCTCCACCAAACCACCTGATAGGTTGTGCCTTGTCATGTTACCAGGGGCTCTGTTTAGCAAGCAGGAGGCAAAGAGGACACAAAGTCAAGCAGAATAACACTATTAAAAGTCAGAGAAAGGTGTAATAGGTTGAAGAGCCGTCCTTCTCTCTGCAACCACTTCCCTACCCACCCCTAGAACACAAACATAGGTGCAGGGCATTCTTTATCCTCTGAACCTGTTGCATCACCGGAATTTCTTGGAGCCATTTGCCAGCTGCCAGTCTTCAATTAATTGCCCACTAGCTCTGATTGAATGGAGCTTATATATCCTGCACCCCAAACACCGCACCAGAACAAGTGTTAAGCCTTCAAATGCTTGATTTAACACCACCAGGAAAGTTCAAATTACATGTCCTTCCCAACTTGTTGTGGCCAGGTGGAACCAAGAATTGTGCCTGTTGCTTCCAGCTGGAAGGAAAATAGCATAGGACCTTCCTCCACACATTGCCTTAAAAACGTGCTTGGGCCAGTGTCTAGTCCATATTGGAAGATGAGTGGTGGCATCGTTGATCCTCTTGGCTGATTTATTTTAGTACCCATGTGAGGTGTGTTACTTTAGTACATTTCCTTTGTGTGAGTCACTGCTTCAGACTTTTGTTTAACTCATTCTGCTTAACTTGAACTGTGGTATTTATATGCTTAGTCTCAGATCGCCATGTGAATCTTCTGTTTGTTAGTAAAATTTGTTATAACTTTATACTACATTGTCTGACTGCCTGCTTTAAAGAGGTCCAGAATCTGTCTGTACTACTAGCTCAGTAGTTACATTATGGACAGCCTAAAATACAAACAAATGTTTGGGAGACAAATGAGATGGATTTACCACCTGCTATGTCATCTGCTGATATGAGCACTGTGGTAAACTATGTATACCTGTCTGGACACGCCCCTCTGCTGACTGCTCCTGCGGTTCCTCCCACAGACCCCTGTATAAAGGCGATTGGAGGCATTGCTCCCCCCTCAGTCTCCGAGATGCTGTGCTCCGTTTTGCTGCTAATAAAAGCCTATCGTTCGCCTCCCGTCTCCAAGAGTTATTGATGGTGCATCAAGCACATGATTCAGAAGCAGCAGGAAACATTGACCATCTGCCTGCCACTCTCATCCAACTCTCTGCCTCAGTCAAGCAACCATGCCAGTCAACCTCCTCCCTCTGAACCCCAGATTCCCATGCCCGAAGGCTTTGATGATCTCCAAACTGATGCCCACAATATCCTGTCTGTGTTGAACTACATATACCTGTCTGGACACGCCCCCTGCTGACTGCTCCTGTGGCTCCTCCCACAGACCCCTGCATAAAGGCGATTGAGGTCTGAGCCCGGCCTCTCTGTCTCCAGGATGTAGTATGGTGGTCAGCCACTGCTTGTTCCTTCTTCCAGTCAATAAAAGCCGATATCTCGCCTTTACGTCTCAGAGTGAGTTATTGATGGTGCATCACTGTCCTAGTGCGTTTTACACTTCAAGCACCAGCCATGGACAAGCTCTGACCTGGGTCACTGCTAACTGGGACAATGAAGCCACCATTTGCAACAAATATGAAGATTTCACCACCGAGATGCATCGGGTTTTTGAACATCCGGTAAGTAGAAGGGAGGCAGCAGATCCAATTTCTTGCCTACATCAAGGCTCACACTCTGCTGGATTACGCTGCCGAATTCAGGCCTCTCATAGTGGAGTGTGGCTGGAGTGTGAAAACGCTGCTGGCCCATTACCCCCATGGCCTCTCGGGAGTGCTTGAAAGATGAGCTGTCAACCCGGGAGATGCCAACCGACTTCAAAAGCCTCATCGCTCTGGCTTTCCGTGTTGACAAGTGTCCTATGGAATGACCCTCCAGATCATCACGATCACCTTCAGAACCCAGGCAGATAGGGAGAGCTTCTTTAACACCCCTCAAGAGCACAAGTGTTGCTGCAGAAACAACTTGTGTGCCTACTGTGGAGCAGACGACCACTAACACATCAGATGCCCACTGCGCTTGGGAAAACAGCACCTCTTGATGAGGAGTCCTTTATCTTGCAATCTCTCCCTGGCCCCTCGTTTCAGCAGCAAAGCATGTCTCACTTTTCAGTCCTTCTCCACACTTCATTGACCCTACATGCACATGAGGCTCTAGTCAATTCCGGCGCAGCAGGCAGCTTTTTGGATCAGACTTTGTGTGTGCAGCTTGGACTCCCTACTAAACTTACAGTATTTCTCAATCTTCAACATCATGGTCATTGACTGATGTCCCTTGAGGTCTGGGACAGTCAGAACGTGTACACAGCCTGTGCACAAGAGCCCCAGAGAGCACCATGAGTCCATCTACTTCCTCTTAATTGACTCACTCATCACTCCTCTCATCTTGGTTATTCCTGGTTCACCACTCACGACCCTCATTTTGTCCAGTCACCCATTTCAATGCTGCGTTGGGGATCCACCTGCCTGCAACTTCAGTTGACTTCACCCTGTAAATCCATGGAGACGGAAGAAACCTTCGACCTCACCAAGTTCCCTTAGAGATACCACAGATTAGCCATCGCCTTCATTGAAAGGGAAGCCAGCAACCTGCCACCTCACAGGCCAAACGACTGCATGGACCACCTCCTCCTGGGAACTAATCCCCCACCCCTCCCCGAGGTCATCTGTTCTCCCTCTCTCCTCCTGAGACCAAAGCCATAAATGACTACACCGCCAAAGCGCTACAGCGCGGCTTCATTCACCCATCCCATTCCCCAGACAGTGTAGGGTTCTTCTTTGTCACAACAAGGATGGGTGGGGGGGGGGGGGGTCTTTGTTCCTGCATTGACTACTGTGGACTCAACAAAATCGCCATAAACAACCACTACCCTCTCCTCCTGATGGACTGCACATTTGAAACACTTCACGACCCCAGATCTTCACCAAACTGGATCTACAGAGTATGTACAACGTGATCCGCATCTGCCAAGGGAATGAGTGGAAGGCAGCATACATAACACCTACAGGTCACTATGAATACTTGGTGATGCCTTTCGGACTTTCCAACAGTCCAGCTGTTTTCCTAGCTTTCATTAAGAAGATTCTCTGATACATGCTACACAGGCATTGCTTTTATATCTTGACAACATCGTCATGTTTGCCAAGAACCCCGAAGACCATGTACGTCACGTCTATTCAGTCCCTCAACATCTTCTTGAAGACCAACTGTAATTAGAAAAGTTCCACACCCCAGTCATCTCCCTGGGTTACATCCTTTCACCTCAAGGCATACCTGTGCACTCAGAAAGTGCACGCTGTCATTGGCTGATTGTGCACCCTAAAACTGCTAGAGTGCTTCTTAGGCTTCTGCAACTATTACCACCGTTTCATCAGAAACTACAGCCAAACTGCCACTCCATCCACCTTCTTCACCATCCTTGTGCCTTCTTCTCGTGCAAATTCAGTCCTACACAGCACAGTTATGGAGTAGTAGATGGGGAACTACAGAGACTCAAAATCAAAATCAGGTATAATATCACTGGCATATGCAATGAAGTGTGTTAACTTTACAGCAGCAGTACAATGCAATACATGATAAATAACTATAGAGGAAGAAAAATGAATTACAGTAAATATATATGTCTATTAAATGGTCAAGTTAAAATAAGTAGTACAAAAAACAGAAATAAAAGAAGTAGTGAGGTAGTGTTCATGGTTTCAATGTCCATTTAGAAATCAGATGGCAGAGGGGAAAAAGCTGTTCCTGAATCGCTGATTGTGTGTGTTCAGTATTCTGTACCTCCTTCCTGATAGTAACAATGAGAAGAGGGCAAGTCCTGGGTGATGAGGGTCCTTAATGATGGACACCACCTTCTTAAGGCAACACTCCTTGAAGATGTCTTGGAAACGACAGAGGCTAGTACCTATTATGGAGCTGACTAATTTTACAAGTTTCTGCAACTTACTTCAATTTTGAGCAGTAACCCACCCCTGGCCCATACCAAACAGTGATACAGCCAGTTAGAATGCTCTCCATCTGTAGAAATTGTAGAAATCTGTAGAAATTGTAGAAATCTGCAGCAATTTGCGAGTGTCTTTAGCAACATACAAACCTCCTCAAAATCCTAATGAAATACAGCAGCTGTCATAACTTCTTTGTAGCTGCTTTGTATGAATGATGGTGTTATATGCTAAGCTATAGTCAATAAACAGCACCCTGACACAGGTATTTGCATTGTCCAGGTGATCCAAGGCTGTGTGGAGATCTCGTCTGCTGTGGCCCTATTGTGGCGGTAGGCAAATTGCAGTGGGCCCAAGTCCTTTCTGAGACAGGTATGGATTCTAGCCATGAACAACCTTTGAAAGCATTTCATCACCGTAGATGTAAGTGCTATTGGACAATAGTCATTACAGCAGCTCACGCTGCTCTTCTTGGGCACTGGTATAATAGTTGCCCTTTTGAAGCAGGTGGAAACTTCTGACTGTAGCAGTGAGAAATTGAAGATGTCTTTGAATACCCATGTCAGTTGATTGGCACAGGTTTTCAGAGCCTTGCCAGTTACTCCATTGGGCCATGTCACCTTGTGAAGGGTTCACCCTCTTTAAAGATGGCCTGATGTTGGCCTCCGAGACAGATCACAGGGTCACCAGGTGCTGCAGGAATCCTCATAGCTGTGGTTTTATTCCATTAAATGGCCTTGGAAGAAGGGAGACATTGGCTGATGGGAAACCCCAAGCCCTTCCTGGTTTTGATTGACCACCAGAACCTCACATTCATACAAAAGATCTGCCAATTCAACCCGTGTCAGACTCATTGGGCCCTCTTCTTCAAACAATTGAACTTCACCATCTCCTACTGACCCGGTTCAAAGAACACAAAGGTGGATGCCCTGTCACAACAATTTGACCCAGCAGAAACAGAGATCGACCCTCAGCCCATCATCCCATTCTTTCCAATCCTTGCTCCAATCATCTGGGACCTTGAGATCCAGATCCACTGGCTCTATAAGAGCCTCTATGTTGAGGTTCTATAAGGCACTGGTAAGACCTCACTTGGAATACTGTGTGCAGTTTTGGGCTCCTTATTTAAGAAAGGATGTGCTGACATTGGAAAGGGTTCAGAGAAGATTCACTAGAATGATTCCGGGAATGAGAGGGTTAACATGTGAGGAACGTTTGACCGCTCTTGGACTGTACTCCTTAGAGTTTAGAAGAATGAGGGGGGGCCTCATAGAAACATTTTGAATGTTGAAAGGCATGGACAGAGTGGATGTGGCAAAGTTGTTTCCCGTGGTGGGGGAGTCTAGTACGAGAGGACATGACTTGAGGATTGCAGGACGCCCATTCAGAACAGAGATTCCAAAAACTGTTTTTAGCCAGAGGGTGGTGAATCTATGGAATTTGTTGCCAAGGGCGGTAGTTGAAGTCCAAGTCATTGGGTGTATTTAAGGCAGAGATTGATAGGTATCTGAGTAATCAAGGCATCAAAGGTTATGGTGAGAAGGCAGGGGAATGGGACTAAAGGGGAGATTGGATCAGCTCATGATGAAATGGCAGAGCAGACTCGATGGGCCGAATGGCCGACTTCTGCTCCTTTGTCTTATGGTCTCTTATGGCTCAGCAAGCATGAGCCTGGTTCAGCTGACACACCTGACAACTGCTTAAATGTGCTGGCAGCCATCGACTCTGACGCACTCCAGTGAACCCACTCCTCACCGGCTATTCAGGTGCACGATGTACTGTCGATATTCTGCGACATCAGTTCTAGTGGCCCACCATGATTGCAGATGTTCATCAGTTGATTGCTGCCTGTCCTAGTGTGCCTGGTCCAATTCCTCCAACCGGGGCCCTCTGGGCTCCTGTGGCCCCCACCAGTACCTCAGCGCTTATGCTCCCACATTGCTATGGATTCATCACGGGTTTGTCTCCTTCTGATGGGGCCACACAGATCGTGATAACAGTGCCAGTTCTCCAAGGCAGCCCACTTCTTTGTCCTCCCAAAGCTTCCATCAGTCCCTGAGAACCTGGTTCTCAACCCGTAGTTCACCTCCACGGCTTCCGTCAGGACACTGTGCCAGACTGGGGCCCACAATTTATCTTCTGTTGCTGGCAAGCCATCTATCTGATCCCTCCTGCGCACTTCCTCTGGCTATCATCCGCAGACCAATGGTCAATCAGAAAGAGCCAGAGAAAGTGGGGAAGTTTCTGTGATGCTTCATTGTCTTTAACCCTTCCACTTGGAAGAAATATCAGCTCTGGGCCAAACCATCCCACAATTTACACTCCTCCTCTGCCACGGGTATGTCACCCTTTTTTAAAATTTTTTTAAATTTTTTTATTAGTTTTTCAAAACATTTTACAAATTAAAAACCCCAAATCCCAATGAGGAGCATTAATACAGTGCAAAATTAAGCGTACAATAACAATATGCTACCAAGGAAAAGAATTTAACAAAAAAGCACCTAAATTAAAGACAAGTAAGCTTAGTGTCCTCCCCAAGCCCCACAACACAAGAAAAAAACAACAACTCCAGACCGACCACAACACAATATAGAGAGTATAAGTCAGGACAGTCAAACTCCCAGACTGTGAATACACTTAGCAACAGAGGATAATAATGCCTACTACCAGAAAAAAAAGGGAGCTAAAGCAAGGGACCGAAAAGAAGAAAAAAAAAGAAAAAAAAACCCTAGTCAAGAGGAAGGTTATGAAAGTACTCGATAAAAGGTCCCCAGACCTTATGGAACTTTAGATCCGAATTAAGAACTGAATAATGAATTTTTTCGAGGTCCAAGCAGGCCATAATGTCGTTAAGCCATTGCGCATGAGTGGGCGGGGCAACATCTCTCCATCTAAGGAGGATCAAGCATCTAGCCAGGAGAGAGGCAAAGGATAGTATTCGGCATTTGGTCGGACCCAGACATAAATCTGTCTCGCCCCAAAAAACCGAACAGAGCAATTAAGGGGTTTGGTTCTAGGTGCTGATTCAGAATACACGATAACGTAGTGAAGACATCTTTCCAGTATTTCTCCAAGCTAGGACAGAACCAGTACATATGGATGAGAGAGGCCACGCCCCTCTTGCATTTATCACAGAGCGGACTAATGCCAGTGTAGAATCGAGATAGTTTAGATTTAGACATATGGGCTCTATGAACAATTTTAAACTGTAAAAGGCAATGGCGAGCACAAAGAGAGGTTGAGTTAACCGATTTGAGAACTGAGTCCCAGCTCTCCTCGGATAAGGAGATATTTAAATCCTGCTCCCAGGCCATTTTAATTTTATCCACAGGGGCCCGTCGTAAGGCTGCTAGTTTATCTCGGATAATTGATATTAAACCTTTAGCTAGTGGATTAATGGAAAGAAATAGGTCCATAGCATTTTTCGCAGGCATTTCAGGAAAGTTAGGAATTAAAGGAGCAATAAAGTGTTGGATTTGGAGATATCTGAAAAAATGAGCGTTAGGCAGGTTGAACTTAACAGAGAGCTGCTGAAAAGAAGCGAAGCGATTATCAATGAAAAGATCTTCAAAATGTCTAATGCCCTTCCTATACCAAACATGGAATGCTGAATCGTACGTAGTAGGTAAAAAAAGGTGATTATGTGCAACAGGGCTGGAAACGGAAAACCCCTGGAAACCATAGCATTTCCTGAACTGAGCCCATATACGCAAAGTGTGTCTAACAAGAGGATTAGCTATTGATCTGGGCAGACTACTAGGGAGTGCAGAGCCAAGAAGTGCAGAGATAGATAATTCTTTAGTGGAGCTCAACTCCATTGCCACCCAGTTAGGGCACTCGGGTTGGCCGTGGAAGAAAGACCAAAAGGTAGCACAATGTATATTAGCTGCCCAATAATATAAGCGAAAGTTAGGTAAAGCCATGCCACCCTCTTTTTTAGATTTTTGGAGATGGATTTTATTAATTCTAGAGCGCTTATTCTGCCACAGATATGACAAAATAATGGAGTCTAAGGAATCAAAAAAAGATTTAGGAATAAAAATTGGGATAGATTGAAATAAGTATAAAAATTTGGGGAGAACATACATTTTAACAACATTAATACGACCTACCAAAGACATAGATAGAGGTGACCATTGTACCAGACTCTGTTTTATAGCATTTGAAAGATTGGCAAAGTTTTCACGAAAGAGATCTTTAAACTTCCTTGTGACTGTAATTCCAAGATAAGTAAATTGATTATGGACTACTTTAAAAGGGAGATCACGAAATGTTAGTTCTTGTGCTTCTTTATTAATTGGGAAAAGTTCACTCTTATGTAAATTAAGTTTATAGCCAGAGATCTGGCTAAACTGGTCAAGAAGTGAAAACATTAGAGGTAAGGATGTAGACGGATTTGAGAGAAAGAGTAATAAGTCATCAGCATAGAGGGAAACTTTATGCTCAACACCCCCTCTCCAAATCCCGGTCAATTCAGGACAGTTTTGAAATGCTATTGCCAGAGGTTCTATAGCCAAATCAAAGAGAAAGGGACTTAAGGGGCATCCCTGACGGGTGCCACGTTTGAGATTAAATACTTGGGATTTCTGAAAATTAGCTAAAACAGAAGCAGTAGGATACAGGTACAGCAATTGGATCCAAGAGATGAAACTTTGGCCGAGGTCAAATTTTTCTAAGACTGCAAAAAGGTAGTTCCACTCTATACGATCAAATGCTTTCTCCGCATCGAGGGAAATAACACATTCAGGAATCCCAGTTGGAGCTGAGTATAAGATATTAAATAGACGCCGAATGTTAAAAAAAGGGAGACGGTTTTTAATAAAGCCTATTTGGTCATCAGAGATAATGGAGGGAATAACGGTTTCTAATCTATGAGCCAAAACTTTAGCTAAGATCTTTACATCAACATTGAGCAGAGAGATCGGCCTGTACGAGGAACACTCTGTTGGGTCTTTGCCCTTTTTTAAAAGAAGAATAATAGATGCCTCATTGAAAGAGGGTGGCAATTTGCCGTAATTAAACGAGTCAGATAATACTGAAAGTAACTGAGGAGAAAGAAGTGAAGAGAATGATTTATAAAATTCTACAGGGAACCCATCAGGTCCAGGAGATTTCCCTGAGGACAGTGCAGAAATTGCAAAAGATATTTCTTCTGATGATATAGGCGCATTGAGTTTGGCTTTGGAATCAGATGAAAGTGAGGGGATATTCAGATTCTGTAAAAATTGATCAACAGAGATATTGTCATTCAGAGATTCAGGGGAATAAAGCCGAGAATAAAATTTTTTAAATGTGTCATTAATTTCTAAATGATCCGATGTAAAGTCTCCGTTCTCCTTCCGGATCTTTGTAATATGTTGTTTGGCTTTGGAATGCCTCAGCTGATTGGCTAGGAATTTACCAGACTTATCCCCATGAATGTAAAAGCGACTCTTGCTTTCGAGAAGTTGGCGTTCGACAGGTTGAGTGGACAGAAGGTTAAATTTAGTTTGGAGTTTAACACACTTCTTGTATAATTCAGGGTTCTTAGTTTGGGCATATATTTGATCCAAATCTTTAATCTGGTTAATGAGGTCTGATCGATCTGCACGGGATCTTCTGTTGAGATTTGCTGTGTAAGAGATTATTTGACCCCTCAGATATGCTTTCATGGCATCCCAGACAATCTGGGATGGCACTTCAGGTGATGTATTAGTGTTAAAATAAAAGGTTATCTGATCCTTAATGAATTTTAAAAAATCATCATCCGATAATAAAGTTGAATCAAACCGCCAGTGTTTATTCCTCTGAGGAAGACCGGGAAAGTTCAGAGAGAGGGTAATTGGGGCATGGTCAGAAATCAGTAAACTCTGATAGTCACAAGAGTGGGCAAATGGAATAAGTTGGTTATCGAGTAAGAAATAGTCAATTCTAGTGAAGGTATGGTGAACATGTGAAAAAAAAGAATAATCTCTCTCCGTAGGATGGAGGAAACGCCATATATCAGAGATACCAAAATTAGAGAGAAACGATTGGATAGCTAAGGCAGATTTAGTAGGTGATCTGGTAACAGAGGACGATCGATCCAGTTTAGGATCCAACCAACAGTTGAAGTCACCACCCAGTATAAGAGAGTATGAGTTTAAGTCTGGTACTGAGGAAAAAAACCGTTCAAAAAAGTTAACATCATCAAAGTTGGGGGGAAAAAGGTTTGCTAGTGCAACTTTAGTGTTATATAGTTTACCAGAAACAATAATAAAACGGCCATTTGTATCAGATATTTTATTATGGAATTCAAAAGGAATATTTGAGTTAATAAGAATGGAGACTCCCCTAGCTTTAGCGGCAAAGGATGAATGAAAATGTTGACCCGCCCACTTTGACAGAAGCCGGGAGTTATCAAAACAACGAATATGAGTTTCTGGAAGGAAAGCAATGTCAGCTTTGAGTTGTTTGATATGTGAGAATACCTTCCTCCTTTTAACAGGGTGATTCAATCCCTTTACATTCCAGCTCACGAACTTAAGTGCACTAGCCATTATCAATTACTAATGCATAAAAGGCAGCAGGCATATAAAAAGTCAAGCAGTACAATAGCAGTCTGGGAGCAGAGATGTAAACATAGATTCGTAAAATCAAAACATATACATGTCCTGAGCAATAAAGAGAAACAATAAATACAGTGAGTGATGTTGGAACTGGAAAACTCACCCCATCCACACAACCCAAAACTAGACGGCTACCAAAACAAGTAGCTAGCTCTACCAAAAAAATTAACCCAAATACAACTTCCAGATCTGTGTCATTAACAACAGTTCCGTATAAATACTATAGCAAATAGTAACTAGTTTATGCACTAGAAAACATAACTACAGATTAGAACACCTTCTGCAGAAATATAAAACTTAATACAGAGAAAATCGGAAGAAAACCAAAACTAACCTACCCGCGAAAAATTATAGAAGAATAAAGTAAGAGAAAGGGAAAAAAAAGGTAAAAAAAAGGAGAGGAAGGGGAAAATTATGAATTCAAGACGAGTATTTATCAACCATTTACAGAGAGGAAAGAAAAAAATTCAGAGATTAGAAAAAAGGGGTGAAGAAAAGAAAAAAAAATAAATATTAAAAAAAAGGAAAAATAAATCAGCAATTAAATTGTGAACCAACAAACAGGGAGGCCTTCACTAAAGACTTCGAACCTCCAAAACAAGTTAGAGTCAGTTGTAGAACTCTGTAGATAAAGTTATACAAGAATAAAAATAGATTACACACACACCAAATCCAGGGAGAGATTGTCAACAGCCCTTAGAGTTTCAATGAATAATGTCTGAGTGATTCAAGTAAAGTCTGAGTCCAGAAAAAGTAATTTTACTACAAGGAGTACTTATCCACCATTTGAGGAGGTCCGATCGGATTCCGAAGATGACTGGATAGCCGGAAGACTTGCCACAAACGCTTCAGCTTCCTTCACTGATTTGAACCACTTGTATTTTCCAGTATTAAGCTTGATTCGTAGATCAGCAGGAGTACGAAGAGAGGGTTTAAAACCACGATCAAAAAGCACTTTCATTGCACCTTTAAACTCAGCGCGCATCTTTAAGGTCTGGGGTGCAAAATCTTCCACAAAGCGAATGGTTGTATCCTGGAAAGTAAAAGACCCCCTGCAACGTGCCTCTACAATCAGACTGTGTTTTACCTGGTATTGATGAAAGCACAAAATTACTGGTCGCGGGCGGGAGCCCAGAATTCTGAGGGGAACGTAGACTCTGTGTGCCCGTTCGAGCTCAGGCGGGTTCGGAAGCAAATCTTTCCCGAATATCTCACAGAGAAACTTGGCGAAAAACTTCACGGTTGGTCCCTGTTCGGTGGCCTCTGGCAATCCAAGAATTCTAAGATTGCAGCGTCTGCTACGATTTTCGAGATCCACCATTTTGGAAAGGAGTTTGTTACATTTTTCCTCTAAGCTGGAACAGAGAGTCTCCAAGTATCGAACACGACTTTCTAAATCTTCAGAAGTCGAATCGATGAGAGATAGTGTTCGGCATGTTTGTCCACTTCATCGTTGATCCGATCCAGTTTGTCTTCCAACTGTTTGAAAGCGGTTTTAAATTCCTTTAAAATTTCATCTCGGAGCTTTCCGAGCGCAGCCAGAGTCTCGTCTGAGAGAGCCGGAACTTCCTTTCTCCCGGATTTAGAACTCTTGCTAGACATTGTAAGTTAGATATGTTCACAGGCAAGTAAGAGATACCAAAAAAATTCCTAACTAAGGTTTAAAAAATGGAGACATTTAGTGCAAAAATAGCAACAGTAACAGAACAAAAGTTCGGAGCAGCTAAACAATCGCCATCTTACCGGAAGTGATGTCACCCTTTGATGTGCTTCGTGGCTACCGACATTTGTTGTTCCCTGTGAAGGAGCCCATGGTGGAGGTCTCATCCACTGGGGACCTGGTTTGCCACTTCTGGAATGCTTGGAAGAAGGCACAGAAGGCTGTTCTAGCTGCCACCCATACTTGCTGCTGCCAGACTACTCTGGTCGGGGGAATGTGTCTGGTTGTCCTCCCAGGATGTGCTCCTATACACTGACTCTTGCCAGCTCTCATCTTGGTTCATTACTCCCTTCAAGCTCATCCATCACATCAATCCAGTCACTTACACTGTCCCTCAGGATCACACCTACCATCCACGTGTCCTGCCTCAAGCCCATTGTCTACCCAGCAGAGCCTGCACTCCAGAACCTAGGATGATGTAAGGTGATCCAGTGTACACGGTTCACTGGTTGATGGATTTGCATTGCTGTCGATGGGGTGTGCAGTCCCTGGATGACTAGAAAGGGCATGGCCTGGAGGAGAGGTTTTGGATGCCACCCAGTTACATCTTGGATCCATCTCTCATTGGTAAGTTCCACCTGATCTATCTGGATCATCCTGGGCCATCAGGGGGTGGGGGCTTTCCTGTCAGGCCTGTTCCCTCTGACACCTCAAAGCTTGCACATGCAGTCACCTGCCATTCATTCAAGACTGATCAACTGCAGCCTATTCAACCCCAATTCTTATCCACAGTCCTTGTTCACTCATCGAACCAGTCAGCTTCAGCCAGCTGCTCCTAACTTTTCCTCTTCCTGCTTAAAATTTACCTTGTTACCTGTTATGTTTAGTTTCTGTTTCTCTTGCTTCGTGGTCCTTTGTGGCTTGTTATTTTGCGGTCTATTATTAAAGTTATCATACTCCACTGAATCATCTCCATTCCTTTGCTTTTGGGTCACGCCTCCTCTACATATCCTGACAGATCGATCCTTTGAGAAGTTGAACTCCAGAAACTTAACTCCACTCACCCTTTCCACTGTTGGCCCTTCAATGAGGGCTGGTGTGTGTTATCACAACTTCACCTCCCTGATGCTCAAAGAAAATTCTTTGCCTTTATTGGTTTTGAATGCAAAAGTGTTGAAACACCACTCAGCCAACTGATCTATCCCACTCCTATATGATCCTCATTGCCATCTGAGATTTTACAAATAACTGTCATGTCATTTGCAAACTTATAAATGGCCTTTAAGCTCTGACAATCCACACAGTCAAGAGTGTGCCTTGACTGGTAGGGGCTGCAGGAGCCCAGAGGGCCCCTGGTTGGAAGAATTGGGACTGGGAGCTGTTGGCACTATATCTGGCAATCCAGCATTTCAGGTACTCCTTAGAAGGCAGGCCATTCACCACGTTCACGGACCACAAACCGCTGACCTTCACGTTCAACAAGGTGTCCGATCCCTGGTCGGCTCGCCAGCAGCGACATCTGTCCTACATCTCCGAGTACACGACGGACATCCAGCACATCTCGGGAAAGGACAACATCATAGTGGATGCACTCTCCAGACCAGCTATCCAGGCCCTGTCCCTGGGGATGGACAATGCAGCACTGGCGGAGGCGCAGCAGGCAGACGACAAGATGCCCAGCTACAGGACTGCAATCTCGGGTTTGCAGCTGCAAGACTTCCTTATAGGCCCAGGTGAGAGGACCCTCCTGTGCGACGTGGCTACCGGCCAACCTCGCCCCATCGTCCCGGCAGCCTGGCAGCGGCGAGTTTTCAATTCCATACATGGCTTGGTGCACCCATCTATCAGGACAACCGTCCGGATGGTCTCCAGCAACTTTGTGTGGCACGGACTTCGCAAACAGGTCAGCGAATGGGCCAAAACGTGCACGCAGTGCCAAAAAGCCAAGGTGCAGCGGCACACCAAAGCCCCACTGCAGCAGTTCGAATCCACCCACTGGAGGTTCGACCACATTCATGTGGATATTGTGGGGCCCCTGCCAGTGTCGCAAGGAGCGTGGCACCTGCTGACTATCGTAGACTGGTTCACAAGATGGCCAGAGGCAGTCCCGCTCACCGACACCACCGCCGAATCCTGTGCCTGAGCACTGATTGCAACCTGGGTAGCACGCTTCGGGATACCAGACCACATTACCTCTGACAGAGGCACCCAGTTCACCTCCAGCCTGTGGTCGGCTGTGGCCAGCCTGTTGGGAACACAGCTACACCATGCAACTGCCTACCACCCACAGTCGAATGGACTAGTGGAATGCTTCCACCGTCACTTGAAGTCAGCTCTCATAGCCCGCCTGAAAGGGCCTAACTAGGTGGACGAGCTTCCCTGGGTCCTGCTTGGACACAGAGCCCAAAGAGGACCTGCACACCTCGTCAGCCAAGTTGGTGTACGGCGCACCCCTGGTCGTCCCAGGAGTTTTCATACCAGCCCCAAGGGGGCAAGAGGAAGAACCTGCAGCAGTCCTGGACAGACTACGTGAAAGGCTTGGCAACCTGGCCCCCGTACCGACTTCACAGCACGGACAGATCCCGACCTGTGTCCCCAAAGACCTGCAGAACTGTAAGTTTGTATTTGTACGAAGGGCCGCACACCAGGCACTGCTACAGCGGCCATACAAGGGGCTGTTCAAGGTGATCAGGAACAACGAGTCCACGTACGTTCTGGACATTGGGGGGAGAGAGGAGGTTTTCACGGTGGACCGACTCAAACTGGCCCATGTGGACTTGGTGCAGCTGGTCGAGGTTCAGGCACCATGACGCAGAGGCAGATCACCCAAACACAGACTGATCCAGATTGTGGACATTGTTGGGTGTATCGCCGGTTCTGGGGGGGGGGGGGGCGGGGGAGGTTTCTGTGGTGACCCACTTTCTACGCAGGCAAACCGGCTCACAAAATGGCGTGTGTGTCGGCAGAGAGGCCAGCCCCAAAATGGCGCTGGGCCGCCTTCTTCACCAGCAAGGGGAGAAAGCCCGCGCGTGGGAAGAGACTTTTGTAATGAACCTCTGACATCATTTCCACCTGGAGAGGGTGGGAATGGAACTGCGTAAAAGCCAGTGCCACGAAGTTTGAATAAACTAGTCTGGAGTGCAACTTACAGACTGCGTGTTGTTATTTCTAGCTTTATGTGTAGCACATCACTACAAGGGCACATTTCTGCAGTATACAGCTCCGGAATAAATTTAATTTGAAATATAACATTACTAGGAAAACTGTCATACATTTTAAAATAACAAAGAAAATTGTGCTATAACTTGACCTTACAAATGGAAGCCATTATCTTGACTAAAATGTCAATAACTGATCCGTTGCTGTAAATTTCTATAATGACACATCACTCGGTATTCTGTTAATTGGATACCAAACTTCCTTTTGCGTAATTGACCCATTAAATGCTTCAGAGGCTGAGTTTATTGCAAGTACTTCCTGTAACTATTGGAGTAATTTATGAGTAGAATTAGTTAATGTGCTTTACAAAAGCACTTACATTTTTTAATAGAAATCTACAGCACATAACAGGCCTTTCGGCCACAATGTTGTGCTGACCATGTAACCTACTCTAGAAACTGTCTAGAATTACCCTACCACATAGCCTTCTATTTTCCTAAGCTCCATATACCTATCTAAGAGTCTCTCAAAAGACCCTGTTGTATCTGTCTCTACCACTGTTGCTGGCAGTGCATTCCACACACCCACCACTCTCTGTGTAAAAAACTTACCTCTGACATCCCCCTTGTATCAACATCCAAGCACCTTAAAACTATGCCCCCTTCTGTTAGCCATTTCAACCCTGGGAAAAAGCCTCTGACTATCCACACAATCAATGCCACTCATCATCTTATACACCTCTATCAGGTCACCTGAAATCCTCCATCACTCCATGGAGAAAAGGCCAAGTTCACTCAAACTATTCTCGTAAGGCATGCTCCCCACTCCAGGCAACATCCTTGTAAATATCCTCTGCACCCTTTCTATAGTTTCCACATCCTTCCTGTAGTGAGGTGACCAGAACTGAACACAGAATTCCAAGTGGGGTCTATCTAAGGTTTTATATAGCTTTAAAATTACCTTGTGGCTCTTGAACTCAATCCCACAGTTGATGAAGGCCATCACACTATACTGTACACCTTCTTAACAACACTGTCAAGCAGCTTTGAGTGTCCTATGGACACAGACCCGAAGATGAGGCTGATCCTCCACGCTGCTAAGAGTTTTACCATTAACATTATATTCTGACCTACCACTTCACACTTATCTAGGCTGAACTCCATCTACCACGGGGGATGGGACCCGAAGCGATAGAGCAGTGAAAGAAGTGCATGTAGTAAAGCCAGATCTAACATATATAGAGGCTTTGAGGAAAGAGAAGCAGAATAAAGGGTGTAAAGGTAGTAAGATAGAAGGGCTAAAGTGTGTGTATTTCAATGCAAGAAGCATCAAGAACAAAGGTGATGAACTGAGAGCTTGGATACATACATGGAATTATGATGTAGTGGCCATTACAGAGACTTGGCTGGTACCAGGGCAGGAATGGATTCTCAATATTCCTGGATTTCAGTGCTTTAAAAGGGATGGGGGGGAAGGGGAGAAGGGGTGGCATTACTGATCAGGGATACTATTACAGCTACAGAAAGGGTGGGTAATGTAGCAGGTTCCTCTTTTGAGTCAGTATGGATGGAAGTCAGGAACAGGAAGGGAACAGTTACTCTGTTGGGGGTATTCTGCCCTCTGGTAGCAGCAGAGATACCGAGGAGCAGATTGGGAGGCAGATTTTGGAAAGGTGCAAAAATAACAGGGTTGCTATCATGGGTGACTTTAACTTCCCTAATATTGATTGGCACCTGATTAGTTCCAAGGGTTTAGATGGGGCAGAGCTTGTTAAGTGTGTCCAGGATGGATTCCTCTCACAGTATGTTAACAGGCTGACTAGGGGGCATGCCATACTAGATCTAGGATTAGGTAACAAACCAGGTCAGGTCACAGATCTGTCAGTGGGTGAACATCTGGGGGACAGTGATCACCGCTCCCTGGCCTTTAGCATTATCGTGGAAAAGGATAGAATCAAAGAGGGCAGGAACATTTTTAATTGGGGAAGGGCAAATTATGAGGCTATAAGGCTAGAACTTGCGTGCGTCAATTGGGATGATGTTTTTGCAGGGAAATGTACTATGGACATGTGGTCGATGTTTAAGGATCTCTTGCAGGATGTTAGGGATAAATTTGTCCCAGTGAGGAAGATAAAGAATGGTAGGGTGAAGGAACCATGGGTGAAAAGTGAGGTGGAAAATCTAGTCAGGTGGAAGAAGGCAGCATACATGAGGTTTAGGAAGTAAGGATCAAATGGGTCTATTGAGGAATATAGGGTAGCAAGAAAGGAGCTTAAAAGGGGGCTGAGAAGAGCAAGAAAGGGGCATGAGAAGGCCTTAGTGAGTAGGGTACAGGAAACCCCAAGGCATTCTTCAATTATTTGAAGAACAAAAGGATGACAGGAGTGAAGGTAGGACCAATTAGAGATAAAGGTGGGAAGATGTGCCTGGAGGCTGTGGAAGTGAGCGAGGTTCTCAATGAATACTTCTCTTCAGTATTCACCAATCAGAGGGAACTTGATGACAGTGAGGACAATATGAATGAGGTTGATGTTCTGGAGCATGTTGATATTAAGGGAGAGGAGGTGTTGGAGTTGTTAAAATACATTAGGACGGAAAAGTCCCCGGGGCCTAATGGAATATTCCGCAGGCTGCTCCAGCAGGTGAGGGAAGAGATTACTGAGCCTCTGGATCTTTATGTCTTAGTTGTCCACGGGAATGGTACTGGAGGATTGGAGGGAGGTGAATGTTGTCCCGTTGTTCGAAAAAGGTAGTAGGGATAGTCTGGGTAATTATAGACCAGTGAGCCTTACGTCTGTGGTGGGAAAGCTGTTGGAAAGGATTCTTAGAGATAGGATCTATGGGCATTTAGAGAATCATGGTCTGATCAGGGACAGTCAGCATGGCTTTGTGAAGGGCAGATCGTGTCTAACAAGCCTGATAGAGTTCTTTGAGGAGGTGATCAGGCATATAGATGAGGGTAGTGCAGTGGATGTGAGCTCATGGATTTTAGTAAGGCATTTGACAAGGTTCCACACGGTAGTCTTATTTAGAAAGTCAGAAGGCATGGGATCCAGGGAAGTTTGGCCAGGTGGATTCAGAATTGGCTTGCCTGCAGAAGGCAGAGGGTTGTGGTGGAGGGAGTACATTCAGATTGGAGGGTTGTGACTAGTGGTGTCCCACAAGGATCTGTTCCGGGACTTCTACTTCTCATGATTTTTATTAATGACCTGGATGTGGGGATAGAAGGGTGGGTTGGTGGTGTAGATAGTGTAGAGGATTGTCAAAGATTGCAGAGAGACATTGATAGGATGCAGAAGTGGGCTGAGAAGTGGCAGATGGAGTTCAACCCAGAGAAGTGTGAGGTGGTACACTTTGGAAGGACAAACTCCAAGGCAGAGTACAAAATAAATGGCAGGATACTTGGTAGTGTGGAGGAGCAGAGGCATCTGGGGGTACATGTCCACAGATCCCTGAAAGTTGCCTCACAGGTAGATAGAGTAGTTAAGAAAGCTTATGGGGTGTTAGCTTTCATCAGTCGAGGGATAGAGTTTAAGAGACATGATGAAATGATGCACCTCTATAAAACTCTGGTTAGGCCACACTTGGAGTACTGTGTCCAGTTCTGGTCGCCTCACTATAGGAAGGATGTGGAAGCATTGGAAAGGGTACAGAGGAGATTTACCAGGATGCTGCCTGGTTTAGAGAGTATGGATTATGATCAGAGATTAAGGGAGCTAGGGCTTTACTCTTTGGAGAGAAGGAGGATGAAAGGAGACATGATAGAGGTGTACAAGATATTGAGAGGAATAGATGAGTGGATAGCTAGCGCCTCTTCCCCAGGGCACCACTGCTCAGTACAAGAGGACATGGCTTTAAGGTAAGGGGAGGGAAGTTCGAGGGGATATTAGAGGAAGGTTTTTTTTACCATAAGAGTGGTTGGTGCATGGAATGCACTGCCTGAGTCAGTGGTGGAGGTAGATACACTAGTTAAGTTTAAGAGGCTACTAGACAGGTATATGGAGGAATTTAAGGTGGGGGTGTTATATGGGAGGTGGGGGGTTTGAGGGTCGGCACAACATTGTGGGCTGAAGGGCCTGTAATGTGCTGTATTATTCTATGTTCTATGTACCACTTCTCAGCCTTGTTCTGCATCCTATCGATGTTCCGATGTAAACTCTGAGAACCCTTCAGACTATTCACTGCACCCCCAACTTTTGTGTCGTCATGTTTCTGACATTCACACTTTTTAAAAACTAAATGCTGGTATTGCTGTATTAAAACTGAGTGTCATAATCCCCACCAACTCCTCACATACAGTATCATTAAAACTTAGTGTTTTGGAATCAGGACTATTTAAGTTAATGAAAGTTGTGGGACTGCACAAAAACTTGCATTCATTTGACTTTTTTAATGATAGCAGAGAAGTTATATTGATTCTTTAATGTGGTAGCATTCCCTAACTTGTTACTTGATATTATTGGTGGTTTCTTACGTTGTACTTTTCCACCCTTATACTTTTCATGTTATCCTGCCTAATACATGCAACCAATTTTCTGTATTAAGTGTTCTTCATCCTTAATAAGGAACACTTCTACGGGTATCCATCATTCTCGATTTCAGAGGAAGGTATTTGGCACACTTGTCTTTACTGACATGGGCATTGAACACAAGAGCTGGGGCATCATGCTACAGCATTACAAATTGTTCCAGCTGATTTTGCTGCTAAAACTAGAGGGCAAGCTTAAGTGAGAAAGAAAAGTTAAAAAAAAACACCTGAAGCTCAAGGTTTTCAGAGTAATTGGTGTAATTGGTAGAGACAGTAACAATTACAACGTTTAAAAGACATTTTCAAAGTTTAGTGGGATATGGGCAAATGGCAAACAGGGCTAACTCAGGTAGGTGCCTTGATAGGCATGGATGAGTTGAGTGGCAGGGCCTGTTTCCATGATGTGGAACTCCATAACTCGAAGACAAAATTGATTGTCTACTCAATGAATTTTCATCCTTAATCAGTGAACAGGAAACATAGGCTGGATGCTTGGGAAATCTCTTTAATCCAGAAAACTAAGATAAATCATAACAACTTCACCATAGCAGAAATGAAACTCATGACCTGATTAGTCTGCATGTTAAAGTCAGAACAGGTAAAAATGGTTAGGACAGGTACTCAGGCACAGAAATCACAATGTACAATTAGTACCTGACAAGGGCCTTGGCTCTGTATGTTGCTGTCCCTTTGCCTCCACAAATGCTGCTTGACCAACTAGGTTCCTCCAACAGCTTGTTTTTGTGCCAGAAATTAATCCCGACTTGGACAATGAACTCTAGCATATTATTCACAACAAATATATGAACCATAAATGTAATATTGTACAATCTGGATATCTGAATAATCCATCAATCAATGTGCATTAATAGTTCATATAAAGTGGTTATGGAAACAAAACTTAATATGTATTACTTCATAAAGATAGGCACTTTTAAGTAATTAGGAAGAGGAAACATCTCTGCTTCCATGTAAACTAACTATTTTAATGGAAAGTTTCTCCTTGTTGAAAAATATCATGCATTATACTGCTACAATAAAAGGAAGAATCGTATATAATTACCTCTCAAGGGTATAAAAGGACAGCAAGCAAGCTGAATATTTTTTAAAAAAGAACTGGAACTACAGAAGTCTCAACTAGCCTAAAATATCATAGTGGTAAGTTTTGCATTTGCTCGTTAATACCAGGCGCTTGTAAAGGTTCATAATTTTTAATATGGACTAAAATGTTTTCACAGAGATTTAAATTAGTTATGAACTGTTATTTTTTCTCAAATCTGTTTTGTCCTAAAATACTGGTTTTAGATACTGTATCTATACTGTCAGGAAGGACACTTCATATGCATGTACTTCTGTTGAGTTGCTCTCTATTCATTCATTTTTATATTTTAAAAGTGGATCATTTCACTTCCAAATCCAAAATTATCTGACCAACTTCTACTGAATGTAACATTTAGAACAGAGAGGGGGAGGAATTTCTTTGGCCAGAGGGACATGAATCAGTGCCACAGAGGGCTGTGGAGGACAAGTCATTTGGTATATTTAAAATGGAGATTAAAAGTTCTTGATTAGTAAGAACATCAAAGGTTACAGGGAGAAGGCAAGTGAATGGGGTTGAAAGGGATAATGAATCACCCATGATGGAATGATAGAGCAGACTCAATGAGCCAAATGGCCTAATTCTGCTTCTATGTATTATGATCTGAAAAGTTGGTAAGTAGATTGTTTAAATTTACACTTGGAGTATGAAAGATGAAGTGAACCAAATCCTTTTTAACTCAAATATACTGTGAATTGAACAAGATTGGAAACAGATCCTATTTATTTTTCAAGTTTGATGATGCTAATTACTTCACTTAAAATTAAAGCACTGTTTTGCCTGCAAAATTGCTTTAGAGTATAATTTATTGAAACATCTTTTGCAGACAAATTAGCTATTGTGTTTTTTTAATTTTGCTGGGTTATGATTTATTTAGCTTTACCTTTCATTGTTTATCATTATTCCCACCAAAGACTTTAATATTGAAATGAACATTATGTTGATATACAACTTAGCATTCATGGATTGAAATATGGACATGACACATTGAATCTGCTTCACTGTATAAATGCAGATATTGATACATCATTTACAGTTATGATGTATTTTCCCTCCTGATTAGCTATTTAGGGTTACAGAGCGTACACGCTCTTTAAAATAAATACATTTTGCTTTCAGATCAAAGATGATTTCCAAGCGAATGATGACGAGCATGTTGGTCGTTTGTATCGTAGCGGCTCTAGCAGAAGAGACCGAAGGGTTCCTGAGTTTCCTGAGCCCAAGTGATTATCAAAGGAAGCTTGTACGGAAAGCACTTTACAGTACATTTTCTTGACTCTTTCTCATAGGCATGAGTTGCTTCTCTGTTTGACCATTGAAATTTTGTAATACACTACTACCAAAGAAACAACAGTCATGCCACTATACAAGGCACAGTAGTCTAGATCGAGTGCAATATTGTCTTGATATTTGTCTAGTTTTGCAGTTAAGCTAGATACCATTTGATATTTTCTTGTTTCCAAGGAAAATGACAGAATCAAGACAGAGAAAAAAGTGCCTGTGAACCTTCAAAAGAGGTCTAAAGAAAGTGGTTTACCAGAACCACTGGCCATGGAGAACATGAAGGAATTAATTAAGGTATAAATGTAGGAATAACTGTACATTTTTTTTTACATAAACTTGTAACTCTCTGTATACTAATTAACTGCCAATACAGTATTCCCCCTAAAACCAAAAGGCTATACAGTCTGTTTATATTTTTCATAAAGGGTATCTCCCAACCAGGACCATAACATTGAGTCTGCTGGCAAAAATATATACTGGATCACCCATATGCAACATCTGTTCCTGTTTGCCCCTAACATCCTCAGTACTTGTTTGCACATTACCTTCCTGACCATCCTAGATTGATTTTTGAATCCCTCTTCCTTCCAACGTCCTCTATGATTACCTATATCGCCTTTCTGTTAATTTATCAATATTCCTCCCATTGCCTGCCCCTCCATCCTACATCACCACAATCTTCTGTTTGATTTCATCCTCAATAATCCTAAACCTTTCCCTGACCTCCTTCACTCCAGAGTTATTGCCACATACCCTCAAATCATCTCCTCAGTTTACTCTGATAGTCTTACATTTAAAAGTAGTAGAGTGAATTCTGATAAAAATCATCACTAATTATATAGTCAGTGGCCAATTATTAGGTACACCTAATAAACATGCTAACTAATGCAAGTATCTAATCAGCCAATCAAAACACTGTCACATGAGGATGTGGAGACTGGACCCAAATGCAGGACACAGGCACTGAAGTACTAGGGGGAGGACAGGAACAACTAAAGGATAGAACAAGATGGGGAGACCGTGGCATGCAACGGTGATCCTGGAGTTCAGAGAGTTCATGGCAAAGGCCGGACCCTGGCTAGGCTAAAGGATGGGTCTATGGGACAAGGAATGCTGGGAGGATAGGCCCCTGGGCAGGCCGCATTACTTCTGGGCAGGGCCCAACCTCCCAGGCAGGAACACAGGTGCCTGGGCAGGTTGCAGGGCACCACCCATCAAAAGTGAGGGGTAGGAAAGGGTCAGAGTTCTCAGGGCAGGCCGGATAGCTCCTGGGCATGGGCCACCTCCCAGGCAGGAACACGGGGGCCTGGGTAAGACACAGAGCACCTGGGCAGGTTGCAGGGCACAACCCATCAGAAGAGAGGGGTAGGAAAGGGTCAGAGTCCCCCCACTGGGTAACAGCAGTCCCACCTGCTTACCCAACAGAGGCAAGGAATTGGAAGGGAGCTCAGGCCAGGGTGACTACAAGAACAGACTTACAGAACTAGATGATTAACAGTGGGTACTCCAAGCCAGGGTCGAGACAGGATAGCCAGGCAAACAGCACAATGGCACAAACAAGTTCAGAGCAGGACAAGGACAAGGACGACAAGGACGACGACGACGACAACAACAACAACAAACCCCCCCCCCCTCACTAGACTCAGTCCCAGAGCCCCTTATATCCACCTGCAAGCTGACAGGTCTCAGGTGCACCTCCTTAAGCCAAGATGATCCTATTTGGGCTTAAGGGTGAAAGGAGGGACGGCTATAAGACCCAGAGTCCGGAGTCCGCAGACCGGATCAAGACCCGGAAAGCGGGTTTCGGACCGGACCATAACAATCACAGCAACACAATGCATGAAAACATGCAGACATGGTCAAGAGGTTCAGTTGTTGTTCATATCAAACATCAGAATGAGGAAGAAATGTGATTTGGATCATGGAATGATTGTTGGTGCGACACAAGTTTGTTTGAGTATCTTAGAAACTACTAGCCTTCTGGAATTTCCACGCACAAGTCTAGAGTTTACAGAGAATGGTGCAATAAATTTTTTTAAAATCCAGTGAATGGCATCTTGTTAACGAAAGAGGTCAGAGGAGAATGGCCTGACTAGTTCAAGCTGACAGGAAGGTGACAGTAACTCAAATAACCATGTGCAACAATAGTGGTGTGCAGAAGAGCATCTCAGAATGCACAACATTGAAGTGGTGGGCTACAGTAACAGAAGACAATGAACAAAGACACAGTGGCCACTTTATTAGATACAGGAGGTACTGAATAAAGTAATCACTGAGTGTAGCAACACACAAAATGCTGAAGGGTCTTGGCCCAAAACTTCAGCTTACTCTTTTCCAAAGATGCTGCCTGGCCTGCTGCATTCCCTCGGCATTTTGTGTGTGTTGCTTGGATTTCCAGCTTCTGCAGATTTTCTCTTACTTGTGGTTGAATCACTGAGTGTAATTCGTTTGGTATAAACAAACATTCCATGGCATTTCATAGGAGCACTTCCAAACAAAGTCTGATGTTAAGTGTGTTTAGGGGAAATGATGAAAATCTTAACCTAAGTGATCAATTTTGCAGAGTGTCTGAAAGGAGCAAAAAAACTGAGAAAAAGAAACATGCAGATTTCTCAGAGTGCCTTGATCAATGTCAGTAATGGGAGTATATAAATTTCTTGGATTACTGAACTACTGGGCTGAAGGAGAATGGACAAGGTGGAAGGTGGTCTGGAGGGTGGAGTACTAGTGGTGGTACTTTCATGGAGAGGGAGCCCATCGAGTAATTTGAAATCAAAGATGAAAATTTTGAAATTTTAGGCACTGTTTAACTGGGAGTCAATGAAGTTCAGCATGTACAAAAGAGCTGCATTAAAGGAACTTCGTGCACATAGGATACTGGAAGAAAATATTGGATAATATCAAGATTATGGAAGGTAGAACCAGGCAGATTATCCAATCACGTACTGAACTGAATTGGCAGTTCTAGAGATAATAAAGTCATGGATGAGTGTGTTTCAATAACATAAATATTTTATCCAAATTTGGTCTCAGGATCAGTTAGCCACCAAATCTGTGGACAGTCTGGTTAAGTTTTAGACAGCTGAAATGAATGAAAAGAGAATCAACTTTTGCAACAACTTACAAATACAAGATCTTTGGTTTTCCCAATAAATAAACACATGCATACTGATTTCAGTTTTGTGTGTGACCACCAAATATCTTGAAAATGTTTAATTGTTGTTCAAATCCAGAATTTTCTAGAAAATACTTTCCAGGTATTTAATGGATTGAACTCAACTAAGTGGAATAAAATTGAGGTCATTTTAGTATTGTTAAATGGAGTTGTTTGAAAGCTATGGAGAGGAATAGTTTAATAACTGCAGTTGGAAAAGAATACTTGAAGAACAGTACTCACTATTAACATGATTATTATTCTGAAGAAAATAATATTAAAACATTGTTAATATTTCTTGTTGCTTTAAGATTTGTGATTTTTTTGTTGAAGAAGCCATTTAATAAAAGTCTATTGTCAAGTATTCAACATGTAGTTTGCTATTATGGCATTTTCAAAAATGGAAATAGAAGAGATTCTGCTGATGCTGGAAATCCAGAGTAACACACACAAAATGTTGGACAAACTCAGAAGGTTAGGCAGCATCAATAGAAAGGAATAAAGAGTTGATGTTTTGGGCCAAGACTCTTCATCAGGACTGCAAAGTGGAAGCAAGTTTCTTGAAAAGTGAAGAGAAAATCAAGTAGCCAATTGATTGATGTATTTGTGTGTGCATTTGTAAGCTTACCTTGATGACCATGACATCCATTATGATGCTCTCAAGACTAAGGAAGTTAATATCTTTTTATGAAAGTCTCTAAAGTATAGAAGTTAGAGCTACTAATAAAGGAAGCAGAAAAGCCCATGAATGACACAGTCACAACCCACGAAACATAAGCCTATAATAAAATAAGGCAGATTTAAAATATCATATGCCAGATGCAGGAGAATTAATAGTAAATATAGTAACCTATAATGCATAAATATTTAATATTATAACAGTATAAATTCTCAGATTTACAAAATAATCTTGAATCATTTCTTCTGAAAATACAGAACTTTTTAATAGAAAGTACCTCATGTGCTAAATAATCAATGTCATACATTTTAGAATTTTCCTCCTAAATCAGTGAGCATTTCTATTAAAACAATCTTTTTAATCAAGATTTTTGTAACTTCTAGTAAATTTTAATCCAATGATACATCCATGAAGTTGTTTTGGGTTCATCTTATATGATCAAGGAAATATTTTACCTAATTTTATAACTTTTCTCTTTATGATTTCTGTACAGCATTCTTTTCCTTTTGATATTCGTATCACAATGAATCCAGAAAATATTCAGAAATACGGGGAACTTCTTGGTGAGCTCTTGACTGTCAGCTTGTCTGAAAGCATGAATGGTAATATAGATTTTATTCAGTTTCTGGAGCTTATTCTTCATAGATTTTTAGAAAACAGAAATTTAAAACATTTTAATGTTCACGCAACTTAATAATTGGCAATGAAATAAATATTTAATTTGTGAAGCCATATGTGTATTGGAATATAGTTTAAACAAGTTTTGGTAATTTCATTTAGATTCAAATTTCAGCAAAATTAAGCAATTTATCATCAACTCTAATGCATTTTTAAGGAATTAGGTAAGAAAGGTAAGGGAGGCAAGGAAGATAGGGAGTGGAGTTTGATTATGATTTAGATTATTTATGCCCTACCTGCCCACCTCCCACACTGCAGTCCTACCCTTTCTCTGACCCAGTTGCCGAAGATTTACTATTTATCCTTGTTAATTAAAGTATCTCAAGGATTAAATGAAAACAAAAAAAAGTAAGGTTATATATATAAGATTGTATATGGCAAAACACAAATTGCAGTAACTCCTGGAAATTAGTTCAGTTTCTGTCATTCTGATGTAAAATGTCAGGATAAATATTTTCTTTCTGAGAAATTACCTATACTATACAGTGATAATTGTCAAATTAAATTCTAATGATTTTATATTATGTACAAGATATTATGCTGAATGGTGTTTAAAGACTAAAAGCAATTTCTCGTTTTTTTTAACAGATCAATGACATCAACAAACCAGACTCATCAGTTTGGTTTGTCAAATCAGACAAGTGAATTGCATGATTGGATATGGTGACATATATGTACTTGGATAATAAATTTACTTTGAAATTTGGCTAATTGAACGATGTAAATCATACGTGATGTATCTAATCATGAATAAATTGTGAAAGACTGATTACTAATAATCAATAAAGTTAGAACTATGACATCTTTGTACTATGTCATTACTATATATAAGCTGCAGCAATTGTAACGACTCAAGAGCAATATTAATTTTGCATTTGGTATGTGAATTCTTTAAAAAAAAATTATTCAGTACCCTTCTCTCCTTCATGGCCATTGTTAGCAATGGACAGTGAGCAATCTTTTAGATGCCCTAGATACTGAATCAATTAAAAAATGGTGGTTAATGTCAGAGAATGTTTGGTGACATAAATGGTGCTGAGGTAGACTTATGCAGCACAGAAAGGACAAGGGGGAGCAGCATGAAATAGCACTGTAGGGCAAGATTAAGGAAAAGCCCAAAGTGTTTTATAAGTATATGAAAGACAAGAGGAATAAGTAGGGCCTGTAGTATTGATGTGACTTGGACACCGCAGTATATTGAACAACCACGTTTATTCACCAGACCTCCATTTTCTATAACCCCCGTTCTGACGTCATACGCACTCTGACCTATGGATACTCACACAGTACGTTACAGGGCCTATGAGATACTGAAGTGGCGACCTGTTCATGGAGTTAGAGAAAGTGGGTGCAGTCTACTTTGTATTCACCAAGATTGAACTGTACTGGAAATTTTGGGGTATGTGGGTAATGATAGAACTCTAGAACAAATTACTATTCAAAAAAGGAACCAAGATGACTAGAAGGACAGCAAATCTGCTACACACACAAAATGCTGCTGGAACACAGCAGGCCAGGCAGCATCTATAGGGAGAAGCGCTGTCGACGTTTCGGGCCAAGACCCTTCGTCAGGACTAACTGAAAGGAAAGATAGTAAGAGATTTGAAAGTAGTGGGGGGAGGGGGAAATGCGAAATGATAGGAGAAGACCTGAGGGGGTGGGATGAAGCTAAGAGCCGGAAAGGTGATTGGCAAAAGTGATACAGAGCTGGAGAAGGGAAAGGATCATGGGACAGGAGGCCTTGGGAGAAAGAAAGGTTGGGGGGGGGGGGGGAGGAGCACCAGAGGGAGATGGAGAACAGGCAGAGTGATGGGCGGAGAGAGAGAAAAATAACAAACAACTAAATATGTCAGGGATGGGGTAAGAAGGGGAGGAGGGGCATTAATGGAAGTTAGAGAAGTCAATGTTCATGCCATCAGGTTGGAGGCTACCCAGCTGGTATATAAGGTGTTGTTCCTCCAACCTGAGTGTGGCTTCATCTTGACAGTAGAGGAGGCCATGGATAGACATATCAGAATGGGAATGGGACGTGGAATTAAAATGTGTGGCCACTGGGAGATCCTGCTTTCTCTGGCGGACCGAGCGTAGGTGTTCAGAGAAACGGTCTCCCAGTCTGCGTCGGGTCTCACCAATATATAAAAGGCCACACCGGGAGCACCGGACGCAGTATACTACACCAGCCGACTCACAGGTGAAGTGTCGCCTCACCTGGAAGGACTGTCTGGGGCCCTGAATGGTGGTGAGGAAGGAAGTGTAAGGGCAGGTGTAGCACTTGTTCCGCTAACAAGGATAAGTGCCAGGAGAGAGATCGGTGGGAAGGAACGGGGCGGGGGGGAACGAGTGGACAAGGGAGTCCCGTAGGGAGCAATCCCTGCGGAAAGCAGAAAGAGGGTGGGAGGGAAAGATGTGCTTGGTAGTGGGATCCCATTGGAGGTGGCGGAAGTTACGGAGCTGGACCTGGAGGCTGGTGGGGTGGTAGGTGAGGACAAGTGGAACCCTATCCCGAGTGTAGTGGCGGGCGGATGGGGTGAGGGCAGATGTGCGTGAAATGGGAGAGATGCGTTTGAGAGCAGAGTTGATGGTGGAAGAAGGGAAGCCCCTTTGTTTAAAAAAGGAAGACATCCTACTACTTTCAAATCTCTTACTATCTTTCCTGTCAGTTAGACCTATCGAAGGGTCTCGGCCCGAAACGTCAACTGTGCTTCTCCTTATAGATGCTGCCTGGCTTGCTGTGCTCCATCAGCATTTGTGTGTGTTGTTTGAATTTCCAGCATCTGCAGTTTTTCTCGTGTTTGCTCAGCAAATCTGCTACCTTTATTCAAGAATGGAAGCAGGGATAAATCAGATAATTACAAGCTGAATCTAACATCAGTGTAGAGAAATTATTTTTAAAAATCTGAGGGTTTGATTGTGATGCACTTGGAAAATCAAAAATCAATGAAGGATACTAAACGTAGTTTTTTAAAGGGGAAATCCTGTTGGACCAATTTAGGAGGTAATTAAATGCATTGATGTAGTCTGAATGGACTTCAGTAAAGCCATTGATATATAGGAAGTCAGTCCAAGTGACTGGAGCCCATGATATCAAAGGCAATTTGGCGAATTCAGTCTGAAACTGGCTACGTGAGACAAGAGTAGTGGTTGAAGGTCATTTGGTGATTATAAAACCGTGACCAGTGGTGTACTAGAGTAAACAAGACTGGAACATCTTATGCTTGTAACATCTATCAACAACCAAACATGAATGTAGGGGGCATGATTACTATGAAGTTTGGTAATGTTTTTAGTGAGAATTGTAGTATTCAACTCCAGAATGATATCGATGATTTGCTAAGACAGACAAAGTGATGGCAGCTGGAAATTAATTCAGAAAAATATGAGATAAAGCATTTTGGGATGATTATTAAGGCTAGAATATACACAATGATTGGTAAGACCCTGGATAGCTCCAAGAAATGAAGTGACATTTATTTTATTTCCAAACATCACTGAAGGTAACAGTACAGCTAGATAAAGTGGTATAGAAGGCCAAGGCACAGATTAGCAGAGAAAAGAGTTTGTGATATAACTATATAAACATTAATCAGGCCACATGTGGAGTATAGTGCACAGTTCTGATCATTACACAGTGATATGAAGAATTTAGTTGTATAGGAGGGAATGCAGAGGAAATTCACTTCGGTGCAGCCTGTGGTGGAGTGTTTTATCTATAAGAAGAGAACTGGGTAGACTAGATTTGTTTTCCTTGGAGTGAAGGAAGAAGGAGATGGTGGGGTTGCAGACATAATTCAGGAATACAAAATGATGAGGCACATAAGTAAGTTAGAGATTTAAAAACTTTTCTTTGGTCAAAGCTGCCTATGACCAGAAGACATTGGCTTAAGGCAAGGGGTAGGGGATTTAGAGAGGATTTGAAGAAAAACAATTTTGCCAGAAGATAATTAAGATCTACAACACATTGCCTCAAAGGGGTGGTGCAGGCAGATCCTCTGTCAATATCTGATAAGTATTTATGCAAGCACTTGAAACACCATGACAAAGAAGACAAGGTGCCCCTCCTCCTTCCCTTTCTCCCATGGTCCACTCTCCTCTCCTGTCAGATTCATTCTTCTTCAGCCTTTTATCTTTACCACTTATCACCTCCAAGCTTCTCACTTCATCCCCCCTCCCCCACCCACCTACCTTCACTTATCACCTTCTGGCTTGTACTCCTACCCCTCCTTCTCTCCAACTTTTTATTCTGGTTTCTTCCCTCTTTCCAGTCCTAATGGAGGGTCTTGGCCTAAAAGTCGACTGTTTATTCCCTTTCATAGATGCTGCCTGACCTACTGAGCTCCTCCAGTGTTTTGTACGGGTTACTCTGGATTTCCAGTATCTGCAGAATCTCATGTGCCCTAGCTAAAGGCCTGGTCATAAACTCATTAAAATTTAGAATATGAGATTTAATCATATGGTAACACATCAGATTTTGAGCCTGACTGTTATATCCAACTTTTTCTACTTTTGGTCATCAACTCATATCTTTTATCACAGACGCATACTAGACTGCTGCTAAGTTCCTGCTGTTTTTATTTCACTGTGCACTATTCATTCAACATTTAACCCTATTTCTTAAGCAGTTTCTCTGGGTCAAATACAACTTGTTTCACAGATCGAAAGCTGATTGATGAGACCGGTATCTTCGGCCTCAGATGGAGTAGGTGGTCGCAAAAGTGTGGTGGGTGATTAAATTTGGGAAGCAGTGCCTCCCTTTTCACTAATCACATTGAGCTTCTGTGTTCTCCCAATGAATGGATTCAAGGTTTCTTAATGCAATTTTAAATACTCCACTTCCCCTGGTCATGGGTCAAATCCTCACAAATCAATTGGGACACTACAATTTTTTCATGGAGGTTTTTAGAACCTTATTAATCTTTTCTTCTCTCTATCTGGTATCAAAAGTCATCAACCTAAAACACCAGCTCTTGTGTTTTTCTCTCCACAGACACTGCCTAACCCGTTGGGTATTCCAATTTTTCTGTTGAACAGCTTCCCATTGTTTCTGCAGATTAATTGCACTCTAGTTGGTAGCTTGTTGGGGTCGAGGTGTCTAACAAATCGAGCACTTTAGCGGGGCAATAACTTACTTGAATACATACATAACCGGAGCTGATTTTTTGTGGAGGACTGACAGTAAGAGTACGCGCTTCAAAGCCGCTCGCGGGGCGTCACGTGACCAGCCATTCAGTGCGCATGCTCCGCCCTGCGCGCCTGGACAGTGACGTCACCAACGACTGAACGTTGAAAATGGCGCTGGCAATGAGCGATAAGGAGTTGAGGCGGCAGTTGAAATCCTTGGGCTATTCGGCAGGGCCCATCACTGACAGCACCAGATCGCTTTACGTGAGGAAATTAGCCCAGCTTCAATCGGCAAATCGTCAGAATGAACGGAGCGGACGGACGTTGCGGAGTTCCCGGAGTAACAGGCAGACGGAGGGTGGCACCTCGCAGCCAGTGCGCCAGCGGCCTAGTGCGGCCTCCGCTAGTACCAGGGCCTCTTCCAGCGGCTCCTGGAGCTGGCAGTCACAGGATGATCAGCACGACGGGGTATCAACCGAGGATCCCGTCGCTGATAACGCCGGCTCTTCGGCCGATGACTTCGCTGATATTCACTATACCGGGACATACAAACCTGTGATTGGCGGGCGAACGGGAGGTAATGCAGATCTATTCCGGGGAACATCCTTGCACTCGGATGCATCTGGCAGCTTGCATTCAAATCCTTACGCAAGTACGTCTGATAGTTTGAGTTCGGAACCGTGCGCAGGGACATCTGACAACCAGTATTCAGATCCACATACGAGAATATTTGACAGTTTAGGCTCATTTAGCAGGGATAGCCTGCATTCGGACCGGTACAAGACGAAAACAGACAGCACGTTTTCGGACCGATACAAAACGAAAGCATACGGCTCGTTTTCGGATCGATACACGGCTAAAACAGACAGCCCGTTTTCAGATCGATACGCGGGGAAAACTGCCAGCACATTTTCGGATCGGTACACGGGAACAACCGAGAGCCCGTTTTCAGATCGATACACGGGGAATACTGACAGCACATTTTCGGATCGATACAAAACGAAAACAGACAGCACGTATTCGGATCGATACACGGGGAAAACTGACAGCCCGTTTTCGGATCGATACACGGGGAAAACTGACAGCACATTTTCGGATCGATACACGGGGAAAACTGACAGCCCGTTTTCGGATCGATACACGGGGAAAACTGACAGCCCGTTTTCGGATCGATACACGGGGAAAACAGCCAGCTCGTTTTCGGATCGATACACGGGGAAAACAGCCAGCTCGTTTTCGGATCGATACACGGGGAAAACAGCCAGCTCGTTTTCGGATCGATACACGGGGAAAACCGATAGCCCGTTTTCGGATCGATATACGGGGAAAACAGCCAGCTTGTTTTCGGATCGATACTCGGGGAAAACCGATAACCCGTTTTCGGATCGATACACGGGGAAAGCTGACAGCCTCTATTCACATCGAAGTACGGGAAAAACTGACAGCATAAATTCGGGCTCGTATACCGGAAAATATCAAGGTATAAGTTCAGATCCATATACAAGGAAACCTGAAAGTCTATGTTCGGATCGATATAGGGGCAAACTTAGCGATTTGCATTCGGGTGCAAGAAATTCGGAAGACTTTTATCCCGATACCCTTTATGGAGGAGGAGCAGACAGTTGGTCGGCGGACGAGGATGAAAGCTACATGCACCAAACATATACTGGATCTGCTAAGAACGAGAAACGAAAGCATAAAAACCGTCTGGTTGAATGGGAGTTGTACCTATCGCGGTTTCTGTACATATCCACAATTGTGTTATGCTTTGTGCTTTTGGCATTAGTATGTGTCAAAGCCTTGGGGCTGCTTGAAGGATCGCAAGAGGACATAGATGAAAATAGTAAGTATATGTGTTAGATTTGAAGTTAATCAGGCATTTTGAAAACTTTAATGTTTACAGGTTCTTCATTAAAAGCAGAGGCAGGCTATTCAACTCCTTGCACTTGCCTCACATTAAGATAATAGTTAATCATGACCTCAGCACTACCTCCCTGCACTGTCCCTATTTGAATATCCAAAGATCTCCATCTTGAATATATTGAACAACTAAACCACAGCCCTTGAATAGAGGATATTGAGAGTGACCTTTAACCCTGGACACTACAGCCTGGGAAACAGTATTGGCAACTAACTATGAAGCCCTAAAATATTTCATATACTTCAATTAAATCATCGTGTTTTTCTAAGCTGGAGAGTGTGCTTAACCTTTTCTCATGACACGAATGAGTCTGCTGGTCTGTCTTTGCATTGCTTCATAGAGTCATGGAAACAGGCCATTCCATCCACCATGTCCACACCACCCATTGGGAGCTTTCCATGTTAATTCTTTTTCCCAGCACTTGGCTCACAACCTTCTATACCTAGGTGATTCGGAAGCTCATCTAGGCATTTTTTAAAATGCTGTTAGTTACTCTGTTTCCATTGCTCTCTCTCAGGCGTGATCACTCTTTTAGTGAAAAAAAATCCATCTTGAATCCTCTCTGAAATGCTTAGTCCTTACCCTAAATCTGTCTTCTCCAGTTTTATTCACATCTGATAAGCAATTATAGTTTCCTGCAGCCTATCTTTTCTGTATCCCTCATAATTTTATACACCTCAATTATGAGCCTTTTTAACCTATTCCTCATCATTTGCATATAGAGATCAGATGGTGTCTCATCCAGGCCCTTAATAATGGAATAAGACATCTTCAGGCTGATACTTAAATCCTGTCACATTAAAACCAGCATGTTGTTGGCTTTCCTAAATGCTTAATTTTTGTGCATGTTAATTTGCAGTGATTGGTACATAAGAACACCTAGGTCCCTTTAAACACCAACATAGTTCACAGTTTCACCATTTGAAAAAGTATTATACCTTTTTTCTATTGAAGTTAATTCCCATGTTATATTTAATCTTCCACATCCTTTACATTCACTTAATATCTTATCTCCCAGAAAAACTGCTCTGTATCCTCCTCATGGATCCATTTTGGTTTGTATTGTCAGCAAACTTGGATATATTATATTTGATCCCTTCATCCAAATCGCTGCTATCGATTGTGAACACCTGATGCCCTAGTACCTGTTTCTGTGGCACCTTGAAAGTCAAAAATCTTCCAAGCTTTAAAGTATCCACTTTTATTTCAACTCATCCTGTCACAGGTGTTTGCTTTGTTCATGAATCTTTTCCCTGCCTCTCCTATTGAAGACTATATTGCATCTCTGTCTTTCCCAGATCTGGTGAAGGATTGCAAACCTAAAATGTGAACTGTTCTCCATCTGCAGATGCTGCATGACCTGCTGAGCTTTTCCAGCATTTCTCTGTTTATGTTTCAGATTTAAAGCATCGGCATTCTTAAAGTATCCCATTCATTCCTTCTGTTTTTTTGCATTCATTAAGCAGTCCTCAGTCCAGACCAGCATTTCTTTCAGTACTATACAATTTTTTTTTATAGTCTTTGTGGCAGGATATAGAGAGCTTTTAGGGATAGCTAATATGTCTTGTCAACTGATTTGTCCTTATCTAATGTGTTAATTTAATCTCCAGAAAGTGTGCAACAAGTTTGTTAAACATTCTTCATAAGAAAATGAAGTATGGGATCCTGGGCCTCTGTGTGAAACAGTATGTGAGACTAATGCTACTTAAGCATTGCTCTAAGCCCGGTGTAGTATCTCACAGGCGCACACGTGCACACGACTGATGATGAGTTTGTAAATGGCATTGGTTGCATGTGTTTGTGTTCAAAAAGCAGTGATATTTGTCACTGGTAGTTGGCAAGAAATAAGCAATAAGACAATTCAGAGGCAACACAAATCCAACCTATAATCCTCTGTAAATTCCGCCACCTGCTACGTGATCCCACCATCAGCCACATCTTCCCCTCCCCCCCCACTCTCGGCTTTCCGCAGGGATCGCTCCTTACGCAACTCCCTTGTCCATTCATCCCCCTCATCCCTCCCCACCGACCTCCCTCCGGGCACTCATCCCTGCAAATGGAAGAAGTGCTACATCTGCCCCCACACTTCTTCCCTCACCACCATCCCAGGCCCCAGACTGTCCTTTCAGGTGAGGCACCACTTCACCTGTGAGTCAACTGGGGTGATATACTGTATCCGGTGCTCCCAATGTGGCCATTTATATATTGGGGAGACCCGCCACAGACTGGGAGACCGTTTCGCCGAACACCGGCGCTCAGTCCTCCAGCAGTGGCGGGATCTCCCTGTGGCCACACACTTCAATTCCACAGACCACTCCCACTCTGACATGTCTGTTCATGGCCGCCTCTACCGTCAAGATGAGGTCACACACAGGTTGATGGAGCAATACCTTATCTCCCGCCTGGGTAGCCTCCTACCTGCCGGCATGAACATCCAACTCACTGACCTCCGTTGATACCCCTGCCCCCCCTTACCCCCATCCCTACCTATTATGTTAGTCTGGTTCTCTTTCTCTTTTTCCCCCCTCACTATAATCTCCCCCCAACCCTACGTTTCTTTCTCTTTTATTTCCCATAATTCTCCACCTTCCCCCAGCCCATTTCCCTCCAGCCTATCACTTCCTAGCTCTCTACTTTATCCCTCCCCCCACTTCTTATCCCCCCCCCCACTTCTTATCCCCCCCCTCGACCATCCCATGTTACTTCACTCCTGATGAAGGGTTTCAGCCTGAAACGTTGTCACTACCTCCTCCCATAGATGCTGTCTGGCCTGCTGAGTTCTGCCAGCATTTTGTGTTTTTAAGACAATTCAGAACTGTTTTTGCTCACTGTGGTTTCAAACGTTCAGGCTTGGAGATGCCAGAAATGCCCTGGAAACTGAAACCATTTCACTCCTGTAGCAAGTTAGGAATTATGATGGTATTGGCAATTATCCTGAATATTACAAGGAAAATAAAGATTTGAAAGATGCTTTGTATAAAGGCAGTCCATTGTCTTCACTTGGCATCTAGGCTGATTTTGTTCATTTACTGTCAAAAGAACATGGCAGATGAATTCTTCCATCAAAACTATTAGGAACTAATACAGTTTTATAGTATTGGTAGTGTGCTAATTTGTTCCACGTTTCATTTAGATAAATAAGTTGTTATGGTCAAATGGTAGTTTGTTTTTTGTATACCCTTTAACCATTTCCACGAAGCTTTAGCTAATTGGGGCAGCTGCATAATTGGGTCAAAATGGCCTGGTCCTGATGTGCCCCATTTAACCGGAATCCACTGTATTTTTGAGTGGTTAATTATGTGTATGCAATTAAAACAATTGTTATTTCAATCAAATTATTAAAGAACAAGAAGTTTCAATGGCTAAATTTTTTTCTGAAGATTTAGATTAGCATTGAAAAATGGGAGTGATCATTTTCCATTAGGATTATGGACTGTGTACTGGTTGCTTCATTTTGTATTGATTACCACTAACAGACTTTTTGGCTTTTTAGTTCATGTACCAATCTTTTGTACTAGAGACTTTAAGTGACAAGTAAAAAGTGATATTTTGACTGATATTAGGATGATCAAGATGCAAAACTGGCAAAAGATTTCCATTGACCAGATGTGGAGAGAGTCTTTCATCTAGGGAAATTAAGAATGAGAGCACCCAATCTTTAACTTCGAGGTAGCTCATTCAGGAAGAAAAAAAAACAGTAATCACTGTTTTACATATGATGTTTATTTTTGTTTAAAAAGGCCCTGGTCATTCCCACCTTGCAATCCTTCTTCGGAAAGGCAAATAAATGGAGTTCAGATAGATATCAGCAAAATAAGCTTAGGGACTAGATGACATATTCCTGTTCCTCATATCCTTCTTTTGACGGTTATACGTCTCTGATATAAAACCTCTTCAACTTCTGCTATCTCCATTGACTATCATTATCACAATGGCATAAACTAGCGGTTGATTTTGTTTCTAATTTTGTTTGGCTCTTTTTGGATGTTTAACTGAGTAAAATGGGTTAATTTTTGTTATTTAGAAAAGTTGCTTCAGTTTTCTGTGTAAGCTGTTGTTGGTCTGTTCTCATTTTTGCATTTGTGCCTTTCAATTGTTTTTAAACTTCTGTTAGTGAACTTGGATATTACAGTTATAGTTTTTGATACTAAAATTAATAACTTTATTTCTTTGTTGCTAATGTGGCTTAATTCTGAGTCTTTAGAAATTTGTACTGCCTGGTTGCTACTTAGAAATATTTCCTTAAAGTAAATCATGAGTACTTACAATGATGTTAATTTCCATTTCACACTTTTTGGCTTATTTTTATAGATATCAGACTAAAGCCTAATGTAGGTCTCCTGCCAGTTTTGACACATGAACAGTACTTGCTTGTTATGTGCTTATTTAGAATTTTATCCTTAGAATTTAGAATCTTTGTTTTGTTTCATTTTTAGTTAAGATGTTGCCCGTGGATTGCAGTGGTAAAACAGACAGTGTGAGTAACTTTTCCTTTTCTTTTAAAAATGTTACAAATAACTTGACTTCAGTTAATAGTTGGTTTTACTCTAGAATTGGTTGCATGTTACAGAACATTAAACTCAAAGTTGATTTTCCATCTGTTCCCAAGATCACATCATTATATAAGTGATGACTGTCCTTGTGGATTCTGTACCAGAACTAATTTGGTATAGGATCCAAGAAAAAAAATTCTCAGTGTAAATGCCAGAGAAACTCACCTAGCTATTGTTTCACCATTGAACATGAAGTGGAATCTAGCAGCATAAGCACAGATAGCACCTGTTGGCAAAATTCAGCCTGCAGATTTTAGACTTTTATGCACGAGTACCAAACTTGTGGCCTTCTAAATGTAAACTGTTGACAAAACTAAGTAAATCCTGGACTGTTGTCTGCAGTGAATTCAGTGCAACATTTCATGTTCTCAAAGTAAGATGATAAAATTGTTCTCAAACATTGTGTTTAAATCTATGAGTACAGTCGTCCCTAGGTATCTGCAGGGAATTGGTTCCAGGACCCCCCCCCCAGCGGATGCTCAAGTCCCTTATATAAAATGGCGTAGTATTTGCATATAACCTACGCACATCCTCCTGGATACTTTAAATCATCTCTAGATTACTTATAATACCTAATTCAATGTAAATGCTATGTAAATAGTTGTTATACTGTATTGTTTAGGGAATAATGACAAGAAAAAGAAGTCTGTACATGTTCATTACAGACGCAACCATTGTAGCTCTTCTGGGAATGCTCATGCTGCCTCGGCATCAGCCAGTGATCTTTAAGTTCTTGAGGCTGTAGCATTTTACATAGCTAGCCAGCCATCCCTTGCTAGCCTTAAACTCCTTCCTCTCACTCACAAGAAGTGAACGAACGAGATGCAAGGCGAACAATGCTCAAACAAGTGCTGGAGAGAGACTGAGGATCTGTGAAATGGCGGGATTCTACAGCAGGGTATGCCTACAAATCACTTCATTCGCATGGATTTAGTGTAGTGCTCGGTGCGCGGCAAATTCAAGTTTTGCTTTTTGGAGCTTTCTGGAATTTTTAAAAAAATATTTTCGATCCAAGGTTGGTTGAATCCGCAGATACGGAGGGCCAACTGTAACTATTTTCCAGACCTAACTATTCACCAGGTAATTTATAAAAATAGTTCAAGTTAATTAAATATAGATGGGTTCTAAAATTCTAGTAGGCTCAGCAAGGCTCTGTCTTCTAGAAGATGAGTTCAGATTACAACTGTGATTAGAGCTTGACCTCTTCATTTGGTCAGCATTTGCATGTTCTTCTGGTCTGGAATTATCAGATTTATTCAGATTACTTTATTGTCTTCTAGACCAGGGTGCAATGAAATTATTTGCTTGTGTGAAGCTCACAGACTAAACATGGTAATACTAATGCAACAAAAAAATCAAACACAAAACAACAGTGATGTGAAAAATATGTAATCTGAACATGAGATTCTGCAAATGCTGGAAATCCACAGCAACACATAAAAAGTACAGGAGGAACTCAGCAGGTCAGGCAGCATCTGTGGAAATAAACAGTCAATCATTTGGACCGAGACCCTTCATCAGTACCTTTCAGCCAGTCCTGATGAAGGGGCTCTGCCTTGATACTTTGACTGTTAATTCATTTCCATAGATGCTGCCTGAACTGCTGAGTGTAATCTGGAAAAAGCTTCTAAAGTGACAATAACAGAATAACTAAGGCAGAATTAAGAGTCCAAATCCTTGAGCCTGGTTGTTCAGGTTTCAAGCTCCTCTTATCTTTTAGAAGGTAGAAAAGAGAAAAGGTAATGGCAAGGGGGTGACAATTCTGTTTTCTGATGCAGCACATTGTGAAGATGGACTGGGATGTTAGAATGTGACAAGCCTTTGATGGATTGGGCAGTGTTTATCCCTCTTTGCAGGTTGCACCTGTCCAGAATAGAGCTGTTAATTACTAGATTAAGATGCAATTCAAAAGGATACTTTCAATAATGCATCTGTAGAAATTCAAGAGAATCCCATCTTATTTTGTCTCTCCTTTTGGATGAAGTTCTCGCCCACACTATTACTATGTCTACTAGTTTTCTAATTCCCTTGTACAGTTTGTCAAGCGTTGTTGCATCATAACGATAAATGCAAGCTTTGAGTTATGCACTAAAATATTTCTGATACACTTAAGGCTGGGTTCCCAACCTTTTTATGCCATGGACTGCAACAAGGGAAAACTAGATAAACACAAATAAAGGAAAAGAAGGTAATGCTGATTGAGTTATAAGAACAGTTGGTCATGAAGGATAAATGCCAACACTGACTTTTGGTGCTGTAAATGATTGATATCTGTAAATAATTCATAACCAAATAATTTTTTGTGCCATTCTTGTTCAAATTCCATTCCAAGTTTAAAAGATTGCACATTGATGATGGTATAACCTTACCTTAAAATTTGAAGCTTTTGAGAGTAATAGTATGTTTTCAGATAAAAATGTTGAAGGATTATTTTGATTGATTGATGAAAGACAATGATTGGATCAGAACTAAGATTAGCACTAAAACGTACAGCAGGGGATTGGATTTAAACTGCAGATATTATTGTTTGCTTTTATCACAAGTGACATACAAGCTATTAATTGTGAAATTCTATTGATGGATTAGATAGAAAATGCTAAATGTGCTGATTTCAATATTATATAGTTGGAAATTTTTGCCATTGCAGAACTTTTGAACTTAACCATTTTAATTGGATTAAGTTTGTATAAACCTATTTTATTTATTTATTTATTTTTGTTTGTCAGTAAATGGGACGGCACCTATTCTTTTAAATCCACATCATGCAGATGGTTATAATCATCATTATTAGACCAAAGTTCAAAGTAAATTTATTATCAAAGTACATGTATGTCACCACACACATCCCTGAGATTCACTTTCTAGCATATATTCTCAATAAATCCATAATAGAATTCTTAACAATAGAATCAATTAAAGACCATACCAGCTTGGACATTCAAGCTATGTGCAAATACGAAAAGAAAGAAATAATAACAAATCAGCAACAAATATCAAGAACGTTAGATGAAAATTCATTGAAAGTGAGTCAATTGGTTATGGGATCATTTCAATATTAAGTTATCCCCTGTGGTTCAGGAGCCTAATGGTTGAGGAGTAATAACTGTTCCTGAACCTGATGGTATGAGTCCTAAGTCTCCTGTACCACCTTCCTGATGGCAGTAGCAAGAAGAAAGCATTCTTTGGTTGGTGGGGGTCCCTGATGGTGGATGCTGCTTCTCTGCAACAACGCTTCGTGTAGATGTGCTCAATGGTAGGGAGCGATTTACCCAAGATAAACCCCGCTGTATCCATTACTTTTGTAGGATTTTGCATCCAAGAGCATTGGTGTTTCCATACCAGGCTGTGACGCAGCCAGTCAATATACTCTCCAGTACACATCTACAGACGCTTGTCAAAGTTCTAGATGTAAAGCCGAGTCATCTCAAACTCCTAAGGAAGTAGAAGTGTTGCTGTGCTTTCTTTGTAATTGTACTTGCGCGTTGGGCCCAGGTCCTCTGAAATAATAACACTGAGGAATTTAAAGTTGCTGACCCTTTCCACCTTTGATTTCCCTCCACCCCACCATGAGGACTGGCTCATGGATCTCTGGTTTCCTCCTCCGGAAGTCAACAATCAGCTCTTTGGTCTTGCTGACATAGAGTGAGAGGTTGTTGTTGTGGCACCACTCAGCCAGATTTTCAGTCTCCCATCTATATACTGATTTGTCACCATCTTTGATTCGGCCTACAACAGTGGTGTCGTCAGCAAACTTGAATATGGCATTGTGCTTAGCCAACACAGTCATAAACATAAAGAGAGTAGAGTGGGGGCTAAGCATACAGCCTTGTGGTATGTCTGTGATAATAGAGATTGTGGAGGAGATGTTGTTGCTAATCCAACCTGACTGGGGTCTGCAAGTTAGGAAATTGAGGATCCATTTGCACAAGGAGGTATTGAGGCCAAGGTCTTGAAGCTTGTTGATCAGAAGAAGCATCCTGATGTATGCATCCTTTGTTGAGATGTTCCAGGGTTCAGTGAAGAGCTAATAAAATGGAATCTGCTGTGGACTTCTTGCTCCAGTAGGCAAACTGGAGTTGCTTCTCAGACAAGGTTTCAAGTATTCCATCACCAATCTCACAAAATGTTTAATCACTGTGGATGTAAGCTCTGGACGATTGGCTTTGAGGCAGTTTAGCATGTTCTTCTTCGGCACTGGTATAATTAATGCCTGGTTGAAGCAGGAGGGGTACCTCAGACGACCGAAGTGAGAAGTTAAAGATCTTAGTGAACACTCCAGCCTGTTGATCAACACAGGTAACCCATCTGGCCAGATGCTTCTCGTAGGTTCACCCTGCTGAAGGCTGCTCGCACATAAGCTTCAGACAGAAATCACAGGATCATCAGGGATGTGAGAGTTTGTGATGGTTCCTCCATGTTTTGACAGTCAAGTGAGCATAGAAGGCATTGAGCTCATTTGGAAGTGAAGCCCTGTTGTCACCTACGTCACTTGATTTAAATTTATGAGGTGATAGTATTCTAGCCCTGCCACAACTGACTAACATCCTTTATTGATTCAAGTTTAGTCCAGAATTGCCACTTTACCCATGAGATGGCTTCTCAGGGATCATACCTGAACCAAGTCTGCGCTCTAAGAAGATGGTGACTCTGTTGTAATTTATCTTTTTGAATAATGAAGCAATTAGCTGAAACAGAGAAGACTTGCAAAATGTTGCTGTCTTGTATCATTGTCACACTAAATTTATTTAATCAAGCAGTAGCAGATTGGTTAAAATTCTTACTGCTCTAATAGTATTAGTTGGAATATTTCATATCATCTTCAACCTAGATCTAAGGTAGATGATATCCTACACAGCTGTTTTGGACCTATATTGCTGTCATTGTTTAACAGTGATTTGTGTGTCTTGTTTATTCATGGTTTAATAATCTTGAATCTCCAGACCAATACCTGGCTACATTACATTAGTAGCTCACTAGAGGTCACTATTCACTATTAGATGAGGATATGCAGTTAATTTGGCCATCAGATAATTGGAGCAGAAACTTATTTGGAACAATTCTTAAAGAACAAAAACTAATCAAGAAAATAACCAGCATTCCCTTTGTTTATTGGAACACTGCTGCTTAATTGAGACAGGAGGGTGTTGTTGAACAGTTACGTGCAATTAAGTGGCCTTTAGATACTACATGCTTAGAGCGAACAGTTTTTAAATAGTGTCAGTTGTGATTGATTGTGTTCAAAAAGCAGTGAATTTTGTCACTGATGCTTGGTGAGAAATAACCAGCAAGTTAATCTGGAACTGTTGTACTCACTGCGGTTTGAGGCATTCAGCCTTGGAGATGTCAGAAAGGGCCAGGAGTGAAAATGAAACTATTTCACTACTTCAAGTTAGGAAATACAGAGACTTTGAAGGTATTGACTATCATTTTGAATGTTACAATGAAATGAAGGTTTGGAAGATGCAGTCGTCAGTAGCATTATATGAAGGTAGTTCATTATCTGCAGTAGGTATCTGCGCTGATTTTTGTTAATTTACAGTCAATCAATAGAACACAGCAGCATATGATGGATGAATTCCTCTATTGATAACCATTAAGAACTATTACAGTTTTATAATACTATAGTGGTATAGGTACTGGTCTAATTTATTCTGTATTTCACTTAAATGCATAATTTGTTATCCAGTTAAACAGTAGTTTTTGTTAAACTATTTCCATGAAGGGGCAGCCACCTAATTGGGCCAAAATCTAGTAGCCTCGATGTGTCTCAATTAACCGAATCTACTGTATTTGGAGTCCATAATAAAATTAAATCATTGAATGTTGATGAATATTCTGGTACTTATTGAAGGGTTTCGGCCTGAAACATCGATTGTATTCTTTTCCATAGATGCTGGCTGGCCTACTGAGCTCCTGTGTTTTGATAGATAGATAGATAGATACTTTATTCATCCCCATGGGGAAATTCAACTTTTTTTCCAATGTCCCATACACTTGTTGTAGCAAAACTACTTACATACAATACTTAACTCAGTAAAAAAAATATGATATGCATCTAAATCACTATCTCAAAAAGCATTAATAATAGCTTTTAAAAAGTTCTTAAGTCCTGGCGGTAGAATTGTAAAGCCTAATGGCATTGGGGAGTATTGACCTCTTCATCCTGTCTGAGGAGCATTGCATCGATAGTAACCTGTTGCTGAAACTGCTTCTCTGTCTCTGGATGGTGCTATGTAGAGGATGTTCAGAGTTATCCATAATTGACCGTAGCCTACTCAGCGCCCTTCGCTCAGCTACCGATGTTAAACTCTCCAGTACTTTGCCCACGACAGAGCCCGCCCTCCTTACCAGCTTATTAAGACGTGAGGCGTCCCTCTTCTTAATGCTTCCTCCCCAACACGCCACCACAAAGAAGAGGGCGCTCTCCACAACTGACCTATAGAACATCTTCAGCATCTCACTACAGACATTGAATGACGCCAACCTTCTTAGGAAGTACAGTCGACTCTGTGCCTTCCTGCACAAGGCATCTGTGTTGGCAGTCCAGTCTAGCTTCTCGTCTAACTGTACTCCCAGATACTTGTAGGTCTTAACCTGCTCCACACATTCTCCATTAATGATCACTGGCTCCATATGAGGCCTAGATCTCCTAAAGTCCACCACCATCTCCTTGGCCTTTGTGATATTGAGACGCAGGTAGTTTGAGTTGCACCATATCACAAAGTCCTGTATCAGTTTCCTATACTCCTCCTCCTGTCCATTCCTGACACACCCCACTATGGCCATGTCATCAGCGAACTTCTGCACATGGCAGGACTCTGAGTTATATTGGAAGTCTGATGTGTACAGGGTGAACAGGACCGGAGAGAGTACGGTTGCCTGTGGCGCCCCTGTGCTGCTGACCACCGTGTCAGACCTACAGTCTCCCAACCGCACATACTGAGGTCTATCTGTCAAGTAGTCCACTATCCAATCCACCATGTGAGAGTCTACTCCCATCTCCGTTAGTTTGTGCCTTAAGATCTTGGGCTGGATGGTGTTAAAGGCACTAGAGAAGTCAAGGAATGTAATCCTCACAGCACAACTGACCCCCTCTAGGTGAGAGAGTGATTTGTTCAGCAAATACGTGATAGCATCCTCCACTCCCCACCTTCTCCTTATACGCAAACTGAAGAGGATCCTGGGCGTGCCTGGTTTGTGGCCTCAGATTCTGTATTATCAGCCGCTCCATGGTCTTCATAACGTGCGACGTCAAGGCAACAGGTCTGAAGTCATTCAACTCCTTTGGTTGTGGTTTCTTCGGTACCGGGACAATACAGGATGTTTTCCACTGTCTGGGTACTCTTCTCTGCTCCAGGCTCACACTCTGCTTTGAGTGTGTTGTCTTTGAATATTTCTTTAATTCTTCTTGAATAAAGAAAACACTTTATGACATATTGGATCTATTTATACTTTGGTACTAAAAATACAATTAAATTAACTGCTTGAATTTTAACATGGAACTAAACATGAGGAAGATGTTTTCTCAGTTTATTTATTGAGTTTATTTTATTCTAGTTTTGCAGAGCTGAAGAGCACAAAATGATAATGATCATATTGACTGAAGTATATGAGTTTTTGGCAGAAATGGCAGGTACGTTTAAGGATCATTTCAAAACTATGATGCAATCTTCTGTAATTGCATTTTTTAATTATTGTCACATGTACTGAAGTATAGTTTTAAAAAAAGCAACTTCTTGCATCTCAAGATATAGATCATTTCATTACATCAATGCATTGAAGTAGTGCAGGAGATAGCAATAACAGAATGGAAAATAAAGTGTTACAGTTACAGAGAAAGTGTAGTGTAGGGAGACAAGAAAGTACAAGGTATGACAAAGTTGATTGTGCGGTCAAGAGTCCATCTTGTCTTACAAGGACTTTGTTCAGTTGTCTTTAAATGGTGGGAAAGAACATGTCTTTGAGCCTGTGATGTGTACTTTCAGGTTTTTGTATCTTCTGCCTGATGAGAGAGATGATAAGAAAGGATGTCTGGGTAGGTGGGATCTTTAATTATATTGGATCCTTTTCCAAGACAGTGAGAATTGGACACAGAGTCCATGGAGGGGAGGCTTATTTTCATGTTATGCAGAGCTGTATCCGTAACCCTCTGCAGCTGCCACTCTCAGCCAGAACAGTTGGTGTACAAGCCATGTTGCAACTGGATAAGATGTTTTCTGTAGTGTATCTATAAAAATTTGTAAGGGTCAAAGTGGACAGCCAAAATTCTTTAGTCTCCTGAGGAGTAGAGGCAATGCATTATATTTTACAAAAAGTTGGAAATTGTGGTTGAAGTCATATGTATCTTAAGTTTGTGGATTGTAAGCGTGCAATGTTTTGTAACAATTAAACTCGAAATTTAGGACTTGGACAAAAATTTTGCAATATACATATGGTTTCCCCTACTTTCAGTTTCTAGATACCAACCAAGACCCTGGTAAAATGTGTAGGCAAAAATGTTTGTTCCTGCCAGACACCAGTAGCTCTTGTGTTGCATAGCACAAGGCATCATGTGGGTATTTTAATCCTCCACTTTACAGCTTCCTGTAGTTTCAATGCATCAGTGATTAATTTCCTGTCCATAAAGTTTGTGCTTTTTGCCTTTTTCTGTGGATATTTGTGTTCATTATAAAAATATTGAAGATGGGGAAACTAATTGGACGTAGGAGAAGAATATATGTTGAACTTATCAGATAGCATTCTTTAGAGCTTCAACAAACTACTAGGACTTTTGGACTGATGTCTCCTTATGATTTTTGACCATAAAGCATTTCTGTTTCAAGTGCTGCATATAGGTTTTAATGAGCTTGAATTGATGATATTTGATCTTATTAAGATGCTGTAATAAATGCTGAGGTTAGAGCCAACTAGTTGCTGGAATTAATGAAATGACAGCATGAATTTTATTAATAGCCTCTATCAGGCGGAATGGGTCACAACAATTTCCTATTGTCCAGTGCTCTTTTGATTTACTGACCTAAAAAAAATTTTGTCTTCACCTAATTGTAAATTAATTGAGGTTCATATCAGTATGTGCTTATAAATTATAATCATAGGTTCATTTACTCTCTCGATTAAAATCTGACAAATATCCTATCTAAAGGTGAACAATCCAGCTTTTTCAGTCTCTCTTACATAACTGAAGTCATTAACTCCAGGTCTGATGTTTATTAATAATCTCTACACCCATTTCTTGGTCTAGCTAGCTTTTCAAAATTGTGATGCCCAAAAATCCACAAGAAGTCAGTCAGTAACAATTTGGTATTGTATTAAAGCTAGGGATTTCTCAGTTCAATCTTCAATTTTAGTTTCAGAAAGAATAATTATATTTAAGCAGAATTGGTTTTTTCCCCAAAATATACAGGTGAATTTGAATGTGGACCTGAATCACAACTGGAAAGTAAATGTGTGCCGGTGGATGATGTAAAGGCACATTTAACAGTAAGTAATGCATTTTAACATGGAAGTGTGTTTTTTTTTCAAATGAACAAAATCAGCTGAAGTTTATTTACAGCCTGTAAATAAAGTTCATGGTGTAGAAATATCATTAATAAATACATGGGTGAAATCTCAATTCGCAATGTTACCATTTTAAATATTGCTGTTTAAGTATTAATAGCATTACTTAATGGATACAGAATCACACTGAAATATTTCAGGTTAATGAGTTTTGAAGTATTCCACCATGACCTCAGTAGATCTCCTGTGTTTTGACATGCACTACAGTCATTCTATTATTATTCTGGTTCTTTGACTTTATAAATGAGTTTTGTGTAAGAATGTTTTTGTCACTTATTAGCATTATGGTAAGCAGTTATGAGTATTTAGTAATTTTATTAAGTTTCTATAAAACAATTATCATAGATAATCAATATCAGCTATGTAATCAAAATTATCATAGTTACTCTTCTATGTAGTTACCTTAATAATTCACAAAAAAATATTTTGCTTTTCCCATGAATCATATTATTGGGCCTTAGTTGTAAAACCCTCAAAATATAGTCCCTGACTGCAGGAGAGGTGAAGATGGTTTGAAGTATTAGAGAGAATACTGATATTTTTTTTAAAAAAAAGGTAAATATAGCATTTTGCGTGTGTTGCAAGGTTGAGGGAATTCAGCAGGCCAGGTAGCATCTATGGAAAAGAGTACAGCTAACGTTTCAGATCGAGACCCTTCAGTAGGATTGGAGAAAATAAGACGAGTAGGTTTAAAAAGGTTGGGGGGAGGGGAAGGAGAAACACAAGGTGATATGTGAAACTGGAGAATGGGGGGGTGAAGTAAAGAGCTGGGAAGTTGGTGAAAGAGATACAGGGCTGGAGAAAGGGGAAACTAACAGGAGCGGACAGAAGGCCATGGAAGAAAGAAAAGGAGGGAAGCGGTAGGTGGCAAGTAGATAAGGTGAGAGGGAAAAGGGGATAGGTAATTATGAAGGGGGCGGGTATGGGCACATGCCATCAGGTTGAAGGCTACCCAGACAGAATACAAGGTGGTGTTCCTCTAACCTGAGTGTGGCCTCATCACAACAGCAGAGAAGGTATATAGATATATGGGAATGGGAAGTGGAATTAAAATGGGTGGCCAGTAGGAAATCGCTCTTCTTCTGGTGGATGGAACGTAGGTGCTTGACAAAGCGGTCTCCCAATCTACATCAGGTCTTGCCGATATACAGGAGACCTCACCGGGAGCACCAGACACAGTATATGACCCCAACAGACTCACAGGTGAAATATCACCTCACCTGGAAGGACTGTTTGGGGCCTAAATGGTAATGAGGGAGGAAGTATAGGGGCATTCAGGTAATGTAATTAGTACTATTGGAATCATATGTAGGCAAAAGTAAAATAATTTGAAATGTCCTGAAAGTGTGAGCACATTGTATGAAAATAAGATTTTTAATTAAAGTATTACGGAAATAGCTTGAACGTTTTAAAATCGAGAGTTCAGTTTTCTTTTACTGTTTACTCATTTTATTTCTTTCAAGATTTTAAATGTTCCCCATGTAAATAAATTTGACGAAGCGCTTCAGTGGATCTTGCAGAGTACACGGGACCTTGGAATTAGGTGAGTTTAATTCTCTTTTCCCCTCCCAAGTTATGTCAACTAGTAATATCTGAATTAAAAGAGAGGCCAGCCTCTTACTATACGTTTACGTAATGATTTTCAACAAATTTTCAACACTTAAACTGTGAATACCTTAAAAAGGAATGAATGGGAAGGGATACAAATTATATTTGAAATAATATTTACTCTGTAATTAATAACTTATTATCTTAATGGAAAAAGACAGCAGATGAGCAAAGTACAGTTGCAAGAAAAAGTTTGAACCCTTTGCAATTACCTGGTTTTCTGCATTAATTACTCGTAAGATGTGGTCACAAAAATCGACAAACACAATCTGCCTAAATTAATAATGCACAAACAATTGTACTACTTATCAATACTGAGTACTCCATTTAAGCAATCACAATCTAGATTCAAAAAAGTATGTGAACCACTGGGGTAAAACCTTCTAGTCAAGTCACTTTTTATTGTCATTTCGACCATAACTGCTGGTACAGTACACAGTAAAAACGAGACATTTTTCAGGACCATGGTGCTACATGAAACAATACAAAAACTACACTGAACTACGTAAAAACAACACAGAAAAAAAACTACGCTAGATTACAGACCTACCCAGGACTGCATAAAGTGCACAAAACAGTGCAGGCATTATAATAAATAATTAACAAGACAATAGGCACAGTAGAAGGCAGTAAGTTAGTGTCAGTCCAGGCTCTGGGTATTGAGGAGTCTGATGGCTTGGGGGAAGAAACTGTTACATAGTCTGGTTGTGTGAGCCCGAATGCTTTGGTGCCTTTTCGCAGATGGCAGGAGGGAGAAGAGTTTGTATGAGGGGTGCGCGGGGTCCTTCATAATGCTGTTTGCTTTGCAGGTGCAGCATGTAGTGTAAATGTCTGTAATGGCGGGAAGAGAGACCGCGATGATCTTTTCAGCTGACCTCACTATCTGCTGCAGGGTCTTGCGATCCCAGATGGTGCAATTTCCATGCCAGGCAGTGACGCAGCTGCTCAGGATGCTCTCAATACAACCCCTGTAGAATGTGATGAGGGTGGGGGGGTTGGAGATGGACTTTCCTCAGCCTTCACAGAATGTAAAGACACTGCTGGGCTTTCTTTGCTACAGAGCTGGTGTTGAGAGACCAGGTGAGATTCTCCACCAGCTGAACCCCAAGAAATTTGGTGCTCTTAACGATCTCTACCGAGGAGCCGTCGATGTTCAGCGGAGAGTGGTCGCTCTGTGTCCTCCTGAAGTCCACAACCATCTCTTTTGTTCACATTCAGAGACAAGTTGTTGGCTCTGCATCAGTCTGTTAGCTGCAGCACCTCCTCTCTGTAAGCTGACTCGTTCTTGCTGATGAGACCCATCACGGTGGTGCCATCGGTGAACTTGATGATGTGGTTCGAGCTGTGTGTTGCAGCACAGTCATGGGTCAGCAGAGTGAACAGCAGTGGACTGAGCACATAGCCCTGGGGGACCCCCGTGCTCAGTGTGATGATGTTGGAGATGCTGCTCCCAATCCGGACTGACTGAGGTCTCCCAGTCAGGAAGTCTAGGATCCAGTTGCAGAGGGAGATGTTCAGGCCCAGTAGGCTCAGCTTTCCAATCAGTTTCTGAGGGATAATTGTGTTGAATGCTGAACTGAAGTCTATAAACAGCATTCAAACGTATGTGTCTTTTTTGTCCAGGTGGGTTAGGGCCAGGTGGAGGGTGATGGCAATAGCATCGTCCGTTGAACGGTTGGGACGGTACACAAACTCAAAACGAGCGTAGCAGTTGTTCAGCGCATTCGGGAGGGAGCCATCACCCGCACAGTCACACCTTCCACATGTCACCACTGTCCTGAAAGTGGCTGTGGATTCGCTGGGCGTGTGCACGCTTTGCCTCTCTGATGGCCCAGGACAGTTTGGCCCTTGCTGTTATTAGGGCTGCCTTGTCGCCTGCTCTGAAGCTTTTTCTACAAAAGCTATTTGGAGTTGGGTGTTTCAATCAATGAGATGAGATAGGAAGTGTGGGTCATAGGGGTGCCCTGCCCTATATTTTTTTAAAAAAAAAGACACACAGTCAGGTTACTGACATAGCCTACACTTCTCAAGAAAGACCTGTTTATGTGCACCATGCCTCAATCAAAACCACTTTCAGAGGACCTTAGAAGAATTGTAGAGATGCATGAAGCTGGCAAAGGCTGCAGAAGCATTTCTAAAGACCTGAGTGTTCATCATAAGAGAAATCATCTGCAGCTGGAGGAAATTAGTACCATTGCTACTCTTCGTAGAAATGAGCACCCTCAAAAGATTACACCAGGAACACAATGTGCAATGCTGAAGGAGGTGGAAAAGAACCCAAGGGTAACGGCAAGACCTGCAGAAATCTGTAGAACTTGCTAAAGTCTCTGTTCATGTGTCCACTATAAGAAAAACGCTGAACAAGAATGGTGTTCATGGAAGGACACACCACGGAGGAAGCCACTCTTCTCCAAAAAAAATGTTGTTGCCTGTAGCAAAAGACCACCTGGATGTTCCACAATGCTTCTGGGACAACGTTCTACTGACAGATGAGATGAACGTTGAATTTTCTGGCAGAAATGCAGACCGTTATGTTTGGAGGAAAAGGGCACAGCACACCAACACCATAACCTTATCAGAATTGTGAGGCATGATGGAAGGAACATTGTGGTTTGGAACTGCTTTGGGTCTGAATAGCTTGCAAAAGGAACAATTAATTCAAAATTGTATCAACATTTTACAACAGAGTGTCAGGGCAGCGGTCCATCATCTGAAGCTTAATAGAAGTTGGATGATGGAACAAGACAATGATCTGAAAGACAAGAGTAAGTCAACAACAGAATGGGTTAAGGAGAAGAAAATTTTTGTTTTGCAATGGCCAAGTCAGAGTCCAGACCTTAACCCATTTGAGATGCTGGATTGTTCATCCAAGGTATCTCAGAAGTATTGATGAACTGAAAGAGTTTTGTATGGAGGAATGATCTAAAATTTAGTGCAGGTTGTTGTTGGTAAAGGAGGTTATACCAGTTACTGAATCCAAGAGTTCACATACTTTTTCCAGCTTGGACTGTGAATAATTAAACAATGTGTTCAATAAAGTAATGAAAAGTACAATTGTTTGTGTGTTATTAGTTTATGCAGATTGTGTTTGTCTATTATTGTAACTTAAATGAAGATCAGACTACATTTTATAACTAATGCAGAAAATTGGGCAATTGCAAAGAGTTCACAAACTTTTTCTTGGAACTGTACAGTAGGATCTAGTTATTCTTGTGCACTAATTGCAGGCAGATGTGTTATGGAAGACAAGTGGCAACTTGGCCTTTATTGCAAGAGGTTTGGAGTTTAGAAACAGGGAAGTATTGTTACTCATGAAGCACACCTGGAGTACCATGCAGAATTTTGAGCCTCTTATTTATGAAAAGATTACTGTCTTTGGCAGCAGTTCAAAAGGGATTCATTAGGCTTATTCGCAGGATTAGAGGGTTGTGCTATCATAAGCTGCTAAAGGAATCTGGATCCTTTCCGGGTGTGATGGGATAAATGTCAAAATATTTTCGGTATAGGAAAAAGCTCAATATGAGGGGAGCATAGTTAGAGGTCAGTCATTTAAAACAAAGATGTGTAGAATTTTTTTTCTCACAGAGGGTTATAGAGCCTAGACCATTAGGGGTATCTAAAAAGAAAGCAAATACTTGAAAGAACAGGAATTGGGGGCTATGGGTAACTGGCACAGCAAAAGAGATCATATTGAATGGTAGGGTAGTCTAAAGAGACTGAATATCCTGCTCCTGCTCCACTTTCTAATGTCCTATTGTGTTTCATTCCTGATTTCTAGAAAATAATTTTATTTAAAATTACCATTATTTCATGGACTAGTATTATCAGAGAAATGTTCCCATAACAGGGTGGGGCAGATAAAAAAGACAATTATTCTATTGCTATATTCTAGAACATTATTTTTCATTAGAAAGCAAGAACAACAAAATGGAATTAAAAGATTTTTATGTGAACATCTAAATGTAATCTATTTTATTAACTTATTTGTAGTGCACAACCAGAACAATACTTGGCTTTACCTCATCTATAGAGTTACAGTAAAGTTTATCATCTTTCCATAAAACTGAGTGAGAAACATGATTGGCATACATCTCTTAGATAAGCTGCAGTCCACCCACCTGTAAAAATATTGATGGATCATTGGAAGGAACATTTCCTTATTTTGTTAAACACAAGTATCAATCAATGGAGTTGTGTTATGGCTCTTAACTCAAGATTTGGCATACAGCAAGTAGTAAATTTGATGCTCGCTGAGATGACTTGATAATATAAGGTCTTGTTACTAAACTTTCTTATTGACAAAGAACAAATGGCGCATAAGGTAGCAATCCTTAAGTAAAATTATTTACTAATCAATAAAGTCATGGCCTCGCACTTTTTTTCCTGTCATTTTGAAAGCAGATATCAACGGTTACAGCCATGACCTTAAAGGAAGTTCATTTGTATATTTTTATATTTTAATGCAGATTAGTTGGTAATGACTCTGAGGCATCAGTAACTTCAGTGGTTCAGGTGACTTGTTTGGAATCTACTCGTCCACAAATGAATTTGTACTGTCGGCTCCAACGTGCATTTTTTACCATTCTGAATAGAATGTTAATTTTTATTCTTGGTAAGTCTTTTTTGTCCCACATACTGAGATACAATGAAGAGCTTGTCTTGCTTATTGTTTATACAGATCAAATAATTACACAGTGCATTAAGCTAGAAAAAGGTAAAACAGTAACAATGTAGAATATAGCGCAAAAGCTTCTGAAAAAGTGCAGTGCAGGTAAACGATAAAGTGCAAGATCATATTGTAGTACAACAAACGTTTAGATTACAAGGCCAAGAGTCCATCTCATCGTATAAGAAGTCCATTCATGTGTCCGATCATAGTGAGATAGAAACTCTCCTTGAACCCTGAACTCCCCTTTCCAGTTTTTTGTATTCTCTGCCCGAAGGGAGAAGAGGGAATGGCCAGGTTATTAAATACTAAAATGTTATAAGATAAAACGTCAAACACAAACTTCACCATTTCCTACATGGTTGTAATGCCAATTGAATATGATCTTACATAAGTGTTACCCATGCACATTTATAACAGCTTGCAAAAAAATGGCAGGACTATGACAAGTAAAGTGATGTGGGCCAGCAATAAAAGCCATTTACTTGGTGTGTACTAAGGATCCAAGTCATTTTCCACATAGTAGCATTTACTCATACATCCATGATCTTCTGAGGCTTCAGGGTTCACGAGGCCTATTCTACCCTCTATTTCTTAAGCTCCAGAAAGTCAACAACGAAAGCTGGAATCAAAGCTTCTAAGTTCATTTGTATACTTCATATAATGATTAACTTAATTTATTGCAAAAATATAACAAAATATTCAACATTTTGTTTTGCTTTTTATATAGTATTAAGCCTTCTATGGATTACCCTTCTGCTTCTGAAGTACTACTCTAGAAAAATGGAAGAACAACAGCAAGTTGTGTATGAAATGGTGAATAAAATAATAGGTACTGTTTAATATTCATATTTATCTAACAATGTGCATTAGATATTGCTAAACTTTAATTTGCTATCAAAAATGAGTTATTGGTTCCATGTACAAACATTCAGATTTCCAAAATTTGGGTAAATGAATTCATCACAAACAGAATTTACCCATTTTTATGCTGTTGCTCTCAAAAACAGTTTTGCATGGAAATTCTTTTATCAAGAAAAAAAGTTTCAGGACCTATTAACAAATTAAGATTTACATAGATATTTATTACATCACAGGAGGAGGCCTTTTGGTTCCACTTTGATTCATTTTGCCATTAATAACGAATTCAGCTACCAATATCTTTTCAGAATGTGGAAAGAAACCAGCTCACCTTCCAAAGATTTCTCCATTAACGTGCAAGTCACGGGACCCTAATCCTTACAGACAACTGTTATTGACTGGAGAGTCATTATTAATAGCAAGTGATAGCCATCAATGCTATCAGCCTTCTTCACGCTAAGTTGACGTCTCCTCTGGGAGCCTGTATACCTTGGCTCCTTCTCGCATCCTTGCAGACTGAGAGAACTTTAAAAGCACTGGTCCACCCAGCTGCCATGTATGAAGAAGAAAGGTGAAGTGTAATGTTCTTCAAGCACAATAATAATTTCTTAAAGCAAGGATGTCCCAGTTTCCAGCTTTTTTCAGCCCCCCTGATTTGGTATTGTTCTATGCAGTGATCCTATTTAACATACAGAATACAACTGGTCTAATTTTTAATCAATGGTGTTTTTCAGCTTATGAAGCAAGGTACAGGGCTGTCTTGTATAAGAAGACACACTGAACTCAATTATTCACTTTTGTTAAAACAGCTGTCATTCGTGCTCACAATCAAGATTGGGAAAAGGATTTGGAACTTGTCCCTTATGTACCCATACCTCATGTCCGAGACACGTTAATTCAACCTAAGGATAGGTATGTTGACAGTGTTTTTAAAACAATTATGCTGCATGATTGGGAATGTGTTTTTCTGAATCCCCACCACATACAACTATGCATTTTTTAGTTCCAACTTGTTCCATTACCTCATAGAAACTTGTAAGCCATGTTTAACATAACTTTTTTAATCTGTACATTTTACTGCTTCTAGCTATTAACATCAGCAATGCTTTGGTATTTCTACATTAAAGACAATATTACAAATACATGTGTTACAGCCCAAAATGTGCTTAATTTGGTAGAGGAATAATATACACTCAGTACACTCAATATACATCTAGTACACTTGCTTATTCATGAAAATATCTATTCAGCCAATCATGTGGCATCAGCTGAATGCATAAAAGCATGCAGACATAGTCAAGAGGTTCAGTTGTTCAGACCAAACATCAGAATGGGGAAGAAATGTGATCTAAGTGACTGACTGTGGAATGATTGGTGCCAGACGGGGTGTTTTAAGTATCTCAGAATCTACTGATCTGGGATTTTCATGTACAACACCCTCTAGAGTTTACAGAGAATGGTGCGAAAAACCAAACAAAAACATTTAGTGAGCGGCAATTTGGGGGCAAAAATGGCTTGTTATTGAGAGGTCAGAGGACAATGGCTAGACTGGTTCAAATTCACAGGAAGGTGACAGTAACTCAAATAACTATGCATTAGAATAGTGGTGTCCAGAAGAGCATTTCTGAATGCACAGCACATTGAACTTTGAAGAGGATGGACTACAGTGGCAGAAGACCTCAAACATAGTGGCCACTTTATTAGGTACAGGAGGTGGTAATGTTAATACTGTGGTAATGGTAATGTTGTGTTGGCATTATTCTATTTTGTCGGTCACTACTAAAAAGCAGTAGAATATTAATTACTGTTTAGTGCATTGTGACCATGCCTCAACCTCATTTAAGAAGTTTAACATCTGTTGCTATAAGTGTATTTCCATCAATCATTTCAATACCAGAGCAGTGCCATGGCAAGTAAAGAGAAGGAAAAGAAATTAGTAGGAATAATTATTGCCATTGATATTAGTTTATTATTGTCATGTGTTACGAAGATACTATGAAAAGCTTTTGTTTGCTTGTCATCTGGACAGGTCCTTCCATATCAAGTACATTGAGGTAGTAAAATGGAAAACAATGCAGGATACAGTCTTACTGTTAAAGTACAGTGCAGGTAGACAAAGAGCAAGGGCTATGATGAGATACAGTAGATTGGGAGATCAAGAGTTCCATCTTTTTAGCATATGGGAGGTCCGTTCTCTTTCTCTGGTGTCTAAGAGTAGAGAATATGCTGCACTATTGTTTGCCTCAATATAATTTTTCTTTGAGACTATTTGAAACAAAATCATATTTTAACATGCACATTTAAAAATTACACTTCATTTTTCTTTTGTATCAGGAAGAAGATGAAGAAGATCTGGCAGAAAGCTGTGCAGTTTCTTGAAGCAAATGAGTCCCGGATTCGTACAGAGAAATGCAGAATAAGTGGACAGGATTTCATGGTTTGGAGATGGACACAGCCTTCATCTGTCTGTGACTCTATGTGATAAATAACTAGAAAACATGCAAAGCTGAAGATGACAGTTAATAATGCAGTATATGGAAATGTCTGCACTACATAATTCATAAATAAATGCTTGTGACTAGAGTTCTCATGCAGCAGCTGATTGTAACTGCTCAATTGGGTGTTGTGGGAAGAAGTGAGCAAAAATTAGTGGATGTGCCAGAATTATAATGTAATGTCTTTTCACAGATATTTAAATATTATTGTTACTAATAATGGAGTGATTATAGCTGGTTTTAGCAGGACCAGCAGTTTTTAACCTGCTTAATATATTGCTGACCTCCAGCAGAATTGCAGAGGCAATCGCATTGGGTAACTGGTGTTTATAACAATGTTGAACCAGGTTTTCCTAAATCATGCTTCATTTGCACCTACAACTAAATTTAAAGTGGTATCCTTATCTAGTAACCCAATGATTATGATATGTAGAAAAGACATGAGCACCAAAGCTGTCTCTTCTGACAGTGATGATACCAGTATAATTCTTGAAGGGCTGGAGAAAAAGCACTTCAAATCTATTATTTTTAAAATAGAAAGCCCACAACTAAACCTTGCTTTTCTATTTAAGGGTTTGTTAATTACCCTTGCTATATTTTTATAACACTTCAAAGCAGTTTCCATGTTGAATAATCTATTATTTTAGTTCATAATTGACATAATATAACATGCCTAATTGTCAGAAACTTTGTCTTTTGTAAACCAATCCTGATGCTCTGTTTCAACCCAAATCATCAGAATTACCTTCCTCTGCACAGATGCTGCATAATCTGCTATGCTCTTCCACTAGATTGTTTGCCTTTTGTATATTGCTCAAGATATTACACATTTGGAAGAAAGTTGTCCTATGGAACAAGTCTTTGTAATAAGAGTAACACTTACAGTACACCAAAGAAAACCTCTTCACTATGATTTTTAAACTATACATGTTTATAAGTGCTGTAATGCTGGTGTGTTTTTATTTATACAGCTCAGAAATGTATTGCAATCTATTAAATTTGTTTATCTGGCTTACCCTTTGTAACAAACTGTCTTTGCATTCTTGATTGAATTATGTAAAGTACCTATATAAATGAATTGGAATACAATATCTGTGTGTGTATTTCCTTCTATAAGGCTGCATTAGTTTAACTTAATATAAAATACAATTTCTTGTTTCTTCATATAAGGGACATCAAAAATGTTGGCAAAGTTACATTTGGAGTAAACAGGACCTTTTCAGAATGGCAGGCAGTGACTAGTGGGGTACCACAAGGCTCAGTGCTGGGACCCCAGTTGTTTACAATATAAATGATTTAGACCAGGGAATTAAATGCAGCATCTCCAAGTTTGTGGATGACACGAAGCTGGGCGGCGGTGTTAGCTGTGAGGAGGATGCTAAGATGATGCAGGGTGACTTGGATAGGTTAGGTGAGTGGGCAAATTCATGGCAGATGCAATTTAATGTGGATAAATGTGAGGTTATCCACTTTGGTTGCAAGAACAGGAAAACAGATTATTATCTGACTGGTGGCCGATTAGGAAAAGGGAAGGTGCAACGAGACCTGGGTGTCATTGTACACCAGTCATTGAAGGTGGGCATGCAGGTACAGCAGGCAGTGAAAAAGGCAAATGATATGTTGGCATTCATAGCAAAAGGATTTGAGTACAGGAGCAGGGAGGTTCTACTGCAGTTGTACAAGGCCTTGGTGAGTATTGTGTGCAGTTTTGGTCCCCTAATCTGAGGAAAGACATTCTTGCCATAGAGGGAGTACAAAGAAGGTTCACCAGATTGATTCCTGGGATAGCAGGACTTTCATATGAAGAAAGACTGGATTGATTAGGCTTATACTCACTAGAATTTAGAAGACTGAGGGGGGATCTTACTGAAACGTCTAAAATTCTAAAGGGATTGGACAGGCTAGATGCAGGAAGATTGTTTCCGATGTTGGAGTCCAGAACGAGGGGTCACAGTTTAAGGATAAAGGGGAAGCCTTTTAGGACCGAGATGAGGAAAAACTTCACACAGAGAGTGGTGAATCTGTGGAATTCTCTGCCACAGGAAACGGTTGAGGCCGGTTCATTGGCTATATTTAAGAGGAAGTTAGATATGGCCCTTGTGGCTAAAGGGATCAGGGGGTATCAGAGAGAAAGCAGGTACAGGGTTATGAGTTGGATGATCAGCCATGATCATACTGAATGGTGGTGCAGGCTCAAAGGGCCAAATGGCCTACTCCTGCACCTATTTTCTATGTTTCTATGTATGACTTAATAAATCCTCATTAAAAATTTTGCAACTTGGGGGTTTAAGTTTGCTAACACCATCACTATCATAAGCCAAAGAGAGGGTGAGAAATTAGTATATAAGAGAGAGATTAAATATGTGGCTGAGTGGAGCCACAATAACAACCCCTTACTCTGATTATTGACTTCAGGAGGAAATCAGAGGACCATGAGCCAGTCCTTATTGGAGGATCAGAGGTGGAGTGTCAGCAACTTTAAATTCCTTGGTATTATCATTGTAGAGGACCTGTCCTGCGGCCAGCACGCAAGTGCAATTATGAAGACAGCGTAGTAGCGCCTCGAATTCTTTAGAAGCTTGCGAAGATTCTGCACAACATCTAAAACTTCTGTGAATGTGTGGTGGCTGCATCACAGCCTGGTATGGAAGCACCAATGCCCTTGAACAGAAAATCCTACAAAAAGTGGATACAGCCCATTTCATCATGGGTAAAGCCCTCCCACTACATGGGGCATTATTGCAGGAAAACAGTATCCATCATCAGGGACCCTCACCACCCAAGGCTTGCTATCTGCTAGCTGCATCCATTGAGAAGAAGATGCAGACGCCTCAGAACTCGCCTTCGGCGCTGGAATTGAACAGATGTCCCGAGCGATGCTACCCGCTACGCTACAATTGCGCCCGTCAAATCTAAAAACCTGTGGGTCTTTAGAATTCCTTACATAGATTACGGATTCTGAGCCATTCAGTTCATTCAAGGTTGAAAGAATTGGATGTTTGAACTACACAGAAACCAAGAGAAATATTTTCTAAGTCAATGAGATGAAAACCCCAAGCAAACAGGGACAATAATCATTTAAAGTTAAAGATACTTCTAAAAAATCTTAAAATAGTAATTTTATTCAGGAAGAATGAATTGAGTAAAAGATACCTATTTACACAGAGCCATACTATTTAGCAGATAACAATGTAATATAAGTAAATAGAATCATATGAATTTGAAGTGGGAGTAGCTATGTGGCCCATCAAACTTCTTGTCAATGAATAAAATCAAGACTGATTTGATCTTGGCCTCTGTTGCACTTTCTTATGTTTTCCCTTAGCACTAAAGGTACAGTATTCATTGATTCAGTTTCCACACTTGAGAGGTAGAGAATTCCAATGATTCATCAACCTCTGAGTAAGAAGAAATGTGTTCTCAACTGCATATGAAGAAAACTCTTTAGTCTTCAACTATGCTCCTTATTTCTGCACCCCTCCCCCATGAGGGGTAATATGTATCCAATGAAAGCTCCATCAAAATTTTGAATATTAATTTCATTATGTTTTTTTTCTTTGTCATATGTTTCAATAAGATTGAATCTTTCTTCTGAATTCCAATGAGTACAGGCCCAATATGCTTAACCTTTCCTCAAAAGACAACCCATTCGTCCAATGTAAATACATTCCTTCTGAAAGCTGGTAACCAAAATCGTATGAAAGTACTGCAGCCGTGGTTTTAGCACCTGTAACCTCAAACCTCTTTAGACTGGCAGTGATTTCTCCTCCAACACTTTTTTGGTGATGTACAAGAGCTAGGCCAGCTGCTCACCTGCTGTACCAAGTTGCAGATCCTTCACTAGGATTGGAAAGGTTAAAAACAGCCACTTAAACCAGATTATACTTTAGTTAAATTGCCTTGCAAAATTAACTTCCACATTTTTTTTAACACACTTCTTGCTGAGTTTTTTACCTCTATTCTGACAGAACATTGACATGTTGCATTTCCTCTTGGGAACACATGCACAATGTGAATGTATTGGTACAACTCCACCAAGCTAAAGAGCTCAGTATGTGAGAAATTTACCACAACTTGCAGCTGCTCAGTCTATTACTCAGCTGTCTATTGCTTCACATGCTAATTCACCACAACAGTGGTGGTCCTACAAAATCAAAGAAACAGTAACATAACTAATCTACTACAAGCATGCAAACTTGCATCAATACATCTTGCTTGCTAACAATCTTCAATAAAAAACGGCAAAGCTGAGTATTTTATCCAAGCTTACAATTTATTTAAATTTGAAATCAATCTGTTTGACATTTCTAAGTTTCAACGTCAAAGTTCTCAGCTTTTTAAAAATCAGATTAGCTGCTCACTATTTGCTAATTAATACAGAGAAATTGCATTAGCTGAATTAAGTAACTATTTTTCAGTTAGCTGTAAATCAAATTTGATGATAACTTATGTATGCAGTTATTGTCTTTAATGTCTAATAATTGGAAACCACAAAATAGAAATATCAGGAGACACTGAACTTAAAATTAAAATTTAAATCTAAAACTAGTGTTTGATTTTCAACTCAGCAAAGTAAATATCGATTATAAATTTGGGAAGTCTGAGGAAAGGTTGTACTGCAGAATCTAACATCCACCCTGCCCTACTTTTGTGTGCTGCAGTATCAAAGTTTTATCTCTTCAGGACACTATTTTCAGTTGTTTATATCTTAGCTAGGGGTTCCCAACCCTCTTTATTCCATGGACCAATACCTTTAAGCAAGCGGTCCGTGAATCCCAGGTTGGGAACCCCTGAGTTGAGCTGTCTCTAGGGATCAGGAATGACTTCCTTCCACTCCAGCTTTGTGGGGTCTGAGGCGATTGCTGAGAATGTGATGGGGCAGAAAGTGCCCGATGGGGCAGGAATTACAATAACAATGATGAATGGAATGTGAGGTCTGTGACCTTTCTTATGCAGCCAAAGAATGAACTTGCAGCTCTTAATATCATTCCAAGTGCTGCTTCTCTGGTCAGGTCATTCATAGGCCAGGAATTCCCAGGAGTCAGTAGGAATGTTTCATTTCCTCAAGGAGGCTTTGAGTGAAGCCTTGGATCTTTTCTTCTGTGCACTTGTTAATTTCTTACCATGAGAGAGCTCAGAATAAACTATTTGTTCTGCCAGGAGTTTGGTGTTGGGTATGTGACTTGCCCAGTGTGAAAATAACTGAGTAGCTGGCGACTAACAATAACATTAATTCATTTACCCTTCCAGTGAACTTAGAGAATTTTCCAGAAACACTGTTAGTGATATATTCTTCCAGTGCCTTTTTTTTAAATTTAGTGATACAGCAGGGAGTAGGACGTTTTGGCCCTTCAAGGCCCAGTAACCCTACAATCCCAAGTAAACCTAACCTCATCACAGGATAATTTACAATGACAAATTAACCTACCCAGTAGGTCTTTAGACTGTGGGAGGAAACCGAAGCATTTCACAGGGTCGACGCACAGAGACTCCTTAGAGAACGGCACCTGAATTCTGGAATGCCCTGGACCGTAATCGAGTCGCGCTGACCACTACTCTACATTGGCGGTAGCCCAGGTCCCAGTGGAATAGTCTAGCAAGGATCTCTGCAGCCCAGTATCATCACTTGGGTGAGCAACAAAATTTGATTTCATACACTGCCAAAGTAAATCTGAGTCATGGGGTCTTTATAAGTATACTTGTTTTCATTGTGCCATAGACATTAGAGCAATTCAGAATTATCATCTACTTTCCGTGGTCCCAAATGGAACTAGAGAAAGTTTTAAATATTGCTGGGGGCATCTTTGTTCCTGCATCATATTAAAACAATATTTGTAAACCCTTGGGTTTCGGCCTGAAACGTCGATTGTACTTTTTTCCATAGATGCTGCCTCGCCTGCTGAGGTGCTCCAGTAGTTTGTGTGTGTTGCTCACATTTCCAGCATCTGCAGATTTTCTCTTGTTTTTAATATTTATAAAAAGCTAGGATAATGTGTAGACAGTTACATGGAGCGTAGCAGATCCTCACTCATTTCCACCGTGCCCATGTTCAATCGGTGAAGTAATGTGATTAACGCTACAGATATGATACAATCTAGCTAGGTACTGTCCTTATCCTAAACGGCACCAGTGACCCCTGTGTTACTGGGGGCTGTGTTCCTAGAAAACTGTCCATCTCGCCGCTTTCTGTAACATGAATCTGCATCATCTGCCTGTGTCAGACATCTGAGTTGACCAACTTAGCAGAAGTTCTGTGAGATAGAACTTTATTCTGCAACTCAAAATTTTTGGTAATGATTTATAAAGTCTGCACAGGCAAATTTCCATTACCATAAAGGTAATGGTATTTTGTTCAGTTCACATCCCACTCATTGCAAACAACTACCCTAGTCTCAAACAGAACTTTGTTTCACCACAAGCAGCAAGTATAATGTCAAGCTGAGTGTTACACAGTAAAATTGGGTAAAGCATGTATTGAAATTTAAGTCATTCTGATGTTGATTAAAATAAAGAATATATTGTCATACAACAATAACAATGTAGGATAAACTAGCAAGAAAGCTGCAGTAGACTCAATTGGATTCAAAATGGAATTGTTTGATTTTTTAACTTCTTGATGTATATAAAATTCATATATACATATACAGTGTTTCCTAAACAACAGTTGTTTAGGAAGATTACCTAAAATTAAAACATTAAAGAACTATGAGGAGGATAATGGAATTAGAATAGTATTGACGGCTTATACCCTTGATGTCCTGTTGGTGGCAGTAAGGCATCAGAGAAAGATGCTTCTCTTCAGGACATGGAGAAAATGATGCCACTACAGAAATGTGGTGGATGGTGATGTTCAAGAAAGTCCACAGAAGGAACATGGTATGAAAGAAATTGTTTTAATATGGGAAAGTGTTAAGTGATTCACTTTGGAAGGTCAAACTTGGAGGCAGAATACAGGGTTAATTGCAGGATTCTTAACAGTGTAGAGGACCAGAGGGATGCCGGGTCCAAATCCATAGGTAGGTCAGTCCAGGAGCTGCTGAGAGTGACTACGCACCGCCCCATTCTTCCTTGTCAAGTCATCGGAATCACACAACTTCTCACACTCACTTGCAATCATGCACCCTCATCAATCTGCCCCTGCCACTCATCTTGAAACTTAGGCAATTTCATGCCCTTGATAGTCACATGCACCTAATAATGAGTAAATAAATATCTGTGTGTAGCCATACGACTGTTTTTCCCATCTTTGTAAAAGCGGGCACAGAATAGTAGGGAGAGGGAGAAGGTTCTCACCAGATTACACAAGTGGCAAGCTAGAGAGTAGATCTTGACATCCAGAGCATTAAATGAGAACATTCCCAGTTCAGGATTAAATTCAGAACAGTCAAAGGTCATGGAATACCTTTCTAGGTTTGCATATTTTCAATAGTGAGCAAAATATGGCCATTTTCAAACTGAGACATGGTAATATTTTTACTATTTCTGTGGCTATGCATAATATTCACTCCATCAAGGTATTTGCACATGCAGGCATTGGCCAATAGTGATTCCTCTGATAGGATGATTTCTTCCAAGGATGTTCTTTCCCAGGATTCTCCTGGACTAAACACTATCAAGAAAGAACTTGCATGTTGATGGATCTTTGTAGTTGGATGCTGAACAAGTCAAATTCTGTAAGTGAACATGAGAAGGAAATGGTACAAGGGACAATAAAAGGAGAGTCAATGTCAGAGACTCACAAAGCTGGTTACAGAATCCGGATCACTGGAGGACCATAGAGGCTGCAGAAATGTTGCAAGTGATTGATTGGCATTCTAGTCACACAGACCATGCTCTTGAAGAAATATGGTTGACTCTCTTCATTCTTAAAAGGAGTCATTTTTCACAATTTGAATCAATATGGCCACAGGTACCACAGGCCCATCATCACGGGCCTAAGGGCCTGGACCGTGTAGTAAAGTCCTTTTTTTTCCTATTTATGGTTGTTAAAACTGCTACGGATAAACATACAGGTAGGAAATGGGTTGCAATGATACAGAATAAGAATGCAAAGGGATGTGTGTTCCTCTGGATTTCTGCAGAATCTTTTGTGTTTATGAGAGATATGAATACAGCGGAGGCTGAGTAATTAGTTTAGTGAAGCATTTAGTTACCAATTAGTTTAGCACAACAACAGGAGCTGAATGGCCTGTTTCTGTGCTTTACAATTCTATGGTATATGTTCTCTTCACCCCTCTCCACCCTGCCACGTTATTCCCCTCCCTCTCCCCCTCACTGACCAGCTTTCTGACCACCTTTCCCCCTCCATCACCCTCCCCCCCTCTCTCTTTCTACTTCCCTCCCTCAGATGTCCCAAGGAGAGGGGTTGTCCCATTCCGGGGCACAATTTCTGGGTTTTTGTCTCCTACCGTCGCCCCACCACTGCTTTTCCCACCTGCTGGGAGTGCCGTGCCATGCTGACGTTTGTGTAGAGTAGGTCATGACAGCTCTCCCTCGAGGTGCCATGTGGGGCCTGGTTCTTTCTGTTAATGTGGATTCAGTTACTCCACAGTGCTGTTTATCGTGGGGTATCCCTGCCCCCTCGATTTCACATCCGTCCAGTGCTCTAGGGCATGGGAGTTAGAGTGTCATCCTCCTCCCACCCTCACCCACCAGCCCCTCCTCTGCCGCTGTTTTTGGGGAGGGATGGAGGGCTGGTGAGGAGCGAGGGTGCACTGAGGGTGAACAGGAAGGAGAGAGGGATAGGGATAGAGAGCACCGATGGAGGGATAGGGACGTTACAAGCCCAACCAACCTTGAGACACCAAGCAAGGTCTTTTGTTCCAAACACTTATCTAATTGGTTATTACAGAAAATCTTCGCTCTCCCTCCTACTTCCAACTCTTGCTCCGCTCTCTCTCTCTCTCTCTCTCTCTCTCACACACTCTTCCTGCTACCTCTCCTCCTTCCCTTCCCACTAACACTCCTGATGCACCATCAATAACTCTCTGAGACGTGAAGGTGAGATATCGGCTTTTATTGACTGGAAGAAGGAACAAGCAGTGGTTGACCACCATACTACATCCTGGAGACAGAGAGGCCGGGCTCAGACCTCAAACACCTTTATACCGGGGTCTGTGGGAGGAGCCACAGGAGCAGTCAGCAGGGGGCGTGTCCAGACAGGTATATGTAGTTCACCACAACTCCCTTTTCCCTTTCTCTTCCCACTAATGCTCCCTCGCCCCTTTACACTAAATCACCCCCTCTCATCTCCCTTCTCACACTCTCCCTCTCCCCTCTCTCTCCCCACTTCCTGTTCCTAACCCCCACACAAGGACTCTTAAGAATTGCAGGAGACTAGGGAGGAGTCTTTAACTAGGCTCTTGAACTCAATCCCACAGTTGATGAAAGCCAACATGCTGTAGACCTTCTTAACAACACTGTCAACCTGCGCAGCAGCTTTGAGTGTCCTATCGACATGCCCCAAGATCCCTGATCCACATTTCCAAGAGTCTTACCATTAATATTATATTCTGGCTTCAAATCTGACCTACTGAAGTGAACCACTTCACACATATCTGGGTTGAACTCCATCTGCCACTTCTCAGCCCAGTTCTGCATCCTATCAATGTCACACTGTGACCTCTGACAGCTCTCCACACTATCCAAAAGGGGGAGGCGGTCCCAAAACAGATCCCTGCGGAACACCACTGCCCCCCTACCTCCATGTAGAGTACAAGCCTTCCACACCCACTCTTTGCCTTCTGTGGTCAAGCAAATTCTGGATCCACAAAGCAAGATCTCCTTGGTTCCCATGCCTCATTACCTTCTGAATAAGCCTCGTATGGGGAACCTTATCAAATGCCTTACTGAAATCCATATCCACTACATCCACTGCTCTACCTTCATCAATGTGTTTTGTTACATCCTCAAAACATTCAATCAGGTTCGTAAGGCATGACCTGCCCTTGACAAAGCCATGTTGAATATCCCTAAACAGATTATGTCTCCAAATGCTCATAAACCCTACCTCTCAGGATCTTCTCTAACATCTTGCCCACTACTGAAGTAAGACTCACTGGTCTATAATTTCCTGGGTTATCTTTATTCCCTTTCTTGAACAAGGGAACAATGTCTGCAATCCTCCAATCCTCTGGTACTTCTGTATAACATTAACAGAGGTAATGTTACAGCTATGTAAGACCTTAGATAGACCCCACTTGGAGTACTGTGTTCAGTATCTTGTCTGCCCCTGCTGACCTATCTAACTTTAATGCCTTTCAAAAGCTCCAGCATGTCTTCTTTCTTAATGTCTATACACTCAAACATTTCAGACCAGTGTAAGTCATCCCCACAGTTACCAAGGTCCTTTTCACTTGTGAATACTGAAGCAAAGTATTCATTAAGTTCCTCCGCTACCTCCTCTGACACCACGCACACATTTCCACTAGGAGCAGAGTTGGGCCATTCAGCCCATCGAGTCTGTTCCACCATTCCATCAAGGCTGATTCCGGATCCCACTCAACCCCATACACCTGCCTTCTTGCCATATCCTTTGAAACCCTGACTGATCAGGAAACTGTCAGTTCCGCCTTAAATGTATGCATGGACTTGGCCTCCATCGCAGTCTGTGGCAGAGTTTTCCACAGATTTACTACTCTTTGCCTAAAAAATTCCTCCTTGCCTCGATTCTAAAGGGTCACCCCTCAATTTTGGATTGAGTTCTGGATACCCCCACCATAGGAATCATCCTCTACACATCCACCCTATCTAGTCCTTTCCACATTCGGTAGGTTTCAATGAGATTCCCCCCCCCCCCTCAACATTCTTCAAAATTCCAGTGAGTACAGTCCCAAAGTTGACAAACACTTCTTATATGTTAACCCCTTCGTTCCCAGAATCATCCTCGTGAACCTCCTCTGGAGTCCTGGACTCTTTCCAATGACAACACATCCTTTCTGAGATATGGGGCCCAAAGCCCAAGTGTGGCCTGACTAGAGTCTCTCCCCCTCATGGATTTTGGATTAGGGCCAGAATTTTTATTTCTCAATTTTATTGTTGTTCAGCTGGATACATGTCCCAGGGACCATGTTGCTAAACTCCGGTACAAAATCACAGAGCATTTAAACAATATTAACATAATAATATTAACTGAAAAAACAAGTTGTACAAGTTGAAATAAAGTGTATATGCGACATGTGCTTAAATATAAAAGAGTATTACTGCTGCCGACGCTGTCATAAATAACGTACATTGCGTGGTACCAAGGTGTTCAGGAGTCTCATTGCCTGAGTACAAAAGCAATTATCTAGCTTAACAATCTTTGTTCTTATACTGTGATATTTTCTGCCTGACAGTAGGAGCTCAGTGAGAGTGAGGGATGGATGGGAGAGATGCTGAGGACACTGCAAGTGCGATGCCTCTGGTGTAGGTCCTGGGCGGGGCAGGAGAGAGATCCCCGCGATTCTCTCAGCAGCCCTCACAATCCACTGCTGGGTCTTGCGATCAGACACCTTGCAGTTCCCGTCCCAGACTGCGATACATTGGGTCAGGACACTCTTCGTGGCGCCCCGATGGAATGGCAACCTCGCTCACCTCAATCTCCTCAGGAAGCGGAGGCACTGCTGTGCTTTCCTGACTGAAGAAGTGATGTTGAGGGTCCAGATGATTCCATCGGTGATGTGCACTCCAAGAAACTTGGAGCCATTGATGTGCAATAGGACGTGGCCAGTTGGGACCTTGCTGCAGTCCACAATTATCTCTTTGGTCTTGCCCACAAGCCGCTCTACCTCCTCTCTTTATGCCTTGGTGGTAAACTATGTGTATACCTGTCTGGACACGCCCCTCTGCTGACTGCTCCTGTGGCTCCTCCCACAGACCCCTGTATAAAGGCGATTGGAGGCACTGCTCCTCCCTCAGTCTCCAAGATGTTGTGGTCAAGTTTGCAGCTAATAAAAGCCTATCTTTTGCCTCCCATCTCCGAGAGTTATTGATGGTGCATCGGCCTTGTATGTGTTTTTCCCTTTATAGATTTAACTATTTGTATGCTTGTTTATAATTACCCATTTATCTGTAAGCTTCTGGTAAACTGAAGTGCATTTATTTTGATTCTTCTTTTCTTTCTTGGTTTGCAAAGCTCAAGTGTGACTCAGTCAGTCAGTTCACAGGTTGCTTATCTAAACTAGTCCAGACCAGTTTGCCACATGAAAGGAAATCGGGTTCCTAAATTACTTGCTCGCTCTTGCTGATACAGTCTGATCCTGTCTAACCTGCACAATGATGAACATCTAACAAAGTGGTTCTACCATAAGATCTATGCCTCATTCATGATTTCAGAGGACCTTCTGCATAACATCATCTCCAGGCCTAACAACTTGATGTCACGTACAGGATGTCTGAGAGATTAAAGGATAGGAAGGCTCTCAGACAAGGAGGAGAGTTCCAGTCTGCACATACAGCAGGAGGTAAGACCTTCCTCCGTTCCTAATCGTCGAAGAAAAGAAGTCTAAGAATTAAGTTAAAACTTGACAATCCTCTTCCCTGCTATGTTTTATGTGAGGTTAAACTGTACTTTTCCATTGTGCTTGGTCTATTAACTTGAAGATTAGGCATAATCTATCAGCTGTGTGTGGTTCATTTGAATTTCCATTGCACATTTGGGCTATGGGCACCCATTAAGTAAACAATTAATCTACATCTACACATGTAGTAAGAGGAAAATCAAAGCCAATGCCAAATAAAAGAGGAAACCTACTTTAGGAAAATGAAGAATCAATCCTGCAGCAATTATGTGTGAACAGATGACTGAGGGTTTGAGTTTATATCTAAACTCAGCACATTCTCGGCTGCAGGAGTACGTGCTGAGGGACACACTCAAACTCGGTGTAGCCACCGCAAGGGCCCGGTGGGGAAGGACCACAGTCTAGGGTTCTTCTCCCGGGGGAGTTGAAGGGAAAGAACAAAGTGCCACGTGGGTGGCAAAACTTTTGAACTTTGAAAATGTAAAGACAGTAATGGTACCAACTGTAAAGAATTGAAAGTCTTTGAATGGTTATTGTATATAATTTTATTTTTGAATAAAGTATATTTTGTTTAATAAAAAAAACTCAGACTAAATGTACCATCAGTGCTGAGTCTAATGGAACTTGGCTCATTGTGCAGCTAGATCCTCCATTTCTTCACTTGCAGGCCCCAGTCAGTACGGATTGGCAACAGCTTGGTAACGTAGCACTTGGCACGACACTGTTATAGTTTAGAGTTTGTACGATCTCTCTGTGACTGCATGGATTTCCTCCAGTTTCCCACTGACGCATTGGTTGATAGGTAAATTGGTTATTGTAAATTGTCCTGTGATTAGGCTAGGGTTAAATAGGTGTGTTGCTGGGTAGTGCCTTAGGAACAATTACGAGAATATACCAGGGAAAACATAGAGTGTGTGCACTCAGTGCAGAATGACAAGGGGTGTGTGTGTGTGTGTGTGTGTGTGTGTGTGTGTGTGTGTGTGTGTGTGTGTGTGTGTGTGTGTGTGTGTGTGTGTGTGTGTGTGTGAGAGACCGTGCGTGTGTGTGTGTGTGAGAGAGAGAGAGACATGAGCGCGTGTGTGTGTGACTGTGTGTGTGTGAGAGAGAGAGACATGAGCGCGTGTGTGTGTGACTGTGTGTGTGTGACTCTGTGTGTGTGTGACTGTGCGCATGTGTGTGACTGCGCACGCATGTGTGTGTATGTGACTGTGTGTGTGTGTGTGACTGTGCGTGCGTGTGTGTGAGAGACTTGTGTGTGTGTGTGTGTGTGTGACTGCGTGTGTGTGTGACTGTGCGCGCATGTGTGTGTGTGACTGACTGTGTGTGTGTGTGACTGTGTGCATGTGTGTGACTGCGCGCGCATGTTTGTGTATGTGACTGTGTGTGTGTGTGTGTGACTGTGCGTGTGTGTGTGTGAGAGACTGTGTGTGTGTGTGTGTGACTGCGTGTGCGTGTGACTGTGCGCGCATGTGTGTGTGTGACTGTGTGTGTGTGTGACTGTGCGCGCATGTGTGTGTGTGACTGTGTGTGTGTGTGTGTGTGAGAGAGAGAGAGACATGAGCGCGTGTGTGTGTGACTGACTGTGTGTGTGACTCTGTGTGTGTGTGTGACTGTGTGTGTGTGTGACTGTGCGCGCATGTGTGTGTGTGACTGTGTGTGTGTGTGACTGCGCGCGCATGTGTGTGTGTGACTGCGTGTGTGTGACTGCATGTGTGTGTGTGACTGTGTGTGTGTGTGTGTGTGTGAGAGAGAGAGAGAGACATGAGCGCGTGTGTGTGTGACTGACTGTGTGTGTGACTCTGTGTGTGTGTGTGACTGTGCGCGCATGTGTGTGTGACTGCGTGTGTGTGACTGCATGTGTGTGTGTGTGACTTTGTGTGTGTGTGAAAGAGGCGTGTGTGTGTGAGACTGTGTGTGTGTGTGTGTGTGTGTGTGTGTGTGTGTGTGTGTGTGTGTGTGTGTGTGTGTGCGTGTTTGTGTGTGTAAGGAGTGCATTTACCGAGTGCTCTCTGTCACTGTGTGTCTGGGGGAGGGAGGGGGAGGGGGCACCACACATCAATGAGACAAATTCATTTGAAGAGCTTCTGCAGCCTCAGGACTGCTCACCTCTCCTGTAATGGGATCTCCCTGTGCATGGTTTCATCCACACCCTGGAGCAGCCTTCTCTGTCCATTGGTCACATTGACACACAATGGTTGTTGGACACTATGAAAGCAGAGCAGCCTCAACAACTTGTGGGCTCCCTCTGCTCGGCAGTGGTTGTGGGTTATTACTGCAAGATATCAAATGACTTCTGTCCAATTGGCTTCGAACTATGAGGGGCGGAATGAAATCATTACCAGAGCTAAAAAGAAAAATCTGCACAGGTTGCAAATACAATCTCCAGTCAAAGCCTTTCTCCCAAGCTGAGGAGGTGAGGTTAGTCAACGGGTCTGAAACCCTTGGTGAGATAGGAATTTGCTCATCCCAGCAGGCGAAAACTGCTTCAGTGGATCAGGCGGAGCAAACCCGGGGGTTCAACGGCTGAGATGGCTTTGCAGCAGCGCATTGTGGAGTGCTTAGGGCGCGACAGGGCACTTAAGAAGACGCGGCCATCCAATGTAGCCAAGGAAGTTGCCAGACGTAACCATTCTTCGTGCCTCTAGATCCTGAGTTCTGAGGCCGAGAGAGTGGGATCGTCTCTGTGCAAGGCTTTTCCACTTTAATATCTTTCAAGCACTGGTTACATTGTGCAAAACCCTGCTCAATGTAGTCTTTCTCAGACTCCGAGAGACAACCAAAAAAAAAGTTGAAAAGCAAGTGCAGTAACAGGAAACATCCCCTCTCACGCTGACCTCCAGTCTTTACAGTGACCTGGGGCCAAGATGAGTTAAATTCATACAGGCATCGTTGCACCATCTTCCTTCAAAGCATTCCTTTGGCCTAAATGAACAATTTCCTTGACCAGAGACACTGGTGTCATTCTTTGTAACTAGGACAAAGCTTACCCACAAATCCTCCACTAATCATTAAAGTTTGTCTGAACCAACCTTTTCTGATGCCTTTTCACGCTCATTCACCTAAGTAGGGGCACAATCCTTTGCTTGTCAGAAAAGAAACACAACATATTCCCTTCAAAGATTGATGCAAAGTGTCAGGGAATCTAGGGGAGGCCGCACCCAGAAGCTGAGCAGTGGAGACGATTTAGTAGAAAATTATATTTTACTAATACACTGCAAAATCACAAGCCATGAGAGGCCACAGCACAAGACAGAACACGACAAGATGACAAGGCAACTGAAAGTTAGGAACAATTGGCTGAGGCTGGCCAGCTCGATGGGTGAACAAGGGCTGCGGATGAGAGTCGGGTTTAAATGGGCTACAGGTGATGTGTTAGAAATGAAAGGTAGGTATCTTCTGTTTGCTGTGTGGAGACTTGAGGTGCCTGCCTGTGCCGACCGTCCCCCTGCTTGAAGGCCCAGGATGATATGGATGGTTCTGGTGGAACTCCTGGATGAGCAAAGGATCCAAGTTGAAACTGGACCCTCTCCCAGGTCGTGCCCTTCCCAGTCGGCCAGATACTACACACCCCACCCACGATGGACTGAATGCATCAGCCAGTGAACTATGTACACTAGACCACCTCCCACCACTCTTGGTTCCAGAACTGCTGACCCAGGTGGGTTGAGAGGTCCATTGGCAACGTGATTAAGGCAGGACACTTGGAAGGTAAGTGAAGTCCTGAGGGATAGTGGCAACTGGAGACGGTCAGTGACTGGATTGATGCGATGGGTGATCTTTAAGGACCAATGAACCAAGGAAAGAGCTTGAGGGAGTCGGTGCGCGGGTTAGAGTAGTCTGGCTGGATGCCAGTGGTGGTTAGCCTGTTGGCAGTAGTTGTAGCTGGGAGCCAGGATGGCCCTCTGTGCCCTCTTCCCAACATTCAGGCATTGGTGAAGTAGGGCCCTGGTGAACGGGTCCTCCACCCTCAGCTTGTCCAAGGGAGTTTGATGGCCATGAAGCACTTCAAAGGGTGACGCACCCATGGTAGAGGAGGTGCGCAGATTGGGGGATAGTATGGCTCACAGTAAGTACTTCTTCCATGTGAAAGGGTTAGAGGCAGTGAAACATCACTGAAACGTCTCCACTTGCTGGTTGGCTCTTTCTGTTTGACCATTGGTTTGTGGATGACAGCCAGAGGATAAACTCACTGAGGTGCGGAGGAGGGAGCAGAAGGCTTGTCAGAAGCGGGACCCTAACAGTAAAATTAACACAAATGCTAGAAGTCTAAACCAAGCAAAGCCATCTGACAAAGTGTTTTTGGCCTGGATTGTAACCGTTTCTCTTTCCATAAACGCTACCTGACTTGCTGAGTGTTTCCAGCATGTTTTTTGTTACAGATTCTTTTTAGATTTTTAGTACTAGTTGGCTCATGCATAGGAGTAAAAAAAAACACAGGTCAACAACTAAACACTGCAACCTTTCTCAAGATTAGCAGAGTCGAGTTATGAGTAATGCCAATAGCAATCTTCTCATTCTAAAAAAAAATCTCCAAGTGTGAGTATTGAGTTCCACATTTCCAAACTTCAGGAACACTAACCCTAAACACGCATCTCCTGAAGCATCATCAAACCTGCATATGATTTCATTTCGAAGCTATACTTTACTTTAAGATCTTGAATAGCGGATTTATTAAGTTCTGGCACCAGCAACCTCTAAATCATTTCTTGTTTGGAAAGTAGGAAATGTGTAATGTTGTTGTAGTAATCTCATGCACCGCTAAAAATTACTGTCACAGCAGATTGGATAGGAAGTGGTAACTTCGGAAAAACTATCATGATCTTTATGGATCAGGCCGGTGAAATAAAACCTTTCATTATTTTTATTAAAATTTAGTCTTATTTTTCTGCAATGTTTTCATATGATCTTATAGCATTGCTTCAAATTTTGTGTGCATATGAATCCAGCAAAATTAAAGGAATTGCTGTTCAATTGATTTTCATTTAATCTGGCTGTATTTATACATAGATAGTTAATGTTTTGGGGTTTGGGATGTCCAGGAAGGGGTAGCACTCCTGATGAGTGGGCTGGTCGGGTCCTGGGGCAGCTCACTCACCTTTGGTTCCCAGCAGGTACCTAGCTCTCACCTGTGGCTCCAAGTAGCTGTTTGCTACTACCCCAGGCAGGCTGAACTGGGTGAAGGTAGCTGGTGGCCTCCTACATCAGTGAGATAGGGACGCGCCTGCTCCAGCATGCGACATTAGCTCCGGTAGACTGGGCAGATGAGACCTACAGTGAGCAACAACGGCCAGAAAGGCGGTACTGCAACGCTCTGTAGAGAGCAAAGGGCATGACAAGGCACAGAAGATGTCATGGTCATCAGTTTGTGATGCTTGTTCAACCCACTGGACCCGGACATCTGAGATTGAGAGAGTGGCACTGCCTCCACTGCTGATCCACTTTAAAAACTCTCCCGCACAGGTTTTCTGTCATCATCGGGCTCGATGGACAACCACCATTTATTGGTGATCTTGAGGGCTTGGTTGGCATTAAAGGAAAGATTTTCAGATCCTAACTCCGTCCTGTTTCCCAATAAAAAGATGTTTGAAACACTATTAGGGTGGTTTACACTCTGGAACATGCTTCAAACCAAACCTGGATATTCCTAGACCAGAGTTTGTCCAATTTAACGGGGCTGTCTGGAGTTTACTGAATGTAATTAACCTTAAGAGGATCACTCCCCATGAAAGCCACATATCTGCAACATTAGAATCAGAATCAGGTTTATTGTTACTGTCAGAAGTCACGGAATTTGATGCTTTGTGGCATCAGGTCAGTGCAGGTATAATAAATTACTACAAGATACTCTCAATAAATAAGCCAATCAATCAATCATGCAGAAGAGGATCAGCGATGTAGTGTTCATGAGTTCATGGACCATTCAGAAATCTAATGGCAGAAGGGGAGAAACTTTCCTCAAAAGTAGAGCACGTGTCTTCCGGCACTTGTATCTCCTCCCTGATGGTATCGATGAGCGGAGGACATGTTCCAGATGGTGAGGATCCTTCCTGATGATGTCATCTTCTTGAGGCGTCGCCTTTTGAAGATGCCCTTGATGGTGGCAAGGCTTATGCCCATGGTGGAGCTGGCGGAGTGAACTTGGAAAAACGTAGGCTACTGTTGAAAAGAGAGGCTGCAAGGGAAAGTGATAGAATTCCACTTTTTTACCCAAGAAGGTGTGAATGCTTGTATATAAGGTCTGGGAACTGAGAATACTCAGTGGGTCATATTGAATGCTAGGGAGGGGGTGGCCAGCGATAGGTAGTTCAGGCCTAAGCACAATGAAGTAATTGGAAAAAAGCCATATGACCATTTTGAATTCTACATAAACATAAATACATAGAAACTGCATTTCCACGTTCTCATTTAACACAGTGAAGGGGGTGTGGTGGAGAGTGCATATTATTAATAGCACAAACTGTTCTTCAGGCACCTATCCACACCCCCTTCGTCCATAACGTTCTGTCACAACCTGTGCCTCCGAAGGGATACAAATGAAAAGCCACTACCAGAAAGGGGGATGGGGTGGGGGTTTGAGACCATACACACATGAGAGAACACTTTCAACTTCAGTAACTCACACCGATGCAGTAGACCTTCTGTCATTGATTGACCGAGGGCCACTCACTGCCAGACCATCTTCATTGTGTGTTGGCCACAGTCTCATGGGTCCATTCACTTGTTGCGATTATTACATCTCCTTTGATTTGAGCACTTTTACATGCAACAAATGCCAGTAGAATTTGTCTCCTGTTAATCAAATCAAAGACGATGCATTAATCACAGGAACAGTTAATTAGAGAATTCAACCGGAGGATTGTAAGTAGCACTTTAGTTAAGACTTGGGGTTTTGTGGCCACTTTCAGCATGACACAGATGCCGAGCAGCTGTTGAAAAAAAGATAGCTCTATCGGCAGATTGATGCGATTCATGATGTTATAGTTGTCCAAGTTGGATATTGGTCAAAAAGTGTTAAGATTATTGAGTTAAGGAATCATTCACCCATGGTGTGCTACTCAAGGCAAATAGACTTACACAGTCGGGTTTGAGGAATTAATATGTGCCACATGGGATCTTTTGCTGATTGGTGTTGAAGTATGCTGATGTTAAGGATGGTATGGACTAAAGTTTGGAAAGAGCCACTTTGTCAGGATTGGTACAATGATTTTGCAAGTTCCCCATTAAAGGTGTTTTTGGTATAATTCTACATTTGTTATTGCTTCTGAAGCCAAAGATGCTCTGCTAGGTAATGATGTTGGTGAAGGATGCTCCCAGCATTGTGCAAGGACCTGAATCAGATTGTCAAAAGGTAAAATACTTTTCTACACATGCATCTGTGTAGCGTTTGTGGTAGGACTGTGAATTAGTGTCAGAACCTGGGAAATTGTGACTGTTGCTCAGATCAATCCTTCCATGCTGGCCACAGATTTCTGGCAGTTTGCTCTTCCTGAGTGTGAGCACTTCCTGGATCTATGACCATTTGCACCGAGAGGAAATGGAAACCCTTTCTAACTTGGAAAAACGTCTGTGTGAGTAATGGGACCTATTCTGGCCATGTGTTGCAACAAATAGTTTCATGCGGTCAAGAAGGCAGTAATACTGTAATGGCAAAGCTAGCTCATTGCTCAGAATGTTAATGACTCCGCATTGAATATGAAGTCGATTTAATCACCTCAGTGCAAATACAGTGGCTGGGTGAATCTCTGATGTGGCAGTGAGCCGCAAATTGTGAGATATGACAGAGTTCTGCCATAGCTGTTTGCAACCTGGAAGCAGCAAAGTTCTGAGTTAAGATGACCACGGGGACTGCAGTCCAGGCATGTGATTGTAGCTCAAGATAATTGTGCAGTATTTTTCATATATCAATATTCACAGACTTCGAAAACTCAAGCATGCACCTTTGCCCCTTGCTTAATGTCACCATCCACTCTGTATGGCCATTACTATGCATCTAATAATATAGTTCAGCCTGGCCTTGTCACCACTGGCACCCATTGAATGAACATGTCAGCAGGTCAGTGTTTGAGAAAGCACTGCGGGGACTTCAGAAGGTGCTGAAACAGTTTGCAGTTCATTCTGTAGCTGCCCAGACAAGGCTCCCAATGTCAGTGGTCAGCCCTTTTAAATAACACTAAAAAGGAACGTGGAATTTCCAAGTCATAATGCCACTGTTTTAACAACAGCTGTAATGGCACACAAGCGATCCATTACTTTCAAAAGGAACAGAAATGAGCATTGTGCAAATAGTGATGTCATTTAGTATGCATCTAATGTAGAAGAAACATCAGATATGCCAACGTGAGTTGTGTTAGAAAAGCCTGGTCCACTTTCCCAATGCATGCTGCTTCACGTGCAACTAATCAATTAGGCGATCTTACTCTGTGTTAACACAATTTATGCACAATGAGATTAAAAGTGCTGCAAGCTCATCCAATTTTAAAGCGGCTGTGTTTCAGCTTTATAGCTAAACTTTGCGGTATTCATTTGCGTTGAGTGTCCAAGGGTCATGCGACGTGAGTTTGGTCTTTCATTTTCAACATTCATGTGGAATTTTACTACAGATGATTCTTGCTTTCCTCAGAATGTTACCTAGCTGTAAGTTATCCAGTAACTGCAACCTGTACAGGAAGTAACTACTCCAAGGAAGCCAACTACATATTACTTTAAACTTATAGTTAATTGTAATATGTAGTATATCTGCATGGGTAACATGATATTGAACAGCTTGCTATGAGTTAATGATCTGGGAAAAAACTAAGATCCACAATTTAAGACACTAATATAGTTGAAAGATGCATAAAAGAAGACACAGGAGAAATAATGGGAATGAAATTCAACTTCCTTGATTTGTTGCCAGAATTTCTTTAATCTATTCACATGCACTTTAAAGATTTCAACTAAAATGTAATAAACACTTGCAAATTAAGCGAAACACACAAAATGCTAGAGGAACTCAGCAGGCCAGGCGACATCCTGTGGGAAAGACTACAGTCGACGTTTCAGGCCGAAACCCTTCAGCGGGGCATGCAAATTAATCTTTCTTTGGAAGATAGAGGATTATGACTGGTTGGTAAACTCACTCTTATAAAAAGATAGTAACAGAAGAAATTGAGCCAGCATTCGAGACTCAAGACTGCTCTAAAAATCCAATTTGATCTAATCCTCACCTTAAAATCCACTTTTCTCCACTCTCCCTGTTCCCTTGTTTATATATGTGATGCAGACGTGAGATCTGCAAATGCCTCTGAATTAGAAACTAACTCAGGCTGAAGCAATGAAGATTTATTTTCAAACATCAATATTTCAAATTTGACAACAATTTGTACAAATGTTCATTTCATTCACAAAAATATAAATGTGGCTATTGTTGAAGATGTAAGTATTGACCTCGGAATGGGTATTTTCAATAGAAAAGGGGATTAACCATGATTTAAACATTCTCATCGGGCTTTGTCTCATTACCAGAGGATGTATAGGCTATATACATCAGGATTCATTTGAAAAAGGTACAAGCACACAGCCAATATAACAGTGCTTCTGTTTCATATGCTAACTTTCTAGTGGGAAGGTTTGCTATTGCTGCATGGGGGTGGGGGTTATAAGCGAGTTGTGGGTGGATGGGAACCGGAGCACCAGAACAGATAGTGAAGTGATTGTGGAGAAAGATGTTGTTAAACCTCCTTATAAAATCAGGAATCAAAAGGTCGAGCATGGCTCTGAACTGCATATATTTCAATGAAAGGAGTATTGTCGGAAAGGCGGATGAGCTTAGGGCCTGGATCTGCATGTGGAATTATGACATTGTAGCCATCAGTGAGACTTGGTTGCAGGAGTAACAGAACTGGCAACTCAGTGTTCCGGGGTTCCATCGTTTTAGACGTGATAGAGTGGGAGGGATTAAAGGGAGAGGGGTGGCATTGCTAGTCAGGGCAGAGCTCAGTCAGGACAGACTGGAGAACTTGTCCAGTGAGGCATCGTGACTGGAACTGAGGAATAAGAAAGGTATCACAAACAGGAGCAATTCTGTAGATGCTGGAAACCTAGAGCAACACATTCAAAATGCTGGAGGAACTCAGCAGGTCAGGCAGCATCAATGGAAAAGAGTCCTGATGAAGGGTCTCAGCCTGAAATGTTGGTTGTTTGCTCATTTCCATAGTTGCTGCTTGGCCTGCTGAGTTCTTCCAGCATTTTGTGTGGGTTAATAAGAAAGGTATGACCACATTAATGGGATTTTATTATAGACCACCCAACAGTCCACAGGATTTCCAGGAGCAAATTTGTAGAGAGATTGCAAGAAACATAAGGTTGTGATAGTAGGTGATTGTTAACTTTCCACATATTGACTGGGACTCCCATACTGTTAAGATGTCTGAATGAGAAAGAGCTTGTCAAATGTGTTCAGGAAAGTTTCCTGAATTAGTACATAGAAGTCCCAACTAGAGTGAGTGCAATACTAGATCTCCTATTAGGGAATGAGTCAGGGCAGACGGGGGAACACTTTGCATCCAGTGATCATAATGTACAGAGATTGTATGTTCCTGTCAGAATAAAAGGGAAGGATAACAGGTTTAGGGAACTTTGGTTTACAGGAGATATTGAGCCCAGGTTAAACAAAAGAAGGAGATGCCTGGCAGGTATTGGCAGGCAGGAACAAATGAGGTATATGAGGGCTATAAGAATTGCAAGAGAATACTTAAGAAGGAAATCAGGAGGGCTAAGAGAAGACATGAGGTTGCCCTAGCAGACGAGGTGAAGGACAATCCTAAGGGTTTCTACAGATATATTAAAAGCAAAAATATAGCAGGGGACTAACTTGATCCTCTGCAAGGTCAGAATATAATCTACGTGTGGAGCCAAAAGAGATGGAGGAAATCTTAAAAGGATTTTTAGCATCTGTATTTACTTGGGAGATTGACACAAAGTCTATAGTGGACAGGCACCTGGATGGTAGAGGGATGGAGGGCTATGGTCCCGGTGCAGGTCAATGGGAGCAGGCAGTTTTAACAGTTTAGCATGGACTAGATGGGCCCAAGGTCCTGTTGCTGTGCTATACTTTTCTATGACTCTATGTGAGGAAACGCAACAGTGAAGTCATGGACATAATGCAGATTACAGAGGAGGAGGTGCTTCTGTCTTGAGGCAAATTAGGGTGGATAAATCCACAGAAACTGACAATATGTTTCCTCAGACCCTGTGGGAGGTTATAGCAGAAATTGCTGGGGCCCTGATGGAGATATTTAAAACATCTTTGAGCATGGGTGAGGTGCTGGAGGATTGGAGGATAGCTGATGTTGTTCTGTTGTTTAAGAGAGGGTCTAAGAATAAGCCAGAAAATTATAGACCAGTGAGCCTGACATCAGTAGTGGGAAAGTTATTCTAAGTAAGTGGAGACATAAATACTCAAATATAAATATTTGGATAGACAGAGACTGAGTATGGATAGTCAATGTGACTTTGTGTGTGGTAAGTCATGTCTAACCATGGAGTCTTTCAAAGAAGTTATCAGGGAAGTTGATGAAAGCAAAGCAGTGGATATTGTCTACAAGGACTTTAACAAAGCCTTTGACAAGGTTTCGCGTGAGAGGTCGGTTAAGCAGGTTCAATGGCTCTGCATTCAAGATGAGGTAGTAAATTGGATTAAACATTGGCTTTGTGGAAGAAAGTAGTAGATAGTAGTCTGTGACTAGTGATGTGCCCCAGGGATCGGTGCTGGGTCCGTTGTTGTTTGTCATCTATATCAATGATCTGGATGGTAATGTGATAAACTGCATCAGCAAATTTCCAGATGACCACAAGATTGAGTATGTAGTGGACAGCGAGGAAGACGATCAAAGCTTGCACCAGGATCCGCACCAGCTGGAAAATTGGACAGAAAAATAGCAGATGGAATTTAATGCAGACAAGTGTGAGGTGTTGCACTTTGGGAGGACCAACCAGGATAGATCTCACATGGTGAATGGCAGGACACTGAGGGGTGTGGTGGAACAGAGAGATCTGGGAATATAGATCCATAATCCCTTGAAAGTTGTGTTACAGGTAGATAGGGTTGTAAAGAAAGCTTTTGGTACATTGGCCTTCATAAATCAATGTATTGATGACGGGAGTTGGGGCGTTATGTTGAAATTGTATAAAAAGTAGCGAGGCCTAATTTGGAGTTTTGTACTCAGTTTTCTTTCAGAAAAGATGTAAAAAAAGGTTGAAAGAGTACAGAGAAATTTTACAAGGATGTTACCAGGACTTGAAGACCTGAGTTAAAGGAAAAGTTTGAACAGGTTAGGGCCTTATTCTCTAGAACATGGAAGATTGAGTGGAGATTTGTCAGAGGTATATAAAAATAAGAGGGGTATAGAAAGGATAGATGCAAGCAGGCTTTTTCCAGTGAGGTTGGGTGAAGCTACAACTAGAGGTCATGGGTTAAGGGCAAAAACTGAAATGTTTAAGAGGAACATGAAGGGGAACTGATTCGCTCAAAGGGCGGTGAGAGTGTGGAATGAGCTGCCAGTGCAAGTGGCAGATGTGGGCTCGATTTCAAAATTTAAGAAAAATTTGGATAGGTACATGGGTGAGAGAGGTGTGGAGGGCTACGTGAAGGTCGATGGGACTAGGCATATCAACGGTTCGGCACAGAGAGCCTGTTTCTGCGCTTTATGACTCTAGGCAAATTCAGTTTTGTCTCTAGTGTATTTTAAGACACAAATGAGGAGGTAATGAGATAAATGTTGCTGGCTATATTGAAATGAAATCCTCTGAAGAGTTCAAAGTAATTGTGCTCAGAGCTCAAAATACATCGCAAGTATTGGTTAATGAGAGATAAAACAGCAGCTAGATGAAAAATACAGGCAGCTTGATTTCCCCACAGCCATCACATAGAGTTTCAGGAAGGGTGGAAGTAAAGGGGCCTCATTGTATGAAGGGATGATATTTATCAAATATAAGTGTGTAATTAAGTGTGGAATGTATATTTTTAGCATTTCCTGCCTGCTATGATTTTGGAATGACCATAAAATGATAATGCCTCATTAGTTCAATCTTCCAGTTGCACGTCTCACATTGCAGATCTTGCATCTGTAGAACACATGTAAAGACTAGAGAAATTAGACTATGCTCAGTCTGGAAATTGTCAATAACTTGTACTCTTTCAGTCTGCTTTATTTGTATCCTGGTGCATGTATTTGCATTGATCTGAATGATTCCTACCTGCAGGTACCAGAGAGTCCACGGAAACATGGGAAATAAGAGCAGGAGCAGGCCATCTGCCCATTGACCCTGCTCCACCATTCAGTAAGGTCATAGCTGATCTGGCCATGGACTCAATTCTACTTGCTTGTCATATTCCCCAAACCCTTAATTTCTTTACAACACAAAAAACAACCATGTCTTCAGTATATTTAATGAGGTGGCCTCTCCTGCTTCCCTGGACAAAAAATTCCACATATTCACTATTTTTGGTGAAAAGCAGTTCCTTCTCTATCATAAATCTACTCCGTTGATCTTGATGTTATGTCCACCAGTTCCAGTCTTATTGCGATAGAATTGTAGAATTATGGTATGCATTTTGTTCACCTATTTCCTGTCAACAGAAAAAGAAGTCCTGGATGCAGAGAAGGTGACAGAGTAACTTCTACTAAATATACATGTAAATATAAATATTACTGTAGTGCTATTTTTACTTGTGCTTTCTTTCTCTCCACACAAACACCGATTTTCTTGACATTAACATGTGCAAGTAATGTAAAAACAACAATTTTTTTTGTTGCAGAATCACAGAGACTTTATGTAACTTGAAACATGTGCGAGTTCAAAAGATCAATAAAATGGTAAGAAAATACACATGAAAGGGATTATTAAATTATCAATTTTATCCCAGCTGAATAATAAACTATATGCAACCTCTGATGGAATACTTACAACAAGTCATTTGCACCCTTTCTTATAATATGAAAAAATCTACAAGACTTACATTTATAAAGTACCTTTCAAAACCATGGAATGTGCCATTGGCTTACAGCCAATGATATTCAGTCAATCTTTTAAATTTAGACAAAGGGGAAGCAATTTTCACATAGTAATTTCCCACTGTAATAATGTACAAATATCTAATTTTCACTAATGAAGATGGAGAAGCAGGAGAATGGCATGGTTTGAAATCATTGCCATTGGGGTGGGGAACCTTATTAAGAGCATGTGCCCAAATTGCTGTTAATCTGCAAAAATTATTCTCTTGCAAGAAAAGGCAATTTTGGGCAGTGATTATCATTGATTAATCAATTAAATAATTATGGACTTTTTAAGGAAAAAGCATGAGGTCGGTTGCTTATTTATGCATATTCATTATTTCCTATTAATAAAAGTATAACAGAGACAGATTGAAATAAATCAAGCATTTTAAAAAAGTCTAATAATTATATAACGACAATTGAAAAATAACATCCTTTCTGAATAATGTTGTTGTTATAACCATTTACTATTGAAATGCTGATATGTACATCAGATCTGTGAGGATTTCGCAATGTATGTATCATCCAATGTCACTTGTTCACGCAACCATCTCGCTGGCGCCAAGTTGGCATGGCACATTTCCTCTGAAAACAGGAAATTGCTCTCAGGTTGTAAACAAATCATTTACTGCTTTATTTGGCAGTAAAGAGAATCATTGCGTATCTTTTAATTATGAGTGGGGTTTAAGGGATTGAGAATAGCACTGCATGCCGTGTGTCAACTGAACTTTTACTCATGCCATCTGAAGCACACATGCCACAGGTTTGCCACCCCTGCATAGATGCTGTTATGTACAGTATATCGAGGAGAGTAGGTATAACCTCTGTCAGACTATGATCCAACAAACGTAGCTGCTGACTGTGTCACTCTCCACTGAGTGCTGCATTGAAGTGTCAGCCAGGATGTTTTGCTTTGGAGTGTGATGAATTCTTAAAAATAATGCCAACTGATAAGATTCAGAATCAGGTTTAATATCACCAGCATGTGCAGTGAAATTTGCTGTCTTTGTGGCAGCAGTACAATGCAATAAATAATAGAGGGAAAAACGTGAATTACAGTAAGTATATATATAAAATAATTAAATTGAATAATTAGTGCAAAAATAGAAATAAAAAATGTAGTGAGGTAGTGTTCATAGATATCTGTGCTCTGCCTAAATGATAACTCACATCAATATAATGGGAGCATTATCTCATTTGTTTGACTGTCTTTAAGTGCCTCACATGATCATTTATTATAAGTCTCTTGTTGTATGCCTTCCCAACACATGACTTATAAAGGATATTGGTGTTTGTAAGTGTAGATCACATTTGGGTTAATGTAGTGTAGGTGTCAGGGTTTAATTGCAAACCCATCAAACAAATTAATTGGGTTACTGAAACTAACATTTCAGTGGCAAACAAAACTAAAACATTTACAAGACGTGTTGGAGCCTAAAATGTTTTCTTCTCTGTTTTCTCAGCATTGCTCTATCATGAGCTCCACCATCATGATCCATTGCTCACTGTTTGAAATTCATGACACCATAGACATTGAGGCCAACGTCAAAATGATTTGGTTATCTCGCATAAATGTATTATATGAATCGTACAGTACTAGAATTCCCAACTTCAGAATTTTAATTTCTTAAATTCTTACAATATTCAGTTTTGTGTCAACATGGGAGAAGCCCAATTTTGACAATATATTTTGATCCGGTAGCTCCACGTGCATGAAAGGTGAGGTGAGTAATGGCTATCATGCAATATATGGACGTTTCAGTGTCCACATAGCTGGACCGTTTTGTCTGCCTTAAGCACAGCCTTTAGTTATATGACACACATTGGTCATTTTTCGGAGGTAGACTATTTTGTTCCAGTTTATCCAGTTCTTTCACAATGTGATATTGTGGAGCAGTGGCTCTCAACTTTTTTCTGCTCATGGCCCACTTGCGACTTTCATTTATCTCTGTGGCCCCCACCCTCCCTAATATCCGTGAGTTGGTAAAGTATTTTTCGTCAACTGTACTAATTCTAATATACAGTCAATATTTACATTTTAACAGGTTATAGGTATTATCATTGTTAAATATAATGTTACGGGTGTAAATGAAAAATAAAATTATTTAGTAATATTATTTCTAATATCAATAATATTCTTCCAACTAGCAATGAAAAAGCATTTAATATTGTTAAAGCAAACACGAGGAAATCTGCAGATGCTGGAAATTCAAGCAACACACACAAAAATGCTGGTGGAACACAGCAGGCCAGGCAGCATCTATAAGGAGAAGCACTGTCGATGTTTCAGGCTGAGACCCTTCGTCAGGACTAACTGAAAGGAAAGATAGCAAGAGATTTGAAAGTAGTTGGGGAGGGGAAAATGCGAAATGATAGGAGAAGACCAGAGGGGGTGGGGTGAAGCTGAGAGCCGGAAAGCTGATTGGCAAAAGGGATACAGAGCTGGAGAAGGGAAAGGATCATGGGATGGGAGGCCGCGGGAGAAAGAAAGGGGGAGGGGAGCACCAGAGTGAGATGGAGAACAGGCAGAGTGATGGGCAAAAAGAGAGAGGAAAAAAAGGAGGAGGGGGGAAAAAAACTAAATATATCAGGGATGGGGTAAGAAGGGGAGGAGGGGCATTAACAGAAGTTAGAGAAGTCAATGTTCATGCCATCAGGTTGGAGGCTACCCAGCCGGTATATAAGGTGTTGTTCCTCCAACCTGAGTGTGGCTTCATCTTGACAGTAGAGGAGGCCATGGATAGACATATCAGAATGGGAATAGGACGTGGAATTAAAATGTGTGGCCACTGGGAGATCCTGCTTTCTCTGGCGTACAGAGCATAGGTGTTCAGCGAAACGGTCTTCCAGTCTACGTATTTTTAATGAGATCCTTGTGATTGATGCAAATTGTTATACCAATTCCACAATAATCCCACTATATTCTCCTTGCACTGTCACCAAATTCCTCAGTTTGCACCTACCAACTAGGGATTGTTTACAGTGCTCAATTAACCCATCGATCTGCATGTCTTTAGGATGTGGTGAGAGATGGGAACAAGCCTAAGAAAGCCCCAGAGACAGCAGCAGTAGTCAGGATTGAACCCCTGTTGCCGGAATCATGAGGCTACAACTGTACAAACTCACTGTATCATCTGAATCTTTCAATGCCTGTAATAAATTCCAAATAGTGAAATTCTTCATACTGTTGCCTTGTTACTCATCACTGAAATAATATTTTGTTGCTGTCTTAGCCTTGGCTGCAGGCTGTAAATGTGAGATATCATTACTGTCATTACAGTGACATATCATTTCTTAAGTGAGGCTTCATTTGGCAACTGTGACACTTGGCTGTTCAGAACTAACAAGAGTGTGAAGGCCAATGGGCATTTTAGTGATAAATGACTGAAATTCGTAGCTTTTGGACTTTATTGTAGGCCCCTGACTGTGGATTGCAGCTCTAGTTTCATGTATAATACATGCAGTTCTCCTGCAATCTTGGATGCCATATGCATTGACACGTAAATTTTACATGTAGGATTTTAATGTTAGATTTTAAATGTGTAATGGCTTTTACTTCAAGGAGCAACCCATACATAACCGCTCTGCATAAGGCATGATTTAAAATTATAGTGTAATGAAGTTGTTTAATAAAGTAATATACTCCACAGTGATTTGTTCTGCTTCTGGCTCTTTATCCATCATATATACTTTCCAAGATTTAGTAATAATAATTACTAATAATAGCTTTTAATAAAGGTAATTTCTGTCTATCTTTTATCAGTGAAAGAATGACATAGAAGGTTGGACATTTTCAGTAGTTTTAACAATATCTGTGGAGAGAGAAAGATTAAATGTTTCAACTTAAAGACTTTCAATCTGAATCATGTAATTTTTTTTCCCCATAAATACTCCATGACTTCTTATGTACTTTTAGCAAACTTTATATTTTTGTTTCATGTTTCCAGCATCTGCAGTTTTTGCTTTATACTCTTTAAACAAAACACCTTTCACTTTGAGTAATACCTCATTCGATGTACTGCCTTTTAACATTCATTGATAGTTCTGAGTTCTCACTGTGTAGCTTCCCTTAGACAGTTCAAAGGTCATGTCAGCTGATTTTTTTTCCTCCGAATTAGTGATGCATGTTGAGGCTGCCTGTATTTGCAGAAGAAGGGTCTCAACTGTTCATTTCCCTCCACAGATGCCGCCTGATCTGCTGAGCTCATTTTTTTTTTTGTTCCAGATTCCAGCATCTGCAGTCTCTTGTGTCTCCATGATATGGACATAGTTGTACCAAGAGACCGCTCCGTTGAGATCAATGTGTGATGAGTGATACTGAAATCATTAGATCAATGCATCCTGTTTGAGAAACATCACATACAGGTGAAAAGATCAGTATCAGCCCAGTCCATTTCCCTTGCGGATATTATCTCTCCCAAAACGATTGCTAGCAAGACTTGCCCAAGGTTAAATCAATTCTCCATCATTTGTACATGGATGGCATCCGAACCTTTTTATAGGCGCTAAAAAGTTTACAGAGCAAGAAATAAAGATTAGAAAGTGCATATAACATTAAGTTAAAAGCTAAGATATTGAAATTAATATATTTTTGAAAAGCGAGAACGTTTTTGGAGACACGTGATTTGCATATTTTGGCCTTTATTTCTCTTATAGCCAGGAGGGCGCTCTGCCTACAAGATTTTTTAACATTGTGGGGACCGTTTTTGAATTAATTTCAAAATCTTTGATTTGCTATTAAGCACAGATGTTGACTAATAATATCTTTTACTATATATTAAGGATTTTTTTCCTTTTCTTTCTTTTTTAGTGAAACAGCTGTTTTTCTTCTGGTAGTGGGTTTAGATTTTTTTGTATAATAAAATTATTTCTTTTCTATTTTATGTTTAAATTTAATTTATACAGATATGGGGTAATTACACTTCATCTGTGATTTCAATATATTGTAATCAATATATTATATATCTTACTGTACTCTGTATTCTTTTATGCAAGAAATTAATAAAAATATTGAAAAAAAGAAAAGTGACAATATAATTTTGATATTCTAATGTATTTTGAAATGTGTATCAGAGTGAGTTAAAACCCTCTTGTATTGAATTAGTTTAATCAGAGACAGAATTTGCTAAAAAGACGAGGAATGTGACAAAGAAAAAGACATCATGTGTTGCCTTTATTTACCTCATGCAACAATTTATGTATTTTACAGATATAATTTGCAATGGTTATTTTGGAACTAATTGAGCTTCTTTTTTTTCATGCAAAAAGTAAATGCAATGTTTAATAATCAAAGTTTATGCCTATAGGTCCAGCCATCTATGCCATCTATGTCATTCTGATGATTTTAAGAGACAATATATAGGTCACAGTCTGTCATGGGAATTTGATCATATTAATTAGTCTCAGATATCGTCTTTTTCTTTGTCACAGTTTTTGTCACGTTTTTCTAACTTTGTTTTATTTTCTTAGCAAAGCTTCAACTAAACTTTGAGTATTTTCATTGAACTTTTGGAAGGGTCTAAATACATTATGTTTGGGGTGTTTAATCAAAGATTATTAATGGTTTCGAGAAGAAACTGAATAGGTTCTGCTCCACAAATAAAATGTCCATGATTTTCCCCAAGTTTAAAATTTTTTGTCATAGGCATACACACACATGGTCTAAATGCCATGAAAATTAGTTTTTTTTTTTCGCAGTAGCAGCACTGTAAAGTTTTATTGAAAAAGCATGTGTGAAGGTTTTAAACTTCTCACCAAAAATATGAAAATTCCTTAGCAGCAAAGTAGGGAAAATAGATCTGGTGTGGCAATAGGAATATTGCAAATTCTGAAGGAAAATATTGAACAGGAAACCCCTGCATCAATATTTGTGTTCATTGGTTGAGAACAATTTTTCCGATGCTTTGGGTTTGCAGAAACTAAACAACAAACTCAACATGAAAGTCAAAGACTGGAGCAGCTAGAAATCTGATTATAAAAACAAAATGCTGGAAATACTCAGCAGGTTAGTCAGCATCTGTGGAAAGAGAAATGGAGTTAATGTTTAAAATTCAGTATGTGTTGCCTAGAAATTTAATTAACTATTGCCATATTTTTCAAGACACTGGAGCTTAAAATTATTGTTGTTTCTAAAATGAAATGCAGTGTTGACTATTTTCAGGTTGTTCAGCTTCACTACAAAAATTTGACCTTGTTCTTCTAATCATAAGATATCATTTTGATCCTGACACGCATGTGACTTCATTTCAAATATGATGTTCATTTGGAACATTACACAGAGCTTGAACTTTGGTGTAAAGAGATGCGTGGCATTCCTAAGACAAGCAAGCTTCCCAATGCAACAGACCTTGGAGCCACATTGGGTAAATACTTAACCACATGCCCCCACACTACCATGCCAGGAACTAACGTGACCAGCCCTCCCCCCCCGCCACTTACCTCCAGGCCACTCCCTGTTCCTAAACCCTGATTCAATGATTTTCTACTCCTTATCCCATGAATATACACAATGTTGATCCTAAACCCTTGATTTTACAGCTGCTCTCTCCCTCGCTCCACTTATGCTGTTACCTATTATCTTACCCCATCCTGACCACACACTCTTCCGTGTTAATACCTCAATCCCATCTGTATTGGGGTACATACTACCCTAAAATTACTCCATTTTAATTACATTTTTGTTGCAAACTTTCTATTGTCCTTGTGGTATTTAAGGGGCACTTTGACAGGCACATGAAATGCGTGGAACGGAAAGATATGGATCATATACATGCAGGTGGGTTTACTTTAACTTAGCATTATGCCTGGCATAGACAATGTGGGCTGAAGGGCCTATTTCAGTGCTGCACTATCCTATATTGTATGAAATACACTTTGTTAAGAAACTAGAACTGCAACAATTAAATAGAACTCATGGAGCACACTCTTGTAAAGCGGAAAAGCGTAAAATTCTTGTTAGGTATTTGTTAGGCACAAATTTCTTTTTTTGGCAGATGTTAAGCACAATTATAGGACACCAGGGGAATTGGTTTTCCTTCTCCAATATTTTAGCCCCATAAATAACATTATGGCCTATTTCTCACCTTTCCCTTTTATGTAAACCCTAAGCCATTCAAAATCACCAGAATGCAGATAATGTTAATCTGAAATAAAACAAAACGGTTTTCAGATCTTCCATTCACTCTGAACAATTACCTCTGGAGCCTCTTCAGAGACACTGCTCACTCAGCTGAACAGTTCCAGAAACTTCCGTTCGATTTCCTGATGATGGGTGAAGTTAGTAAAGAGTGCCAGTTGTTGGTATGTTTCACATCCTTGTGTTGTATCATCTGTCTCCAACGCCCCCTATAGGGTAAAGGGATGCTAAGCTTTAGGGAAACTTTCTGGAAAAATCTGACTTCAGAGGCCTCACTCATCTGGCTTGAGAAGCAGTCGCCCCAGCCCACTCTGTCTGCAGTAAGCAGGGGTTTCTCCAGCAGTCTCACTTCAAAGCTCACGCCTGACTACAATTGCACCCTGCTATTTTTCCTAACCGTGTCTCCCACACTCCCTCCTTTTTGTCCTGCAGAGGACACCTGAAATCTTACTGAATTTCGATAGCACAGAATCTCTGAGGCTCTGTGACAATTTTCACCAGGGGCGATTGGCTATTGTATCACGATGGAGATGGCTTCTGAGGGCTACATTCCACAGAGTAATCTCAGATCAAATACTAAAAGGAATATAACAACCAACACAAGTACAGCTCCCATTGCTCACTGTTCAGTGGAGCTATCCCAGTCCCTGAGTAAAGAGTGAAGCCCGACTTACTGGCGTTTGAAGCAGCAGTGAAGATTGTCTGTCTCCTTCTGCCCCTACATAGATTTAGAAGGTTTCTTCATTGCAGTTTCCATAACAATTTTTTGTTGACCAGTCAGGGTTAGCCCTGAGCTGAACCTGGAGGACAAATGGACCACTATTAGCCTGTCCTCTACCCTTTTACCGGTTTGACATGGGTGACCCTACCAAGAGCCAAATCACAAGGCCCTGACTCCAGCCAACTTAGCTCTCTGGGTCAATGAGGCACGCAAGCCTCCAAAGCCTACGACAAGGTTGTGGTCCTCTTGGAGGGAAGCCAGCTAAAAAGTCCCCGAAGTGAGAACTGAGTCTTATGCAGCTCTTTCTCAATTGTCCTAACCTCATTAGCTTCTACAGTTAAATTGGTGACGTTCTCGGCCATATCAGGGATGTACGTGCGTGAGTGCCTCCCTCTGCGGCCAGTAAAAAGTCCACTGTTAATGGACGTTGAAGGGCCACAGTGTGGTTGCCACTACTTCAGCGTCAATGACATTGCTAGCTTGACTCATCTCATATAGCGCTAAGCCAACCTCTCCAGTGCTGATGCTCTTATGAGTGAATCTGGCAGATCACCAGAACAGGATGCGATTATCCAGAGAGGCTCTGTAGTCCTCCTTTGATGGCAGCCCAGCACAGGGAGTGTGAGCAGGTGGTACATGTATGTCTTGAGTGAGTTCCTCCGGCACCTAGCACGTGTTGCTTGGATTTCCAGCATCTGCAGATTTTCTCTTGTTTGTGATTGGTACATATATGGAGCCACGGAGGCCCCCACAACAACAACCCCTCTACGTCTTTGTTTCAGGCCAAAGATCCCTTTTTTTTGGGTCCTCCCAGCAGCTGCACACCCAATAAGTGCCATTAAAAGGATTCAGAGAGTCACCAGTGGGATAACTGTTGCTTGTACCCTTACCTAAGTCTAGTGCTATCCCTTACTGGTTACAGTAACATATATCACCCCTATTCCTGAACAACCTGTTTCCTCTATAAATTTAAAGCTAAGTTACTTACTGGTTGCAAATGCCTAATTTACAGACATACGAGCTATGTTCCCTCTAAGCTGTGAGCGTGTGCGCACACACACACGTTTTTCAACCACCGCACAAAGGAAATTAAAGTGCGCACAAAAGGTTAGTTACCTAAAATAGTGTAGTGAGTCATAATTGTACTTAGTAAAAATACTGTAATCTTTTATCTAAATGTTTCTGTTAACTAGTTAGTCGGTTTTTCAAATACCACAATGCACGTCACTAATTTACGTCACCTCACCTTTCCTGTTCCGGTTTGTACAGCTGCATCACGGCGGCAGCCATCTTTGGCAGACAGTGTTCATATCGTAAAGTTTACAAAGATCTGTTTCAAATCCTGTAGATAGCTTACTAAGTTTTTAATTGAAAAAAATATTGATTCACTGTGTTGAATTCACAAGAAGCGAAGGGTGTGAAGCGCAAAAGAACTGCAAATTTGTTTAAAGTTGAATGGCTTAACAAAATTGTAGAAACTACTACACCGAAAGCTCATGAGGTCATGAACAGTCAGCTACGAGAAATATTTATGTATGATTCGGAAACTGGACTTACCTGTTTGTATTGTCATGATGCGAAAGTTGCTGGAGAATTTGCAAGTCGAAAGGAGTGGGATGGTCTTTGGAAACTTGACTTTTTGAAATGTCATTTGACACATTTGGGCAATCTACATAACTCTTTACATTCAGTTCAACACATTAATGAACATATGGAAAAGTATGTTCAACTCCCAGACAGCTGGTGAAGCTGACTTCACATTTGGCCATGATCAAGTTAATGCCTTATGTCTAAAATATCATGATTTTCTACATGAAAATGCTGTAATAGTTAGACAGTTTAATGATTTCAAATATTCAGTGCAAGAAAAAATTAAATCCAAACTGATTTCAAACTTTGCTCAAATGGTGGCATTTGTACTTCAAAATGAACAGTTTTGTGACCTTGCACAGTTGATGGACATTGGGAAAACCTTTCTTGTGTCTAGTGCGAATGAACTCAAAAACAAGCTGAGAAACTGTTTAGGTGAAGATTATTTGGATATGTTAATGAGAATCAAAAGCTATCAATTGGATTGAATTTCTATTACTCTAGATAGAGTTTACAAAGTATGGGTAAATGCCAAAGACAGGAGAGAGAAAAAATAACTGAGTGACTTAAACATGTATGTTATTTTGTTGTTATTCTGTGCAGTTTTATGTCAAGTATTCTGTAAACCTACATAAACTGTGTCATGTGTGCATTCAGTGCGCACATACCTTTGTCACAGGAAAAAATTTGCACAACATAAGATTTTTGCGCACACTGACTACTAAAAATTAGAAGTAACATTGCATACGAGCAAGTGTTTGGGAGATGGGCTGGATGGATTTGTTGGTTTAGTAACACAAGCGATTCTACAGATGCAGGAAATACAGGGTAACACACACACACACACACACACACACACACACACACACACACACACACACACACACACACACACACACACACACACACACACACACACACACACACACACACACACACACTTGACTTGTAACTTGACTTGTAACTCTGATATAAGGTTAGGAATCACAGTACACACTCAACCTGCATATAATATGAATGAAACACATCAGAGTTCAAATATTATTGACTATGGATAATTGGTTTCATATGTTAATTATATCATTACCTCTTGCAGAGAAATATGACTGGTTGGGTTAAATACCTACACATCAGTTGGCTTTTTATTAAAATTATTTAATTTTTAAAAAATAAATGTATTTAAATTTTATTTAAATTTTTATTTAATTATGTTGCCTGGTGGCTGTGTTTCTCTCTTGCGAGCTGTTTAGGTTACTATATGAATGGAATCATGTATTACCTGGGGAGGACTTGGACTAAGGTAAGTGCTCAGTAGTAAAGGAATTATTGGCTTCTCTGTTATAAATTACTTTTACCATGAACACAGAAATAAAGCATTATATTGTACAGTATGTTTCTAATTGTTTGGTTTGTTGTTAAGGAAAGAAAGTTGTAAAAAGTCCTGCAATTTAACAACGTAGGATTTCAATTACAAAATGCCTGATAATCGTATTTTTGTGAAAATTCCCTAGGCAATGTTTGCCCTGTTTTTGTTTGTATTTCCTTAGCCCATAAATTTTTTAGGTGTTTGAGTGAGTCATGCATTGCTCACAACTTCTGAATCAGCGCAGACAGCTGCCTTTTACATTCCGAGCTTCCGAAAGTTTCCTGTGAGAGGATGTGGACTACAAAAAGCTAATCATAACCTGTCAGTTAGATATGCAGGAGGGACTACTGAGTCAGAGATTTGAAAACATAACATAGACAATGACATACTTGGTTAACACAGTTATGTGCATAAGGATCCATTCTCACAGTCAGCTGAAAGGGATCATTGCCAGAAAAGATTTTGCAAATATGGAGGAGTTTGAATAGGAATTGAAAAAGCCAAGACTTCAGTCTTCAAACATAAAATGTGAAGCAAAGTGGTTGTATTACTGAAGTAAATCACCCAAAGGAAATTCCTCTGCTGGTTTTCTCAACTTAGCAGAGAAAAAAGCTACTTTACAGAAAACACACCTCCATATAGAAACAACAAGGATTTGAAATGCCTGGAACCAGAAGTATCTGTTATCATTAAAAAGTAATGTTTTGTGATGCAGTTGTCACACTGAGAAACTTTGTGCTTCCTGTTTGTGCTGAGTTATCTGATCTCAGCCTGAATGGCAGAAAATGGGTTACAATCAGTCCTGGGTGGGTGAAGTAAAACAATAGCCAAATTACTTTGTCGCTTTCAACCTTCACAACTTCACATGGGCATCAATGTCTGGGAACCTAGTTAGTATTTTGTTGTTTCTTCATACATCAGCACTCCCAGAGCTACCAAGTTGAATAGACAAAAAAAAATTTACACATGCCTGTCCTTGACTCACTTCTTCCTTTTTCCCATGGTCATGGTCTGGAATGACATATCTGCACCGATGGGAACAGAGGCCATATTCCCCGTGGATGTCATTGGAAACCGCAAGGTGTCAGAGCAGGACTGAGGCTGGTTGGAAAAAGTGGGAGCAAGTAGATGCAGAGAATGTTTGGCAAGGAGAGAAATGGAAAGGGTGTGGTGAGCTACATATACCTTTCTGGACACGCCCCCCCCCTGCTGACTGCTCCTGTGGCTCCTCCCACAGACTCCGGTATAAAGGCGATTGGAGACACAGACCCTTCCTCAGTCTCCAGGATGTTGTGTGATGGTCACTTGCTGCTTGTGCTTTCTTCCAGCCAATAGAAGCCTACCTTAACCCACGTCTCAGAGTTATTGATGGTGCATTAAAGGGGAAAGTCAAATGTTGTGACTGTGAGAGACGCTGAAGATGGTGGATGTAGAACTCTATTCAGCAAAGCAAGCAGGCATCATATTCAAGACACTCTTGGAAGAGACCTGCCTGGCCCAACATTACATGACATTTTTACATGCTTGTGATCGAAGGTAACAGCAGGACAATTCTATAGTTACAATGTGTCCACAATGCTTCCTTTGAAATGCATATAATTTTCAAACAGCTCCATCTTCACACCACCGCTCCAACACACAAAATGGATGTTTAAACCCATCATCTCTCTAGCTACATTCATGCATATGCTGACATCTCAGGTGACCCACCCCAGTCTGTATCTCCAGGAAGACCATTGTTCAGAGCTGCATTTTAAATTCAATCTGCAATCCACATTCAAATCTGAAGGCTGGCTGTTGTTGAAATTAATACTTGCTATATACCCTAACTCCAGAAAATGCCCCAAAAGTTGGAACAATTGAGAGCAACTAGGTTCCACTTCAATGCAGAAAATGTTTGGCAAGGGGAGACAACAGAGAGGGAAAAGAGACAAGACTAGAATAATTATTTATTGGACTAGCAATTGAAAGACATAGTCAAATGCTCCAGAAATAAAAGCTGTTAGGTTATGCTTCCGTTATAATAGGTGCAGATGAGACTGCATCAAGAGGTTTTGTGTAGGCCATGTGATGTGTGTATGCCTCGCTTAAAGTAAACTCGAAGTTAGACCCCCATTTTGGACTCCTGTGCCTTCCTTTGAATTAGTTTAGTGTTTAGAAGTTACAAAACATAACACAGCTGTTGCATGATATGCAAGCCAGGACAGCAGAGCAAGCTGTTGCCGATGTAGCAGGCTCTCCCTCTCCATGCAGCTGATGAATCCAAAAGAACAGCTGACACCGATACAGTTTAGCGCCAGCAGCGTCACAGTAGTTGGCGGTCAGCGTTGAATTCAGCATTGGACTCCAGTTCCAGAATTTTCCTCGGGATTTACTCCCAAAGCTTTCCCCATGAGTGGGTAGAGCTGCAAGTCAGGGGAGATTTGAGATCAGAGTTTTCCTTCTCCTAGATGAGCTGCCAACCACAGCTGACAAACCCTATCTGTCGGAAGCAACTCTTTTAAAGGCCCCCCAGTAACCTGTCTTTGCCTCTTCTCCCGTCAGTTGAAATGGTTCCGTCAGGCTTAGTAGCTAAGCTACATGAGAAGGCCAAGAGCTGGACTTGGGTGTCAGAGGCTATTTGAGATGCATGTCGCCAGGAGTATTTGATAGGAATTAGGAACTTACCCCCACTACTGACTGTAACAACCTTAAGGAACCTGCATCTGGAATATTATTTATTGTATTGGTCTCTTTATTTAAGGAAGGATTCTACTGCATTAGAAGCTACAGAGAGGTTGATTGGATTGGTACGTGGAACACTTAATTAAATTGGAGTTCAGGTCGCCTTACGAAGAAAGGCTGGACAGCTTAAGCATATATCTTCTGAACTTTATAAGACTGAGGGAGATGTTGATTGAAATATAAAGTGCTGAGAGACCCTGACATTAAATGTGGTGAAGATGTTTGAGGGCTAAAGGTCTCAGTATAAAAATAAGGGGGTTACCCATTTAAGACAGAAATAAGGCACCTCTTTTTCTCTCAAAGATTTGTGAGTCTTGGGAGCTTGCTTCCTGTGAAGAAGAATGAATACTGCTCACTACCAGACCGTCTTGCTGAAATCAAATTGTTAAAGGATTTGATAGACTACATGTAGGAAGGATGGTTCCCTTAACTGAGAAGACGAGGCCCAGGGAAACGGTTTGAGGGTAAGAGAAAGGATATTTGGGACTGAAATGAGGAGAAACTTCAGTCAAAGTGAGAACCTTCACCATGTTTAAATTCTCAGTGGCTGTGGAAGTTGAGCCATGATATTTATTTAAAACAGGCAGATTTCTAGGCATTAAGGGAATCAAGGATCTGGGGATAACGATGGAAAATAGCACTGCGTCAGAAGATAGGCCTTGATCTGAATGTCAAAGCAGTCCTAGTGGGAGGCATGGCCTATTCCTGTTCTTGCTCCTGCTCCTTATATTTGAGTGAAAAAATATCATTATAATATTTCCAAAGTAGCCTTACGATATCAGAACCCTTTATGGAATTTGATGTGTTTTAATCAACTTCATAAATACATCTTCAAGTAGTTTGAATGCAAGCAATATTACATATTGTTACTGAGTTAAATGTGCAAAACACAAGTGGTCACAAGAAAGACTAGCACAGCTATCAGAGGGCACGTTGTACGAAGACACTAAACTAGTTGCTGTGTTTCAGTTGAAACAATGCTAAAACACCCTCATTGGAGATGTAATTGTCCCTCTGAACACTGGAGTAAAATCTCCAGGGAACAGTACTGATTAAATCAGCAGATTAGTAATCCTGAGGTTTGAGCGAGTAATGAATGAATTCAGATCAGATCATATAAAGAAGGAAGGTGTACATGGGGGGGTCAGTCCCTCTGGTGAGTCTATCCTGTCAGTGCAACATCTACAGATAGTGATAGGTGTACTTAGCTGTCAGTGTGGCTTCCACAAACAATATCATCATTGACCAAACTTCGGCCGGTGCAGCCATATAAACTCCATGAGTGCAAATGTAAGTCAGGAGATGAACATTCCATACCGGATGCACTTGCCTCTCGTCTCTTGTCTGCCCACCCACGTCATTGAATTTTCCATTCAGGACTTGCTTGGCTTTCCATTCTGTGGCTCCGGGAGGCTGTCTGAAATCAGCTGACTCTGCACGGGGGAGATAGGTATTTTCACCCCCTTTCCCACACCCTTCCTCTAGCGCTACCATCACTCATTTTTGACCCGCTGGCCCTCCCAATTCCATCCACCTCCTATGCGCGCGTTTTATTTTGCTGGCTCTACCAGCCCCAGCAAAAGCTACTGTGAGCCACTACAGTAATGAATCCGTATAAATTCAACAGACAAAGCAGAGAAATTGCCTGTATGTAGTCGACCTTTGCCATTGGTTTTGGGGGGGGGGGGGTACAATTCATTGTTTTTCTTTGCAGAATTACACTTCTCATAGGTCGTGTTTGATTTGAAACCATTAAAATGCTGGGTCATTGTGGCCTGTTGGAATTTGCAAAAATAAATGTCTGGGTTCCTTTCTCCCTTTCACCTCTCCCCTAATGGCACCAGTTACGTTATTTTACTTCAGAGGCCAGCAGTGATAGCCTTCGCATTCCTGTTTATGCCCCTCCAGCAGGTTCACCAGCTTCACCTACCCCTACCCCTTCTGCCACCATCTTACTTACTCGTTTGGTCTGCCCCTATCTAACATGTCTCCCAGTGCTACCCCCTCCCTCCCTTACCTGGCTCATTTTACATCGTCCTTCAACACCCACTCCTCCCCTTCGTCCATTAATCACCTCTGGCCCCTGTCTCACCTGTCCTGCCTGGGTGGGCGAGCGGTTTGGGATGTTACACATGTATTCTGCTGTTTGTGCATAGTCTCCTGATGTTTGAGGTCCTCAGTGACTTTCAAGGTGCTCTTCTTCACTTTGAGCGGTCACAGGTGAGAGATTCCCATGGAGGCACAGGAGACAGCAGACAATGAAACTGTAACCAAGCATCTGCTGGAGGAACTCAGCAGGACAAGCATGAAAGAGTTAATGAGGATGTTGCAAGTTTTCAAGGTAACTTTCAGAATATTCTTAAAACTTTTTCTATGTCATCTTAAAAATCATTTACTTTGACGGAAGTGTACTGGTTTATGGATAGCTTTTGGACAATGTAGACCATCCACTAGAGCTGGTTTAGTGTGACTGAGGTTGAGGATTAAAACAGAAAATGCCGGAAATACTTTGCTAGTCCATCAGTATGCACAGGAAGAGAAACAGAATTAATGTTTCAGCTCCAAGACTCCTCATTGGAAGCTTGACCTGAAATAAAGAGACACAAGGAGCTTGTTAAAACTGCGAGGAGGGTGGTGGAGGGGGATGTATCTGATAAGAATAACACCTGAACATGGAGTTAAGCTGTGGACAAGACATATGACCTTCATAGAGCATAGTGCTAAGCCATATAGTGGTAGTGTCCTCAAACTGTAGCCTGAGAGCAACATTAAATGCAGGAATGTGTTCTTCTTGGGCGGAGTTAAAATGGCGCCAATTGGCTTCCAACTCATCTGCGGAAATAGCCTAAATTCCTCTGTTTAATGTCTTTTTCCCTTTTCAAGGTGGCTGGGTTCTATCAAGGTCCTGATCTGCAACAGCACTCAAACTGGGTTTTATTTTATGGCGGATGAGTTCCCGCTCCTGGAGCTCACCGGCTGACCACTTCCCAATATCCTCCAGGCTTTGCTTGGAAAATGGCATCTCCAGGGTGCAGCCCTATGGGCGCCTGATTCCAGACGTTTATTGCCGATTGATGCACTGCGGGAGAAGAACCTGAGGCTTTCACTGCGGTGGATGTACAGATGGAGGTAGTCTGTAGTCGAGTAATCGCACTCTCTCTCTCTCTCTCTCTCCTCCTCTTGATGTGGGGAGAGTTTGCTGCCAGTTCTCGAGTCAGAGAATCTCTGAGAAAAAAAGTGACGCAGTAGACTGTAATATTGGAACAGTGACTGTCAGCCTCCCCTTTTGCTGTGAAAATGGGTGACATCTCTCTGTGCCTTGTTAGTGAGAGAGAGAGCCAGTGGCATGTCGAAATGTTGGGTAAACAATGGTTTTTGTTGACTGCAGATCATGGTCTCTCTTTGGGGGCTTTGCTGTTGCTTGATCGGTAGAGGGTGCTGACGTTTTTTTGCCGAAACGGGGGGAGCGGGGAGGTTGATACGTTGATTCTTGCTGCTTGCATGGGGTGGGGGGGACGAGGGGGCTTCGGGACTCTAACATTTTTTTGTCGTTCATTCTTTCCGGGTTCTGTTTCTCATGGATGTCTGTGAAGACAAGTATTTCAGGTTGTATACTGTATACATTCACTGATAATAAACGGAGCCATTTGGAGAGCTTCTGGTTGATGGCAATCACTGTAGGCAAGTAACGTAGGTGTGATGAACTTGTGAACACCTTGGTCACCTCTGGGAGATCACTGAATTTATCTGTCAATAAACCCAGCTCTTGGTATTGACATTAGGATATCTCTGTTTTTTCCTCCAAGATCTCCAATAATCAAGAATCAAGGATTGACTTTAATTATCATATACACTTACATGTATTGGCAATTTGCTGTGGTACGTCGGCATGGCATGCAACAAAAATGACAACGCTTGACAATTATAAAGAATAAACTATATAAAATAAAAATAGTGAATCTCCAAGTCCTTGGTACCCACTTTCTTCTACAATGCACAATTTTGCATGATCAGATTTGCCCATGTATGTCACAGCTTGATGCTGCTTCAGTATAGCTCCCTTTAAGTACCATAGGCTAATTTTCATTAACACTACCAAGTTTCAGTATTTAGAATCAGAATCAGGATCAGGATCAGGTTTATTATCACCGGCATGTGTAGTGAAAATTGTAAACTTAGCAGCAACAATTCAATGCAATACATAATATAGAATAAGAAGAAAAAAAGATAAATAATAATAACATTAAATTCAATAGGTAGTGTTCATTGGTTCAATGTTCATTTAGCAAGCAGATGGCAGAGGGGAAGAAGCTGTTACTGAATTGCTGAGTGTGTGTGCCTTCAGGGTTCTGTACCTCCTATGAGAAAAGGGCATGCCCTGGGTGCTGGAGGTCCTTAATAATGGACGCTGCCTTTCTGAGACACCGCTCCTTGAAGATGTCCTGGATACTTTGTAGGCTAGCACCAAGATGGAATCAGCTAAATTTACAACCCTCTGCAGCTTCTTTCGGTCCTGTGCAGTAGCCCTCCCATACCAGACAGTGATACGGCCCATCAGAATGCTCTCCACGGTACATCTATAGAAGTTTTTGAGTGTATTTTTTGACATACCAAATTTTTTCAAACTCCTAATGAAGTATAGTCACTGTCTTGCCTTCTTTATGACTGCATCGATATGTTGGGACCAGGTTAGATCCTCAGAGATACTGACACCCAGGAACTTGAAACTACTCACTCTCTCCACCTCTGATCCCCTTTGTGGATTGGTAAGTTTTCCTTCATCTTACCCTTCCTGAAGTCCACAATCAACTCTTTTGTCTTTCTAATGTTGAATGCAAGGTTGTAGCCGTGACACCACTCCACTAGTTGGCATATCTCGCTCCTGTACGCCCTCTCTCCATCTGAGATTCTACCAACAATGGTTGTATCATAATGAACATTGTTAGTTTGTGCTGGCTACATATATGAATGAAGCTTGCACGTTGCCTATTTTCTGATTAATGGATGGGGATTATTCCATATCACAATCCTTGAAACCAATATTAGGCGTCTCTTCAATGTTACCTTTTTCCTCAAGTAAATGAGCTGATTAGGTTTTGTGCTAAATTATTGATTTTACAATGAGTAGAGGAGATGAAACGGTGGTAGGAAAACAAAACTGAAACTTCTGTCTAAAACACAATGTTTTTGACATTGCTGAAAACCTAGAGAGTTGCTCTAGGCGAATACTGAATATCAACAAGATGTTATTGGACAAGATATTCCATAGAAAATTAGAAACATAGAAAATAGGTGCAGGAGTAGGCCATTCGGCCCTTCGAGCCTGTACCGCCATTCAGTATGATCAGGGCTGATCATCCAACCCAGAACTCTGTACCTGCTTTCTTTCCATACCCCCTGATCCCTTTAGTCACAAGGGCCATATCTAACTTACTCTTAAATATAGCCAATGAACGGGCCTCAACTGTTTCCTGTGGCAGAGAATTCCACAGATCCACAGATTCTGTGTGAAGAAGTTTTTCCTCATCTCGGTCCTAAAAGGCTTCCCCTTTATCCTTAAACTGTGACCCCTCGTTCTGGACTTCCCCAACATCGGAAACAAACTTCCTGCATCTAGCCTGTCCAATCCCTTTAGAATTTTATACGTTTCAATAAGATCCCCCCTCAATCTTCTAAGTTCCAGTGAGTATTAGCCTAATCGATCCAATCTTTCTTCATATGAAAGTCCTGCCATCCCAAGAATCAATCTGAATTCCAAGTGAAGAATAAGTTGTAACTTGTCTTTTTAAAGCGTATTGTAAGGCAATAGAATGGATGACTTTATGCATAACCAAGATAAATACATGGGGCAAAGATCAAGTACTCTTCATCAGATAATACACTCGTTGGCCACTTTATTAGATACATCTGCTTGCTAATGGAAATACCTAAGCCAATCATGTGGCAGCAACTCAATACATAAAGCATGCAGATTTAGTCAAGAGATTCGGTTGTTGTTCCGACTAAACAGAATGGGGAAGAAATGTGATCGAAGTGACTTTGACATGAAATGGTGCCAGGTGGAGTCGTCTGAGTATCTCAAAAATCGCTGATGTCCTGGGATTTTCACACAAAACGCTCTCTAGAGTTTATTCTGAATGGTGCAAGAAACAAAAAAAAACATCCAGTGAGAGCCTGTTCTGTGGGTTAATATAGGCATCCGTTAGTCTCACGAGACCATGGATTTGTGCCTCGGAAGGTTTCCAGGGCCCAGGCCTGGGCAAGGTTGTATGGGAGACCGGCAGTTGCCCAAGCTGCAGGCCTTCCCCTCTCCACGCCACCGATGTTGTCCAGGGGAAGGGCACTAGGACCCAAGCAGCTTGGCACCGGTGTCATCACAGAGCCTTAAGTTGCCTTAGCTGAGGTTTTCAGATCACTAGCGACCTTCAGATCACTAGTCCAACATCTTAACCACTTGGCCATGCGCCAAGTGGGTTAAAGCACCTTGTTAATGAGAGAGGTCATAGGCGCCATGATAGTGTGACTCTTTTACAGCTCTGGGTGTTCCCGAGTTCAGAGTTCAATTCCAGCACTGTCCTGCAAGGAGTCTCCCTCCGTATGTCCTCCCCATGGAATGCATGGGTTTTCCCCAGGTGCTCCGGTTTTGCCCCCAGTCCGAAGACGCATCGGGTAGGTTAATGGGTCATTGTAAATTGTCCCGTGGTTAGTCAGAACCGGGCAGCATGGCTCTAAGGACGGGAAGGGTCTGCTCTGCATTGTATTGCTAAGTTAAATAAATAAATAAAATGTCCAGACAGGTTTCAGTTGACAAAAAGACAACAGTATCTCAAATAACCACGCATTACAACAGAGGAGCATTTCTGAATGAACAACACATCGAATCTTATCCTGCAGCAGAAGACCACACTGGGTTCCATTCCTGTACCTAGAACATAGGCCACTGTGTGTAGATAATAATAGGTTTTATTGATAGTATTAGATAAAGAAAAGAAGACAAGGTTATTATGTAGCAAAAAAAATGGTGTGAACCAATTGTCCCAAATCATTTGTTCCAGCTTTACCAATTCTATAGAATTTTATGCACATTAGAAAGAATAAAAGGACCTGAAAATTTATATCAACTTTCTGGTACTACCTAGTCTCATATATTGAATGTTCTTTTTGTAGCTTGAATTAACAATACAGCCAGAACTTGTCAAGTGACGGGACATCATTGGGTTAAATCTTCAAAATAGCTATACGTAAATTGCATGTAAAGTATTTGCATCCTTTGTACATGTATCTGCGAGTTCTGTTTTAAGTGGTAACTTGGAGATTCAGTTTAAAATACCACAGTTAAAACCGCTTTGGAATGAGGTCAGGATTCCTGCACCAGCTGGCCTGCATTTTCAGTGCAATACTCACAGAAGAACATCTGGCTGTATTTCAAAACTGAAATATGGAAAGAGCGTTGAAAAAAAAACCCTGGTCTAGAGTAACATACATGAGGAGAGCACAATCCAAGAATAACATGCAGAGCAGAAAATGGAATCCATTATATGGTTTTGAATTTGGACTAATATGACTGAAGCGATTTCTTTTCTGTTCTGAACGTGTGTCAAAAAGGGTTGGGAAGGGCAGGGCAAGGTGAATTTAAAGAAACAATACCTCTATTGTTGCAGCATTTTAAGACCATATTAAGTGAAACCGAGCCTATATTGAAATCATTTATGTATTTGCTTCTGTTATACAAAAACAGCGCTTAGAGAATTCAGGATTCAAGATTCAAGATTGTTTAATGTCATTTCCAGTATACAAGTGTAAAGGAGAACGAAACAATGATTACACAGGATCGGATGCAGCATGAGAAGAAAACAATAAGATAAAGAACATAATAATAAAAAAACACTAAAATATAAGTACATAAGATAGCTTATATACATAGATAGATTGATAGCTTATATACATAGATTGATTGTATGCCCAAGAAATGACGCAAGGCATAGAGTGTCCTTATATAGGGTGACCCCGACGGGAAATGATAAAGTAGTGGTTGTGTGGGTGTGGAGAGGTGGGTCAGTGGGTTGCGCGATGGGAGTGGGACAAACAGTTCATGAGCAGGTTGGGTAGGATCTTTTATGATGTTACTGACCCTTTCCCAGCACCTTTGTGTATATATGTCCTTGACGGCAGGTAGGTTGATGCCGGTGATGTGTTGGACAGTTCAGACCATGTGTTGTAGAACCTTCCTGTCCGCTGCGGTGCTGTTTCCATATGTATGCTTGGTAGAAAAACATATGAAATAATTAGGTTTTGGAAGTTAAATTTGTCTTTGAATAGTAACCATCGTCTTCTGATTCACTTTGCTCACATTTTACTGTGGAAATCTCTCATTAGGAACAATCCTGTTGCAAATCAAAAACCTTTCCTTTACTCAACTGTTCCTACTTAACAAAGGCTGTTGAATGCATGGGAAGTGAGTCAGTGCCTGAGTAAGTATTTCCAGTGGCAGGGCACCCATTAGCTGGTACATACTGTTTCATGGAATATCATTACGACAAATGGTGGTGATGATAAATGAAATTGTGGCTTGAAAAATGATCACTTTAATCAAATTTAGATGACAAATTTGGTAAGAGATATTTCCGAAACTTAGGATCATGGAAGTCGCGTAGACTGTTGATTTCTGAATGGACACTCAACCCACGAACACAACCTCAATGCTTTCTTTAAAATTTCTGTTTTTTGAACTGCTTCAGTATTTAATTACTCGGCCTCGTAAAAACAAGAAGAGCTTGCTACAGAAACACTGTCATAACGGTGCCCCGATAACTCCACTGCTGAGTTAAAGGCTATTCTTCTTCTTCAATACTTAATATACAAATATGTAATTACTATGCTCCAGTTTTTTCCCCATATTTATCATGTATTGCATTGTACTGGTGTCCCAAAGATAACAAATTTCAAAACGTGTGCTGGTCATATTAAACCTGATTCTGATTAGATCCATGTATGCATAAGAAAAGCTCATTTAATTATCAAATTGTATGATATTTAACTTTAATTTTCCTTACTCACATAGGAATATTACATTATGATCGTCTAATATTATATCAAGTTTAGTTTTAATTATTTGTGTAAAAGTGGGAGATTTCTATTGCACCAAATAGAATTGAATCAGAATTGGAATCAGGTTTATTATCACTGGACGTGACGTGAAATTTGCTAACTTAGCAGCAGCAGTTCAATGCAATACATAATCTAGCAGGGAGAGAGAGAAAAAAATAATAAATAGAATAAAACATAATAATAAATAAATAGGTAAATCAATTACATATATTGAATAGATTATTAAAAATGTGCAAAAACAGAAATACTGTATATTAAAAAAAAGTGAGGTAGTGTCCAAAGCTTCAATGTCCATTTAGGAATCAGGTGGCAGAGGGGAAGAAGCCCTCTGAAATGAAAAGCCCTCACCCTGAAATGAAGGAAAAAACACATTTCTTGCTGATCGAAGTTTTGAGGAAGATTGAAACATTGAGGCAAATGCGGAGGAGGCCTGGGGTCGGGAGGCAGCTCCCTGACAGGTGAGATCCCCGTGGAAGGACTGAGTTCAAGCTGTTGCTGATGGAAGGTGTTTTTGAAATTCTGGGACATATGTGTGGACTGTAGTTTATATTGGTCTCCTTCAGTTTTTCTGCTTTTTCTTTCTTGCTGCCAGTGGGCAGGTGGGTGATAAGTTTGGTGAGGGAGGGGCTGGGGGTTTGATTGCTGTTTATTGTGTGGGAGGCTTGCGGTTTAGGGGTTTCAGCTGCCGTGTCCAGGCTGACGATCTGTTAGCTTTTCTGGAGAGGTTGGGTAGGTTTGGGGTTTGTGAGTTTTGTTCCTTTTTCTTTTTCATGCGGGAGGGGAGCTCCAACGATTTTCTGCATTTTACAGCTAACTGGAGAAGCCATATCTCAGAGTCGTATTCTTCATACATACTTTGATAATAAAGTGAACCTTTGAATGCCTTCCATGTGGTTTCCTCCAGCCCCACCAGAGTTTCTTCGAATTGCCTGTCATTGATGAACTATTTGATTTGTGGACCAACAAAAATGCCTTCCTTAATCTTGGCATCAGTCATTCTGAGAAACGTCTGTCTCAATTATCAAAATACTTCACAGAAATGTTTGTGGCTGGTGACAGCAGATTCCATCCTTGCAGTCTTCACCCAGAAACTCTGCTTTTGCTTTTGGCAAACCTAAGCCTCACTTAACTCAGATCGAGTTAGCTGATGATGCTCACTCAACATAAAGGGTTCAAAATCTCTATCAGTGTCAGTGTCATTTTCCATTCCTGGCTCACTCATCATGGTATCTTCGTCTGCCTCCTCTAGACTCCATGTCTCTGGTGGCTTTGGTACTGGATGACTATCATCATGTGGTACAGGTTTCATGGCTGAAGGGATATTGGGGTATTCAGCAGATTCCTTGTTTGTAGCAGAGAAACCAGACACACTGGTCAGACAGAGGTAGCAGTCTGTCTCTTGATCTTCCTGCTCTCACCAAACCATCGGGCCAGTGAACAGCATTGATTTCCGAGTACCTCTGAGCCAAGCTCTAAGATCGACAGTGCACGTTGCTCAACTAATGTGAGGTTTTGTCTTGGTCAACCAAAATATAGCTCATGAGATTTCTTGGTAAGAGGAGCCTTGCCCCACCTTTGAAATCTAAGCATATACTCACCACAAATATAACAGAAAGTATCGTGGCTGTTGCAATATTGGCAAAATATTTTGCTATCACAAATATTTCTGAAAATACAATTACTTTATTATAATGAGTACACACAATATGCTATGCGTGTAGAGCACGTGCATCAATGTGATCATAAAGTGATATACATGTAAAGGCAATGCATAGAATGGTGTGTGAGTGATGCTTTTACAGCCTTTCTAAAACCTGTCCTGCCATGTAGCATCTGTCCTGTCTAAGCATACCCAGACATGCCTGGACAAGAATGAAAACTTTTCAGTGTACATTGTGGGCAACATTTTAATTGAAATAACAAATATAGATAATTTAACAGAATGGTGCGTGATAGGGAAATTTCATGGTGGTTTTTGCGATCAGCAGCCCCAAATCCGTAAGATGCACCCAAAAGTATTCAGGAAGCAAAACCTTTGTTGTTCAGTGTTATTGAATCTACTGTAACCCTAACCTGCAACATTTCCATTCTGTTTATCTACCCTATAGTCTTTCTCTTTAACTTTGCGAGAATCAAGAATATTGCACTTATTAGCTGCTTCTACATATTTCTCCCTTGACTATCCCTATCTTGGTGCCTGAATGTCACTTTCTCACTTTTGCTGCTTAAAGCTGAGGGAGCAACAGCACCTGCAGAAAATTGACCAGCCATTCCTAAATCTTGCCATATTTGCTCTCCAGTCGGTACATAACCTGCTCTGGTGATGTGATTTCTAGCTTTCATTTTTTCACTTTAATTCCAGATGGTATAGATATCTGTTACAGTATCTTGATTTGACTAAGTAATCAGGTTTACCTTGATTTCTGATTAATGGTGATTTTTTTTGTTTGTTTTAGCTATGGAATCATAGTGAATGAGAGCCCTCTGATCAAGCAAGTCTGCTCCAGCTATCATTAATTCACCTAAACCAATCCTGCTCTAATCCCATTTTATTCTCACCACATTCCTTTTAAGAACCTGAGATGAAGAGTCCTTGAAAGTGAGTCCACAGGTTGTGGGTATAGTTCAGTAATAGGGTGAGAAAAGTTGATTGGGGTTATCCCCCACTGGTCCAAGAGCCCAATGGTTGAGGAGTCTTGGCCTGAAAAGTCAGTTTTTATTCCCCTCCATGGATGGTGCCTGACTTGTTGAGTTTCTCCAGCATTTTGTGTATGTTACTCAAGATTTCCAGTTTCTGAAGAATTTCCTGTTTCCCTTATCCCCTAATCTTTTCAGTGTCATGGACTGGAGTTCGGGCCTTTCAAAATGTTGATTGGAATCTGAACAGCACAACCCTTTGTCCTCCAGTGACCCATCACGTTCCCTGTATATTTGGCCAGAGTAAGAAATCCGCTTGGTCATTTCACGTATCTACACATTTGTGCATGTTGGGAAATCAATCACTGTGTGTGCAAATACCATGGTTAGTTTCCAGGATCACGTGTCAAGTGGCTGCCTGCTACATGATATCACAGCTCTGTCTTGTGATATCAAAACCAATCATGGCTTGTAAGTATCAATAGAAGATTTAGTTCTCGAGATTGTCTCTGTGGAAGAGGTTGTTCAAACTCCTCTGACTTTGTCTGCTTCCTACCAATTGGAAAATATATGAGACCTTCCACTTTGATGCTGGTAAAAGGCCATGACACAAATCGAGCCAGTTGTTCATCTCTCATTTCTACAAGTATAATAGAAGTACACCAATGTTATAATGTGATGCATCACAGAGAATGGCAAACAGCTTTAATGGATCATAATGATCAAAGGACTACAAATTCATCAACAATTGCTTTAAGTCTTGGAATGCAGATCCCTTTTCTCAAGTGCCTTTCTGTTTCTGACTTGTTGTCTTAAAGGAGGGAAGAAATGTTATGGGGTATGAAATTGAGTGGAAGAATTCCGAAGCTTGATATTTTGTGGACCGAAGGGCAAGGGCATGAACGGTGGAGCAATTACGCCTAGAGATAATTAGGAGGATGGAATTAGAGGCGCAGCGATAGAGAAAAGGATTCAGAGTGATGATCATCAGGGAGATTGGCATGAATATAAGCATGAAAGGTTTTAAATAACTAGGATGCTCATCTGAGATCTGATGTAGAGGGCTCTGAGTTGAAAAGAATCTCATGTAAGTTAGGCCACTTTTGTGTTGGCAGATTTATTCACAGCAGAAGTATGGGGGTCAGGAGTGCTTTAGAATTGAAACATCTAGAGATAACAAAGGCGTAGATTTGAATTAGAACACAAGTGTGGAGATGGGCGATGTTACACATTTAGTCACATTTATTGGTGGTGGCTATATGTGATCCAACTCTCATCTCAGTACGTTTTAGTGCTGACTAGTTCAGACAGCTGCTAAGAAGAGAGAAAAGGAGTCACATCTGAGGAAAAGAACTTCAACCTTTGTACTCATTGAGACCTGGGCTCAGATAAGCAGTCTGACAAGTTAATGATGTCATTGGAGAGATCAAGTGAGGTGGTGATGAATTAAAGTTGAGTGCAATCAGCTTACCCAATTTTATGTTTTGGATAATATTGCTGAGGAAAAGTACATGGGTGAGAAATAGGAGTGGCTTAAGAATAGATCACAGAGTGCAGACAAAGTCAAGTATTAATTACCAAAATATTGTACCTGAAATGGATGCTTGCTAGTGCTGCTTGGGGAATGGCGGAGGTGGGGGGAGGGTGAAGGGTTAAACTAGAGTTGCAAGGGGATGGGAACCAGTGTGGCAGAACAGATAGAGGAGGGGTTATGGAGAGAGATGTTGTCTGAGAGACCTCAGACAAAGTCAGGAATGAAAAGCTTGAGCATTGTGTTCTGAGCTGTGTATAGCTCAATCCAAGATGGATTGCAGGAAAGACAGATGAGCTCAGGGCAAGGATCAACACATGGAATTATGATGTGAGACTTGTTCGTGGGAGGGGCAAGACTGACAGATCAGTAAACTGGGGTTGCACTGTTTTAGATGTGACAGAGAGGGAGGGATTAAAAGGGATGGCATGGTGTTACTACTCAGGGAAAATGTCATGGCAGTGCTCAGTCAGAACTCGTCCAGTGACGCATTATGGGTGTGGATGGGGAACTAATAAAGGTGTGACCAAGTTACTGTGGTTATATTATAGACCACCCATCAGTCTGCAGGAATTAAGAGGAACAAATCAGTAGAGAGATTGCAGACTGTTACAAGAAACATAAGGTTGTTATAATGAGTGATTTTAACTTTCCACATGTTGACTGGGACTCCCATACTGTAAAAGGACTAGATGGGATAGAGTTTGTCAAAGAGAATTCCCAATGAGAGAGAATCAGAATCAGGTTTAATATCACTGGCATATGTCATGAAATTTGTTAACTTAGCGGCAGTAGCACAATGCAATACATGATAATGTAGAAAAAAACTAAGTAAATCAGCAAGTATGTGTGTGTGTGTGTGTGTGTGTGTGTGTGTGTGTGTATATATATATATATATATATATATACATAATAGTTAAATTAAAAATAGTACAAAAAATAAATAATATTTAAAAAAGTGATGTAGTGTTCATGGGTTCAATGCCCATTTTGGAATCGGATGGCAGAGGGGAAGAAGTTGTTCCTGAATCGCTGAGGCACCACTCCTTGATGTCTTGAAAACTATGGAGGCTAGTGCCCAAGATGGAGCTGATTAATTTTGCAACTTTCTTTAGTTTCCCTTGATTCTGTACTGTAGTCCCCTCCATATCAGACAGTGATGCAGCCTGTCAGAATGCTCTGTAGAAGTTTTCAAGGGTTTTAGGTGACAAAGAAAATCTCCTCAAGCTCCTAATGAAATACAGCCACTGTCTTGCCTTCTTTATATATCGATATGTTGGGACCAGGTTACATCCTCAGAGATCCTGACACTCAGGAACTTCACATTGCTCACTCTCTCCACTTCTGATCCATCTATGAGGATTGGTTCCTGTTCCCTCATCTTACCCTTCCTCAAGTCCATAATTAGCTCTTTGGTTTTACTGACTTTGAGTGCAAGGTTGTTGCTGTAACACCACTTAACTAGCTGGTATATCTCGCTCCTGTATGCCTTCTCATCTCCATCTGAGATTCTGCCAACAATGGTTGTATCATCAGCAAGTTTATAGATGGTATTTGAGCTAAACTTAGCCACTCAGTCACGGGTATAGAGAGAGTAGAGCAGTGGGCTAAGCACACATCCTGAAAGTTCCCCAGTGTTGATCATCAACGAGGAAAAGATATTATTACGGATCCGTGAAAATCGTAGTCTTATGGTTAGGAAGTCAAGGATCCAATTGCAGAGGGAGGTACAGAGGCCCAGGTTCTGTAGCTTATCAATCAAAACTGTAGGAATGATGGTGTTAAATGCTGATCTATAGTCAACAAACAGCATCCTGATATAGGTGTTTGTACTGTCCTGGTGATCTAAGGCCGTGTAAGGACCTGTTGAGATTGCATCTGCCGTAGACCTATTGTGGGTCCAGGTCCTTGCTGAGGCAGGAGTTGATTCTAGCCATGACCAACCTCTCAAAGCATTTTATCACCATAGATGAGAGCGCTACTGGATGATGGTCGTTAAGGCAGCTCACACTACTCTCCTTGGGTACTGGTATAATTGTTTCTCTTTTTGAAGCAGGTGGGAACTTCTGAGTGTAGCAGTAAGAGGTTGAAAATAAGCAGGCAGAAACAAATGAGGTACTAATGGAGTATAAGAAATACAAGAGAACATTTAAGGAAGAAATCAGGAGGGCTAAAAGAAGACTTGAGATTGCTCTAGCAGACAAGGTGAAGGAGAATCCTAAGGGATTCTACAGATATGTTAAGAGCAAAAGGATTGCAAGGGACAAAATTGGTCCTCTGGAAGATCAAAAGAGATGGAGGTGATCTTGAGTGCATTTTTTGTATTTGTATTTACCAGGGAGTGGGATACAGAGTCTATAGAAGTGAGGCAGTGAGGTCATGGACCCTATAGAGGTTACAGAGCAAGCGATGTTTGCTGTCTTCAGGCAAATTATGGTAGATAAATCCAGAGGAGCTGACAAAGCATTCCCTCAGACCCTGTGGGAGGCAAGTGCAGGAACTGCAGAGGGGCTAGCAGAGGTATTGAAATCACCTTTAGTGATAGGTGGGGTACCAGAGGATTGGAGGATAGCCAGTATTGTTCCACTGTTTAAAAAGAAACCAGAAAATTATAGTCCAGTGAAATTGACATCAGCAATGGGAAATTTATTGGAAGGTATTCTAAGGGATTGTATATATAAGCATTTGGATAGACATGGATTGATAAGCGATAGCATGGCTTTGTGCATAATTGGTTGTGTCTAACCAATCTTATAGAGTAATTTGAGCAAGTAACTAGGTATAATGTTGTAAATGAACTATAGTATGGCCATTGACAAGATTCCACATGAGAAGTTGGTCAAGAAGTGCCGCTTGGCATTTAAGATGAGGTAGTAAATTGGATTAGACATTGGCTTTGTGGGAGAAGCCAGGGAGTGGTAGTAGATGGTTGCCTCTCGGACTGAAGTTCTGTGACTAGTGCTGTGCTGCAGGGATCAGTGTTGGGCCCACTGTTGTTTGTCTTCTCTATCAATGATCTGGATAATAATGTGGTTAACTGGATTAGCAAATTTGTGGATGACTGGGGTGTAGAGGACAGCAAAGAAAACTATCAGAGCTTGCAGTGGGAAAAATGGGCTGAAAAATGGCAGATGGAGTTTAATGCAGACGACTGCAAAGTGTTGCATTTTGGTAGGACCAACCAGGGTAGGTCTTATACAGTGAACAGTAGGGACTGAGGAATGCTGCAGAACAAAGGAATCTGTGAATACAGGTCCATAATTTATGAAAAATGGCATTACAGGTTGATAGGGATGTAAAGAAAGTTTTTGGCACATTGGTCTTCATAAATCAAAGTGTTGAGTACAGGAGATGGAATGGTATGTTGAAGTTGTATAAGACACTAGTGAGGCTTAATTTGGAGTATTGGGTGCAGTTTTGGTCACCTACCTACAGGGAAGATGTAAATAAGATTGAAAGAGCTTAAGAGGACGGTGGCGCCTAACGATGACTCCTTTGCTTGCATCTTCGGAAACAGCGCTATTCCTATCTTTGATATCTCTTTTTTTTTCCTTTTCAATGTTCTTTTGAAGACCCTGATCTGGAGTTACATGCTGACTTTGGTTCTTTGCAGAAACGGGACCCGCTCTTGGGGCCTCATGAGTGGCCGCTTTTCAATATGCATGGCAAAGAGCATTGGTGCCAAACACGGCCTGGTTTCGTGCCAGTACTGAAACTAGGCAGTGTTTTGGCACCAATGCCCTTTGCTATCTTTTTCAGCACGATGCTATGGGAAACGAAAGAGACAACCTCAGACAGCATCTACATTTGGTTCCACACTGACAGAAATATTTTCAACCTCCGCCTCCTTCTCACCTGAACAAAAATCAGGCAAGAGCCCATTCTTGAGCTACTGTGTGCGGACAACCGTGCTCTTCTCACCAGGTTCAGGAACAGTTGTTACCTTTCAACCTCACTTCACTTCACTCATCTCAACACTGAACTGTTCCCCAACCATTGGACTCACTTTCAAGGGCTCTACTACTTGTGTTCTTATTATTTACTATTTATTTATATACTTATTTATTATTATTGTTATTTGTTTTCTTTGTCATTGCACAGGTTGTCTTCTTATGCAGATTGGGTGTCCATATGTGTGTGTAGTTTTTCACTGATTCTATTGTGTTTTTTGTATATACTGAAAATGTCTACAAGAAAATGGACCTCAGGTATATATGTTGATATATACATAATTTGATAAGAGACTTACTTTGAACTTTAAACTTGGTGAATACTCTTCTGGCTGACTCTAGCATTTTGGGGAGAAAGGTCTTTGGGATTATTCATTTAAAACGTTGGAATATAAGTTACTAGTCCTCAAAAACACATGAGATGAAAATGCATATTTAACTCTCATATATCAGATGATGCAGGCATCACACAACATTTATGCTGTGTTCCCTTTGTAATAATATCACAATCCAGCCAATATTTACCATGGTGCTAAGTACCTATTGCCTCACCAGGAGTTCCATTTTCTTGTACATCTTGCACCAATTAACATGAGACCACACTACTTAAAACACACCTTATTTTCTTAAAGTGAAGAGTCAGTACGTTTTCAGCAGGCAATTAATGCTATGGTTGAAGGATTTGTGACTTGGAGAAAGCTTTTTGCCCAAAAAAGAGACATAAAAAACTTATGTACACAACGTAGTTTTCTTCTGGCACACTGACAGTGGAGATGAGGACAGACGCTGTTTCCAGAGAGAGTCAGAGACCAGTCAAAAGGCACTCATAGGAGATATGTCCCCTGGATGGATAGCCACAACCTCACAGAAGAACCCAAGGTCAGTTGAAACACATCAGCATCTGACATGCAAGTGATTAATGACACCTTTGAACATCGCACATGGAAACGGTAGGTTGGTTTTTTGGCCAAGTTTGCAGATCACATAAAGACAGGTGGAACAGTAGCTAGTTTTTGAGAAAGCAGTGAGACTGCAGAAAGACTTGGACAGATTAGGAGAATGAGCAAAGAATTGACAGATAGAATACAGTGCAGGGAAGAGCATAGCCATGTACTTTGGTTGAAAGAATAAAGGCATGGACTATTTTCTAAACAGGGAAAAACGTCAGATATTGCAGGTGTAAAGGGACTTGGGAGCTCTAGTGCAGGATTCTATGAAGGTTAACTTGTAGGTAGAGTTGGTAGTGAGGAATGCAAATGCAATGTTAGCATTTTAAGCCCGATATCTAAGAAAGAATCTGCTGATATTGGAGAAGGTCCAGAGGAGGTTTACAACAATGATCTTAGGCCTGTGATTCAGTTAGAAGAATGAAGGGGGATCTCATTGAAACCTACCTAGTATTGAAAGACCTAGATAGATTGGATGTAGAGAGGATGTTTCCAGCAGTGGAGGAGTCTAGGACCAGAGTGCACAGACTCAGGATATAAGGCTGAGATGAACAGAGATGAGAATGAATTTCTTTCGCCAGAGTTTGGTGGATCTGTGGAATTGTTTGCCACAGATAGCGATGGAGGACATTTCAATTTAAAATGGAGGGTGATAGGTGCTTGATTAGTAAAAGAATCAAAAACCAGAGGGAGAAGAAGTTGAGAGGGAAAAGGAATCAGCCACGATTGAATAAGAAACCAGACTCAGTGGCCTAATTCTGGTGTGTCTTATGGAAAATAGAATGAAGAATCTGGCATGAGGCAAGATAGGGAAAACCTTCAAATGTGGTTTTCTGCTGGTGATTAAGAGAATAACTAAAGCCGTCATGATTAAACATGTGTAATGCACATTTACTTTGCTGTAGGTTTTGTTTTGAAATTTTACATTTATTTCACATGGTTACATTTATTATCAGAGAATGTATACAGTATGCAACCAGAAATACTTGTCTTTGCAGACATCGACAAAAAACTTATGATTTATAATTGGGGATTTTTCAAATACAGAAGTACTAGTGATTTTGAGAAAGTATTGCCAGTCAAATGAGTATAGATCTGCTGAAAAAAGATCTTAAACTTTAAAATAAAGCAGTAAAATAAAACTGGCAAAGCATCTTATAGCATACCCTGTTGTGTGATTTAATCCAGGTAAAACCTGCATCAACGTTGATATAAGCATTTGATCATTTATGGCTGATGTCTATAAATTGGACAGGATTTTACATGTTTTTCTTGACGTGCTTTTCATTCACTTGTACTTTGTTCTTTTGCAATTCATGTATGAAATGTTCCTAGTGAATATGTTTTTCCCCTCAGACGGTTAAATGCATTGATTTTCAGACATTAAGATCAAATAAGTGCCTTTAAATTATGAAAATCTCTTGTTTTAATCAGTTGTTTTCTTTATGATGATCTGCTGTGTCGTAAAGTTCATTTTAAAAGAATAAATCTTGTTTTTGTATCATGCCCTGACACACACACAATCAAGTGTAGTTATTCCTGTGTTGCTGGAAATTTAATGCTGAATTTGTACATAAGGTTCCTAAGCATTAAGGTGGGAAATAACACAAATACTGAACCATATCAGATTGATTGCGAGAATGTGTTGGGTGCATATGCAGCTGATTGATCCATTGAGCCTATATCCACTCCTTTTTGGTGCAGGCTTTTGTTTCAGCTGCTCGGTTCATAGCTCCCACACTGTAAGATGCCAAGTGTGTACCATTACTAACACGACTCAGTAAAAACATTTAATCATACTACTCCGTACATATTTACGCATATGTAACAAATACCTCGGAATTTTTTGGATGATAAACATTACTTTGATGTCTGAATCTCATTCACTTCTGCTGAATGCAAAATGAAAAATCATTTTAACATATTATCCAAAGAATAAAACCTCTTTGAAGAATTTCATGAGAATTACATTTTAGGACATCTCCTATGAGATCTATGGGTCACCAAGATGAAACTTAATATTCTGTATATTGAGATATCCATTAAACCACAGGACTCATTTATTGATTGTCAGTTGCATCCAGAAGATAATTACATATGGACAATTAATCAGCTGATATCCCAGTATACATCCAGCTTGTATAACCTATCTGATACAAGCTCATCCTCAATCAATATATATATTCAACTCTTTTGCCGGTGGTTGGACCAAAGCTGCATAATGATCTGGAGTCAAAACCCAGACTGGGCATTGGTGAGCAGGTGAAGAATTGGTGAAGAATTCCATTTAATAATGACACCTTCAATCACTAATGATGGAGACTAATAATTAGCCAGTTTGGATTTGTCCAATTCTGCTAATTACCTTGGTGATTTTCACATTTTGGGGTAAATGCTAGAATTGAAGCTGCATTGGAACAGGTTGGCAGGAAGCATACCTGGCTTTCGAGGACCAATTTTTATTGCAATAGCTGGTATGTTGTCTGCTCCGAGAGCCTTTGATCTATGCAAGTACTGTCAGCTGTTTCTTGACATCACATGGAGTGAATCAAATTTACCAAACACATTTTTCTGCGCAGATCTCAGGAAGAAGCGTGCTTTATTTTACAGCACAGCACACAACCTGTTTTATCATTTTCTGTTGATATAGTCTTTATGGTGAAGGTATTCCCAAAATTTCATTGAAGAAAGTGTTCTAGGATTTTGAGCCAGCAAAGAATTCATGTGTAGTGAGATACTGCTAGACTAGTCCAGGCTAGTAACTGCAGTCGAGTTTCTGGATAGTACCCATGATGAATAAGCTCTCTGATGCATGCAATAAGTTTGATATGGTGATTGGCATCAAAAATATTGTTGTTATGTCACGGGGTACATCCCACCACGATTTACATAAAGTATGAAGCTCTGGACAATGTGGATCACCTCTGCCACTTCAGCTCAATTCTTCTTAGTTTGTTTAACCTTGACAGATAATGATGCTAATATCACATTTGCCAAAGTTACTTCATATACCTACTGCAACAGATTGCTAACTCCAAATATGAAGGCATTTATTTATTAGATTTATGCCCTTAGTACAGCTCTGAATAGTGGGCCACATGTTACAAGAACGTCAGTGCCTCAAACATCTTTTGTTTATAACATATTTACATAAATATGTTATATATTTATACACAAATATGAAATTAAACATAAATATAAAATAAATCTTCCATTTATGGTGACTCAAAAGAATATCTGAAATCACCTGACAAAGAGATTCTTTGGAGGGCTGGCCTGTAGACAATGTCACCACACTGGATTCTCCAGGACTTGTGATCTGGAACATCAGGATGGCATGCCTCAAGATTGTCTGTCAAATGCTGGGTCCTATGGACAATTCTGTAACCATTCAAGGTTAATCAAGATCTCAAGAAATTCTACATTCCTACTGTCAATTATGATAATTCTACCCGTGATTACCAAACTTGGAGAAGTTGGTTAAAGGCCATTATTGTCACCATGGAGAGCCAAAATTTACCTTTACTAAAGCCCACAAAAAAGCTAAGAATCAAAATGTGCTCTAGCCTCCATCTATGGAGTGAACCAGTAGGAACTCTAGCAGTATCTCACTACGCATGAATTCTTTGCTGGCTCAAGATCCTGGAACAGTATCCTCAATGGAATGAAAATACTTGCCGTTCATCCTTCATCACGGAGCTGTCAAACGCCATTGACAGACCTTGCTGTGCCAGTTTCACTTGACAACATGGTGGACATCCTCATCAGCACGTGACTTTCTAATTGAGTTTTTGTGAAGTTAACAGTTTAAATTCTTATTTCATTCATTCAGCTAAGTTAGCTTTTTTTGGGAAAAAATAACAAGGTTCTAATGTTTCCTTTGACCATCATCTTTTATGGAAATTGCGTGCACCAGTCCAATTTAGTGCATTAGGTCGCAGTGCAATTTATTCGAGCTATGGAAAGATACTCCAATGCAAAGCAACACAACAGGAACAAAACTAAATGCTTTCTTTAATTTATTTAGGAAGCTAATTGGAAAAGTCCAATCATCTATAGCAAGTGAGTAATAAATCAGATATTTATGTTATATTTCAGTCTTAAACTTTTTTTTTTGTTAAAATCTGCTCCAAAAAGGTGTTCTGTGAATGCATGAAATTTTGAGCAACACCCACAAAAGGTTGAAGGAACTCAGTAAGTCAGGCAGCTTCTATGGAAGGGAAGAAACAGTCAGTGTTTCAGGCCAAAACCTTTCATCAGGACTGGAAAGGAAGGGTGCAGAAGGCAGAATGACAAGGTGGGGGGAGGTGAAGTAGTACAGGCTGGCAGGCGATAGGTGAGACCGGGTGAGGGGGGCCTGAAGTAAGAAGCTGGGAGGGGATAAATGGAAGAGGTAAATAGCTGAAGAAGAAGGAATCTAATAGGAGAGGACATGGAAGGAAGGAAGGAGGAAGAGAACCAGAGGGAGGTGATGAGAAGAGGAAGGTTAAGAGTGTAAACAGTCTAAAGATTCCCCTCTCGAGATGCTGCTGGATTTGCTGAATTCCTCCAGCAATCTCTGTGTATTATTAATGGCTGCTGTACAATTTGTTATATCACCCAGAATAGTAGGAATTGAACTTAAATTTATTAGGATTGGAAATAAGCTTAAATGTGAAGTCCATATTAAAGACCTTATTACAGTGAGATAAATGCTATGTTCTGTAACGTCAAAAACTTTAAACTAATTCAAAGGAAAACGAGAGAGTTGAGAAATGCGAGTGTTATGTTTGTTCTTTACTTTAAGCGAGGCATTCTCTTGGTTTTCTTCAAATTAATTTAAAGTTTTGAAATTACAAAATGGGACAGGTACATATGCTACTCAGTTATTAATTCTACATGCGCACCAACAAAACCTGGGAACGTGTGCACACGATGTGCACTTATGAAGGACCATAGATATAAAAGAAGACATTCCACATGTGTAGCCGTGAAATACTAGAGTGAAACTATGGAAATCAGCATTGAAGGAGATTTATTAAGTTGTTTGTGTTGTTCTTATAAACTTTTTATTGGCTAGATGAAGAATTCCATTGACAGAGATGAGATACTACTCATTCTCCTGTTGCTAATCATAGCTCTTACTACCCTGGTTAGACCTCACGGAGTGTTTTGTTAAGTTCTGGTCATCTCATTATAGGAAGGATGTGGAAGCTTTGGAGAGAATGAAGAGGAGATTAACTAGGATAACACCCGGATTAGAAAGCATATTTTATGAGGATAAGTTGAGTGAGCTAGAGCTTTTCTCTATGGAGAGATGGAGGGTGAAAGGTGACTTGATAGAAGTGTATGGAATGATGTGAGGCAGAGATCGAGATCGAGTGGATAGCCGAAGAGCTTTTCCAGGGCAGAAGTGGCTAATACAAGAGGGCATAACTTTAAGGAATTGGGAAGAAAGTATTAGTGGGGGAGGGGATATTAGAGGCAGTTTTTTATACAGGGTGTGGTAGGTGCATGGAACACAGGGCTGATGATAGAGGCAGATATACTAAGAAAATTTAAGAGATAAGCACAAGGATGAATGGAAAATGGAAGGCTATATGAGAAGGAAGGGTTAGATTGATCATGATGTAGGTTACATTGTAGGCACAACATCGTGAGCTGAAGGGGCTGACTGTTCTACGTTCTATGTAATTTTCTCTGGATTAATCACAGACGCGAATGGAATGGAGAAAAGAAAGTACTTTGTGCATTTCCTACTGTGGAAAATAAGCAATCATGAACACACTTGTCACATCCACACAATTAGAAGTCCTCCCCTATTAATAAATTAAACAAAGTCTGTTTTGTTTCCTATTGAACTATTACTTTAAAAAAAATTTAAATCACTGATATTCAAATGCATAATAATATTAACAGTTCTATTTTGCAAAATAACTTTAAAATAGGACAAAAAGAACACCACAGTGAAATGGTAGTATTAAACGATAGCTTTGATTTTACTTATCTAAATAATATGGAAAACATATGATTTCCTCTGAGCTGAAAACAAAGACCGATAAAGATTCCTGCTTGAGGGCCACTTTACATTTAATTGTTTACATATGTTCAGCTGTCTGCTGTGGCTGAGAAGTCTTTTCATAGTTACTTGTTTACATAAGCGTTTAGTGCTGTGAAGTAGCTTCCTGTTCTCTCTATATGTCTGAAACATTGTACTCAATGTTTCCGCTGTTTCCCTTCAAATTCTTCCCATTACTTGAAAATGAAGGCACTTGAGAGAAGAGTTTTATTACTGAACTTGCTAGATTGTCATTAACGAACACATATTTTAATCATATCCAAAGTTAAAATTCCTATGCTTCCAGTTTACCACAGGGACTTTACCAGTACAGGCATGACTCAATTATCTGACCACACTTCCTGTAGAAACAGTGGAGTAGGATTAGGAAGTCTATCCTAAACAAAATTGCAAAACTTTCTGCGTGGTGTGCTGCATAAGGCAGAGTTGCTGTTCTATTTGAGAAAAAGTGAGTTTTTTTTGGTTGGAGCAATATTTCACAAAAATCATTCATAACTGTATCTGGGGCATTGCCAATACGTTTGTATTCTCAGAGGGAACTGACTTTTATGTGTTTTTTTTGTCGTGAGCATCCCTTTAAAATAGGTTGCATTAATACCGAATAATACCATGGACAGCAGCATTCTGCAACTGTAAACTTCTTTGAAACCTTTAACTACTTATTTCTAAGAGCAGTTTAAACCCGAGTCTATTTTATCAAGGAGGTCCTAGCATCGAATTTTTTGAAAATATATGCAATGTAGGACATAGCAATTAATTAGGAGAGTATGTTCTTGAGGTTATTTTGTGGTTTTTTGGATGTAACAAAGCTCTTGCTTTGCAAGTTCCAGAGAAGTATTCATGTGAAAGAATAGTAAACAAGATGCTGCCCATGTTCCACGGTTCTTCCATCAGCTTCATGAAAATTATACTTTGCTACTTGTTTTACTGTTTACAAACTTCAAATTAGGAGAAATTGCTTATCTGATCGGTGCACATCATTTAAGCTTACTGTAAAAAGCTAACTCTTGTCACTACAAGTCCCGGTCACTTTTCACTATCTGTTAAATATTAATTATTTTCAAATATTTAAGCCACTGTTAAAGGTATGAAGTTTAATTCCTCCCATTGTTTATTGGCAACGGCCATTTTAGAAAGGTTGATTTTTTTCCCCCTTTTCTTTTGATCTATTTTTCTGTTCTATCACATAATTAACCTGCCTTTAAATTCAATATAATTTGAAATCAAGTTCACCCACGTTTCTACTTCTTTCTCTATTGCTTAAGTCTTAATATTAGAATCCCTGGATAGATTGGGATCAATACACACTAGGAGTCCCTACACATTTAGATACACATGCCTCACTTCCCTCTGCAATGTTTTCAGCGGCATGCAAGAGCAAGTGTAATTAACATTTGGTACCCCTAGATGACTTCTATAGTAAATCTGGTCATTCTAGATATGGGTTGTTACTAAGCAGCACGGAGAAATACATCTTGTTATTTCCACTCCAACATTCTAACTTATCTAATGCATTCCATTGCTCTGTTTAATTTTGTTTGTGTAATGGAACAACTGAAACCGTCTGTAGCTTATATCAAAATCTAATCTTATAAGCAATGGATATTTCATTCAAAAACTCAAATTTCAAGTCATTACTAATACTTTAGTAAACATCAACAAAATATATATATATTAAAAAACAGAATGCTGCAAAATCTGAATTAAAATAGAAATTAATAAAAAATTGAAGCAGCAGTGATATAAAGAACAACAAAGTGATTATGAATTTGTGTAAAGGTATGACTTACTAATTCCCAGTGAAAAGGCCTTTCAAGGCATTCAGTTGTGCCAAGGTATAAGATCTGACCTGGAAACCTATCAATAAATTGAAATTACTGGAATCCCCTACCAGAAGGTAACCTCCACCCACATGGTTGTAATTTTTCAAGACCCACAAGTATGTTACCAAGGGCAATAAATGTGTCTTGCCAGTGATACCAGGTCTTCTGAACTTTAAAAAATCTAGCAGAAATATTTAGTTATCACGTGAAAACAGATAGTATATTGTTTGAAGCAGCGACTTTAAATTTATCGGACTTTCAAAGCAATCTTTTCAGTAACAACACTTTAAGCATTTCTAGACAATTCAAGTCTTATTCGCTGCGTCTGTTTTGAAGATTTTATGTCCTAAGGTTATCAAAACTAGCATTTTTAATAAATATTTTATGGAATCAATGGTCCACGTTGTCATCATCTGCACATCAGATGGGATCACCTGAAATTTAAAATAGAAGCTTTATGAATGTGTTCCAATGATAAGGTGAAGTCACAATCTTAGCAAGGTGTTGTTCAGCTAGTTAATCCTCTTCAGTGGGTGTGTAGAAATTCTGTGGACTAAATCATGAAGGAAGTAACTGTCAGCCCGAGAAAGTATAGCTCAGAAAGAACATTACTCCTGCCCACTTAAGTGAAAAATATATGTGAAAAGAAATTCAGGTATTAAGAGGAAGTTAATTAAGGTATAAAGGTAATCAGATTTCCATCTTTTTATACTACAGTATATTTTAGCATAAATATATATAGTTTTTAAAAGCTCCTGACATAAAGACGTTTTGTCACCAAGCAGCAGGGGTAAACAATTAAATAATGAAATTGAGAGCGTCAGCTGAAAAATTTCACCACAGACACTTGGATGTAGTTTTTACATCTGCCTAAGAGATAGTAAAGTCAGTGTAGTTGTTGCTGATTTTGGAAGCCGGGAAAAGCCGTAGGCAGGGAGCAGATAGGTAGTGTGCGCTATCCTGATCAAAGTCTCGCCGCCTGGTGGGGAGGGAACAAAGTGAGGGCATGTGATAGTGCAAAGCACAAACCTCTGCACGTTGGCATGCGTAATAGGATCACTGCAACATGTTTTACATATTGATAATTTGTCCAAAAAAAGATCCTCCTTTGCAAACAATAACAGTGAGTGCACATATTTGAGTGGGTAGATCATCCCTTAGGAGTATTCTGTTTAATAACCTGCTGGATGGGATCCAATCAGAACTTGGTTTGCTGCTATGTAACTCTGTGCAGGCTGTGGAAAGTGCTTTGATATTGTTTAGGTTTTATTTAAATTACTTTTTATATACTGTATAAAAATATCATCACTGTGCAGAGTATTGCCCGCCTTTGGATCTGAGCCAAGAGTGTTTTTTTTTTCATTTTCATTCTCCGTTTCCTTCCACCCGCCGTATTAGAGCAGCGTGATCATCATTCAGGGTACGAATTGACTCTAGAGGCAGGCCTAGTGTGTGTTATATGTGGGCTCTGCATCTGTACCAGCTTTTGTTTTATTTTGATCAAGGAGGGAAAGAGATTTCTATTGCACATTGGACGTTGCTTTCCTGTGAGTGTTTATTTTTTAAATTTAATTTGCCTTTTGAGCACAGCAATGCAAGCTTTTATTTGCATCGATTGTACGGCAATGTTTACTGTGGGAAGTTTCAATTTCTCTTTGCTGCATTGAAGCAATTTAATCCTCTGTCCTTTTCGCTTAAATAGGCGACTTACTCTTTTGCAGAAAAATAACGATGAGTGACACAGGTGCAAAATCCAGCCAACCTTTAGCAGTAAAGCAGGAGAAGGATGTAACACCAAAGAGAGGACGCGGCAGACCCAGAAAGCAAACCCAAGTATGAAATGTGTAAATTCTAAAATACTTAATATATATGTATATATATATATATATATATTTAGAACTGGATGTGGAATAATTTCTTTCCAAATGGCAAGACACGCGTAAAGCAATTTCAGCTGAACGTCTATATTTTTTCTTATTACTTTTTATCTGACCGACTATAGAAAATAGTATTTTAATGCAAGTTTTTACTGCTTTAAATATGCAAATAGCATCTTCCGAATGCTAACACGTCTCCATAAAACACGCATGTTGGAGTCGGTTGTAGTTTTAATTCGATTTTAAGTACAGAATGCAGAAAGAATTTTTTTTGGAATAATTTATCGATTTCAAAACTACGAATTGCGCAGCACCTTCGGGCTGTAAAGGAGCAAGCAGGTGTACATTTTCTTTGCTGGATTTTTATTTGCACGACCCTCGAGGTACACTTTCGGGGTTGCAAGCAGCAGTTGCTGTGGTTTTTATTTTGCAGCACGTTGCATTCTCTCCTTTTTGCTGAGGTTTTGCCTTTGTTACAACGTTGCTTTCAGCACCAGCTCATAGCGAGACCTTTAAACCACGGTGAACCGGTAGTCCCGGCCCCTTCCCTCTGCTGATTGGTCGGGCGGCGGAGGTCGCCACGCTGCTGCTGGCTGGGAGGGCTGCCAATCAGCGGGGAATCGCCAACTGTTTGGCTGCGTTTACTTTTCACTGGGTGACGTCACCGTGTTGCTCATGGCCGCAAGCCAAACAGAACTTTGGTAGATGGTTTGCAACTAGCATGGCAGGAAGGCTTTTAATACTTTAATTGTGATTTCTGTTCCCTCTGCCTGCTGATTAAGATCATGTTATACTAATGTCATTTGGAAGTTAAATTGAAAAGTCATTTTCCTCACTGAAGGACAAAAGGTAAGATTTCAGACACACCAAACATGTACTATTTCAAAACAGGGTTGTGTGGTAATGAAATCACTTTTGCCTCCCATTCATTCCCTCGTGTGGAAATTACAGACGGTGTTTTTGAACATTTTGTAAGGAATTTGGTCCTCTGATTATTTCCTGGCAAGTTTTGTCGTTTTACTGCTGCACTGCAAGTTTATCAGTTTCCTGTGTTTTACTTGAATAGTGCTTGAAGCCCTGTAATGAGGAGTTCTGATTGGATTGGAGACAAAGGAGAAGGTTATTATTTTAATGAGCTAGAAAATGTTATTTGATAAAGTATCAACGGAAGAGTAACGCAAAATGCAGGCGGAACTCAGCAGGCCACGTAGTGTGCATGGAGGGAAATTGACAGTCGACATTTTGGATCGTGACCCTTCATCTAGACTTCATTGGATTCAGCCCCAAATGTCAATTATCCTTCTTCCCTTCATAGATGCTACCTGACCCACTGAATTCCTGCAGCATCTTGTGTGTCACTGCAGATTCCAGCATTTGCAGTCTCTTATGTATCATCGAAGAGATTGCCTTGTCTGTTTCCAAAGCAGCTCCCTTAAGTGGCCCCAAGCAGTGAATTGATAGCCTGCGATCTTAGTCCTGGATGATCTAGTTTGGTTCTTTGTATGTTTTGTGCGTAAAACCTATGAGAGCACATTTCTATTCAATATCTCTTTGTTTTTGGTAGTGGTATATGATTTCTATAAAGATGAATTTTTGTTATGTGAACTGGAGTTACATGGAGTTACATTGTACTGGGGAGAAAACAACGGTGTAAATGAGTTTAAATAGGGTCGACTTGAAGCAAATATTTTACTTTACCATGATTGAGCCAGTAATTCTGATTAAAACCTTTTTATTTTTAAAGGAACCAACAGGGGCTCCTGTTCCAAAGCGTTCACGAGGAAGACCAAGAGGAAGTAAAAATAAGGTTTCTTCTTCTAAATCTGGCAGTGTAAGTGCATGCATTTGCAAGAACACCAGGGTCTCAGTAAATGTTCGTCTTTGTTATTGAAGGTATTTGTAAGTCTTCCCCTCCCCCTTCCTTTCCATTCTGGTGTCCCCCCCCCCCACCTTCCTTTCCAGTCCTGAAGAAAGGTTTCAGCCTGAAACGTTGACTGTTTATTCATTTCCATAGATGCTGCCTAACTTGCTGAGTTCCTCCAGCATTTGATGTGCATTGCTTTGGATTTCCAGCTTCTGCAGACTTTCTCGTGTTTGTAAATCTTCATTTGATATTCCTCATCTTTTTGAGTAACTTGGGTTAAACTCATTTTCAGACATAAGTTTGCACAGAAGTGAAATGTGCAGTGGTTTGATCTTTCAGAGTTGTGTGTATGCTGGTAATTTCTGTATTTTTTTTGTGATGTATTTGTGCCCAGTGAGTAAAGATGTATTTCTTCATGATAAAGCATTTATTGATGTTAATAGTTAATTAGTGGAGACTTTTATTTGGAAAATTTTTGACTGACATGTGGAATAGTTATTTGAACTTACAGCAGAAGGTATAGCAGATCGCTTGTCAGCCTCAACCTCGACCTGTTTTTCATTGTGTCCCACTGCCAAGCATGGCCGTTGAAACACTCCATTGATAGATAAAATAGAAATTTCTATTGAATATATGTAGAAATAGTGTTCCCTTAAGAACAGAAGCAATGTTACTTAATACTAAAGTAAAAGTTGAATTTGTTATATGCACAAATACATGTAAGTACAGATCTAATGAAAAATTTACTTGCAGCAGTAGCATAGGTACATAGCTTGAAGTAAATTTATTATCCAAGTACATATATGTCACCATATACAACCCTGAGATTCATTTTCTTGTGAGCATAATCAATTGGTAATAGAATAATAACCATTATAGGATCAATGAAAGACTGCACCAATTTGGGTGTTCATCCAGTGTGCAAAAGACAACAAACGGCTTATATAAACAAAAAACAATAATAATAAATAAAGTGATAAATATGAGAAAATGAGATGAGGAGTCTTTTGGTTGTGGGAGCATTTCATCGATGGGCAAGTGAAGCCGAATGAAGTTATCCCCTTTGGTTCAAGAGCCTGATGGCTGAAGGGTAATAACTTTTCATGAACCTGGTGGTCTGAGTCATGAGGCTCTGGTATCTTCTTCCTGGTGGCAGCAGTGGGAATAGAACAGTGGAGTCCTGTTGATGAACGCTGCTTTCCTGTGACAACGTTTTCTGTAGATGTACTCAATGGTGGGGACGGCTTTACTCATGATGGACTGGTCCTTATCCTTAACTCAGCAGGCCAGGCAGCATCTATGGAAAAGAGTACAGTCGACTTTGCGGGCCAAGACTCTTCAGCAGGCCAGGGTCTGGCCTGCTGAGTTCCTCCAGATTTTGTGTATGCTGCTTGGATTTCCAGCATCTGCAGATTTTCTCTTGTCCATATACACAACTTGTAGGATTTTCCATTCAAGGGCATTGGTGTTTCCATACCAGGCTGGGATGCAACTAGTCCTCTCCTCTACAGTTTCTTTGACAGAAATTTGTCAAAGTTTTAGATGTCATTCCAAATCAAGAAGTAGAGTAGAAGCATTGCTGTGCTTTCTTCATAATTGCACTTATGTGCTGGGCCCAGGAAAATCTTGAATCAGCAAATTTGAATGTGGCATTAGAGACAGTATTCATGAGAAAAGCATAAATTATACAGGGAAAAACAGGATTAGAACAGAAAAACTGGGTCTATTGGAGTGAAATGTGGTCATGTTTGTTGCTTTAGTGAAGTAGGGCTGTGAAATTTGACTAATCTCCTTTAATAAACCTTTTATGAAATACTTCTTGTAGGTTAAACACATGAGCTTCTTATAATTACAAATGGTTCACTTTTTTAAAAAACTGTCTGCCACAGTTACTACTGTGGGAAAGGTGGGGCCACCTTTGCAAAATTTTTTTCTTATCTAGGAACATCTGTTTTTCACACTTCTGCTTTAGTGAAACCTTAATACCAACCTTTACTGTGATTTCCTCACGTTTTTAAATTGTTATGTGTAAATGGATGAACGTCCTGGCAGTTCTAGAGTGGTTGCAATGATATCTTGCATATTGCATTGAACATGATGGACTGGATCATGTGGCAGGCATTATAAAATGGATAACTACCTGAAGCACCATATTTATAATGGACCAAGAGCTGAGAAATGGGGTTAACCTAAAATCCATCTTTTGGCTAGCATGAACAATGGCTGAATGATATTTTTTGTGCTGTAAATCTCTCTGATTCTGCAGTGCATTAGTAGGTACTGAGATGCAGGATACTTGGATAATGCTTTTAACCATATCAATTAAGGGGAAAAAAGTAAAGTTTGCATGTAATTGGTGAATGATCAATTTCCCAAGTCCATAGTCTGTATTTTGTTTTAGAACAGACGAGGCTCTCCATTGGTCAGGATCGACCATGGATATTGTGTCCAAGCTGTCTACATGATACGCAAGCCAGGGTAGTACAGTATGGAGAGCAGCTGTTGCCCATGTAACGGGCTCCCCCTCTCCACATAGCTGATGAATCCAAAGGAATGAGAGAGACTGATACAGTTTGGTACCAGTGGCATCTCTGGAGCTGCCAGTCAGCATTGAGGTAAACATGGGTCTGCCTTTGCTCCAGAGTTTTCCTCAGGGCTTACTCCCGAAGCCTTCCCCGTGAGTGGGTATAGCTGCAAGGCAGCAGAGGTTTGAGATCAGAGTTTTCCTTGTACTAGATGAGCTGTCAACCATTGCTGATGGGCCCCATCTGCCCGATGCAGCTTGCTTTAAGGCTTTAAGGGGCCTTTGCCCCTTCTCCTGTCAGTGGAAATGGTTCCACTGGCCTTGGTAGCTAAGCCGTACATGAAGGCCAGGAGCTGGGCTTGGTTCTCAGAGGATATTTGAGAGGCACACCATTAGGAGTATTTAATAGGTAGGAGAGTTTATCCCACTACCTACCACAGCTATGACAACCTTAAGGAGCCAAAAGACATTGGACACTGTTTTAAAGAAATAGATGTCTTGTATGTAAAGTTATTATCTTCGTTGTACTGGTAAGAATACTTCATGATTTAATTGCTCTGATTGATGTAGTAAGAACTTGTATTTAATGTCTCCAGAGATCCCAAAGATTTTTAAATAATCCTTGGAATTGTAATTTATACTATAGGGAATGTGGCTGTCAGTTGTGTAGTGCAATGTGGCGTAACCAACAATGGTCAATACTCGCTCTGATTAGTGCCTTTTTATCTTTCATACTTAAGAGCGGATTTAAAGTGCATCCAAAAAATGTCAAGACAATATTACTCCCCTGGGCTAAAATGTCAGCCTAATTTATAAACTAACATTTTTGGAATGGAACTGTGAACCTGTGTTCTGAATTTTAAAATAACACGTGTCAGCTTGGGTTTATAGCACTGTTGCCTCTCTTGCTAGGCTACATGACCGAGAGGCAGTATAACACTTTTTCTTTGGGTGCTACCTCTGCATGATGTTAAACTGAAGCCCTGTCTACTCTCTCATGTGGACCTAAATATACTATTTCAAATAACAGTGAGGAGTTATTTATAGGTCTTGGTTAGGCGATCAACTATTACTGAATCAAAAAAAGCACTGCTGGAAGAATTCAACCAGTCAGGCAGTGCCGATGGAAGTGAGGGAGTAGCTGATGCTTTTGGCTCAAGACCTGAGAATGGAAAGGAGAGCAAGTCAATGTAATGAGAAATGAGGGAAAGAGGTGAGGCTGGAGCTGGTAAGCAATAGGTGGATCAAGGATAGCAGGGGTTGATTGGAAGATGGAGCCAGTGGGAGGAGGGATAGCTAAAGATTATGTTGGACACCACAGAGGGATAGGGTCTCGCAACTGTTGCAGAGAGGAAAAAAAACTTCTACAAAGGAACACCACTTATTCATGATGTCTTATTGTCAGGTCTCTCTGTGGGAGATTGCTGTGTGCAAATTGGCTGATGTGTTGCAAATAATAAGATCTTTTTAAAATGATAATATTTCAATAGCTGTAAAATGATAAATGCTGTGATCAAAAAGCACATTGGTTGCTATTGTTGTGCTGAAAATAGAGGGTTCATTGTGTCACGCAGATAATTAGTACTTTGCAACACAAATAGAGCTGCTGTATTTAAAATCCAATATCATTTGCTGTAATATGACTGGTATATTTTTACAAAAAGTAAACAAAACTCTAGTTACAATCATATTACTGTTGGGTGACAATGCAGGAAAGGATGTAAATAGTAGTAAATAGAATACGTATAAAGACATATTTGTTGAGTATTAAAATGTTTGTATCGACCCATTATAATTGTATACTTATTGGTTGTAGGATATTTTGAGGTACTAATGCTGAAATATTATTATTTCAGCTTGCAATTGAATTCATTTTTCACAACTTTAAATATTCAGTTGAATATTGCAAAGAAAATATTGGTTCTTTGCCTTCTATGTAGGGAAACGTGGATACAGGTGGTTTTAGTGCAGTGACCTCGCCAAAGGGTCTATTGAAGAGCTATTCAAGATAAATGCTTTTTCACAAAATGTACACAATAATTTCTAAGCTTCTGTATCTTGATGTATCTAATGTGTATTTCACAGAACAGACACAAAATGCAGGAGGAACTCAGCAGGCCAGGCAGTATCTGTGGAAAAGAGTACAGTTGATGTTTTGGGCAGATAAAGGGTTTTGGCCTGAAACATCAACTGTACTCTTTTCCATGGATGCTGCCTGGCTGCTGAGTTCCTCCAGCATTTTATGTGTGTTACTTGGATCTCCAGCATCTGCAGATTTTTTCCTGTTTGTGAGTGTATTTCACACATTTGTTTCAGTATAACTTATTTCTTAAGTGCTAAAACAATTCTATGCAATAGAAACAAGCTTAACTTCATAAAACTTTTATTAACATCAGGGCATAGCAAAAAAATTACAGCTGCTTTATAAATAAAATATTTACTTCATTAGTTTTCAGGTGAAGAAACCTGGTGCTTTCTTAATTATCTGGCAAAGGCATAGAAATGGTTCGTGCAAGTGAATCACTGTGCTGTTTTGCCTGCCACAATTTATTAAAATGCTGGCATGCTGTATAATTAGCCGGCTGTTGGTGTAGTGGCATTTGCACTGGATTTTGAGATGAGTGGTCATGGGTTCAGATCCAGCTGACTCCTTGCACACTTTCTATCCATGCTGGGTTGAGTGTTGAGCTAGTTTTTAAAAAAAAAAGACAAAAAGTGCTGAAGAGGACTTCCGGTTGGCAGCCGCATGGAGTAGTCGCAGAGAACAGGCGCTCCGTCCTACTTTTTATCTACACACTCCTCTTTCCCCCTTTCCTCACATCAAACTGTTGGACTTTTTGCTCTTCCCCCTGCCTGCGACTGTGTTTGCTTTACAATGACCTCAAAGAGTACTAAATCGGGAAAAAAGACAATTTGGTGGCTGGCTTGACAGTGGAGGCTATCTCCATGCTACTAGACCAACACCATGAGGCGTTAGCGGCCAAATTTAAATCTTCTTTCAGCCTGCTGGAAACGAAACTTGACCAAATTCAATGCAAAGTGGAGGACCATGGCCAACGTCTACACTCTCTCGAGCTCGCTACGGACAACCTGAGCCAGCGCGTCAGTGAGCTGGAAAGCATCTACTCTAGTTTACATGAAAACAATACCAAGCTAATGGCTAATGTCACTGACCGGGAGGGCCAGCCAGATGGCAGAACCTACGCATCCTGGGCCTGCCGGAATCTGTTGAAGGCGGGCGTCCTACTGAATTTTTTTCCAGTCTGCTTTGTGAGATCTTCAGGAAGGAGACGCTCCCATCTCCGCCGGAGATATGATAGAGCCCACCGTTCACTAGTAGCTGAACCAGCCCCAGGACAGAGACCGCGCCCAGTCATTCTTCGCCTACACGTGGAAATTGTTTTATCTCCCACAAAGCACAATGTCAGTTTAAGAGTGTTGAATGCTTACTGTTGCCTTTAAATAACAATAACGGAGTTGAAGATGATGCTACGAGTGACAGGAAGTTGTACTGTTGGATGATTATTGTTCTTAAGAGCTTGCTGTAGGTGCTCTGGCAGCTGTCTTGTGGGTTGGGGGGTGGGGGGGGGCGAGGGTACTCCAATGCCAGTTTTGTTTTAAGAACCCTTAGAAGTCCTTGTTATACAGGATCTGCCCTGTTTCTCTTTGTTTTACACTTTTGCCTCAGAGCGGATACCTGAAATCTGGGCACCGCTGCCTGATCTGAGTTTGTACTCTCTCAATACTAGTTGGAGACTTCAATTGTTGGTTAGGTCTAGTGTTGGATGGATCATCTCCTATTCCCAGAGTACTAAGCAAATCTGCCTCATTAATTCAGTCCTTCCTCTCCAACTATGGCATCTCTGATGTATGGTGCTTTCTCCACCCAAATAAGAGAGAAATTCTTTCTTCTGACACGTCCATCACACCTTTTCCAGAATTGACTACTTTCTAATTGGTAATCAGCTGATTCCATCAGTCCGTTCTTGTGTTTATCAGAGCATAGTGATATCAGACCATGCTCCGGTTGTCCTGTCTATAATGCTTCCTGGCATTCCTCAAATAAATAAGCATTGGCGTTTTAATTCGACCTTGCTGTCAGATAATGATTTTGTAAAATTTATGGAGGACCAGATAATCTTTTTCCTTGATACCAATACGTCACCTGAAACCTCAAGCCTGGTTGTTTGGGATGCTTTGAGAGCATACCTTGGGTCAAATAATTTCCTTCACTGTGAATTTGAAAAGAAAGACCCATAAAGAATGACTAATTCTGGCCAATCAACTTAAAGAAATAGACCAATAATATGCTCAAATTAAAAATCCGGAGCTGTACAAAAATTGAGTGGAACTCCAAACTAAATTTGACCTTATTTCCACTCACCCAATTGAACGCCAACTTTTGAAGAGCAAGAGCAGGTTCTATATCCATGGTGACAAATCTGGTAAACTTTTAGCCAACCAATTAAGGGGTCTCATAGCCAAACAACATATCACAATAATTTGAATGGAAAATGGAAGTATCACCTGGAATCACTCTGCAATCAACGACACATTCAGGAGATTTTACTCCCAACTTTACACTTCTGAATTCCCAAATGATAACATTTCGGTCGAGAATTTTTTAAACAGCTTAAATATCCCCACCCTCTCTCCTGATCTCAAAATGAGACTGAATGAGTCAATATCATTAGAGGAAATATCCTCAGCCATCCCATTACAGCAGACTGGTAAATCTCCAGGACCTGACGGGTTCCCTATGGAAATCTTTAAATCATTTTTGTCACTGATCTCACCTCAACTAACCTTGGTTCTATCTGACTCGTTTAAGCAATGTAAACTGCCAGCATCATTTAATGAGGCATGCATCATTCTGCTAGCGAAGAGAGGCAAAGATCCAACAGAGTGCTTCTCATACAGGCCAATCTGTCTGTTAAATGTCGATGTCAAAATTTTAGCTAAAGTTCTGGCTGGTAGACTGGAGAATTCCTACACGCAATTAATTCTGAAGACAAACCAGGCTTTGTTAAAAAACCGCCTCCCCTTTTTTTAACATGCTCTGTCTATTACATATTTTATACTCATCTTCAGTTGGGATTCCTGAATGTGTCATCTCCTTAGACGCAGAGAAAGTGTTCGACTGTGTGGAATGGAATTACCTCTTTGCTGTTTTAGAAAAATTTGATTTTGGACCAAGTTTTATCACGTGGATTAAACTTAGAGGCGGTGTGACGCAAATATGTTTTGACAACTCTCAGCAATCCCAACCTTTCAACCTCATGTGGAACCTGCCAAGGGTGCCCTTTAAGCCCTTTACTTTTCGATCTGGCCATAGAGCCACTGGCAATTACGTTCCGCAGTTGTACGGACCTGACAGGGATTTGGAGGGAGGGAGTTGAACACAAAGTCTCCCTTTATGCTGGTAATATTTTACTTTTTATATCAAACCCGATCACCTCATTACCCCCCATGTTCTCACTCTTTAACAAATTCAGCCAGTTTTCAGGATACAAACTTAATTTATACAAGAGCAAACTTTTTCCAATGAATGGAGAAGCACAGGCATCAGAGTTCCATAACCTCCATTTTAAGGTAGTGAATAACCAACTTACTTACCTTGGTGTCACAGTAACAAGGAAACATAAGTGTCTTTTTGGAGAAAATTTCATTAATTTGTTAAATCATACAAAACAGAGCTTAGCACAGTGGTCACCCCGTCCATGTCCCTGATGGGCCAAATTAATGTTGTCAAAATGAACATCCTTCCTAAATTCTTATACCTTTTTCAATCCATACCAACTTTCATTCCTAAAGCCTTCTTTGACTCACTAGACTCAGTCATATCATCCTACTTGTAGAAGGGCAAGCGTCCCTGACTGCATAAAGTCCATCTTCAAAAATCTAAAAGTGTTGGGGGCATGGCTCTGCCCAGTTTCTGCTTATATTACTGGGAAGCTAACGTACGCTGTCTCATCTTCTGGTCAACCAATCTGACTGCCCAATATGGGTGGCAATGGAGCTGAACTCTTAGTAAGAATTTCTCCATCTCCACACTTCTTGGATCCGCACTCCCTTTTCTTATGCCTAGACCAATTATTATCAGGCACACCCTGAGAGTATGGGCTCAGTTCAGAAAGCATAGTGGACTCTATGGCTTCTCTCTTTCAAGTCCTATTCTATATAATCATCTCTTCCAGCCTTCTATACATGATCCAACATTTCAAGACTGGTACAGAAAGGGCATCAGGCTCTTTAAAGATCTTTTTATAGACAACAGCTTTGCTTCATTTGAACAACTGTCTGCAAAGTTAACCTACCCAACACTCAGTTCTTCAGATATTTTGCAAATTAGACATTTTATCAGTACTTTGATATCAAACTTCCCTGAGGCACCCGATACAAACATCGTTGATGTGTTTCTCTGCATGAATCCATTGCGCGAAGGTCTAATATCTACTATTTGCTAGCGGTTTTGAGGCGAGAACCCTTTGACAAAATTAAAACTGCCTGGGAGCAAGATCTAAGTTTCTTACTGTCAGACAATGTATGGGATTCAGTTCTCAAGTTCGTTAACTCAACCTCTTTATGTGCCCGCCATTGCCTGTTACAGTTCAAGGTCATACACAGGGCCCATATGTCAAACTAAATTATCTCGCATTTACCCAGATGTTAATCCCTGCTGCGACAAATGCAAAAGGGGCGAGGCTTCCCTTATCCACATGTACTGGACATGCCCTAGCTTGGAAAAATACTGGAAAGATGTTTTCCAAACTCTTATCCCAAATAATTAATTACAGTTTGGAACCTTTGCTCTTTTCGGCACCTCCGGAGAGGGGGGCACGCACCTAAGTCCAGTCAAACGTCGCACACTGACTTTTGCCTCTCTTTTGGCCAGGCGTGCAGTCTTGCTCAGGTGGAGGGATGCTGCCCTGCCCACCTACGCTCAGTGGCTCAGGGACATCATGTCCAGTCTATCGCTTGAGAAGATCCATTATTCAATTCTCAACTCGGACATAAAGTTCCAAAAGGTGTGGGGACCCTTTCTTGAATATTTTCAGAATTCCCAGCCAAACTAAAGGTCCATCCTTTCTTCCTTTCCTCTGCACATAAATCCCTGACCTCCAGCATTTTCCGGTAAAATTCTACGGACGCAGATTTGTAAACACACAACAGTTTATGTATTAGAAAAATGCACCTTCTCTATACAAATGCAGCTCTGTGGGGACAAAGGTTCTGTTTAACCCTTTTTGCTAATGCAGTGATGGCTTGGAGATGGGGATTGGGAGGGGTGGGTCGGGGCAGGGAGGTAACCAAAGCATGATTGTACTATGGGTGCATCTCTTTCATAGATGTGAATTGTACATTTGATACATTTGTTATGCACTACACAAACCTCCTTTATACTATGCTGTCTTTATTTTAAAAAACAATAAAAATATTGTTGAGAAAAAAACTGCTAAAGAAATGTCAAAGTTGATACCCGATCTACCACTTGGTTATACAACAATGCTGTATAATTAATGCAAGCACATATTTAACACTGATTTTTGGGTGGATGTTATAATCCATTGTTCATATTCAGCTTTTACAGAATTAGAATCAGGTTTAATATCACTGACATATGTGTAAACTTTGTTTTGCAGTAGCAGTACAGTGCAGTACATAAAATCAAACTAAATTATAATAAGAAATGCACTATATATACATGTATTCTGTATATTTAATTTTATATAGTAAAATTAATTTAAGTAAGGAGTGCAAAATTAGTAAGGTAGTGTTCATAGTTTGTTTCATTGTCTGTTCAAAAATCTGATGGTAGAGGGGAGGGGGGAGGAAGAGGAGTGGTTTCTAAAATGTTGAGTGTACGTTTTCAGGCATCTGTACCTCCTTCCTAATGGTAGCAATGTTGAGTGTATGTCTTCAGGCTTCTGTACCTCCTTCCTAATGGTAGCAATGTTGAGTGTATGTCTTCAGGCATCTGTACCTCCTTCCTAATGGTAGCAATGTTGAGTGTATGTCTTCAGGCTCCTGTACCTCCTTCCTAATGGTAGCAATGTGGAGTGTATGTCTTCAGGCTGCTGTACCTCCTTCCTAATGGTAGCAATGTGGAGTGTATGTCTCCAGGCTCCTGTACCTCCTTCCTAATGGTAGCAATGTGGAGTGTATGTCTCCAGGCTCCTGTACCTCCTTCCTAATGGTAGCAATGTGGAGTGTATGTCTTCAGGCATCTGTACCTCCTTCCTAATGGTAGCAATGTGGAGTGTATGTCTTCAGGCATCTGTACCTCCTTCCTAATGGTAGCAATGTGGAGTGTATGTCTTCAGGCATCTGTACCTCCTTCCTAATGGTAGCAATGTGGAGTGTATGTCTTCAGGCTTCTGTACCTCCTTCCTAATGGTAGCAATGTGGAGTGTATGTCTCCAGGCTCCTGTACCTCCTTCCTAATGGTAGCAATGTGGAGTGTATGTCTCCAGGCTCCTGTACCTCCTTCCTAATGGTAGCAATGTGGAGTGTATGTCTCCAGGCTCCTGTACCTCCTTCCTAATGGTAGCAATGTGGAGTGTATGTCTCCAGGCTCCTGTACCTCCTTCCTAATGGTAGGAATGTGGAGTGTATGTCTTCAGGCATCTGTACCTCCTTCCTAATGGTAGCAATGTGGAGTGTATGTCTCCAGGCATCTGTACCTCCTTCCTAATGGTAGCAATGTGGAGTGTATGTCTTCGGGCATCTGTACCTCCTTCCTAATGGTAGCAATGTGGAGTGTATGTCTTCAGGCATCTGTACCTCCTTCCTAATGGTAGCAATGTGGAGTGTATGTCTCCAGGCTCCTGTACCTCCTTCCTAATGGTAGCAATGTGGAGTGTATGTCTCCAGGCTCCTGTACCTCCTTCCTAATGGTAGGAATGTGGAGTGTATGTCTTCGGGCATCTGTACCTCCTTCCTAATGGTAGCAATGTGGAGTGTATGTCTTCAGGCTTCTGTACCTCCTTCCTAATGGTAGCAATGTGGAGTGTATGTCTCCAGGCTCCTGTACCTCCTTCCTAATGGTAGCAATGTGGAGTGTATGTCTCCAGGCTCCTGTACCTCCTTCCTAATGGTAGCAATGTGGAGTGTATGTCTCCAGGCTCCTGTACCTCCTTCCTAATGGTAGCAATGTGGAGTGTATGTCTTCAGGCATCTGTACCTCCTTCCTAATGGTAGCAATGTGGAGTGTATGTCTTCAGGCATCTGTACCTCCTTCCTAATGGTAGCAATGTGGAGTGTATGTCTTCAGGCATCTGTACCTCCTTCCTAATGGTAGCAATGTGGAGTGTATGTCTTCAGGCTTCTGTACCTCCTTCCTAATGGTAGCAATGTGGAGTGTATGTCTCCAGGCTCCTGTACCTCCTTCCTAATGGTAGCAATGTGGAGTGTATGTCTCCAGGCTCCTGTACCTCCTTCCTAATGGTAGCAATGTGGAGTGTATGTCTTCAGGCTCCTGTACCTCCTTCCTAATGGTAGCAATGTGGAGTGTATGTCTCCAGGCTCCTGTACCTCCTTCCTAATGGTAGCAATGTGGAGTGTATGTCTTCAGGCATCTGTACCTCCTTCCTAATGGTAGCAATGTGGAGTGTATGTCTTCAGGCATCTGTACCTCCTTCCTAATGGTAGCAATGTGGAGTGTATGTCTTCAGGCATCTGTACCTCCTTCCTAATGATAGCAATGTGGAGTGTATGTCTTCAGGCATCTGTACCTCCTTCCTAATGGTAGCAATGTGGAGTGTATGTCTTCAGGCATCTGTACCTCCTTCCTAATGGTAGCAATGTGGAGTGTATGTCTTCAGGCTCCTGTACCTCCTTCCTAATGGTAGCAATGTGGAGTGTATGTCTTCAGGCATCTGTACCTCCTTCCTAATGGTAGCAATGTGGAGTGTATGTCTTCAGGCTCCTGTACCTCCTTCCTAATGGTAGCAATGTGGAGTGTATGTCTTCAGGCATCTGTACCTCCTTCCTAAGAAGAAAGACAAGTCTGGTGTAGGTGGAGAAAAAAATGCATTGAGGTGCCAAAAGCTTCTTATCTAAACGTGTAGCATTTAGAAGAAATGTTTGTGTTTGTTAGTGCAAGATTATCAGCTACTTGTTTTGCTCATTACAAGTACATTTGATTCTGCTCAAGAATCTCCACCCTCTCCTATCAATATTTGTTCAGGCAAAACAGGAGGAGGGATATACAGTATGTGGCTAAGTCTACCACCAGATAAGTGTAGCTTTTCCAAAGCAGCAGAGTAACAAAGCTGCTGTTTTCTCAATTGTTGCCTTAGTAACAAATATTATTATTGATATTCATTAATCTTTCAATTTAAAGGATAAGTTTTGAAGTAAAGAAGTTAAGAATTAATTAGCCTTCCAATAGTCCCAATACTCCTGGATCTATCTAGCCAACAGCAACATCGCAACACTACCAGGCACAAGCGTAAAAATCTGATGCTGTTTGAAAAATTATGAATCTCACTGATGCTAAGTCTTCATGTATCATGGGTAGTTATTTATTTTCTTTTGGCCAGTGAGATACCCATCATTCAAATAAGAGTAGATTTAAAAAAAAACTATTGACCACCTACATAAAATAAATTTAACTTAAATGCTTTGTGTAGGCTCACATCCTGCATGGAGCGAAGATTGCCTGCTGAGCAATATAATTCATGCCATTTGTCATTCTATTGCTCATTGATATATAAAAAACACTGGATTAAATATTATGAATAAAGCATTCAAAGTAATATTCATTCATTGATTCCAAGCCAAGAGAGGAAGTAAGAATTCTCTTTGGCAAAGAGACTTTTTTCTCTGCTCCTCTGAAATCCCACGGAAAACGAGCCTCTATACACATTTCAGATTTCACTTAATGTCCACTTCCTGTACAGAGGGAAAAAAATATTATTGTTTGTGTCATAAAACATTCAGTGTTGAAATGAAATAATTTTTGTCTGAGTGACACAATCTGAAGTCCTGTTGCATCAGTCATTAGCTTTGGAAAGTTTTGATAACCTGGATGTGGTCTTGTGCATTTAAATTTATCCAGAGGTACTTCAATAATGTGATTACAAGAGAAGTTAAAGGTGGTGTTAGATCAAACAAGTATTTTTTTGTGTTGTGAAAGAAATGGATTGAGGTTTGACATATCTGGGAAGCAAAGGATGTCCAATATATTGATAAGAAATGAGAAGCACTGATGATAGACATTAAAAAAGAAGCTTCTATGTGTATGCAGATAGAGACACTGAAATCAGTTTGAACTCTGTATATTGAGACAGGCAAAATTGTATTGGGGAATAAGGAGATGCCACAGAAATGGAACTAATTTTTTTTGTCTCTGGCTGTATTGAAGAAAGCATAAAATATCCGATGAACAATAGATTTTGTAGGAGGAGCTGTAGGAAATTGCCATTAGTACCAAAATAATATTATAGAAATGAACGACTCAAACTGCCACTAAATCCCAGAACCTGCAGAGGAGGCTTTAGGGGTAGTGACTCTATTGTCTGACTCTTTACAGAACTTTAGAGCCCAGAGAAGTTTTCGCAGATTGGAAGACAGCAAATGTAACCTCACTTTTTAAGAAAGGGGAAGAGGGAAAATTGGAAGCTACAGAATTGTGAGCTTGGCATTAACAATAGAGGAAGTACATGAGGTATTGTTGGCAGGGATCTTAATCTGTTTAGTAAGAGTCGACATGGATGTATGGAAGGGAAATCTCGTGGCAAATCCTTATTTATTTTAGGTTCTATCTGTTGGCGCGTGGCCTAGTGGGCAAGGCATCAGACTAGTAACCTGAAGGTCACTGGTTCGAGCCTCAGCTGAGGCAGCGTGTTTGTGTCCTTGAGCAAGGCACTTAACCACACATTGCTCTGCGACGTCACCGGTGCCAAGCTGCTTGGGTCCTAGTGCCCTTCCCTTGGACAACATCGGTGGCATGGAGAGGGGAAGGCCTGCAGCTTGGGCAACTGCCGGTCTCCCATACAACCCTGCCCAGGCCTGCGCCCTGGAAATTCCAGGCGCAGATCCATGGTCTCTCGAGACCGACGGATGCCACCAACCTGTACTAGAAGAGTGGGAGAACCAGCAGATGTGCTGAATTTGTACTTCCTGAGGACTTTCAAGGAGATGCTACAAAAGTGACATTAAAGAAAATTAGAGGACAAAGAATTGGGGGTACGGTGCTGGTGTGGATGGAGGATTGCCTAATGTTTAGAAAGGAGTGTAGGGATAAATGGATCACTTTGGGTTAGGAGAGTGTGACTAGGGGAATATAGGAGGCATTGGAATTGAGCCCCAGATTTTTACAATCTATATTAATAATTTGGATGATGAGACAAAATGTAATAAATCTGTACTTGCTGATGAATCGAAGCTCACTGAGAACCCAACAGACTGCTGATGCTGGAATATCGAGCAACAACCAGGACGCTTGTGTTTAGCTGTGTTGATTGGTGTGAGGCTTCCAGGGAATAATATATAGGTTATGTGAATAGGTGATGCAAATGAATGGCAATGTTGAAAAATGCCGGGATATCCACTATGGTAAAAAAAATGTAAGTGTGGAGTCCCTTTTAAATGATGGGAGATTAGTTTTGGGTGTGGTACCTGAATTGCTGAAAGTTAATGTAAGTTTATGGTAAATGATTAGAAATGCAATAAAATACTGAGGTAATAGTAAGGAGTATTGGTTGCAAGATTTAAAAACATTATCTGTATAATTTGACTTAAATTTCTCTGTGAAATTGACAGCTATCTCTGGGTGTTTGCATATTTGTAGCTTAATGCAGAAACCCTGAAGATGCTAAAGTGATTGACACTGACTTCACAGGCAACTCTTTTTCTTTACTGTATAGCCATCTCCTGTCTGATGCAATCCCAGAAATCACTCGCTACGGTGAAAGTCAAGTATTTGCAAACTAGGTCTGTTTAAAAACAGGCTGAAAATCTTCAGTTTAATTGCCTGGATTTCTCCAGTCTTTATAATATGCTAGGCCATGACTTATGCTCATCAAGCTTTATGGCTTTAAAAAGCAACTACCGTAGATGTCGGATTATAAGCCGCTACTTTTTTCCCACATTTTGAACAGCTTTGAACACTGCGGCCTTTAATACGGAGCGGCTAATACATGATTTTTTTCATGCCGCCAAAAACATTTTGCCTCGTAACAGTAGACCAATAAAATTGATGAGTAGTTCACAGAGGTCCAATGAAATTGTACGATAAATCAAGCGCACTTTCACAATTAAATTATTGTAAATCAGTCATTTGTACTCACCCTCATCAACATGGAAAACACTCGAAGAAAAGCATTGTGCTGCCTTTATGGCAGTTATTTAGTTTATAATATTTTCGCTTAGTAATTCATTTTCTAGTTAAAGTTAGAAGTGTTTTAACTATATTTGTTTTCTGTACTACATCGCGGGATGCTATGATGTCACACCCGGTTTCGCCGCGTCTTGTGGGAAAAATGCCGTTTGCGATAAACGGGACGGCGGGGGGCGAGCGCATTACGCGAGCGGCATTGGATCTGAGCGAACGCTGCTTTTAAGTTAAAGGCGATCAATAACTTTTCCTGGTAGGCTGCAGTATATATATTTTTTACCAGTCGTTAGGAGATATTGGAATGTTGTTCAGTAAAAAAGTATACGCAACGTATATTTAAAAGTAGCCGCGTTACAGGCACGGTTCGAAAAAAAGCATTTGCAATATGTATTTGTTTATGTTACCATATGGATTTAATTAAAAGTTAAAAAATCCTCATGTGTAATATCTTTCTGTGTAAATATCTCATATTACAACGTGGGACACCTGCGGCCGAAAATCCGGTGCGGCCTGTACAAGTAAAAAATTGATTTTCTTTCTAAAATTAGAGCCAGCGGCTTTTAATCAGGTGCGCTCTGTAGTCCGGAATCCTATATCTAATGTGTACAGGCAGTCCCCAGGTTACGAGCAAGTTCCGTTCCTGAGCCCGTCTTTAAGTTGGATTTGTACATGTCGGAATAGGTACATCTGGTATTATTTAGCGTCGGTTAGTCAAATGTTTGTCTTAGTATATAGTATATATTTTACCTTTCTATGCATATAAAAAAACTTAAACATATGTACTGTATTTCAATAATTAAACCACTGTGTTGCTTAGTAATAATTGTAGCTTTCATCGGGGCAGGGCCTTTCACATGCTCCGTTATTCTCTCTTTATCCTTTAAAATTGCTCTGATCGTTGACCGACTGTAGCCTAACACTTTTCCAATGACCGATGGCGTTTCACCTATTTCCACCTTATTTTCAACCGTGATCGTTTTCCTTTTCTTTGATGCATCACCAGCACTTGCATCGGATTTACGCTTTGGAGACATGGTTACAAGGGTAAATAACAGAAAAATTTAAGCCAGATACAAAGTTACGCCCTCAGCCCAGTGTTAACGGCAAATGGCGGACGGCGTTCTCCTTCCACGAGGCGATGAACCGCTGAAGCCGTGCAATGTTTTCATGAGCATCACAACGTAGTGCGTGCGTTCGTTACCATGAACCATTGTATTTAACTCAGATTTTCAATATAATAGGCCTTATGGCAGTCCGTTCGTAACTTGGGGACTGCCTGTCTGTGTTTCCATCTTCTATACATATTATCATCTTAAGGAATTTTAAACTGTTCCAGAGATTTATAAGATTCTACTGGAGGTTGGAAGAAAATGGATATGGAAAACTGTTGCATATCTAAATGCTTAAATATAGTTTAATAACAGTTTGTTCCTGGTTTCCTGTCTGTACTCTTCATCCTGCATGGTTGCTTAGCCATCTTGATGACAGCACACTGCTGTGCACCAAAAAAACACTTTGAGTTAATGCTTCAACATTGGTGAAGCACTTTCCACAGGTTGGTATATCCTTGAGACGAATGCAGTGAAAATTGCACTGATACAGGATTTTTTTCTGCGTACCTAAGACCCTTAGTTACATTCATTCCCATGTATATAATGTCCATACCAAGGTTGACATTGCTGAATTGTATTTTTTTTTGCTAATTCTGAAACAAAGTTAATGTCTTATTGTTAGGTTGCCTGCCCTCAAGGTTTTTACTAATAATAGGTGGGAGGTGATATGGAAGCTCACAAAAAATGTTACACATGTTCAACAGGTCAGAAAACGTGTGTATGTAGAGCAAATTTTAATGTTTCAGGTTGGTTTCTTTTGTCTCTAAACTGATGTCTTGTATTTCATATTGACTTGCCACGCATGTCAAGGAAGCTCGGTGGAGGATATGAGTGAGCGAAGCGTGTTGTAGTATATGTAACAAAGCAATAAGTTTGGTGGTTATAAGTAGTCTTCTGTCATTCAGGAAGAACTTAACAAGAAGGGCATTCTCATAGGGTGGCACCAATTGTTGAAGACTCTTAATTGAAGCTAGTCTTTGGAAGAACGTTGATCAGTAACAGTAGTAAGTGAATTTGTTTTTATATTGCAGGTAAAGACATTTACAACATTGTGCGCACACATACAGCTGTAATAATGAGTCATTGAATGTTCTCCAGGAAGTGCGCAAGTGTCTTAAACAGTTTCCTTTTGTGTACGATTAATTCATTTCAACTTATCTATTTTGATAATGTGAGGGCATTACGGTCCAATTTTCTCCGTAGGATATGTAGGCATATTACTACATAAAACTTTTAACAGAATAGGTTGTCACTCCTTTAATTGTTTTGGATTTTGTAAACCATTTCTCTGGGTCCAAAAGACACTTCATTTTCAGTTATTTTTATGGATTTCATGTCCACCAATGTTGATTATACTCGTACATGCTTAATAAGCAAGGACAGAACTAATTTTAGTTTAAAAAATTATAAGTAATTGTGCAGGGAAATATCCATTCTTATTTTATGCAGAAAATGTTACTGCTCTTCAAATATATTTGATATATTATACAGTATAAAGTATATATTTTATGTGTCAGATAGCAGAAGTCTGTTGTATCATCTTGCAGCTACCTTGTTTATGTTGTGTCACTAATAGGTGTACTGAGGTCCAGATGAGGAACAGTGCACCGTTTATATTTTCAGTGGAAAGTTCCTGATGAGAGAGGATGACATTTTATAATAATTTTGTTAAGGAATCTATAGCATTGGGTGTGATTTCTGTTTGATTTGAGAACACGTGCTTTTCTGCTAATGATACCCATTGGCAGATAAGGATTGATTTTTTTCCATTGGTGATTTCAGCCATCTTGAGAGTAGCTTATGTAATTCCATTTTAAAACACAATTGATAACTATAACGGAAAAAGAATCACATATATCACTATATTTTATCAGGGAAAATACTACATAAGAAGCCATTCTTATTTGGAAAAATTTGTGATTCTGAAGAGTTTTGCTTCAATTACATGAATCTGTTGCATATGTGAACTTCTGGTAATGTTATTTATACATCTAAAAAGTTAAATGATGGCATGCTTTGTATAAGAACGTATTGTCAAAGACATTTATGTACACTTAGAAATTCGATAGGTTAGTGCGTTCCTTTAACACTCAAATCATACAAAGGTTTTTAATCTAAGTAGGTATTGTCAGCTGAAATTGGACCTGCTACTTATGTTTATATTAACAAGTCTGATCTTGTGTCAGACTTAGTCCTAATGTTCCCAGTTTTTTTTCCCAACATCTGAGGTCCCTTGTCTCCCTTACACCTAGTGTTATTGCTATTTGTACAATGCTTTTATGCCCTTGCAGGTTTAAACAGGTACTTTTGGATGCAAGCTACAACTTTCATTGAACAGTCAAAGTGCAATTAGCATTAAATCTTGAACGATAGTGCCTCTCTCAAGGAGCCTGTAAAATCATTGTTCCCAATCCAGGCAAAGTGACCCTCTCCACTCACCATTCAAAGTTTACATGCACTCAGTGGCTGCTTTATAGTTAATGCTTGTACCTAACAAAATGGCCACAGAGTGTAGGTTCATGGTCTTCTGCTTCTGTAGCCCATCCACTTTAAGGTTTGACACTGTTTCACTGCTGTAACGCCTGGCTGTTTGAGTTACAGTTGGCTTGAAACAGTTCAGCCATTCTCCTCTAACCCCTCTCATCAACAAGGCATTTTCACCCATAGAACTGCTGCTCACTGGATTATTTTTGGTTCTTTGCACCATTCCCTGTAAAGACATTTATGCATGAAAATCCCAGGAGATCAGCAGTTTCTGAGATACTCAAACCCCCGTCTGGCATCATCAATCATTCTACAGTCAAAGTCACTTAAATCACCTTTCTTCCCCATTCTGATGTTTGTTCTTAACAATTACAAAGCCTTTTGGTTTTTACAAAACCATACAAAACCTGCATGGTTTTATGCACTGGGTTGATGCTGCATGATTGCCTGATTAGACATTTACATTAACGTGTAGTGTACCTAATGCCCTTCCCTTGGACAACATCGGTGGCGTGGAGAAGGGAGACTTGCAGCTTGGGCAACTGCCGGTCTTCCATTAAAAAAAACCTTTCCCAGGCTTGCGCCCTGGAAACTTTCCAAGGCGCAAATCCATGGTCTATCGAGACTAACAGAGGCCTACCAATGTACAGGTGTACCTAATAAAGTGACCACAGAGTGTAGTTATCAGTAATGAGGCGAAAAAGCCCACACAGCGTGCAAAAATCCCTCACATCATGTTTTACAGCACCATCTGCACCACACATAACACATCCTGAATGAATTCCTGACTAGTTACTGAAGTAGCTTGTTTAGTTATTGTCAGCAGTATGTACCTTACACTCATGAATCTGGTGAGGGCGTGAAATTTATTCCTTTGTTCCTCATGCGAGTGGCATTTTGGAACAGACAGCTGAAGCCCCTATCTCCACCATGATAACCATGGAGTTTGCTGCCATGGAGAATGTTCACCTATCTCAGATCAGCAGATAGCAACATGTCTGTAGCTGCACTAAGTTGGGTGAAGTCCTGGCGGGGGGCTATTTATTTTTGAGTGTAAACCCACCATAGTTTGTAAAGTCTTTTTGGCCAATCTCATGATACTCTAAGGGAAAACCAATTAGCTATTGTGCTTTATGCAGTACCTAAAACGCATGGACCAATTTTGAGATCATAGTTTGTTTTGTGAAAACACATTTGTAAATAGTAAATGAACCATTTCTGCTGGAACCATTTTTTAAAATAATATTTGGTTTGTTTTTGTTTTGTTATAGAGAGGGCCAACTGATGCATACCTTTGGAATTTCATGGCTGTTTGCCTGACACCTCCAGTTTGATATCTGGCAAAGATTAGCATTCCAAATCTCTGACCAGCAAGAGTGATTAACTTCTTTGTTCGTTCCTACATTAAGCCAGTTGGTAAAACTGCTCTTCCTGATCCACCATCTCTTACTTTGTTTGCTTGTGCATAAACCACAAGCCACAGTGGAATCTGTGACCTTGGTGACTAATGTCAGGCTGAGAACAGAGTTGAATTTGAATTTATCTTATTCCAAGCATTTGAAAGATCTTGAAGAGTAAAGTTGCCAGTTACAAACTCCATGATGAGGAAGACTGTTCTTTTTATTTGAATAATGTCCTTTCTATTATATTTGCACAGCTTTAAAATATGATGGAACGATGAGGCATTTTAAAAATTCCTCTTTATAATCTCTAACTCCTCAGGAAAAATTATTTCGCTTCACAGAAAATAAAATTGCTGCATATTTAAAATTCATTTTTAGGATCGGAGTATCACTAGTAAACCCAGCATTTTTGCCCATCCCTAATTGCCATGAGACAGTAATGGTGAATGACTGCCTTGAAATGCTTCAGTCCTTCTGATCAGAATCAGAATCCAGTTTAATATCACCGGCATATATCGTGGAATTTGTTGTCTTTGTAGCAACAGTACAATGCAATAAGTATAATAGAAAAAAATCTGTGAATTACAATATGTGTGTGTGTGAATGTATATCAATATATATTAAAGTAGTGCAAAAATAGAAATTAAAAAAAAAAGTGAAGTAGTGATTTTAAAAAGCAAACACGAGGAAATCTGCAGATATTGGAAATTCAAGCAACACACTCAAAATGCTGGTGGAACGCAGCAGGCCAGGCAGCATCTATAGGGAGAAGCACTGTCGATATTTCGGGCTGAAACCCTTCTCCCTATAGATGCTGCCTGGCCTGCTGCGTTCCACCAGCATTTTGTGTGTGTTGAATGAAGTAGTGTTCATGAGTTCACTGTCCATTTAGAAATCTGATGGCAGAGGGGAAGACACTGTTCCTGAGTCAGTCTGTCATTTGCCTTTCTTGGATCTTGCCCCCCCGGACACAGGTCATCGGGTTTGTGGGGGTGTAGCCAGGGTTAACTAGGGTGTGCCTAGGTTTAGTGGGGATGTGCCTTAGTAGAAGTGGAAGTGCCTTATTGGACCTTAGTGGAAGTTCCCACTTGTTTCAAAAAGGCAACCAGTGCCGAAGAAGAATAATGTGGGCTGCCTTTATGACTATTGCCCAATAGCACTCACATTGACAGTGATGAAAGCTTTGAGAGGTTGGTCATGACTAGACTGAACTCCTGCCTGAGCAAGAACCTGGACCCATTGCAATTTGCCTGTCGTCACAATAGGTCAACGGCAGATGCAATCTCAATGGCACTTCACACAGCTTTAGATCACCTGGACAACACAAACACCTATGTCAAGTGTTCATCGACTATAGCTCAGCATTTAATACCGTCATTCCCACAAGTTGCAGAACCTGAGCCTCTGTACCTCCCTCTGCAATTGGATCTTCGACTTCCTAACTGGAAGACCACAATCTCTGCGGATTAGTGATATCATATCCTCCTCGCTGACGATCAACACTGGTGCATCTCAGGGGTGTGTGCTTGGTCCACTGCTCTACTCTCTATATACACATGACTGTGTGGCTAGGCATAGCTCCAATACCATCTATAAATTTGTTGATGATACAACCATTGTTGGTAGAATCACAGATGGTGTGATGAGAAGGTGTACAGGAGTGAGCTATGACAACTAGTGGAGTGGTGTCACAGCAATAACCTGGCACTCACTGTCAGTAAGACAAGAGAGCTGATTGTGGACTTCAGGAAGGGTAAGACATACCAATCCTTATAGAGGAATCAGAAATGGAGAGAGTTAACAGTTTCAGGTTCCTGTGTGTCAAGACCTCTGAGGATCTAACCTGATCCCAACATATCAATGCAGTTATAAAGAAGGTAAGACAGTGGCTATACTTCATTAAGAGTTTGAAGAGATTTGGTATGTCACTGCATCCGCAAAGCAAGCAGCATTATGAAGGACCCCACACACCCCTCATACAATCTCTTCTCCCTCCTGCAGTCTGGGAAAAGGCACCGAAGTATTCGGGCTCTCGCAACCAGACTATGTAACAGTTTCTTCCCCCAGGCTATCAGACTCCTCAATACCCAGAGCCTGGACTGACACCAATCTACTACCCTCTACTGTGTCTATTGTCTTGTTTATTATTTATTGTAATGGCTGCACTGTTTTGTACACTTTATGCAGTCCTGGGTAGGTCTGTAGTCTAGTGTAGTTTTTTGTGTTGTTTTTACGTAGTTCAGTGTAGTTTTTGTATTGTTTCATGTAGCACCATGGTCCTGAAAAACGTTGTCTTGTTTTTACTGTGTGCTGTACCAGCAGTTATGGTCGAAATGAAAATAAAAAGTGACTTGACTTGACTTGGAAAAACTTCTATAGATATACCGTGGAGAGCATTCTGACAGGCTGCATCACTGTCTGGTATTTGGTTGGGGGGGGTGGGGTGATGGGGCGGGGCTACTGCACAGGACTGAAAGAAGCTGCAGAGGATTGTAAATTTAGTTGGCTCCATCTTGGGTACTAGCCTACAAAGTATCCAGGATATCTTCAAGGAGCAGTGTCTCAGAAAGGCAGCGTCCATTAATAAGGACCTCCAGCACCCAGGGCATGCCCTTTTCTCACTGTTATCATCAGGTAGGAGGTGCAGAAGCTTGAAGGCACACACTCAGCGATTCAGGAACAGCTTCTTCCCCTCTGCTATCCGACTCCTAAATGGATGTTGAACCCTTGGACGTTACCTCACTTTTAAAATTTATATATTCTCTTTTTTGCATGATTTTTAATTTATTCAATATGCATATAAGTGATTTATTTATTATTATTTTTGTTTTTCTATATTATGTATTGCATTGAAATGCTGCTAAGTTAACAAATTTCATGTCACATGCTGGTGATAATAAACCTGATTCTGATTCTTTAACTCACCATATTCAAGTACATGTTGATGAATTAAAGGGACAGTTTACACTGATCTTCATCCAATACTCATCCCATTTTAATTTCCCCCCACATTTCCATCAATTCCCTATAGATTCTACCACTCACTCCCCTCTAAGGGCAATTTACAGTTGTCAGTTAACCTACCAACTTGGACGTCTTTTGAAATACGAGGGAAAGCTGAAGTACCCCCAGTAAACCCACGTGTTCACAGGGTGGACATCTATGCTCCATACAGAACACAGAGTACATCTAATGGGAAGAGGTTCACTGACCTTGAAGCATCTAATGCTCTTCTGGTTCCGCTGAGCATTTGGCAGATTTATTCAAATGAGATTATACGCCTGGGTTTACCATTGCTTCAGAGTACTTTCAAAATTGAGACCTGATGAGGGGCTTGGTTCAAAACATCAGCTATGCATTCCCCTCTGACTTGATGATGCAGACTCTCTGATTATGCAAGAAGTTTGGAGTTAATAACTCATCTCCTTCTACCCTGGGCCACAAACTTATCAATCACCCCGATGAGTTACTAACTTCAAACTTTCTGCGTAATCACTCAAAGAGTTGAATTGCATGTGCATGTAACGAGAGCCGTGTAACTCATCTTTTACCTTGGGCCACAAACTTATCTATCACCCCTGCTGTGGACATTTTCTGGAGGTCCAAGATCTGTATGCTCCACGACTGCTGGACTAAGTGTGTAACTGTAGGAGGGGACTATGTTGAGAAATAAATGTGCTAGCTTTTCTAAAATTGACTCCTTCTACCTTAGGCCACAAACTTAGCAATCAGCCCTTGTAAATAATGAAAGATTCATTTTATTCTTCCCTTTTCAATTTTTCTTTCAGATATAAACTTTCCATTTAAATGAATGGATTGTGGAGACACTTTTATCCTGGTGCAGAATTTGGGAGCAGTGTAAATTCGGCAAGTCTGTGCTCTCATGCTGCAGTGTCTTGCGATGGAGAGAGGTGGTAGATTTGTTGACAAGAATACGCCAGTGTGCTTTAACTTGCAAATACCTGTTTGATGTGGAGCTGGTGCCATTTACCAGCGTGTTCTGGGTCTTTGGTAGAGTTTTCCATTGTCCGCAAGGCTGCTAGTCATTTAGTCTTATCATGACTCCCAATTTTTACTTGAATGAATGTAGAATGCACTTTAAAAAGACGATTAATTTATTGGTGCATGTTTGATTTTTGCATTTAATTCTTTTCCAGAAATCTGGTGGTGATGAAGAAGGAACAAAGCCCAGAGGTAGACCTAAAAAACTGGTAAGCAAACATTTCTGATACTGCATCTAAACCTGATTAGACCATGTCTATATATTAGAATCTGTGAGTTAGGGGAATTGGCAACAGTTTCTACTAGAACAAATGTACAGTCACATCAAATATTTCACAACATTTTACATTATTGGTTTTTCACTAACATGATACCGCAGTGGTGTTATTACAGCTCGGGGGAGTCTGGAGTTCAGAGTTCAATGCCAGTGCTGGTCTGTAAGGAGTTTGCACGGGTATTCCCCAGAGGCTCCGGCTTCCTCTACAGTCCTCAGATGTACCGGGTTAGTAGGTTAATTGACCACTATAAATTGACCCATGGTTATGTTACGAATAATCAAGTTTGATGGGGATTGCTGTGACAGTGTGGTTAAAGGACCAGAAGGGCCTACTCTGCTCTGTATCACAAAATAAATAATAAATTTGTATGACAGTGGCACTCTCAAATTTTATTTGGCAAACAGTGAATGCAGTTAACTCAAATTTAGTGAATTTTTTTCTTTAATGTCTCGTATATTATTTTGGTGAGATAATTTTCAGATGTGATACTGAAAAACTAATTGGCCTGTCTTGCAATTCATTGGACATTCTGAGATCTATATTTACATTTGGGGAATGGAACAAGCCATCAAGTTGTGTTAAAACATTTATTTATACTCCTAAATTGCCTATGCATATAAAGCAATTCCAATTCTACAAGTATTCTGATACTAGAAATTGCATTAATATTAAAAGTACTGAAGTTCTGTAACATTACAGGATGTTTTTACTATTGTAATAATAATTATAAAGTCTAACACAAATTAACAGTGCCTTATTCTCATTTTTTATTTTGTGTTACTTTTCGTAAATGACCTCGTGTCTTGATATTTTTTCGAATTTGTTTAAGAAAATGCTTAAATTTCCTTTCTTCCTTCCCATTTTAAAAAAAATCTTGCTTCTGTTAATCATTTAAAAAATATGTGTAAATTGCCATTAAGATGTTACAGGGCCAGATTACAAAATTAAATGAATGGCTTTTAGTAAGTCTAAAACTGTGTGAAGCTGAAATGATTACACGGTGTGAACAATTGGATCTTGTTATCCCAGTGTTTTATCAAATTTCTCTCCTTTTGTGTAGTGTTGACTGTTTAGTTGAAATAAAAAGGAACCTTTAGCACGAGTTTTCATTTTCCAAAGTTTTAAAATGTTCTTTGTAGTGGAGGTTGAGGGTTGGGACCACCTTGTGTCTATATGCTCATCCAGCAACGGTTACTGGATAATGACTAAGAGTAGTAATTCAACTTGTCCCTGAGACTCTGAAGCCAGTTGTTTCAAAGCTGCTGCAATCTGGCTGGAAATGGGCTTATTTGACTTAGTATGTAAATTAAAAACTTTAATAGTTTTAATAGTTTATTAGGGGAATTTGCTGAGCCACTGCGCAAATCCCTGCAACAAACTTATTTTCATACCTAGGATAGGATCATTGGACAAGCATATTTGTGATAGATTTTCCAGTTGTCTTCATGAGGAAATTTATCTGCAATACTAGACAGATAAAAAGTGCTTTGGTTGCCTCTTTATAGACTGTGCCTACATTGTGTTTTTGTGACTTTGTATTTGAATTGTTTTCATCAATATGCAGACTTTGAAGAGTTTAAATATATTGAAATAGAGGTTTGCATTTTTAAAATGTCCAGATAGCAATCTCCTGGAAACAGAAACATGATGTTGATCAGGTCATTTGTTTTTTTAGTAGTATTGGTTCAGGGGTGATTATGTTGGGCAGGACTCTTAAGATAACTCCAGTAGATGTCTTGCATCCAAGTGGGAACAGATGGTATAATACTGGTTTCACATCTCACCTGAAAAGCCGTATCTCCAAAAGTTAAAATCTCGACTTGGTGCTTGAATTTCTATTGTGGGATTTGAATCTTACCATCTGACAGCTTGCTGAGATACTGATTACAACAGCTGTTTTTGTTTTATATATATATATAAAATCATACTGCTTAGGAAAACAAAGGAATTAATAACGTTCATTTCTAAAATGTTGAGGTGTTTGCTGTACTTAGACAAGGAAATAGTTTTTTTCATACATTTTCTTTCATTGTTGTAGTTCTTCATATTTTTTTGTAGATTATAATGTTCACTTGCAGATTTCAGGAAACTTTTTAACCAGTCTGCTCTGTGGATGATTGTTAATCCAGTATTCTAGTTCTTCAGTATATTTCTTTCCCCACTAACTTAATGTTTCCAAAGATTGATTTCAGGAGCAGAATTAGGTTACTCGGCCATCAAGTCTGCTCTATTATCCCTGTGTACTGCTGCCTTGTCCCCATAACCATTGACACCCTGATCAACCAAGAACCTATCCACCTCTGTTTAAAAATACTGAATGACTTGGCCTCCATGGCTGTCTGTGGCAATGGTTAAAGAAATTCCTTCTCATCTCTGTTCTAAATGGACGTCCCTGTATTCTGAGGCTGTGCCCTCTGCGCAGGCTTTCACCCACGATAGGAAATGTCCTCTCTGCATCCATTCTATCTAGACCTTTCAATAATTGGTATGTTTCAATGAGATCCCCCTCATTCTTCTAAATTCCAGCAAGTACAGGCACAGAGCCATTAAACAGTCCTCATACATTAATCCTTTTATTCCTGGAATCTTTCTTGTGAACCTCATTCAGACACTCTGCAATGCCAGCACATTGTTTCTTAGATAAGGGGCTCAAATCTGCTCATTATACTGCAAGTGTGGGCTGACCAATGCCTTCTAAAGCCTCAGCATTACATCCTTCCTTTTATAGCCTGGTCCTCTCAAAATGAATGCTATCATTGCATTTGCCTTTCTCACCACTGACTCAACCTTCAAGTTAAGCTTTACGGAATCCTGCACAAGTCCCAAGTCCCTTTGCATCTCTGATTTTTGAATGTTCTTCCTGCTTGGAAAATAGTGATACTCCTTCTGAACGCTCTGCTCTCCACTCCCTCCGCACCAATCCCAACCTCACTATAAAACCTGCTGATAGGGGGGCGGGGGGGCGCTGTTGTGGTCTGGCGTACTGACCTCTACCTTGCCGAGGCACAGCAACAACTCGCTGATACCTCTTATTACCCCTCGATCATGTCCCCACTAAGGAGCACCAGGCCACTGTCTCCCACACCATCACCAACCTTATCAGCTCTGGGGATTGCCCATCCACTGCCACCAACCTCATAGTTCCCACACCCCGCACTTCCCGTTTCTACCTCCTACCCAAGATCCACAAACCTGCCTGTCCAGGTAGACCCATTGTCTCAGCTTGCTCCTGCCCCACCGAACTCATTTCTGCATACCTTGACACTGTTTTATCCCCCCTCGTTCAATCCCTTCCCACCTATGTTCGTGACACTTCTCATGCTTTGAATTTTTTCAATTATTTTAAGTTCCCTGGCTCCCACCATCTTATTTTCACCATGGATGTCCAGTCCCTATATACCTCCATCCCCCACCAGGAAGGTCTCAAAGCTCTCCGCTTCTTTTTGGATTCCAGACCTAACCTGTGCCCCTCTACCACCACTCTCCTCCGTCTAGCAGAATTAGTTCTTACTTTCAATAATTTCTCTTTTGGCTCCTCCCACTTCCTCCAAACCAAAGGTGTAGTTATGGGCACCCGCATGGGTCCCAGCTATGCCTGCCTTTTTGTTGGCTTTGTTGCCCCTCTTTTCCTTCGCTACACCGACGACTGCATTGGCGCTGCCTCCTGCACGCATGCTGAGCTCATTGACTTCATTAACTTTGCTTCCAACTTTCACCCTGTCATCAAATTTAACTGGTCCACTTCTGACACCTCCCTCCCCTTTCTTGATCTTTCTGTCTCCATTTCTGCAGACAACTTATCTACTGATATCTACTATAAGCCTACTGACTCTCACTGACCTGGACTATTCCTCTTCCTACCCGGTCTCTTGCAAAAATGCCATCCCCTTCTCACAATTCTTCCATCTCTGCCGCATCTGCTCTCAGGATGAGGCTTTTCGTTCCAGGACGAAGGAGATGTCTTCCTTTTTTAAACAAAGAGGCTTCCCTTCCTTCACCATCAACTCTGCTCTCAAACGCATCTCTCCCATTTCACGCACATCTGCCCTCACCCCATCCGCCCACCACCCCACTCGGGATAGGGTTCCCTTTGTCCTCACCTACCACCCCACCAGCCTCCGGGTCCAACGTATAATTCTCCGTAACTTCCCTCACCTCCAATGGGATCACACTACCAAGCACATCTTTCCCTCCCCCCCCTTTCTGCTTTCCGCAGGGATTGCTCCCTACGAGACTCCCTTGTCCATTTGTCCCCCCCATCCTTTCCCACCGATCTCGCTCCTGGCACTTATCCTTGTAAGTGGAACAAATGCTACACCTGCCCTTACACTTCCTCCCTCGCCACCATTCAGGGCCCCAGACAGTCCTTCCAGGTGAGGTGACACTTCACCTGTGAGTCGGCTAGTGTGGTATACTGCGTCCAGTGCTCCTGGTGTATGTGCATGACCATTACTTTCCTACACTATATTCCATCTGCCACTTCTTTGCCCATACTCCCAATCTGTCCAAGTCCTTGCATCAATAAGCTTATTAGTCCTTTTGTTAAACACATCACACAGACAACAGATTATATTGAAAACACAAGAGATTTTGCAGATGCTGGAAATCCAGAGTAACACATACAAAATGCTGGAGGAACTCAGCAGGTCATGCAGCATCTATGGAAGTCGGTGTTTCAGGCCAAGACACTTCATCAGGACCTTCTAGAGGCAGAATCACTGACATATGTTATGAAATTGGTTGTTTTGCAGCTGCAGTGCAGTGCGATAAATATAAGAAAATGTGCTATAGGTTACAATAAGAAATATATACATTTCAACCCAGGGGAAATGATCCAGGATGAACTGCAAGCTTGGATTTCAAGCTAGCTTGTTCAGAGATGATGGAAGGATATTATTCTGGAAAGGAATAGAGTTCTGTGTCCAGTGATGTGTCCAGCTACCAAGAATGGAATTGTGGACAGCATAAAGGACAATGTAAGTGGAATATAGATCACTTACAGATATCAGCAGAGAACTGTCAAGTGCGAGGTGTTGCACTTTGGGAGGTCAAATGACAGGACAAATGATAGAGTTCAAAGGAAAATTTATTATCAGAGTACATTCATGTCACTACGTACAACCCTGAGATTATTTTTCCTGCCGGCTTACCCAGCAAATCTATAGAAAAGTAACTGTAAACAGGATCATCGGAAGAGCCGAATTCACTACCTTTTGTATGATTTTCTGCTCAAAACCATTGGTGTTCCCATACCAGGCCGTAATGCAGCCAGTGAATACATGTTCCACTATACGTATATAGAAGTTTATCAAGATTTCTGGTGACATCCCAAATCTCCATGTACTCTTAAGGAAGTAGAGGCATTGTTGTGCTTTCTTTGCAATTACATTTATATGATGGGTCCAGGACAGATCCTTTGAGCTAGTGACACAGCAGTGAACTCTCTGCAACTTCTTAACTTGAAGAGCACCATCTGTACGGATTTGAAATAACATCTCCATCTCACTGACAGTCAACACTGGCATACCTCAGGGATGTGTGCTTAGCCCACTGCTCTACTCTCTCTACACCCATGAATGCATGGTTAGACATAGTTCAAATACCATACCATCTATAAATTTGCTAACGATGCAACGATAGTTGGCAGAATTTCAGATGATGACGAGGGCATACAGGAGCGGGATATACCAGCTAGTTGTGTGGTGTCACAGCAAAAACCTTGCACTCAGTGTCAGTAAGACCAAAGAACAGATTGTGGAATTCAGGAAGGATAAGATGAGGGAACACAAACCAATCCTTATAGAGAGATCAGAAGTGGAGAGAGTGAGCAGTTTTAAGTTCCTGGATGTCAATATCTCTGCGGACCTAACCTTGACCCAACATATCAATGCAGCCATAAAGAAGGCAAGGGAACAACTATATTTCATTTGGAGTCTGAGGAGATTTGGTATGTCACCAAAAGCATTCGCAAATTTCTACTGATGTACTGTGGGGAGCATTCTAACTGGCTGCGTCACCATCTGGTATGGGAGTGTAGGGGGCTATTGCACTGGATCGAAGTAAGCTGCAGAGAGTTGTAAAATTAATCAGCTCCATCATGGGCACCAGCCTCCATAGTATCCAGGGCATCTTCAAGGAGCGGTGCCTCAAAAAAGTGGGGTCCATATGCGCATCACCTAGGACATGTCTTCCTCTCATTGTTACCATCAGGAGGTACAGGAGCCTGAAGCAACACACTGAATGATTGAGGAACTGCTTCTTCCCCTCTGCCATCTGATTTCTGAATGGACACTGAACACATGATCACTATCTCACTACGTTTTATTTCTATTGTTTGCACTACTGATTTAATTTAACTTTTAATATGTAATGGTTACTGTAATTCACTTTTGGTTCTCTTCGTTATTATGTATTGCACTGCACTGCTGCCACTAAGTTAACAAATTTACAACATATGCCAGTGATATTAAACTTGATTCTAGTTTGACTGCTGGCCTGAGCCAGGCGACTCTGAATCCCACTTGGAGTGTGTAAGAAAATGAAAGCTTATACAGTGATTGATTCAAGAAATAAAGTAGCTGCACTTTCATTGTTTCAGGATCTATAGTGTTCATTTTCTGATTTGTTTTCCCCTTAGCCTGCCTAGTTCGTTCATAAATCCCTTGGATCCGGAAGAAATTGCAACCAGCACATCATACTAGATCATTTCTAACTGTCTTACTGTTTGCCCCTTCAGCACTGTTAATGTCAGTCCACCTGGGACAACTTCCATAAAAGGAGCAGATCATCATTGAAATGAATGATAATGTAAATTATCAAAACTTTTTGACCTAGTATGAAATGTAAGAGCTTTAGCACCAGTGACATTGGTAAGGAAACTTGCAGAATATGAAGGCTTATCTACTATAATGAAATTGGCAATTTCTGAAGGGAAATTGTAGACATATTATTATCTGAGATCAATTTGAGGGGTGAGCAACCTTTTTTTGAAATGTTGGACACTTGGCAACATCAGAATGTTAAATAAATGCCTTCTGAAACTGTGGGTGAGCATTGATTCTGCTTGTTGGATTTTAAATAATCCATGTAATGATTATAATTAAGTAAGATAATGGCTAATAACTCATCCAACTTTTAACTTCAAAGGCCAAGAACTCTATTAAATCATTAGCAATTAACTGTTTAGAGACCCACAATGATTGCATGATAGGCATTGTGGTCAAGATGTCTGATAATTTTGTTTTTGTGCAGGATGTATTGTTTAATGACTAGTTTGTTATCTTAATCCTGTCAGTGACCCAAAATGATAACCCACAGAAAGTTGCCCTGTGCATTGATTTTTCTGCTTGTGGTTTTCAGTGTGGGTTTCTGTACCACACACATTCAGAATTAAAGGAACTCTTGACCATTTGAAGATCAAACAATGTTTGCATTTTATAATTGGTTTGAAGCAGGATTATTGTAATTTTCATTGAAATTTAAACTGAACCCACATGCAGTATGTTCAATGGTTGAAAGGTTTGAACTGAGTCATAGGAAAATTTGGAAGACTTTATCAAATAATGAATATAGGCCCAATGGTGACTCCTTACTGTAGAATTCAGTGATTCTTTTTTATTGTTGATGTCCAATATAATTTTATTTTCAAAGTTAACTTTCATTTTCAGCTCAGAATCGGGCCGTTTGGCCCTTATAGTCTCTGCCAGCCTGTCTGTGCCTAGTCCCATCTCCCTCACTTGGACATAGCCTTCCATAACTCTCATCCATGTACCTATGCAATCTTCTCTTAAATGTTACGGTGGAACTCTGTACCATCTGCCATTTCCACTGGCAGCTTATTCTTCCCACCACCCTCTGTGTGAACAAGCTCCCCCCTCAGATTCGCCTTAAGTATTTAACCTTTCGCCCTAAACCTATGACTTCTAGTTTAAGTCTCAACCAACTTGATGGGGGAGAAACATGCAAGTGTTCACCCTGTCTACTGGCCTCATAATTTTCTCTACCTCTATTAAGATCTCCCTTCATTCTCCTGCACTCCAGCCTTCCTCCAGAGGAAACTAATTTTCATCTTTACATTTAACAGTCTCTATTTTCTCCCGTCATAAATGTTCTAATTAAAATCTTTGTTTAGAAGCCTCTTTACTACCTTACTACATTCTATATCATGGCACTGTATTACTTTCAAACTTACTTGCTCAATTCTCCTCTCCATTTACTGCTGCTTGGTACCAGTGCCTTCCTATTATGTATTTGCATCAGCACCGATTTCCTAAACCACCAGCACATCTTTCCCACATTTTCAACATCTCCTGAAGACACAGCCATTTAACAGCAACTTCTTCTCTAGCCCATCACCCCTGCTAGGGCAAAGGCCACTGACAGATCCTTCCTCTCCCGGGGGGTGGGGTGTTTGGAGGTTTTGTTGGTGTTTCTGCGTAGCCCTGTGCTTGTACTGGATAGGCTTGCTCGCCCTGTGCCAATCATCCTCTTTTGGCAGCTGGTTTTGCGACCATCCGTGGCGGAGTTATCTTTCAACGACCAGGTTTATTACTGGGATCGCTACATTAAAGCTGCCATATAATTTTACGCTGTCTTTGTAGTGAATCTATGAAAAATGATTGCATGTTAACTCTATTTTCCATGGAATTCCAGAAAGCTGAACCTACAGGAACAAAAAAGCCCAGAGGTAGACCAAGCAAAAGGGTAAGGATTTTTAAAATGCAGGAGCACTCCTACGCTAACAGCATCTTTTTGTCTGTTTTTTAAAAAAATGTTTTAACTCACTTGGGTACTGTAGTTTTTTTAAAACATGTAAATTTGTGCTGTAACTCCAAAAACTTAATATTGCATGTAGAACAACTCTCACTACAGTCACCTGTCACACCAGAGCTGATTGTTTATGAATGAAGTTATTTATTTACATATCATGTTCTCTGCTTATCACATATCTGCCACTTAAGGAAAAAGTAAATGCAGATGTGAGAATGCTTTGCTTGATTTAACAGAGCGAAGTTCTACCACTGGCTGGCAATGAATAGTTGCTTAGTACTTCTGGCTCATCCTGTTTTTATCTTGCCTACTAATTAACTTGAATTTTCATCATCTTAAAAGTTCCTTTACTTTCTGAACTTGCTGATTACTTTTTTTGCTAAGAAATCATTGGATGGAACATTTGGTTCCATCATGGGCACAGTTTGGGTATAATGAATGTCGTTTCTGTTCCAAAATGGCATAAGTATGCATATACAAAGATAAATAAAAATAGACTGGAGGTGTTGAAGGGTAAGATAGAAAGAGCCACATATTTGCATTATCTGCAACTTGTAATTTAGAAGAGAAATCAGAGTTAAGTGGCATGGAAGAAGATTTATCAATGACAATTTCACCTTTCTGCGGCTTCAGCTTCACAATTGGCCATGGCTGCTCCAGTGTTGGCGAGTATAACGTCCTCCATAATGAGCGGATAGCTTCCATCTAAGTTAACTGCTTATCTTACCAACTGTAGCACTGCACTTTGTTCTCAAGTGTGTTCATTGGGTTTTATGCAGTATGGTTGACATACCTTTTTTAATAATGCTGTCATTCTGTGCAAAGTAATTTGTGGGTGGCTTTTCTTAGCATTATATTTGAGGTTGGGGGTAAAGCTATTTCAGTTGGTTCAATTTGACGTTAGAGAAATGTATAGAATATACATCCTGAAATTCTTTTTCTTTGCAAACATACATGAAAACAGAGGAGTGCCCCAAAGAATGAATGACAGTTAAATGTTAGAAGTCTGAAGCCCACCCCCAGCTCCCCCTCCCATGCATAAATAGAAGCAAAGTGATGACCCCCCCCACTAACAAAAAAGCATCGGCACCCCCTACCAAACACTCAAGCTGCAGCAAAGCATCAATAAAGTCACAGACTTTCTGTACCCTAAAGACTACTTGTTCACCCAGTAATTCGACATACCATGGGTTCTCCCTAATAAGGGAAAAAGAGGTGTCCTCGTTTCACAGCGAGAGGGGAGACATACAAAACAACTCGACGATTTGTGGTGTTAAATGTCTGTTGTGTTGCTTTTTCCAATCTCTGTGCCAAAGGTCTTGGGTCTCTGGTCACACAGCCAGCAGCGAGCTCACTGCTTACAGTCTTCTGTCTCCCACGACACACTGGTTTTCTGCGGTGGCACCGACCTCAAGTCTGCCTGCCCCCAGAGCCACGAAAATCCAGCACCTTGAAGGCGCACTGGTCTTCTAGGCCGTGTCCTTAGCATATTGAAAAGCGGCCAGTTGTGAGGCCCTGAGAGTGGGTCCCATTCCCGCAAAGAACCGAGTCAACCTGTAACAAAAGAACCCTGAAAAGGAAAAGAAAATTGATGTTAGCTTAAATGCTGATTAATGGAGGCTGTTGGTGGATAAACGATGGTGGTGCTGCTGTATTGAGTGTTGCAGGTAACGTTGATGTTGGGCTTTATAATTTGACAAAGTATTTTGGTTCTTCATCACATATCTTGAATTAGTGGGAAGATGATGAGGTCATCTTTCTGTCTCCTCCACCAAGACCTATAGAAAAACTTTGAAGTTCTAACCTTGTATTTCCTCTGTGAATTAAACTTTTTGTAGTGCTGAAAGCTTGAAGTTAGAAATGATAATGGAAGTGAAACTGATTTTATTGGTAAGTTGCTTTTGGGGATGAGTGGGTGGTGGAAGACACCTCTCCCTCATGAAGAACTGAATCGATGACATTACTGATCTCTGATCAGTTGTTAAACTTGCAACTGATTATCAGCACTTTCTTCCTTGTTTTAAGCAGTGGCTGCTTTACCAGGTGTAATGTTATAGCTATACCTTCACACTTTAACCACCCACCACTTATGCCGATATAAGTTGGATGAGGATAAATGCTTCGATGATATAATGAGAGAAATGTAAATGCATGTTTAATTACTGAATGGATGGTAATGCATCATGGAAAATTAACACCCCCAAATATTTTAAAATAAATGTTTCATAGCCTACTTCTGTGTTCGGCTGCTAACTAAACACTTTGGTGCAGATCAAATTTGTAATCAGAAGATCTGCCACTCATTCTGGTGGGTGGAGCAGTAACCTCTGACTTGTATATTGCATGAGGTAATTGTTGAAGTGGCTGAATTTTTTAATGGCTTATGTAGGCTCAAAACAAAAATCTTTACAGTTGAGAATAAACCATACATAGAGTAGGATGGTGAATCCTGTGATCTATGGTGCAAAGCTTCAGCAATGACGTGTCACGAAACTTTGATATTTAGCTAATCTACTTACTTCCCTGATTACCCATTTATTGAAATTGTATAATGCTTTAAATATAACAACTGTTCATGTTGTTTTAAAGATATTTTAAAATTATTGTTTATAAGCAAAAGCATTTAGAAACCCAATCTATTTAAATAAACTCAAGCATTTAAAAACTGTTTAGTACTACCTATGCTTAACTTTTCAGTTAAGCGTGGGAACTACCATTGAAATTAATGAAAAATTTTCTGTGCCTAATTCGGCCTTGTTTCTGAATGTTGGATGTCTCAGCATCTGTTATTAAGCCCCTCATTTTTGCATCATATCCTGTTCTGCCATGCAACAATATATATCTTTCCCCAAAGACGGATGTTATTTGTAATGGTTTATTATTCCCTCAATCCTCCATTCCACATGTAATCCTCTTGCAGATCAACGAGCCTCTAGACCTTTGAAGTCAGAGCCAGCAGTTTCAGTCAGGTATATATTGAATGGCTACAACTCACCTGGCATCTCTTGGAAAGACTCAGATTTGGCCATTATCTCATTTTGTGGAAGGTCGCTCAAACTCTGAGGCTTTGAGGATCTCTTCCAGCATCTAACTAGTAGGCTTGGTGTAGCACCTGGTTTCTTCAGGTGCTCCGGTTTCCTCCCACGGTTCAAAGATGTACTGTTTGGAAAGTGAATTGGTCATTGTAAATTGTCCTGTGACTAGGCTAGAGTTAAATTGAGGGTTGCTGGGTGGTGCAGCTTTGAAGAGCCAGAAGGGCCTATTCTGCACTGTATCTCAATAAATAAGTAAGTGCTATGAAAATGGAAGAGCTTGATTTGGTTGCCTTAGAGGCAATAGGACAACTTATCATGAATATGTTTGATATCCTGTGTTCCAGTGTTTTCTCTATGGAATTAAGTTTATTGTTACCTGTAGTTCCATCTCCCACAATTTCTTCTATTGCCTCTGGGGGGGGGGGGGGGGGGGAGTCAATGCTGTTGATGTTGAAATCCCCACGGGCCAGTTAAGAAGTTAACAAATGACAGAATGGATGTAAGAAATAGAGGAGCTGAGGGTTAAGATATAAGACACATTAGCCTTGTAGTTCAATGACCTAATACTCTGATAGAAATAAAAATTGTTTTTCTCTGAATGAAATATCTACCATTTCCCTTCTGTTTTGTGTCATTCTGGATATTTGACTGGGCATTTCCTGCCATGAATCATACTTGCCTAGTGTTACATTTATGGTATTGGACATAACAATGATGTTAATTGTGCAATGCTTTTTTTCCTAGTATTGATGGATAAATTCCAATGACAGTGTATGAGCCCTGGAGGAAGAATCAGGATGTTCATTGTCTTACAGCAGATTTCAGATTAATTTATTCATCACATGTATATCAAAACATACAGTGAAACGTGTTCTTTGCGTTAAGAACCAACACAAGCTTAAGATATACTAGGAGCAGTTCGCAAGTGTCACTGATGCCAACGTAGCATGCCCATGATGTTTAACAGGAAAACAGCAAAACATGCCCCTCTCCTTCCGCTGTCCACCCATCCACTCATTAACGGACAGTCTTCCAACCTCAGGACAGTTTGACTTCAGACCTGTAGCCTCCATTGGACTCGCAGACATAAGGCCTCCAAATTCACGGACTCACAGAACAGTCCTGTATCTCGGCTCCGGGGCTTCAGGTCGACCTGTGAACGTTGACCTTTGGTATCCACTCCAGGACGCGCTGATGGTGGGAGCTGAACTCCAGCGGTGTGGACTCGTGTACCTAGAAGGTCGCCAACCCTCATGCCTCCTGCCCACACAGATCTCAGTGAACTTGGGGGTGGGGGTTGGGTGGAGACCTGCCCTTGACTGGAAGCAGCATTGTTTGAAAGCAATCTCCTCCCTCAAATGCATCTTCTGAATTCTGTTGGCTAGAAGACTTGGATGTAGAAGACAGGATGATACAAGGACCAGAGCAAAGAGTATTATAATTTCTTCTGTCAGAGTCTATAGGGACCATTGTTTTTACCTTCTCTTTTTGAGACTCATTGTCTTGAGACGATAAAATAAAGGTGGTTGTCACGCTGACTGCAAACTCTGTGACTGTAACTCAGCTTGTGCCCATTTCTGGGTCTGGGTCAGGGTCATTGAATCATTCTGAGTATCTGTCGCTTGTGTCTGCCAGTTCTCGTAGTTTGCTATTCCCCATATATTCCTTCAGAAGAAATGAGACAGGATGGGAAGGAGGCTTTCGTGCAAGTTCAGATGGTAGGCAATGCTCATTTATTGTTTTGGTGTGCACTGTAGTACCCCAAAATACCTTTATCAATCACAAGGGTTTCCACATTAAGGCTTGTGATTAACAATGCAAGAAACAATATGGTTAATGCCTGTGGAATCCTGAGGGAGGACAGAAATAGTCCTCTACTGGATGAACATTGATACAACCAAGTGTCATGATTTGGAGTCTGCAAAGGAGGCATAAATTCTCCTTGCTCACAATGTCAATAGTGCACCTTCTGCATCACTTCCTCCCTTACTGGCTGATTGGCGGAATGCAAAGATTGGGAATAAAGGGAACCTTTTCTGTTTGGCTGCCAGTGACTAGTGGTCGGTGTTCAATATTTTGCATGTTGTATGTTAATGATCTGGATGACAAAATTGATCGCTACGTGGCCTATGTTTGTGGATGTTACAAAGATAAATAGAGGAGTACAGAGTCTATAGAAGGATTTCAACAGATTGGGACAATGGGCAAATAAGTGGCAGATGGAATACAGTGTAAGGAAGTGTATGGTTATGCACTTTGACAGAAGGAATAAAGACATAACCTTCGATGTTCTAAGTGGGGAGCAAATTCAAAATTTGTAAGTGCAAAGTGAATGGGAGACCAAGTACAGAGTTCCCTAGGAGGGTAACTTGCAGGTTAAGTCAGTGTAAGGAAGGCAAATTTAATTTAGCCTTCATTTCCAGAGGACCAGATTATAAAAGCAAGGACTACATAAGGCATTGGTCAGACCACATATGGGGTATTGTAAGTAGTTTTGGGCTTCATATCTAAGAAGTGATGTGCTGGTATAGGAGAGGGTCCAGATGAAGTTTACAAGGTTATGCCACCTGATCCTGGGAACGAAGGGTTAATATATGAGGAGTGATGGCTTGATGGCTTCAATAGGTTCAGTAGAAATGTATACAATATACAAACTTCTCAGGCTTGCTGAACTTTAGAAGATTGAAGGGGGATCTCATTGAAACCTAACGAATATTGAAAGGCCTAGATAGAGTGGATGTGGAGGGAGTGTTTCCAGTATTGGGAGATTCTGGGATCAGAGGCCTCAGACTCAGAATGTAAGGACATCCCTTTAGAACAGAGGTAAAGGGGAATTTCTTTAGCCAATGGGTGGTAGATCTGTTAAATTCATTGCTGAAGAAGGCTGTGAGGACCAAGTCTTTGGGTATATTTAAGGCAGAAGTTGATAGGTTTATGATTAGTAATTATGTCAAAGCTTGTGGAGAGAAGGCAGGAAAACGGGCCCGAGAGTGAAATCTAATCAGCTATGATGAAATGGCAAAACAGACTCGATGGACTGAATGGCCGAATTCTGCTGTTGTGTCATATGGTCTTATTGGAGTGGCCTGTGTAAAAGATTCTGCAGATAGACTTACCACTTTTCATGAAGGGATCTAACACAGTAAGGAAGGGAGTAAAAGGGTAGGGCTATAAGTCATGGAGACCTGATACCTGAATAGCCAACATTTCCGTTAAGGACTATGCAAGTTATAAACACATTCTATGGACATTTCTCTGCAGATGAATGAGCTTCCATAACAATCAAATTTTAAAGTCCAACATGTATGCACACGTTTGCTCTTATGAAGGGCAGAATTCATTTCCTCTACCTAATAATTTTTAGTAATTGTTTGTATTAGTCTTGTGTGGTTTTTGATGCTGTTCATTACAATATTGCGGAGGTGTGTTTACTGTATTTTCTGATTTGTGGACAGAATCGACTTCTGGACTTCTGTATAACTGGAACCTGTTTATTGCATGAGAAAAGCTCTGCATCTCAGTAAAACATTGTAGAGGCAAAGAGTAGATTAAAATGACCTTTCATCCACCAGAGCTCTTACTTTTATAAATCTTGTGAGCTCTGGATATTATTTTTATATTGATTCATATCTCAGATAAGGTGTTGCCTCCTGCCAAATACAGCTGAAGCCAGCCTTCCGACCACACAGTTCAATGGAAATTTTATTAGGCAATGCCACCTGGCGGAAAATATGCGTTTGGGAGGGAACAAAATATACCTACATTGTATTAATGTCATTAAAGTTTGTATTCCTTAGGTACATTTTTAAAATGGTCAGTGACAGCTGGAGCACTGTTAAGACACTTCTATTTGAGAGCAAGTGATCTTTTAGGCCACTATTTGATGGCTTTATACATAGTTTATTAATTTGTAAATTTTCTCCCTTAAGTGGAAACCTTTAATCATGTTCTCACTATTAATATTCAGGTTCTCAGGATTCAGTCTATTTTAGGTATTTATCGGTTATGTATTAACAAAACCCGTGTCTCTTTCTTCCCAATACCACACAAGTAGGAGAGGACATTGATGGTGATGGTGTTGAGGGAGGTAGAGTTGGGAAACTAGCATGTGTGAAAGTATCAAAAGGTGAAACATGGTCTCTTCCCATTGCACTTGTCCTTTCTTGCTTTAGAATTACCACAGGACAAATTATTATTGTACTTGAATATAGTTGCTACTGTCTAGATGATAGGAGATGGAAGCTCCAAGTGATGAATGCCCCTTCTTGAACTTTTTGTGGGCCTGGTACAGTAGGTTTCACCTATGGTTTGAAATAAAAACACTGCTGCTAGTCTGGGCAGTTTGTCTCTAAATGCAGTAGGCTTTGCAAAATGGATGTCAATGGGTTAACTGAAGTGTGGTAAAGTTCCTGCTAGTGTCAAGAAAGGCCCCCTGTAGAGTTACAGTAGCTGACAAATCTAACTTGCCAGTCTCCCAAATGTTTGTTCACATGTAAGGATTCATGTTGGGCACTTATAGCTTGGAGGGGATCTGCATATTATTAATGTGCGACAAGAGGCATGTGTATTTCAAACTAGTTCATCAATTTTGAAATGTATAACTTGAAAATTTCATCAGTACAGTTATACTGCCAAAACAGAGCATCTAGGACCTGTATTTCCCATATCATATGATGCAAGCTGAGAGAAAATCCAGAGCTTAGATGACTAGCAGTGTGAACTTACAGGTCATTGTTGCATTGGTTGTGTCCTAAGCATTTTTATAAAATATATTCTACAGTATAGTAAGGATCGTTTTCCTATTGTTAGAATTGGAATTTTGATTGCTGCTGTTCACTTTCTCATCAGGGATATTGGATTTTTGAGCTGGTAGTCAACATAGTGATGTGAGTCTGATCCTAATCAGAATTTCTTCCTGTTTCCTGTGCGAGTCAGCCTTTAGTCATAAGGGTTCCCATTTCCTCAAACTCACCACAAAATAAATAGGGTGTCTTACTCACACTGAAGCATGGGCGGTGATCCAGAGGTCCTTTGCTAGCTATTTATTGGTATTTTCATTTCTTATACTTGGCACAGAATATATATCCTTTTCTTAATTTGTTTTGATTAAAAGAAAAAATCCTTTGCAAAAATGACATGATACATATCTTCTCCCTTCTTGTGAATACTGTGTGTGTGTCTATATGTATATAGACACACACAAAAGGTAAAAGTTATATGAAGCAATAAATAACAGCTTTTATTATTTAAAAAATATATTTGGAGGAAACTCTTTTGCTTTCGTGCCAACTCAGAGAACTTGCAAAAGCTGAGTGCAATGGGACATGAACTTCTTATAAGTAAAGCCACATGTGAATCCTTTGTGACACCATTAGTATTAGAGGTAAAGCATACAAAAGTGGATTTATTTTTGAAATAGTAAATTAAGGAATGACTCAACTGAATATTAATACGGAACAAGGTAAGTACATTTCCTAGAGGAACCTGGATACACTAACCCAATAAATGAACTGAAAACTCTCAGTCATTCTGCTCAAATGGCATGGATTCTATGATAAATGATTGGAGTAGCAGCATTTTGTTATTGCAGCTTCTACATTTCTGGTGTTGCACTAACACAGCAACCTTTTCTGCCGTATGTCCTGTCTTTTCTTCTGCCTTTCTTTTTCTCTGCAAACCTACACACCATCAAGCCTGACGAATCCTTCAGCACTTAATTTTTCTGCTAACTTCCTAACATTAACACCTTGATGGATTATCCCTCAGCTTCTCTCTGTTCTGTTCTTGCCATTAATCTGTCTTCTGGTGTCGGTAGGCAGAGTTTTTTTTTGTATGCAATTCATTTTACTTGAACATCACTTACTGTATGTAAGCTGTATTTTTAAAGCATTTCCTGCGCGGGATAATCTGGATTTCAACTTGAACTACAAAGTGAAAAGACATCTATCTCCATTCTCACTTTATTTGCTCTTGAAGCAGCAATATTTATGAATCTTAAGTTTTGATAATATGTAAAGATTTAATAGATATATATAGAAGGAAGTATCGTTTGTCGTTATTAAGATGTTGCGCATAAATTTACTCTTGTCTACATGGCATAGTTGTGTGTTGCTTGTGTGTATCATCTTGGTTGACAATGATTACGAGAATAATTAATATTATTAATATATTCAGGCACCCGACAATTCTATATTGAATTTAATACAAATTTTACTTGGCTCTCTGCAGTTTCACAAGTAAGATCTTAGTAAAAACCCTGAAGGAAGCTTCTGTCTCAGGTGATTTTTAAAAAAGGTATTTAACTCACAACATAGTTTTGTACATCTGCACTGCGAGGACAGTATAGTGAAAAGATAACTCGTCCTCAAAGGAATGCTGTTCATTACAATGTCACCTTCCGATCAGAGCAACGTCGATCACTGAAACCTGGAAGTTAGGTCAAATGTGGCGCATTGAGCGTGTCATCGCGATGCTCGAACGAATCAACAATTGGCATTGCTGCAGTATGAGCTTGTGCCAAAGCTGAAGTGGCAGGAATAAGAGCAGCTTGTGCTAAACGCGAAGTTGAGATGCAAATAGGGAACAGCTCATATAGACACGGAGAGAGCATATGTAGAAGCCGCATTAAGGAAAAGCATGAAACAGACTGCTTACCAGAAGCAAAGGTGTATGAAGCAGCAGCTGACTTAAACAGTGGTCGGTCTACAACCAGGATCAGTCATGTTTTGCCATCACAACAGTCAGTGCAGCTTCCTAAAGAATATGTCCAAACACATTTTGGTTATTAAAAGACGTGCTCAAAGCTGTCCACACCATGAACCCTACATGCCTTTCACCTGACGGATGGAAAGTGCACAAGGAGCCAAATGGATTCGACCACAGAACCACTCACCTTGAAGTCCGGTGTGGATGCCACTGGGCCACCAGCAAGCAAATGAAAGAGCCAGTGAAAAATGAGAGCAAGTGTAGCTGAGTGCAAAGGGTGGAAAAACATACCGTTTGCTTAAAACTTAAACTGCTCCAACGATACCAGCCGAAATGAGCTTTGTGATATCGGGAACGTAATACAGGAACATTTAAAACCAAAGCTATTGTTGATTGCAGAACACATTATGTTTCATAAGTGGAATCAAAAGGAAAGGGAGACAATTTCAGCTTACGTGGCTGAATTGAAGAAATTGTCCTAGCATTGTCAGTTCAGTGATGGGTTTAATGATGCACTGAAAGTTTGTGGAGTCTTCTAAGAAAGTATTCAGAAATGCCTCCTAACTGAAGCACAGCTCACATTTAAAAGAGCAGTTGAAATTGCTGTATCAATGGAACCGGCTGCCAGAGACGCAAATGAGTTGCAGTCAAGAATGAAAATGAGTGTGAACAAAATTGCAATGTCCAAACAGAAACATGTCTGGCTGAACAAATTGTTACTGTTGTGACAGAGGCTCACATACTCTGGACTAATGCAGGTTAAAGCGAAAACGTGAAGAAAATGCAACAAAGTAGGACACACAAAGAGCATGTCAGGCAGACAGAAGTAAATGGACTACACAGGGTATAGAAAAAGCTAAAAAGTCAAGTTGCATTTTCAGAAGAGCACTAATCTGCATGCTGTTGATGAAAAATCTGATAATGATAAGAATCAACAATTGACATAGCTGTGGGACCAGCTAGCCTTGAGATTTACAATGTGAAATTAAAAGTCTCCCTACTGCAGCTGAGTCGATCCAAAAGGGAAACCAGAAAAGAAGCCCCACACTGCCATGGCAACCTAAAATGACTGACTGGAATGCGCAGCAGAAATTCCAGTTACCCCATTTTTATCAGCACTGGAATGAACTTGCCCTTAATGGGGGGGGGGGAGGTGCCTTATGTGGGGAATAAGAGTGTTGTATCATCCAAACTGAGAGCTGAATGTTGGTGAAGCTACATGCCGGTCATCTAGGCGTGGTCAAGATGAAAGCACTGGCTCGAAGCTGTGGTTGTCTGCGATAAATTGGCAGATTGAGCAGCTTGCCACGCACTGTTCGGGATGCTAACACATCCAGATGATGCCTAGAGCAGCACCTCTCCATCCCCGGGAATGGCCTGCATTGTCCTGGCAGAGGATTCATGTGGATTTCACGCAGCTACAAAGTGGCCAGAAGTATTCTCCGTAGCTTCCACCACAGCCTTGCACGCTGTTGATGTGGTGTGAAGCCTCTTCCCGGGACTGGTGGTCCAGAATACTTGGTGACAATGGACACAGCTAGCTGTGGAACAGTTTCAGTCATTCTGGAAAATAGATGGAATAAGATCTATCTGCGCTGAATTACCCAGCGAAAGATGGCCTGCCCAGAGTCTAAAGAGCAAGCTGCAAGCAATGTCGGCCACACACACTGCACTCAGCCAGAAACTTGCCAGCTTACTCTTTGCATATCATAATGTAGCATACTCCAGAACCAGCAGCTCGCCAGTTATCCCCTGCGCTCACGCTTGGAGCTCCTCGAACTCGGTCTCAGGAGGAATATGCGGGACGAATGGTTGAGACAAACTGAGGACTCCTCACATAAAAAGGTTTGATGTTTCACTCCTGGACAAGCAGTCCTGGGGAGTGACTAGAGAGAGGATCGGAAGTGGGTGTTTGCCAAAGATCAAGGACAGAAGTGGACCACTCTTGTACACAGTAGAGATTGCGTCCAATGTCATTTGGAGATGATACTTTGATCAGTTGAGGAGAGCAGAGTCAATTATTAAGAAAGGTGTCCGGAGCTGTCAGAACCACTTCTTGCAGTCCCAGACTCAACTCCTGCAGTCACCATGAGGAGGCCCCAGAACCTGAAATTGTTTCACAGCCACACGTCTCACCTGCCAGGCAGAGTGACCCCCCCCCCCCCCACCCCCTTGTTGGGAAAGACATTATTCCACAAGAGTTAGAAACCCTCCGGCTTGCTGAAACCTTTAGACCTGAATGGGACAATGTAAATATGTGTATATAAAAGACTAGAGAGCAATATGTTACATATTTGAGTTGAGATGCATTCTATATTGAGTTGTGAGTCTTAAGTTTTGTTAATATCAGTAAACATTTAGTAGATGTATTTTGAAGGAAGTATCACTTGTCATTATTAAGATATTGCTCCACGAGTTTACTCTTGTCTATACAGCATAGTAAAGGAGTGTTGCATGTGTGTCTTAGCTTGGTTAACACCAATTGCAGGAATAATCGATAGTATATTCAGATCTGCAACAATTCTGTTTTGAAATTAATTTTACTGAACTTTCTGCAGTTTCGCAAGTAAGATATCATTAAAAATCCTGAAGGAAGTTTCCTTCTTGGGTGTTTCGAGAAGGTTCTTAGCTCATTGTACATCCACATTGCGAAGGCAGTAGAGTCTAATAGGAACAGTGAAGCGTATCAGCACTTGATAGCAAGCAGCAATCCCAATTGTGCTGTTCCGTTTTGTCCTATCTCCAAACTGGTGCGCCTTCTGGGACCAAATCTTGCCGACCTCCACCACATTTCATTCACTGCTCCCATCTAGTGAACCAAACAGAGAATCACTGGTCAGCTCTGCATTTGGCTCCAGATTACACGTTCCTGGCACCCAGTACGCGGTGAAAATAAGTAAATTTATTATGTTCGTAGTCTTCCGCTGCTGTAGCCCATCCAGTTCAAGATTTGATGTGTTACGTGTAAAAAAGATGCTGTTCTGCACGCCACTGTTGTAACATGTGGTTATTTGAGTTACTGTCGCCTTCCTGTCAGCTTGAATCTGTGGCCATTCTCTGACTTCTCTCATTAACAAGGCGTTTTCACCCACAGAACTGCAGCTCACTGGATGCTTTTTGTTTTTTGCACCACTTGCTGTAAACTCAAGAGACTGTCGTGCGAAAAAATCCCCAGGAGATTAGCAATTTCTGAGAATTTGAAACCACTGCATCTGGCACCAACAATCATTTCACTTAGATCACATTTCTTCACCACTTTGATGTTTGGTCTGAACAGCAACTTTACCCCTTGACCATGTCTGCATGCTTGAATGCATTGAGCTGCAGCCACATGATTGGCTGATCAGGTATTTGCATTAACAAGCAGGTGTATAGGTGTACCTAATGAAGTGACCACTGGGTATAGTTACAGTACATAGATTACATAAAACCTGTCTCTGACATGTCTCCGAAACTTTCCTTCACTTACTGCCCTGGTGATTGGTCATCTTTGTCCCTCGCGGTCTTATACACCTCTGTTAAGTCACCTTTCATCCTCCATCGTTCTAGAGAGAAAAGCCTTCGCTCATGCAACCTTTCCTCGTTGGGACCAGCATCTTGGTCAGACTCCATTTAGAGCTTTTTACCCGCTTTAAAGCTTTTCCTCATCCTTCCTTTAATGAGGTGACCAGAACTGAACACAATACTCAGCGTTCTAACCAGTTGGCAAGATTGCACCAATGACTAACGGTAACATGTTGCAGATAGCTCACAAAACAACTAGATACTCTTCTTCTATATATATACGGAACTGTGCAAAAGTCTTAGAGATATTTATATAGCTAGGGTACTTTAAGACTTTTACACAGTACTGTATTTGTCAGTGTGGAGCAGGGAACGAGTTTGTAAATCTGGCGGGAGCAAGGTACGTTGGGAATGGGGAAGGTGGAGCATTGTGGGAGGGATGTGAGACAGGTGAGAGAGAAGGCGTGCCACGGAAGGGAGGGGTGGGGGTTGGTGTGGATGCAGACGCTCCGGGCCATGGGCCATCAGGCAAGGTGATTTGCTTCCAAGCAATTGGATTATTTGATCTCTCTGCTGCTTCCTTCTCCCTTCCCCTTTTCCCAAACGTAATTCTCCTCTCCCTGCCCCCATCCCACTTCCAGTCTACAATAGAGACCCATAGCAGAATCAGGTTTATCATCACTCACAAATTTATTTTTATTTTGTGACAGCAGTACAGTACAATACATAAAATGACTTCAGTACGGTGCAAAAGTCTTAGCCACCCTAGCATTGTACATGTGCCAAATACCGTTACACTGTCCTGTACTTCTGAACTATGAATGATTGCAGCCTGCAGTTTCGGCTTTGAGGATTTATTTTTCAGCCGACTAAATGATCTGTGATTTTGTGATGATCCAGGGGATTTGGCAAGGGCAAGAGGGAAGAGTGCAGGTATGTCATTGGTGCATATGCCTGTGTCGATTCCTGGTGGTGGAACATAAACCTGTGGTCAGCTCCCTTACTTTGTGCTGATTAAAGTGTGAGTAGGATTAAAATCGTTGAGGACGAGAGCAGCAAATAAACGGGTATTCAGTGCCATCTGCCTGCATTTGGCTGATCTCCCTCTCCTCATGATGCTGCCTTCAGGTGGTGGGGGGGGGGGTACGGGAGTGTTGGGTCCCATGTTGACATGTTTGGGAGGAGTTGTTGCCCTGTAGCCATTGGCTCCTGGACAGGCTTGCCTCAGCGCTGAATGGATTCACTTTTGGGGACTCTGCAGTTAATGTTCTGTGTCTTATTTGTGTGCTTTTTTATTGTTTGCAAGATTTGTTCTTTTTTTGTCCCCACACTTTGGGTCTGATGGCCTTTGTTGTATAGAGTTTTTAAAATGGGTTCTATTGTGTTTCTTCGTTTTGTGGCTGTCTGCAAGAAGAGGAATCTCAAGGTTGTACACAGTATACGTACTTTGATTGTAAATGTACTTCAAGTTTTTACAGAGTTACAGCATTGCTCTCGCTGCTCTTGAACTCAGTCCCTGACTAATGAAGGCATATTCATCCCATAAATTTGTGCGGTAGCTCTGAGAGATCCAAGAACAAGATCCTTCTGTTCCTCCACACTGCTAATAATCTACCGTTATCCTCATACTCTTCCCTCTGTTCCTCCACACTGCTAATAATCGACCATTATCCTCGTGCTTTTCCTTCTGTTCCTCCACACTGCTAATAATCGACCATTATCCTCGTACTCTTCCTTCTGTTCCTCCACACTGCTAATAATCGACCATTATCCTCGTACTCTTCCTTCTGTTCCTCCACACTGCTAATAATCGACCATTATCCTCGTACTCTTCCTTCTGTTCCTCCACACTGCTAATAATCGACCATTATCCTCGTACTCTTCCTTCTGTTCCTCCACACTGCTAATAATCGACCATTATCCTCGTACTCTTCCTTCTGTTCCTCCACACTGCTAATAATCGACCATTATCCTCGTACTCTTCCTTCTGTTCCTCCACACTGCTAATAATCGACCATTATCCTCGTACTCTTCCTTCTGTTCCTCCACACTGCTAATAATCGACCGTTATCCTCGTACTCTTCCTTCTGTTCCTCCACACTGCTAATAATCGACCGTTATCCTCGTACTCTTCCTTCTGTTCCTCCACACTGCTAATAATCGACCGTTATCCTCGTACTCTTCCTTCTGTTCCTCCACACTGCTAATAATCGACCGTTATCCTCGTACTCTTCCTTCTGTTCCTCCACACTGCTAATAATCGACCATTATCCTCGTACTCTTCCTTCTGTTCCTCCACACTGCTAATAATCGACCATTATCCTCGTACTCTTCCTTCTGTTCCTCCACACTGCTAATAATCTACCATTATCCTTGTACTCTTCCTTCTGTTCGACCATCCAAAGTGTACCACTTCACCTTTTTCCTGATCGAACTCCATATGCCACTTCTCTTCCCGGCTCTGTGTCTGTCTATATACCGAGCTTTCCTTGGCTGGTTGTAGCTTTATAAAACTCCTTGAATTTCATGAAACTTTCGTCGGCTGTGGTTTATCTTTATAAAATATTTATTTGGTGACAGAGTACTCTGTACAGTTCTGTTTGCCACAGTAAAAATAGGACGTGATGTTACTAGAGAGAGCAGGCCTCTTCTGGTAAGATGGTGATGCATTGGCTTCTACAGGTCTAACCAAAGTTGTTACTGTCCGAACTGAAAGATAAGATTGGTAGCTCGAGTTGGCTGCTTGTTCGAAGGGTTGTTCGCCGAGGGTGGAGGTTAGGTCGCAAACATTTCATCACCATTTGAGATGACATCATCAGTGCGCAACTGAGTGTTGTTTCTGCCAGTTGCTCACATTTATGTTTGTCAATCTTGTTGTTCTGATTGGTTGGCTGTCATGCCGGCCGCTTGTCTCCGCAGGATCTCGTCCAACTGGATAGCTGAGTGATCTCCACTAGCCCGTATCCCTGGTTTTCTGTTGTCGTGAGTGTTAATTCCTTGGGTGTCCATGGTTCACCGCTTGGCCCTGATCCCACAGACACATAGGTTCGTAAATTGCATCCAGTTCAATATGATTCTTAATAGCCTTCAGTTGAGAACCAATCTTCAAAGGATTTTCTTGATTTCTTGGTTTGTGCAACTGCCAAGATTTTTATAGTTTCCAGAGGAACTTGTGTCCTCCTTGTTCTTTATGAACTGCGATGAGTGACAGAGGATCGTGTCTTCATACGGCTAGTCTCTTGGATGGTTCGCCCCCTGTTTGTCCCAAATAGTGTTTGGGGCAATCTCCACACTGGATTTGGTATACTACGTTTGTTCTGTCCGTGTGGGCTGTTGGATCTTTGGGTTTTGAGATGAGCGTTCTGATGATGGTGCTGGGTTCGTGTGCTACCGTTATTCCATGTCGTTGGGGCAGTCTTGTAGGACTGCAGGACTACGCCATCAGCAAGTTGCTCACAAGCGGAGAAACTGAAGGAGATGGACTTGGTGTGGACCATGTTGCTGCTACCTGCTACAGAGAGGCGTTGGAGTCACTGCACAAAGGTGGTGTGCAGTTGGACAGCGAGTGATTCTCTCGGACGCTTTTCTTGTGATTGCAAGGCCCTGTTGGACATTGATGATGTGAAATACCGCAAGTGCAGTTAACTGACTTATTGGCAAACAATGGTGAAGTTGCGTGGCCTGAGTCATGAGCACTAGGCTTCAAGCCATGGCGTTGCCTGTTTGCACTGTCCAGGAGAGAGGTGTTGGGGTCAGTACTGGAGGTGTCGGTGCTGCGCTGTAGTGTTCACCTGCCATGAGATCAGTTGTTTCACGTTCGACTGCAGACTGCTGCGGCATTCGTAGACTCAGAGACTTGAACTATTTCTTTTGTTTGACTATTTTACAGCTTCCTTATATGTGCTGTGTGTGACTGACTGTTGGTATTGTGTTTTGTAGCTTGGCCCCGGAGTAATGCTGTTTCATTTGGCTATATTCATGGGTATTCATGTATGGTCAAATGACAGTTAAACCTAATTAAACTTACTCGGATAGGGGTTTCATTTTGGAGGAGAGACTGAAAAGTGGGTTTGCGTTCCTTGGAATGGAGAAGGCTGAAAGGGAAGCTGGTGCATGTACACAAAATTGGGAGGGGTGTATATAGTGGGAAACTTCTCTGCATAGCAGAGATCTCCATAACAAGAGGGTAACGCAAAAAAGTGCTGGATGAACTCAGCAGGTAAGGCAGCATCCGTGGAGGGGTAAAAAAGCTGTCACTGTTAAGGCTGAGATCCTTCATCAGGACTGGACGAGAGAATGAACCAGAACTGTGCTTGTGTCCCCTTGCTTTCTAGTCCTGATTAAGGGGCTCGGCCCATAATGTTGCCTGTTTATTTCCCTCTATGGATGCCGCGCGTGTGTTACTGTTCAAGATTTCCCATATCTATAATTTCTCTTGTGTCTATAACAAGAAGGAATAGTTTTAGAGTTAAGAGGTGGGAAGATTTGAGGGGAGCTGAGGAAGAATTTTTATGGTCCACAACGTGGCTGGAATTGAATCCTCAATGATTGGCATAGACCAGCTGGGCTGAAAGGCCATTTCTGTGCATCTTGTTTTGTGAAACTTGGAAGTAAAATTATAAACAGCTCTGTTGAAATAAAAATATTCTCAGGGGTTCAATTTTTTTCCCCCTCAGCTGTCCAGACTTACAGGCATGTACATCCTCACCCTGTGGAGTATTATCAGGGTCAATAATCCAAGAAGGCAAAGTGGTCTTAATCAGTGCACATTTGTTTGTTCAGTGTATTGTTTTCCTTGTGGAATCATGCATTGTTTGATTAAGTCATCACTAATCAGACTTGGTATATTCAATGAATTTCTGGATAATGACCCACTATCAAATTGTTTTAATTTCTGCAGAAAACAGAAATGTCTCAATCATACCAAACAATGGATCATAAATCTATTATGTAAAACTTGCCCTTCAAATGAGCAATGCCTATTAGGAGGTTAATATTTTGCTGTAATTCTGGCTGAGGAGACATTAGAGATTTGATGCAACCTGGTGCCTTGACTGAAAACAAAACAAAACTTTGCCTTTCAAGTTTCTACTTCTGTGCTTGCTGCCTTTATTGCTCAAGTGTGTGAGTGCCATTACTCGAAGCAGACAACTGTCACAGCCTTTAATGGAAACTACAATTGCTGCTCGAGGACAGTGTAATTGCTGTAAGATTCTATACTGCTGAGTGTAAGCCAAAAGCAACCTTGTTTTCAATAGTAATTTTTATATAATGTTTCTCTGCTTAAGGAAAACCATTTGACCCCTCTTGCAAACAAAATTGTTTTAATTGTCAGTTATTTGCATACACTATATTACAGTGCAAGCTTGATTAGAGAGCAGTGCTCCAATACAGTGCTTAATTGAGTTTCTCTTTCTATGGATATAGAAGGATATTTTCTCCATCACTTGTATTTTATACTGAGATTACACACAACACACACACCCTCTCTACTGTAGGGTGGTAGACATTTTTTATATTACTATAATCTCACATGAAGTTACCTGCAAAAGTAAACATAGGCACTTTGTTTCACCATATCCATGTCCATGTACCTGTCTATCATGTCAAAGCACTGGAGGAACTTAGCAGGTCAGGCAGCATCTTTGGAAAGGAATGGAGTTGACTTTTTGGGCCAAGACCCTTCCCGAAATTCTGACTCTTTATTCCTTTCCATAGATGCTACCTGATCTGTTGATTTCCACCAGCATTTCAGGTGTGTTGCTCTGGATTTCCACCATTTGCTGGATCTCTTGTGTCTGTCATGTCAGACAAGACTTAAAATCAGAGAAAAATTTTTTAATGAGTGAAGCAAGATTTCAGTTTTACATAAATGGTGAGGTAAGAAAATATAAATTTATAATAGCTTGTCACTGAATGAAACCACAATTTTTGGTGGTAAATTGCAAGGAGCACCTGTTCAGGTTCAGTCAATAATTTCCCAGTGAGTTACCTGGGAGTGTAGTTTCTATAAAATTATCCTTTTATTCAATGATGTTTTTATTAAACAACAGTAATGAGTTACTTAATAAAACAAAGGGCGTGTATTTAAGCAGCAGGGTTTCAATTTTGTGTTCAGTTTCAATGTACTTGAGTCCCTTGGGAATTACTTTAAATGTACATTCAGAATATATAAATTATTGAATATAACTCTAGGAGTGAGCAAAGCACTCCAAATGAGAGAGATTTTGGTCTGTAGAAATGAACAGAAATATGTGCAAATACTCAGTTAAATTCCTAATTCTCGTGGGAAGCTGGATTGCATGCATCTTATACTCGATTACTCACTATTTTCATATTTTATGATATTTCCTTTGTTGTCAAAATGACTTTGCAATGTTCGTAATAGTCACAAGGTTTTCAAATTATAGGACCATTTTATACATTATTTGTTATTTGAAAATACATTGATCTGGTTTGTTGGGTTTGGACATTGTACGTATCTGAAAAGTGCAGGGGATAGTGTCCTTGAAGGTATATTTTATTGACGTGTTAGTGTATTGAGAAAGCTTAGAGATTGCTGAATTTCTGTAACTGTGCTTCGTTGATATCTATAATAATGCACCGGAAAAATCACAGGGTTGGAATATTTGTAGTTGCTGATGGCTTCAGTCATAGCCTTACTGTAAAGTGTTCAGAAGTTATATGCACTAATTGTTGGGATGAAGCTGACAATTCTAATTGTTTACAAATGCTAATTGTAATGATTTTGCTAAGGGGTAATGCAGCTGCTGCTTAACTTGTTAGTTATGCTGTGATCCCCGAAAGACAAATAAGGTAAAAAATAAATATTATAAGTGTTGCAGTAAAGTAAACACGATGGTCTAGATCCTGCTGAGTGAATCCTACTGCCAGTGTTCACTGTTTAGATTCCCTCTTTGCTCTGTTCTTGCCCGGTTCAGTTCAAGGGAATGAATTTCCTGATTGACAGTGTCTTGGAACCCATTGTGCCAGAAGCTCAAGGTACATTGATATGTCCCAGAACATGGAATCCTGCAAAAAGATTGGCAGAGTCACTTCCCTAGCTCTGCTGTCCAGTTTATGAAATGCTTCTGAATATCCCTGAATGAATCGTCCAAAAACAATTAAATGATGTTTTCAGTTATTTAAAATCCTGTATTTTCCTTGCTTGTCTTCCTTCACAGCTGTACACTATCTATTGAAATAAATGGGCTGGGTGGTACTGTATCAGATTTCAGTTGGTGCACAATTCTAGAGCAGATTCTTCAGTATAAGTGCTGGAGAATCTCTGCGAAACCTCCTGGAGTTGACTTGGTGGAGCACGTTAACAGATTGGCTGCTGGAATGTACTCAGAGCTTCCAGCTTTGGGTGGGCTCGAGCTGAAGAACTGAACTTACTGGTCTTTTTGGAGAAACCGCATTCCTTTCCCAGCAGCTTCAAAGCTTTCAGATTCTTGTAGAGGAGCAAAGTCAAAACACTAGAAGAGGAAAAAGTCATATACTTACGATAATGGGGGAGAACTTTAAAATGCATATCAGTAAGGGAGCAAAATAAGCAGGTCATAAGACTGGGGCAAGTGAAAATTAAAATTAAACTTTGTGGTTTTATGTTAATTTCCTTGTGGTTAGTAGCATTTGAGCTTTGCTTCAGATGAATGGTGATCATGGTCTTCATTTATATAACTGGAGATAACTAGAGACTGGCTGCAGCATAGCCTAATTCTTGCACTGTTCTTATGCGATTTTGAAGATAAGATAGAATTCTGATAGGTCCTCAACACTTACAATTGTGTTATCAGAATCAGGTTTAATATCACTGGCATATGTTGTGAAATTTGTTGTTTTGCATCAGCAGTAAGATGCAATACACAATTTTAAAAAAACTGAAAATTACAATATAAATTAAGTAGTAGTGCAAAAAGAGAGAGGAAAAAATAGAGAGGTAGTGTACTTGAGTTCCTTGTCTGTACAAAAATCTAAATGGTGGACGGGATGAAGCTCTTTCTAAAACATTGAGTGTGTGTCTTCAGGCTCCTGCACCACCTCCTTGATGGAGGCAATGAGAAGAGGGCATGTCCTGGGTGATGGGTGCCACCTATTTGAGACTAGTGCCCATGATGGAGCTACACACACAAAATGCTGGAGGCCAGGCAGCATCTAGGAAAGTCGTACAGTCAATGTTATGGGCCAAAACCCTTCAGAAATTCCTCCAGCATTTGCTCGGATTTTCAGCATCTGCAGATTTTCTCTGCTTTGCCCATGATGGAGCTAGTTGAGTTTGCAGGTTTTTTTTATCATCTACTGTTGTAACCAATACTTCTGTCTCAGAAATAGAAACAGTAATTTTGAATCAGTGTTTTGTGATTCTAATAGTTTGAAATGTGTTTCTGTGTATATCTTGGGTGTTCATGAGATTATTGTTCAACTTGTCATGCATTTTGTACTTCAGTTTTCAATGTTATATCGTTCATTAACTCATAGTTTCTTGTCAATAGGTTGAACTTATTAAATAGAAGCATTGGGGTACTGTATGTAAGTTAGTTCCAGTTTGCAAAAAGCTGCCAATTAATTTGTACAGGGCCTTTCGGCTCAATAGCAGGTACTCAGTGCACTCCATACTTTCTAGTCTACATTGACACGTTCAATTCATAATTGATATTATATCTGCCACACTCTTCCTGACCTACTTCTGATCTACCGCCATCAATTCCCCAGGTGGCGAGGATCTCAATAACCTTCCTTGTGTCCTAAATAAAGTGCCTTTGCATCTTATGCTAGTTCAAGGACTTCCTTGACAGTCGTTCATCTTGCCTAACTGATTTTCCCCCGTGGTTTGCAATGCTGTCGCTCAGTGAAGTAAATTCACACGAATGTTACTGGCAATGGTGGGCTTGAGTTATAAGGAGAGACTGGAGCGGCTTGGACTATTTTGCTGAAGTGTAGGAGGTTGAGGGATGACCTTATAGAGCAGGGGTGTCAAACTCATTTTAGGTCACGGGCCGGATTGAGCAAAATGCAGCTTCATGCGGGCCGGATCAGTCGGATGCGTGCGAACGCAGCGTTCGTTGCCTCCGTTTTTTCAGCCTGCTCTCATGTGTCTCAGTCTCTGCTATAACTACAAAGTGTTTCACTTTACAAATTCCGTTTCTTATGAAGAAGACTGCCGAGCAAGACTGCCGAATAAACACTAAAAACCCTGAAAACCTGGTACCTGAATAAACTCAGCATTAGCCATATCATACGCCATAGGCACTTCGATTACTGGGGCCAGCTTTAATAGTAATTAGATATTATCTCGCGGGCCAAAGATAATTCCACCGTGGGCCGGATTTGGCCCGCGGGCCTTGAGTTTGACATGTATGTTATAGAGGATTACAAAGTCATGAAAGGAATAGACAGTGAACGGTCGGTCTCTTTCCCAGGGTAGAGGAGTTTAAAATCAGAGGATATAGATTAAAGGTAATAGGGGAATGATTTATAGAGAACCTGACGGACAAGTCTTTCCACACCGGATGGTGGGTGTATGGAATGAACAGTTGGAGGAAATGGGTGAGGCAGGTACAATTAGTGCTTCAAATCCATTTAGATAGGCACATTTGGAAAGGTTGAGAGGGGATATGAGCTAAACATGGGCAAATAGGGCTAGCTTAGTTCGGCAGTTTGGTCAGCATGGACAATTGGGCCGAAGGGCCTGTTTTTAAAACATAGAGGCAGCCTGATCTGTGTTACATGAAAGGAAAACCACTGATTTCTTGATTTCTTCTGATTTTATAGTTTTGAGTATTTTCTTAGCGGAAACTAGTACCTCTGTTTATTTTCTGAGTTATTCTTTTATTATCCAGACACATACAATTTTGACCTCGGTTCTGGAATTGGTTTCTCATTTTAAGACTCTGCAGTTGGTACCTTTTTAAAAAGCAGTCGTTTATATGGACCTTATTCTGTCACTGGTGACACGAGACTGCATTGCTGGAATCTGGAGCAACCAAGAGGATTCTGGAGGAAAAAGCAGGACAGGCAGAGTCTGTGGAGAGAAATGGACGCTCGGCATTTTGAGTCGCGACTGTTCATCCAGTCATCAGCCAAGATGAAGGGTCTCAGCCTGAAATGTCGATTGTTCATTTTCCTTCACAGCTACGGCCTGACCCGCTGAGTTCCAACAATTGTCATCTTGGAAAAGTTTCTGCAGAACTGGGTTTATTTTGCTTTTCCTGTTATTTAAAGGGACATTGATGACATTGACAGATCTGACCTAGCAGCCTCAGATACAGCCCTCAGAATACTCTACCACTCACATGGGGTGTATTTTCAAACTATAGCTTATGCGGAATGTGGGAGGGGCACTCAGATGGTCAAATACCCAAAACCAGGAACAAAACCATGCCTTCTGCAAAGTGCTTATTCCAAACTAATCTTCAGAAACACCTGCCTAGACCTGTCAGAAAAGTGGTGTATTTGCTGGTTTGGGTTTGCAGTGTCTGTCATCAGAAAGGTAGGCTCTATTTGGAGAGAAGACTTCTGTGTGTATTTTTGTGGCCATTTGCAGTTAAAGTAACATTACGCTTCCTTGCCACTGGGTTATCCCAGATGGGAACAGTTAATTTCTTCGTATCTCACAATTTCATGAGCAGATTCAAGTGAACTCAGGCTAGATGCATCTGAAGGTGGCATAGCAAGAGGTCTTTCTTTTGAGAAACATCACAGATGAGTTGTTGAGTTGCTGATTGATCTCATTCCAAATAAAGACACAGTCGGCTCTCCTCAGCCACGAGGCTCCGGGACCTTCCACGGATACCAAAAAACGCGGATGCTCAAGTCCCTTATATAAAATGGCGTAGTATTTGCATATAACCTACGCACATCCTCCTGGATACTTTAACTCATCTCTAGATTACTTATAATACCTAATACAACGGAAATGCTGTGTAAGTAGTTGTTGCACTGTCTTGCTAAGGGAATATTGACAAGAAAAAAGACTGTACATGTTCCTCTTGCTCACAACACAAGCAGCGAACGAACGAGACGTGAGGCGAACAATGATCAGACAACGAGTAAAACTTGTAATACCTGTACGGTAGTTGTTACACTGTCTTGTTCAGGGAATAAGGATGCTTTGGAGGAGGCTTAATAATAAAGTCAGGAACTGTGGAGGTTGAGGGCTGAGGACCTTCAAGCATTGAACGTCGAGACTTCAGAATTGTAGTATTGCAGCTCCTCTGGGAATGCTGCTGTGGCCTGTCTGACATGTCTGCTAGCCACACACTTAATGCTTTCTCAGTCTTCGCAAGCACTTTATCACGGACCAGAGAGACCATTTTTGCCGTCGTAGGGGCAACACCAACACTTGCATGAATTTCAGCTTCTTTCTGCTTTATTGTGCGAATGCTCGATTCGTTCTTACTGACCTTACGGCCCACTTCGGAAAGCGACACGCCACTTTTCAAAAGATCTAATGTTTCTACTTTCTCGGCGAGAGATAGCACTTTACGCTCCCTCTTAGCCTTTGAAGAATTGCTTTGACCACCTAATTGCTTTTTAGGAGCCAATTTTTCACAGGAACAAAGTAGCGAACGAATGAGACACGAGGCAAACAATGCTCGAACAACAAGTGCTGGAAGAGCACTTCCGGGTTTTCACGATTCACGGTTGGTTGAATTTGCGCATGCGGAATTCGCGGATAAGGAGGAGCTCTCTGACGGTGGTGTCGGAAAAGAGGATGCTGTCCAAGTTGCATGCCATCTTGGACAATGACTCCCATCCACTCCATAATGTACTGGTTAGGCACAGGAGTTCATTCAGCCAGAGACTCATCCCACCGAGATGTAACACTGAGCGTCATAGGAGGTCATTCCTGCCTGTGGCCATCAAACTTTACAACTCCTCCCTCGGAGAGTCAGACACCCTGAGCCAATAGGCTGGTCCTGGACTTATTTCCCCTTGGCATGATTAACTTATTTTTGTTTAATTATTTATGGTTTTATATTGCTATATTTCTACATTATTCTTGGTCGGTGCGACTGTAACGAAACCCAATTTCCCTCGGGATCAATGAAGTATGTCTGCCTGTCTGATGGTACTGTAAGTAATTGTGATTGTTAGGATAACATTTAAAAACTGGGAAAATGGACTTGGTTCCATGGTTGTTTGGCCTCTATGGAAATGCTAAGGTCACCTCTTGATACTGGAAAACATTCCCCCTGTGTTTGCTTCCTCTGAGTCTAGTTTTCTGTTTTTTCCTTCTTTTTGCCTCTTGGGGTTGGCTGATATTGAGAAAAACATGGGCTGGGTGGGCAGAAGCTGATGGTGGGATGGGTGTTGTGATTCTTTGGTGTGCCATAAGAGAGTAAAGTCTTTGGGACTTTGTTATATCCTGGGTGTGGGTATTACTTATTGGCAGTAGATTTCTAATTGGAGGAGTAGAGATGTGTTGGTTTTCAGATGCATCTTGAATATGTACACCCTATCCTTGTTATATGTGTCTTCAGACAATGCGGATTCACAGTTATGCGAGGAACCTATTTCTACTAACGTCTCCTTATATGCGTCCAAAACTCACAGTTATGCGAGGAGCACTGCTTTCCCGCCAATACAAGTCAGGTGTGCGCGCCTCACAGTCTCACTCCCGCCAGTCTCGCATTGGTTTTGGCAAGGTGTGGATGTGCGATCTTGCGCTCTTAAACTTCTGTTGGTTTTACCTATGGTGCAGCGATTTTGTGCTTGAAATATTTAACTATAACTCCTAAGCGTCCGATGTCATGTCCTGGGCCATCAGCTGAGCAGCAGAGAACCACTTTAACACTTGAAAAAAAGTTGGAAATTATAAACTGTGCGGCATCAGTTGAAGGTAACACAGCTCTGGGACGCTACTGCCGGGAACAGGATCTCGCCTTTAAAGTTCTTTTGTTGCTTGACAATGCGCTAGCCCATCCTAAGCATTTGGACAACATTCACCCTAACATAACAGTGCGTTTCTTGCCGCCTAACACAACATCGCTGATTCAACCACTCCACCAAGGTGTGATCCACATTCAAGGCGTTTTTTTTTTACGACAAACTATCTCTCAGATGCTGCAAGCAACAGACAATTTTGCAAATCCCGGGAGTTTACCAACGGTGAGGGAATGGTGGAAGTCGGAACACTTGGCACAAATGGTGATGGACATGGACCCAAGTTTAGAATGGAATCAGCATTTCTGTTGTTCCCTGCAGTCAACCCTTCTTCCCTACAAGCAAATTTATGCTGAAAAACAAAATGCTGCTAAGCAAACAACCCTCACCACTTTCTTCAAACCGGTGTCATCTCCTGCTGCCGGGAGTTCTGAGAGTTCTGTGAGTCTTCCTTCACCCCTTGCTGTGCTTGATATGATCCTGATGACCACAATCATCCACCTCATCCATGTAAAGCTGCCCGACACCACAACAACCACTCGTCTCCCGGAGCGAACACACCTGCCACTGTTGGTGAATACTGTAGACCCTAGAATGTTAACTTTCTATGATTTATTACATTGAATATTATCTTAAATTGATGAAATAGAATACGAATGTTGCCTTGTGGTACTGCTTTTGTGTTGTATTGGTATGAAAATGTGAATAAATTACAGATAAAACATATTTAGGAAGCCTTCTGGAACACATCCCTATTTTTCTCCATTTAAATAATTATTCACATTGTGTGATTTCACATTAGGCGTCAACTGTGAGGAACGTATCCCCTGTATATAACAAGGATAGGGTGTATTAGTACAGAGTCGTGCTGCTTTCTCAGATTCCTTGCTATTGTGAAAATTCTGTGTGTAGTTGGGTATATGACAAAAACAGCTCTGTGTTTTGGTGGAGAAACGTAAAATACCTCCATTCTTTCTAAGCATATTAAGTTTCATTGTTTTAATGTTTTGAAGACCGTGTTAATGGGAACAATTTTATAGAGACTTCAATTCTGGGAATTCACCATAGCGTCTTACTTTTGTTAATGCTAATATATAAAGACAGTTGAACAGGGCAGACACAAACGAATAGCAGAGGGATATGTGGCTAAATTTTAAAAACATGTTCGGTTTGTTTATTCACCAGTTTATTTTAAAATAAAAAGACAATGTAATAAGAAAAGGCAAGGGACTAAGAAATGTCTGTTTTGTTTGGCATAAACACATAGATTAGCAGCTGAAGCTTCCCTTCAGGCCAGGGTATATCAGTGAATACTTGACTGCTGACCTACTGTATGCTGTGTTTCACTCAGTAAATTTTCTGCATCCGATTCTCTCAATCATTTTGCCAAGGAGGAAGTGGCAGTGCTGACTCAGAGTCACATTTGAAATTGACTCATCTGTTTTCCACAATACTTCACTTTGAATCTGGCACTGATGTCAAGTATTGCAATGTTTTACTATAGGAATCTTCTTAATAAATCTTCCTGGCAGAATAAGCACTGTTAGGAGCCAATAATCACATATAGACTTCCCTTTAGTATAAGTGCCATGAACAGAAATCTGGAATTTCTAAATAATATCATCATATTGATGATATAGTGGAAGATTACATACAGATGCATACACTGTGCTCCCAAAGAGATGTAGAGAATTTGTAAACCTGGGTTACGGCTTTTTTTCAATCAGCATTTGATCAATGTGGGTGGGGAAATCCCTGCACATGAGCAATGCTGTTCCGATGCTATTTCCTGTGTTGCTGAAAGCCTGAAATTAATCACTAAGTGGACTTGAGGGAATGCTGAAAATAGCTGAAGTTGGATCTCGCAACAAATTAAAATAGCCACAGTACAGATTAGCTGCTCTGACTTCATTGTCCTGTTCGTACTGCACCAGTTCTTCTGCTTTACCTGGGGACAGGTCAGGAAACTGAGGACCATCATTCTCTTTTTTTGATGTCATCTCAGTCAGCTGCTCCATCCTGGGCCAAATAAGATCTGAGTGCACTTTTTCCTGTTTTCCATCAGCCCCACGTCAAGTCAGTTTTTCAGGTTTGTGGAACAGTCCCGAAGTTAGTTTTAAGAGCTCATAGCAGTTTCCAGGAAAGTGAAAGGTAGGGTGAGGAGAGGTGGAAGGCCGGAATGGGGAATAGAGGAAGAGGGAAGGGTAGGGAAAAACATTTACCGGAAGGGAAATTGATATTCATGCCATCTGTTTGGAAGCTACCCAGACTGAATATGAGGTGTTGCTCCTCCACCCTGAGAGTGGGGTCATCTTGGCTCAGACGAGGCTGTGGACTGACAGAGTAAATACATCCTAACCTTTTTTTGAATGAATGTGGAGCTTTTCCTCTGGTTTCATTGCCAGTGTCTGCTCATGACCTTGTAACTGTGAGAGTTTTATGTGGCACTAATGTCTTCTATTTCAGTTACTGAGATAACCAGTGGGAATTCCCCTCTGTCTGTGAACAACAGCAGAATGCCAGGTTTGATAGATAATAAATGCAGTAATATCAAGGGAATGGGATGACTCATCTCCAGAAGCTATAACCATTCTCCTTTGTGCATCAGTTGGAATATTTTTCCCTTTATGCCTACTGGTTTCTGGGCACCATAATGCCACACTGGATCAAGTGCTACCTTGATGTTAAGTGTTGTCATCGTTGCATCTGTTCGTGGTACATCAAGGTGATCATGATGTCTGGAGCTGAGTACATTGATGAACCACAAACTGGGTATCAGTGAGTAAATGCCACTCGAACGCGCAGCCAGCAAAGTCTTCCAGCACTTTGCTTAGGATCAGAGGAAGTTGGGCAGCGATTAACTAGGTTGGATCTCAAAAGGTTCAAAGGTACATTTAATGTCAGAGAAATGTATACAATATACATCCTGAAATGCTTTTTCTTCACAACCATCCACGAATACAGAGGGGTGCCCCAAGAGTGAACGACAGAAGTTAGAACCCCAAAGTCCCCCCCACCAGCTCCCCTCCCTCCCACGCATAAGCGCAACAATCCCCCTCCCCCACCAGCAAAAATAAAGCGCACCCACTACCAGCACTAGAGCGTGAGCAAAGCAATAACAGAGACTTGCAGTTACCCCAAAGACTACATTGTTCACTGGCTGATTTGTCCTGCTTTATGTGAATTGTACCTTCTGGTAACTTCCCACTTTATTGGATAAATATTAATTATGGAGCACAGGTCTTCATCATTACAGCCTGCGGTACTGTCTCTTCCCAGAACCTTTGCTGTATGTACTGCTGTCGATTGTTCCTTGGCTTTACATGGAATGAATTGGCTGAAGAAGGTGGTTCCTCTGAGGGTGGAATTCTCAAGAAGAAGCTGAGGTGCATCATATATCAGATGGTGAATTGCATAGTCATCTGTCTGAAGTTGTGGGAAGGCTGAGCTGGCATAAGTTAGCTTTATCAGAATAACATTGTAGGTGACCTAGATGATAGTTTGATTATTTGGGATGACATTGAGATTCCAGGAAGGATTTCCTGGTACAGTGGGTACAACTTTGGAAGGTTGCTTTTGAATTGCTTGGAGAGCAAGGGAAGGTGAGGAATAGGACGGATGCTTTCCAGGACTGTATAATTACAGAAGAGGGATAATGATGCCAGAGTTGAAGGCATATTACCCAAAAGGAGCCAAGGGATTTGAGTTGGCAAACTAAAGCAGCATTTACAAACTTGGAATAAATGAAATGAGAATTGATTATTTTAGTAGTTATGGATTTTTAAAAAGTTACTCAGTGGAAGAAATAATATCACTCACTTGCTTTTCAGGTCCAGTGGTAATTGCAGTGGTGCACATCGTTTAAACCCGTTATATCACATGAATAAGGCGCATCATTTTCATTCATTTATGCAGAGAGAAATGTCATAATCTTCAAACTCGGCCTTCCACTGTTTTAGCATTGTCCAGTTGGTGCCAGTCTTTCTCTATCGTGGACAGCCAGGGAGACCCTGCTCAGTGCCTATCAAAGCCTTCACTATTATGAATGTCTCTGAATTTGGTAATCATTCAGTACCCGAGGAGAAAATGAAGGACATTTAAAAAAAAATTAAATGACTGCACACAGTACAAAGACTACAAGAGTAGCCCTGTTAATTGGAATGGAAGGCTCAGTGAGGGTTCAGAGCTGCCTGGTTAACCCACAGCTGGCGTTCTGCTGAGTGAAGGTTTGTGCAATAACCCATTTAAAGGCTTATCTGCCGGTGAATCAGGGCAGCTCATTAAACTCTTTGGTAGTATATGTGAATAATTCAGTGTAGCTTTTACCTTCATTTCTGCAGTCACTGGATAATGGCTTCGGCATTGACATACAGTTTTCACCATTGTATCTCCACATGTAGTTAAACTGTGGACTTCTTTGCATAACCATTCCCGGCTGATAAATTTGTACCTGTGAGACTTGATTACGTTTTTATTTGTGAAGAGATTGCACTGCATACCACAGTGTAAAAGACAAATGTGAGGAAAGTCCACTTTGGAAGTCCAAATTAATTAGATTTATTGGAAAACCGTATTTGTAGTACTTCTGATTATAATTTTCATTTTTGTTTGTAGGAAAAGGTAGAGCAAGAAGAAGAGCATGCTTCTCAAGAATCTTCAGAAGAACAATAAATCTGTAAGATTTTCACTACCTCATTCAACAGTTGGCTCCTGTCAATACCTGGACCACAAACCCTATCACACTGATTTCATTATAGTCTTAACAGGGAACTACCAACAGCACTGGAACACTACACTACATTTTTAAATACAGATCAAGGTATTTCAAAGAAAATGACATTTAACGAAGGGCAGTGTAAACAATTGAATTCATGATGTCATGTTTTGTCATTCTGGTAAGTTTCTAAGCATTGGCCTTCAAGTTAAACCAGTTAAGAGGTTGATGCTAATGAACATTTTAGTGCCAAGAAATAAAATAAAACAAGCAAGGGCCTGTTCTGTTGTTGATTATTCGTGTAGAAAATGTATATCACATGTTGGAGGTGTTAACCCTTGGCAAACATGAAGATAGGTACAATGGTTGTCACAATAGACAGCAGAGAGCAGCTCTTCATGCCTGCATTTGTAGTAGAATGCCAGCCCAGCTGGATTATAGAACAGCTGTTTCCTACAAGTCAAAATGGCTAACACATTCATAGCTACATAACCATCCATTTTATGCATTTCTTTTGTGAGTCATTTTATTTTTGTTTTCAGCATGGCTTAGAATTGTGTAGATGAACCTATGAAATAGATTATGAATCATACTTTGTAGCCATCCTTCCAAGTGGAAGAGAATTCTTTAGGGTTTATAGTTAACTTTGCCTGGAGCTAATCATGTTTATACTTTATTATTAATAACTTTTGCATTATGTATACCATGCTTCATGTGACATGCAAATGCATTTTAAGTAATATGTGAAGCTAAGAGTGACATTTCATTTACATGAATCTTAGCCCTGTTATTCTTTCTGTATTCCAAATGCATACACTGCTTTCCATAAAATTAAGCAGAGAAACCTTTTTTTATTCAAGGAAAGACATTTGACTGTTTAATCTCTGAATTGGAGACTGCAACTTGGTTTGTTGGTGAACACAAACACAGGAGTGAAATTAACTATTGACAGTGAAGGAGCATTTTGTAACTAGGCAGAGATTATTTGTCCCCTGTTATATTGAACTTGAATCCAGAAGCAATTTTAGGTCAAATGAGGTAAAACGTTTCATTTCAATATGACAGTAAAAGTTTAAAGGCTCAGGAAATCCATAAGATTTGGAAAACCTGTCCATTTAATAAGAATTCTACTTCTGAACTATTATTTTAAAATTCTACATGGGCAATGTTACTTTGTACATTAAACTTATAGTAATTACATATGCAAAATAATTTTTTGTCCTCTTGGAGCATTTACACCAGCAGTTGTGCTTGTCATCTTGTAATTTAACTGAGTTCACTATGCCACTGATCAATAATGTGTTTAAATACACAAAATTAAACTAGGAACCATTGACCTGGTTAAATGAAAGACTACAATAGCTGAATTTATTTGAGTCCATTCAGTTGATTTTGCTAATATAGAGATTTATATTCTGGCAATACAGATTAATTATTTTTTATTGCTATTCGAGTAAGAGAGTATTCTTTAGCTGGACTATACCGACTAATTAACAAATTGCACATATATATGTACCAATGAAATCCTCTAAAATTCAGTGGATACTCAAGAGGAGAGATTTTTAAGATGCTGACAGTTAAGCCATGTTGAAACAGATATTGGATTAAGACTTGAGGGATAAAAGTGTACTGAAAGATAGAAATTATTCATTTTTACTTTTGCATGTTAAGTTCCTAGTTTATGACATGCTGAACTTTGAAAGTAACTATATAGAGAGTGATGATAAAATAACATTAATGACATTTAGAATATAATAATTGAGGTATTACTTGCAAATATAATGCTTCATATGATACCTTATTTAGATTGTAATACCTCTTACCAACTGCAAACATTTAATCAATACTGCTTTACTATAACAAACACCAAGTGCTAGAGTTAAGCTATAATTATAAGTTGCAGAGGCATTATTTGCTTGTTTAATCAATTTATTCAGATAATGCATAAGCATTGCTTAAAGTTGAATTTAGAAAGGACCAAGTTAACTAGTGTTTGTTAGTCTGTTTTCTGGATTTCATGTTCTGGGTAAAGCTTTAATCATCCACATTTTTTTAGGGAAGAGGACATTATAAATTTATAAGAGGAATAATTTTCATTTGCTGGGTTTTGAATATCATTGATTATTATTCTAATGCAGAATTGTGAGATCTATCAATTCTCGAGTGCCACTTTGTGCCACTTGAGAATCTGAAGCCCAACAATTTTGACTGAAGCTCTAGTGCATAACTGTAAGTTTGCTACACTGTCAGGGGATACTGTCTTTTCAGTGAGCCAGTAAACTGAAGCCCAGTCACAACACTTGGCTAGATGTTAAGATAATTCCATGGCCCTATTTTGAAGAGAATAGGGGAGGTTTCTTCCCTCAGTTGCCCAAAACTTTGCCCCATCAACATCAGTGAAGCAGATGAGGTGCGATTGTGGGATCTGACTGTGTACAAATTGACAGCTGAGTTTCCTGTATTATGATAATTGATCGCCTTTAAAGTTCATTTACAATGTGACATACTGAAAGGCATTATTAAATGTGTAACTTCTAATTTGGAATAGCACACATATGATTACTGAATCATTATACAGATAAATTCACTGGTTTTGCAGTTTCATTAACAGACTATTTAATACCCTGCCATTTTAATTTGTGTCTAATATTAAATGTTATTGAAATTTAGATTTAACCTGCTAGCTAATATGGACAAGATAAACGTTGTATAATAAAAGTGCTCTTTCACGGCCTCCTGTGACTTTAGGTATCAGAATTTTGAGTCTATGAAATCCTCTTTCACAAAGTGCTCAGGCTGCTCAACTAAACAAAATGAATTTTTATGTTGTTTGACCATGAACAAATACAGAAATCTTTTATGTATTGAACAAAATGGCTGCCAAATTATAGTATGCCTCTTTAATTGTTGTGTTTATCCTAGATATTTAATTGAAAACTGGCTTGAAGCAAATTTGAGTTGGAGAAAGGACAATTAAAAGACTGTTTAAAGTTATGAAATACCCAGTTTATGGATAAGTAAATGAGATATTTCTTCTTAAATGTCAATAGATATAATGAGGCAAAACTCAATAATGGTAACTTGTTAATCCATGTTCTTAAATATTTCTGTTGAAATACTGGTAAAGTACAACTTTCTTTACTACTTATGAATGAAATCTGCTTGTAAAGATTTTTCAGCAGGAGTCAGTTCATTACTCAGATTTCACATTATTTTGCAGTATTAGTACTGTGCTGAACAGATGCAACTTTGGTTTCCGTATTCATAACTACCTCTTTTTAGTTTCATATTTTCTCAGTTGCTGCTGTACACAAAATACAATTCATCTGTGCATCTCCTTAACCACTGATTAACTATGGTGAATAAAGTATCTGAATTTATTGCTGCAGGTTTCAGGTATAACTCGCATTGCGAGAAAAAAATGTAAAGATTTGAGTTTGCTGCTTATTACATTGCAAAAAAAAAACAGTAAGTTGGTAAAAAGGGAAGAAAGGAGGATTTGCATTGTTAATGTTACAGTTATTTAAGAAAACATTCAAGATATGGATTTGCAATCTCTTTGAAAGACTTTGAAGCCACAGAAAAGATTGTCACAAGACATGTTGAGAGCTTATAATGCTTGAATTTCATAACTGTAAATTCAAATTAATAGAATATAAAATGGCATCTGTTATGAAAACATTTAATGGTGTACCTGTGTTGTATCATTCCCAAAATTAATTTTTATGTAAAACTGATTGCTAGACAACCATCTTCATGTTAAACCCATCCCCCTCAAGTAGGCGGATCTTGGAGCCACTAAAAATAGTAATTTGAGCAGTGTTTCACAATATTTAGAATATATTTTAAACATTTTTTTCTAAATTTAATTCTTCACTAATAAATTTGGAAAAATGTTTGGAATATTTATTTTAAATTACAAATCATGAATGTAAATAATTGTGTCTGGGCTTCTTTCATAGTGTGTAATCTACATTTTATAGCTGCCAACTGCTCTTTAGTTCTACAGTATACTTTGTTGGATATGCTGCCTGTTTAAGCCGGATCTCATTATTCTGCTCATAGAGGCCATTCTTTGATCAGACACAATATTGTTATTTCAATGCTGCATAGTACAAGGAGAGGCACAAACCTGGATTCCAGTCACCATTTGGGGGTTCAGTGATGTTAAGGAAAGAAATACCAGACTGGAAATGGAAAAAATACTACCTATTGTGTAGATTTCTTTCTGTGGACATGAGTTCTTGTAAGCTACCCTATGTCCATGCCATTTTACCATATCCTTAATAGAAAGAGTACATCATCTTTTTTAATAATAATAATTGTCAATGAACACAAACCCAATTCCCACATTAATGGGAAAATACTTGCATTGTTTTGTATCCCTGATCATTGCTGTGATGCAAATGCATACAACCCATATAAGATAAATAGAACACTGCATTAAACACAAAGTACACTGCAGATGCTGTGGTCAAATCAACACATACATAAGCTGGATGAACTCGGCACGTTCCGAAACGTTGACTGCTCATTTCAACGGATGCTGCCAACCTGCTGAGTTCATCCAGCTTGTGTATGTGTTGAACACTGCATTAAGACTGTAGCTGTGGAGGAAAATGTTTTTGTGCAATCTGTGGAAGTAAATTGCAAACGTGTTTATACAGACTTTTATAATTTTGTTGCACCAAACATTAAGAGACTAATTCTCCTTCCTTCCAACACTGCCAAACCAATGAGTTCAGTGCCAAGATAGACAATCTCTGTTCTGGTGGGCACCTGGATTATACTGCAGCGTCACTGATCGTACATGTGTTTTATACTGCAAGGAACTGGACTGACAGATATCAGATATGTTTTACAATTTTACCAACTCACTGTTTAGAAATTGAAATTCATGATGTTAGCTGTTTTACAAATTGGTGGTAATTTGAATACAAGTGAAGAGCTGATTACTATATTGAAATAAAAGATGTTAATGAAACTACAGAAAAGAAAATCACTTGTTATGCAAAGGAGATGAAGCACAGATTTGGATTGTACCTCAGTTAAATAAAAATCCTGGTTATGTTCAAGGCAAATCACAGAATGCCTACCTCAGGACAAATGTTGGTGAACCTGCTGACTTAATACATGCATAGTTTAGAAAGTTTTACTGAAATCTCATATTTGCTAAACGATGTAAAGAGAAAATGTGGAAACATTTTATATTCATGATTGAAACTTGAAGCAGTGATTGTGAAAAATCTAAATAAATGTGTGTGATTAAGGGCACAACAGTTATACAATGTTATAGTTTAATATTTTCCCATCAGAAGTGTTTTGCATTCCAGCCATTTAAAAAAAATCTAATCTCTTGGCACTTTGGGAGTTTGGTACTTTAACATGTTTACTGATCAATAAAATGTGGCAGATGATTTGTACGTGAATGCCTTAGTTGTGTTTAATTGCTTACATTGAGATTTTATTTTTTGAATGATGTTTGGTGCAGCAATAAAAACAATGATTATTCAAACTTGTATTATTGTGTGCCCTTTTAAACCAAAATTGTGCTTCTGTGCCGCCATCTGCTGGATTCCTCATGACATTACATGCTCCTTTCAAAACACCTACAAAAATTCACTTAAAAAATTCGTAACTAATACATAATGTTACAGAACTGAGTACAGTTTTATGTGCTAAGTATTATCATGAAATAATCTTAGGGATGAAATAAAAGCATTTTGAATAATTGTTGGGGTGATTTTTTGATTAGTGAAATGTGCATTATTTCACAATAATATTAAATAAAACTCCAACAATCCAGTGCTCCTGGGACTTTGGAGCCAGATTTTCAGATTTTCTGGACTACTGGATTTTGTTCTTCTAGCTTGCTCTTTTTAGATGTTACACAGGTGCTATATAAATTTTCCAATGAATCTGGTAAACTCGTGCCATAACAGTGACCCTGGTGAGTTGAAAACGATCATGGTGACCAGTGAGGTAAAAGGTACTGTGGGAGCCAAGGCCTTGGAGATTTGACTGGCAGAAGCAGCAAACATCACTTGGTTAGCCATGTACCAAATCATCAGGATTTCTGAATAATTGGATAGTGGATGGGTGTCTTAACATCCTTCTCAGTTAAAATCCTCACAGTACCTTATGTTGCATTTGGGGGTACAAGATAGTGCAGAAAAAAAATTTGTGGTAATTCAATATACCTTGCCATAAAACTCAAATCATTTGCAGTGCAGTTTGCTCCCAACTATTAACACAAATATGTTACTTATTGATTAAATTCAAAGCATTATTAAATTCTAATTTATGCCTCAGAAGTAATCAAATCTTGAGCTGAAACCACAATAATGAGCGATGCTGTTTAAATTCAGTGCTTTTGTCAGATGTACAGAATTGGAAAGTTTTGTCAGCATTTGCAGTGTTACAGCTTATTGTGAAGCCAGATTCTCAGTACATTAGCAGGGATTGGGTTGTATCCAGTGCACAACTTCTTCCTGATTTCAAGATTTTTCAGTACCTGGGATTCTATGGAATACTTGGTACTTAGCCTTGCCTGAGTATTGTCCGTGTCTTTTTGCATGGGATGAGGGACTGCTTAAGTACTTGCTGATTTGTGAAGGGAATTGGACTAAGAGATTCAGAGCTGAATAGTCCCGATGAATCTCTAGTACTAGTGACCAGGTTACAAGTGAATTAATGCCAATTGTTGGCAAGACTTTCCATCACTTGCTGATTATTGAGAGTAAGTAGTTGTGGCAGGAATTCCCAGGTTTGATTTGCCTTAATTTTAGTGAACAAGGCAGAGTTGTACAATTTTCATTGCCACATAGAAGCCAATGTTTTGGTTGTCTTGAAGCTAATTGACCAAAGGCACAAATATTTCTGATTTCTGAATTTTCTCCGTTTAAAAAAAAATCTACATCTTTACTCTTTTTACCAAAATGCATGACCATGCACTACCCTGCACAATATTCCATCTGCCAGTCTTTGCCATTTCTCCTAATCTATCTTGTCCTTTTACAAACTCACTGCTTCCTCAACACTGTCTACCCTTCCACCTGCCTTTGTAACATCTGCAAACTTGGCCACAAGGCCATCAGTTCCATCATGTAATTCAATGTGAAAAGAAACAATGGACTCCAATACATTTCTCAAGGAAGATTTCCCCCTTAAGGCAACCATGCTGATTTCAACCTAGTTTATCATGTGCAATCAGGTACCCTGAAACCTCATACTCAACAATAGACTCCAGCATCTTACCAAGTATTGAAGTCAGGCTATCTGGCCTATAATTGTTTGCCTTTTGCCTCCTTCCTCAGAGTGAAATGACATTTGCAAGTTTCTAGTCCTCCAGAAAATACCCTTGCCTTTGTGACAGTTGACTCAATATGGCGGGCTTGGATTAAGCGGCTGACAATATTTCTATGGGACTTGTGGCTGCAAAGTCCTGTACTCTGCAGAGCCGTTCTCAGAGTTGCAACTTGGAAGATCCGTTGGTACGTGTGGCGTAACTGCCCCAATCTCACTGCTCCCAGCAAGATCCGAGAGAACAATTGTGAAACAGAAATGCCAGATGTCATTAGTATAATGCAAATGTTGAAGCATTTCTGTTTTTAATGTAGTTCAACTTTTGAAATTTCTTGTTAGGTAAATAATTTAGAATTCGTCATCCCTGTTATTTTTGTTGTTGTGCCACAAAGACTAAAGCAAATGTTATCAACAAACTTTGGCATAAAGTCGGTTGCTGACATTTTTAAAAATGATTTTCATATCAGAGCACACTGTGAATAATGTATTCAAGTGAAGCTGTTTTTTAATAAAAATACAATATTTTTGTATAAAATCAAAGGATTGTTTAACAATCTGTGCTTCTAGGTCTTTTATTAACGTTGTGCAATTGAGTTATATTACATCCTTCTGCAGAATGAATGATGTTTAAAATGTGGCACATTTCTGTAGCTATTCCTACTTTTGATATTACTGTAACCTCTAGCCTCTATTGGCAGTGCTTTGAAAAAGTATTCATCCCCTAACCCTTTGTTCACATAAATCAGTGTGACAATCGGGGATTCTGATCAATTTAATTGACAATATTTATTTGTGAATCAGATGCTCCTTTGTTCACAGCAGAGCCCCAAAAACGGGGAAAGTTGTAAAGCAAGAAAAACTAAAATTTCCGAAGCTGTAATGTCGGGAGTTCAAAAGTATTCATTCCCCCCTCCCCCTTTGCTCAGTACTTAGTTGAACCAACTCTGGCAGCCAGTAATCTTTTTGGATAACTCTGTTAGCTTAGCACAATGCGATGAAGCAAAATCGCTCAAGCTGTGCCAGGTTAGTTGGGGAGGGCGGTGGAACAATCTTGATTGGGGTCTTGTCAAAGATGTTCGATTGGGTTAAGGTTAGGACTCTTGACTGGACTACTCAAGGATATCAGTTGTCTTCATTTGAAGCCATTCCATGGTTGCTCTGGCAGTGTCCTTTGGGTTGTCCTATTGAAAGACGAACTTACTCTCCAGTTTAAGGTTTCTGGCAGAGGCCAGCAGGTTTTTCTCCAAGATCTCTTAGTGATCTTACCACCAAACATACAGTATCTTTACCCCCACCCCACTTCCCTTGGTGATCCCTTGTCCATTTGTCTTCCCCCCCCCCCACTAATCTCCCTCCCAGCACTTAACCCTGCAAGTGGCCAAAGTGCTACCCCTTCCCATTCACCTCCTCCCTCCCATTTAGGGCCCCAAGCTGTCCTTCCAGGTGAGGCAGCACTTCACCTGTGAGCCTGCTGGGATTGTCTGCTGTGTCCAATATCCCCGATGCTGTGTCCTTTATGTGGATGAGACCTGTCGTAAACTGGAAGACCATTTAATCGAACTCCTCTGCTCCATCTGCAAAAACTGAAACTTCCTGGTGTCCGAACATTTTAATTCCGATTCCCATTCCATTTCCAGTTCCAACATGTTGGTCCATGGCTTTCTCTTGTGCCATGATGAGGCCATCCTCAGGGTGGAGGAGCAACACCTTATATTCCGTCTGAGTAGCCTCCAACCTGATGGCATGAATATCGATTTCTCCTTCCAGTAAAAATATTTTTCCCTTCCTTCTCTTCTTCCATTCCTCACTTTGGCCTCTCACCTTTTCTCACCAGTCTGTCACCTCCACCCGTGTCCCCTCCTCCTCCTCCTCTTTCTCCACTCTCCTCTCGTATCAGATTCCTTCCTCTCCAGTCCTTTATCATCTGGCCTCACCTATCACCTACCAGCTATCCTCTTCCCCTTCCCCACACCTTTTTATTTTGGCATCTTCAGCCTTCATTTCCAGTCCTGAAGAAGTGTCTCGGCCCAAATCATCAACTGTTAGACGCTACCTGACCTGCTGAATTTCTCCAGCTCTTTGTGTGTGTCTCTGTATTTAGCAGCATTCATCTTCCCAGCAATCCTGACTGGATTTCCAGTCCCTGCTGCTGAAAAGCATCCCCATGGCGTGATGCTACCTCCACCATACTTGCTGGTAAGGATGGTGTTACCTGGCTGATCTGCAGTATTAGATTTATGCCACGTGTACTACTTAGTGTTGAGGCCAAACGGTCTCGCCTTCTTCCACTTCTTTACAGTATCTTCTAAGTGATGCTTTGTAAACTCTTTACATCAAGAATATGCTTTTTTTTTTAGCCAGGGGTTCTTTCTTACCACGCTTTCATAAATACCCTTTTTGTGCAAGGTCTAAGAGATTGTGGAGCCACGAACTTCATCTCCAGGTCCAGCCACTGACTGTTGGCGTCATAGTCACTGCTCTTACAAGTGCCATACTTCTCCGGGGCAACCTGAGATAGGCTGTGTGGTAATCATTTGATATTTTTTCCACTGATGAACTGCACTGAAGATATGAGGGTATCTTGAATGCTCTTTTGTCTTCATTTTGGTTTGGTCTGTTGAAAGTGTACCATGCTGTTGGATCTTACAGAGAGACGGTATTTATTCTTACGAATTTATTGAAAACAAGTGATACTCCAATTTTCTACATCAATAAATTGGGTGATTTGGTAAGGTCTTATACTGTAGCTGACTAAAGTTAGTGTAGTAATTACTGAAGTGATGAATACTTTTTCAGCCTCAAATTCTGGTTTTAAATTTTTAGTAAGTTGTTGACAGGTTTTGGAATTTTCCTTTTGAAATGCGATGCACAATCTTTTGTAGATTAGCTCAAAAATCGTACTCCAATATATTTTAAATTTAGAAAACGAGACAGTAAAATGTGGAAGTAGTTATGGGGGCTGAAGGCTTTCAAGGCGTTGTATGTGTTCTTTTGTGTTGTCTCTGCGAAAGAACTCGCCTTTTTTAGAGAACTTCTTTGCTGGGCAAGGAGAGATCTTTGAATTACGTACATGGCGTTGAGCAGAAAACCTGAGATGTGAAAGCAAGCTTTACTTCACCGCTGCTTTCTCCTCCTTTCGCAAATGTGGAAATCCGCTAAACATTGTGTTGCTTTTCCTTTTCCTCACACAAAACCTTTAGAATCTGAATCAAAATCAGGTTTAATATCACTGACATGTGTCGTGAACGTGTTGTTTTGTGGCAGCAGTACAGCACAATACATTAATAAGTAGTGCAAAAAAGGAACCAGAATTGTGAGGTAGTGTTCATGGGTTGGTTCAGTGTCCATTCAGGAATCAAAGAGCAGAGGGGAAGAAGCTGTTCCTAAAACGTTGGATATATTCAGGCTCCTGACCACCACCCTGATGGCGAAACTGAGAAAAGGGCATATCCTGGGAGGTGTGGGATTCTGCCTTCTTGAGACATCAGCTTGAACTAAAGGATCCAAATCCTTTTAAAATATCTATCAATAAAATTAGCAATCAGAATTTGGCATGGATCTAAAATTTATAATTACAGTTTGCATTCTTTAACTATTCATTTTTCAACAGTCTGTAAAATTGTGGCTTCCGGGTTTGATGAAAAGTGTAGTCAGTCTCTTATGTTAACCGCCTGATAATTTTTCATTGCTATGACAATGATGGTATTGCGGTGACGAATTCAAAGAATACATGCAACATACTTGCTGGTTTCAGACACAGTCTGGTTTCTCTCGGATGCGTTTGACATCTTTGGTGAGGAAAAAGAAACATTAAAGCTGTTCAGTTCACCAAGCTGGCTCCTTGCGCTAAACCTCCCCCTTGTGTTTACTTTCATCTTTTAAAAAAGAAAGAACTCTGCCGGCTTTGAAAGTGCATCCGCCTGTGCTGTCTGTGAATAAGGTTTTTGTGTGACTCTGTGATTGAAATGCATGATCATTGCTGTAAATCGAAGGTTAACTATAAACGTCTCAGCTCTGCAGCTTGTAATTCTGGTTTTAATTTTCAAACATTCCATCTATTATTCAGGCTGAAGGTTCATTAATACCAACCTAATTTAAGTAAGGAGATCTTTTAAGGCATTTTGGTATGTGCAGTTTCTACTCAAGGCTATTCTTTGAAAAGCAACGTGTTTTATGCATTGGAGGAATGTCAGAAATGTGGATTTCTAGATCAAGTATCACATGATTTAATAATAAAGTAGATATCTTTATGTTTTTGGAAGTAAAGGCCTGTTAGCATATACAGTATGTGCAGAAAGGTTTGGAAGTTGCAGCACAACGTTGAGAGAAACATTAAGCATAAAGAGGTACTGGACTTAATAAATAAAGGGGCAGGGAGGTTTACCTGCCTTAATGACCCGGAGAGCTACGTTAACTACTGTCCGGGCTTTATGCTTTGGCTCTTGGTAGATTTCACCCGTGTCAAACAGGTCAAAGGGTAGAGGCCAGGCTAGGAGTGGCCTACCCGTCTTCCAGGTTCAAGGGGTTCAGCTCAGGACTAACAATCCTGACTGGTCAAACAAAACTTCCGGAAAGAGCAATGATGAAACCTCCTCCATCTGTGTGGTCAAGGATAGAGAGAAATGGAGGACCTTCATTGCAGCCCTAAATGCCAGCAGCATAACGGGCAGTGGGTAAGTAAGTATAAAGCAAGGAAGGTATGTTAGGCCCCAGAAGGAAAGTTGCATCCATTTACTGTTATGCCGTTGGCCCCCTCCTTTGTGAAAATTGCAAGAACTCTAGTTAAGGGGGGTCAGCTGACCCAAAAGAGAGAGACGTGCGAAAGACCACGTTCTCCCAAGAAGCAGAATAAAAGTGACTTTGACTATTGTCTCATGGAGACCACCTGAAAAGCCCTCGGGCAAAGTGGGCTGGTTGAGAGAGAGATCGCATTTCCTGCAACTTGATTGACACCTGCGATCCCGTGAAGAAGTATAAAGGCGGGTCTGAGGGGAGGACCCTCAGACGCACCAAGGAGACACCAAGGAAGCATGATACCGATTCCTGTGGGAGCGGGAAGCCATTTTTTTTAGGAAGCCACGTGCGTCAGATTCCGGATCGGGAATCTGTGGCTGAAGCCAAAGGAAAATCGCTTTTAGCTAACAACTGATTCCAGGGAATTGTTTCGCAAAGACAACGGGCAAGTGTTCTTTCTCTCACCAGTCCTCTCTCTCTCCAACACGTGAAATGCCAGCGGTTCCCAAACGGAAAAGACTGCAGATTTCTAAGTGACTTTAATATTCAATTGGACTCAGTATTACCCCTAGACAACTATAGAGCTTATTTCTGATTAATTATTATTACACCGGTGTTTTAGATTGAGTATTGACGACGTATATGATCTGAATGTTTGTATTAACCTTACGTTTGTGCCCCTTTTTGAATAAAACGTTTGAAAATAGTAGCATCAGACTCAGCTGATCCATCTATCTTTGCTGGTAAGTTACCTGGTTACGGGGTTTTCGTAACATTACATACACTATCCTTGAGCAAGGGTGTGGATACCCTTGATACTGTGCTTTGGCCATAGAGTCACAGAAGACTACAGCACAGAAACAGGCCCTTTGGCCATCTGTCTAGTCCGATTAATCTGCACTGGACCATAGCCCTCCATACCCCTCCCATTCGGTACCCATCCAAATTCCTCTTACAAGCTGAAATTGACCCAGCATCCACCCCCTGCTCTGGCAGCTCGTTCTACACTCTCACCGTCCTCTGAGTAAAGAAGCTCCCCCTCATGTTCCCCTTAAGCATCTCACCCTTAACCCATGACCTCTAATTGTAGTCTCACCCAACCTGCCTGCTTGCATTTACCCTGTCTATACCCCTCATAATTTTGTGTATCTTTATCAAATATTCCCTCAGTCTTCTACATTCTAGGGAATAAAGTCCCAACCTATTCAATCTTTTTCTATAATTCAGGTTCTCAAGTCCCCAACAAAATACTTGTAAATTTTTTTGCTGAGCTCTTTCAATCTTATTTATACCTTTCCTGTAGGTTGGTGTCCAAATGGACACAATACAACAAATAAGGCCTCACCAATGTGTTATACAATTTCAACATACAAACCCCAGCACCTGTACACAATACATTGATTTATGAAAGCCAAAAAATTTCTTTACAACCATATCTACCTGTGACATTATTTTCAAGGAATGATGGATCTGTATTCCTAGATCCCTCTGTTCTACTGCTTTCCTCAGTGCCCTACTGCTCACCGTGTAAGATGTACACTGGTTGGTCCTCTCAAAGTGCAACACCTCACGCTTGTCTGCATTAAATTCCATTTTCCATTTTTTAGCCAATTTCATCAGCTGGTCCAAATCCTGCTGCAAGCTCTGACAGTCTTCCTCACTGTCCACTACACCCCTAATCTTGGTGTCATTCGCAAATTTGCTGAACCAGTTTACCACATTATCATTCAAATTGTTCATATAGATGACAAACAGCAACAGACCCAGCAGCGATCCCTGTGATCTGCCACTAGTCACAGTCCTCCAGTCAGCAAGGCAAACATCTCCTGCGAAGCCAATGTCTAATAGAATTTACTGCCTCATCTTGAATGCTGAGTGACTGAACCTTCTTGACTAACCTTCCATGCGGAATCTTGTTGAAGGTCTTGCTAAACTCCATGTAGACAACATCCACGGTCCTGAACTTTCCTGGTAGCTTCCTCAAAAAACTCTATAAGATTGGTATGACACGACTTACCAAACACAAAACCACGATGACCATCTCCAATCAGTCTCTGTCTATCCACGTATACCTTCCAATAACTTTCCCACTACTGATGTCAGGTGACTGGCCTATAATTTCCCAGCTTATTCTGAGAGCCTTTCTTAAACAACAAAACAACATTAGTTATTCTCCAATCCTCCAGCACCTCATCCGCGGCTAAGGGTGGTTTAAATATCTGTGCTAGGGACCCTGCATTTTCTGCACTAGTCTCCCACAGGGGTCAAGGGAACATACTTTTAGGACCCTGGGGTTTTATCCACCCTAACTTGCCTCACAAGAGCAAACACTTCCTCTGTAACTTGTACAGGGTCCATGATCTTGTAGCTGCATTGCCTCACTTCTATAGACTCCGTGTCCACCTCCCAACTAAATACAAATGCTAAAAACCCATTTTAGATTGCCACATCTTTTTTGGCTCCACTGATTGATTGCCACTCTGACCCTCCAAGGGACCAATTTTGTCCCTTGCTATCCTTTTGCATTTAATATATCCATAGAATCCCCTAGGATTCTGCATCACCTTGTCTGCTGGAGCGTCCTCATGTCTTCTTTTAGCCCTCCTGATTTCCTTCTGAAGTTTTCTCTTGCATTTTCTTACTCCGTAAATACCTCATTTGTTCCTACCTGCCTATTCCTGCTATGGACCTCGTTTTTCTTAACCAGGGTCTCAATTTCTCTTGAATACCAGGATTCCCTAAATCTGCCTTTTATTCTGGCAGGAACACTGTATACTCAAAATTTCACTCTATGAAGGCCTCCCATTTAGCAAGTACACCTTGGCCTGTGAACAACCTGTCCCAATCCACACTTGCTAGATTCTTTCTGATACATACAAAACTGCCCTTTCTCTAATTTAGAATATCATCCCAAGCACGTTCTATCCTCTTCTATAATTACTTTGAAACTAATGGCATTATAATGAATAGATGCAAAGTGTTCCCCTACACAAATTCAGTCATCTGCCCTGTCTCATTCCCTAATAAAAGATCTACTATCACAGTCTCTCTAGTTGGGACTTCTATGTACTGATTAAGGAAACTTTCATGAACACATTTGACAAACTCTTCAATTCTTTTAGAGTATCGGATTCCCAGTATGTGAAAAGTTATAATCACCTACTATCATAAGCTTATATTTCTTGCAACAGTCTGCGATCTGTCTACAAATTTGCTCCTCTATTGGGTGGTCTATAATCCCATTAATGGGGGTTATACCTTTTTTTATTCCTTATTTCTACCCATAAAACCTCCCTAGGTGAGCTCTTCGCTCTGTCCTGGCTGAGCACTGTTGTGACATTTTCCCTGACTAGTAATCCCATCCCTCCCGCTCTATCAAATCTAAAAGAACGGAACCCCAGAACACTGATCTACCAGTCCTGTTCCTCCTGCAACCAAGTCTCACTAATAGCTACAATGTCATAACTCCACGATCTGATCCATGTCCTAGGTTCATCCACCTTTCCTACGATACACCTTGCGTTGAAATATACACAGCTCAGAACATTGGTCCCATCCTTTTGGTTCCTGACTTTGCATGCAGGCTTAACCGCATCTCTCTCCACAACCAATGCACTATCTGTTCTGGTGTTCTAGTTCCCATCCGTCCTTTGCAGCACTAACACGGACAATCCCTTCTGTACAGGTCCCTCCTTCCCTGGAAGAGAGCCAAAAGATTCAAATATCTGAAACACCCCCTCCTGCACCATCTCCTTAGCCACATGTTAAACTGTATGATCTTCCTATTTTTGGTCTCACAAGTACATGGCATAGGTAGCAGTCCTGAGATCTCAACCCAGGAGGTTCTGTCCTTTAAACTAGCACATAACTCTCTGAACTCACTTTGCAGGACCTGGTCACTCCTCCTACCCATAACAGTGGTACCGAAGTGGACCATGACCTCCGGCTGCTCCCCTCCCACTTAAGAATATTGTGGACTCGATCTGAGATATCTCTGACTGGGAGGCAACAAACCATCCAGAAATTTCGGTCTCATCCACAGAACATCCTTTCTGTTTCCCTAACCAACAAATCCCCTGTTACTGCAGCTCGCCTCTTCCGCCTTTCCCTCTGAGCTGTAGAGCCAATCTCAATACCAGAGATCTGACCGCTGTGGCTTCCCTCTGCCAGGTCATTCACCCCAACCATATCTAAAGCAGTGTAGCTGTTGTTGAGGAGAATGTCCACAGGGGTACAATGCACTGGCTGCCGATCCCCTTTCCCCATCCTTATGGTCACTCAGTTACCTACATCCTCTCTGTATATCCTATCAACTCCTCAGCCTCCTGAACGATCCAGAGTCCATCCAGTTCCAGCTCTCATTCCTTCTGTTGGAAGCTGCAACTGGATGCAGTTCTTGGAGGTGCCATTGTCAGGATCACTGGAGGCCTCCCTGCTTTCCCATACACACAAGAGGAGCATTCCACTATCCTGCCTGGCATCCCCACTGCTCTAAACGTACACTAAGAATAAAGAAAGAATAAATAGCGACCTATTGCCTAGCCTCTCCTTGCAAAAGCCTCAACACCCCCACTCTAAGACTGGCCCGCTCACACAATAGCTGCTCCGCTTCTGTCTAATGGACCTTGCCAAGTACCTAATTATGCAAAAACAATTAACTGCTCGGGACTGTGGCATGCAAAATGCGTCGACTGCCCCACGTGCTTCTTTCAAGCTGTCCCCCTCCAAGCAATCCAGTGTTTCCTCAGGGTTGTGATTCCCCCAACTTTGCACCACAGTAGATTTATAATTATTTAGACGAGTTTGAATAGTTGTGACATTTAAAACATCTCTACGTGCAGAATGCCTTTTGGGTACTGAGAGCTTCATCCTGTCCCTTTGTCTGGGGAGTAAGTTCAGGTGGCTGGTAATATGGTGAGCCCAGCCAGAAGGCTGGGTCCTGCATCTTATCAATCTGATCATCAGTAGTTTCTTTGTAGAAAAGTATTTCATATTTCACTAAATTGTTTCATCTTTATTTTCATTAACCCGGGAAGGATTTAAATCAAGATTATAGTAGAGGTTGTTGTTAAATTTCATAGTCATTATGTGTGTCGGGGCTAAACGGAGATAGGTGAGCCCCGATTGACATCGATGGGACTGTAGCTGGGAGGGTGAGTAGTTTCAAGTTCCGTGGCGTACACATCACTGAGGATCTCACCTGGACTGTCCACACCGGCTGTGTGGTGCAAAAAGCACAACACGCCTCTTTCACCTCAGACTGCTGAAGAAGTTTGGCATGAGTCCCCAGATCCGCAGAACTTTTTACAGGGGTACCATCGAGAGCATCCTGATTGGCTGTGTCACCGCCTGGTATGGGAACTGTACTACCCTCAATCACGGGGCACTGTCGAGATTACTGCTCGGGGCACCTGTGGATGTGAACTTTCCTCTATTCAGGACAGTTACAGCAGCAGCTTCATAAAACTGGCCCAGAGGATCATTAGGGACTCCAGCCTCCCCAACCACAAACTGTTTCAGCTGCTTCTGTCTGGCAAATGGTGCCACAGTGTTAAAGCCAGGACCAACAGGCACCTTCTTTCACCAGGCCATCACATTTATCGATAAGTTTGATCTGATTCCCTATCTGTCTGTACATACATATATATACAAAACAATTATGTATACAATCTGAGTATACATGGCAGTATCCTCCCATATGCCCCTTCCTTTTTGCTTGTACATAGTGATGATAGATAGATAGATAGATTCTTTATTCATCCCCATGGGGAAATTCAACTTTTTTTCCAATGTCCCATACACTTGTTGTAGCAAAACTAATAACATACAATACTTAACTCAGTAAAAAAATATGATATGCATCTAAATCACTATCTCAAAAAGCATTAATAATAGCTTTTAAAAAAAGTTCTTAAGTCCTGGCGGTTGAATTGTAAAGCCTAATGGCATTGGAGAGTATTGACCTCTTCATCCTGTCTGAGGAGCATTGCATCGATAGTAACCTGTCGCTGAAACTGCTTCTCTGTCTCTGGATGGTGCTATGTAGAGGATGTTCAGAGTTTTCCATAATTGACCGTAGCCTACTCAGTGCCCTTCGCTCAGCTACCGATGTTAAACTCTCCAGTACTTTGCCCACGACAGAGCCCGCTTTCCTTACCAGCTTATTAAGACGTGAGGCGTCCCTCTTCTTAATGGACACACAATATAAAGATTTTTACTCCCTCGTGTTGTGAGATGGATGTAAGAAATAAAATTATAGTTTGAATGCATCAAAACAGGCCCTTTAGCCTACTGAGCCGAGACTGGCTATTAAACTTTCTTCTGCACTGATCTTCTATTATTCTTCCCACTGTCCCTTCAGGTCTTGTCAGGTTCCACCATTCACTCACTGAGGGTAATCTTCACAGTGGTCACTAGCTACCTGCCTGCATTTCTTTTGATCTGTAAGGAGTACAGAGAGTAAGGTTACAGGGAGAAAATGCAACCTCCATGCAGACAGCCAGGAAATCAGGACTGAACCCAGTCTCTGGAGCTGGGAAGCAAAGTCTCAACCAGCTGTTCCACTGTGCTGCCCTCTAGTAACTTTGCCTGGTATTTTTCACAAAACACAACAGCTGAAAAGCTCCTTGTCGGAGTACAGTGACAGCTAAGCATGAGTGATTGGCTCTCTATAAAAGCAAAATAACAAACTTTTTTGATGAAATCAATGCAAACACCATACCCTTATCAATTGCTTAACGATTTGGGGCAATCTCAGTAAAAATCCAGGTTAAGATTTATTATGCTTCTAACAATTCCAAGGATCGATCAGTTCTGCAACGTTTTACTTAATCAGGGTTAAAATACCCTGTGCATTATTTTCTGCTGCACCAAGTAAATTTGATGACAACAAAGGTAAAAACCAAGAGATTAATATGTGTCATGATTGATAGTTGGTGAAATTTAATTTATGCATAAGTACAATTTTACCTGGTTACCTGGTTGAATTCCTTAAGTGAAACTGCATCCGTGAAGATAGCCTGTAGTTCATCTTCAGTATCAGTCACTTATGCTGAAATCTCTTAGCACTTTATAGCTTTGCCTGTTATTGGAAATTTTCATTTATATACATTACTATTGTATGCTCTATATCTTATGTATTGAGGTCTTTGCATCATGATTTTAGGTTGGGACTGAATATTTCTTCACCCACTAACCTCAAATTTAAAGATGGCAAACTTCTGAGATGCAAACATATCTCATGTACTAATGTTTCCAAGTTGGCTGAAAAGTTGTTATTTTACTTTGAAGAGGTAATTAATTATCTCTGGGATAAAGATGTTTAAAAGAACCACTGGAAACTCTTGTATGACCACTTTTGTGGCATTTGTGCTGCTTAACTAAGAAATTAAGGAAGTGAGTTGTCATCCCGAAATTGCTCATCAGATTCCATCTATATCATAGTCAGTGTTTGTATTAGAAGATTGTGAGTCATTAAACCTTATGGATTGCCTGACAGTTTTTGGAATTGCAGTTGATCTCCCAGGATTGTTGCTCAAATCTGAGATTTTTGCTTTTGCTTTTTGTTGCATTTTGTTTTGTGTTTGTATCCCATTACTTCTTCAAATCAGGGATTGGTCTGAACCTTGGTCAAGGAGTTTAAACTATTAATTAATTCAAATTTATCAAGAATAAAATTAAAACAGTTTAAACAAGCAAGCAATGCTGTAATAACAAAATCTTTGCTTTCAAATACTTTGGAAGGTTTGAGAAATTCTGCTGAAGTTCAGTAATTGAGTTTCTGGATGGATTTGTAGATATTAAGGGAATTGAAGTTAATGGTGATAGTGGAAGAGAAATGGGCTGAAGTAGATCAACCAGTTGCTCACTGTCTGATATGGTAACACCCCCAGGAACAGAAAAATCTATGAAAATGATGGGTAAAGCCCTCCTCTCCATAGAATATACTCATATGGAACGGGGCCACAAGAAGGCAGTATCCATCACAGACCCTCCACCATCCAGGCCATGTCCTCTCCTCACCACCACCACCAGACAGGAGGTCCCGAGAGAAGCCTTAGGTCCCCCATCACCAGGTTCAGAAACAGTAACTTACAACCATCAACCTCCTGAACTAGCGTGGATTACTTAAATCAGCACTTCTCTGAACTAATTCTACTACCTACAGGCTCACTTCTTGGACTCTTGGACAACTTGGGTTTTCAGAATTTATTTATTTTTTTTGCAGATTTTGTTTCTTTTCCACATTGGTTGTTCGTCAGTCCTTGATTATGTATCGTTTTTTTCAGAAATCCTATTGTATTTCTTTTCCCCTGTAAGTGTAATCTCAAGGTAGTATATGGAAACATACAAATACTTTGATAATAAATTTACTTTGAACTTTGAGAATTTGGATGAACAGCTAAACAAATTGAAGGAGAGACAGCCTCCTCTGACTTGTAATTCTCACATTAAAGTCATGTACAAGGTAACAATGGTGTTTTGACAACAAAAAAATGCTAGGAAGTTAATTGACTACACTTATACATTTCTCCTGGTTTAGGTGAACTGGAGCGAGCTGATAGATATGCAGCAGTAAACAGATTATAATGAAATAAGTGGGGAATGGAATTGATAGGATTGTCCTGAGAAATGATATAAACTTGGATGTCTAAATGGCTTTTTCCTGTATCGGAGATAAATATGATGCAAGTAATTTGCCTTGTATACACCAACTAAAAATGTAGGAATGCTGGTAAGTTTCCAATAGTATTCTTTCTGGGAGGAATTGGAGCCAACTGCTCCATACACTGGCCCTGTAGCGGTCTTAGGAGTGTCATTTAACATCTGATATAGGACTAGAAAACTGAAAGCATCTGTGCCTTGGTTCTGCCTATGAACTCTCCATTTACAGTCATTATTTAGGAAGTGATCATTAGGGTCAGAGCAATGAAAGACACCATCAACAAGCTTTCAGTAGAAATGTCATTGAAAGGAGAGAGTGCAAACATGAATATACATTGAACATCTAGAAGTAATGAATAACGGATTACAATTTTAAAAAAACTTTATTACTCAAATACCTTTCTCACATATGCTCTGTTAAGATTGAAGAATGACAATGCTAACACGACAATGGCAGAAGGCATCTGCAATCTGTATTTTTGTTTACCAATATTGTCCCAGGGTCATGTTTTTAATATAACATGTAACAGATAACATTTTGGGTTTTTTTTTGGTGGCACAAATATAACCAGTAATAGCAATGATGAACCATTTTTGGGATCTGCATTTATAAAGTTTCACACACAAAATGCTGGAGGAAGTCAGCACGTCGGGCAGCATCTATGGGAGGAATAAACTGTTGACATAAGGGGTTGAGACACTTCCAGATGATCAGTTCTGATGAAGGGTCTTGCTGCAAAGCATTGACGCTTTATTCCTGCAGCATTTTGTGCGCATTACTCTGGATTTCCAGCATCTCCAGAATCTCTGTGTTTGTCATACTTCTTTGTACAACCTGAGATGGAATGATGACCTTTGGTATTGAACAGTATTAAAGTGACTGCCGATTTTCACAAAAATGCACAGATGAATTAAACAGTGTATGTTTTCCTCACCAAGAAACTTCGCTGCAAAAAAATTAATAATGTAATATAAACCAATAGATAGTACCATGTTTCGAGAGCATGAACTTATGGAAAGGTCAGCCAAGCACTTATCAACATCATATACTAGTTAAGAGTTTCCAAAGAAAGAAATACTTATCTTAAAAAGCAGATGATAATCATCACGGGACTGAGAAGTATTGCTGAATTGCTTATAAAACCCTCAACTCTCTGAGAAACTAAGAGACACCAACATGAATAAATGAAACATATTATGCTTGAGCTTGAGTTATTTGCAAAGTTATTGGATGAGAGGGGATCTGATTGAAACATATAAGATTATTAAGGGATTGGACACACTGGAGGCAGGAAGCATGTTCCCGCTGGTGGGTGAGTCCAGAACTAGAGGCCACAGTTTAAGAATAAGGGGTAGGCCATTTAGAACAGAGATGCGGAAAAACTTTTTCACCCAGAGAGTGGTGGATACGTGGAATGCTCTGCCCCAGAAGGCAGTGGAGGCCAAGTCTCTGGATGCTTTCAAGAGAGAGTTAGATACAGCTCTTATAGATAGCAGGGTCAAGGGATATGGGGAGAAGGCAGGAACGGGGTACTGATTGTGTATGATCATCCATGATCACAGTGAATGGCGGTGCTGGCTAGAAGGGCCAAATGGCCTACTCCTGCACCTACTGTCTATTGTCTATTATTGCTCTTGTGCCACTAGAAAAAGCTAGGAGGCTCCCGAATGGTTATGCAATAGTAATCATAAGACATGGTAGTAAGTCAAGGGTTAAATATCTGTGCAGCAAATATTGTTTTAAGAATTCTAGAGACACAGTATGGTAACTGTTCTGTAACTGTTTCAAACTGTCAGCTGCACAGGTACCGTTAAGTAAAATAAAAAGTCATACAGTATTGAAACAAGTCCCTTCAGGCCAATAAAGTTTAGTCAATTAAAGTTAAGCAGCTGATGGTGGACAGTTATCAAAAGTGCACAAGGTATCAGTGTGAAGTGCTTAGCTATATATGTCAGCGCTGCAACGCTGTCAGTGCCTTTTTGCCCAGCACCGAAATACAGTACGTGTTGCAGATTTTCTCTCAATACTGCAAGTTCCTGAAAGAAATAAGCAATTCAACAGGAGTGAAAACAGAAAGGATTGAAAATGCATCCATGGACAGCAAAGCTATCTTCGAAATGTTGATCTGAATGTTAACTCTGTTTTACTCCCCCCAGAGATGTTGCCTCCCTTGCTGGTTACTTGCAGTCTCTTTTATTTTCAACTTGTATCTACTGTATTTTTAAAAAATTCAACTGTAATTGACCACGAGTTTGTATCCACTAAGGAAATCAGATTCAAGACTTTTCAATGTATATTTCATTCAAAACGTACATTTAATTTCACACAGAGAGTGGTGGGAGTGTGGAATGAGCTGCCAGATGAAGTGGTGAATGCGGGCTCACTTTTGACATTTAAGGAAAAACTTGGACAGGTACACGGATGAGAGGGGTTTGGAGGGATATGGCCCAGGTGCAGGTCTGTGGGACTAGGCAGAAAATTGGTTTGGCACAGCCAAGAAGGGCTGTTTCTGTGCTGTAATGTTATATGGTTCTAAAAACTCGGTAAGTCAATAATCCCTCCAGGAATGAGATGGTTTGTTATATGAAGTATCACTATAAATCTCAGTAGATTTGGCTTCAATCACAGCGTTCAGTTCTGAGCACTCAAAAATGTATGCTTTACACAAAACATATTCTCCTTTGATTTCAGTGTACCGAATAGAAGTGGGCTTGTCATAACCAATTACAATACCCCCAAGTTACCCACATATCCTATAGCCAGTATTAATTGCATTGTTTCGAAAATCTCTATAACTTTCTTTGATAATTATACACAACATTAAATGAAATCATAAATTAAAAAGATTCCTCTCTTCCTAGCTGACTGACGCATTATTTGTTGTAAACTTTTCCGGGATCTACACAATTCTGTGGGTTGTATATGCAGCATGATCACAACATACATGTGTCTCAAAGGCAAGGAAACAAAACACACCAAGTCCTCTGCATTGGGATCAAACATGCCAACGGAAGTACATTTTGGCTCCGTCCGAGGTAATCCAGTGCTGTGTACATGTTTTCATTTCTGCATATTGCTTTTCAGAAACCAGACTGTGTAGCAGCTCTTCTGTGAATGCTCAGTGATCAGCAGTTTCCCTGGTGCCGTATGAACCAATCGATCAAGCCTTCATACTGTTTGTGAAAAACGCTCTTTTATAGTGTTGTGGAGCTCTCCAACTTTGCATCAGCTGTCAAAGCAAGAAACATGCATTTTTTAACACTGGAAGTCATTTCAATGAGAATCTACACTCAGTGGTCACTTTATTTGGTACTGGAGTGGAGCCCGTCTACTTCTGTAGCCCATCCACTTCAAGGTTCAACGTGTTGGCATTCAGATACGCTCATCTGCACACCACTGTTGGTTATCAAAGTTACTGTAACCTTCCTGTCAGCCTGAACCAGTCTGGTCATTCTCCACTGACCTCTCCCATTAACAAGCCATTTTCGACCGCAGAAACACCCTGCTCACTGGATGTTTTTTTTGTTTTTTGCACCATCTCTGCAAACTCCAGAAACTGTTATGCTTGAAAATCCCAGGAGATCAGCAGTTTCTGTGATACCCAACCACCCCATCAGGCACCAACAATCATTCTGCGGTCAAAAGCACTAAAATCCAATTTCTTCCCCATTCGCAAGTTTGGTTTGAATAAGAACTAAACCTCTTGACTACGTCTGCATTCTTTTATGCACTGAGTTGCGGCCACACAATTGGTTGATTAGATATTTGCATTAGTGAGCATGCATACCTAATGAAGTGGCCACTAATAATAGATTGCTTGTTAGAACATAGAAATCTACAGCACATTACAGGCTCTTCGGCCCACAATGTTGTGCTGGCCATGTAAGCTACTCTAGAAACTGCCTCAAATTTCGCTAGCTCATAGCCCTCTATTTTTGTAACCTCCATGTACCTATCTAAGAGGCTCTTAAAAGACCCTATTGTATCCTCTTTCACCCATCAACAGCAGTGCATTCCACACACCCACCACTCTGTGTGAAAAACTTACCCCTGACATTCCCTCGGTACCTATTTTCAAGCACCTTAAAACTATGCCTCCTCGTGTTAGCCATTTCAGCCCTGGGAAAAAGCCTCTGGCTATCCACACGATCAATGCCCCTCATCATCTTATACACCTCTATCAGGTCACCTCTCATCTTCCATCGCTCCAAGATAAAAGTTCACTTAACCTATTCTCATAAGGTATGCCCTCCAGTCCAGACAACATCCTTGTAAATCTCCTCTGCAGTCTCTCTATAGTATCCATATCCTTCCTGTAGTGAGGTGACTAGAACTGAACACAGTACTCCAAGTGGGGTCTGACCAATGTCCTATATAGCTGTAACATTACCTCAGGGCACTTGAACTCAGTCCCACGGTTGATGAAGACCATCGCACCATACACCTTCTTAACAACACAGTCAACCTGCGCAGCAGCTTTGAGTGTCCTATCGACACAGGCCCCATAACCTTTCAGATCCTCCTCACTGCCAAGAGTCTTACCATTTGTATATTGTCTTCAAATTTGACCTACCAAAATGAACCACTTCACACCCATCTGGGCTGAAGTCCATCTGCCACTTCTCAGCCCAGTTCTGCATCCTGTCGATGTCCTGACGTAACCTCTGACAACCCACCAGACTATCCACAACATCCCCAACCTTTGTGTCATCAGAATCAGCTTGTTGGAACAGATATATAATTTTATTGCAATTAGTACTTGAGCTGCTCTTATTATGCAACCATTTAATTTTGTTTATGTGGTTTGGAACCCACAGCACTCATCTCTCAATGCAGCCAATAACAGTACACTCTGCCAGGTCTGTGTTACTCTGCCAGAGGCACTCGAACTCAGTTATTCATTTAATTTCAACAATCCAAATGCCAAAGAGATATATAAAAAAAGACACTAAGACAGTAGTAATTCAAAACAATTTGAGTTGCTTTTGAAAAGTTTGTGAAATGCCTTTGAGATGACTTTGTAGGGAAAAGGCAATTCAGGATTGAGTGTCGTGTAATGAACCAGATTTGATTAGGAAGCATAAGGCAAAGGAACCCTTATACCTATGATTGTGTGGCTAAGTACAGATCTAAAACCACATTCAGGTTCACTGGTGACACCACTGTTGTGACACTGCTGTTGTGGGCTGTATCAAAGGTGGTGATGAATCAGCATAGAGGAGGGAGGTTGAAACATTGGGCGAGTGGTGTCATAACAGCGTCTCTCACTCAATGTCAGCAAGACCACAGAACTGACTGTAGAATTCAGGAGAGGGAAATCAGAGGTCCATAAGTCAATACTCAGAGGAGTGGAGGTAGAGAGGGTCAGTAACTTTAAATACCTGGTTGTCACCATCTCAGAGGTCCTGTCTTGGACCCATCACATAAATGTAATTGCAAAGAAAGCATGACAGAGCCTCTACTTCCTTAGGAATCTGTGGAGGTTTGGCATGTCATCAAACACCTTGACAAACTGGCAGATGGAGTTCAACCCAGATAAGTGTGAGGTGATTCACTTTGGTAGGTCAAACATGATGGCAGAATACAGTATTAATGGCAAGACTCTTGGCAGTGTGGAGGATCAGAGGGATCTTGGGGTCCGAGTCCATAGGACACTCAAAGCTGCTGCGCAGGTTGACTCTGTGGTTAAGAAGGCATACAATGTATTAGCCTTCATCAATCATGGGATTGGGTTTAGGAACCGAGAAGTAATGTTCAGCTAACTGGGACCCTGGTCAGACCCCACTTGGAGTACTGTGTTCAGTTTTGGTTGCCTCACTGTAGGAAGGATGAAGAAACCATAGAAAGGGTGCAGAGGAGATTTACAAGGATGTTGCCTGGATTGGAGAGCTTGCCTTATGAGAATAGGTTGAGTGAACTTGGCCTTTTCTCCTTGGAGTGATGGAGGATGAGAGGTGACCTGATAGAGATGTATAAGATGATGAGAGACATTGATCATGTGGATAGTCAGAGGCTTTTTCCCAGGGCTGAAATGGCTAGCACAAGAGGGCACAGTTTTAAGGTGCTTGGAAGAAGGTACAGATGAGATGTCAGGGGCAAGTTGTTGTTTTTTTTACTCAGAGAGTGGTGAGAGCGTGGAATGGGCTGCCGGCAACGGTGGTAGAGCCGGATACAATAGGGTCTTTTAAGAGTCTCCTGGATAGGTACATGAAGCTTAGAAAAATAGAGGGCTATGGGTAACCTTAGGTAATTTCCAAGGTAAGGAGATGTTCAGCACAGCTTTGTGGGCCAAAGGGCCTGCATTGTGCTGTAGGATTTCTATGTTTCTATAGATGTGCTGTGGAAAGTGTGCTGACTGGCTGCGTTACAGCCTGGAATGGGAACACCAATTACTTTGAGTGGAAAATCCTATAAAAGGTAGTGAATTCAGCCCAGTACATCACAGATAAAGTCCTCCCAACCATTGAGCACATCTACATGAAATGTTGTCTTAGAAAAGCAGAATCCATCAAAGATCCTCACCACGCAGGCCATGCTCTTTTCTCGCGGCTGCTATCAGGTAGAAGGTAGAAGTGCCTCAGGATTCACACCACTGGGTTGAAGATCAGTTACTACCCCTCAACCATCAAGCTCTTGAACTAAAGAGGATAACTACCCCCATCCTATTTCTGGTGTTCCCGCTTTAATGACTCATCTTGTTATTTCATGCTCTCATTATTTATTGATATTTATATTTGCATTTGCAAAGTTTGCTGTTCATTGATCCTATTTACAGTTACTGTTCTATAGATTTGCTGATTATGGCCACAGGAAAAAGAATCTCAGGGTTGTATGTGGTGACATGCATGTGCTCGGATAACAAATTTTACTTTTAATTTTGAAAATTAGTGATCGTAATATGATAGAATTCACCCTGCAGTTTGAAAGGGAAAAGCTAAAGTCAGATGTATCAGTATTACAGTAGAGTAAAGGGAATTACAGAGGCATGAGAGAAGAGCTGGCCAAAGTTGAGTGAAAGGGGACACTAGCAGGGATGATGGCAGATCTGCAAAGGCTGGAGTTTGTGGGAACAATTCTGAAAGCCAAAGTTAATTTCTGCCTGCTACACTGCTGGCATTTAGGGTAGCAATGAAGGTCCTTCATCTCTGTCTGTCCTTAGCCATCTTCTCTATTGTGCTCTAGGTATGGTTCACCTGTGCCAGTAGCATCCTCTTGGTTTTCACTACCATCAGTCATGCAGGTCCTGGCTGGAGACTCGGGAATATAGTCTCACACAGATATAGGATTCTCCATTGCCATTTCTGTAACAATTTTTTTGACCAGTCAGGGCTGTTAGCCCTGAGCTGAACCCATGAACCTGGAGGACAGGTGGACCACTTTTATCCTGGCCTCTACCCTTTGACCAGGCATGGGTGACCCTAGCAGGAGTCAAAACACAAGGCCTCGACTCCAGCCAACATAGCCTCCAGGTCATTCAGGCATGCAATTCTCCAAATCCTACAACAAGGTACAAGGTTGGGGTCCTCTTGAAAGATACATCCCAAAGATATATTCTAAAGGGAGGATGAGGCAACTGTGGCTGACAAGAGAAGTCAAAGGCAGCACAAAAGCAAAAGAGAGGGCATCTTATAGAGTAAAAATTAGTGGGTAATTAGGGGATTGGGAAGCTTTTAAAACCAAGAGAAGGCAACTAAAATGCCATAAAAGAGAAAAGATAAGATATGAAGGAAAGTAACCCAATAATATAAAAGAGGATACAAATTATTTTCTTCAGGTTTATAAAAGAGAAAAAGAGAAGTGAGAGAGGAAATTGAATGGCTGGAAAATGACATTGGAGAGGTAGTACTGGGGGACAAAGAAATGGTGATGCACATAATCAATATTTTGCGTTAATCTTCACCATGCAAGACACCAGCAGTATGCCAGAATTTCAATTGGGTTGCGGGCAGAGTGAGTGCAGTTACTATTACTGAGGAGAAGGTGCTTGAGAAGCTGAAAGGTCTGAAGATAGATAAGTCACCTGGACTAGATGGACTACAACCCAGGGACCTGAAACAGGTAGCTGAGGAGACGGTGAAGCAATTAGTAGTGACATTTCAAGAATCAACTAGATTTTGGAATGGCTCTGGAGAACTAGAAAACTGAAAATGTTTCCACTCTTTAAGGGAAGGAGGCAAAAGAAGTTACAGCCAGTTATCCTGACTTCAGTGGTTGGTAAGATGTTGGAGTGCATTTTTAAGAATGAGGTTTCAGGGTTCTTGGAGGCACGTGATGAAATAGACCAATGTCAGCATGGCTTCCTAAATGAGAAGTTTTGCCTGACAAATCCATTGGAATTCCTTTGAGGAAATAACAAGCAGGATAGGCAAAGGAGTCAGTGGACATAGTTTACTTGGATTTCTAGAAGGTCTTTGACAAGATGCCGCACATGATGCTTCTAAACAAGATTGGAGCTCCTAGTATTACAGGAAGGATACTAGCATGGATACTCGTAACCCTTTTGTTTACAGAGCACAGAAACAGAATTTCCAATTAATTTTCAATTATGTCAGTGGAAAGCCTAAATGGTTTTAGAGGTCTGCTCTCTTAATTAAGATGGGGGCGTGGTCAGTGATAAATTTTCTACTCCTAAAGGAGTGAATGTTTGTGAGGGCAGGAACTCTGGTTGGAAAAGTAACTATTGTGATCCTGCACAAATATCTCTAAAGCAGGTTACTAGTACATTCAGGGAAATTACTCGAAAACAGTATAGTTCAGTGCCAGGAAAGTGGAAGAACTTATCACCCAGTAAATAAACTTTTGGCCTTTAACACAGAAGGCAATGAAGAATGAGTAAATGCCATTACAGGTCCCAGCTTGCTCCCCCAGTGGCCTTCATGATCCAATCTGTAACTGACCTCCGGGACAATGAACTGCAGTGGCAACTCTAGAACAGAGTGCAGATCTGACTGGCTTAGTTAAATGTTGGTCACTAGTGAGCAGAAGTCAGTGTTTCAGAGAATCAGTTTGACTAGACCTTTGGCATTATCTGTTTCCTCTCAGGACTGCCCTATTTCTTGGGAAAAAACAGCAACACAAGAATATTCTGTCCCTGTATCTGCTAACTTCCAACTAACTTATTTGATAATAGGATTTTCTCTCCTCCCCTTTGAAAGACATTCCTTTTAGTTGAGGTCTTGGTTAAATGGATTATTGGGCAACATTAAACATCAAACATCAAAACTTACTTTGCTCCAGTCCTGTATCTGCCTGTGCACTAGGCTTTCTGCAGAATGAACAACATCTCTGGCCTGTTCCACCCTAACCATGTGCTTTCAAAGCTACTTCAGGGTCTCTGGATGTTTTCATCTGGAATGCGCCTTTAAAATGTACAAATTAGGAGTGGAAGTGGGCCACTCATTCCCTCAAGTGGGAATGGGTGATCCCTTTTAAGCAGAGATCTCCAGCTCTAAATTCTCAGTTCTTATTCTCATCCACCTAGTCAAGATTACCCATGGTTCTGTATATATCAATCACTCCTCTCATTCTTCAAAGCACTAGCAGATAGAAGCCTAACCACTCCTCATAACCTTTTTTCCTCATAAGAGAACCAGCCCCTTTCAGCTATTAATCTGGTAACATCTCTCTGAACTGCTTCAAACACATTAACATCCATCCTAACATAAAGGACTAGTGCACATTTTTCACTGGTGCCGTTTCACCAATTATTGAAACACATCTTCCCTACCATTTCCCCAACAATAAAAAAATAAGATTGCCTATCTGGTTGCTATAAAGTATAACCATCTATCAATGAATCGTGTACAGAACAGCAGATCGCTTTGCATCTCAGAGCTCTGCAATCTCTCACCATCTAGATGTGTGTTTTTGTTTAAACTTCTCCTGCCAAATGGGCAATTTCCAAATGCTGATACCCTTTTGAAAGTCGTTGTCCAATTTGCCTCTGCCATCCTGTTGGGTAATGCAGTCGAGAAGCTAAATATTCAGCATATTAAAAAAAAATTATCTTGTCACCGTTAGTTACTTTGCCAATTTTCTCAAGTATATTCTCTGCTTCCTGACCATTTAACTGATGAAAAATTTCTCCTTTATTCCTTTAATATGCTGATACCTCCATCACATCTTTCGATCTCTGCTCTCAGAGAAATAATCTCTGTTTCTCCACTTTGTCTCCATGAAATTAATTCCTTATCCCTGAAACTATTCTAGTAAATCTTTTTCTTTATCCTTTCAAGGCCTTCACTTTCTTCTGATGTGCAGTTCAAGGAATAGATGACTGCTATCCAATAAGTGTTTCATATTTCTCTTTTCCTTTTTGTATCAAATTTAGGATCATAATTTTTCCCACATGCTCCACTGTCTTTAAGCACTTTTCCAAGTTCCTTCTCCATGTTTGTTAATATAAAATATCCAAGAATGATTCTGGGAATTAAAGGGTTAACATCTGAGCAACGTTTGATTTCTCTGGACTTGTCGTCACTGGAGTTTAGAAGAAGTGGGGGTGCATCTCATTGAAATCTATTGAATATTGAAAGGCCTAGACAGAGTGGAGATGGGGGGAATAGTTCCTAAAGCGGGAAAGTATGGCTCAAAGGGCACAGTCTCAGAATAGAAGGACATCCTTTTTGTACAGAGATGAGCAGGAATTTGTTTAGCCATATGGTGGTGAATCTGTGGAATTCATAGCCACAAATGGCCATGGAGGCCAAGTCATTGGCTATATTTAAAGCAGAGGTTGATAGATTCTTGATTAGTAAGGGCGTCAAAATTTACAGGGAGAAGACAGGAGAATGGGGTCGAGGGATAATAAATCAGCCATGATGGAATGGTGGTACAGACCCATTGGGCCAAATGGGCTATTATGTTCCTATGTCTTATGGTCTCATTGTCTTATAAAATTGATGTGCTTACCTTTGGCTCATCACTGTCAAGGAGAAGCTCTTCCTCAGTTTCTTGCAACTCCTCAGCAGGGTCAAAGGCATATACAGGTAATAATTGGTGTCGCAACATATCCAATCTAGGCAAGGGCAAGAGGAAAAGAACGCAAAAATAAACAATCAGTGTCTGTGGTTGCTTCTGGTTAGGTAAGCAAAGCCCATAAGTATTCTAGTTAAATACAAAAAAAATCAATTCCATTTATGAAGACATTGTAGGCCCAGTAAAGAACTAATGCTGCAGCGAGCCAGTCACTCAGCTGTACAATACTCCCCAGAGTGAAAATGATTCAATGGCTTAAAGAACATTAAAGATAAAGATTAGCTTTATTTGTCTATTTGTCACATGTACATTGAAACACAGCAAAATGCATCATTTGCGTCAATGACCATTACAGTCTGAGGATGTGCTAGGGACAGCCCACAACCGTATCCAACATAGCATGCCCACGTCTCACCAAACTGTATGTCTTGGGTATGTGGAGGAAACCAGAGCACCAGGAGGTCATGGGTAGAAAGTACAAACTCAAAGACAGCAGCATGAATTAAACCGGGGTCGCTGGCACTCAAAGTGTTACACCACCCACTATGCTACCATGCTGCCCTATGGCTAGAGAAATGTGTCAGGTTTGACCCTTTGTGATATGACAGCTCGTTTAAAAGATATGCTATCATATTTGGGCTCCATTTCTTTCATGGTGAGTGGTAAATTGGATATAACATTGGCTTATTCATAAAAGGCAGAGGGTACTGATGGAGTGGTGCTTTTCTGACTGATGGTCTATGACCAAAAGTGCTTGCAAGGATCAGTGCTGGGACTTATGCTCCATGTGATCTATATTAAATGACTTGAATACAAATGTAGATAGCCCGATCAATAACTTTGCAAACAAAGGAAAATTGGTGGAGTTGTGGATAGTGAGGAACATTATCAAATAATTTAGCTATAGATTATAGACATAGATCAGTTAGAAATTTGGGCAGAGAAAGGGCAGATGAAGTTTAATCTGGACAAACATGAGGTGATGTATTTTGTGAGCACAAATGCAGGAGGAAAGAGTATACATTAAATGACAGGATTCTCAGCAGCACCGACCGATGTGCAGAGGTTCTTTGGTGCAAGTCTATGGCTCCCTGAATGTGGCCACACGAGTGGATACAGTAGTAAAACATGCATATGGCATGCCTGGATAGAAAAGTCAGGAAATAGGCTCTGATTAGCCACATTTAGAGTTCTGAGTGCAGTTCAGGTCTCTGTGTGGAAAATTTGGAGAGGGTGCAGAAGATGTTCCCAGGATGTGCGTTACCTAGAAAGGGAGGTTGAGCAAATTTGAGTTGTTTCTGCTGGAGCGCCAGAGGCTAATATTCACTGAGGAAAAGAATATTTCAAATACCATCCCATGATACAGTGACTGATCCAGAAAAAAAACTACTTCATCAAGAATCAACCTGCTTTTCTTCCTGTTCAATTGTTGCAGCACTTTTTTCTATTATCAAATATGCTACGTGGCTACAGGATGTTTGTTGTTTCCCACCCTCACCCACTGAGAGTTGTAAAGCTTGTTTTCCGTCCTCACCCACTGAAAGTTGTAAAACTTGCTTTCACTTAACCCCTTCCTGGTTCCACATCTACAAAGACGGGGCAAGGAGAAGGATGAACCATTGGTGGCTGGCCAGGACTTGCTTTTGTGTTCCAATGTTATCAGGAGAGGCCAAGGAAAGTTATTTGGTGAAATGGAAACTTTAAACACTGGTATTACAAACAACATAGCAGTAAAGCAGCTGTGAATACATGCACGTCCAATCAAAAATATAACCTTCATTTCCTTCTTTCTCCACCCTGTATTTGCTGAAGAACAGAATACATCATAAGCAATAACTGCAATGAAATTATTGATATGAATCTGTCTGGCAATATCTATGCATATGGCACAATTATTGTCATATATTGATGTGGGCACACACATGAACTTTTCTTTAGTAAATTGTTTCCAACAGTCCTTTGGTAAGACATTTTTTTAAGAAGTCTCATATGAACTAGATATAAACAGCTGCTTTATTTAATTTTCTCATAGAACAGAAAACACCTTGTATGCAAAGTTTTGTTTCTCTCAGGGAACTGTAATGAAGAAATAGACGTGCTTGTTTGTTAATTAATCACAAAGTTATCTCTTTCAATTAGTTTGAAGCAGTGAACTACAACATCCCAGTTCCATTCTCTGGATAAAGAGAAACTATTTCCAGTAGTTGGGAAGTCTAGATCCAAGGACTCTGTTTGAAAATTAGAGCCAGACCTTCCAACAGTTTAAAGAGGAATGAGGCAACACAAGTGAATCTGCAGATGCTGGAAATAAATAAAAACACAAAATGCTGGCAGAACTCAGCAGGCCAGACAGCATCTATGGGAGGAGGTAGTGACGATGTTTCAGGCCGAAACCCTTCATCAGGAGTGAAGTGGTTCACTCCGAGTTCTGCCAGCATTTTGTGTTTTTATTAAAGAGGAATGAATTGTCTTTCACAATTGTCAACCAATACTTGTTCAATTGTCAATTTTAAGTTGTGTGTGGTTAGATATAGAGCAAAAGTATTAGATAAAAATAAAAGTATTATGATAAAGTTGGATCACTCATTTCAGTGGAATACAGAAATGGTTTAAGTAGCTAAAATATTCCTGTCTCGATGTACATATCTCATATTCAGAGCATTATTATTGTTCATTCTGGGGTAGAAGGAGGAGAACTTAATTTCTGAATGGATTGGATTATGAATAGATTGGGAAGGCTGTGAAGTCTGTGAGTGATATAACATCCATACCAATCCATCGTGGGGTTTGCACACCATAGTAGACTTCAAAGCGGAATGCAGTGGAGTTTCCAACATCGCTGCCTCTCTCCCAGATGAGCTAAATCTTTTTTTTTATTTTATACGCTCGATTCGATGTCACCAATACTGAGCCCCTGAGGAAACCTACAGATGATGCGACCGGCAGCTTGCTCATCTCTGAGGCCAAAGTATGCAGGTGTTTCCAACGAGTGGACAGTCGCAAGGCCGTGGGACAGAATGGCATCCCAGGGCAGATACTCAGGATGTGTGTGGCACAACTTACAGACATTTTTTAATCTCACCCTCTCCCCCCGCTTCAAAACATCCACCATTGTCCCTGTACCTAAAAAAGCCAAGGTAACATGTCTGAACGACTGGCGTCCTGTTGCACTCACCTCAATAATAAGCAAATGCTTTGAGAGGCTGATCAAGGACAACATCTGCCACCCACAGTGGACCCTCTACAATTCACCTATTGATACAACCAATGGACATGACGCAATAGCCACAGCTCTACACACCGTCCTTACACATCTGGAGAAGAAGGATGCTTATGTGAGAATGCTGTTCTTGGACTACAGTTCAGCATTCAACACCATAATTCCCTCCAGGCTTGATAAGAAGCTCAGAGACCTCGGCCTTCACCTGCCTTGTGTAGCTGGATCCTGGACTTCCTGTCAGGCTGCCGGCAGGAGGTAAGAGTGGGCTCCCTCACCTCTGCCCCCTGACCCTCAACACAGGTGACTAAACCTCCTCCTTTACTCTCTCCAAACCCATGACTGCGTTGCCACCCACAGCTCCAATCTGCTAATTAAATTTGCCGACGACTCTACATTGATTGGCCTTATCTCAAATAATAATGAGGCAGCCTACAGAGAAGTTCTGACACAGTAGTGTCAAGAAAACAACCTCTCCCTCAACGTCACAAAAACAAAGGAGCTGGTTGTGGATTACAGGAGGAATGGAGACAGGCTAACCCCTATAGACATCAATCGATCTGAGGTTGAGAGGGTGAACAGCTTTAAGTTCCTCGGCATAAACATCTCACGTAGTCTGTACATACTGACTGTGTGGTGAAAAAGGCACAACAGTGCCTCTTTCACCTCAGACGGCTGAAGAAATTTGGTATGGGTCCCAAATTCTAAAAACTTTCTACAACGGCACAATGGAGAGCATCCTGTACTTCCCTCAATTGCAGGACTCTGCAGAGAATGGTGCGGACAGCCCAGTGCATCTGTAGACGTGAACTTCCCACTATTCAGGACATTTACAGAGACAGATGCATCAAAAGGGACTGAAGGATCATTGGAGACCAGAGTCACTCCAACCACAAACCGTTCCAGCTGCTACCATCCGGGAAACGGTACCGCAGCATAAAAGCCAGGACCAACAGGCTCCGGGACAGCTTCTTCCACCAGGCCATCAGACTGCTTAATTCATGCTGATGCAACTGTATTTTTATGTTATATTGACTGTCCTGTTGCACATAATATTTATTATAAATTACTATAATTGCACATTTAGACTGAGACGTAACATAAAGATTTTTACTCCTCATGTATATGAAGGATGCAAGTAATAAAATCAATTCAATTCAACTCCAACAGGTACCCATGCTTCACACAAGCACGTCAGACTGCAATCAGAAATCACCCTTGGGGAAGGCTGGCTGACAATTTGAATATGTTAATCATTAACTAAAAGTTCCGCAAATGCTGATCATGGAGCTCGGGAATGAAACCAAGGCATGAAAGCGGCATTGTCGAACAGGATTGGCAGAATAAACAAGCACAGCAATAAATTATGCAACCTCACCGCTGTTTTCTTATGAAACTTCAGCTTTCTTCACAGAGTTGTTCTGGTTCATTAATTGGGCAAACGTGGAGAAACACTTTGTAGGTATGGACTGGATTTCCAGGAAGCTAACATTCGTGGAAACGTTGTTTGGTCTCCTTGATCGTTCACATCTCCAAGCAGGTTTAGACTGGTTATTTAGAAACACTGAAAGCTCTGAAGGAATATTTTAGCTGACAATACGCGCTCATTGCCTTGAGGTATCTGGAGGAGCCAATCAGTATGTTCAGGATTATGTTGAATGGCCATTTGCTCTGTGTTGTGACAACGGGAACGGGAAACACGACAGATATAACGGGAGAGACACTACCCCTTTGGATGAGGAGCAAACATTTCAAAAAAGCCTATTAATGCAGTCAGTGGCAAGAGAATGGAGGACATCGCCAAACTCATTTAGGCAAAGACGAGCTAGCCTCCAGGATTCATCCATCTGAAAATCTGGCAAAAATGTTGCCAAACCACCTTACATCAATGCACACTGTCTCCTACACACTGATCTACACGTCTTGTCCTCAACCCATTCTTCAGCACTGGTTTGGAATCCACATGTTACTTGATATTCAGCAAACATTAATGTCACAGATATAAAAGGAACATTATTACCATCATATCTTCATGCAACTACCAATACCTACCATTCCTAAAGTGTATGCTAGAATAGCACGGGTGAGGTTGGCTCACAATTTTTCCGACTATCGTTTCGCCTCATGAACATTCAGTTGCACCTGAGATAATAATGTGTTGCCCTATGCTTCTTCTCTTCCTTCCCCTTCTCCTCCTCTTCCAAGGCCAGGATCAGGAGGTCGTCTATAAAACAGCGTGGCCTGGGGGACATGATTCTGGTGTGGGAGTGGAATAGGGCTTTTGGAGTGGGGGACAGGGGATTAGAGGTTACATTTGTTGGATACTGAAAGACCTAGATAGAATAGATGTGGAACTTAGCAAGAGAGCCTACTTCATTAAAATAAAGGTATATCCCTTTAAAACTAAAATCAGGAAAAATTTTTGAGTCAGATGCTGTTAAATTTGTGTAATTTTATGTCACAGAGGGCTATGGAGGCTAGGTCATTGGGCAGATTTAAGGCAGAGATTGAAAGGTTCTTCATTGGTGGGGGGGGTTAAAGGTTTATGGAGAAAAGACAAGAGAATAGGGTCACTAAGAAAAACAAATGGTCTAAGACTGGTCCTTTGAACTGTGATATTTTATGGTCTTATGGGTGGGAAGGGGAGGCTTGAGTTGGAGAATGCAGGGTCTGGATGGGGTGACAAATTAGGAGGGGCGTTGCTGATGAAGAATGGATACTTGGGATGGACAGTGACATAAGTATTGTACTTACTTTGCTCACCTCCTGTGTTTACACTGTGTGAATAGGCCCAGGAATGCCCAAGAACAGGCATCCACTGTATAACACGATCCAAGTTGTCTTACCATGCTCCAAAAGGACTACGAGAATGACATTAGTAATGTATCCCCAATGTGGAAATAGTGTTGCTGTTACAAGGGTGCTTATGATAGGAATAACACATTCTTAATGTGAAACTGAGAAACAGTCATAACTATGCCAGATTCATGAAAAAAATACATTTCCCATGGTGTGCACTGAAAATAAAGGTCACTTGGATGCATTTTCAGTTGACATAGAGTACAGAAACAGGCCCAAGTTGACCACGATGTAAGATTTTCTAAAGAGCCTTAAATGATGTAAGGGCTGTAGCCTTCAAAGCAAATTGCTTGGAATTGCTCTCTGAAGGCTATGTTATTCCTGGCTGACACCCTCAGGATTCAGAGCCTCTGAGTTCCTGCCATCAACTGCCTCACTCTGCAAGGTCAGATGTCTATTGGAACACTAAGCTCCTCCCAGGATTCAGACTGGGAAAGTCCAGGGGATGGGACAGTGGGCGAGAAGGGGAATCACTTTGATCAGTTAGCTCATTTTCACATACCCTCTCACCATCTCAATTCCATGTTAGCTTTAGGGGAACGCATAACATACTATGACATTTGTCTTTTATAAATGAAGCATTTGTGTCCAATGTTAACTATTTCCTACTATCAATGGGAAACAATAGACCCTCCCTGGTCACTGCAACCCCAGCAATCATTCCAGCAAAGCGTCTACAAGACACTCTGTTAATTGGTTTAGTTGAGCAGCTGGCTCTGGGATTTATTATATGTATTGCTTGTAATGTATGTACTTGGAAGTAAAATTGAGCCATGCATAACTTCAGAATATCCATGGTCTGGTAGTGACTAGAATGCACTGATAAACAAGCTTTAGAAAATAAACTCTTCTCTGGCTTCATATATTCGTCATAAACGCTGGGAAAGCACTGGATCCTTTTTAAGCTTCAGAAAATTTTAGAGCGGCTGCCCTTACACTACCACTAGTGTATCCAGAAGCCAAAAGTCTGTCTTATAAACTTCTACCACCACAACCTCGCCTCTTTATTTCTGATAAGGTGATAATTCTCAATAAATATATTATCACAGGCATTAGTTTTTGTATAATTAAGGCCAAGACATTGAGCACCATCCAAATTAGACTTGAGGTCGCTCACTACTCAATGAGAACATCTCATTCTCAATGAGATACTTTTTACAATAGGCTGTATTCTGCAGACCAACAGCACTGTTGTCCACAGATTCCCCCTTTGCGCACATGTTCCTGGGCTGAATGCAGAGGGTGCATCTGATGGAGCTCTGCAGTCAGAAGTCCCATGGTGTCCTCTACAAGCCCCACTCTAAAATAAAAATCTCCTGACAGTTGGCAAAGTGGGAGCCAGAAGTTTGTCAGGCTACAACTGCTTTAAAATGCCTGTCACATTCAGAGCCATGGCAAACTAATAAAATATAAATATAAATTTTGCAGTCATTTTACTAGCTACTCCCAAATGATAACGCAAATATCCGATCAGCCAATCATGTATGCGGCAGTAACTCAATGCATAAAACCATGCTGACATGGTCAAGAGGTTCAATTGTTGTTCAGATGAAACATCAGAAGAAGAAGAAATATGATCTAAGTGACTTTGATCTTAGAATGATGTTGGTGCCAGATGGGGTGGTTTGAGTATCTCAGAAACTGCTGATCTCCAGGCATTTTCACATACAACAGTCTCTGGAGTTTACAGAGAATGTTGTGAAGAACAAAAAGCATCCAACGAGTGGCAGTTCTGTGGCAGAAAATGCCTTGTTACTGAGAGAGATCAAAGAAGAATCGCCAGACTAGTTCAAACTAATAGGAAGGCAGTTGTAATTCAAATAACCATGCGTTACAACTGTGGTGTGCAGAAGAGCATCTCTGAGTGCATAACACAACGAACCTTGAAGTGGATGGGCTACAGCAGCAAAAGACCATAAACTACACTCAGTGGCCACTTTGAGGTACTTAATAAAGTGGCGACTGAGTGTATAATTGAATGTAAATCGAAAAAGCCCAGAACTTCAACTCAGACACATCAGTTAGGCAAATGGGTTTAAAAAACAAACTAGTCTCACTTCCTTAACATCTGCCACAGAAATCCCCATTGAAATCAAAGGGGAAATGGATTCCACTTCAGGTCTGGCATGGTGCATTAGGACGTGGAAGGCAATTTGCCAGCATATTGCTAGGAACTCTCAGTGAAACTGAGCACCATTGCTTGATTCCATGGGGAATCTGGTTCTGAAGTTCAGTTTCACAACTCAGCAAACTCCATTCCATTATGTACAAGATTACCATGTGTGGCCGTGCATTTATTTGTTGCCATACAGGAATTGACAGAACTTTGGATGAACAGACAGACTGAGATATACTGGTGGATAAACTACAGTGATGATGTTTTCTCATCCTATCTTTACCTGCTGGATCTCTTCAAGCTATTAAAACAAAAGCCAAATTAAACACATTTACCAGACATGCTATTGGTATAAATCAATAAGCTAATCTATTTTTAAATACAAAACCTAAATGAAGCATCTGTGTTCAGTCACAATAGGCAAATATTGATTACCTGCGTCTCTTCTGAATGTACATCACCTGGGTTAAAAGAAAGGAAAAGGTTCAGTAAAAATGCTTAAGTATTTGCAGCAAAACACCAGTTATTATTGTAAAGTTAATCACTGATGTAGAAATATGTCTAACAATTATGTCTAGGTTACAATAAAGCATAGATTTAGAATAAATACAGCTGCTCTTTTTGCTATCTGACATCCATTAACCCTGGCTGAAAACCAGAGCAGAACAAATGTAACGAAATGGGAGAATAAAATACTTAGACTAGCAGGACAGACAGACATACTTTATTGATCCCAAGGGAAATTGGGTTTCGTTGCAGTTGCACCAACCAAGAATAGTGTAGAAATATATCAATATAAAACCATAAATAATTAAATAATAATAAGTTAATCATGCCAAGTGGAAATAAGTCCAGGACCAGCCTATTGGCTCAGGGTGTCTGACACTCCGAGGGAGGAGTTGTAAAGTTTAATGGCCACAGGCAGGAATGACTTCCTATGACGCTCAGTGTTGCATCTCAGTGGAATGAGTCTCTGGCTGAATGTACTCCTGTGCCTAACCAGCACATTATGGAGTGGATGGGAGTCATTGTCCAAGATGGCATGTAACTTGGACAGCATCCTCTTTTCAGACACCACCGTCAGAGAGTCCAGTTCCACCACCACATCATCACTGACCTTTTAGTGATGAGAATGAAGTCAGTCAAGAAAGACTTCTTTAAAGATTTGTATGGCATAAGTAGCAGTAGTTTTCATGTAGCAAAGTGGCTGATTATCCCCCTACATGCAGTGTATTTGAGAATTAGCAGAGGATAGACAGAATTCTCCTTCAAAGTTCTTCACAATAATTACAAAAAAAATCCTCTATTATCTCAGAATTTGAATGGAAATATCAGAGTAATCAGTCCCTAGTGCTGATTACTCAAGTCTCAAATACAATTAGAATTTGCCTGCTGTGTTACTTTCTCCTCCAACCGACATCTACTCTAAAAAAATCTGTAGAAACACATTTCATTTTAAATATATCTAGGTAGATAGGTAGCTTCAGATCACAATGGTGACAGCAAAAATATTCAAATGAATAGTCACCATCTTATTTTGATGGATTGACAGGGTACTGTTTAAATCACATACAGAAATTGTGTGAATGTATGATATTAGAATAGTCAAAATGGTTATTAACCATTGGTTAAGGGAACCAAGAATGAATGGCCTGATGCTTCTGGTCTAAGAAGTACCAAAGGACTAAATACTGAGAACTGTATAAAATAATGACAAATTTTACCTCACAATCAGAAATATCTCAAAAGCATGTGGTGGTTGGCAAACTTGATAGGTTAACGTTATGCAAGACTTCATAATGAAAATGCAACACCGGACTGATTCCTTTTAGAATAAAAAAATTTGGGATTTCGCTGTGGTTCCCAAGGTAATTAACAATGGTCATTATCCACGTAAAAACTGGTCAGGTCAAGTATTAAATTATAAAGCAACACTTCATTAGCTAAACCACCATTGGTATCCTTCTAGCTCTGATTGAAACTAATGGATCCTCAGACTAGTTTAACTCCGATGCGGGACGAGAGGTTATCCACCGGCAGACACTCAATGGCCACATTATTAGGTACACCTGCTCGTTAATGCAAATATCTAATCAGCCAATCCTATGGCAGCAACTATGTGCATAAAAGCATGCAGACGTGGTCAGGAGATTCAGTTGCTGTTCAGGTCGAACATCAGAATGGGAAGAAATGCGATCCAAGTGACTTCGACTGTGCCAGGTGGGGTGGTTTGAAAAACTGACGATCCCCTGGGATTCCCAGCACAACAGTCACTAGAATTTACAAAGAATTGGGTGAAAAACAAAAAAAAAAAAATCGGGTAAGTGGCCACTGAGCACAAATCCTGCCAAATACATGGAATACAGAGAGCTACTGTTGGGCTCTATCTGTGAACAGAGCCGGACCTCTGAATTCTGCAGCAAGTTCGGGACAAAACCATGTGAGACACACGAGAATGCAAATGCTGGAATGTAAAAAAATTAAAGTGCTGGAGGAACTCAATGGATCACGGAGTGTCTGTGAGGGAGGGGGTCAAAACCCTTGTCCTGCCTTGATATTTACCAGCAAAGTCCTTGTCTTAGCATCCACAAAATTGGTTATAATACTTTTGTTTGAATAACCTTGTTAATCTGCTGAGTTTATGAGAAAGATGTTATAGCCAAGAAACCAGCAAATTCTATCCGTCAACAAAATGAGGCTTTTGAGCAAGAGCCCAAAAACTGATTTAATGTGCTTTAATAGCATTATTTTCTCCAAATATTACAAAATATTGTTAAATTTGTTATTTTATCTGGGCCCCATTTTTTAAAAAAAAAATTAGGCATAATTACAGATCATAGCTGTCACCCTGATGTTTTACAAAGTCAAAACTGGATTGTATGAATATGAAAAATTACTTTACCATAGCAACAGCAAATCCAATTAATGTCAGAACAATGAAAGGTATAAGAATAAATCCCGCAACTGTATTACTTTCATCAGTAGGCGGCACGGTCGTTGAAGAATTATTCATTGCCAAATGAGATTTTCTTTAGAATATTCTGCATCTGCACCAGAACCAATCACCTCATTCACAGTGTTTTGGAGAAGAGGACTCAGTCTTGCCTAGATGGTGGACCATTTGGTTGAATTTAGATGAAGTCAGAATGCACAGTTATTTTGCTATGTAGTCTTCAATTTTCCAATTCATGGCCACACTTGATATTATAGTAATCAGTACATCTGAAATACAAGATATTGAAATGATAAAATTAGCAAGACGGTTGTTAAATGGCAGTTCAGTAGATTCAGACTTCACCAGAAAAAGGTATAAATAATGCCATTAACAATGTAAATCATCCAAGAGCACGCCAAAGGAATGTTTTCAAACAAAGTTTGAATGAGCAACATAATGAAATACCAGAGCTGCTGATCAGAAGTTTAGTCAATGAGATAGCATAGATCACAGTGCCAATGACATCAGGTAAACTTCACCCTGGCAAGCAGCCTTTCACCTTGACCTCACTGAGGTTCTCAAGCTCTGGCCAGCAAGCAGACTAACACCTACCGAAAAGCCAGCAAAACCTCCAAAATCCAACAGCTGAAAGGTTGTAAAATGAAAGCAAATTAAGTAGCCAAGAAGCTCTGCAGCTGTAGAGGACACTTTGTTGTCCCACTGACTTTCAGTCGAGTGCTGTGCAATTCTTGTTGCTAATAGTAAATAATACAATAATAGACTTAAGCATTAAAATTAGCTTTATTTGTCACATGTGCATCTAAACATAAGAAACTCGTCATTTGTGGCAATGAGCACCGAGTCTGAGGACATGCTGGGAGCAGCCCACAAGTGTTGCCATGCTTCCAGCACCCACATAGCATGCCTAGAAGTTTCTTCCCCTTAGTAAAACGTGCACCTTTGGCATGTGGGAGGAAACTGGGACACCCAGAGGAAATCCACACAGTCATCGTGAGAACATACAAACTCCTTACAGCCCAATTGAACCCGGGTCACGGGCACAGTAATATCATTTCCCTAACCGCTATGCTGCCATACTGCCCTAATAATCAAATAAACAGCCTTTTTGCAGTTAAAATTGGAGTACAAAAAAAGTCAAAATAAATTAATCACTTTTGGTGATCTTGAATTTGGGATTAATGTTGGGTAGGTCTACTCTTCTCTTCAAATAGCAGCATATTGTCTTTTCTATCTGAAACCAGCATATTCAAAGTTCAAAGTAAACTTATTACCAAATTCCGTAACACATCTCCATATCCATACTACGCTGAGATTCATTTCGGCATTCACATATATCTCATCTGAATGTTGCACTTCAGTACCACGCTAGATTGTCAGTCAGACAAAGGCTCTAGTTCCTGGAATAAGTCCTGCACCACAATTTCCTGGCACACAAAAGGTGTTACCATTAAAATAACCACAGTAATCCCCGCCTTACTTTACCTTGTGCCAAATCCTGCTCAACTATGTTGAGGTTTGCTCTACAAAAACTCGATATCCTTTTCCTTTATGTTGACATTCATTTCAGACTTTGTATTTAGGATAAAACTTTTCTCGATGCTAGGATGCTTCAAATCAGCTCTTGAGTACAGCAGTTTTTCTACCACTTCAGCAGTGCAAACTCTTTGCTGAAAAGCCTCTTCCAACCAAAGGCTCTGAAGCCTGTGTCTGAATGGGTTTCCTTTGGGTGCTCCAGTTTTTTTCCCCCACAGTCCAAGGATATACCAGTTGGTAGGTGAACTGGTCATTGCAAATTGTCCCAGGATTAGGCTAGGATTAAATCAGGGGGTTACTGCGTGGCATGGTTCGAAGAGCTGGAAGGGCCTATTCCACCCTATCTCAATAAATACATAAAAACCTGGTTGACATTCTTTTAGTCCACTGTTTCTTTGTTACGTTACAGTGCAACACTTTGACACGGTTCTCAAAGAGAGTGTGCAAGAAGAACCAGGTTGTTGCAGTTGGAGTAATTGAATCAGTATATCTTCAGAATAAGAAATCAGCCATGATGAAATGGCAGAGCAAACTTGAAGGGTCAAATGGGCCAATTCTGCTCCTTTGTCTTATTTAACACTTCATAGTTAACAATAGACGCATCTCCATCTCTGAAGATCTTACTGGAACAAGCTGTCACAACCGCGGATTTGGCAGCGCAGCAGATACGGCAATTGCGCTCGTGAAAATGCATGAGTCAGCTAATTATTATTTCATTGTGATGGTATTTAACTCCATTCTTTTCATTTCACTGCTTGTCAATACTTCAGCAAAGCACAGCAACTTTTCATTGCATTTGGCCTTGCTGGAGAAATTGGACTGTCGAGTCAACTGACTCTGAAGACTAGCCGTATTTGTTTTATATTTAGTTATTCCTTTCAGCTGTAGTGTTGGCTTCATTTTCCATTTGAGAGTTTTAGTTAACGGCCCTGTTTGGCCTAGCATTTATTGTTTTCTTTTCCCTCTAACTCTGTTCACATTAAAGTCTGTGAACTATCGACTGGCTTCAGTGTCTCTCACTCTGCACTTGGGCCATATCCGAATGTGGCGACAAAAGCTGCAGAACTTCCTGAAATCTCACCAGGTTTCAAAATAAAGAGATTTCCCAAGTAACAGACTTCCTTTCAATCTCATACTGAACACACAAGTAGACCAAAAACTGAGATCGGAGCTCATTCATCATGACAGCCCTCTGCCATTCACCCCCGTCTCCCACAGAACGAAGTGGCAGGCAACGGTTAAATAGCTGGTTTACTGGGTGGTGTGGCGTGTTGGACCTTTTCTGTGCTGTAGCACTAAATAAAATAAAATTGCCATGTTTTGTAACTTCAAAACATTGAACTAATTCCAAGGAAGGCACAGGAGTCCGAAATGTGTGTCTAACTTCGAGTTTGTGATTGTTTATGGCGAGAAACACTTTGGACTCTTCTTCCATCTCCTGCAAGTAGGCTCGGATAAGTCTACTTTGCTGAAGTGTTTTCCTCCAGAAACGTTTGCATATATATCCTCTATCCCGGGCCATGGGTATTGATCTACTTTCTGTACTGGGTTGATGGTGACCTTAAAATCACCACAGATCCTGACAGACCCAATCATCTCGGCTACTGGGACCACTGGCTTTAACATTGGCTCCACTCAACCTTGGAAAGAATTCCTCCATGTCGCTGGCTACTTTATCAAGGACGGTATAAAGAACTGGACAGGCTTTGTAAAAACTTGGGTGTGGCATTTTTATTTAACACCATTTATTTAACACACCCTGTGTGTGTTGTCGAACGCCATCCCTAAATACTGCTGCGGCATCATCCAGTATCTTTCTAAAATACAATAAACATTACGTCAGCAAACACTAACTATCAGGGCAGTTATTGATATATCATTTAACAACTGCAAAGGAGGCAGTGCAGCTCACTAATGAATTTACATTGGCAGAGATCTTGATGGCCAGTGGGTGGGCCTAAACCACAATCACTGAGTTACACAGCACAGAAACAGGCCCGGAGTCCTAACTTATTCATGTCAGCCAAAGTATCTTCCTCAGTTAGTCCTATTTGCCTGCATTTGGCCAATATACCTTTCACTGACAGAATCTTGGAATCAAGCAAAAAAAAGCAAACGGCCGAGGTAGATTTTCTTTTCCTTTTAAACTTTTCCAATCTATGTCCATACCTAAATGTCCTTTAAATAGTGGGATTATATCTGTCTTTGTCACTTCCTCTGGCAGCTCCTTCCATATCCCCACCACTCTCTTTGAAAAAATTTGCCCCCTCAGGTCCCTTCTAAATCTTTCTCTTCTCGCCCTATGCCTATGCTGTCTAGTTTCAAATTTCTCTAGCCTGGGGAGAGAGGAGTGTAGCAATCCATCAAAACTATGTACCTCATGATTTTATAGCCTTCTTTTCTCTAGGGAAAATAGCCCAGTCTCTCTTAATAACTGTGGCCCTCTAATCACAACCACACCTTGTGAATCTTTTCTTTATTCTCTTTGTGTTAATCACATCCTTCTTGTAGCATGGTGGCCTGAAGAGCATACAATATCTGGCCAGCTTCTTACCTAGCTGTAACATAATGTCCCAACTCTTGAACTCAATGCCTTCTTTACTGACCCCCCCCCCCCACCCCTTCCCATTCAGAATACTTTTCAGACCTGGCCAGGCGGTGACACCCACTTAAGGGGAAAATAAACACAGTGATGTTTCACTGAATACATCAATCCCAGTGATCAGCTCAGATAAACTTCACATAGTGTAGAGCCAAGCAAATGGCAAATCACTAGACACATTTCATCTGCATCCATGGCAGATGGGATGGTTTGCTTAGAAGTTAATGCCTGGATGGTAATGTCACAAAGGGACTCTGATGAAAACTTCAAAGTTTCAACCTCAAGTAGGCAGCCTTTGGCTGTATGTAAACTGTGGTCAGTGTCACAAAGGAGAACTCTTTTGGCAAGTAGAACAGCCAGAACTTAATCATTAGATGCTCCAGGTTGGGGGAAATAAGTGTTGCGACAAGACCACTGTATCCGAATACCACAAAGAGCTTACCATGAAACACAGACATCCACCTTTTCCCTTCTCCGATTCAGCTGTCTGGTCCATCCTACGTATTGAGAAGCCCTCAGGTCATAAAATATATACCCCCACCTTTTGCCCTCTCTGAATCAGCAGTCTGGTCCATCCTGTGTATTGAGAAGCCTTGGTGTCCTTGAATCCCAGCAACATGTTTGTACATCTTTGTACTCTTTCCAGATTAGTGACATATTCTGTATTACAGGGTAACTAAGGTTGTAGGTACACTATATTCCAGGTGGGGCCTCACCAATGTCTTGTACAGTCGCAACACAACACCTCAGCTGCTGTACTCTATGGAAACAAGGAATCACAGCAGCTGGAAACTGGATCAACAAACTGCTGGTGGAACCCTGTGGGCTGAGCAGCATCACTGGGGGATAAAAAAATCGCTGATGTTTCAGCTCAACACTCCGCATCAGGTCCCAATACAAGATCTCAGCCTGAAATAGGAATAGCATCACCAACCACAGATGCAACTTGACCTGCGGAGTTCCTCCCACAGACTGTTTGTTGCTTCTGTACTCAGAGCCTTGATTTCACAACCCTTTCTGTCTGTGGCACCACTTACAGGGAACAACATGTATGTGCTCTCATTCTACAGAACTCCTCAGGGCATTGCCATTCACTGTGTACGTTCTACCATGGTTTGACTTCCCAAAATGCAACACTTCACACTTAACTGAATGCCATTCCTTGGTCAATTGAACAGCTGTAAAGATCCCCCTGTAATTGTTGATAATCTTCTTCATTTTCTGCAGTGCCAGCTACTTTAACACCATCTACGGACTACGGACAGTAAATCCCTTGGTGCATTGGTAAGGGGTGCCAGGAAGCCTGCACGCAATGCAAAGGTTTATGGAAAAGACGAGCACCACCACTGCAGAAAACTTCTGGCAGAGCTTGGAAACCACGTTTTCCAAATGGAATGGTGGACAGCTTCTGTAGCTAGACATGAACTCAGTGAGAGATGATTCTAGTGGTGGGAGGGTATAGGTCCAGAGGCACAGCCTCTGAATAGAAGGAACAAAGATGAGGAGGAATTTCTTTAGCCAGAGAGTGATGAATCTTTGGAATTCATTGTCACAGATGGCTGTGGAGACCGAATCACCGGCATATTTAAACCAGTGCTCGATAGTTTGTTGATTAGTAAAGGCCTCAAGGGTTATGGGAAGAGGCAGGAGAATGGGGATAAGAGGGAAAATAAATCAGCCATGATCAAATGGTGTAGACCCGATGTGCTGAATCGCCTAATCCTGCTTCTATGTCTTATGATGGCTCAACTACCACTGCTCACAAAATGGAAGTTGCCAAACTTCTAATGCTCTGCAGTGTAAGTTCATACTCCTCTTGCCACATCTCAGGATACCTGCATTCAGCACTGCCCTAACAGATAACAATAATTGTTACAGGGTTTCTCTGCAACAGTGGTAGTTTACTTCATGTGGAAGTCTGCCTGTGTTTCACTGGATTAAACCTACATTTAAAATGACGTGCAAGTTTGTAATGGGACAGTGCAGTAGGGGGGAGTTTCACTTTGTGTCTAACCCTTTTTATCCTGGGCATGCATTTTATGTGCTTTAGGTTAGCTTTTCGGATGAAAGTAAGTTTATTAAAGTATCTCCAATAAAAAAAATCCTTAAAATATTGTTGCATCTTCAGCCTGCCGTTTGATAGCATTTGTTACGCTGATGGCCAGAAGATCCATTTCATTTAAATGGAAAGATTCTGATCCCCCTACTACACTTCAATGGTTCTCTCAAACTATAGCTTGTTTAAACCTAGAAAAAATTAGGAGTGGCACGGTCAATTCCTCGATTAAGTTCGAGGAATCTTGGGAGTCTTTCATTCACAATCTCCATACATGAGACTTAAGTTGATTTTTTTTTCTTTTTCTGAATTCTTTTTCCTAATACTTAACTGTTTACGGAAGGAGGAACAGAGTTAAGGTCAGAATAATTACAATTAACAAATTATGACAGCCAGGTTTTTTTTTGTTTTGTTTTCTGTTTAGTTTCAGGGATTTTTGTTTTTTTTTCTGTCTTTTTACTTCTGAACAAATATTATGAACTTTTTCCTGCTTCAATTATCAAGAGATCAGGTGGACATGTCTGGATATGATATTTGAAACTTATGTTTGTATGTGTTATAGCTATTATTGTAATCCTGTTCTCTTGATATTGTTATTATTGATCTGTTCATTTAACTGATTATAATGCAATAAAAAGACTTGAAAAGAAAAAAAATATATTGTCGTCTGGGTTTACGACACATTCTAGCCCCTGCATTGACCAACAGTCTCCTGCCACCACACCAATAGCTTTGATATTGCCTGCCAGCCAGTGCTTCTCCTGCAGTACATACTGATACACTTGGCTTTCTGCCAAAACTTAAACAAGTCCCACTGCAATCTCCTCTACTGAAAGTCTGCAGCCTTCTGCAACGTACTGCAGCCGGTGGTAGGAAAAAGGAAACAGAAGGCATCACGAAGGGTAAAGTAAAAGAATAATTTATCATTGGCTGTATGGCATTTGGCACTTAACTGTATAAAGTTGCCTTTTGCAAAATGATTCTTTCAGTGGCTTTTGTGCTGCGTTGGTAAAAATACTGCAAAGACTAGAAATTGGGGAAAGTAACATGAAGAAACAACTTGGAAAACTGGGTTTGTATCAACACCCAGTCAACACCATTTGGCTTATTGTAGAGGCCCATGACATAATAGATTGTAACAAAATGCCTGCTGATTGGATGTGCATAGACAGTCACGCACCACCGCTGGTGTATTTAGAGATTCCTGTCAGCCCCTTTTGAAATTCTGGTAAGCCTGTTTTTGCCTATTCAAAGTTGCTTGGGGTGAGCAGTGCTGAACACCTTGGCTGACAGGAAGGTGTTCACAAATTCACAGTCTGTCCTCCGGGAAAAGATGGACGTGCTGGGGTGCACACTGCAATTGTGACCATCTTCAAAAAGAAACAAAAGTAACTGAGGAACCATAAGAAGGGTCACTGATTCTAAGCACGCTCCTCGGCTGCCCCTGCTCTGCACGCTGATCTCATTCGCAACTCCACAAAACTGGACGGAAAACAATCCGTGCTCAACATGAGGAAAGGGGAGCAGGTGGACAGACATTTCAGGAATGGAAACCCTTCTAGTCTCTGTTGAAGTCTAATGCCCACTGTAAGGAATTCTGAAATTCTGGAGACTGCCAGATACCTGCACCCGATGTATGGAAGAGGAAGACTTGTTTGCATATCTTAGGTCACAAAAATTTTGCAACTTGCAACCAAGGCAGTTAAATTTTAACCTGGTTATACAATGCTCAAAGGAGTTTCTAAGCAATGATGTTGTCACCAGGGTACATCCCATCAATTCAAAGGGAAAATTTGGGATACATGCGGAAAAGAAAACTCATCTGATCTTTCTCCAATAGTGAAAGTGAAAGTTTATATTCATCCAAGAGGGTAGCCAAAGCCAATGCATCATACAGTGAGCCACACCTCAAATACTGCAGCATTCTCTTAGAACAGAAGCAAAAAAAAACAAACTGCCCAAGGAATTCGGATCAGGCAGCATCTGTAGAGACAGGTAGACGATCTATGCTTCGGGGCGAAACTGGCCTGACCTGCTGAGTTCCTCCAGCAGTTTATTTCTTGATTCAGATTACAATACATCTAGTCTTTTGTGTTCTTCTTAGAACTGCAAGGAACTATCAAATTGCATTATGCACATATACCTCTGGAGCAGGGCTAACCACAGTTTTCTACTCAAGTCCACAGGGCCATGGTTTTTGAGGCTTGCAGGGTGGATCAGCAGCAGCTTCTATTTTCTCTCTAAAATTTAACAATATTAATTCTTGACCAATAATTTCAGGGGTTGGTTCTCATTCACCAGCCTTTGCTTGGTTAGGAATGGCCAGCTCCCCGGCGCAAAATAGAAAAATGTTGCAATCCAAGTTTACATCTGAGATATAATCAGTCATTAAAAACTCACATACTTCTCTGCTACAACCTTCACCATGCAACGTCAGCATGCTTCGCTTCCATCCATTCCAAACGTCAGCTTTGTGGGCAACTGATCACCTGCGTCTGAGGCAATTTGCTTTTGTGTCTGCTATTTGATAAAGCTCACCAAGAAATAATAACAGGAGGAGAACCACATTCGTCCCACCCTGCCCCAAGTTTACTCTATCATACGACCATGCAGACCTTCTCTAATGACTTACTTTTCCACAATTTCACATTTTCCTGATTTCCTTTTTTTTTGTCGAGGAGACATCATCTCAAATATAGTTAATAACTACAGACCCTGTGATTTAAGATTCCAAATATCGTTGAGCCTCTAAGAATCTCTCCTTCAAAATCTTTAATGGCCAACATCTTATTTTGAGATTACAACCGCTAGGCTCTTCAGTCATACAGAATTATCTGCAATCTCAATTTTATCTCTTTCAAGAGAACATTTCTCAATGCCTATTGAGGACAATACTTTCATTCCAGGATATTGCAACATTGCCTCAACTGGACTATACTGCTTTCAATGATAGGTTTTTGTTGCTATCTTGATGAAGGCCTAGTCAGGGTAGCCGCAAGCTTTCAAGGCTTCTCTCAAATACTTGTGCGCCTTGTCTTTAGCTGTAATGTTGGTGGGCACATTCTCGGTGCGGTGATGTAGTGCTCTGATAACCCCCAACTTATGTTCTAATGGGTGATGAGAGCCAAGCCATAGATACTGATCTGTGTGGGCTGGTTTCCTGTAAACTTTAATATCTAGATGTCCATTTTCTTTGACAAGTGCTGCACTGTCTAAATACACCAGTCTATTGTTCTTGATGGCTTCTCGTGTAAATTTGATCATCCACTGAGTTGACCTCTCTTGTGAAGGGCTGCACCTCATGGCCTTCATCAAGACAGCAACAAAAACCAGCAGGGGTATCAGCCCAACAGACAGGGGTAAGGAACAAAGCAGGCGGTTATCATACGAGGAACATTTGACGGCTCTGGGTCTGTACTCGCTGAGGAGGGATCTCATTGAGACCTTTCAAATGTTGAAAGGCCTAGACAGAGTAGATGAGGAAAGGATGTTTCCCATGGTGGGCAGGCTAGGATAAGAGGGCACAACCTCAGGATAGAGGTGAGTCCATTTAAAACAGATGTGGAGAAATTTCTTTATTCAGAGGGTGGTGAACTTGTGGAACTTGTTACCATAGGCAGCCGTGGAGGCCAGGATGTTGGGTGTATTTTAAGGCGGAAATTGATAGGTTCTTGATTGGATATGACATCAGAGGTTATGGGGAGAAGGCTGGGGAATGGAGTTGAGAGGAAAAAAGGATAAACCATAATTAAATGGTGGAGCAGACTTAATGGGCCAGGTGGCCTAATTCTGTTCATATATATCTTATGGTCTAAAAACATAGTCATCCCATATGTAGCTGCAGTTTCTGAGAAACTCAGAAGGGTTTTCAACAAACATCAAATCCCTGTGTTTTTCAAACCTACAAACACATTCAGACAGAAACCTGTCCACCTTAAGGATACAACACCATATTTAAACAGAGCAATGCTATCCAATGCTATGAGAACTTCACAGATCTGTACATTGGTGAGACAAAACAACCACTTCACAAACAGATGGTCCAACCTGGGAGGGCTAAACCCTCAGGTCCAGACTCGGTCGAACACCTACACCTAAAGGATGAGGGACACTCCTTTGATGATAATAATGTGCAAAATTTAGACAGGGAGAGTAGGCGGCTTGAAAGAGAGGTTAAGGAAGCCACCTTTGTCAAACTGGAAAACCCATCCCTGAACAGACAGGATGGGGTACGACACCACCGATCAGCTACTTCCAATGTGGTCCTAATGTCTCTACACCAGTTCACACTTCCATTCACACAAAGACTAGTGAACCTCTCATTACCTCTCCCACTCTGAACAACTTTCAAGTGATTGCTATACCTTTAAACAACTCAGTTTAAAAGCCAGGAAACTACCCACCATGGATTAGAACTGAAGGAGCCTTTCCCTCGAGTGGTGAAATGTCTTCAAGACAATGCAGCAAGTCCGGTTGCCTTGGTTTTCCCAAAAAGTTCAATGAAGCATTTAAAAAAAAAACACACCAAATATAAATCTCACTTCAAAGTGCTCCACAGATTTACCGGTAACCACAGGAACAGACAGAGACTTTTGTGCTTGTGATAGCAGCTCATCACAAGACAACTGTGATGTCATTAATATTCCAGCAAAAAAGAAACTAATGACAACACTGGAAGAATTGGTAATTAGATAATTATTAATAAAGAATAAACACATTGAATATAATTTACGCAATATTCTTCCGCTTTATACCAGGTATAAATTTTAGGTTAGATTTTCAATTATTTTCCATATTTACATTCCTGAAATTTTATCTGAAACTGCACAATGACCACGGGCATTGCAGAGACAAGTCAAAAACGAACAAGGTATGTGCTGTTTATAGGAAACACCTATAGTTAGCAAGGATTTTCCCCCCGCCAAAAAGGTCACTGAAGAGCTAACATATAGGAAGTGAACCCCAGTTTCATTCCACATGTAACTTCAATGGCCCGCTGATGGAACACACCACTGATCGGCAAGGTTTAAGAGCTCTTGTGAATGCTTTCAGATTAACTCATTACGTTTAATTAACAGAATGAACATCATATTTTTTAGAGCTGCTCCTAGTCTTGATAAAACGAAAGCCTATCGATAAACGTCGCGGTTAAAATCAGATAGTCCCCGGAAATTCATTAGACAGTTACCAAACTACTCAATGCAACAGATTAGCGCAGATGCGGTGTAGAGCTCCAAATACCAGGAAGTCATTCTACACATAAACAAACCACACACTGCACCTTCCCGAAGCTTTGTAGGTCATCTCCCTTAACGCAAATCTAATTGTACTCATCAATAACTATACTGTACCTACCCCATCCCTTTCTTACCTCGCTCTCTCTTCTCCGATATCACAGTGGAACAATTAACACCTCCCCTCCCTAAAGCTATCAGATGATGGACTGTCAATCCGCCCACTGGCCGAAAGAGGAGCCGGGCTCGCCGGAAAGCAGTAAACCAATCGGAAGTAACGAGAGGCGGGACTCTTGAGCAACTAGGAAGAGCCGTAGCGTCTGCAGGGAACAAAAATAGGAGCGAGTGATACCGCGATCAGAAAGATCATCGCTTAGAACTCAATCAGGATTGACCTGATTCCTGCTGAACGGTTGGATAAGCTAGGAGGTTGCAAGGAGGGAGAGCGGAAGTGTATATATTTGTAAAGGGATAACATATAGAAATATAATTGGTAAAAAGACGAGAGAGGCGAAAAGACAAAATACAGTATAGGTGGGGTTTGGAAACTCACCCCCAAAGAACGAAAGAGACAGAAATGCCCCTCACATTAAAACAACGCGCTTGGGTGGGCGTGTAGTTGAAGAGGTATTAACGGCAGTGCTATGAAGTGGAAGATGTTCGGCGGGATAAGGTTGATTAATCTGACCGGTACAAACACGGTGGGCGGAATGTCTCACTTCAGTATCCTGGCGCATTTTTGTTTCAATGATCGTGTGATCTTGCGGAGAGAGATGGCTGACCCAGAAGGCACGGACGGGGACATTTAATGACCACCAAGTTTATTGTTTTTGAAACGGAGTGCAGCGAAATGGTGGAACAGCGCCGCAAATTAGGCATAATCTGTTTTAATCATTCATTACAGATGGTTTTCAAAGTTTAGTAACTCGCCACTGGTGAGCATCTACACTGAGCAACCAAACGATTTGTGGCTACATTTTCGTAATATGCATCCAAAATATTCGAGTCAGTTATACTGATTGACCGCAGCCACTGAAGGAATTGCGCTGTTGTCCACTCTGCTTCCTTGATGTCTTGTTTTGATATCATATAATTCACTCAGATTGAAAAGGGGTGATCAATACAGAACTGAAGGTGCTATGTTTGAATGGATGCACAGTAAAGCATGCTTGTAGCGCTGTCCGAAATCGGCAGCTCTGACGTTGAGTCGTGGCTGAAAGAAGATCTTGGTTGGGAGCTGATGCACCATCAATAACTCACTCTGAGACGTAAGAAGCGAGATATCGGCTTTTATTGACTGGAAGAATGAACAACACTACATCCTGGAGAATGAGGCCGGGCTCAGGCCTCAGGCCTCAATCGCCTTTATACAGGGGTCTGTGGGAGGAGCCACAGGAGCAGTCAGCAGGGGTCTGTGGGAGGACCCACAGGAGCAGTCCAGACAGGTATATGTAGTTCACCACAGGAGCTTAGCACCCAAGGATGCACATTGTATAGAAATGACCAGCAAGTGGCTCGAGGGAGTGGGCTGGCTCTGTTGGTTAAAAAATGAAATCTGGTCCTTAGAGAAAAAAAGTGACATAGAAGAGGTAGGGTCCTGGTGGATAGAGTTAGGAAACTGCAAGAGTAGAAAGACCTTGGTGAGGGTCATATTCAGGCCCCTGAACAGTAACTGGAACGTGGTGTACATATTACAAAGGGAGGCAGAAAAAGCGTGTAAGGAGGGCAATATTACTATGGTTGGGGGGGGGGCGGTGGATTGCAATATGCAAGTAGATTGGGAAAATCAGATTAGTGCTGGATCCCAAGAGAAGGAATTTGTAGAAGCCTAGGAAATGACCTTAGAGAGCAGCCTGCAGTTAAAAGGCTTTTCTGGATTGGGTGTTGCGCATTGACCCAGGTTTGATTTGGGGAGCTTAAGATAAAGGAACTCTTAGGAGACAGTGATCATAATATGAAACAATTCACACTGCAATTTGAGAAGGAGAAGTTAACATCACCACGTATCGGTGGAGTAAAGGGAATTGTAGAGGCATGAGGGGGAAAGGGGACAGCAGCAGGGATGATAGCAGAACAGCAGTGGCTGGAGTTTCTGGGAGAAGTTCTGAAGGCACGGTATAGATACATCTCAAAGAAGAAGTGTTAGAAAGACAGGATGACACAACTGTGGCTGACAAAGCAAGTCAAAAACAAAATATAGTAGGGCAAAAGTTATTGGGAAGTTAGAGGATTGGAAAGCTTTTACAAAACAGAAGGTAATTTCAAAACCCATATGAAGGGAAAAGGTGAGATATGAAGGGAAACTTGCCAATATCAAAGTTTTTTTCAGATACATATGGAATAAAGCAGAGGCAAGAATGGATGTCAGACCACTGGAAATAATTCTGGAGAGATAGTAATGGGGGGGGGGGCAAGACAATGGTGGACAAACTAAGTATTTTGTATTGATTTTCACTGTGGAAGACGTTAGCAGTATGCTGGAATTTGGAGTGTCAGAGGCAAGAAGTGTGTGCAATTGCTGTTACTAGGGAGAAGGTACTAGGTAGCTAAAATACCTGAAGGTTGATAAGTCATTTGAACCGGATGGACTACACCCCGGCTTCTGAAAGATGTGGCGGGGAGACTGTGGAGGTATTATTAGCGATCTTTCAAGAATCACAAGATTCTGGCATGGTTATGGAGGATTGGAAGATTGCAAAAGTCACTCCACTATTCATGAAGGAAGGGAGGGAGGCAGGAAATTACAGGCCATTTAGTCTGACCTCAATGATTGGATTGGAAAGATGTTGGAGTCAATTGTTAAGGATGAGGTCTCAGGATACTTGGAAGCACATGATAAAATAGGCCAAAGTCAGCAAGGTTTCCTTAAGCAAAAATCTTGCCTAACAAATCTGTTGAAATATTTTGAGGATGTTGTGTACTTGGATTTTCAGAAGGCCTTTGACAAGGTGCTGCACCTGAAGCTGTGAACAAGATAAGAGCCCGTGGTATTACAGGAAAGATGCTGGCCATGGACACAGGATTGGCTGGAGGCAGAGAATGGGAACAAAGGGAGCCTTTTCTGGTTGGCTACCATTGACTTTTGTTGTTGGGACCACATCTTTTTATGTTATATGTCAATGATTTAGATGACAAAGTTGATGGCTTTGTGGCTAAGTTTGCAGATGATAGAAAGATAAGTGGAGGAGCAAGTAGTGCTGAGGAAGCAGAGAGTACGTAGAAAAACTTGACAGATTGGGAGAATGGGCAAAGTGGCAGATGGAATATAGTGTAGGGAAGTGTATGATCATGCACTTTGGTAGAAGGAACAAAAGCATAGACTATTTTCTAAATAGAGAGAAAACTGAAAAATCTGGGGTGCCAATACACTTGAGAAATCTTGTGTAGGATTCCCTAAAGGTTACTTGCAGGTGGAGTCAGTGATGAGGAAGGCAAATGTAATGTTAGCATTCATTTTGAGAGGACTAGAACATAAGAGCAAGGATGTAATACTGAGACTTTATAAGGCATAGGTCAGGCCTCGCCTGGAGTACTTTGAGTAGTTTTCTAGGAAAGGACGTTCTGATGTTGGAAAGGATTCAGGGGAGGTTCATGAGAATGTTTCTGGAAATGGAAGGATTATCGCATGAGCAGCGTTTAATGGCTCACTAAAATTTAGAAGAATGAGGGGCGATCTCATTGAAACCTATCGAATATTGAAAGGCTTAGATAGAGTGAATGTGGAGAGGATGTTTCACATAGTGGGGGAGTCCGGAACCAGAGGACAAAACCTCAGAATAGAGAGGCGTCCACTTAGAATGGAGATGACAGGGTATTTCTTTAGCCAGAGGGTGGCAAATCTGTGGAATTCTTTGCCACAGTGGCTGTGGAAGTCAGGTCATTGGGTGTATTTGAGGCAGAGGTTGATAGGTTCTTGATTAGTCGAAGTGTGAAATTCACTGGGAGAAGGCAGGAGAATTGGGTTGAGGGGAAAATCAGCCATGATGAAATGGCGGAGCAGACTCGGTAGGTTAAATGTTCTAATTCTGTTCCTATCTCTTATGGAACCTTTAGGAGGCTGTGATCATTATATATTAGAATTCACCCTGCAGTTTGAGAGCGATAAACTGACATTAGAAATATTGGTATTATAGTGGATTAAAGGGAACTACAGAGGTATGAGAGAGGTGCTGACCCAAGTTGATAGGAAGGGGGCATTAGCAGGTTAGATGGCAGAGCAGCAATAGTTGGAGTTTCTGGAACTAATTTGAAAGGTTCAGTATTGGTTTTTCCCAAAGAAGAAGAATGATTCTAAAGGGAGGATGAGGCAATTGTAATCGCACACTTTGTCTTCTTATGTATATTGGTTGTCTGTCCGTTTTAGGTACAAGATACTGCCGGTGATCATCGACGACATTCTGTGGGCTGCAGAAAATTCTCTTAAATATACATCACTGCAATCTGCCACATGGAAATTGTCTTTAAGCAATGAAGTTTTAAACTGATTAATCTTAAGATCTCATGGTCAGCTGATGGACTCAGCGGCCCAGGCAGGCACGGCATCTTTAAGAGGCTGAAGGTTCAGCATCATGGCTGAAAGCGAGCCATGAGGTGGGGTGACTCCAAGCCAGGCTGAAACGCAGAGGGGTGAGGCCCCCACTACCCAGAATCTTGTTGGCAAATGTGTAGTTGCTGGAGAACAAAATTGAGGACCTGCAGGCAAGCTGCTCTATCAGAGAGAACTGAAAGCCTGTTCCATTGTATGCTTGATAGAAATGGGGCCTTCCCCGGTCACAACAGATACAATGATCAAACTCGAACACTTCTCAATTTTCAGGAAGGACTAAACTGCTAATTCAGGAAAGGCAAAAGGAGGAGCTGTGTGTTTTACACTAAACTCTCATTGGTGCTCTGATGTGGCGATTTTGTTGAAATTGTATTCTCTCGACCTCGAATACTTAATGGTCAAGTGTCATCCATTCTATTTACCTAGAGAGTTCTCTGTAATTCGGATTGCAGTTTACATATACCAGTGGCCAGCTATAATCAAGCGCTCATGATACTGTCTCCATACAAGAAACAGTTCATCCCGATGCAGTTCAAATCATAGTTGATGACTTCAGCCAGGCTTGCTTGAAGAAAATGCTGACCAATCACCATCAGCATAATAACCTGTGCTGCCAGAGGTGTCAACATATTAGACCACTGTTATACTATGATAAGAAATGCCTACCGTTCCTTGTCCAGACCGCATTTTGATAAATCTGATCACTTGGCTGTCTTCTACCTGCGTACAGGCAGATCTAAAGAGCAAAGCTCCAGCAATTAGGACAACAAAGAGGTAGTTGTGGGAGGCAGAGGAGCATCTATGGGGTTGCTTCAAGTCAGTGGACTGGGCCGTGTTCAAGCACTCATCTACGGATCTGACTGAGTAGAACATGGTTGTCACAGACTTTATTAAAACAGCTGTAGATGAGTGCACTTCCACTAAATCGTTAAGCGTCTTCTCCAATCAGAAGCCCTGGACAAACCATGAGATCCAGAATCTACTAAGAGCCAGATCAGAGGCACTCAAGGCTGGTGACCAGAAAAGTTACAAGAGGTCCAGGTATGATCTCTAGAAAGCCATCTCATGGGCAAAGGGAAAATTCTGAACCAAACTTGAATCAACGAAGAATGCTCGACAATTGTACAGGGCTTGAATACTATTGCTTCTTATGAAGTTAAATCAAGCAACATGGGAAATGGCTGGGCTTTGCTCGATGCCTTCTATATTCACTTTGACTGTCAAAATATGGAGGAGCCATCATGAACTACCATAGCTCCCAATGATCCTATGATTTCAGTCTCTGAGGCCAACATGAGAGCAGCCTTCTGGGGGGTGAACCCCTGAAAAACATTCAGCCCAGATGGGGTACCTAGCCTCGTACTGAAGACCTGTGCAGATCAACTGGCTGGTGGGTTCACTGAGATCTTTAACCTCTTGCTTCAGCAGTCTGAGGTACCGAACTGCTTTGAGCAGTCAACAAATAAAGCAGTGCCTAAGAAAAGCGCATCGACCTGCCTCAATTACTATTGCCCAATAGCACATACATCCACAGTGATGAAATGATTTGAGACATTGGTGATGAAACGTATTAACTCTTGTCAGAGAAGTGACTTAGGTCCAGTCCATTTGCTTACTGGAGCAACAGCTCCACAGCAGAAGCCATCTCATTGACTCTTCGCTCAAACCTGGAACATCTGGACAACAAAGTTACATACATCAGGATGCTCTTTATTGATTACACCCAGGCATTTAACACCATCATCCCCTCAAAACTAATTAGCAAACTCCAAGATCAGGGCCTCAATACACTCAGTGCAATTGGATCCTGGGATTTCCTCACTTGTAGACCCCAGTCAGTTTGGATTGGCAAAAACATCTGGTCCACAATCTCCATCAGCACAGCAGCATGTGTACTTAGCCCCCTGCTCTACTCACTTTGCACTCATGACTGTGTGGCTAAGTACAACACCACCACCATGTTTAAGTTTGCTGATGACGCCACTGGTATGGGAACACCAATGCCCTTGAGTGGAAAATGCTACAAAAAGAAATGGATTTGACCCAATACATCACGGGTAAAATGCTCCCAACCATTAAGTACATCTACATGAAAAGTTGCTGTAGAATAGCAGCATCATCAAAGATCCTCACCACCTAGGCCATGCTCTTTTCTCACCTCTGCTATCAGGTAGAAGGTACAAGTGCCTCAGGATTTGGACCAACAAGTTCAAAAACAGTTTCTACCCCTCAACTGTCAAGCTCTTGAACAAAAAGGGATAATTACACTCATTTAAGGACTCTTTATTTTGTTAGTTCATGCTTATTATTTGTTATTATTTATTTATTATCTGCATTTGCTAAGTTTGTTTACAGTTCCTGATGTTTACTGTTTACAGATGCTGTTTTGCTGTTTACAGTTATTGTCCTATAGAATTGCTAAGTACGTCCACAGAAAAAGAATCTCAGCATTGTATATGGTGACATGTATGTAGTTCGATAATAAATTTTATTTTAAACTTGGATAATAGTGTTATATTGAAGCTTGAAGTTTGAGAAGCTGCTTTGAATACACCTCTGGCTGACTCCACTCTTTTGGGATCATTCATTTAAAAATTTGGGGGGGGGGGGGGGCGGAAGTGGAAGGGATATAAATTACTGGTCCTCAAAAATACATGAGGAGATCAAAATGCATATTTAACTCTCATATATCAGATGGTGCAGAATCACGCAACGTTTATGCTGTGTCCTCTTTGTAATAATACCACAATCTAGTCAATATTAACCATTATGCTAAGTACCTACTGCCTCACTAGGAGTCCTATTTTTTGTACGTCTTGCACCAATTAACACAAGTGAACACTACTTAAAACACACCTTACATTCTTCAAGGGAAGGTGCAGTATGTTTTCAGCAGGCAATACATGTCCTGGTTGAAGTGATTGTGACTTGCAGAAAGCTTCATTACCCAACAAGAGAGAGAGGGGAAAAAAAACGAGTATGCAACTTTCTTCTAGTGCACTGAGATGGAGATGAGGACAGATGCTGTTTGCAGAGGGGTCAGAGACCAGTGAATAGACAGTCAGAGGAGACAGGCCCCTTGGATAGATTGCCACAACCTCACAGAAGCAATCAAGGTGAGTTGAAATCCATTAGCATCGGACACGCAATTGATTAGCGGTACCTCTGAACATCACAGATGGAGAGGGATGGGGTGGCTTTTTGACCAAGTTTGCCCATGATATAAGGACAGATGGAAGGGCAGATGGTGTTGAGGAAGCAGAGAGTCTGTAGAAAGACACGGGCAGATTAAGAGCAAGTAAGTGGCAGATGGAATACAGTGTAGGGTCATGCACTTTGGTAGATGGAATAAGGGCAAAGACTATATTCAAAACAGGGAGCAAATTTAGAAATCAGAGGTGCAAAGGGACCTGGGAGTCTTAGTGCAGGATACCCTAAAGGTTAACTTGCAGGTTGAGTTAGTAGTGGCAATGGCAGTTTTAGTTAGTAATGGCAAATGTAATATTAACATTAACTTCAAGAGGATTAGAATACAAAATCAAGATGTAATGCTGAGACTTTATAAGGCTCTGGTCAGACTGCACTTGGAGTATTGTGACAGTTTCCGGCCCCTTATCTAAGAAAGGATGTGTTGGCATTGGAGAGGGTCCAGATGAGATTCACGAGAATGATCAAGAAATGATAGGGTTAACATATAAGGTGCATTTGATGTCTCTGGGCCTGTACCTGCTGGAGTTTGGATGAATGAGGGAGGAATCTCATTGAAGTCTATCAAATACTGGAAGACCTAGATAGTGAGGACCTGGAGAAGATGTTTCCAATAGTGGGAGAGCCTAGGACCCGAGGGCATAGCCTTCAAGTACAGGAACGAAGATGAGAAGGAATTTTTTTAGCTAGAGAGTGGTAAATCCATGGAATTTATTGTCACAGGTGGCTGTGGAGGCTAAGTCATTGGGTATATTTAAAGCAGGGGTTAATAGGTTCTTGATTAGTAAGGGTTACAGGGAGAAGGCAGGAGAATGGGGATGGAAGGGAAATACTTTAGCCATGACTGAATGATATAATTCTGCTCCTATGCATTACTGTCAAATTAAAAGTTCAGTGAACAATTGTTTATTTTGTGACATCTACTTATTGTTGTAAAGAGAGATTTTGGCACATTGGCCTTCATAAATAATGGCATTGAGCACAGGAGCTGGAATGTTAGTGAAATTGTATAAGATGATGGTGAAGGCAACTTTGGAGTATTCCAAGCAGTTTTGATCTCCTACCTACAGGGAAGATATCAATAAGCTTGGAAGAGTTCAGAGAAAATTTATGTGGATGTTGCTGGGATTTGAGTTACAACAATAGGTTGAATAGGTTAGGACTTCATCCCTTGAAGTGCAGGAACATGAGGGGAGATCATACAGAGGTATACAAAATTAGAAGGAGCATTAATAGAGTGAATGCATTCAGGCCTTTTCTCCTTAGGATTGGTGTGACTGGAACTAGAAGTCATAGTTTAGGATGAAAGATAAAATATTTAAGAGGAATCTGAGGAGGAATTTCTCCACTCAGACTGTGGTAAAATGAGCTGCCAGAGGAACTGGGTAGATGCATGTTCCATTATAACATTTAAGAGAAGTTTGGACAGGTACATGGATGAGAAAGGTATGGAGGTCAATGGTCTGGGTGCAGGATGTTATGGTAGTTAATAGTGTTATTCCTATGCCACTCAGTTAATGATTCCCACATGGAAGAAGCTCACATATTGTACAAGCACCATTATCCATAAAGTTCAGTTGAATATCCTACAAGGCTGGTGTTCTGGTGTGCTCTGCTCAATATCAAGCACAACATGGTGTCAGAAGTGGTTGATCATTGATAAATTGGTGCTACATACCAAGTGAGATCCCCAGCAAGAAGTCATTTACATTAAGTCCATTTTTGTTCACAGATATCTATGAAAAAATTTCCAGAGAGTTATCAACCTAAACTCCCTGTGCTGGTTGCTAACTTAATGTACTGCATGAGGGGAGAACTGGCCAGGGTTGCTAGGCAATGCTTTCAGGTTGCACCCAAAAGTGAATACATTGTAAAAATCTGTTGTTCACGAGCCTGGGGAAGTGCAAAGAGACACAAACACAGCAGAGAAGTCAGTCAGACTCTCAGAAAGAAAAAAAAGACTTTTGTAGTCAAAATAAATGAAATAATAAATAAACAAATGAACAGAAAAATGGAGCAAATACTGCAGTACCCACATCTACTTATCTAATAAAGCCCCCTGAGACATTTGAGTTATCTAAACCAGGGGACTTTGAGAGATGCTAAGGCTCTTGAAGGCATAGCGTGGCGTAGCGTGTGATAAGAGTGATAAAGGCTCTGAGCTTCTTTGACTCAGGAACTAAAAGGATCGGCCAGAACCCCGAGTTTTGCATCTAGTTTGGTGAAGAACTTTGCTCCACCCAAGATCCCCAATGAGTGCTCAACAGAAAGAAGAACTTTGCTCCACCCAATATCCCCAATGTGTGCTCAACAGAAAGAAGAACTTTGCTCCACCCAATATCCCCAATGAGTGCTCAACAGAAAGAAGAACTTTGCTCCACCCAATATCCCCAATGTGTGCTCAACAGAAAGAAGAACTTTGCTCCACCCAAGATCCCCAATGTGTGCTCAACAGGGAGCAGAATAAACTTCTCCTGCCTCACTGCATCATTCAATTTTGTTAGATCAGTACGGATCCTAACTGTGCCATCTGGCTTGGGAACAAAAACAATGCCCATACACCAGTCAGTATTCTATTCACTCTAGTTATGATGTCAAGTGCCAACATTCTCTTAAGTTCAGCTTTGACTTTGTTCATCAGTGGGACTGGTAAATGCCTCTCTGTAGTCGGAGAGTAGAGCGTCACTCCTGGCCTCAGTTGGATAAGGTACTCTTCTTCCAGTATCCCCAGGCCTGTGAACAACTCTGGGTACTTCTCCTGCCACTGGACATTGTTTAGCGAATCCAACCGTACAATGAGGTTCAGCTTTTTGATGCACATCATCCCAGTAATGGCAAGAAGAGATTCTGAACAATGTGGTCATCCTCTTTTAACTGTTTCTCACTTTTACAGTTGGAAGTAGTAAACATTCCCATCACACTGAGCTTACGTTTCCCTGATCCCATGAGCACTTTCTTTGCTGGGTTTAGCTTAATTTGCTGTCCAGTAGCCTCGCAACAATCCTGTCTCCAATGAAGTCATCTCTCAGATTTCCATATAATCGGTGTTCTGACAGGGCATACAACGCTGTGATAAAGCAACTTACCTTTCATGTGGCTCCTGCTTTCTGGAATTATCAGAAATATTCACGTATATCACATTTTGCTTTCCTATGAAATATTCGTTGAATTTGTCCTGCACCGTTTTGTACTCCTTTTTCTGAGCATGTGAGTCCTAATCCACCCATGACGTCATCTGCTTTGTCACCCATATGCAGTGTATCAGCGTGTGTACTCAATGCTCTTCTGAAGTCTGAGTGAAAATGCTGGCAAAGTGTCTGAGCCATCTCTCAAAGTCCCCTGGTTCAGAGAAATCAGATGACTCGGGAGGCTTTATTAGGTAAGTAGATGCAGTACAGCGGATGTTTGCTTGTTTATTTATTATTTTATTTAGTTGGATTACAAAAGACTTACTTTCTCTCCCTGACAGCCTGACTGACTCCTTTGACATCTCTGCTGTGCCTGTGTCCCTGTGCACTTCCCCAGGCTAGTGGCCACAGATTATTACAATGTATCCACTTTTGGGTGTAGCTTGAAGGTGTTGCCTAGCAACTCTGGCCCTTTCTAAGCTTATGCCCCATGGTGCATACAATTAGCAAACTAGCATAGGTAGTTTAGGTTGATAAGTCTCTGGATATTTTTTTATTAATATATATGCAACCAAGAACAGTCTTACTGTAAGTGATTTCCTGTTGCGATCTCACGGTCTGTAGCACCAATTCATCAACGATCAACCACTTCTGGCACCATGTTGTGTTTGTTATTGAGGGACAGTGCAGGGCACACTAGGACACCAGCATGCAGGATACTCAACTGAATTTTATTTTACAGTACGTGAACTCCTCTCTTGTGGGAGTGGCTAACTGAGTGGCATAGGAATAACACCTTTAACTACCACTACAATGGGTAAACAAACCAGAGGACAGTTAATCAGGAAGATTTGGAAATATGCTGCAAATCCATAGAGCTAGCTTTCCAGCATTATATGGTGATTTTGAAGATTGGTAGCGCTGAAATATTTTTAAAAATTTTCTATTTAAAATGTAAATATCAAAAGACACTAATTCTTAACATGAGTGATAATCAATTCCTAAGCAACAGACACTTGGCTAATATAAAACCTTGCATTAAAATTGATTGCCCTTATCTCAAACAATAACGAGGTAGCCTGCAGGGAATAAGTGGTGTCAAGAAAGCATCCTCTCCCTCAATGTCGCAAAAACGAAGGAGCTGGTTGTGGATTACAGGAGGAATGGGGATAGGCTAACCCCTATTGACATCAATGGATCTGGGGTTGAGAGGGTAAACAGCTTCAAGTTCCTCGGCATCCACATCACTGAGGACCTCACGTGGTCTGTACACACCAGCTGTGGGGTGAAAAAGGCACAACAGCACCTCTTTCACCTCAGACGGTTGAGGAAGTTTGGTATGGGCCCCCAGATCCTAAGAACTTTCTACAGGAGCACAATTGAGAGCATCCTGACTGGCTGCATCACTGCCTGGTATGGGAACCGTACCTCCCTTAATTGCAGGACTCTGCAGAGAGTGGTGTGGACAACCCAGCGCATCTGTAGTTGTGAACTTCCCATGATTCAGGACATTTACAAGGACAGGTGTGTAAAAAGGGCCCGTAGGATCATTGGGGACCAAAGTCATCCCAACCACAATCTATTCCAGCTGATACCATCCAGGAAGTGGTACCGCAGCATAAAGGGTAGACCAACAGGCTCCGGGACAGCTTCTTCCACCAGGCCATCAGACTGATGAGTTCACACTGATTTGAGTGTACTCTATATTACATTGACTGTTCTATTTATTATAAATTACTATGATTGCACATTGCACCCAATGTAACATGAAGATTTCATTCCTCATGTGTGTGAAGGATCTAAGAAATAAAGTCAATTCATTTCAGTTGAAATATTGATTATTGTTACTTATTTCAAGTTTTGGAAATTGCTCAGATAAATCATCAATCCTTCTCAGTAAGACATTCACTGGAGAACTCTGTTCTAGTATTTCGTAATCTAAAAATTAGTGCCACCATCACCAGACACTGAAACCAAGAGACCCGGCCACAAATTTGCATACACATACATCATGACAAGTACCTTATTTGGCATTAGTTATTCTCAATCCTATTCCATGGACTGTGGTTACTCAGCCTAATCCATCAAATTTAATTGGAAACTAAAATATTTACATTTCAATCTCACTACAAAATATTCTAAAGCAGTTCAACTCTGTTGCATGAGGATTTAGTTTGTTTCTCTTATCGCACTAAATATCACTTAGCAACTTACTTACTTGCCTGCTTAGCAACTAAATCTAACTTCATATTTGAGGAGTATGATCCTCTCAGGTTTATTAACTCATCAGTTAATGACTGATGGTTGATTGATAAGTTCGTGGCCTAAGGTAGAAGGAGATGTTATTAACTTCAAACTTTCTGCATAATCACTCAAAGAGTTGAACTGCATGTGCATGTAACAAGAGCTGTATAACTCATCTCCTTCTACTTTAGGCCACAAACTTATCAATCACCCATGCTGTGGACACTTTCTGGAGGTCCAAGATCCATATGCTCCACGACTGCTGGACTAAGTGTGTAAATGTAGGAGGGGACTATGTTGAAAAATAAATGTGTAACTAAATAAATAAAAACCTCGTATTAGGTTCTGAAATGACTTTTCAGTGTTGAAGATTTGCAGGAGTTTCCCCTCATAAGGATATCTAGAGCTATGAGGCACAGTATCAAGATAAGGAGTTGGTACTTAAAAGCTAATACGAAGAGGAATTTCTATTCTTGGACGACTGTGACTCCTTGAAATTCTTTAACCCAGAGAGATGCTGAGCCATTAAATATACTGTATGAATAAGGTGGATAAATTACAGAGGATCAATCGTTAGTGTGGTTGGGCATGAATGTGTGAGGCCAGAAATCAGGTTAGCCATGGTCATATTGAATAACAGAGCCGATAGGAGTGGCTGTATGAGCTCTTTTTTGTGTTCACATGACTTTGGAAAAGAGTTTGCCTCTGCCTCAGGGATTTTTAGACCATTGTGCTTCAAGATCAGTGGCAAGCTCCACCGGTACTCCATTGACGGCAAATCCTGAGGAGGGATTTCCCCCTTCTGCAGTTTAGGAAACTCACGGCTGAAGCTGAACGCATTGATTTTCTGCCATGAATTTTATACCTGGTCTGAGGTCCTGACTTGCAGTTTGCTTTTTCCTCAATAATCAGCCAAAGGCTGATTTTTGGTCAGACCATATCTGGAGGATTGTGAGCCATTTTGGACTCTATCTAAGAATGGACGTGCTGGCATTGGAGAGGGCCTGGAGGATGTTTACCAGAATAATCCCGAGAATGAAAGGGTTAATGTACAAGGAGCGTCTGATTGCTCTGGGCCTATACTCACTGGAATTTAGAAGATTGGGAGGGGGGAATATGCTTGAAGCCTACTGAATTTTGAAAGGTCTTGATACAGTAGATGAGGAGAGGATTTTTCCTATAGTGAGTGAGACTAGGACCAAAGGACCCAGCCTCAGAATAGAAGGATGTCCCTTTAGAAGAGATGAAGAAGTATTTCTTTAGCTAGCGATGGGAGAATCTGTGGAATTCATTGCCACATACGCTGTGGAGGCCAAGTCATTGGGTATTATTTGTTAAGTTCTAGATTAGTAAAGATGTTAAGGGTTACAGAAAGAAAGCAGGAGAAGGGTTTGAGAGTGATAATCAATGAGCATTGCTGGAATGTCCAAGCAGATCTGATGGTCTGAATGGCGTAATTCTGCTTTTATGTCTTATTGTCTTATGGCTATGTTGGCCCTTTGAAAATGGTGGTGAAATTTATCATCAATTGGCTTCTAAGATAGGGGAAGCAGTGCATGGTTGTAAATATTGCCATGAACCTTTATTGTCAGAGGGCTTGAGTGAAGCTGAGACATGCTGGTAGAAGAGCAGCAAACAATCTCCTGGAGGATCTCATCAGGTTAAGTAGAACCTGAATGACAAAAAAGTGAATATTGTTGCTTCAGGTCATATCCCTGTACCAGAACCTGGTACCAGCATCAGCAGGCTCTTCTGTCTCCAGGTTGGTAGTGTTACGTATCCCGTAACTGGATCACTTACCAGCAAAGATAGAGAGGTCTGCTGAAGTCTGATGGTACCATTTTTAAACGTTTTTATTTATAAAGGGGCACAAAAATAAGGTTAATACAAACATTTAGATAACATACGTCGTCAATACTCAATCTAAAGCGCAGGTATAGTAATAATCAATCAGAAATAAGCTCTATCGTTATCTAGGGGTAATGTATATATTGTCCGCTGTATATCTGAAAGTCTCTTGCAGTCACTGCAGTTCCACCAGCTGCCGTCTTTTGTGGTGTCGCGTTGGTGCACTTTGTTAAAGAGAGAGAGATAGAGATTAAATGAAACAGTTACCTGGTGGGGTTTTCCAACCTTTAGGAGTTCGATTCGTCGGAGTCTCGTTGGGGAATGGACGCTCACTTGTGGCCTCTCCTGTAGCTAAGCCGTTCTTTTGTGGTGAGGTCGCCAATCCCAGGCAAGGAAAAGATGCACACGAACCCCCCCCCCCCCCCCCCCACCGGCTGTCGCTATTAAACGCTGTCGCAGGATTTCTAGCGTGTCTTCTGGTGCGTCTGGGGGGCCGTCTTTACAACCCCTCTTTTATCTGAACTCACGGGGTCTCAGATGTCAATCAGGTTGGGATGATGCAATCTCTCTCCATCTCTCCACCCACGTTGCCCTGAGGGTATACACATAGTACAGTTCCCAATTCACAAAGGTGTCTCCACGAGACAATGACCACAGTCGCCAGCTTTTGCCTCGCCGTGAAACGAGGGACACCGCACGTATCTCTCTCTTCTCTTGGGTCATTGACCCCCCCCCTTCACTAGGGCTCTGGCGATTCTCACAAAGGAGGGGGCTGGGATCATAACAGTAGAAGGTTTTTTCTCCTGTAGATGTTAAGCGTCAAGCCCATCTTCTTAGTTGAGCCACTGAAGGCTTTGATAATAAAGCACCACTCGTGAGCTTAGCAAACACTGGTGCCCTGTGCACCCTGCTGCTCAGCCAGCGAGGTTTGGAATAAACTTAGTTCTAGAGAGCAGTCACTGAAGTCGGAACAACCTAAAGGTTAACTCCACTCTCACAGGAAGTTAGAGGTGAGATGCAAAATTTTGGCAAGAAAGGTAAAGGCACCTGTTGGGACCAGGGTGCAGCCTTTCCTGACACCAGCCTTCATTTAGAACAGCTCCAATGTAGATCCACTGGTTAGTGTCAAAGATCGCATGCCACTGTGAGGCATGTGCAAGATCCTTGGTCAGTTGGATATGAGGATGTTGCTCTACAGTTTTTCTCGAGTCAAAGGTTGATGAAGGCTGTTGCTGTTCCATGCCTCTTTTGGAACTGTTGCACAGCAAAGTTCATGTCCGATGTGCTTCTGGATGGACTAAATCCGGATTGCATTTCAGCTGAGGAGGACGCTAATGACAACATTTCCGGTGGTACGCACCAGGAAGTGCATACATACCTTTCTGCAAACACCAGTTTGGCCTGTCTCCTCTCTTGAACATTGCTGCAATCACAACATTTCTGATGTCCCCCGAAATATTCTGCTCTTCCCAGTTGTAGGTGAAGTTGCGGATTTGAAGCTCTTCACATTATGTGGCTGACCACACGACTTTTATCATGTGAAGGTGTTGAGCTTGTATGTTTCTTAGGCAATCACAGCTGATTTCTGTCTGGTTGACTGATGATGAGAAATATCACCATCTACCTACTGTTCCACAACCACACCTCCAGTCATGTCTTAAGAAATGGCACGTACATAAAAACATTGGCTGTGCTCAAGACTCTAAGCATTTTCCCCCCAGAGGGCATGAGATTGTCAACTTCAATTGTTGCACTCCAGAGGAAACCCATGCAAGGATGGAAGCATGCTTAATGTTTTTCATTTTCCCCAGTGTGAGGGAGCTGGATCTCTCCACACAGCACGAGTTTTTACATAAAACCATAAGACAAAGGAGCAGAATTAGGCCACTTGGCCCATCAAATCATGGCTGATCCTTTTTTCCCTCCTCAGCTCCATTCCCCGGCTGTCTCCCTGTAACCTTTGATGCCACGTCCAATCAAGAACCTAGAGCCAAGCCCTTCGAGAGGGGCACCAGGGAGCACTTCTTTATTTGAAGGCCAATATGGATCTAGAATGATCTCCCACATTGAAATTAGTTCAAGTGAAAACTTTAAAAATTCATATATTTTGATTAGGCATAGAGACATGGAAGCAAGTAAGTAAGTAAAGCAGAAATCAGATTAAAAGAGAAGTAATGGGATGATAGAGCAGGCCTGAGGAGCTGAATGGTTAAGAGTTGCCCTTAAGTTCCTTTCTATGTTTCCTAGGTACATTTCCTCAGCAAGCATCTTCTGTCTCTTCATTATCAGAACACTATGTTGTCCATGTGTCTGTTCTTTGCTTCAATGAAGTACTAACCTACTTTATAGATTCAGATTCATTTATTTATCACATGTACATCGAAATGCAGAGCGAGATGTGTCACAGCCATCAAGACCGAAGAACGTGCTGGGAGCAGCCCGCAAAATGATGCCACACACTCTGGTGCCAGTGTAGCATGCCCATCATGTTCAAGGTTCTGAGTAAATTTTATTACCAAAGTGCATATATGTCACCATATACAACCTTGAGATTCATTTTCCTGTGGGTATGCTTAGCAAATCTATAGAATAGTAACCGCAACAGATCAACCAGAGTGCGGAAGACAACAAATCATGTAAATGCAAATATAAATAAATAGCAATAAATAACAAGAACATGAGGTAATGAGATAAAGAGTCCTTGAAGTGAGATCATTTCTTTGTGAAAACATATCAATGATGGGGCAAATGAGTGTGGATATTCCCTTTTATTCAAGATCCTGATGTTGGGGGGTAGAAACTGTTCCAGCACCTGGTGGTGTGAGCCCTGAGGCTCTTGTATCACCTGCCTGACGGCAGCAGTGAGAGGAGAGCGTGACCTGGGTGGTGGGGATCACTGATGATGGACGCTACTTTCCTATGACAGCATTTCATGTGGATGTGCTCATGTACCGGAGCAAATCCACTTCATTTGGCAGAATTTTCTCTTCAAAGGCATTGATGTTTCCATACCAGGCCGTGATGCACTAATTAATAAATACACTCTCCACTACACATGAAGTTAGTCAAAGTTTTAGATGTCATGCCAAATCTCCGCAGACTCCTGAGGAAGTAGAGGCATTGTCGTGCTTTTTACGCAATTGCACTAATGAGTTGGTTCCAGTTAAAGTCCTCTGGAATGGTCTACCCAGGAATTTAAAGTTGCTTACCCTCTCCACCCCTGATCCTCCAATGAGGACTGACTCATGAACCCCTGGTTTCCCATTCCCGAAGTCTATAATCCATTCCTTAGTCTTACTGACATCGAGTGAGAGGTTGTTGTTATGACACCACTTAGCAAGATGTTCAATCTCCCTCCTGTATGTTGATTCATCACCACCTTTTATCCGGCTGACAGCAGTGGTGTCATCAGCAAAATTGTATATGACCTTGGAGCTGTGTTTAGCCACACAGTCATAGGTGTAAAGTGAGTAGAACAGTGGTCTAAGCATACAGCCCTGTCGTGCACTTGTGCTGATGGAGATTGTTGAGGAGATGTTGCTAATCCGAGCTAACTGGGGTCTACAAGTTAGGAAATCAAGGATCCATAGAGGCTAAGGTCTTGGAGCTTATTGATTGATTTTGAGGCGATGATGGTATTGAATGCTGAGCTGTAGTCGATAAAGAGCATCCTGATGTATGCAGCTTTGTTGTCTAGGATTGAGTGAAGAGCCGATGAGAGGCATCTGCTGTGGACCTGTTGCTCCGACAGGCAAATTGGAGTGGATCCAAGTCGCCTCTCAGGCAGGAGCTGATATGTTTCATCACCAACCTGTCAAAACACTTCATCACTGTGGATGCAAGTCATATCCATCAAAGGCAGGTAAAATAGTAGAATCAGGGATGATTAATGTTGCAGTTATGTAAAACTTAATGACTTTCTTCTGGTATATCTGATCATGCGCCTTTGAGTTTGACAATGTCATTTTTGGCCGTCCACCATGGCGCATGTCTCAGACTTTATTGCAAAACTCTGACTTTATCAGTTTTATCGAAAGCCAGATAAAAGAATTTTTTCTTTTTAATGATATAGAAGTTGTGTCTAAATTAATTATATGGGATACATTCAAAACATTTTTACGTGGTCAGATTATTTCTTATTCAGCTAAACTTAAAAAACAGACCAAAGCAGAATTAGATAAAATTTCAAAACAATTTAAAGATTTAGATAATATCTATGTGACTTCCCCTAATATTGACTTATTTAAAAAAAGGGTGGAACTTAAATCACAATATAACCTATTAGTAACTCATCCAATTGAAGGTTATCTACTTCAGTTAAAGAGCCAATTTCATATGTTTGGAGATAAAAATAATAAACTACTTCCATTTCAATTAAAATCGGCTGGAGCCAAGAGGCAAATTTTGAAAATTTGTAGAAAAGATGGTACCCTAGCTCGGGATTATGAAGAAATTAATAAGATTTTTCAAGATTTTTATACTGAACTTTATAAATCTCAATATCCAGTAGACTCTTCTGAAATGAATGTTCTTTTACGAAAGATTGCTTTTCCTAAAATTTCTGCTGAGGATCAAAAAACTCTTGATGCCTAAATTACTGAATCCGAAATTCATGAAGCTATTTTTTCAATGCAATCTGGTAAGGCCTCGGGACTTGATGGTCATCCTGTAGAATTTTATAAAAATTTTGGAAAACTGCTTTCTCCATATATGTTGGAGATGTTTAAAGATTCTTTTGTGAAAAGTGATTTACCCTCTACTTTTTATGAAGTTTCTATTTCTTTAATTCTCAAAAAGGATAAAGATCCTACTGATTGTGCCTCATACACATCTATTTCATTATTGAATGTTGATGCTAAGATTCTCTCAAAGATAATGGCCAATTGGTTGGAGAGTATTTTGGGTAAAATCATTTTTAAAGATCAAACAGACTTTATAAAAGGTCGTTATTCTTTCTCAAATATTCGGAGATTATTTAACATTATATATTCACCTTCTTCTAAAACTCCACAATGCGTTATATCTTTGGATGCTGAAAAAGCATTTGATTGAGTCGAATGGAAATATTTATTTAATGTTTTAGAAAAATTTGGTTTTGGTATTAATTTTAATAATTGGATTTAAATGATATATAAAGCTCCTATTGCTACTGTTGTCACTAATAACTGTAGGTGTCTTTTTTTTTCAGTTATCACGGGGGACAAGACAAGGTTGTCCATTAAGTCCTTTGTTATTTAACTTAGTATTAGAACCCCTTGCTTTTGCTCTTCGTGAAGCCGAAAATATTCATGGGATTTATGTGAATGAGACTACGCACAAGATCTCTCTTTACGCTGATGATTTATTGGTATATATATCTAAGCCTGAAGAATCTATTCCTGCTTTGCTTAAAATTATTTGACAAATTTGGAGACTTTTCAGGATATAAAATAAATTTTAGTAAAAGTGAATTACTTCCTTTAAATTAATCTGTCTCTATATATGATAATATTCCTTTTAAAGTTACGGATTCTTTTAGATATTTAGGTGCTATAATTACTAAAAAATATAAGGATCTTTATAAAGTCAATTTTCCTCCTTTAGTGGACTCTATCAAGTATTCCTTTAATAGATGGAGCCCACTTACATTTTCATTTGTTGGTCTTATTCATGTAGTTAAAATGATGATTTTACCAAAATTTTTATATTTATTTCAGAATATTCCTGTTTTTTTGACTAAGAAGTTTTTTGATTGGATTGATTCTATTATTCTATCTTTTATTTGGGATAATAAAAGACCAAGAATTGGTAAATGTCATTTGCAAAAGTTGAAAAAGGACAGAGGTCTCGCTTTGCCTAATCTAAGAATGTATTATTGGGCTGTTAATTTGTGGTATATGTCCTTTTGGTTATATTGGGGTAATAGGAATGATCGGCCAGTTTGGGTAGACCTGGAACTGAGAGCTGTGAAACAGTTTTATTTAACTTCGTTATTAGGAGTTGCTCTACCTATACGATTAGCTAAAGTTGCTAATTTAAACCTATATCCTGTGGTTAAGCACTCTTTACAAATTTGGCTCCAGTTCCGCAATTTTTTTAATCTTAAAATATTTAAACTTTGTAGTATAATTTATCGTAATTACTTTTTTAAACCTTCTTGGAGTGATCCAGTTTTTTTACTTTGGAAAAATAAAGGTATTAATTCTTTTTTAGATTTATTTAAAGAAGGCAGATTGATGTCTTTTGAACAATTAGTCGATAAGTATCCTCTCTCATATTCACACTTTTTACAATATCTTCAAGTTAGACATTTTTTACAAAAAATTTAAGTAATTTTCCTTACATATTAGAGGCTGACTTGTTAGATACTATTATGAATATGAACCCCTCATTGAAAGGTTCTATTGGACAAATTTATAATTCATTATTACAATGGGATAAGCATCCTTTACTTGAGATTAAACAGGATTGGGAGAAGGAACTCAATTTGACTTTTATATGGGAGGATTGGACGTGGATTCTGAAGCTGGTTAACTCTTCTTCAATCTGTGCTAGTCATTCACTGATTCAATTTAAAATTGTACATCGTTGCCATTTGACGAAGGAGAGACTTTCTAAAATATTTCCCAGTGTTGACAAGTATTGTGATAGATGTAAAACTGAGATAGCTACACTGACACATATGTTCTGGTCATGTTCTATATTAAAACAGTTTTGGAAGTCAGTCTTTTCGACAATTTCTAAAGCACTCAGAATCAATTTACAAACTAATAAATTGACTGTGCTTTTTGGAATAATTCCTCAAAATATCCATGGTATTTCTGTGTCTGACCAACATGTTATTGCATTTGTTACATTGATAGCTAGGAGGGCCATCTTGTTGAAATGGAAGGATATATCAGCTCCTACTTTGTCACAATGGTTCTCTCAAGTGATGCTGTGTCTTAGCTTGGAGAAAATTAGAAGCTGAACCTTTGAACCTTTATTTGATTTTGAGAAGAGATGGGGCTCATTTACTCGTTATCATTTCAGTTAATTGATAGTTTTCCTCCATGATCTAAATGTAATTTTTTTTTGATATATCTTTTTTTCTTGTTGGCGGTTTGATGTTTATTTTTAGAAGTTTTTTGTATGATGCATGGCTCCAGGGTTGTACCTCCAATGGGTTTCTTTTTTCCCCTCATTTTTCTTGCTTAGTAGGGTTTTTTTTATTCACAAAAATTTTCAATCCTTAAGATAATTTTTTCTTTTTTGAGGCACTGTAAGTGTTGTTACTTTGATGTACCTGTGCTATTTTTTAATAATAATAATAATAATAATAATAATAATAATAATAATAATAATAAAAAGATTTGAATAGAAAAGACCTTCTTCCGGTTAAGATGGTGCTACCAAATGTGAGCAACAGCTTTCTGGTAGTTAAAAAGCTAAGGAATCCAACTAAAAGCATCATCAAAAATACATTTTCGGAGGTAAATTGTGTTCAATTTGTTGTAATGTGAGTATTATTAAAAGTAAGTTAATACTAATCGGGAAGCTGTTGGTAATGAGAGGCGGGATCCGGGGTTGGCGAGGTTTTTACTTCCGCTTTTTTTACTCCCAGAATGCATTGTATATAGTTCCTCCACCCATGCCACATGAGGTACCTGGAAGCCTCTGTGTTGTAAATATCATTTGCCGTCCCAGATAAAGATGCTCTTTTGGCCATCAAGTTGTCTTTTTGTAAAGTAGAAGTTACCACACAATGATTGCTGCAAACCATGGTGAAAAGGATGAATGATGGTGAGGCGAGTTCAGAGAATGAGCTGAGATGGTGTGTCTGCAGAATCCTTGCAGATGGAGTTCTGATGCCCATACAGCTGGCCTAGCAGTGAGGTTGGATGCTCTGGGCCCTGAAAGCAAAAGTCAGGTCCCAGACAGAGGAGATTAAGTGCCCGAACAACTAGCCTACTTGCGAGGTTGGATTGCTGTGGGGGCTGAGCTGATCGGAAGAGCTTGAGAGCGGCTTTGGGCTGGGTGACGAAATCTGGGCTCAGAGTGAGTCGCTGGGTGGCATGGTCTAGGCCTGGAGCCTTTTGATGCAGCAGTGTCTGGGTCCTAATGCAAGGTACGCTTCACTGTTAAGACAATTTAAACACCAGCCCAGATTGGAGGTGAGAGCTAATTTTGCTCACTTTCCGCGATCTGCACAGTTCTCTCCTGGCCTTTCACTATTCTGTCGTTTGGTCAATTTAAATCCCGGCCCAAGTGGGCTGAAAAGACTGGGTGTTGGGATCTGGGGCAAGAGCCAATTTTGGTCATTCTTCGTGATGGTCATCTACGTGGCGCTGAGGCTATGAAGGCTGCTTCGTCTGCTTTGCTCCATGCCCGCTGATATGATGAACTGATAAGCAAGGCTTTGGGCCTACTCCAGGCCTCTCTAGGGTTCGGTTCAGAGGACTCCATTTTGGTTTAGAATGCCGTTGTTCACTTCAATTGTTTGCATGATTTGTATTTTTTTCTTTCTCTTGTGCATTGAGAGTTGGTCTTTTATTTTTATTTTTTTTTCTTTAATTAGGTTCTTTCAGGTTTCTTGCTTTGTGGCTACACGTGAGCAAGCAAATATCAAGGTTGTGTAATTTATACATTCTTTGATCATAAATGCACTTGAATCGTGAAAAGAACAGTACTTAAATTCAGTACGGAATTGTCATACTAACGCTGAGCCAGCAGGCAGTGCTATTGTCATTTATTAAACTGGACTTCAATCTGGTAGCAGCTGTGGAGGCAAGACACTGAAATTAAGTAGGTGAAAATTTATGTAGTGATCTGAGACCTTGGATTATTGACCAATATCTCCCTTATGTATACATAGTTGTGGCATACAGTGAGATCAAAAATATACACATTGCTTACTCAGAACTTCTCAATTTGTACTGTAAAATATGCTTTGTTCATTTAGAATTGGTTTTTGACAGTTTTTTGGCAAGTTTTGCTCTAAGTGTTAAATGATAATGTCATGGTCCGGATCAGTTCCCCTTTAAATTTAGTTAGGTTGCGTTATGATCCGGACCATTGGCTCTTTGTTCCCTTCTAATTCCGTTTCACATGTCCCTTGAGCATGGCCATTAAGGTAATCTACTCTCGACCTGAACCGGCAGCTTATAAGCCCCTGGCTTTAGCCGTTCGGGGCGAGAGTGTTAGGAAGCATTAGCAAGTTGCCGTCGCTACCACAAGCCAGAGTTATCTAGGCCGCATCGGAGTGCCGGCAATTCGCCTTCCTTCACCAGAGTGGGTCTGGGCAAGGTCAAACTGCCAGGGGTGAGTTGAAGGTGGAGTCCTGGCTCGATGTTCATGCCCAGTGTCCATGTCCATCCCTCAAAGAAGAGTCCCGGCTCGGTGCCTGAGTTGAAGGCGGAGTCCTGGCTCGACGTTCCTGTCCTGTGTTTGGTGTCCACATTCTGGCTGTGGCGATTCAAGGTCCTAGTCTCCGAGTCCAAGGTCCGTGGCGATCCAAGTTCCCAGTCTCCAAGTCATGGCCCCGACGATCCAAGTTCCCAATATCCAAGTCCAAGGTCCGCGGCAGTCCACGTTCCCAGTGTCTAAGTCATGGCCGCGGTGATCGAAATTCCCAGTTTCTAAGTCCAAGGTCCGTGGCAATCCAAGGCCCTAGTCTCCTAGTCCGAGGTTCATGTTCCTCTTCGTCCTCCTTGATTTCCCGGTTCTATGTGTAGCGAGTAATAAACACTATTTTATTGAACCTAAGAAAGACGTGTTTGTGTCCTGCTTGTGGGTCCTCTCCCAGCACCCTAGCCCCCACCGTGTGACAGATAATTGTATGATAAACGTGTTATTTTAGAATTTAATACAATCAGAATTCTTATGCAATGTATTCCTTTTAAACTTTTACATATTTAAACTCCCATTATACAGATCTTCTAAACTCAGATTAAATAGAATTATGTTTTATTCATCTGTATGTATGATATGGGTTTAGGGCAAGTTACCACAAACAATAACAACAACTTGTACTTACTTCAGCCCATCACCCCTACTGGAGCATAGGCCGCTGGCAGAGGCCTCTGTCCTGGGCCGGTCCTTCAAGTTATGCTGAGGAGTAGCCCATCTTTGAAGATCCTTCTCCCAGGAATGAGCTTGCTTGCTTTTCTGTGACACTGGGCTTTTACACAATGGGGTTGCTAGCCCTATGCCCAACCCTGCCCCTTTCACAACTGGGCCTGGGAAGTTCACAGTGGAATTAACTTACATTTACATAACTATTTATATGTCAATTTCACAAGCATTATGAACATTTAACATAGACCTGCCTAATACTAGCAGAAATGTTCAAAGTAGTAGATTTTAAGGAGTATCTTAACAAAAGAGAGAGGAGTAATGAGAGAGAGAGAAGCTTTCGGTGGGAATTCCAGAGTTTAGGTATCGAGGCCTGGAGAGGTTATAAAAAGGATACAACAAGGTGCAGAGATGTTGGAGGTTTGCAAGGCTGTGTGAGATTATCGAGTTAACAAGGAGTGAGCTTGTGGAAAATCTGGAATCAAGGAAGAGCATTTAACAATTGAAATATCGCCATTCCAGGAGCCAGTGAAGCCTAGTAACTGCAGGGGTAGGTCTGGGCATATCAGAACATGGGTTCATTTTTATGGAGTTGCAGGAGCATTGCATTATTTAAGCCCAACTTTAATAAACACATGATAGAAGTGTTTCTGGACAAGATAAATTGTTGCAGAGTGAAATGAGGCCTTGTTATAGAGCCAGAAGTATGTAGCATTGGTGAGAGAGTGTTCACGTTCTAGTGCTCAGCTAAGGGTCAAGTAGAGAGAAGCTGGCATAGAGTCTGATATACCATCAGATAATAGTCAGAGAGATTGATGGAATCAGTTGATTGGAAATGGGGGTTAAGTATAAATTAATTTCCTTGTTATCTTAGCTAATCAACAACGTTCTCCTGGTAAACTCTACTTTGTATTTCAGGAACAATTAGCTTATCTGGTGCAATACTGTTATGAATCGGTCAGGCCTAACATCAATACAGGGAAATATAACTTCTGTTGGGAGTAGAACTGGCAGGCCCAATCCATTTCAGTGAGAAGTTGGATGTAGCTGTTTTTAAGAAGGTATCTGATTTTCTCCTCTGTGTTACGCCTTTTTATCCTCTCAGGATGCTGATTGCGAAATAGGATACATAGGTTTATAAACGTGATGGCCCAGCGCCTGATTGTTAGCTTCGAATCGGATGGACTTGAGGTTCTTGACCGGAGATCATTGAGAATCATGCAGAGTACTCAGTACAATATGTGAGTTAAAATCCCTGAGAGGTTGTAAGATGCTCATATGAAGTTGTAAACACAAGAAAAGACTGCAGATGCTGGAAGTCCAAAGCAATGCACACAAAATGCTGGAGGAGATCACAGCACCTATGACAATGAATAAACAGTCAACGTTTCGGGCCAAGACTCTTCTTCAGGACTGAGAGAGAAGGGGAACGATGCCAGAATAAAAAAGGTGGGGGAGGGGTAAGAAACTAGCTGGAAGGTGATAGGTGAAGCCAGGTGGGTGGGAAAGGTCAAAGGTTGGAGAAGAAAGAACCTGATAGGAGAGGAGAGTGGACCAATGGAAAAAGAGAAGGAGGTGGAGACCCAGGGTGAAGTAATAGGCAGGTGAGGTGAAGCAAAAGGTCAGAATGGGGAAATAGAGGATGGGGGGGGGGGGTTGGGGATAGCAGGGGAATTTGTTTACCAGAAGGAGAAGTTGATATTCATGCCATCAGGTTGGAGGGTACCCAGACAGAATATAAGGTGTTGCTCCTCCATCCTGAGGGTAGCCTCATCTTGGCACAAGAAGAAACCATGGACTGACACATCGGAACAAGAATGGGAAAGGGAATTAAAATGTTTGGCCACTCGGAAGTCCGGCTTGTGGGGGATGGTGTGGAGGTGCTTGACGAAGTGCTCCCCCAATTTACGACAAGTCTCACCAATGTAGAGGAGGCTGCATCGGGAGCACTGGACTCAATAGACAGCCCCAGCAGAGACACATGTGAAGTGTTGCCTCACCTGGAAGACCTGTTTGGGACCCTAAATGGAGGCGAGGGAGGAGATGTAAGGGCAGGTCCTAATCCTGGGCTACTTGCAGGGATAAGTTGCTGGAGGAAGATTATTGGGGAGGGAAAAATGGACAGGGGATCTGTGGGGGGAGCGATCCCTGAGGAAAGTGGGGAGAGGGGAGGTAAAGATTTGTTTAGTGACGGGATTTCTTTGGAGATAATGTGTTGTATGTGGAGGCTGATGGTGTGGTAGGTAAGGACAAGAAGGACTATATCTCTATTAAGGCGGCGGGAAAATAAGGTGAGCGCGGATATATGGGAAATGGAGGAGATGCAGGTGAGGGCAGTGTCAACAGTAGAGCGAGGGAGCCCCTGTTCTTTAAAGAAAGAGGACATCTCTGATGTTCTGGAATGGAAAGCCATGTCCTGGGGACAGATGCGGTCAAGGCGAAGAAACTGAGAAAAGGTAATAGGATTTTTACAGGAGACAGAGTGGGAAGAGGTATAGTTGAGGTAACTGTGGGAGTCAGTAGGTTTACAAAAGATGTCAGATGACAGCTTGTCTTCAGAGATGGAGACAGGGAGATTGAGAAAGGGGAGGGAGGTGTCAGAAATGGACCAAGTGAATTTGAGAGCAGGGTGGAAGTTGGAGGCAAAGTTAATAAAGTTGACAAGCTCAGGAAGGGTGCATGAGGCAACAGTTGCCAGCGTAGTGGAGGAAGAGTTGGAGAGTATAACTGGAGAAGGCTTGGAACATGGACTGATCTACACAACCAACAAAGAGACAGGCATAGCTGGAGCCCATGCAGGTGCCCATGGCTTCACCTCAGGTTTGAAGAAAGTGGGAGGAGCCAAAGGAGAGGACCAGGTGGAGGAAGGTGGTGTTGAAGGAGGAGTGATTGGTTCTTTCATCAAGAGAGAAGTGGCGAGCTTTGAGGCCTTCCTGATGTGGGATAGAGCGTACAGGGACTGAACACTCATGGTGAAGATGAGGTGGTCAGGGACAGGGAATGGAAAGTTACTGAGGAGATCAAGGACATGAGAAGTTTCACATATGTAAGTGGGAAGGGGCTGAACCAAGGGGGATAGAATGGAACTGAGATATGAGGACACGAGTTCAGTAAGGCAGGAGCAGGCAGAGACAGTGGGTCAACCTGGACAGTCGTGTTCTTGGATCTTGGATAGGAGGTAGAAGCAAGCAGTGTGGGCTAAGGGAACGATAAGTTTGGTGGCAGTGGCTGGGAGTTCTCCAGAGTGGATGAAGTCAGTGATCGTGTCAGAGAGTTTTCTGATGGTGTTGAGTGGGATCCTCCTCAGGGGGTAGGTATGAGGAGGTGTCTGAGAGTTGCCATCAGGCCTCAGCAAGCTAGAAGTCTTTGCACCGCACTACAGCAGCACCCACATCGTCTGCGGGCTTGATGGTAGGTTCAGGATTGATGCAGAGAGCAGTGCGTTCGGAGGGGGTAAGGGAGGAGAGAGGAGTGCTGAAGACGAGACGGTTGAAGAAATTACAATATTCAGTGTACTTAGTGTGATGCCCCGGTTCACATCTTTACTGTTACGCTGTAGGTATTTCATTTAGCAGCTCTGTAAGAGCCGCTGTTCTGCTCTCGGCCTGTTTGGGCTCTTGTTGAAGGTCAGGGATGATGTGGAATGTATGCCATCCAATTAGCGGGAGGTTTTCTTGGTGAGGGACGATAAGGTTGGGCTTGAGGTTGTTTTGTTGGAGAGGAAATAAAGAGAGAAGATGCTGGGGAGAACCGGTCGTAGGATGGCACCCCGTGGGAGACCCGTCTGTTCGAGATGGATTGCGAGCGACGTTCAGAAGGTGGTGTGTGATTTCACACAGACCGAGGGCCCAACGCGCGAGTGACAGAGAAGTTCAAGATGAGCTCCAACCGGTGCACATTTGACTGTTTAATTAGAATCAGCCCTTTTCTTTTTGTTATTCTTTGCTAATCCTTTGGTTAAGATTCATAAATATAGTTCCTTTAATCGTGTGCAGTGCACTTTCTGTTATTTTGTGGCATTAATTTGTAACAGGGTGGCAAAGGACACCACATTCACACAAACCAGGGTTTGGGGTGGGGTCGAGCGCACCTCAGTCTCTAAAGTTTGGCGGGGCCAGAGGTTGTCTTCCCTAGACTTAAACAGCCAAGGAAACTGGGGTGTTTTATTGTGGGGGGTATCGTCCGGGAACGATTTTGTTGGATGCTGTGTGATTGCCCTGAGCGTTGATTCGGTGGGGCCCCGGGAGAGTGGGGGCCATGGGTTGTCCATAGTTTCCGGAAGGAGGGGAGTGAAGGCGAGTGTGCTGAATCGGAAGCCGAGTCGCCCGCAGTTGGGGGTGGAGACATTAAAGACAGGGTGCTCTCGTTTCTGCGGAGCGAGAGAAAGGAGTGGTCTGATGTGGAGGGTCTAATGAGTCCGCCAGTGAGGGCTGAGCCTTCTGAGTTGGTAGCGGCCCTTACCTCCCTGGTGAATAAATGGCAAAGTGCCCAGGTTCAAAGTCCCAGCCTGTCCTCAGGATTGAAGGCCACCCCGAAAGGGGAAGAGGAGGATGAAACTTGGGCAGAGCAAACTTCTCCGTTGCTGGATGAGTGGCAGTGCTCTGATAAAGAAAAAAGACAGTGATTAGTTGAAAATCTGAAGTGGCCGGTTGTTGGCGTAGTGAGATCCGTAAAGACACTGAACCCCTTTGCTACTTCTGCAGGCTACATGCAAACGTTACAAAAGGTGTTTGGCACGATGGGAAGCCACTGAAGTTTATGACGCGGTTTTAGAACATGTTTCAGGAGAAGGGGGAAAAGCTTTCTGCCTACATTTTTCGGCTAGCGATGCAGCTAAAATGCTTGCGGCGTAGAGGGGCCATTCAAATGGCTGAGGTGGATCATTAAGAATGGACCAAATAGCAAAAGGTGCCCATTCACCATACCTGATCGCTTGGTATCTCCGAATGTCTCTTAAGATGTGCCCCCCACCCTCGTTTGTCGAGCTGATCAGAGAAGTAAGAGAGGAGGAGAATGCAGTGGAGGTGTGGGAGGCCTCCATCCGCAGGGTACAGTGCTCGGTAGTGGCCTCTTTGGCTGACGTGACCACCCGGGGAGTGGTGAAAGAGTTTGTGGCAGAGTTTAGGACTGAGATGTCTGGTTGTTATCAGTGGGTGCTGCCCCTCCCCCCCCCCCCCCCCCCCCCCCGTGTACGATAGAGCTGACAGGGAGGCAGACCCCCTAAGGGAAGGGGACAGACTACGCAGAGGGCTGCTAGTGGCTGGGATCCCGTGAGAAGGGGAGCGGTCGGTATTGTCCGTTGTAACTGTGGAGAAGAGGGACACTTCGGGTGGGAGTGTGAACGATGGGAAACCTCTTGGAGAGTGAGCCCCTGGGTACCTTAGCAGAGAGGGGCATTGGGAAACTTAGAAGAGACCCAGCAAGGGAACGGCCTGGCATCTCGGGGGGGAAACGCATTGCCAGCAATATATCAAGGAACTCCCTAAAGCAAAAGTCCCAATTCCTGAAGGCTTAGTGGGGCCGAGCTCTAGTGTATCACTATGGATTGAGGGTATTTATGCCGGAACCATACTTGACACCAGCTCTCAGGTTACTCTGCTGTACTGTTCATTTTACAACCAGTATTTAATGCATTTACCATGGACGCCACTCAGTGTGCTAGAGATCTGGGTCTTAGTATGGATGACTATCCACATGATGGTTACTTGTCATTGAATCTAGAGTTTTTGGAGGCAGATGTGGGAGTAGCTGAGGCCCTTGATACATTAATGCTGGTTTGTTTGGACCCAGTCGAGAGGGATGAAGCTTCAATTCTTGTGGGGCCGAATACTCCTGTTGTGAGGAGGCTAGTGGGAGCCTGCAAGGAGAAAGTTGGAGAGAGCTTTCTGAAAGCATTGTCCATTCACCCTGTGTTCCGAGCTGCTTTTGAGGACGTGCGTGGCCTCACTAGACTGGATGATGAGCATAAGCGAGGGACTGTGAGGTTCACTCAGTCAAAACCAGTAACGTTATGGCCTGGGGAAGTAGCGAGAGTGATGGGAAACCCCAGATTTCCAGTCATGACTTGGTGGATGCTTCGGATGATGGAGAGGAGTTACGCTTGCCCGCTGTGGTACTGGTGAGGCCTAAACTGCAGAAGCCCTCGGTTGTACAGATGAACAGGATAACAGAGAGTGTCAGGAACACTTCGGAGTGGGAGGTCACCCCCAGGTGGGAGATGTCAATGGTGCACCACTTTCTGATGACGGTAATGTCTAGTGTCCCTGTGAGACGAGCCGGGGAGAAATTCTCTCCAGAAAGAAGAAAGTTGACTGCTGAGTCTTTCAACTTTGGGGACTCCCCGGTACCCGGAGGCTGGAAGAAGAGGTTGACAGAGAAAATGTTGAAGTTGGAAGATGTCTTTTCAACTGACGAGTTTGGTGAGGGTTGTTCCAAGAGCTCTCACCACACCTTCCGGGTGACAGAGGACATCCTGTTCAGAGAAAGGTCGCAGCGACTGGCACCTGCAGAGATGGAGGACGTTTGGCAGGATCTGTGGAAGCAGGAGCTGGATGAATTACGGATCAATCGGGAGGCAGAGGCAGAGATAGATAAGAGTTATCAGGAGGTAGTCACACCAAAAAGACAGGAGGTAGGCAAATGGGTGACAGTCAAGAGAGGCAGGAGGAACAGACAGAGAGAGAGCAGAGCACCCCTGTGGCCGTTCCCATCAAAAATAAGTATACCGTTTTGGATACTGTTGGTGGGGATGACCTACCAGGAACAAGTTGCAGTGGTCCTGTCTCTGGCACTGTTGGACCCTCGACTAAGAAGGGGAGGAGGGAAGAGAAGAGAGCGGTAGTGATAGGGGATTCTATAGTCAGGGGGGCGGACAGGAGATTTTCTGGGGAAGATCGGGAGTCTCAGATGGTATGTTGCCTCCCTGGTGCCGGGGTCCGGGACGTCTCAGATCGGGTGCAGGTTATTCTCGAGAGGGAGGGCAAGAACCCAGATGTTGTGGTCCATGTAGGGACCAACAACATGGGTAGGATGAATGAGAGGGTCCTGCGTAGGGAGTTCAGGGAGTTAAGTGCAAAGCTGAAGGGCAGGACCTCCAGGGTAAAAATCTCAGGATTGCTACCCGTGCCACGTGCGAGTGAGGCAAGGAACAGAAGGATTATACAGATTAATACGTGGCCGAGAGGATGGTGCAGGAGGGAGGGCTTCAGGTTTTTAGATAATTGGGCTTTGTTCCAGGGAAGGTGGGATCTGTTCCGAAGGGACGGTTTACACCTGAATTGGAGCGGTACTAACATTCTTGCAGGAAAATTTGCTCGTGCTTCTCGGGGGGGTTTAAACTAAATTTGCAGGGGGTGGGGATCCAGAATGCGAGAGAGGATAGTGAGATGAAGAATAAAGGACAGGTGGGGACTACACGGTTCTAGAATATTAAGTGTGTAGTAGAGGAAGGTGAAGCAGAACAAGTGATAAGGAGGACACATGGAGGATAAGGAGGATACAGAGGGATGGTCTGATGGAACATGGAGTTAAATGTGCAGAAAGAATAAGTAAATTTAGGAAGGACAACAAAATTCTAGGGGCGTATAGCCCGATGGGAGTTCGGGGAGCTGGGTTAAGCACAATAGGCAGCAATTTAAACAGAGAGAGGAGAAATGGACTAAAAATTCTATATCTGAATGCACGAAGTGTCAGAAATAAGGCGGATGAGCTTGAAGCTCAGGTGCGAATGGGTAACTATGATGTTGTTGGGATACCGGAGACATGGCTGCAGGGAGATCAGGCCTGGGAAATGAATGTACAAGGGTATACGTGCTATCGTAGGGACAGAAATGTGGGCAGAGGGGGTGGGGTGGCCCTGATGGTGAGGAATGAGATTCAGTCCTTTGCAAGGGGGGACATAGGGTCAGGAGAAGTGGAGTCTGTGTGGATAGAACTGAGGAACAGTAAGGGCAAAAGGACCCAAATGGGTGTTGTCTACAGGCCACCAAACAGTAGCATGGATATTGCGTGCAAGTTGAATAGGGAGTTAACATTGGCATGTGGCAAAGGTAATGTCGCAGTAGTTATGGGGGATTTCAACATGCAGGTGAACTGGGAGAATCAGGTTGGTGCTGGACCACAGGATAGGGAGTTTGTGGAGTGCCTACGGGATGCATTCTTGGAACAGCTTGTACGAGAGCCGACCAGGGACAAGACTATTCTGGATTTAGTGTTATGTAATGAACAGGATTTGATAAGCTATCTTGAAGTAAAGGAGCCATTAGGAGGTAGTGACCATAGTATGATAAGTTTTTATCTGCAATTTGAGAAGGATAAGGGCAGATCAGAGGTGTCAGTGTTGCAGTTGAACAAAGGAGACTATGGAGCCATGAGGGAGGAGCTGGCCAAAGTTAAATGGACAGATATCCTAGCAGAAAAGACACTGGAACAACAATGGCAGGTATTCTTGGGAATAATGCACAAGGTGCAAAATCAGTTAATCTCCGGAGAAGGAAGGATTCAAAGGGAGGAAAGGGGCCACAGCGGTTGACAAAGGAAGTCAGAGATTGCATAGCATTAAAACAAAGGAAGTATGACAGAGCTAAGCTGAGTGGGAAGACAGATGATTGGGAAATTTTTAAGGAACAACAGAACTTAACTAAAAAGGCAATACGGGGAGAAAAAATGAGGTACAAACGCAAGCTAGCCAGGAATATAAAGGAGGATAGCAAAAGCTTTTTTAGGTATGTGAAGAGAAAGAAGATAGTTAAGAACAATGTTGGGCCCTTGAAGAATGAATTGGGTGAAATTGTTATGGGAAACAGAGAAATGGCAGAAGAATTTAATAAGTACTTTAGATCTGTCTTCACTAGGGAAGACACAAGCAATCTCCCAGATGTATGGATGGGCCAAGGACATAGGGTAACAGAGGAAATGAAACAGATTGACATTAGGAAGGAAACGGTGATGAGTAGACTGATGGGACTGAAGGCTGACAAATCCCCAAGTCCAGATGGTCTGAATCCTAGGGTACTAAAGGAGGTGGCTCTGGAAATTGCGGATGCATTGGTAATCATTTTCCAATGTTCCTTAGATTCAGGATCAGTTCCCGAGGATTGGAGAATGGCTAATGTTATCCCACTTATTAAGAAAGGAGGGAGGGAGAAAACAGAGAACTATCGTCCTGTCAGCCTAATATCAGTAGTGGGGAAGATGCTAGAGTCCATTATTAAAGATGAAATAGTGGCATATCTAGATAGCAGTGATAGGATTGGGCCGAGCCAGCATGGATTTACCAAGGGCAAATCATGCTTGACTAATCTATTGGAGTTTTTCGAAGATGTAACCAGGAAGTTAGACAAGGGAGATCCAGTGGATGTAGTGTACCTTGATTTTCAGAAGGCATTTGATAAGGTCCCACATAGGAGATTGGTGGGTAAAATCAGAGCTCATGGCATTGGGGGGAAGATATTGACATGGATAGAAAACTGGTTGGCAGATAGAAAGCAAAGGGTAACGGTGAATGTGTGTTTCTCGGAATGGCAGGTGGTGACTAGTGGGGTGCCACAGGGCTCGGTATTGGGACCACAGCTGTTTACGATTTACGTCAACGATTTAAATGAAGGCATTGAGAATAATATCAGCAAGTTTGCTGATGATACTAAACTGGGTGGCAGTGTGACATGTGATGAAGATGTTAGGAGAATTCAGGGTGACTTGGATAGGCTGGGTGAGTGGGCAGATACTTGGCAGATGACGTTTAATGTGAATAAGTGTGAGGTTATCCACTTTGGGAGTAAGAACTGAAAGGCAGATTATTATCTGAACGGTGTAGAGTTGGGTAAGGGAGTAATACAAAGAGATCTCGGAGTCCTTGTTCATCAGTCACTGAAGGTGAATGAGCAAGTGCAGCAGGCAGTGAAGAAGGCTAATGGAATGTTGGCCTTTATTACAAAGGGAATTGAGTACAAGAGCAAGGAAATCCTCTTGCATTTGTACAGAGCCCTGGTGAGACCACACCTGGAGTATTGTGTACAGTTTTGGTCTCCAGGGTTAAGGAAGGACATCCTGGCTGTAGAGGAAGTGCAGCGTAGATTCACAAGGTTAATTCCTGGGATGTCTGGACTGTCTTACGCAGAGAGGTTAGAGAGACTGGGCTTGTACATGCTGGAATTAAGGAGATTGAGAGGGGATCTGATTGCAACATATAAGATTATTAAGGGATTGGACAAGATAGAAGCAGGAAATATGTTCCAGATGCTGGGAGAGTCCAGTACATGGTTTGAGAATAAGGGGTAGGTCATTTAGGACAGAGTTAAGGAAAAACTTCTTCTCCCAGAGAGTTGTGGGGGTGTGGAATGCACTGCCTCGGAAGGCAGTAGAGGCCAATTCTCTGGATGCTTTCAAGAAGGAGCTAGATAGGTATCTTATGGAAAGGGGAATCAAGGGATATGGGGACAAGGCAGGAACCGGGTATTGATAGTAGATGATCAGCCATGATCTCAAAATGGCGGTGCAGGCTTGAAGGGCCGAATGGTCTACTTCTGCACCTATTGTCTATTGTCTATTGAAGGAAGCTGGGATCGTCACTGAGTCCAGAAGCCCCTATGTGTCTCCGATAGAGGTGGCCAGGAAGAAGAAGGGGAAGATACGGATGTGTGTGGACTATCAGACTCTGAACAGCTGTAGAGTCCCCGACCAGTATACTGTCTGGAGAATTGAGGAAGCGCTGGCCTGCCTGAATGGTGCAATGTGGTTCAGTGTGCTGGACTTGAGGAGTGGACTTTACCAGATCTTCATGAGTGAGGCTGATAAAGAGAAGAATTACCTGAAGTATGTGTCTGATTTGAGAAGGGCGCTGAAAAAGACTTATGAATTAGCTGAGGTCTTGGCTGCCAAGCAGAATCAAGGAAATAAGAGGAGGTATGATCGAAAGATTAGGTTCTCCCAACTCGTGCCTGGAGACTCATAAAGAATCTGGGGCTACCCGGGAAGCATAAGCTGGCTGACTACTGGGCGGCTACGCTCTATGGTATTGAGAGTCAGATGCCAAACATACCCAGTTTTCTGGGTAAAACCAGAGGATGGAAATGGGCCTGTCAAGATTCTCCAATTGGAACCACCTTCTACCTCTGGGACAAGAGTTGCACATTGCCTCGGTGTCTGACCTAGCCCCTACACCTAGTGAGAGGACTCTGCGGCAACATGGCGAAACTGAAGGACTGGCAGCGGGAAGGATTAAACTGGCACCTGCCCCTGGATGGGATACGGACTCAGGGGATGAGGAGATGGGGAGGATTCACATTGTTCAGGCAGCTGGACCATGAAGGGGGGGGGGGGGGCTGGGCCCTAAAGTAACTGGGTATGAAGCTGAGCTCAGCCAAGTGGCAGAGGGATCCAAGTTGCAGGAGGCACGAGTGATAGACTGGGGGAGGCCTTGCCATGTAGACCAGAAGAAACCTAAAGAGTGTCTGAAACTGAAGAAGTAGCTGATGGGATAAGGAGGTCTCAGAGTCAGGAGACCCCCAGGTAGGCTGGGGAAACTGAGGGTTGTGACTATCACCCCTAGTAAGATATCTCAATACCATTTACAAATCAATTGGACATTCTGACATCACGAAATTCCTTTGAAAACGGTGTTATTAATGACGGGATGACAAATTATTTCAAGGTCACGAGGACATGACTACTTGTGGTGGGGGGAAAGTGTGATGCCCCGGTTCACATCTTTACTGTTACGCTGTAGGTATTTCATTTAGCAGCTCTGTAAGAGCCGCTGTTCTGCTCTCGGCCTGTTTGGGCTCTTGTTGAAGGTCAGGGATGATGTGGAATGTATGCCATCCAATTAGCGGGAGGTTTTCTTGGTGAGGGACGATAAGGTTGGGCTTGAGGTTGTTTTTATAGGAGAGGAGATGACGAGAGAAGATGCGGGGAGAATCGGTCATAACGTATGATGGGTGAGAGACCGTTCGTTTGAGATGGATTGTGAGCGACGTTCGGAAGGTGGTGTGCGCTTTCACGTTGACTGAGCACCCAGTGCGTGAGTGAGAGGTGTTCAAGATGAGCTCCAGCTTGCGCACGTTTAACTGTTTAACTAGAATGGGCCCTTTTCCTTTTGTTATTGTTTACTAACCCTTCAGTTAAGATTCAAAAATATAATTCCTTTAATCATATGCAGTGTACTGTCCGTTATTTTGTGGCATTAATTTGTAACAGGGCAGTGAATGACACAGCATCCACACAAACCGGGGCTTGGAGTCAGATCAAGCACGCCTCAATCTCTAAACTTTGGCAGGCCGAGGTTGTCTTCCCTTGACTTACGTAGCCAAAGAAACTGAGGTATTTGGAAAGGTCATCACCTCCATTCAGGTAAGGCAGCATTTGTCCTGTCAGCTGCTTCTATGCTCTTCAGAATCTTTCATCTGAAATTTTGTTTGAAATGTATTGTTATTTTAGAGATACAGGAATGGTGGCAACTGAAGTATTAACTCTCCCATATTTACATCTAAGTTTTACTTTTGTTTTGTTCCTGCCCTGTGCAAGTTGCATTGGTTCTTTGAGGGAGAATCATCTGTCATCTCTTAGCATTTTCTTTACCAGTGTCTTTGATGTAGTCACAAAACTACCTGGCTGCAGATTCAATAAACTTTTGTGTGAGAATTAAAAAGGAAATTTATAGAGTTTCATAGTATTGCACATCATTGTACAGATGCAGAGTGGAGAGCACCCTAACAAGCTGCATCACTGCTCTGCTGTAGACAGGAAGGCTCCACAAAGAGTACTGAAAACTGCCCAGTGCATCTCTGGCACCAACCTACCCACCATTGGGGACAAATATACAGAAAGGTGCCGGACAAGGGCCAGTAACATATTAAAGAATCCACCACACCCTGCTCATGGACTGTTTGTCCCGCTCCAATTGGGGAGGAGGCTACATAGCATCCATACCAGGACAACCAGGCTCAAAAACAGTTACCTTCCCCAAGCAGTAGGGCTGATTTACACCTCCACCCACTAACCCCACTACTACTTTATTATTTCCCATCAGTCACCTTATGTACAGTCCAACGTCACTTTACAGACATACGATCAATTTATGTATATAAACTATTTTATGTATTTATGTTTCATATTTCTTTTATTATTATTGTGTTCCTTATCTTTTGTGTTTTTTTGTGCAAAGTTGGATCTGGAGCAATAGTCATTTTGTTATCCATACACTTGTGTACATGAAATGACATTAAACAATTTGGAATTGAGGACAAACTACCAACCTAATCAGGAAATTATTCCCTGTATTCACATCTAGAACATGTGGTCACACAGAATATGACCTCAGTCTCCCTTGAACTCCATCTTCTTCCAGGTTGTATTTGCCAGCTTCTCATAGCAGTGAATGAAATCACTTGACAAAACAAACATTAAAAGACAGGAAATAAAGTAATAAACTGGCTTGTTATTGCAGCAGATGCAAAACATCCTACAATGCAAACTGTAGCCATGGCAATTTAAAGCTTCAGGAATCACAAAGATTTCAAAGATTATGACTATTATCAGTGTTTATTTGTATACAATCTATGCAAACAAACAACATCATGGAAAAGTAAACCATATAGAAACGACAGAAGATATGGAGATTGTAAATGCTGAAATATAATTGTAAAAATATCCCTATCTGTTTTGCCTTATTTAGTGATTATTTATGCAAGCTGATTTTCAGCTGGTAAAATAATTTTTTAAAAAGTGCTTATGTTGACTACTCTATTGATCTTTCATTACTCAGGCACGTAAATAATTCAGGCACATTAAAATTCAGCTTTGGAGAGGTTTGATGAAATGAGCAGCCTGAATGAATTCCCGGAGGAGCACTGCAGCTTTCTAGGAAAACCAGCTTTGATATGCACATTGAACTATCGCCCTGGCAATTAAAGCCCCAGATGGAGCAGATGGTTTGGTGATAGAGCACTTCTAAGAAAATGTTATTATTGCAGTAGCAGGAAAATTGGTAACAAGCTGTTTCTCTTTCATGTCATGTATTAAACTGAACTGAGAAATGAATTCTGAGACAGAATTTAGTCCTGATGAAAAATATTTCAATCTTTTGTAGGCAGTGCCTGTTTGGTGTAATACATGATTGTTAAAACTGAAAGTTCAAATCTCAATTAAAAATGATGAAAATACCGTATATATTAATGATGAGCTCAAAAATGAAATCATATTCTAAGGAAATATATTTCTGAGCCAAGGTTCCTCTTATTTCTTTACTGGGTCCATTAATTATATGAAAGGACAGCTCTTCTTATGTTTTGCATTAAAATAATTTTATCCCCTTAATTGATGCAAATGAGATTCACTCCTCGCTAACAGATTGTATATTCTTTGAAACTGAGGTTAGCCCTGTTATAATTTTTTAATAATTGTAGAGTCATGTGGATCTAACTGAAGTGGAATCAGAATATGACATCAAACTAGCCCAGAAATGGGACTGAATTGTTCCGGCTTTTTTTCAATAGTAGATAAGTACTTGCTGGAAGTTTAGAAGGATGAGGGGAGATCTTATCAAAACATATTGAATATTGATAGATACTTTATTGATCCCAAAGGTAATTACAGTGTCACAGTAGCATTACAAGTGTACAGATATAAAAAAATACAAATATTAGAAGAGAAGTAAGAAAGAATAGAAGAATAAGTTACCTCAAGCAGTCCAACAGGAGGGGGTCATCACTTCCCTGGCCTTAGATTGACATTATAGAACATAATGGCCGAGGGTAAGAATGACCTCACAAAGAGCTCTTTGGAGCAGTGCAGTTGCCTTAGTCTGTTACTAAAAGTGTTCCTCTGTTCAGTCAAGGTGGAATGCAGAGGGTGAGAAACATTGTCCAGAATTGCCAGAATTTTCTGGAGGGTCCTTTGTTCTACCAGCACCTCCATTGTTTCCAGTTTGACTCCTATAACAGAGCCAGCCTTTCTTTCTAATCAGTTTATTGAGCCTGTTGGCATCATCCGTGTTGCTGCCATTGCCCTGGCACACCACCGCATAGAAGATTGTACTGGTGGCAACAGACTGGTAGAACATGTGAAGGAGAGGCCTGCATACTTCAAAGGATCCCAGTCTCCTCAGGAAGTAGATGTGACTCTGGCCCTTGTACACAGCCTCTGTGTTGGTGCTCCACTCAGGTCTGTCATCCAGGTGCACCAGCAGCTATAGGTAGATCCTCACCATATCCACATCCTTTCCACAAGGGAGCGGTCTTCCTCGAGTCCATCACCATCTCCTTTGTCTTACTGATGTTGAGCTGCAGGTGAAAGGCCTAAATGGAATGAACGTGGAGAGGATGTTACCTAGAGTGGGCGAGTCTAGGTCCGGAGGACAAATCCTCAGAATAAAAGGACATCCCTTAGAACAGAGACATGGAGGAATTTCTTCAGCCAGAGGGGGTGAATCTGTGGAATGTGTTACCACAAATGACTGTGGAGGCAAAGTGATTGGGTATATTAAAGTGGAGGTTGATAGGTTCTTGATTAGCAAGGGCATCAAAGGTTACAGGGAGAAGGTAGGAAAATGGGGTTGAGAGGGATAATAAATCAGCCATGATGGAATGAAAGAGCAGACTCGATGGACTAAGAGGCCTAATTCTGTTCCTATGTGTTTTGATTGATCATAGATTTAACAGGGACCATTTCTGGATCAGTGCATAGAAATTAAGTAATTCAAGTTTGTACTTGACTTAGTGAGTTACCTTTGTGATCCATTGTGAATTCCAGGCTATGGTGCACACGTTACATTATTCTCATTGCAATACTTAATATGGACCATTGAATGGATATTTGTAAATAATAAGAGACCCTCAGAGCAGACACTGAAAGCAACCCTCCAAAATGCCATTCTCAGTGCTCCCCAACATATCAATCTTCTGACCAATACTGCCCCCTCAGCCTAGAACCCCGACCCTGCCAACCCCTGACCTTTGCTACTGTCAACCATCCATCAATCCCGAACCTCAGTAGCTCAATACCAGCGTCTGTGGAGCACCGTGTCATGTTAGTGATCTGTGCAGGGACTGTAACAGTGAGGATGCAAACATGTTTGAAGTTCCACAAAAGGGAAGGGTGGAGAGAACAATCTCTATGGTAGAGGGCAGATCAATGCTTTCAAGGCAACCATCATCCAAATACGAATGCAGTGAGCATGATCTTACAAGAATCACTTGATTCTGGCATGGTCCTGCCGGACGGGAAGATTACAAATGCCACTCCACTCTTTAAGAAGGAAATTTTTGTTAGCCTAGCCTCAGTGGTTGAGAAAGTGTTGTTTATTATTAAGGATGAGGTTTCAGGGTACTTGGAGACTAATGATAAATTAAGTCCAAGTCAGCATGGTTTTAGTCAAGGGAAATCTTACCTGACAAATCTGTTAGAGTTCTTCAAGGAAGTAACAAGCAGGGTAGACAAAGGAGAGGCAGTGGATGTCATTTGCTTAGATTTTCAGAAGGGTTTTGATAAGGTGCCACACATGAGACTGCTTAACAAGATAAGATCCTATGGCATTGCAGGAAAAGTACTGGCATAGAGGCATGGCTGACAGGCAGGAGGCAGCGAGTGGGAAGAAAAGGGGCCTTTTCTGGTTGGCTGCCAGTGACTAATAGTGTTCCTCAGGGAGTCAGTATCGGGACTGCTACTTTTCACATTGTTTGCCAATGATTTGGATGGCTTTGTGGCAGAATTTGCGGATGATACAAAGATAGGTAGAGGGGAACGTAGGGCAATGCGATTGCAGCAGGACTTGGACAAATTAGAAGAATGGGCAAAAAGTGGCAGATGGAATACAGTGTTGGGAAATGTATGATAATGCAGTTTGGTGAAAGGAACAATAGTGCAGACTGTTATCTAAATGTGGAGAAGGCTCAAACATTGGAGGTGCAGAGGTACTTAGGAATCCTCATGCTAGACCCCCAGGAGATTAATTTACAAGCTGAGTCTGTGGTAAAGAAGGCAAATGCAATGTTGTGATCTTTTTCAGGGGGAGTAGAATGAGAAAGCAAGGAGATAATGTTGAGGCTTTATAAGACTCTAGTCAGATCACATGTGGAGTATTGCCAACAGATCAACGCCCCATATCTCAGAAAGGATGTGTTGTTATTGGAGAGAGTCCAGAGGAGGCTCACGAGGATGATGAATGAATGAATGAATGAACTGAATGAAATTAATTTATTTCAGTCAGTACAAACATAACAAAAAGTATCATTTACAACGCTGATTTCATAGGACAAAATCACAACAAAAAACATAGATATTCTTTAAAACAGACGGAAAAGGTGTAGGCTGAAGCTACAGCTTATTACGCCTACCCCTCTTATACAACAACGTATCTGGAGTCAATCATCACATCAAAAACAAAAAAAAATTCATAATCTTTTAACACAAAATCCAATTCCAAATGTCATATGTTTACATTACTCCTATTCATTTAAAATTGTGTATTTTATATTTGTTTATTAAATAATTTTTTAAACATGTTAAGTATAGTGCATGTTTTTAAATTCTTGATACAACTGTTCCATAGATTCACCCCTCTGACTGAAATACATTTTTCAGTTCCAGTGTAGGATTATACAGTGGAAACATTAACTCTGTTTCTCTCTACAGAAATGAAATGTGTCCTGCTATTCCCAGCACTTCCCAGCTTCCATCACACACAGCAAAGCCCCAGAAACAGCCATGATACATGACCAGAAGGTGGTCTCAGTGATATTGGCTCAGGGTGGTCAAGCCACATTTGGAGTGTAATCTGCTGCTTTGATCACCACCTTCCTGGAAGGATATGGCAGTTCTGAAGAAGATGCAGAAGAGGTTCAGCAAGATGAGGCTTGGATTCAAGACTATAGTCATTAGTTCCTTAGTGGTTGCAGAAAATTGGATTGTTTCTTTTGGAGTGTTGGAGGTTGAGGGGTGACCTGCCAAAGTATATAAAATTATGAGAGACATAGATAGGGAAAGTCTTTTTCCCCAGGATGGAAATGTCAAATACTAGAAGATATAACTTTAAGATGAGGAGGGGAAAATTTAAAGGAGATTTAGGGGATATAAACCAAGAGTGGTTGTTGTCAGGCCTGCACAGAGAGGAACCTGACCAACTCCCATCAGAGTACCAGGACTTAGCCTACACTTTCAGTAAAAGAGAAGCCTGCACCCTTCCACCTCACAGACCACATGACTGCACAATCGACCTCCTACCAGGCAAAACCCCACCCCAGAGTTGTCTGTTCTCCCCCTTCCCTCTTGAGACCCAAGCCATGAATGACTACATTGCCAAAGTGCTACAGCATAGTTTCATTCAACCATCCCAGTCCCCAGGCAGTGCAGGAATTTTCTTTGACAAAAAGAAAGATGGGGGGGGGGAAGGGTCTTCACCCTTGCATCGACTTCTGTGGAACAAACAAAATCACCATTAAGAACCGTTACCATCTCCACTTGATGGGTGGTGTGTTCAAAACATTGCATGGGGACCAGATCTTCATCATACTGGATCTATGGAGTGTGTATAATCTGATACAAATCCACCAGGGTGATGAGTGGAAGACTGTGTTCATAACACCACTGGCCACTATGAATATTTGGTGATGTTTTTTGAACTTTCCAACAGTCCAGCCGTTTTCCAAGCTTTTGTCAACGAGATCCTTTGAGACATACTACACAGGTGTAGGTGTTCAGCTACCTCGCTGACATCCTCATCTCCTCCAAGATCAGGTCTGCATGTCTGATGAGTCCTTCAGTGACTCGTTGAAAGCCAACTGTACTGCAAGTTAGAAAAATGCCAGCTCCACACTCCAATCATTTCCTTCTTGGGTTACATTCTCTTGCCCAAGGCAGAACCCTGGACCCAGAGAAACTGCACGCTATCACTGAGTGCCACCAGCCGTGCTCCCTCAAACAGCTACAGCACTTCTTGGCTTCCTCAAAACTTCTACCACCATTTCATCAGAACAACAGCCAAATCACTGCTCCTCTCACCTTCCTCACCAAATCACCTGGCTCACAGAATACCAGGTCTGATGCCGTGGACCACACTTTTGAGGAGCTTAAGAAGCGTTTCACGACCGCTCCCATTCTTCACCATCGGAACCCCTCCAGACCTGTATTGGTAGAGGTGGTTGCATCTGATGTGGGTGCTGGTCCTATTCTTCTCCAGCATGGACCGGACAGAAAGACCTCTAGGTTCCCTTCTTCAAGCAATTCATCTTCATTTTGTGCTGACTCGACTCCAAGAACACTAAGGCGTATGCCCTGTCATGACAGTTGGGACGTTTCCTATGATGGAGCATCCAGAACTCGGCGACGCAGACTCAAAATAGAGGGACTACCTTTTAAGGAGGAATTTTTTTTTAGCCGGAGGGAAGTGAATCTGTGGAGTACTCTGCCACAGAGTGCTGTGAAGGACACGTTCATGGGTATATTTAAGGCGGAAGTTGATAGTTTCCTGATTGGTCACGACATCAAAGGATATGGCAAGAAGGCAGGTATATAGGGTTGAGTGGGATCCAGGATCAGCCATGATGGAATGGCAGAGCCGACTAGATGGGCTGAATGGCCTAATTCTGCTCCTATGTCTTATGGTCTACCAGTAGTGAGAAAGAAAAGATGTTCATTACCTTACAAGGATTTTGTGAATTCGTTGATTTTAATATCCATCAAGCAACATCCATTATATGCAGTATCTCTGGTGAGCTAATGCATTTGAGATCAACATTAGAGTAATATTTTTCATTTTAAACATCCAAGCATCTTTGCTGGAATTGCTCACAAAGGTAAAATATTGAGAGCACCTGCACTGTGCTATGGTACTCACCAACTTCAAAGCATTAAACTAATACAAATGAAGACAGGAGTCTGGAAATACAGGTCTAGTTCGAGTTTACTTTAAGCGAGGTGCACACATATCATAGAAACATAGAAAATAGGTGCAGGAGTAGGCCATTCAGTATGATCGTGGCTGATCATCCAACTCAGAACCCTGTACCTGCTTTCTCTCCATACCCCCTGATCCCTTTAGCCACAAGGGCCATATCTAACTTCCTCTTAAATATAGCCAATGAACCAGCCTCAACTGTTTCCTGCAGCAGAGAATTCCACAGATTCACCACTCTCTGTGTGAAGAAGTTTTTTCTCATCTTGGTCCTAAAAGGCTTCCCCTTTATCCTTAAACTGTGACCCCTCATTCTGGACTTCCCCAACATCGGAAACAATCTTCCTGCATCTAGCCTGTCCAATCCCTTTAGAATTTTATACGTTTCAATAAGATCCCCCCTCAATCTTCTAAATTCTAGTGAGTATAAGCCTAGTCGATCCAGTCTTTCTTCATATGAAAGTCCTGCCATCCCAGGAATCAATCTTGTGAACCTTCTCTGTACTCCCTCTATGGCAAGAATGTCTTTCCTCAGATTAGGGGACCAAAACTGCACACAGTACTTCAGGTGTGGTCTCACCAAGGCCTTTTACAACTGCAGTAGAACCTTCCTGCTCCTGTACTCAAATCCTCTTGCTATGAATGCTAACATACCATTCGCCTTTTTCACCGCCTGCTGTACCTGCATGCTCACTTTCAATGACTGGTGTACAATGACACCCAGATCTCGTTGCACCTCCCCTTTTCCTAATCGGCCACCATTCAGATAATAATCTGTTTTCCTGTTCTTGCCACCAAAGTGGATAACCTCACATTTATCCACATTAAACTGCATCTGCCATGAATTTGCCCACTCACCTAACCTATCCAGGTCATCCTGCATCCTCTTAGCATCCTCCTCACAGCTAACACTGCCGCCCAGCTTCATGTCATCTGCAAACTTGGAGATGCTGCATTTAATTCCCTCGTCTAAATCATTAACATATATTGTAAACAACTGGGGTCCAGCACTGAGCCTTGCGGTACCCAACTAGTCACTGCCTGCCATTCTGAAATGCGGTAGTGTGATGACATCATCAATTAACATACTTTTACATATAACCCATAATTACTAACTTAAACAAGACTGCTTAATGAAACAATATATATCTACAAGGTTACTCAAATAGCTTTAATTTTTGGTCTTGTTTTGTCTGGTGGATTTGGAGCTCCTTTCCGGGGAACACACTAAGACAGTAGCGCAATATTAATACACAGCAGCCTCTCTGGACTCTGGATTGGGGATTGCCAAACATTATGTGGATTTTCTGGGGTAGTCTGTTTTGTCATATGCTTTTGTGATATCATTCTGGAGGAACATTGTCTCATTTTTTAGCTGCATTGCATTTGTGGTTTCTAAATGACAATAAACTGAATCTGAATCTGAAATATTATTGAAATATTAAATACACAACAAATATAGTTCTGCAAAAGTTGAGGCCAATTATGGATTGATAGCCAATGTAAGATGTGATCAATCCTTTCACTTCTGTTTTCTATCTCTATGATACTGTCCATCCTTGGTTCCACTGTTAACAGGCAATGCACCTGGTACTACAGCTTATTCTCTCACCTTGTCTGACTACCTCTAGTTATTATAGTGGTAATTAATAGTGTTATTCCTACACCTCTCTGTTATCCAGTTCCTCGTGGGAGGAGTTCACACACTGTACAGACAGTTATCAATAAAGTTCAGTTGTTCTGGTATGCTCTGCACTCTTCCTCAATAACAAACACAACGTTTACAAAAGCGGACCACAAGTCCCTTAAGCCTGATCCACCATCCTATAAGATCATTCTGATTTGAGATTTAACCTCAACTCCAATTTCCAGCCCAACCCATAGTCCTTCATTACCCCCCAATTCAAAAATATACCTTAGCCTTAAATACTCTTCAGATTCAAAAGTGTATCACTGATTCATTTACCTCTCACAATTCTGCATTAAGGCTGAAGTTGGCTGCTACACCATCCTCAAGGAACTCGTTTGGCCTTGTTGTAGAGCCAAAGAGTCACAGGTCAATTCTTAGCTCTAACAGGAGCCTATTTATTCCATCAACCTCTCTTCTACAGAGGTGAGGGAGGCCCGATCGTCTTACTGATCCGTGGTTTTTTTACAAATCAGGGTGTCCTTTTACAGATGTTGGAGATGAGATTGAACAAGACGACCAGTGTAGAAGGAATCAGTCACCATCTCTTAACCAGTCTGTGCTCTGCGTGAGGTGTACAGTCTGTTTTCTTTACATTGCACTAGTTCCAGCAAAGATGATGAATTGGGAATGTATATGTACTTTTAAGAGTCTGGGACTGACGAGAACACTGTGTCCCTTAGCAGGGTAAATGTACTTTTAGTACTTTCCATTGGGCACCATTCCACCATAAATTTCAGCAGGAAACAAAAAAATGGCAGATTCCTTAAAATGACAGCTGAGTTGGATATTAACTTCAATGAAACAACAATGTTGATTCAGTTTCTGTTTTTGGGACACAAAAGAGGCAGCTATTCAGACCTTCAAACCGAGGCTACCAGCCAATAAGGCCACGGCTGAGCTCTCACTTTAGTTCCCCCCTTTATTTCACTCACCCCATAATTACTTGCAAAAAGCAAACTGCTGCAGGAACTGAATGCGCCAGGTTCAATAGTTGGTTCCATTTACTATCAGAGAATGTATGCAGCACCTATACAACCTGAAATTCTTGCTCTCAGCAGACATCCACAAAACAGGAGAAAAAGCCCCAAAGAATGAATGCCATGAACCCCAAACCCAACTCGCCCCTCCTACGCATAAGCAGCAGCAGAGTATCTCGCCTCCTCCCTCCCCCTCTCCCCACTGCTTCAGCAACAGCGTCAGCCCCCCACCACCCGGAATGCAAACTATAGCAAAGCTTCCAAAGAGTTCATGGTCTCGAGACCATCATAAACCACTGTTCGTCCCAGCAGTTCAACATGCTCATGCCAAGGGAGAGAGGGGTGTCACTCCTGCCACTGCAAGAGAGACCAACAGCTCGCTGTTTCAGCGTTGCAGCCTGCAGCTCTGCTTATTTCAACAGCAGGGTAAACGGCTGCCTCCATGTTCCGATCTCCCTCGATGCTTCAGTCGGCGACAAATTGGGTCATCGACAGGGCCGCATCCCGAAGGTGCACATCTTCCAGGCTGCTCCCGGAGATATTGGAGCGGGAACTCACTGCTGTGAGGAAATGAAGTTTAAGTGCAGCTGCTGATCATAGATTCTGACAAGACCCCAGTCACCTTGAAAAGGAAAGAAGACTCATTAAAGAGAAGAGTTTAAAGTGTTTCGCAGATGCACTGGAAGAAGACACCCTCTGGTGCCCTTTGTCACCAGGTAGCATCTGAGGAGGGAACTGGACAGTCGACATTTCAGGTCATGACCTTTCTTTTGATCTGGGCCTTGATCCTGTCCACTTCCCTCGACAGATTCTACTCACCCTTTCAGTTCCTTCAGCAGTTTGTTTTTCCAGCTTCGGATTCCAGTATTTACAGTTTCTGAATTCCTATAAATGCTTGCATCCCTCCATTCCCGAAAAATCTATGAACTTTTATCTTGACTGAGTCTCCACAGTTTACTTAGCAGAGAGTTCCAAATAATTACTATGTTCTGGGTGAAGACATTTCTTCTCCTCTTGGTCCTGATTGACTGATTCATTACTTTAACACTGTGAGGGCTCTCTCACATTTGCTATCATTCTGCAAATGACCTTAGCTTTTGCAGAACCATTTTTGCCTGGGCATTGAAATGAGAATTATAGTCCAATGCAAAGTGCTCTCAAAGTTTTATCCATGTGATCAATTCTAGCAGATTTGCTTGGTTGTTTCAAATGAAAAATATCGTTCATATGTCAATCACAATTGCATTCGCTCACCAGAAATATTTTGTGAATGTTTCTTGATGGACATTAGGATCAATGAAATCACAAAATATTTGTAAGGTAACTTTATTATTAGCTCAAGTCAAATCTGAACGCATTAAGGGATGGTTAAGTAGTCTTCAGGGTCTAATGTCGAATTCTGTTTTAGCATTTAGATAATCTGTAATGTTGTAAACCTTCCAGTGACGGTGCCCTTGATAAAGAAATCACGTCAAGGATCCAGAAAGCAAGCCAGGCACTCGGAAGGCTCCGGGTCAAAGTTCTGCAGCACAAAGACATTCGCCTCTCCACTAAACTGAAGGTTTACAATGCTGTTGTGGTCTCATCACTTCTATATGGCTGTGAAACCTGGACACTGTATCGCAGACATGTCGAACAGCTTGAAGAATTCCACAATCGCGCTCTGCGATCAATCATGCAAATCCGCCGGCAAGACCATATCTCCAACCTGACAGTCCTGGACCGAGCCAATTCCACAAGCATTGAAGCCAAGGTTTTGAAGGCTCCGCTCAGGTGGGCCGGCCACGTGATCTGCAGGGATGAGTCCAGAATGCCGTGTCAGTTGTTCTACAGAGAACTGGAGCAGGGCAACCGTGCCCAAGGAAGAGGTACAAGGACAACCTCAAGTCGAACCTTAAGTGGGCCAAACTCCAGCCCCGTGATCTCGAACACACTGCTGCTGATCGGTCCAAGTGGCGCAATCTATGCTCCAAGGCAGCAAACAAATTCCAAGCCAACTGGCGCATGCAGCGCCTCAAGGCGAGTCAAGAAAGACACAGGAAGGCATCTGCTCCTGCCCCAACAGGTGGTGCTCCTTGCCCCATCGGCAACTGTATCTGCGCTTCGGACTTTGGCCTCAGAAGTCATATGCGTGCCCACAGACGTTGACTTCGCAACACATTCGTCTTCCTCGGACTTCGAGAGACTACTACTAACTAATGTTGTCTTGCAATCCAGCATTCTCTCAGACAAATGTGTATATACATTTTGTCCTGTTATTGCCTCCCTCCTTCTGCAATTATTGGTCTCTGTATATTCTCACTTGAATAAAACATTATATTCATATGAAAAAGTACACCTTTTTTGTTTTATTGGTTTATCAAATAACAAAAAAATCTAATATTATATAATGGTATCAACTGATTTAGGAAGATGTAATGGAAGAAGAAATGCCAGTTAGGGAATAAAACTCATTTTGACATAATTGCACAGCAATTTATATCTCTGTTTCTGCTACCGTGCTCAAAATGTATATCCTTTCCTGTTACCACTTTCAATCATCTAGCAATATGCTTGGGAATTGTCTTGTTAAGTACCTTGCCTCTCTGCTTCTCATTCCACCCAACACAACATTCCTTAAATCCCTCCTCTTTGTGATCGTCCTTGAGATGATCTCTTTTAACTTAGCAATAACTTTCTGACTACTCTTCTGTATAATTCATTTGATTGTTTACCATTTTATAAAGGTGCAATATAAAGACAAATAGTATCAAAAATAATTAGCAAGACTGGGTCAATGCGTAGGGGTCCAGTATAAACAATAACTAAATTTATTGATCATGAAAAGATTCCTTGGATGAAATGGATTCCTTAGCACAATTATATAGTCCAGATTTTGATCTTCTTATAATAAGGCTAAGGGAAGTCCTGCTGTGCTGTAATTCCATAAATTGGTATATTGTCCCTGCATGGAAGATGACTTCAAGTTGGATGACTCTCGACAAAAGTAATGCAGTCAATTCTGTTTTCCAGAGAGGAGACACAAGAGACTGCAGATGCTGGAATCTTGAGAAACACATAAAGCAGTAGAGGAACTCAGCAGGTCAGGAAGTATCAATGCATGCAAATGGACGGTTGACATTTGGGTCAAGACATTTCCTCTGTCTCAACCCGAAACATCAATTGTCCATTTCTCTGCATAGATTCTGCCGGACCCGTTGAGTTCTTCTGGTGCTTGTTGTGTTGAATCCTATTCTTCAGCTCTTTCCCAATAAGCTCTACAATTTTACTTTCTTAGCTGCCTATGTAAGTCCCTTTTGAAAATAACGATTGAATCTACTTCCATCACCTCCTCAAGCAGTGAATTCCAGATTAAGACTGCATGTCACACTAGTCCTTTTCCCTATCTATTTAAACCCATGATCTTTGGTTCTCCAGCCTTCCACTAAAGAGAGACTGCTTCCACTTTATGCATCTTGCTGTTACTCCAGATACATTTGAACCTAGACCTCTGACAAATTTAGTGTTAAAATTAAAATAAGTGGCCGCCCCTATCCTCTTCAGACACTGAGGTGTAAGGACTATTGTCAGAGTAAGTCATATCTACATGAGATGCTTAGACATATTTTAAAGCCAGTTTTCCATGGTGGTGAGCATTTATTTTTTAAAATGTTCATGCCTGCCTTCTGATTGTGCAAAATATAAGAAGCTTGTATTCATGGACTGTAAATAACTGGCAGTTTTACTTTTGAGTTGGTTCCAGTTGTTACATGTTGTTACCAAGTTAGCCTTCCTGAACAGTAGGTGCATGATGGCAATTTACTGACTCCCAAATGTAAAAAGCTTGAAGTACTGTAGACAAAACTGATGAAAATAGAGAGCCAAGCAACACACACACACAAGATGCTGGAGGAACTCAGCAGGCCAGGCAGCTTCTATGGGAAAGAGTACAGTCGACATTTTGGGCCAAGACCCTACAGTGGGACTGGAGAAAAAAAAAGGACGACGGGTAGAGTTGCACCTTTTTTCTACAGCTGTTTTTCTCCAGTCCTGCTGAAGGGTGTCACCCAAAACGTCGACTGTACTCTTCTACACAGATGCTGCCCGGCCTGCTGAGTTCCTCCAGCATTTTGTGAGTGATGCTTGGATTTCCATCATTTATAGATTTTCTCTTGTTAGTGAAAGAGAGCCTGTCTGTTACTTCAAGATCTAATTGAAATATAGCACTTAGAAAGGAGGGTGTTATTCCAAATGGATGAATTGGAATCTGTGATTAGTGAAAAATTTAAAGTTCGAACTCAGACAATCATACCAAGATGCCATCATACCATCATACCATACTTAGATGAATCAATTAATCATGGGATCAAGAGATACGTGGTTAGTAGAGGGATGAGCCATTGATGGTAAAGATCAGCCATGATATTAAATAGCAGAGAAGGGATGTAGTGTTGACTCCTGCTTCGGTTTCTCATCAGACATTGTAACTTACACCATGCTGGAGAGCACCCAGAGGGTCAGGTTAATGGATGGGCTGGCAATTGGAGGTTGGGGCTTGTTGGGTGATTCCCAGACTTGAGATGTGGTTGGCTATGTTGCTACAGGAGTCCCCCACTGTAGGATAACTTCACCAGAGACCCAACAAAACTTTAGAAGGAGTGCTGTGAGGGGAACGATATTATCCTGTACCCTCCTAGCATGCAGATCACAGCAGGACCAAAAGGGTAACACATGACAAAATGGCTAGTGAGGAAATTCTTAGGTTGGCGTAATACCTGAAAACGTTCACAATTTCGGTCTATTCCATGTAAAAATGACTTACAATTGCCAGGTGCCAGAAGCAATTTCATGACGTGCTCTCTTCTTATTACCACAACCAAGGAGGAAGCACAGGAGCCTAAAGACACACACTCAACATTTTCAGAACAGCTTCTTTTCCTCTGCCATCACTAATCTCTGCACCCAAGGACCTGTAGTTGTGAGAGCAGCCCGGCCGTGTGGCGAGGCGCAGTCCCCACAATGGAGCTCCGAGATGGGGCCAAGCCCGGCCACGTCTCCACGACTGAGAAAACGTAGTAGCAACATGCAACCTGTATTGTACCAGAGTGATTTGCTAATAATGTTTGTGCAGCATTTTGCCAACGGAACCCGAGTCCTAGACAAACTGCAGACTAACAGCTGCAGTACTGGGAGAATGCCAAATACACTGATTAAGGTAATATGTTATAGGAGTAGAATTTGGCCATTTGGCCCATCGAGTCTGTTCTGCCAGTTCATCATGGCTGATTCATTTTCTTCTCAGCCCCAGTCTCCTGCCGTCTCCCTGTATTCATTCATGCCCTGACCAATCAAGAATCTATCAAACTCTGCTTTAAGTATACCCACTGACTTGGCCTCCACAGCCACCTGTAGCAACAAATTCTAAAGATTCACCACTCTCTCACTAAAGAAATTCTTCCTCACCTCCATTTTAAATAGATGTCCCTGTATTGTGAGGCTCTGTCCTCTGGTCTTAGACTTCCCCACCATTAGAAACATCCTCTCCACATCCACTCTGCTGAGGCCTTTCGGCATTTTATAGGTCTCAATGGGATCACCCCTCATTCTTCTGAATTCCAGTGGGTACAGGCTCAGAGCTGTCGAATGCTCCTCATACGATAAGTCTTTCAATCCAGGAATCGTTTTAGCGAACCTCCTCTGAAATTACTCCAATGTCAGCACATCCTTTCTTAGAAAAGGGGATCAAAACTGCTCATAATACTGAACACAGGAGCACTTTCAGTAATAGACCAAGACAACTGCGCTGCTCCAAAGAGCGCTACATGAGGTCATGCTTACCCTCGGCCATTAGGCTCTATAATGAGTCAACCTATAGCCAGGGAAGTGATTACCCTCTCCTGTTAGACTGTTTGAGGTAACTTATTATTATTTCTTACTTCTCCATTAGCTATATTTCATTCAGAGTTTAACAAGAATTACTATGTCACCAAAGACACATACAAATTTCTCCGTACACTCCGCGGAGAGCGTTCTAACTGGCGGCATCGCCGTCTGCTAAGGTGGGGCGGGGCACTGCGCAGGATCAAAATGAGCTGCAGGAAGTTGTAAACTCAGTCAGCTTCATCATGGGCACTGGCTTCTGCAGAAACCAGGACATCTTCAAGGAGTGATGCCTTAGAACAGCAGCGTGAATCATTAAGGGCCTCCTACACCCAGGTCAGGTGTCTTCTCATTGCTGCCATCAAGGAGCAACCTGAAGGCCCACACACAATGATTCAGGGACAGCTTCAACCCCCCGTCATCAGATTTCTGAATTGACATTGAACCCATGGACAGTACCTCACTATTTTCCCTCTTTCTGCACGACTTATTTAATTAAACTTTATTAAGTTTAAATTTTTAACTAATTTAAAAGTACACCTACTGGAATAAAGGAGCATGGGGACTTGGCAGGTCAATATTTAATAGACTTTAATGCAAATAATGTTAAAGGGAAAAGAAGAAAATAGTAAACACTGGGCCAAACAGGGCCGTTAAATAAAACTCTCAAATGGAAAACGAAGCCTACACTGCGGCTGAAAGAACAACTAAGAATAAAATGAAGACCGCTAGTCTCCAGAGTCGGTTGACTCAACAGTCCAATTTCTCGGGCAATGCGGAATGCAGATAATGAAGTGTAGCTGTGTCCAAGTCTCGACAAATACTGCGATGGAATGAATGGAGTTAAATACTATCATAACGAAATTATTAGCTGACACGTGCATATTCACGAGTGCAATTGCCGAATCCGATGCGCTGCCGAATCTGTGGTTGTGACAGGGCCCCCCCCCCAAGCGCAGTCCCTGAGATGCCACAGATCTGTGTCCGCTGGAAGTCCTGAATGAGGGACTTGTCCAAGATGTCCTTCAATGATGCTGATAGGCAGGTGCTTTTGCTTCTGCGGAGTGAGGGGAACGAGTGATCTGATACGGAGGGTCTAAAGAGTTCTCCAGTGAGGAGTGGGCATTGACCCTTACCTCCCTGGTGAATAGAAGACTAAATGCCATGCGAAGTCCCCCAGTTACCGTAGGCTGAGGATGTTGTTGGAAATGACAGCCAAGGGGAAGAGGAGTATGGACTTGGGCAGAGCAGACCTCTCTGTTGCTGGATGAAGGGGAATGCTCTGATGACGTGAAAAGACTGCGGTTGCTAGAGAGTTTGAGGGGGCCGGCTGCTAAAGTAATGAGATCCTTAAAGGCACAAAACCCGTTTGCTGCTTCTGTGGGCTACATGCAGGTGCTAGAAGATGCTTTCAGTGCAACGGGAAGCCCAATGGAGCTAATGACAGGGTTTCGGAACATGTTTCAGGAGAAAGAGAAAAACTTTCCGCCTACATTTTTCAGCTAGAGAGGCAGCTGAGTTAATTGCGATGTAGGGAGACCGTCCAAATGGCTGAGGTGAATCAGTTAAGGATGGACCAAATGGTGAAAGGTGCACAGTCACGGGACAGGATTGCTTGGGGTCTCCAATTGTCTCATAAGATGTGCCCCCCTCCCTCGTTTGTTGAGCTGATGAGAGAATTAAGAGAGGAGGAGAATGCGACGGAGGCGCGGGAAGCCACCGTCAGCAGGGTTCAGTCCTCGGTAGTAGGCACTTCGGCTGAAGTGACCACTGTCAGCCCACCCCAGGCAGTGGTAGAGTTTAGGACTGAGATGTCCTGGTTGTATCGGCAGGTGTGGCTACCTCACACAACAGCACCAACTAGGGCCCAGTGGGGGACAGGCTAAGCAGAGAGCTGCCAGTGAATGGGTTTCAGCAAGAAGCAGAGCGACCGGTTTTGTCTGTTATAAATGTGGTGAAGAGGAACACGTCAGGCGGGAGTGTGAATGATGGGAAACCCCTCGGAGAGTGAGTCCCTGGGTACCTAAGGGGAAAGACCCAGTGAGGGAACAGCCTGGCATCTCGGGGGTGGGGGGAGGAACATGTTCCCAGCTATATATCAAAGAACACCGTAAAGCAAAAAACCCTATTCCTGAAGGCTTAGTGGGGCCAAGCTCCAGTGTATCACTACGGATAGACTACAGACAGACAGACAGACATACTCTATTGATCCCAAGGGAAATTGGGTTTCGTTATCACTACAAGCTCCAGTGTATCACTACGGATTGAGGGTATTTGTGTTAGAACCATTCTCGGCACCGGCTCTCTGTGTACCGTTAGTTTTACAACCGGTATTTGACGCATTTACCATTGACGCCACTGTGTGCTAGAGATCTGGTGTCTTGGTATGGATGGCTATCCACACGATGGTCACTTGTCATTGAAGCTGGAGTTTTCAGAGGCAGATGTGGGAGTAGCTGAGGTCCTTGATACATTAATGCTGGTTTGTCCTGACCCGGTTGAGAAGGATGAAGCTTCAATTCTTGTGGGGACGAATACTCCGATTGTGAGGAGGCTAGTGGGAGCCTGCAAGGAGAAAGTTGGAGAGAGCTTTCTGAAAACATTGTCTGTTCATCCTGTGTTCCGAGCTGCTTTTGAGGACGTGCGTGGCCACAGTAGACTGGATGGTGAGCGTAAACGAGGGGCTGTGCGATTCACCCAGTCCAAACTGATTGTGTGATGGTCTGGGGAAGTAGCTAGAGTGATGGGAAACCCCAAATTTCCTGGAATGCCTCATGCTGAGGCCCCCTTGGTGGATGCTCCGGAAGAGCACGAGAGGAGTCACGCTTACCTGGTGAGGCCGGAACTGCAGAAGCCATCGGTTGTACAGGTGGCACTGAGTGTCAGGAACACTTCGGAGCAGGAGGTCACCCTTAGGTGGGGGATGTCAATGGTGCATCTCTTTCCGGTGACGGTAATGTCTAGTGTCCCTGCGAGACAAGCCGTGGAGAAACTCTTTCTAAAAAGAAGAAAGTTGACTGCTGAGTCATTCAACTTTGTAGTCTCCCCGGTATATGGAGGCTGGAAGAGGAGGTTGATAGAGAAAATGTTGAAGTTGGAAGATGCCTATTCTATTATCGAGTTTGTTGTGGATTGTTCCAAGAGCACTTGCCACACCATCTGAGTGACAGAGGACACCCCGTTTAGAGAAGATCACGGCAACTGAGGCCTGCAGAAGTGGAGGACATTTGGCAGTATCTGCAGAAGTTGAAGGAAGCTGGGATCATCTCTGAGTCCAGAAGCTCCTATGTGTCTCTAATAGTGGTGGCCAGGAAGAAGAATGGGAAGGTACAGATATGTGTGGACTATCGGACTCTGAACAGGTGTATCGTCCCCCGATCAGAATCGAGGATGCGCTGGCCTGTCTGAGTGATGCTGGACTTGAGGAGTAGGTATGTCAGACCCCATAAGTGAGGCTGACAGAGAGAACAAGGCATTTATTTCATCAGTCCTGATGAAGGGTCTCGTCCCGAAACGTCGACAGTGCTTCTCCTTATAGATGCTGCCTGGCCTGCTGTGTTCCACCAGCATTTTGTGTGTGTTGAAGGCATTTATTTGTCCACCGGGATTCTTCCCATTTTAAAGGGTGCCCCAGCGATTTTTCCAGCGTGTTATGGAGAAAACGGTGGGGACGTGAACTTGCTTGAGGTGCTGGTATACCTGGATGATCTCATAGTGTTTGGGCCCACCAAAGAGGAACGTAAAACAAGGCTACTGAAGGTGCTTGAAAGCAGAAGGGTTAACACTTCCCCTGGACAAGTGCCAGTTCTGCAAGACGTCCATCAACTATGTTGGGTACATAGTCTCATGGGATGGAGGAGCTATGGATCTGTCTAAGATAAAGGCGGTGACCACATGGCCAAGGGCCCAGACTGTGAGCTCCTATGCACATTCCATGGATTCTGTGGGTACTATCAGAGGTTTGTGAAGGAGTACTCTAAAGTAAATCACCCTTTAATTCAGCTTCTGTGCAGTTACCCTCCTTTGGGGAAAAAAGGGAAGAGAACAAAATGAGAGGATGGTAAAGATTATCTTAGCCCTTAGGTGCCTTTTGGAGTGAGATGGGATGCGAAATGTGAAGAGGCCTTTCAGCTGCTGATGAAAGCATCTGTACTGGCTTTTGCAGACCCGCGGTTGCCGTATGTATTGCATACAGATGCCAGCAGAGAGGGCTTAGGGGGTGGTCTGTATCAGGATCAGAGGATAGGGTTGAGGCCTGTTGTGTTTGTCAGCTGGAGTCCGTCACCCTCTGAGTGAAACTACCCCACACACAAGTTGGAGTTCCTGGCATTGAATTGGGCTGTGCTGGATAAGTTAAGTGAATATCTATATGGTGCCAAGTTTGAGGTGAGGATAGACAACAACCCATTAACTTATATCCTGATCTTGGTGAGATCGGATGCCACAGGCCATCAGTGGCTAGCGGCATTGTCTGCCTATTATTTCAGCAATGATTCCTGTGACTAGTGGTGTGCCATGGGATCGGTGCCGGGGCAGTTGCGGTATGTTGTCTCCATTAACAATCTGGGTGGTAATGTGATAAACTGAATCAGCAAATTTGCGAATATCACCAAGACTGGGGCAAAGTGGACAGGAAGAAGGTTATTAAAAGTTGTATTGTGAGTTTGGGATGTTGGTGAGGCCGAATGTAGAGTTCTGTGTGCAGTTTTAGTCATTTACCTGCGGGCAATATATCGATAAGATTGAAAGAGAGCACAGAAATTATACATGGACATTTCCTGGACATGAGAACCTGCGTTACAGGGAAAGGTTGAATGGAGTTAGAGAACAACACAGCATGGAAACAGGTTCTTTGGTCAAACTGGACCATGTAGACCACAGTATTGTCCCTGTTAGTCCCAGTTGTCCATGTTTGAACAATAGCCGGCCAAGCCCCTCCCTTCCTTTATCAATCAAAATGTCTCTTAAGTGTTGCAATTGTACAGTCTTAACAAGCTTCACTGGCAGCTCATTCCAAACAATCAACAGCCTCTGTGTGAAGAAGTTACCTCTTCGGTCACTTTTAAATTTCTGCCCTCTTATCTTGTATCTGTGCCCTGTGGTTTTGGACTCCCCAACCCTGGGGAAAAGAGTTCAAGTTTAGTTATCATTCCACAAAGCATCAGTACTGCTGAATAAGACAGTGTTCCTCCGGGGCCAAGGTGCAAAACATACTCAGCACAAGACATACACAGCACTTTCAAGGTATCAAGCAAATATTCAGTTATGCAAGAGAAAAATAAAGCTGTAGCCCAATTCCCTCAGTGACGTATCCCACAAGTTGATGGTGCAGTTCCCAGCAGTCTGCAGACAAACATAGACCAGACTCACATTACCCTGTACTCCGGGTCATAAAGATCCAGTGTAGGCAACTCTCCAGCACTCAAGCCCTCTAAATATCCCTGTAAATCTCTTCTGCACCTTCTCCAGCTTGACGACGTTTCTCCTACAACACGGTGATCAAAACTCTACACAATACTCCAAAATGCAGTCTCACTGCATGGTTGGGGCTTTATTCCCTGGAGTGCAGGAGAATGAGGGCAGACCTTATAGAAGTATATCAAATATTAATGGGTGTGGATAGGGTAAATACAAGCAGCCAGCTATTAATGCACAAGATGCATTTTCCCCTCAGGCTGGGTGAGACTAGAACGAGAGATCCAAGGCTTAGGGCAAAGGTGAAATATTTAAGAGGAATCTGAGAGCATGGTCTAGATGGTGACGGTTCTTGATGATGGATGCTTCTTTCCTGCGACACTGCCCCATGGAGATGTGCTCAGTGGTAGGAAGGGCTATTCCCTTGATAGACTAGGCTGTATCCATTACTTCCTGTAGGCTTTTCTGTCCATGGGCATAGGTGTTTCCAAACCCAGATATGGTACAGCCCTGCCATGCTTTCTTTATAGTTGCACATTTGTGGCATCCAGTACAGTTCCTCTGAAATGCCCAGGAATTTGAAGTGTCTGACCCTCTCCATCGCTGATCCACCAATGAGTACTGGCTCATGGTTTCTTCCCCTTGTAGTCAAAAATCAGCTCCTCGGTTTTGTGGACTTGATCCGCTGATTGCTCTAATTCAGCTCCTGTGTCTCATGCTGTTATGGACTTAGTTCTTGCAGGCTCTAAGGCAATCCCATTCCCACACCTATTTCCCTGTAAACTGTTCCCTTTCACTAATTCTCCTGATAACCTGCTGTCAGGGAAGCTCTTCACATCAGCAGTGGGGTTAAGAACAGGAGCATATCCCTAAAAGAGGCACGCAGGTAGACAGGGTAGTGATGAAGGTGAGGACGGATTCTCATGCTGTGTAAATCTGACACTCTCAGAGTACACCGTCCTGTCATTGCCTCGTTGTAAGCCTGTGAATTTACTTTCTCTTTCTTTTGCCAGAGCAAGACTGTTAGTGTCATAAGTCGGGTGTTGAATCAGGACCCAACTGCAGGACAGAGACACTGGAGTCCCAGAAACAGGACAAGACAGAACCCACGGACGGGACGGGATGCAGTCTAGGCAGGGGAAGCAGGACCAGGATGAGGGACTGAGAACAAGGAGCCTGGGGTGGACTCCGAGCCCGAGACTGGACAAGGACCCAGAACCTGGGTCTTGCCTTGGGCTCAGACCCCCAAAACCAGGCAAGGATGTGACGAGGCTTGGCTTGAGGCTGGAGTCTGCAGGCTTGGGTCGAGGCTTGAGGCTGGAGGCTGCGGTCTTGGAGCTTGGGGAACTCAGAGGCTGGAGGTGGACCGGACCACGGACTTCGGACTGAACCACCACAGTTAGATGATTGGGAAACTTTTAAAAAGCCAACAGAAGGCAACTAAAAAAAGACACAAAGATGGAATATGAAGGTAAGCTAGAGAATAATGTGAAAGAAGATACTAAAAGTTTCTTCAGATAAATAAAGAAAGGCGAGAGTAGATATTGGACTGCTGGAAATGATGCTGGTGTAATTCTCGGTTCAGCTAGCAGCTTAATCCAGGGGGAGACAGCCCTCAGCCCGGCCAAAGGTAAGAAAGCTTGTTTGGGTGGATGCTGTGCGATGTGACCCCGTTACAAATCAGTACCATGAAATAACAAACAGTACACAATATGTGATTAAATGATTGAGCTTTATAGTTCTTAATTTGACTATCTAAAAAGAGAAAAGGGCCCATTCTCATGAAACTGTCTAATGCGCAATGTTGGATCTGATGGTTCCATTCATTTGTTCCCCGTCAACCTCCTCTGAGCGTAGCCAACCCTCGGACCCTCACTCCAAGCCCACTCCATCTGGCGGTCTAACAACTCTCCATTCACAACTTCTCTCCTCAGCAACAGACTGTGAAATCCCTGCTCCCAGACCCATGAGACAGAACAACATCCAGCTCATTGGCTAGAATACATTCCAAAGGTCCCGTTATCTCTAGTCATAACCCAAACATTGCTGCTACAGAGAAACCTTTACCTTAGCAGTGAAACATTACAGAGAGGCCACTACATTAGTAGTGAAACCTTACAGCGTGTTACACTCTCCCCCCATCAAATTTAGTCACGTCCTCATGACACTGAGATAATTCACTAACCCTTCCTGCAAAACACAAGTCCAATCCAGGTGTAAAAGGCAGTGACATAGCTCCCCAAAACGGTAGGGGTCACACTCTGTTTCACTGGTGCTACGTAGGCCAGCCTATCCGGTGGTCTCCTAATTCTCTGAGACCTCCGCACCCCCTCCCCTAACTCTTCAGGTTCGGACACTACTGGGGATACTTCTGGTCAACCTGGTGAGGCCTCCCCTGGCCTATCACTCGTGCCCACCTGCAGGGTTCTGCTGTAACGCAGGCTGTCCACAGATAGCACCCCCCCCCCCCCCCCACACTTAACCTGAGTCAGCGGGAGAAGGGCTGGAAGTCTCTTCCTCAATCAATGGGGAGTTAGCAAAAGGCAGCATATACCACACATCCAGGTCTGTGATGACTAAGACCTTCACCGTGTTGCTGGCATCAGGTTCTATTGACGGGAAATCCTTACACATGAGGTCCAGTGGCCCTGCACTCTGCATGTGAGAGTGCATAAGCTGCCCTTATACGTCTTCCGCCGTATGCATCGAATGCGCAACTTGCAGTATTCTTCTACCTCTGACTTCATTCGGGGCTAGTAAAACCGGTCGCTGAATAATCCATAGATCTTTCCAACCTCCAAAAGCTCAGAATCATCATGAGGTGACTTCACCGCAATCCTCCGATACTTCTCTGGCAGAACCCGCTGGCAAAACCGGTCGGTCCTCCAACCGAGGCCGTTCTCTCAGTAATGGAGGCATCGCTGTGTGTTTTGTCTTCTCTGCCTGAGCCATGTCTCCCTTTTCGACCCCTGACCACATGATACTGATGCCCGCGATGTCTTGCTGAGCATCTGCCGCTGCCCTAGAACTCAAGTCCGGCAGCTGATTCGTCTTCAGAGCGGTCAGGTTACAGTAAACTTGGGGAATGGCCTCGCTCCAAGTCCATTCCATCTGGTGGTTTACCAACTCTCTCCATTCGTGTCTTCTCTCCTCATCTCTCCCCGGCAAAAGACCACAAAATCCCTGCTCCCAGACCCACAAGAGAGAACAACATCCCGCTCATTGACTAGAATACATTCCAAAGGCCTCATTATCTCTAGTCATAACTCAAACATTGTTGCTGCAGAGAATCCATTACCATAGCAGTGAAACATTGCAGAGAGGGCATTACATTAACAGTGAAACCTTACAGCGTGTTACACTGGAGAGGTAGGAATGGAGGAGAAGGGAATTGCAGATCACTGTGGAAGACACTTGCAGAATGCCAGAAGTTCATGTGTGTCAGGGACTAAAGTGAGTAAAATTGCCATTGCAAAGGAGAATGTGCTTGGGAACCCTAATGCCAAGCAACTTGGGCATCGAGTGCAGGATTCCCTAAAGGTTAATTTGCAACTTGAGTTGGTGCAGAGGACAGCATTTATATCGAGATGGCTAGAATATAAAACTGTGGATGTGATGTTGAGGCTTTATAAGGCACTAGTGAGGCTGCTCTTGGAGTACTGTGAGAGGTTTGGGCCTGTTATTTAAGAAAAGATGTGCTGGCATTGGAAAGGGTTCAAAGGAGGTTCACAACAACGATTGCAGGAATGAAATGCTACTCATATGATGAGCGTTTGATGGCTCTGTGCCTGTTCTCTCTGGAATTCAGAATAAGAGGGGATATCTCAATCAATCCTCTCAAATGTTGGAATGAAGCCTTGATAGAGTAATTGTGGAAAGGATGCTTCCTCTACTAGTGGAGTCTAAGACCCATTTTGAATGGAGATACTTAGGAATTTCTTTAGCTAGACAGTGGTGAATCTGTGGAATTCGTCTGTGGCATCTCAGAAATTGCCAGTCTGGGTAGAACTCCACACAGGATTGCCTGAGGGACTCTAGCTCCAGATTAGTCCTCAGGATTTAATCCCAAAGGCATTCCCATGAGTGGGTATAGCCCCAATACAGCGGAAGTTTGAGATCCGAGTTTTCCTTCTCCAGATAAGCTGCCAGCCATGGCTGACAAGGCCATCTGCCGGAAGTGTCTGGTTTTAAGGTGCTAATAACCTGCCTTTGCCCATCTCCTATCAGGAGAAATAGCTGCTCCGGGAATATTGGCTAAACTGCATGTGACTGCCAGGAGCTGGACATGGTTATCAGAGGCTATTGGAGATGCACACCATTGAGAGCATTTAATGAGAATTGGGAGGTGTTCCTACGCACACCTCCCCTCCCACTTCTATGATAACCACAAGGAACCATCAGTTTTGAGATAATTATGCAGATGGATAGGAATGCTCCTTGTATTTTGGTGTTAAATTGGAGAATGGCCAATCTTGGTGGCATCTGAAGGGATCTGGTAGGCATGAATTGGGATAGGTTGTTTTCTGGCAAAGAAATGCTTGCTAAGTGGGAGGTTTTCAAAAGTGAAATATTGAGAGCACAGAATTTGTATATTCCTTTTGGAGTAAAAGGCAAAGCTTACAGGTGTAGAGAATGTTGGTTATCGAGGGATATTGAGGCCCAGGATAAGAAAAGGAAGGATTAAATGAGGCACTTGAGCAGTATAAGAAATGCAAGAGAGCTTTTAAGAGAGAAATCAGGAGGGTGAAAAGGACATGAGGTTGCAGTGCCGTACAAGGTGAAAGAAAATCCCAAGGGTTAACAGCAAAAGGATGCACGAGACAAAGACAATCCTCTTGAAGATCAGCATGGTCATCTAAGCATGGAACCGAAGAGAGAGGGTGAGATGGATTTTTTGTATCAGTATTTACTTGGGAGACAGACACAGACTGTAGAGGTCATAGATTATGTCTGAAGAGGAGTTGCTGGCTGCCTTGATGCTTATTGTGGTGGATAAGGTCCTGACAAGGTGTCCCCTTGGACCTCGTGGGTCGCTGATGCAGAAACTCCAGGGGCCCTGACAGGAATAGTTAAATCATACTTAGTCAAGGGTGGGGTGCTAGAGGACTGGCAGATTAATGAAGCTGTCCCATTGTTCAAGAAAGATTCTGAGAAATAGCAGGGAAATTATAGACATTCTAAAGGAGAGCATTAATAAATACAGTGGGTTATGGTACTCTTAAAGAACAAAAACTAATTGAGAAAAGAGGTGGATTTCCCTTTGTTTATTTCGGACACAATGCCTCTTCATTCTGATAGGAGACTGTTGCAGAACAATTTCACAATAGCGTCAGTTATGTGCACTCGTGTGGCCTTTAGACACTACACCTTCTGATGAAGGAAACATCTGAACTACACAGAATGCCAGGAAATTTGTTGGATTATGAATCTACTACATGCAGGAAGGCAGTGAAGGCAATCCATTATCTGCACTAGGCATCTGCTTGGGAGTCAGAAAGGTCTGAAGGTAGATAGATCACCTGGACCAAATGATCTACACCTTGGGCTTCTGAAAGTGGTGGCTAAAAGGATTGTGGAGGCAAGAGGAATGATCTTTCAATAATCATTCTGGCATGTTTGCATAGGACTGGAAAATTGCAAATGTCACTCCATTCTTCAAGAAGGGAGAGAGACAGAAGAAAAGATATTATATAGTTAGTCTGACCTCTGTGGTTGGGAAGGGTCGATTGTTAAGGATGTGGTTAGTGGGTATTTGGAGGCACATGATAAGGGAAAATCTTGCCTGATAGATCTGTTGGAATTCTTTGCAGACATAACATGCATGATGGTGAATGGAGTGTGTAGTGAGACTGTGAGGAAGGATAGGCAGATGATAGGGCAAAAGTGCAGTCAGTATGATGAGTTGAAATGTAGCATTCAGGTAGGGGCAAAATCAAAAAAGTTAATGAATGCAGGAACGAAGGTGTTATCTTTGAATGCACGGAGTATATGGAATGAGGAATAAGATCTTGCAGTGTGGTTAGAGGGCTTCACTGAGACATTGCTGAAAGAAGATCTTAGCTGGGAGCTTAACATCCAAGGATGCATATTGTATAAAAATGCAGACAGGTAGGCAGAGTGGGTGGGGTTACCTCTGTTGGTAAAAAATGAATTTAAATCCTTAGAAAGAGGTGACGTAGGAACAGAGGATGTAGAACCTTGTGGGTAGAGTTAAGAAACTGCAAGAGTAAAAATGTGTTATGTACAGGTCCTCAAACAGAAGCCAGGATGTGGGATATAAATTTCAATTGGAAATAGAAAAGGCACATAATAAGGGAAATATTACTGTAGTCATGGGGGATTTCAATATGCAGGTATATCGCAAAAATCAGGCTGGTGCTGGAACTCGAGAGGGAATTTGTGGAATGCCCATAAGATAGTTTTTTTAGTACATCTTGTGGTTGAGCCCACACGGGGAAAGACAATTCTGGATTGGGTTTTGTGAAATAAAGCACCTTTGATTTGGGAGATTAATGTAAAGAAACACTCAGGAGGTAGTGATCATAATATGATAGATATCCTGCAGTTTGAGAGGGAGAAGGTACTGTCAGACCTATCAGTATTACAGTGGAGTAAAGAGAATTACAAAGGCATGAGAGACATCAGGCAACTGTTGCTGACAAGAGGAGTCAATGACATCAAACAAACAAAAGAAAGGACATATAACACAACAAAATTACAGAGAAGTTAAAGGATTGGGAAACCTTTTAAAAACCACCAGAAGGCGACTAATAAAAGCATGAAGAGAGACACGATGAAGGTAAGCTAGCCAATAATATCAAAGAGGATACGCAAAGTTTTCTCTGATGCATAAAGAGAAACTGAGGGGTGAGAGTGGATATTGGACTGGAGTGTCAGGGTCAGGTGCTGTTACTAACGAGGAAGAGGCTGGGAAGCCCAAAAGTCATCAGGACCACATAGTCTACACTCCGGGGTTATGAAATAGGTAGCTGAAGATCTTGTGCAGACACTAGAGTAATAAGCACTACAGCATAGAAACAGGCCTTTCAGCCCATCTAGTCCATGCCAAACTATTAATTTACTTTGTTATATTGACCTGCACAGCTAGAAGAGTAAGGGTTCCAGGCAAGACAGTTGAATGATCCTCTTGCAGGATGAGGGAAGGCAGGGAGACCTTCAGTGTCCCTGACGACTTCACTTGCAACTTCCAACACACCACATGAAGGAGCTGGAACTAGAAACGGATGAACTCAGGAGGCTGAGGGGGTGGTAGATAGGACATATAGAGAGGTTTTTTACACCAAAGTTGCAGGACTGAGGAGACTGGGTGACAGTCAGGAAGGGGAGAGGTGTTAAACAGCCAGTGCAGAGTACCCCTGTGGCCATCCACTTCAACAATAGGTACACCGCTACTGGATACTGTTGGGGGGGTGACCGAGCAAAGGAAAGTCACCGCGGTCAGGTCACTGGCACTGAGTCTGACTGTGTGACTTAGAAGCGAAGAAGGAAGAAGAAATGAGCTGTGGTGGTTGGGGATTTGTTAGTTAGAACCAAAACAAGATTCATGGATAGTATGTTGCCTCCTGGGGGCCACGGTCTGTGCCATTTTGGATCGAGTCCACAGCATTCTTAAGCAGGAGGGTGAGCAACCAGAGGTTGTGGTCCATGTGGGTAACAACGACATAGGTAGGAAGAGTGATGAGGTTCTGCAAAGTGAATTTAGGGAGTTAGATGCTAAATGAATCGACAGGACCTCTAGGAATGTGATCTCAAGATTGCTACTCATGCCACATGAGAGTGAGGCCAGAAACAGGAAGACCATGCAGTTTAAAATGTGGTGAAGGATTTGGTGTAGGAGGGAGGGGCATCAGATTTTTGGATCATTGGCGCTCTTCCAGGGACGGTGGGACCTGTACAGTTTCCACCTAAACTGGAGGGGGACTAATATCCTCGCAGGAAGGTTTGCCTGTGCCTCATGGGTGTTTTAAACTGGAGTTGTAAGGCGCTGGGAACCACAGCGCCAGTACAGATCATGGAGAGGTTGTGGAGAACAATGATGTTAAGGTCTTAATCAAACTAAGGCATCACTGTTTGAGTATGATGTGACTAATGTTCTGAGTTGTGTATATTTCAATGGAAGAAGTATTGTAGGAAAGGTAGATGAGCCCAGGGCATGGATCAACACAAGGAATTTTGATACTGCAGCCATTAGTGAGACTTCATTGCAGGAGCGGCTGGTCTGACAGCTCAGTCCTGTGCGTTTCCTATGTTTTAGATGTGACAGAGGGGAGGGATTGGGGGGGGGGGTAGGGAAGGATTGGCGTTACTAATCAGGGAAATTATCACAGGAGTGAGCAGTCAGAACAGACTGGAGAACTCGTCTAGTGTGGCTTTATGGGTGGGAATGAGGAATAAGAAAGGTACGATCCCATTAATAGGGATATTTTATAAACTACCCAACAGTCCATGGGATTTAGAGGAACAAATTTCTGCAGAACCTGGGCCTCTGTACCTCCCCCTGCAATTGGATCCTCAACTTCCGAACCAGAAGACCACAGTCTGCTTGGATGGGTGACTGGCATGTCCACAAATTCACTCAAAAATTTCTATATTTGTACTGCGGAGAGCATTCTGACAGGCTGCATCACTGTCTGGTATGGAGGGGCTACTGCTCAGGACCGAAAGAAGCTGCAGAAGGTTGTAAATCTAGTCAGTTCCATCTTGGGTACTAGCTTACAAAGTACTCAGGACATCTTTAGGGAGCGGTGTCTCAGAAAGGCAGCGTCCATTATTAAGGACCTCCAGCACCCAGGGCATGACCTTTTCTCACGGTTACCATTAGGTAGGAGGTACAGAAGCCTGAAGGCACACACACAGCGATTCAGGAACAGCTTCTTCCCCTCTGCCATCTGATTCCTAAATGGACATTGAGGCTTTGGACACTACCTCACTTTTTAAAAAATATACAGTATTTCTGTTTTTGCTTGTTTTTAAAAAATCTATTCAATATACGTAATTGATTTACATGTTTATTTATTATTATTTTTTTCTCTGCTAGATTATGTATTGCATTGAACTGCTGCTGCTAAGTTAACAAATTTCACATCACATGTGAAATAAGCCTGATTCTGATTCTGAAAAATTTGGAGCACGATCTCAAACTGTTGTGAGAAAGTTGTTATGATGGGTGACTTTAACTTTCCACATATAGGTGTCCCCCGCTTTATGAATGTTCACTTTATGCCACTTTGCTTTCACAAAAGACCTATTAGTAACCTGTTTTCGCATTACAAAGAGGACTTCTGCTTTTATGAAAATTTTTCCCATAGAAATTAATGGTTCTTTGCTTTACGCCATTTCGGCTTAAGAAAGGTTTCATAGGAACACTCTACCTTTGTTAAGAGAGACGGGGACCCCCATACTGTGAAAGGGATAGAGTCTGCCAAATGTGTTCAGTACAGTTCCCTTAATCAGTACATCAAAGTCCTAACAAGAGAGCATGTGATACTTGATCTCCTATTAGGGAATGTGACAGAGGTTTCAGTTTCAAATAAATATGGAAAAGGATAGTTCTAGTCTGCGGATTGAGATTCTAAATTGGTGAACAACCAACTTTGATGGTATCAAAAAGGAACTGGCAAGTGTAGATTTGGACAGCAACTCCGTGTGTTGCTTGGATTTCCAGCATCTGGGGATTTTCTCCTGTTTGTAGATGTGGACAGGCTGTTTTCTGGTAAAGGTGTAGCTGGTACAAAGCTTGTGAGGACAAAATCTGAGAGTACAAAGTTTCTGCATGCCTGCCTGAATAAAGAGTGAAGATAACAAGTTTTGGGAACCCTGGTTCTCAAGATATATTGAAGCCCTGACTAAGAAAAAAAAGGAAGATACATAACAGGTATTTGCAGGTCAGAACAAATGAGGTACTTGTGGAGTATAAGAAATGTAGGAGAGCCTTTAAGAAAGTTATCAGGAGAGATAAAGGAAGGCATAAGGTTGCCTTAGCAGGAGAATCCAAAGGGATACTTAGAGATAGTTTCAGGACAAAAGTATTGCAAGGGACAAAATTGGTCGGCTCGAAGATCAGAATGGTAAACGATGTGTGGAGCCAAAAGAGATCTTAAATGGAAAACAAGAGAAAATCTGCAGATGCTAGAAATCCGAGCACATAAAATGCTGGAGGAATTCAGCAGGCCAGGAAGCATCTATGGAAAGAAGTACAGTTGACGTTTTTTTGGCAAAGGAGTACGACGTTTTTTGGCAAAGGAGTACGATGTTTTTTGGCAAAGGAGCACGATGTTTTTTGGCACTGGATACAGTGGATAGCCCTACCAAAGTCGGGGTGAAGCTTTGGGGTCATCATGAGCACCCATGTCCATCCACCAGGAAAAGCAGGATCTCTCAGTGGCCATCCATCTTAATTCCACTTCCCATTCCCATTCTTTAAGTCAATCCATGGCCGCCTTTACTGTCGCAATGAGGCCATGCTCAGGTTGGAGGAACAACACCTTAACTTCTGTCCGGGTAGCCTCCAACCTGATGGCATGAACATTGATTTTGCGAACTTCTGGTAATCCCCCCAACCCTCACCGTTCCCCATTCCTTTTTCCCTCTCTCACCTTATCACCTTACTTGTCCATCACTTCCCTCTGGTTCTCCTCCCCCTTTTCTTCCTTCCATGGCCTTCTGTCCTCTCCTAACGGACTCCCCCTTCTCCAGCCCTGTATCTCTGTCACCAATTAACTTCTCAGCTCTTTACTTCATCCCTCCCCTCCTGGTTTCACCTATCACCTCGTGTTTCTCTCTTCCCTCCCCCTCCTTTTAAATCCACTCATTTTTTTTCCAGTCCTGCCGAAGGGTCTCAGCCCGAAATGTCCACGGTACTTTTTTTCCCTTTGATGCTGCCTGGCCTGCTGCGATCTGAAATGAATGTCTTCATCTGTGTTACTTGGAAGATGGACATAGTTCCTACAGAAGTGAGGCAAAGCAGCAGTGAGGTTAGGGATCCTATACAGATGACCGAGTAAGAGATGTTTGCTGTCTTGAGGCAAATTAGGATGGATAATTCCCCAGGGCCTGACAAGGTCTTCCCTCGGATCCTGTGGGAGGCTAGTGTAGAATTTGCAGGTGCCCTAACAGATTTATTTAAATCATCCTTAGTAACAGGTGAGGTATCAGAGGATTGGAGGATATCTAACGTTGTCCTGCTGTTTACGAAAGACCCTAAACCTAAACCAGGAATTAAAGGTGAGCCTGACATCAGCAGTGGGGAAGTTATTGGAAGGTGTTCTAAGGGACTGGATATATGAGTAGGACAGGTACATGCATTGGAAAGGTTCAGTGAGCTACGGGCCAAATGCAGGAAGATGGGACTGGGTCATATGGGGATCCCTCCAACACTCTTTCCCCTCCTCTCTACTCCATTAACCCGCTACCTCAAGCTTATTGAAACCCTCCGTCAAAATTCACTCAAAGATGTTGATATCATCCACAGGTTCCAGACGGCTCTCCTGATTGGCTCCAGGATGATGATGTCACTAGGCCTTGGCTGTGGTTGGTCCTAGGACTCATCGTACCATGTGACCAATTTCACCGACACATTCCGGAGCATCTCCCAACGGCTCCACCAGTGACACCATCTCTTCGGCCCCCAGCCTCACCCTTCAATCTCTTTCCTCATCCCCTCACGTTCCTCCCTGCCCCGGGTCCTCCAGTGAGAGAGCACCTCCCTCCTTCTCCCCCACTCCTACTCCTTCCTCCTCCTCCCCTCCCATGCACCCGGCCCTTCCCCAATCCCCTTCACCCTCTCTGTCTCCTCCATCACCTGCTTCTCTTCCCTTCCCCTGCCCTCCACACCCCCCTCCATCACCTCCCCCTCCCCCCACACACCCTGCATATCCCCTCCTCCCCTCACCCCATCCCTATCCCTCCCCCTTCATCCCCCTCCTACACACACCCCTTCCCCCGGGACCTTGTGAGGCAACCTTCCCTCCATTTTCCACCCCCTCACTCTTCCTCACCCCCTCCCTCAAACCCTCCCCTTCCCTCTCTCCATCCCCCTCCCCCTCCCTCCCTCTCTCCCATTCCCCTTCCTCCTCCCCTCCCCTCCCAACCCCACTCCCCTCCTCCTTCTCCCTCTTCCCACCTTCCTTCACTCCCCTACCCTCCATCGCCCCACTGTATGTATGTATTTGTGAGAGAAACCTGCCCTCCCCCTTCACCCTCCTCCCTCCCTCACTGATGGATCCTCTACCCCACACCTGCACACACGGCACCCCTTGTAGGTACATCAGCCCCGCATGCAGCACTCTCCTCATGGGCACAGCAGACCTAGCAGACTGCGACCCTTTCACACACAACGATCCCCACGCGTCACAACACCCTGCGCGCAGGTCAACCCCTGCACGGAATGGAAATCTCAGGCAACGTAACCCCTGCGCATTCCGAAACCCCATGGTCACCGCAGAACTACACCACAAGCTATACACACTGCACAATGCACACCCACCCCCACCCCCCACACACACACACATGCACACGTTCACACACACACACACACACAACAAAAGCAACCCACTGGCACCTCTGTGACTACCATAAACACCGCCCACACCCCAATACACACCACAAACCCCTCGCCCACTGCAACTCCAGAACTCACTCACCAACCTCTCCACTTCCCCATCCCCACATTACTGCACCCTCCACACACTCCAGAACCCCTGCACACGCCATAAACTTCACATGCATTGCAACCCTACACACACACACACACACACACACACACACACACACACACACACACACACACACACACACACACACACACACACACACACACACACACACACACACACACACACACACACACACACACATCCCCTGTGTACACCATAACCTCCGTGCACTCTCCAGACTGCAACCTTTACGCACATCACGACCCACGCACATTCCCCCGCCCCTGCAGACATCAAAACCTCTGTGTACACACCAAATGCCCCGCCAACTGTAACCCCCATGTGCAATGCGGCCCACGTGCAAACCACCATTCACAGGAACACCACTACCCCCGCGCACTCCACAGTTTCCCGCTCTCTCTGCAACCTCTGTGAACTCCACAATGCCCCAGGTGCGAAGTGTGACCCATGACCCTTGCGCACACTACAATCCCCACATGCCCTGAGCGCTACGTGGACTGCAGCCCTTCTCTGCACTCCAATCCCCGTACACACAGTGTGCACCGAAACTCCCACGTATACCACAATCCTCACGTGCAGTACAAACCTTGACCCAACCGGACACCATTTTCCCATTGCTCCCTCCCCTTCTCCTCCCTCCCTCCATCTCACCCTCACCTTCATTGTGCCCACTCCTCCCTACACCCTCTCTCACCTGCCCCCTCCCAGCTCTCACCCTTCCCCTCTATCTCCCTCCCCCTCTCCCCATCCCCACCTCTACCCCCTTCCTCCTCCCCTCAGCCCCCTCTCCCTCCTCTCTGATCCATCCTCCCCTCTCTCACAGACAGCCACAAACACACATACAGGTGGTGGGATGGATGGGGGGGGGGTAGGGGCAGGGTAGGGAGGGGGTGGGGTGGGGGAGGGGAGTGGGATGAGGAATAAGGAGGAGGGGGAGTGAGAGGGAACGAGATGGGGAGTGGGAGAGAGAAGGAGAGGGGTGGAGGATGGTGAGGGGCGAGAAGCTGGAGAGCGGCTAGGGGAGTGAGGAGGAGGGGGTGAGATGGTGGAGGTATAGGGCAGGCAGAGGCAGCAGTTGAGAAAGGGGGAAGGAGGAGAAGGAGGGGAAAGGAGAAGGAGGGGAGGTGTACAAGTGAGGAGGAGGGAGGAGGAATGAGAGGTGGAAGGATCAGAGGGGGAGGGTGAAGGAGGGGAGGGGTTGGAGGATGGGAGGGAGAGGGTGAGGTGGGGAGAGAGTGAAGGAGCAGGAGAGGAGGTGGAGGGAGAGGAGGGTAAGAGAATAATTAGAGGGGAGTGAGGAGGAGGGAGGTTGAGGGGGAAGGGATGGAGCAGGAGAGGGTGGGGAAGGAGTAGAAGGGGAGCGAGTGGGTGAGAGAGAAGGAGAGATGGAGGGTGGAGGGGAGGGAGGAGGGAGCGGAAGGTAGAGGGAAAGTGTAAGGAGCAGGAAGAGGTGGGGAGTTATGGAGATGGGGAAGGGGAGGGCTGAGCTGAGTGAGGAGGGAAGAGAAGGTGAAAGGAAGGGGAAGGGAGAGAGGGAATGGGAGGGTTGAGGTGAGGGAGAGGGGAGGGGAGAGAGGAGGAGTGGACAGGGGGTGGATGGGGGAGTGTTGGGAGTGGAGGGGAGGGGGAAGTAGTGGGGGGAGGGTAGAGGGATGGGGAAGGGAAGGGGAGGGGGAGGGGCTGAGGAGGAGCAGGGGGAGGGAGGATGGAGGGAGTGCTCCCTTATGAGGTCCCAGATCCCCCCTACCCCCAACCTCCCTACCCCCCCACCCCCCATCTTCCCCCTCTGGGAGGGCTACCTCACGAGGACCTTGTCTGCTACCCTTCCCCTCTGAAATTAGCCCCATTCCTCACCCCAAACTGGGGGGTGAGCGTTGGGTTGTCATTTCTACAAGAAAATGAATCGTTAGGTACTACATGGTTAACATATTTGGAAAATAAATTGACTTTGAACTTCAGCTGTGAAATGTGTTTATAAAAGGAACTGATGAGAAATGGTCTCAATGAAGATCAGAGACTGGAAAACAAAACTATTCAGCCCCACTGAACCCCCACCTGACTCTTTCCCAGTTGCCTGCTCTTGACCCATCTCACTCTAAAATTTCCTTCCTCTGTAGCTGTCCGTGTCTTTTATTTTCCCTCTCAATTCCATTCTGCTGCCTTCTCTCCATAAGTTTTGACCCCTTACTAAAAAAGTACCTATCAACCTCCATTTTAAATATACCCAATGACTCAGCTTCTGAGCCATCTCTGGCAATGGATTGTGCAGATACCTCTGTCTAAAGAAATCCCTCCTCATCGCTCCAAATGCAAGTTTTCAGTGTCAGAAACATAGAAAACCTACAGCACAATACAGGCCCTTCGGCCCACAATGCTGTGCCGAACATGTACTTACTTTAGAAATTACCTAGGGTTACCCATAGCCCTCTATTTTTCTAAGGTCCATGTACCTATCCAGGAGTCTCTTAAAAGACCCTATCATATCCACCTCTATCACCGTCGCCAGCAGCCCATTCCGCACACTCACCACTCTCTGAGTAAAAAATTTAACCCTGACATCTCCTCTTCCAAGCACCTTAAAACTGTGTCCTCTTGTGGCAGCCATTTCAGCCCTGGGAAAAACGCCTCTGACTATGCACACGATCAATGCCTCTCATTATCTGATACACCTCTATCAGGTCACCCCTCATCCTCCGTCACTCCAAGGAGAAAAGGCCGAGTTCACTCAACCTATTCTCGTAAGGCATGCTCCCCAATCCAGGCAATATCCTTGTAAATCTCCTCTGCACCCTTTCTATAGTTTCCACATCCTTCCTGTAGTGAGGTGACCAGAACTGAACACAGTACTCCAAATGGGGTCTGACCAGGGTCCTATCTAGCTGCAACATTACCTCTTGGCTCCTAAATACAATCTCACAGTTGAAGGCCAATACACCGTATGCCTTCTTAACCACACAGTCAACCAACCTGTGCAGCAGCTTTGAGGGTCCTATGGACTCAGACCCCAAGATCCCTCTGATCCTCCACACTGCCAAGAGTCTAACCTTTAATACTGTATTCTGCCATCATATATGACCTACCAAAATGAACCACCCCACACTTAATCTGGGTTGAACTCCATCTGCCACTTCTCAGCCCAGTTTTGCATCCTATCAATGTCTCACTGTAACCTCTGACAGCCCTCTACATTATCCACAGCACCCTCAATCTTTGTGTCATCAGCAAATTTACTAACCCATCCCTCCACTTCCTCAGCCAGGTCATTTATAAGCATCATGAAGAGAAAGGGTCCAAGAACAGATCCTTGAGGCACTCCACTGGTCACCGACCTCCATGCAGAATATGGCCCATCTGTAGACATCCCAGCTACAGTTTAATGTGAATAAGTGTGAGGTTATCCACTTTGGGAGTAAGAACAGGAAGGCAGATTATTATCTGAACGGTGTAGAGTTAGGTAAGGGAGAAATACAAAGAGATCTAGGAGTCCTTGTTCATCAGTCACTGAAGGTGAATGAGCAAGTGCAGCAGGCAGTGAAGAAGGCTAATGGAATTTTGGCCTTTATTACAAAGGGAATTGAGTACAAGAGCAAGGAAATCCTTTTGCATTTGTACAGAGCCCTGGTGAGACCACACCTGGAGTATTGTGTACAGTTTTGGTCTCCAGGGTTAAGGAAGGACATCCTGGCTGTAGAGGAAGTGCAGCGTAGATTCACGAGGTTAATTCCTGGGATGTCTGGACTGTCTTACGCAGAGAGGTTAGAGAGACTGGGCTTGTACATGCTGGAATTAAGGAGATTGAGAGGGGATCTGATTGAAACATATAAGATTATTAAGGGATTGGACAAGATAGAGGCAGGAAATATGTTCCAGTTGCTGGGAGAGTCCAGTACCAGAGGGCATGGTTTGAGAATAAGGGGTAGGTCATTTAGGACAGAGTTAAGGAAAAACTTCTTCTCCCAGAGAGTTGTGGGGGTCTGGAATGCACTGCCTCGGAAGGTAGTGGAGGCCAATTCTCTGGATACTTTCAAGAAATAACTAGATAGGTATCTTATGGATAGGGGAATCAAGGGATATGGGGACAAGGCAGGAACCAGGTATTGATAGTAGTTGATCAGCCATGATCTCAAAATGGCGGTGCAGGCTCAAAGGGCCGAATGGTCTACTTCTGCACCTATTGTCTATTGTCTCTCCTGGAAGTTCTGAGAGTCTCCCACATATTGATAGCAGCTCCCTGACGCCCGCAAATTATATACAATATCCCGGAAATTGATTTTTTTGAGGGAGAGGAAGAGGAAGAGTGAGAGGGAGCATCCTGATTGGCCTCTCTCTGTGCTCAGTAGACCTATCAGTTTTCTCTGTGGGCGGGCTTTACAGTCGATCTCAAAAATAATGAGATTGTTGCTCGCTGCGCTGTTTGCAACAGTGACTTTTCTATTGCCCATGGTGGGTTAAAATGTAAAAAACATGTTGAGGTGAGTTTAACAGGTGTCATTCGTTCATTAGCATAGTTAACGTTATTTAAACTAGCTGGCTAGCTGCTAAGGAGCTACTCTATTGATGTCCTACGTGATGAGGCCAAACTCCCTGTAGACTTGATTAAAGTTGTAATAGAATAAAAAAAAAACAACTCCATGATAATATAAGTACATATTTTAATGTCACATTTTCTGCATATACAGATTAGACAAAATCACTAAACAAAGTATTACAATACACCCTTGGAGGTTGACTGGGGGGAGGGATATGGGGTTCCGGGGGGCAGGGATGCTACCTCCCTGAAATGAGTTTCTGCAGGGTGAGATGTCTGTGTCTACAACCACTCTTTGTCTTCTGTGGGCAAGCCAATTCTTGATCCACAAAGCAAGGTCCTCTTGGATCCCATGCTTCCTTACTTTCTCAATAAGCCTTGCATGGGGTACCTTATCAAATGCCTTGTTGAAATCCATAATCACTACATCTACTGCTCTTCCTTAATCAATGTGTTTAGTCACATCCTCAAAAAATTAAATCAGGCTCATAAGGCACAACCTACCTTTGACAAAGCCATGCTGACTATTCCTGATCATATTAGGCCTCTCCAAATGTTCATAAACCCTGCTTCTCAGGATCTTCTCCATCAACTTACCAACCACTAAAGTAAGACTCACTGGTCTATAATTTCCTGGGCTATCTCTGCTCCCTTTCTTGAATAAGGGAACAACATCTGCAATCCTCCTATCCTCCAGAACTTCTCCCATCCCCAGTGATGATGCAGAGATCATTGCAAGAGGCTCAGCAATCTCCTCCCACAGTAGCCTGGGATATATCTCGTTTGGTCCCTGTGACTTATCCAACTTGATGCCTTACAAAAGCTCCAGCATACCCTCTTTCTTAATGTCTATATGCTTAAGCTTTTCAGTCCACTGTAAGTCATCCCTACAATCGGCAATGTCCTTTTCTGTAGTGAATACTGAAGCAAAGTATTCATTAAGTACCTCTGCTACCTCCTCCGGTTCCATACACACTTTTCCACTGTTACATTGTTTGGTCTTATTCTCTCACCTTGGGGTTTTCTTTAATCCTGCTCACCAAGGCCTTATCATGGCCCCTTTTGGCTCTCCTAATTTCATTCTTAAGCTCCTTCCTGCTAGCCTTTTAATTTTCCAGATCTCCTTCATTATCTAGTTTTTTGAACCTTTTGTATGCTTTACTTTTCTTCTTGACTAGATTTTCAACAGCCTTTGTACACCACGATTCCTGTACCCTACATCCTTTCCCTGTCTCATTGGAACGTACCAATGCAGAACGCAACACAAATATCCCCTGAACATATGCCACATTTCTGCCGTAGATTTCCCCGAGAACATTAGACATTTTGACCCTGGCGGAAAATGATACCAGCTATCTACTCCATCTAGGACCCTCATAATCTTATCAAGCTCTTTTAAGTCTCTCCTTAGCCCTTGCTACTCCAGAGAAAACAGCCCGGCTTTGTCCAACCTCTTCTTAAACTCCTGCACTCTCTCCGTACTCCAGTGGGGTAAAGGGAACGGCAGAAGCATCAGAGAGGAGCTGGCCAAAGTGGATTGGAAGGGGATGCTAGCAGGGATGACAGCACACCAGTAACGGCTGGAGTTCCTGGGGGCAATTCAGAGGGCACAGGATAGATACATCCCAAAGATAGTGAAGGGAGGATGACACAACTGTACTGATAAGGGAAGTCAAAGACAGCATGAAAATGAAAGGGAGGTGAAGGACTGGGAAGCTTTACAAGCCAACTAAAAAGCAATAAGAGAAAAGATGAAATATGAAGGTAAAGTAGCCAATAACATAAAAGTGGATGCCAAAAGTGATGGAAAGAGTAAACTTGATCAAGTATGGGCGGTGGAGTTCTGGAAAATGACACTAGAGAAGTAGAAATGGGAAAAAAGGAATGGATTCTGTCACTATACACTTAAGGGACGGAGGTAAAAGACAGGATATAATAGGTCATTTAGCCTTTTTCAATGATTGACAAGACGTTAGAGTCCATTATTGTGTGAGCTGTGGGGTACTTGGGGGCACACAGTAAAATAGGCCCATCAGCATGATTTATTTAAGGGGAAATCTTGCCTGACAAATCTGTTGGAATTCTTTGAGGAGCTAACAGGCAGGAGAGACAAAAGCGATGTCGTCCACTTGGATTATCATGAGGCTACTGAACAAGATAAGAGCCCGTAGTATTACAGGAAATACAATGCCTGTAAATGGTATTCACCCCCCCCCCTTGGAAGTTGACATGTTTTATTGTTTTACAACATTGAACCACAGTGTATTTAATTTGCCTTTTTTGACACTGACCAACGGAAAAAAAAACATTGTGTCAAAGTGAAACCAGATCTCTACAAAGTGATCTAAATTAATTGGAAATATAAAACACAAAATAATTGATTGCATAAGTACTCACCCCCCTCCCCCTTTAATATGACGCACCAAATCATCCCTGGTGCAGCCAGTTGACTTTAGAAGTCACAATTAGTTAAATAGAGATCTGTTTTTGGCCACCTGTTTGCAGTCAAAGTGTCTTAATTGACTGTAGTAAACGTATACCTGTATCTGGAAAGTTCAACAGCTGGTGAGTCAGTATCCTGGCAAAAACTGCACCGTGAAGACAAAAAAAAAACACTCCAAGCAACTCCACAAAAAGGTTATTGAAAAGCACGAGTCAGAGAGATACAAGAAAATTTCCAAGTCACTGAATATCCGTTGGAGTACAGTTAAGTCAATCATCTAGAATCAGAAAGAATATGGCACAGCTGTAAATCTGGCTAGAGCAGGCCATCCTCAAAAACTGAGTGACTGTGCAAGAAGGGAATGAGTGAGGGAGGCCACCAAGATCCTATCACAACTCTGGAGGAGTTACAAGCTCCAGTGACTGAGATGGGAGAGACTGCGCATAAAGCAACTGTTGCCCGGGTGCTTCACCAGTTACAGCTTTATAGAGAGTGGCAAAGAGAGAGCCACTGTTAAAATAAGCTCACATGTAATCTCAGCTAGAGTTTGCCAGAAGGTGTGTGGGAGACTCTGAAGTCAGCTGGAAAATGGCTATATGGTCTGAAGGTTCTATGGCCATCAGACCAAAAGCTATGTTTGGTGTAAGCCAAACACCACACATCATCAAAAACACACCATCCCTACTGTGAAGCATGGTGGTGGCTGCATCACGCTGTGGGGATATTTCACTGCAGCAGGCCCTGGGAGGCTTGTGAAGGTAGAGGGTAAAAGGAATGGGGCAAAATACAGGGAAATCCTGGAGGAAAACCTAATGCAGTCTGCAAGAGAACTGCAACATGGGAGATTTGTTTTCCAGCAAGACAATGACCCCAAACATAAAACCAAAGCTACACAAGAATGTCTTAAAAACAACAAAGTTAATGTCCTGGAGTGGTCAAGTCAGAGCCCAAACCTCAATCCAATTGAGAATTTGTGGCTGGACTTGAAAGGGGCTGTTCATTCATGGTTCCCATGCAATCTGACAGAGATTGAACAGTTTTGTAAAGAAGAATGGGAAAAAATTGCAGTGTCCGGATGTGCAAAGTTGATAGAGACCTAACCACACAGACTCCAGGCTATAATTACTGCCAAATATGCATCTCCTAAATACTGCCTTAAAGGGAGTGAATACTTATGCAATCAATTATTTTGTGTTTTATATTAGTAATTGATTTAGATCACTTTGTAGAGATCTGGTTTCACTTTGACATGACTCTTTTTCTGTTTATCAGTGTCGAAAAGCCAAATTAATTCTATTTTGATTCAATATTGTAAAACAATAAAATACGAAAACTTCCAAAAGGGGTTGAATACTTTCTATAGGCACGTTATATGAGCATGGATAGATATTCACTGACTGGCAGGAGGCAAAGAGTGGGAATAAAAGGGGCCTTTTCTGGGTGACTGCCAGCAACTAGTGGTGTCGATGCAGGGGTTGTTGTTGGCTCTGCTGTCTTCACTCTGTATGTTAATAATCTGGATGATGCAATTGATGGTTTGTGGCTAAGTTTGCAGATGATGCAAAGACAGGTGCAGGGACAGGTTAAGGAAACATGGAATCTACAGAAGGAGAATAGGCAAAGATGTGGCAGATGGAATACAGTATAGGGAAGTCACACACTTCCGCGCACAGAATAAAAGGCTTAGACAATTTTTGAAACAAGGAATCTTAGAATACAGAGACATCCATTCAGAACAGAGATGAGAGGGAATTTCTTTAGCCAGAGGGTGGTGAATTTCTGGAGTAAAAGGCTTAGATTATTTTCAAAACAAGGAGAAAGCTCAAAAGTCAGAAGTGTAAAGGAAAGTACTAAGTTAAGTTAGCCAATAATATTAAAGAGGGTACAAAACGTCTCTTCTGATATACAGTATAGAGCAGGGGTGTCAAACTCATTTTAGGTCATGGGCCGGATTGAGCAAAATGCAGCTTCATGCGGGCGGGATCAGTCGGACGCGTGCGAACGCAGCTTTCGTTGCCTCCGTTTTTTCAGCCTGCTCTCATATGTCTCAGTCTCTGCTATAACTACAAAGTGTTTCACCTTACAAATTCCATTTCTTATGAAGAAGACTGCCGAATAAACACTAAAAACCCTGAAAACCTGGTACCTGAATAAACTCAGCATTAGCCATATCATACGCCATAGGCGCTTCGATTACTGGGGCCAGCTTTAATAGTAATTAGATATTATCTCGCGGGCCAAAGATAATTCCACCGCGGGCTGGATTTGGCCCGCGGGGCTTGAGTTTGACATATATGGTATAGAGTGTAAAAGAGACATGAGGGTAGATGTTGGACTGCTGGGAAATGATGTCTGAGAGGTAGTAATGAGGGAAGAGAAATGGCAGATGAACTGAAGAAGTATTTTCCATCGGTATTCACTGTACAGAACACGAGCAGTATCCCAGAAATTCAAGAATGTCAGGGGGCAGAAGAGAGTGAAGTTGCCATTACTATGAGGAAATTTCAAGGAAGCTTAAAAGCCTGAAGGTGGATAAGTCACTTGAACCAAATGGTCCACACCCCAGGGTTCTGAAAGAGATGGGTATAGAGATTGTGGAGGCACTGGTAATGATCTTTCAGAATCAATTGATTCTGGCATGGGTCCGGAGGAATGGAAGATTGCAAATGTCACTCCACTCCTCACAGGGAGAGAGGCAGAAGAAACTAAATTATAGACCAGTTAGTCTGACTTCCGTGTTTGGGAAGATTTTGCTGTTGATTGTTAAGGATGTGGTTTGGGAGGTACTTGGAGGCAGGTGATTAAGTAAGCCCAAGTCATCATGGTCTCCTTAAGGGAAAAACTTCCCTGACAGATCTGTCAAAATTCTTTGAAGAAGTAACATGCAGGAGAGAAAAAGGAAAATTGGTAGGTGTTGTGAACTTGGATTTTCAGAAGGTGATCCTTTTGCACATTAGCCTTCATAAACCAGAGCACTGAGAACAGGAGTTGTGATGTTACGGAAGTTGTAATAGATGTTAGTGAATTTAGAGTATCGTGTGCACTTCTAGTCACCCAACTACAGGAAAGATGTCAATAAGCTTGAGAGCGTGCAAAGAAAATTGACAAAAGATATGGTCAGGACTTGAATTATAGGGAAAGATTGAATTGATTAGGATTATATTCCCCAAATGGTAGGAGAAATATTAGTTATACTGAATAATGAGGGCTACAGGCAGCATAAAGACATGCAGCTTCTCTTCCTGGAAGTTGGATGGGATTAGAACTAGGTGTCATAGGTTCAGGGTGCAAAATGAGAGGGATTTGGAGGGCAATCATCCACATGCAGTTTAAGGGACAAGACACAGAGACCGATTGACACAGATTAATGGGCTGAAGGGCTGTGCTATATTTTGTGACTCTCAACTCTTCCTGCCCCCAATCCAGGCACCTCAACTTTCCTTCCAGGTGAAGCAGTGATTCAGTTGTATATTTTTCCAAACCAGTCCACGCGGTGGTCTCCTCTATGCTGGGGAAACCGAACACAGATTGGGTGAGCACCTGGATGCAGTCAACAGGGAAGATGCTAACCTTCCCTGTTATTATCACTGCAACAGCCATTAATCTGCTGAAGCCATTAATTTGTCAGAAATAACAGAGGGGCACAGTCAGGGAGTGTCCTACAGAATTCACACAGGAGACAAAGCAGGAAATCTTCTCCAAAGATGCAATTCCATGAATGGAATTGGCAGTAACTAACGAAGGAGATGCTTGGGGTCTAGGGACCTTTAGTGGTGAGAACAGCCCAGCCGTGCAGCAAGGCATAGGCCCCACAGTGGAGTTTCAAGATGAGTCCATGGAGGGAAGCGCCTGCAGCCCAGAGACCTGTTGTGTGATCAGCCTAACCATGTGGCAAGGCTCGGGCCCCACAGCGGAGCTCTGAGATGGGGCCAAGCCTGGCCACATCCCCACCAGCGAGAAAATTTACTTGAAACAAAACACAACTTGTATTGTAACAGAGTGATTTGCTAATGGTGTTTGTGCAAATGCAACCTGAGTCTTTGACAAACTGCAGATGGGCAGCTGCATTACTGGAAGAATGTCAAATACACTGTGATTAAGACCATTAGATATACTTGGCATATCGATTCTGTTCCACCATCTCATTATAGCAGATTGATTTCCCTCTCAGGCCCATTCTCTGTCTTCTCCACATATCTCTTCATGTCCTGAATAATCAAGGTTCTATCAAACTCTGCCTTAAATATACCAAATAATTTGGCCTCCACAGATGCTTGTGGCAACAAATTTCATAGATTCATCACTCTCTGTGTAAAAGAAAAATTCTGCTCATCTCCATTCTAAAAGGACATCTCTCTATTGTGAGCCTCTGTCCTTTGGTCTTAAGCTCCCTCACCGTAGGAAACATCCTCTCCTCATCCACTCTGTCGAGGCCTTTCAACATTCAATAGGAATGTTCTTTTGAACCACTGTGAATATTGGCACAGATCCATCAAATGCTTCTCGTGTGATAAGCCCTTCAATCCCGGAATAATTTTTCTGAACCTCCTTTTAATCCTCTCCAATGTCAGCACATCCTTTCTTAGGTAAAGGAACCAAAATTGCTCACAATACTCCAAGTGAGGCCTCACGAAGCCTCAACATTACATCTTAGGTCTTATATTCTAGTCCTCTTGAAATGAATGCTAGCATCACATTTGCCTTCCTCACCACTGACTTTAACCAAGTTAACCTTTAGGGAATCCTGCATGAGAAATCCCAAGTCCCTTTGCACCCCAGATTTTTACATTTTCTCTCCATTTGGAATATAGTCTACGCTTTTAGTTCTTCGAGCAAAGTGTGTGACCATACACATCCCAACACTATTCCATCTGCCTCCTCCGTGCCCATTCTCCTAATTTGTGTCAGTCCTTCTGTAGCCTCTCTGCTTCCTCAAAACCTCTTGACCCTCCACCTACCTTCACATTGTCTGCAATCTTGGCAACAAAGCCATCAATGCCGTGATCCACATTATTGACACATAACATAAAGAGAATTGGTCCCAGCACAGCAACTCAGTAAGTGTCTCTGTCATCTTCACCGTATACTTCATTATGACTTGGCTAGAAATTACCATTTTATGCATCGGATGGATGGTAGGGTGGAGATACATCTCTAGCAAAGGATGTGTAAGGTGCAACTTCCCTCTGCTAGCCAGCCGGTCACCCTTGGGCAAGGTGTAGCACGTGCTAGATCACCTCAACCCTCGATCAGTGTCACGTGAAGCCAGGAGATCAGGAGGTGAATGGTTATGTATGGAATGTAATGGGTGGAAACCACCAACACTGAGTTGGGGTTCACTTTAGGATGCTGTTCTGACGTGATGATGTAATTATGTAGATTTTTCACCATGCTTTAAGTTCTGTGTTTGGAGAACAGCAGTGGAATTGTTATGGTTTCTCTTAAACTTAAACCTCCCCTACCAAAATCCTACAGTGACTCCTGTTGTGTCTGTGCACAACTACATATATATTGAATCAAAGTATGCACGCTGGAGATGGCCTTCACTGATGTATTCACATTGCAGCAAGAAAGAACAATGTACATGTGCAGATGATAGATCAATACATAGTGCTAAGGGGGGGGGGGGGTCATTGCTCTAAAAGAAATTGATTCATACATTTCACTTCCTTCCCCTTTAGATTAATGCAACATAAAATGGTATATGTACTAAACATTCAATTTCGTAAAATAAGAAGCCCAAAACTGCACACAATACTCCAAGTGTGGTCTCACGAGTGCCTTATAGAGCCTCTACATCACATCCCTGCTCTTGTATTCTTTACCTCTAGAAATGAATGCCAACATTGCATTTGCCTTCTCCACCACTGACTCAACCTGGAGGTTAACCTTTAGGGTATGCTGTACAAGGACTCCCAAGTCCCTTTGCTTCTCTGCATTTTGAATTCTCTCCCCATCTAAATAATAGTCTGCCCATTTATTTCGTCCACCAAAGTGCATGACCATACACTTTCCAACATTGCATTTCATTTGCCACTTCTTTGCCCATTCCCCTAAACTATCTTTGTCTCTCTGCAGGCTCTCTGTTTCCTCAACACTACCCGCTCCTCCACATATCTTTGTATCATCAGCAAATTTAGCTACAATTCCATTAATATGATAGTCCAAATCATTGACATACATTGTAAAAAGTAGCGGTCCCAACACCGACCTTTGTGGAACCCCACTGGTAAACAGCAGACAGCCAGAATAGAATCCCTTTATTCCCACTTTCTGCTTTCTGCCAATCAGCCAATACTCCACCCACCGGCTGTGATTATGCCCTATCTCCTGCCTGTCCTTTCTATCATCTCGGTTGTATCTCAGAAGGAAGAAGTACAAGGTGGTAGGTGATAGGTCAGACAGGGAGTGGGGGAGGGGTGAAGTAAAGAGCTGGGAAGTTGATTGGTGAAAGAGATAAAGGGCAGGAGGTGAGGGAATCTGATTGGAGAGGATGGAATACAATGGAAGATAGGGAAGGTGGAGGGGCACCAGAGGGAGGTGATGGACAGGTAAGGAGATAAGGTGAAAGAGGGAAACAGGAATGGGGAACGGTGAAGGGGGGCGGGGGGTGCAATTACCAGAGGTTTGAGAAATCAATGCTCATGCCTTCGGGTTGGAGTCTACCCAGACGGAAAAAAAGTATTAATCCTACAACCTGTGTGGGTGGCCACTGGTAGATCCCACTTTTTGTGGCAGACGGAGATGAATGTTACGTGCAAAGAATCTTCTTTGGTTCCAATATTAGTTGACTCTGCTGGTTCCTTCATTTTCTCTCCAATCAACTAAACAAGGAATAGATATGAGGAAGCAGATGTCAGGCTGCCTCTCATATTTTGCAGATGGATTGTCATTCATCAAAAGCAATTGCGAAAGAGATGGAAAGGAGAATACCGAGGAAGAATTAAGCAACAAAAATAAATTTGGGAACCAAAAACACTTGGATTCAATTTTCCACTGTATGCCCATCCAGCAAAAGCAGTTTGCAAAATAAACTTTCCCCATCAATTGTTAATTAACTGGGGAAATGCAATCAATCTTAATTAATACTGTAGCTGTAGTTTTCTGCCTCTTGTTAGAGCGTACATGTACTTCAAATAAAGATGTGAAGCTGAATCTGAATGTAATTTATTCATTTATTTAACTAGCCTAGGCAGAAAGGATGTGGTCACAGGACTTGAGTACATGTTTACAAATGATTAGGTTAACACATTAAACAGAAAAGTCTTGAATATCACTACGTAAAAGTTACAGTCAGATTTCCTTTCAATTGCCTATTTTCTCGGTGCACAAAAATCCGATGCAAACTTATTGCATCTTGTAACTCATATCAACATTAAAATGAGACATAAGATTGCCAGACACACAAAAACACTCAAATACGCAAACTCAATTGCTCAATTTTAATGTAGATCCAGCTCTATTTGTTCTGCCAAATTATTTAGGTGGCTGCATCAGCAGGGGACCTAATGAAGTAGTTAAATGGGCAACTTGAGTAGTGAGCTTGCAAAATCAGAATGAGTAACTGCGTTACAGTCCCATAAATTTCCATAAGGCCAGGGATGCATCCCTTGTTCCATAGCTTGGACACATTTTCTGCCTCTATTCAGAACACTGGCAGGAAAAGAAAAAAAGGTTGTGGGAATCAGAATCAAGACCAGGTTTAATATTACTGACATATGTCATGAATTTTGTTGTGGACAAGTATCCAGTTTCTGAATAGCTTTTTCCAAGCCTGTCCGTATGTCAGGCAGTTCTACTACCTTGGCCTGTAGTTTTCCTGCCATCCAAGGTTGACATACACCCCTTGGTTCCCTATCTGTAATTCTTCCATCTATCACCTCTAATAATTTTTAAACATATACCATGCTGGAGTCCCTTTATTTGCGATAGGGAAGGAATCCCGTTGTCCTATTATTACCGATTTCTAGTCTCTCTTCCTCATTCTACTTAACATATTTTCTCTTTATTTTTTTCACTATCGCATCCTAAAGGGATTAAATTTCTGAGTTCCATTTCCACAAATCCCACTCTTACTTACCGGTGCATCCCTGACACTCTTACCATTCAGATTTAATATGAACAAGACGGGTGACCCCAGCCTTTATCAATACTCTTCAGAAATTGTCTGGCTGGCATCAGTGGTCGCACAACCAGGACTTGCGATATGCACCAGCTGCTCCCATAGCTTCTCGTGACCTTGATCGGGTGGGCTCAGCAGGTGTTACGTTTTTCCCAAGGGTGACCTGCAGCCTACTGGAGGGAAGTAGTACTTACACATCCTTTGGTAAAGATGTATCTCCGCTCCCCCACCCATCTGCTGAATGAAATGGTAATTTCTAGCCGAGTCATAATAAACCGTAAACGCAGTGCAAAAAGTGAACTTATTTTTTGAGCGATCATTCCTCCACTGGAGTTTTAATGACAGCAGATTGTCGCAAAAATCCTGCACCTAAACGTGCAATCTCAAAGGAACCTCCGTTTTGTTGAGTACCTTTTTTGCTCTAACTTACAACAAGCAGTAATTAACAGGGGATCAATCATAAGCACATTTATTGTACTTGCAGCAAGGGAAGGCTAGCACCGCACAAGAGCTGGTGATAGCTTCGAGAAAGATAATATAGTTACTCCTCAGTACACAAGTTTAAGGACAGTGTGAGCTCTGTTTGCCTGCATAATCGGTGTATTTGGCATTCTTCCAGTAATGCATCTGCTGGTCTGCAGAATGCCAGGGACTCAGGTTCCATTGGCAAAATGTTGCACAGATCCTGATGGGAGTTATATACAGAACTCCGAAACATAGCAAAGATATGGTCTACAATTACGAGTGGAAATAGAAAATGCAAGTCAAAAGGGCAATGTTATGATACTCACGGTGGATTTCAATATGCAGGTAGATTAGGAAAATCAGGTTAGTGCCTGATCCAAAGAGGAGGAATTTGCAGAATGCCTACAAGATGGCTTTTTAGAGTAGCTCATGGTTGAACCCACTAGAGAATCAGGACTCCGGATTGGGTGTCGTGCAATGAAGCAGAATTGATTAGAGAGCTTAAGGTAAAGGAACCCTTAGGGACCACTAATCACAATATTATAGAAATCACCCTGCAATATGAGAGAAGCTGAAGTCAGACGTATCAGTATTACAATGGAGTAAAGGGAATTTCAGAGGCTTGAGAGAGTAGCTAGCCAAATCTGATTGGAAGGGAACATTAACAGGGACATCAGCAAAGCAGCAGTGGTTGGAGTTTCTGACAGCAATTTGGAAGGCACAGGATAGATACATTGAAAAAAAGTAGTATTCTAAAGGCCGGATGATGCAACCATACTTGACAATAGAAGTCAAAGCCAACATAAAAGCCAAAGAGATGGTGCAGAATAGAGCAAAATTAGTGAGAAATTAGAGGATTGGGAAGCATTTAAACACCAACAGAAGGCAACTAAAAATGTCAAAAAGAAGGGAAAGATGGAATACGAAGGTAAGCCAGCCAATAATATTAAAGAGGATATCAAATGATTCTTCTGATATATAAAGTGTAAAAGAAAGGTGAGAGTAGATATTGGACCACAGCAAAATGATGCTGGCAGGGTTGGAATAAGGGACAATGAAATGGTGGAAAAACTGAAAAAGTAGTTTGCATCAGTCTTCGCTGCAGAAGACACTCACTGCATGCCTGAGGTTCAGGAGTGTCAGGGGGCAGAAAAGAGTGAAGTTACCATTACTGAGGAGAAGGTAGTTAAGACACTGTAAAGATAGAAGATAGGTAACTCCACTTGACCAGATCGTCTGCAGTTTATGGTTCTGAAGGAAGTGGCTGAAATGATTGTGGATGCATTAGTAATGATCATTCAAGAATCAATGGATCTGGCATAGTTCCAGAGGTCTGGAAAATTCCGTAAATGGCTCTCCACTATTCAAGAAGGGAAAAGGGGCAGAATAAAGAAAATTATAGGCTAGCTAGTCTGATCTCAGTGGTTGGGAAGACGTGGAGGTTGATTGTTCAGGACGTGATTTTGGGATACTTGGAGGCACTTCATAAAATGGACTGAAGTCCTTAAGGGAAAATCTTGCCTGACAATCTGCTGGAATTCTTTGAAAAAATAACAAGCGGGATAGACAAAGGAGAATCAGTGGATGTTGTGTACTTGGATTTGCAGGAAGCCTTTTACAAGATGCCACACATGAGGCTGCTTAACAAGTTAAGGGCCCATGGTATTACAGGAAAGATGTTATCATGGATAGAGCATTGGCTGATTGGCAGGAGTCCAAGAGTGAGAATAAAAGAACCTTCTCTGGTTGCCTGTCAGTAATTAGTGCTGCTCCACATGGGTCTGTGTTGGGGCCGATACTTCGTATGTTATATGCCAGTGATTATATGCCAAGATTGTAGATGATACTGTTACGAAGGTGAAGCAACTCTGAGGGGCCGAAGGGTACAAAGTCGCCCCCTCCTTTTTGAGAATCGCAAGATCGCTATTATTTTGGGTCTGAGACCCAGGAAATGAGAGGGATACACATCATGAGAGAGAGACACACACAGAATACACAAGGTTTGGAATGTGTCCTGACATCCGCGGAACGGAACCACTGACTACTGCTATTGTCTCTTGGAGAAGGAATTGTGTATTGAGTACTGTACTATTCATTGAAACCCCTCAGGGGACAACCAGAGTGGTCTGGTTGAGGGATTGCATCATCCCAACCTGATTAACATCTGAGACCCCGTGAGTAAGGATAAAAGAGGGGTCTGGGGAACAACCCCTTTAGACGCACCAGGAGAAACGCTAGAAATCCCGTGACAGCGTTTTATAGCGAAAGCCGGTGGGGGCTCGTGTGCGTCCTCCCTTGCCTGGGGTGGCGAGCTCACCACGGAAGAACGGTTTAGCTAAAGGAGAGGTCACAATTGAACGGCCACGACAACGAGACACCTGACGGATCGAAATCATAAAGGAAAGCCGACAAGTTTTTTCTCTTTCTCTCTCTTTCTCCAACAATTGCAACACAGCGACAACCAAAAGACGGCAACTTGTGGAACTGCAGTGAACTTTATATTTCCATCGGACAATACATTATCCCCTAGACAACGATAGAGCTTATTTCTTATTGATTATTATTATACCCGCACTTTTAGGTTTAGTATTGACGATGTATATTATCTGTATATTTGCATTGATATTATTTTTGTGTATTTTTACTAATAAATACTGTTAAAAATAGTATCATCAGACTTCAGCGGACGTCTCTATCTTTGCTGGTAAGTCACCCAGTTACGGGGTTTGTAACAATACAAAGATAGGTGGAGGGTCAGATAGCTCTGAGGAAGCAGACAGGCTACCAAAGGACTTAGCCAGATTAGCGCAATGGGCAAAGAAGTGGTAGATGGAAAACAGTGTTGAGAAGTGTATGGTCACACACTTTAGTAGAAAAAATAAGTGTAGCTTATTTTCTAAATGGGGGGAGAGTTCAAAAATCTGAGATGCAAAGAGAGTTGGAACACCTGGTGCAGGGTTCTCTAATGGTTAATTTGTAAGTTCAGTAAGTGGCGAAGAGGGCAAATACAATGTCAGCATTTCATGAGGACTAGAATATAAAAGCAACAGTGTAATGCTGAGGTTTTATAAGGCATGGGTGAGGCCTCACGGAGCACTGTGAGCAGTTTTGAGCCCTCTATCTAAGAAAGGATGTGCTGACCTTTTAAAGAGAGATGAAGAGAAATTTCTTTTGCCAGAGAGTGGTGAATCTATGGAATTTGTTACCACAAGTGGTTGGGAGGTCATGTTATTTGGTATTTTTAAGGTACAGGTTGATAGATTCTTGGTTATTCAGGGCATGAAAGGATATGGGGAGAAGGCAGGAGAATGGGCCTGAGAGGGAAATGGATTTGCCATGATGGAATGGTGAGCAGACTCGATGGGCCAAATGGCCTAATTCTACAACTATATCCAATGGTCTTAATTGGTGTATTTGGCATTTTTCCAGTAATGCACCTGCTGGTCCCCAGTTTGTCAAGGAATCTGGTTCCATTGGGATAACTTTGCACAAACATTATTTGCAAATCACTCTGGTACAATACAGATTGCATTTTGTTACTAAAGTTCCTCAGTGGTGGGGAGGTGGCTGAGCTTGGCCTCATCTCGGAGCTCCACTGTGGGGCCTGAGCCTCGCCACGTGGCTGGGCTGCTCTCACAATAACAGGTCCCTGGGCTGCAAATGTTTCCCTCCGTGGACTCATCTTGAAGCTCTACTGTGGGGCTCATGCCTTGACACATTTCTCCATGGTAATGGCAACATCACTCTCTTCTTGCCCCTGAAACTCTTGCACTACTGGTGTACTGTGCAGTGAATACTGACAGAAAATACATGTTCAGTTCATCTGCCATTTCTTTGTCCCTTATTACTTCCCCTCCAGCAGTCCAATATATATTCTCACCTCTCTTTTACACTCTATACCTGTGTTTCTCAACTGGGGTTCCCTGAGATGTTGCCAGAGGTTCTGCAAGAGATTGTGATTAAAAATATAAACATAATTTTTGGAACTTGTGCAGTGCACAATGCTAGTGCTCACAGCCCTGTTAGCAACCTCATTTGAGGTGTCTCAGCCCAGTATGGAAGTGTGCAGCTGCAGTAGGACCACGTTTATTTGGTTGAACTCATTCTCAGTTTTTGAGGCGAGACAGGGGAGGACGGTAATTGGTGATCGCTGTATTGCATGGAGGGGAGGACGGTAGGCTGATCATTGGTGAGTGCTATATTGCATGGAGGGGAGGACGGTAGGCTGATCATTGGTGATCGCTGAGTTGCATGGAGGGGCGGTGGAGTGCTGATGGTGAGCGCCGTATTGCACAGAGAGAAGATGGTAGGCTGATGAGGAGTGTGAAGTGCATTTTCTGAGCATTGAATGGACTTGTCCTACTTGAACTGTGATGTCAGCCTCTCCCTCCTGAATCAGCTCCCCCAACTTCCCCTTAAGCGCCACCGACTGACTACTGAGAGCGAACAGTTGGAGGGAAATTTCCATTCTAAAGATAGTCCAGTGTGGCGATTTTTGAAAAGATGCTGTGAGATGGAAGAGGAGGATTCTGGGCCTAGGCCTGCGAACAATTCTGATAAGGTTAATGATGAAGAATTATAATCTTCTGAGTCATTTCACTGCACTGGGGCAACAACGGACATAGAAGAAGTGTCTTTTTTTTTACAAAATTATAAAATTTTATTTGCACACAAATACATAAAGTACAAACATTAAGTATTTACAAGGCTGAATAAATTCAAATTAAAATATGGTTACTACTGTCTCTAATACAGTCAATTCCCTGGGCACCCCCCCCCCCCCGCCGCGCTCCCAGGAATCCCCTACTGTACCCATGGTGACCACATGCTCCCTCTCCAAGGACAGCTGGGCATGAATGTACCATCGGGAAAGGGGCAGGCAGTTGACCCTGGCAGAGCCCTCGACTGTCTGCTGCCCAGACCTGCGAATGGCCATCTTAGACAGGCCGAGAAGCACCCCCTTCCATACTGAGTGCCTGTATATGAGGGGCACGGGGCTGAGGTGCAACCAGGACCTGAGCAGCAGCCCCTTCAGATGCTCAAACAGGGGCAGCAACCTCCCTCACTCCATATGGGCTGCCAGCAACGCTGGTGGAGGCAGATTCGACAGGGTCTTTTAACAGACTCCTGGATAGGCACATAGAGCTTAGAAAAATAGAGGGCTATGGGTAACACTAGGTATGGAATGCTCTGCTTCAGAAGGCAGTGGAAGCCAATTCTCTGGATGCTTTCAAGAAAGAGTTCGATAGAGCTCTTATAGATAGCGGGGTCAAGGGATATGGGGAGAGGGCAGGAACGGGGTACTGATAGTGGATGATCAGCCATGATCACATTGAATGGCAGTGCTGGCTCAAAGGGCAGAATGGCCTACTCCTGCGCCTATTGTCTATTGTAATTTCTAAGATAAGGACATGTCCGACACAGCTTTGTGGGCCTAAGGGCCTGTGTGTGCTGCAGGTTTTCTATGTTTCTATATAATGAGGTACACTGACTCTACCTGGCCACAGAATGGACAGGTGGACGGGGTGTCAGTGAACCTGCTTAAAGACCTGAAGCATGGTACTGCCTTATACAACACCTTCCACCCAGGTCCCCAATGTACAGGGGAAAGACCCCTGCATAAAGAGGTCTCCCCTGGGGACCTCCTCTGCTGTCGATGGCGAGTCTAGTCGGCAGACGAAGGCAAGGAAGTGAAAGGTATGCAAGAACATCCCGTACAAGAAATGCTCTGGAGCATCACGGAAGGATACGGTGGACAACCACGCATGACGGCTCACATGATGCGGGTCCCTCTCCCACGTGGTATCCCGAGGCCTGGTTCCGACAAGCAATTCTGGCCCATCAGGCGGTGGTGCAGCCGGAACCCTTCCACTTCCCGAGCCCCCTCGACACCCAGCGTGATAGGATGGGGACCAGTCCCACTCACAGCCAGAGCACCGTCCCCCACCGGAGCAGGAGCACCCTGTCTGGATGAGACTAGACCCCGTACCCCCAACACCCTCGGTAAAAGTGAGGCAGTTCCCTCAAAGCGGCATGGCTGATGCTGTCCCCTGGAAGCCGCGTGCCCTCCTGCAGGCAGCGTCCCTGGTGGAGAAAGTGCATCACCAGTGCATAGTATCTCGGAGGGTGGTCACTGTACAGGTATCTCTGCAGGGTCCCGAGGCAGAAGCCACCAGCTGGGTGTGCCTACGCACCAATGACAGACTGCCCTCCACAATCAGAAGACTCAGGACTGCAGCAGAGACCCAGTGCCTCCTGATGCCCCAGAAGAATTCCACCAGCCTCTTCTGGGTCCTGGAGACAAAAGCAGTTGGTAGGATTGAAGCAATCAGCCAGTACCATATTGTTACAATGAAAGCTGCTTAAAAGCGGGTTTTACAAGTTGTCCTGTTCCATTGTGCCTAGTCTGTGGCAAACAACTTATAAATGTAGCAATGGCTCCAGCAAAACGGAAAGCACGCTTAACTACAAATCACAGGCATCTGACACGTAAAAGTGCTGATTATATTAAACGACTATTGGAATCTCAAAACAAATAGACTAAAGCTTTTGAAAATAAAGTCACAGTCAGTAAAAAAAAAAGTTTAGGAAGCAAGTTATTTAGTAGCTCTACGACCAGTTCACTTCAGAATGTTTAAAAAAAATGTGTGAATAACTGGACAAAGAGCACACCAATCTCCTGCCACATACAGAAATCCAGAGATTTAGCAGAAAACAGTTCTCAACAGGATGCTTCAGCTGACAGGCGAATTGCAGGAGTATTTTCAAGAAAATTGTAGGACGTACTTTGCTGAATGCTTTGAAGATGAAGAATAGCTGCAGAAGCTAGCCTACTTAACAGACATTTTTCATCATATGAACCAGATGAACAAGTCTTTGCAAGGCCCTGGGGAAAATGTTTTGACTTCAAGTGACAAGATCCTTGGATTGAAAATGAAACTGAATCTTTGGAAAAATGAAGCTGCAAAAGGAAATCTTGAAATGTTTTCTCTGCTGCTTGGGCTTGAGAGTGAGGAAGGACATGAGAAAGTCTCGACTCTTATTGAAAACCACCTGGAAGAACTGCAGAACAAAACTGAACAGTATTTTCCTCCCTTTCAACAAAGTGTATGACTGGGTGAGGGATCCTTTCTCTGAATCTTCTGCTCAGTCTGAGAACCAGACTTTGGGAGAAGAGGAAGAACTTGGCGAGCTGCAGTCTGATCATGCATTCCAGATGAGATTTACTGATCTGCCCCTGGACAAGATCTGGATTTCTGTGGAAGAAGAGTATCTTACCATTCATAGAAAAGCAATGAACATTTTTCTGCAGTTTTTTTCTTGTTTAACAACCCTCAAGAGCAAGGATAGAAATTGACTCATTTCAGTTGAAGGTGAAATCCATGTGTGCTTATCTCAAGTTTGACCCAGAATTGAGAAATTTATTATATTTGTCTTATGAATTTTAAACATTTATGAAGGGGAAGAAAGGGATTTTCAAGAAAGGTAAACTAATCTTAACTACCTGTTTTTTTTTCAAAAAAGGTTGGCTAAATATTCATTCTCTACTCACAAGAGCATTGACAATTATTTTTGGATTATTATATCTACAACTTACTGATCACGCTAATGTACCATGAACTTTAGATAGATAGATAGATAGATACTTTATTCATCCCCATGGGGAAATTCAACTTTTTTCCAATGTCCCATACACTTGTTGTAGCAAAACTAATTACATACAATACTTAACTCAGTAAAAAATATGATATGCATCTAAATCACTATCTCAAAAAGCATTAATAATAGCTTTTAAAAAGTTCTTAAGTCCTGGCGGTAGAATTGTAAAGCCTAATGGCATTGGGGAGTATTGACCTCTTCATCCTGTCTGAGGAGCATTGCATCGATAGTAACCTGTCGCTGAAACTGCTTCTCTGTCTCTGGATGGTGCTATGTAGAGGATGTACAGAGTTATCCATAATTGACCGTAGCCTACTCAGCGCCCTTCGCTCAGCTACCGATGTTAAACTCTCCAGTACTTTGCCCACGACAGAGCCCGCCTTCCTTACCAGCTTATTAAGACGTGAGGCGTCCCTCTTCTTAATGCTTCCTCCCCAACACGCCACCACAGGAAGCCACGTGTGTTAGATTCCAAATTTTGAATCTGTGGCTAGAACCAACGGAAGACCGCTTTTACCTAACAACGGGGAAGCCTGCTCCCCTGATTCCAAGGATTTGCTCTGTAAAGACAACGGGCAAGTGTTTATCTTTTCTCAACCATCTCTCTCTCTCCACGTGAAACCCCAGCGGTTCCCAAAAGGGAAAAGCCTGCAGACTTCTGAGTGACTCTTTATATTTCAATTGGACTCAGTATTACCCCTAGACAACTATAGAGCTTATTTCTGATTGATTATTATTACACCGGTGTTTTAGATTGAGTTTTGACAATGTATATGATCTGAATGTTTTGTATTAACCATACGTTTGTGCCCCCTTTTTTTGAATAAAACGTTTGAAAATAGTAGCATCCAACTCAGCTGATCCCGCTATCTTTGCTGGTAAGTTACCTGGTTACGAGGTTACGTAACAGTATCATCTGCAATCTTGGCTACAAAGCATTCAGTTCCATCATCCAGATTATTAGCATATAACGTGAAAGGCAACAGACCCAACACCAATCCCTGCTAAAACACCACAAGCCACTGGCAAGCACTCAGAAAAGGCCCTGTTTATCCCCATGCTTCGCTCCTGCCAGTCAGTCAGTCCCTATCCATTCTAGTATCTAAACCTGAGAGTATGCACTTGGAGAAATGAGGAGGGATTTCTTTAGACAGAGGTATCTGCACAATCCATTGCCAGAGATGGCTCAGAAGCTGAGTCATTGGGTATATTTAAAATGGAGGTCGTTAGGTACTTGATTAATAAGGGGTCAAAGGTTATAGAGAGAAAGCAGGAGAACAGGATTGAGAGGAAAATGAACAACATTGGGACAGGTATGCGGAGAGGAAATTTTAGAGTCAGATGGGTCAGGAGCAGAGATCTGGGACAGTCAGGTGGGGGTTCAGTGGGGCGGAGGACCATTTCGTTTTCCACTCTCTGACCTTCATTGAGACCATTTCTCATCAGTATGTTTCATAAACAGCACATTTCACAGCTGAAGTTCAAAGCCAATTTATTTTCCAAGAATGTTAACCATGTTGTATCTGATAATTCATTCTCTTGTAGACACAACAACCCAATGCTCATCCCCAGCCTGGAGTGGGGAATGAGGGCAATTCCAGAGGGAGGGTAGGGGAGGTTGGGAGGAGGAAGCAGTCTGAGTCCTCGTGAGGGAGCCCTCACAGAAGGAGAGGGTGGGGTGAAGGGGGGATCTGGGACCTCACAAGGGAGCCCTCCCTCCCTCCTCCTCAGTCCCCCCACTCCCTCCTGTTCCCTGTCCCCCATCCACTCCCCCTCCCCTCTCCCTCCCCTTACCTTCCCCTGCTCCTCTCCTGCCCTTTCCCTCTCCTCAACCCTCCCATTCCCCCTCATTCCCTTCCCCTCTTTCCAGCACCACCCTACTCCCTCCCCTCAACCTCCCCTTCCCCATCCTATAACTCCCCTCCTTGTCCTGCTGCTTCCTCCTCCCCTCCACCTTCTGTTCTCTCATCCCTCCCCTCAACCCTCCATGCTCACAATCCCCAACCACCGCTCCTCCCTCCTCACTCACCCTCCTGCTCCTTCCACCTCCTTTTCCTCCTCCCTCTTCCTCACCTCCCTCTTCCTCACCTCCCCTGCTCATTTCCCCTCCCCTCCTCCCTCTCCTCCTCCTCCCTTAACTGTTCCTTCTAGTTCCCCTTCCCCTTGCCCCTCCTTCTCACTCGCCTCCTCCTCACCTCCTGCTCCTTTCCCTTCCTCCTTCCACACCACCTGCCCCTTCTGCCTCCTCTTCCCCTCTGCTCTCCTTCTTATCCCACTTCCTCTCTTCTCCTGCTTCTTGCCCCTCACCATCCCCAACACCTTCCTTCTCATGCCCCTCTACTCCCCTCCCTCCTCTCCCACCCCCTCTGTCCATCCCTGCAACTGTATGCTTGTTAGTGGGTGCGTGTGAGAAAGGGTGGCCGGGGGCGGGGGGGGGGATATCAGGGCAGAGGGGAGGGTGATGGATCAGAGAGGAGGGAGAAAGGGTGGAGGAGAGGCTGAAGGGGGTAAGGGGTAGTGGTGGGATGGGGAGAGAGGAAGGGGATGGGGGGATGGGTAAGAGCTGGAGGGGTTTATAAAATCATGTGGGATGTGGATAAGGTGGACGATCATAGTTTGTCTATGGTCTATGTTTGTCTGTGGACGGCTGGGAATAGCACCATCAGCTTGGAATGATAATTAAACTTGAACTTGAACTCTTTTTCCCCAGGGCTGATCCTGATAGTTATTATAAATAGTCTGTGTTCCTTATAATCTGAAACATCTGCCTTACTTTCCACATCAAGACCTGGTGACATCCACGTAAACTTTCCCTGTACTCTTTCAAGCTTATAGATATTCCTCCCTTATGTAGATGACCAGAACTGCACACAGAACTCACCAACGTCCCAACGCCTGTGATGCAACCGTTGACATTGTTCCTCGCTGTCCACCCTGCCCCCAATCTTGGTGTCACCTGCAAAATCGCTGATGCAGCTTACCACATTATCACCCAAATCGTTGACATAGATGACAAACAACAACAGACCCAGCAATGTTCCCACTGCACACCACTAGCTGTATGCCTCTAGTCAGGGAGAAATTTCTTGATAACTTTTCAAAAAGTTTTAAGATTGGGTCGACATGACCTACCATGCACAAAGCCATTTTGATTATCTCTAGTCAGGCCCTGCCTGTCCAAATACAGTAGATTATGGTTAATTGGGACATATTCAGGCTGAATTCACTTTGGCCCAATTAAATGGCTGCCCCAATTAGCCAAAGTTTCATGGAAATAGTTTGAAAAAGACAATCTACAGTTTAGCTGATTAACAATTGATGCATTTAAATACTTAAATGAAATACAGAACAAATTTGAACCCTTCTAATACATTGTAGTGTTCTTTTCATTGGCTGTATAAGAGAACAAAATCAGTGCAGACTCCTAGTGTATATAATGGATTATGTTCATTGCCTTCCAGCATGTAGTAATCTTGAAATCCAACATAGGTTTCCTGGCATCCTGTGTAGTCAGTAGCTCAAGTTCAGATGTATTAGCTTCATCACAAGGTGTAGTGTCTAAGAGCCACACGAGTACACGTGACTGATGCTAGTTAGAAACTGCTCAGCAACAGTCTTCTCCTTCAAATGAAGGTACTGTGTCCCAAATAAACAAAGGGAATCCCCGATAATTTCTCAATTAGTTTTTGTTCTTTAAGAGTTGTTCTGGCTGCCCCAATTAACTGGAATCCTCTGTATTTATTAATCCTGCTCTTTAGAATGCTTTCCAACAACTTACCCATGGCTGACATCAGGCTCACTGGCCAATAATGTAATGGCTATTTCTTAAAACCTTTCAGAACAAAGGAAGAACATCAGATATCCTCTAGTCCTCTGTCACCTCACCCATGACCTCGGACATTTTAACTATTCCTGCTGTGGCACCTGGAGATTCTTTATTAGCCTCCCACAAGGTCCAAGAGGATACCTTGTCAGACCCTACGATTTACCCACCCTAATTTGCCTGAAGACAACCAGCAGCTCTTCTTCCATAATCCAGACACGCTCTATGACCTCGCTACTCCTTTGCCTCAGTTCTACAATCTGTGTCTGTCTCCCAAGTAAATAGTGGTGTAAAAGATCCATCCCCACCCACCCTGCTCTTCCGGTTCCACGATCACGCTGATCTTCAAGACAACCGACTATGTCTCTTGCTAACCTTTTGCTCTTAAGATAGCGATAGAAACCCCTGGGATTGTCTGTCATCTTGTACGGCCCTGCAACCTCATGTCTTATTTTACCCTCTTGATTTCTTTCTTAAAAGGTCTCCTTCATTTCTTGTACTCTCAAGTGCCTCATTCGAGCCTTCCTTTTCTTAACCAGGGACTCAATATCCCTCGATAACCTACATTCTCTAAGCCTGTTAGCCTTGCCTTTCACTCCAAAAGGAACATACAAATTCTGTGCTCTCAACATTTCACTTTTGAAAACCTCCCACTTTCCAAGCATCTTTTTGCCAGAAGACAACCTAACCCAATTCATGCCTGCTAGGTCCTTTCAGGTGCCACCAAAATTGGGCTTTTTCCAAATTAGCATTCCAATACAATGACTAGTCCTATCCTTCTCCATAATCATCTTAAAAGTAATGTTTCCTTTAGGTTATGACGGCCAGGGGAGGAAAGGCAGTGATGGGGATATCTTCCCACTGCCTATGAAAGACTTTCGATGGTGTGCGTCTCAAACAGCCTCTGACAACCCAGTCCGGCACCCGGCCTCCATGTGTGGCTTAATCAATAAGCCCAGCAGAACCGCTTCTGCTGACAGGAGAAAGGGCCAGGGCGGGTTACTGGTGCCTTAAAACCAGTCACTTCAGGCAGATTCTGACCTCAAACCTCTGCTGCCTTGGAGCTTTAATCGGCTTTGGGATTAAATCCTGAGGGAAAACTCCCGAGCTGAAGCCCCTGGGGCGGGTCCTACGCAGACTGGCATCTCCTGAGAGGCTGGTGGTTCCACTTCTCCACTTCTTTGAATTCATCAGTTTCGTGGAAAGGGGGATCCTGCACCAAGGGCAACAGCTTGCTCTCCGTATTCTACAGCCCTGGCTTGTGTACAGGCTGAAGTAAAACGTAGACAGCTCGGACACAAGAGCCACGGTTGACCCCAACCAATGGAGGGCCTCAAAGGAACTATGATCGCTGAATCCAAAGTGTTAACCTACACACACTTCTGTCACCTATCCTGTCTCAGTTCCCAGGATGAGATCCAGCACATTTATTTAAATAAAATAAACTATATTCAGAATAATAATATTTTCAAGTATAAACCATTCAATGCCTTTTCACTCTTCACATACATAGTCAACTTCCAGGGCACAATGAAGGCGATGTGTGTGAGCAGCCCCAATGAAATTCATCAAATATTCCCTTTTTAGATTGCTACAGTTGAAATCCACATCTGCAGCCATGGACAATACATCGTTTTACGGCATCTGAAAAAAAACGCGAGACTTGGCTATCCCCTGCCATTCTGGCTGCAGTGATACAGCTCACTGGCTTCACAACTGAGAATTGTGAGAATGCTTAATAACTACCTTCTCGTGATGTTAAAAGGTGAGAGTTCCATCCCAGGCCTACTCACACTACCTGGAACATTTCACCGTCAAGCGCTGCGTATCTTACGTGCTGCGGGACTTTTCATCCATCATCTTAGACCATAAAATCTCGGGGCAGAATTAGGCCATTTGGCCCATTGAGTCTGCTCTGCCATTTCATCATTTTCCTCTCGGCCCCAATATCCTACCCTTTCCCGGTATCCTTTCCTGCCCCGACTAATCTAGAATCTAACAACCTCTGCCTTAAATATACCAAATGACTTGGCCTCCACAGCTGCATGTGGCGATGAGTTCCACATATTCTCCACTGTCTGACTAAGGAAATTCCTCCTCATCTCCATTCTAAATGGACTTCCCTCTTTTCTGAGGATGTGTCCTCTGCTCTTAGACCCCTGCCAGAGGAAACATCCTCACCACGTTCATTGCATTGGGGTCTTTCAATATTCGAGGGATTTCATTGAGATCTCCCCTCATAATTCTGAACCAGTGGGAATAGGCCCCGAGCCATCAAACTCCCCTCATCCAACAAACCTTTCAATCCCAGAATCATTTTGTGAACCTCCTTTGAACCCCCTCTAATGTCAGCACATCTTTTCTTAAATAACGGGCCCAAACCTCTCACAATACTCCAAGTGAAGCTTTGCCACTGTCTCAACATTACATATTTGCTTTTGTATTCTAGTCACCTTGAAATGAATGCTAACATCGCACTTGTCTTCCTCTCCACCAACTCAACCTGCAAATTAAGCTTCAGTGCCTCCTGCACGAGGACCCCAAGTCCCTTTGCACCTCAGATTTTTGAATTTCCTCTCCATTTAGAAAATAGTCTATACTTTTATTTCTTCTATCAATGTGCACGATCATACATTTCCCGACAATGTATTCCATCTGCCACTTCTATATCCCTCTCCTAATCTGTTTAAGTCCTTCTGTAACGTCCCTGGTTCCTCAGAACTACTTGCCCCTCCATCTATCTTCGTATCAACTGCAAACCTGGCCACAAAACCCCATTAATTCCATCATAGAATCTCAGGGTTGTATGTGGTGACATATGTGTACTCTGACAATAAACTTTACTTTGAACTTCAGAACGTTGAACATTGGTATACTGTCCTCTCCTATCAGATTCCTTTTTCTTCAGCCCTTTACCTTTGCCACCTATCATCTCCAGGCTTTTCACTTCACCCCACCCCCCCAGCCCATCCACTTATCTTCCTCCTCATCTGGCTTCATCTATCACTTGCCAGCTTGTCCTCTTTTCCCTGCCCCAACTTTCTTCCTCTGGCCTCTTCCCCATTCCTTTCCAGCCCTGATGAAGGGTCTCAGGCTGAAACATTGATATTCCACAAGACCATAAGATATACAAGCAGAGTTAGGCCATTTGGCCCATTGAGTCTGCTCTGCCATTTCATCATGGCTGATCCATTTTTCCTCTCTGTCCCAATCTCTTGCCTTCTCACCGTATCCCTTCATGCCCTGACCAATTAAGAACCTATCCACCGCTGCTTTAAATATTCATAAAGACTTGACCTCCACAACTGCCTGTTTGTACCATAGATTCACCACTCTCTGTCTAAAGAAATTGCTCCTCATCTCCATTCTAAAAGGACCCTCCTCTATTCTGAGTGTGTGGTCTTAGACACTCCCCTTTGGAAACACCATAGAAAAGCATCATCCATCATCAAAGATCCTCACTACCCAAGGCATGCTCTTGTCTCACTCCTGCCTTCAGGGTGAATATACAAGAGCCTCAGGACTTGCACCACAAGGTTCAAGAACAGTCACTACCCCTCAGTCATCCCGCTCTGGAATAAAGAGGATAGCTACACTCATTCTGTTTCTGGTGTTCCCACAACAGATGGTCTCATTTTAAGGATCTTTTATCTTGTTATTTCATGCTTGCATTATTTATTACTATTTATTTATATTTACATTTGCACAGTTTGTTTTTCATTGATTCTGTTTGCAATTACTGTTCTGTAGATATGCTAAGCCTGCCCAAAGGAAAAAAAATGTGATGACATGTATGTACTCTGATAATAAATTTTACTCTGAACTTCAAAATCATCGACATATAACATAGAAAGAAGTTTCAACACAGACTATTGTTACATACCCCGTGGGTATTTTGTAACTGTCACATGACCATGATGTAATGGTCTTGTGATGGTGGAGTGACGTAATTTTCCCGCCAGTGAGAGGTCATGTGATAGCCTCTTTCAACAGGGTGTAAAAGGAGAACCTCTCCCTCTGACGTAGGTCAGTTCATGGCTTAAGTTGCCAGTGACTCCGTTTTGCTGCGTATTTGATTTTATGACGCAGTTTCATTTTAAAGTGGAGTTTTAACTTGTACTGTAAGAATCGCTGTGCCGGCAGTTCTGAAAATCGCTGCCAGTTAAAGTCCAGTCGGAGAGTGAAGAATTTATTGAAGTACGGAAAACCAGAAGGATCGAGAAAAGTTGGTGTCGTCAGCGGTGGAACAGGTTTGACCTTATTTGATCCTCATACGAAAGGAGTTAGTAACCTGCATCCTAGATAGTCCCTTCTAAAGAGCAGAAAGGTCTGGAGCAAGGTTTCGCCAAGGAAAGGTCATTGCCTTTAAGCCGTTTTATTTCCTTCGTCGTAAATCCTTTGGGCAAGGCACATTTCGACTGGGATCAGCAGTAATGTCTTGACGTCGAGGAATTCACTATTTCTAGGAAAATCTCTCTCAAATGATTGTGTAAATTATTTGGACTTTTGCATTGCCACTTTTAAGAACTGATTTTGCATTATCGCTTTAAGGACTGTTTGAGCTGCCGTATAGCAGCCGACTTCCGGTGAAGTTAGTCGTTCATTTTGGATTTTTTTGAGCAGTATTTAATAAATGTTTTATTTGTTATAAAAACCTGTCTCAATTCTATATTCATTGTTGCTGAATCATAACACTACTGTGAAACACCATTAGTCACCGGCAGCCAACCAAAACGGATTCCTTTATTCCCACACTTTGCCTCCTGCCAATCAGCCAATGATCTATCCATTCTAATATTTTTCCTGTAATACCAGGGGCTTTTAACTTGTTACGTAGACTCACATGTGGCATATAGCCAAAGGCCTTCTGAAAATCCATATACATCACATCCACTGATTCTTATTTGTCTATCCTATGTGTTATTTCTGCAAAGAATTCCAACTGATCTTGCCTATTTTATCATGTGCCTCCAAGCACCCCAAAACCACATCCTTAACAATCGATTCCAACATCTTCCCAGCCACTGAGGTCAGACTAACTGGCAAATAATTTTGTTTCTTCTGCTTCCCTCCCTTCCTGAAGAGTGGAGTGAAACTTGCATTTCTCTGCAACCATGCCACAATCTTGAAAGAATTTTAGTAATACCTCCACAATCTCTTCAGCTACCACTTCCAGAATCTTGAGGTGTAGACCAAGTGGTCCAGTGATTTATCTACCTGAACTCCCCTCAGTTTCCAAGACACCTTCCCCCTAGCAATGTCAATTTCACTCACTTCTGCACCTGATACACTCAAACCTGCAGCACACCGCCAGTGTGACTGATGCAAAGTACTTCTACAGTTCATCCACCATTTTCTTATCACCCATTTCTACCTCTCTAGAATCATTCTCCAGTAATCTGATATGCATTCTCTCTTCTCTTTTACACTATATATCTGAAGAAGCTTTTCGATGCCCTTTCACTATTATTGGCCAGCTTACCTTCACATTCCAACTTCTGATTCTTTAAGACTTTTTTAGTTGCTTTGTTTTGGTTTTTATAAGCTTTCTAATCCTCTACCGTCCTA